>NW_027142360.1:21476253-22761367 GCF_026170545.1 Melanerpes formicivorus
AAGTGTGGGCAAAAAGGGTTCTGCTCCCTTTGAGGAATTCAGTTTCCCTGCCCCTTTGTCAATCAGCTGGCTGAAGTTTGTCACCTATATACACTTAGATACACCTCTCAAGTCTAGTTTATGCTCCTGTAAGTAGGTATGGCTAGGTGGAAGGGTGGGGGCACAGCCCTGCAATTTACACATAACCGTCTTTGGAGAAAATGGGTTTCCTAAGAGGCCTAAAGGGTACAGAGGTCTTGTTAACCTGTAAGACTAAGAACAGGATTCTCTCCTACATTTCCTTTACTACGAAACACAGAGTAGGTCCCAAGCCCAGAAGGCCTCCAGGAGCTCCTTGGCTATTGCAAACAGTGTATGGTCAAATGAAATGTTCAGTATTTCTAAGGTTGGAAGAGACCTCAAAGATCATCGAGTCCAACCTGTCATCACAGACCTCATGACTAGAGAAGGGAGGACGCTACTGCCCACTGCAGGCTTGAACTCACCACCTTCCCATTAAGGGTTTGATGTGCTACCTGGAGACCTTAGAGTAACAACACTGTCTTCACTGCTCAGGATGGGAAAAGGCAGGGTGCAAAAGGCCTTGAACACCTGGCTTTGTTTTCCTGCCTCCTGAGGATGGAACAAGTGCCAAAACAGGCAGCAAAGCAGAAACTAGGCTCAGGACCTCACTGTGCTAGAGTGTGGGGCAGAAACTGGCACCAGTGCTTCCACCTCAGGCAGCTGTGCCTGAAGTGACAGCTTGCTGGAAGGCAAGCACCCATAGCTGTGCTGCTTGCAGGTACCAAACTGGCACACGGAGATGTTGGGTTGCACTCTGTCAGCTTGAGTATTCCTGTTAAACTGAGGAAGCTTCAAGATCTCAACAGCACTTTGTGGCACAGGCAGAGGTGTATTAAGATGAGGGACTGGCTACTCTTCACAGAATGGGAATGGGAGCAGACTGGAGAGGATATACACATTAAGGAGAAAAACTGAGCTATGGCTTAGCAAAACCCAAACACCTACCAATCCTTCCTCCAGATGCACCCATCAGTGATTCATTACAGAATGCTTTTTACAAACAGGACATTTTGGTGGGGTTAAGATTGAAAGCTTTTGTTTAAGCCTATGAGTATTAATTGCTAGAGTTGTCTCTGAGTCCAGCCCCTCAAATAAAACACTAAAGGAGAAGTTGATGGCACAAGGAGAGAATGACAAGGAAAACAAACAAACCAACCATTTTGGGCTGCAAGAGCCACTCCTGTACACTGAGAGCAGGTACACACACAACTGCAAAATGGGCTACCAGTACCCTGTTTCCACTTGCATAGTGACTCCACAAGGTGCAGGGCAACAAAGTATTTATTTAACGAGTGATTAAACTGCATTTTCCCCTCCATTCTATCTCCTCAAAAACATGAGCCATAACAGTCCACACTGGTAACAGTGTGAGAAACCTACCAAACTGCATTATTCTGGGAGAAAGAGCCCAGCAGAGGAAGGACATCCTTAGGTTTGGAGGAAGTTTGAGATGCAGGACTGAGCTTGCAGCAATGCACTTCACAACCAAGCAGTGGACAATGGGTTATGTATCTGCACAGATGCCTCTTCACAGCATCTGGGATGTGCAATCCCCACTTAAGGAGCAATGTTTTTGTCTGATGTCTTTCCTGTGTTCCTTCCCCAATGTAACTGCTACAAAAATTGTTCAGGAAAATAGGTTTCTATACATGCAAGAAAAGAATTCCATGTGCCTATTCTCCCATTCCCCGGATCTTTTTTCCCCCCACTGCAAATAATTGCAAAAGCTGTAAGAATCTTAAACCAGATGATGGAGTATTGATACAATCTAATGCCAATGGACAGGACTGCTTCTGCATGGATCCCAATAAACTCCATTGTTCCACAGAAAAGCCTCATTTTACTCTTCCTCATTTGCTTTACATTGGGGGGGGGGACCTACCACCTATTTCTCTTACACTTCAGCAGAGCCCTTGAGCCCTTTCTGTGATGTGCTTGATTGCTTTGGAAAGGACAGCAATATCAAAGAAAGTTGGAACTCCTACCATGTCTGCAACCAGATACTGAAGGCAGAACTGATGTGCAGTTGCCATTGCTATTCCTGTCTTGCTGTACTGTCGCTCTGGCTTGGTAAGGAAAAAAAAAGAAGAATCTATCACAGCTCTTACAGCAACAAGAAGTTGTCTCTCTGCTGAGAGGCTTACATGTGAGGAAGGGAAACATTTCACTTCATTTTACTTGCACCTGAAATTTCTTTCCACCTCTTCTGCTCATCAGATTCTGTTCTTTCAGCTGGTACCTTCCCACAACTCTTGAATCACAAGGCTCTCAGTGACCTTCAGCTCCAGCCTCTCTCCGGCACGCAATTCAGCTTGATAACTTTTCCCCACACAGCTGAGCCACTGCAAATACTCCAGTTAGATGAGCTGAGCTTTTTCCCCTGAGCAAATTACATAACATCCATGAAATATGCAGAAGACTATTCCTGGGACACCTTTGCTTCCTAGGCTACCAACACTTCCTTTGTCTTTTTCCTGAAGACTTCAGTAAATACCTCCACAATCTAGGCAGTGACAGAAGGAGGAGATCCAAGCCTGCAAGGGGGATAGCAAGGTCATCACCTTATTTACTCCAAATTATGTAATGGGCCCTTGAATGCTCATGAAATTAATTCCCACTTACCAGCACAGGAGTTACTCAGAAAGTGTCAGCCTACTTGGACAAGACAATCTTTATAAATTAGTACAATGCTATTAGAAATTATGGCAATCTTTTTGGTAGCACTGGCTCACATGCACCCTGATAAATCCTCTCCCTAGGAAATTGTAAAACTTGTCTTGCAACCTCTGCAGAGTTAACTCTGATGGGAAATTACAAAATAGAAATCTGGTAGATTCATGTTTAAAAAGGAAGAGGCCTGGTGAGGCTGGGCACTGGGTCACTCCTGTTAGCTCTGTCCATTATGTCTGCTGAAGGTATTTCCTCCGGGGGGCTGGATCTGGATGGAGTCCAGGAGGGGCCTTAAAGCTTGTCCAAAAGGTCTGAAAAGGTAAAGAAACAAACATCTCAAACAGCTTGCTTGATGAATTTCCCATCAACTACTGCAGTGCACTCACTGCTTAGGGCACAATCAAACCAGCATCACAGAACCACATGTGAAGAACAAAGTTCCATGACAAACTAAAGCAAAACCAAAGTAACCTATTAAAGAGAGCTTGCTGTTCAATCAGTAATAAGTGTAAACATGATTTTACATAAGCTAATTCCGAGTCCTAACATTCCCACACTGCTGATGTGGTAATTCTGTGCCTGAAAGTGGCTTTCAGTAATTCACTCTACTTAAGTGTGTGAATGAAATCCCTGTTATGCAACTGCAGAGCTTCATTAAGTACCTCATCAGTACTAGAGAATGCTAGAATAGCCTCTAGCTCTCTTACATGACAATAGTTCAACACTCACAGAATAATTTCTGTTGCAATCTGTAGCACCTGGCTTATCATTTAATATGACTCACTGTTACAGACTTCCTGATTTTGAGAGATCTGAGGCAATAGGAGCCCAGAGCCCATGTGTCTCTCACATTATGTTGTAGGCCATTAGAAGTAGTAAGATTTAAATGATAAAGCTCCAATAATCCCACTGGGATCCTCACCAGCTAGGACTTTAAAAACAACCAACCACCCACCCACCAAACAAACAAAAAAACCCTGAGAAAACAAACAAATAAACAGATACAAAAAAAGAAGCCCAAAAAAGTGAACCACCAGGCATGAATTCTTCATCTCCTCTTTCCCCATCCAGTTCCAGCTAAATTTAAAACTGCAGCATTCATTTTTAAGTTACATCTCAGCTGCCTCTTCACAAGC
This sequence comes from Melanerpes formicivorus, assembly GCF_026170545.1. NCBI lineage: Eukaryota > Metazoa > Chordata > Aves > Piciformes > Picidae > Melanerpes > Melanerpes formicivorus. The sequence continues at coordinate 21,480,123 of NW_027142360.1, forward strand.
AAAGCTGACACCTCCACTGCAATTAGTGTGTTTGGAGTAAGAGAAATGACCTTTAACACATAGTGGTATCCTAAGGAAAAAAAACAAGGCACCATTTTCTGGAACTGTGGGTTTTTTTGTGGTCACATAGAAGAAATCATCACAAAACAACTAGTTTAAATTAAAGACAGAAGAAAAACCTTCCCCCCCCCCCCAGTCTTCTTAGGAATGCCAGTCAGCACTTCTTGTACAAGTGTTCTGAAGTGTTGAAGTAAAGCAAATAGAATCCTCTCCTTAATCTTATGCTGCTTCTCAGAGAAAGACAGCAGAAACTGGTACTGCTGGCTCTGCCAAATGTTTAAGCACTAGCATGAAGCAATACACCACAGAGAGAAGTGGAAAGCATACTCACGTGGCAAGAACTTCAGCTGGAAGGTCAGTGATGTAGGAAGGGATTTTTCTTCCTGTCAGGAACTGTGCCACTTCATTACTGAAGGTGTTGCAGTTATGTTCAAAGAGGTTGTAAGACTCTCCTCTGTGCCACAGGAAAGGAATTGAAACATAAAAAGACACTAAGCAATAAATCCAGCAGTCAGAAGATCTTATACCCTTAATGAAAAAGAAATTGTCCTTACATTAGCACTTCTTTTTTTCTCCTCCCCCACAAAGAATTCTAAGGCAAGTAGGTAAAATGCAGACATCAATTCACCTTCAAATTCAGTTGAACCAGGGTGGAAAATGACATCTCTCTGCATTACTGACTTTATACAATGGTTCTTTAGAGGGTAAGTGAGGTCAAGTTTCTTCAATTAAAACCACAGAAAGAATAACAAGAAATCACAGGAATTACTGACACTGAAATATAGTCAGAACCCTGAATGCTACTATTTCCCACTCTCTGAGAAGCAGACTAGACTCTTCTAACAGTAAAACCTTGCTTTCACTCATCTGAAAGTTGGCAGCTTTTACTACAACACTTCACCTATGACTCATGAGGCAAAGCAGTGATTTACTGAAATATTTTATATAGTGCTTTCATCCTCCCTGGTGATTCTCTCAAAGGCATTCCAAGCATTAGTCCATTTGAAGAAGAACAGTGTGAATGGCTTCCTGGCAGGCTGCTTTCCCAGCCTAGCTCAAGGCTGGCACACCAGGGGATTGCCTAGCTGGTAGCTCCTTGTGTATGGGTCCATCAGTTCCAGTCTGAGTTTTGGTGATTACCAAGTAATACATTGAGCAGACAAAGCTTTATGAGCAGGACTGGTTTCATACCTTCTTTCATTGTGTACCCCTTTCCCTAAAAGCTGCTTTGCTGTGCAGGTTTCATGGTACAAGCTGCTACTTACCGAAACATTGATTCCCCCAAAGAGGAAAGATACTCCAGAAAAATTTCCTCTGTGACTTCGGTGTTCCCCAGGTCAACAACTGTGTCTGGAGGGCCCAGAAGTGTCCCTCCCTGTAAAAATCAACAGCCAGAAGACAACATTCAATGGACAGATGACATTCTTTTGCAGAACTCTAATGAACAGAGCTATGGTGGCTTGCCCAAGCACAAGAGAAAGAGCATTTGGTATGTTTGTCAAGCAAAGAGGCCTCCTCGGTTCTGCACTTGGAGAATGAGAAGTAAGATGAAGCTCAAAAGTCCTGGCAGTCTGGTGAAGTCCCCACAGACTGGAAAAGGGGAAACATTGCCCCCATCTTCAAAAAGGGCAAGAAGGAGGAACCAGGGAACTACAGGCCAGTCAGTCTCACCTCTGTGCCTGGAAAGATCATGGAACAGATCCTCCTGGAGTCACTACTCGCTCAAAAGAATAGTGAAGAGGTGATTGGGAACAGTCAGCATGGCTTTGCCAAGGGCAAATCCTGCCTGACCAACCTGGTGGCCTTCTATGAGCAGGTGACAAAATTAATAGATGAGGGGTGAGCAACTGATGTCGTTTACCTGGACCTGAGCAAAGCCTTCGACACTGTCCCACACCACATCCTGGTCTCCAAACTGGTGACACATGGGTTTGATTGGTGGACCACTAGATGGATAAGGAACTGGCTTGATGGCCGCACCCAAAGAGTGGCTGTCAATGGCTCCATGTCCCAGTGGAGGCCAGTGACAAGTGGAGTCCCTCAGGGATCAGTCCTGGGACCTATCTTATTCAACATCTTTGTGGGGGACATGGACAGTGGCATTGAGTGCACCCTCAGCAAGTTTGCTGATGACACCAAGCTGTGTGGTGCAGCAGACACGCTGGAGGGAAGGGAGGCCATCCAGAGGGACCTTGACAGGCTGGAGAGGTGGGCACAGGCCAACCTCATGAAGTTCAATAAGAGCAAGTGCAGGGTCCTGCATCTGGGTCGAGGCAATCCCAGGCACAAATACAGGCTGGGCAGCGACTGGCTGGAGGATAGCCCTGAGGAGAGAGACTTGGGGGTGCTGGTGGACAAAAAGCTCAACATGAGCTCTCAGTGTGCACTTGCAGCCCGCAAAGCCAATCAGATCCTGGGCTGCGTCAGGAGAAGTGTGGCTAGCAGGTCGAGGGAGGTGATCCTCCCCCTCTACTCAGCCCTGGTGAGACCCCACCTGGAATACTGTGTCCAGTTCTGGAGCCCCTATTACAAGAGGGATGTGGAGGTGCTGGAACGTGTCCAGAGAAGGGCCACGAGGATGATCAGAGGGCTGGAGCACCTCTCCTATGAGGACAGACTGAAGGAGCTGGGGCTGTACAGTCTGCAGAAGAGAAGGCTCCGAGGTGACCTCATTGTCGCCTTCCAGTATCTGAAGGGGGCCTACAGGAAGGCAGGGGAAGGACTTCTCAGGATATCAGGTAGTGATAGGACTAGGGGGAATGGAATGAAGCTGGAGGTGGGGAGATTCAGGCTGGATGTGAGGAGGAGGTTCTTCACCATGAGAGTGGTGAAACCCTGGAATGGGTTGTCCAGGGAGGTGGTCGAGGCCCCGTCCCTGGGGGTGTTTAAGAGCAGGCTGGATGAGGCTCTGTCCAGCCTGATCTAGTGTGGGGTGTCCCTGCCCATGGCAGGGGGGTTGGAACTAGATGATCCTTGTGGTCCCTTCCAACCCTGAATGAAACTATGAAACTAAGTTATATTTCAGCTTGTGTACTTGGCTACATGCTTTAAGCTCTAGCAAAATCAGTTTTCACTCTCCAAGAACATAAAAAGATCTGACAAACCATCCTGAACTCATTTTTTCCTTTCAATCTTAGAAAGGATGCCTTAGGTTGCCAAGTCTGCATGTGTAATACCTACTGATCCAGAATTAGGCTCTGGCAACGCAGCTACAGCAGGTGTTGTGGATAGACTCCACCAGCAGTAGCAACCCTCAGCCTGTAGTTAGTTTGGATTAAATCCACTGTCCATGCTCCCTTTTCCTTAGATGCCCTGGGCAGCCATGACAGGCAGCCATGACAAGCAGCCAACTCTGAATTCAGAAGGCTTTTATACCTTTTCTAAACCACAGTGACACAAGCACTTCTGAGCAGGTGATGCCACCCTAAAATCATTAGAAAGGAAGGAAAAAAGGTTAACTTACAGGTGCACAGCTGGAGATTCCTCCACTGCCATAGAAGAACTCATCCTTATGGACTATTATGGAGGTGTGCCTGCCAGAGAGAACAAAACCCAGGTGAAACAAGGGACATATTTAACCTAGCACATAAATCACTGGTAAATCTGTGTGCTCAAGGACATCATGAAGTGATTGACTGAAATAAAAGGTGAATGTGTTTCTGGGAGTAGCAATAGGATCTGGGGGAACCTTAATGGATATGGAAGCAGTGATTATCAAGCCTACTGCTAATTCTGTAAGTGCTTGGGAAAGAACATGCTTAGCTTGGCACCCAAGCATGAAGGGACATAGGAAGAGAGGGACTTCCACAGCAGCATGAGATTCCTGGCAGACTCTTTCAGCTAAAGGGCTGAGGGCGAAATCAGAGGGCTACCACACTAAGAGAAGTGCCTGTTTGATAGACACCAAGAAGATGGTTGAACAAGCATTGGAGATGGATCAATAAAGATGAAAATGGAGGGGAACAAGGCTTTGATTTTAATGTTCAAAGTTTATTTTAAAACTCTTGATATGAATTGTAGCAAACTGGGAGGTGTTTTGTAACCTCCTGTAGCCACTGCTCTCAGGCATTAAGAGCCAGGTTTCCTAGCACCTTCCTCCCACCTACTCTTTCACTCTGCTTGCAATTAGAAAATCAAAGTGCTTGGGACAAGGACAATATCTTACCCCTGAAAAAGCAAGTGTGCTAAAATGCAACAACTACTATCAACACTTCTTTTTTTTCTTGGGGTCCACTAAGCTTTGATTGGCAAAGGTTAACCACACTTGACTGTACATCACCTTAACTGCATTCAGGAACAAACAGTGCCTTGGTCTCTTTGAAGCACCAAAATGTTCTTCAGATCTGAAGCATCTCTAAATCTCATACTGAAAATACTTCCTACACCACACAGTGTGTAAGCACACATTATGCAACGTAGATCTAGCCACTTACCAGATGCCATCCAGCTGTTTCCCTGTATGCAGAGAAAAGAAGAGTTATTAGCAATGCACTTTCCAGATTTCAGCCTACCTTCTGCCAATCACTTGCTTATTACCTCACCGTAAGATTTCATCCCAGAGCTGCTTTTAAAGCAACACAATGTATTTTTCTTTCAAATGAGCTAATATTTTTCACACCTCTGATGTACTTTTCTCCTTCTGCATACAGAGGTGACAATGCCATCCTATTCTGCCAGTGCTCCCCCTTCCTTGGGCTTTTTGTCTGCAGACCAAGAAACAAAACCTGCTCCTAAAATGAGAGCCTCCAGTCAGGACCAGAAGAGGTGAGTTTGACATTGATTTCATAACTGCATATTTAGCATGCACAGAACATTCTGTTTTCTTTTTCATTAGCTTATGAGAGATCTAACTTGAGCATAAGATCTGGGGTGATAGTCTCTCCATCTATTCCATGGTTTCCTCCAGCTTCCAAGACACTTGGTGCAGCAGGAGCGATAGGTTATGTTGTCCCTTGTGAAAACACATTCTTGGATTGTCCTTACTTAGATCAGCACCACAGCATCAAGAGCCTACAGGGTGGCAGAAACATTGCCTTGCCCACTCTATAGGCAGAGGGTCTTGAGGTATTTACCCCCTCCTACTTCCCTGGCAGGACTGCTCCGGTCTGTGAGTGTCAAGAATAAAATATGCTACTTCAAAGCAGCAGTAGCTCTTTATGAGTTCTTCCTCTTGGGGAAAACCAACTTTCTGTCATGATCAAGCCTGGATAAAAGGCTTGAGGACAGAGGACTGAAACTGATGAGGATAACTCTTGCACAGCTCTGTGAAAAGGATGCTTGTGTATTCAGGCAAGGAACAAATAATCACTACTGTATTTTTTCCACTCAAGGCTGAAGTGAAACAGGCAAGAGACAGATACGTAGGTATGATACAAGGGTTGTAGCAAAGTGAAGGCAGGGAAAAGGCTGCTGTATCAATAGAGACATCAGCTGAAACAAGCACATTCAGTTTTGAAGTAGGTGGACTAATCTGTCACTACCATGGATCACAGCCAGGCAGCAAGCATATTCACTGTCAACCCTTTGCACAGAAACATAGGCATGGAGCAGGATGAAGGCCAAAAGATAGCAGCAATGATGAGAGAAGTGGAGCAGCGTGCTGCAACATCCCAGAAGCATTTGCTGCCCCTTTACTGTGTCACATGCTGTTGTGCTCCTTGATCCTCTAACCCTTGCTCCACACCTTCCCCATAAGAGCTTTCACCTTTCCAGGGTACAGCATTTTAGCAGCTGGCCAGCCATGGGCTCTGCTGCTTGGCTTTGCACAGTTAGTGTTCTGTGTGTCTGCTAATAAGTTATTCCTCATTAGTTCACAATGAATCACTGTTTCCCCCTAGACACTTGAACTTCCTTTCAAAGCACATTGTTTCAAAGGCAGCACACACTAGAATTGTATCTGCCCTTTTGCATGCTCAGTAGAAAATGAACATCCTAATAGCTGTTTGTTTGACAAACATCTCTAGCAAATGATGATGAAAGGCTTTCTGTGAAGTTGCCACTTTGCACCTAGGCTCTGTGTGCAGAAAGCAGGTATGAAAATATCACAGGTGGTGCTGGGGACCTGCTCATGCACTTCAAACACTTACTGGAAAAGGTCATTGCAGCAAAGGCTACCACCACATGTTGGGCAGCAAGACTGCAGCCAACAGCTGCAGCAACTCCTTTCCCCTGTTTGTGAGACAGTATCTTGTGTCCACTTTTGAGCCCCCCTTGTACAAAAGGCACTGAAATACTGGGCTGGAGCACCTGCTGTATTGAGGAGTGGCTGAGAGAACAGGTCTCTTCAGTCTGAAGAAGGCCAAGAGGCCTTTTTGCTGTCTACAACCACCTCATGGGTAGGGAGGAAAGGGAGCCTTGCTCTCCTCAGAGGTGCACAGTGAAAGGCAACAGGTGGTAGCTGAAAAATGGGAAATTCCCAACCCAGTAACAGGAACAAAAAATTACCATGAAGGTGGTCAAACTCTGGGGCAGAGGTCCACAAAGCATATGGAATTTCCACCCACGGAGATACTCAGCACTCAGCTGACCAGGGCCCTGAAGAATCTGCTCTTGGTTAACCCTAAGCAGGACCTCCAGAGGCCCCTTTCCACCAGTGCAATTTGCTGAGTGTACCAACAAACCCAGAGGATTCAGGAAAGCACTTTGCATTAAACTGCAGTCCAGCCCTGGGGCAACTCCTCTCTGGCTGCTACACAAAAAATCCATAGCCAACAACAGGCAGCAACTGCCAGGGCAATAACAAAACAGCTCTTGGCAAGTGAAGCTGCCTATCTTCACAAAGCAGGACTGTCTGAGGCTGCTCAGCTAGATCAGTTTGTGCCAAGCACCAGTTTGATAATCTTAATGGAGCTGCTAACCTGCTATTTTAGCCTGGCTCCTGTGAGACATTAACCAGGCTGGCACTGTGGAAAACACATGCCAGGTCTGCAGCACAGATGACAATAAGGCATCCATGGTAGCTCTCCAGTCTGGTGCAGATAAAATAAAGCCCCTTTCTGCCACTGTACTTAGAGGCAGTGCAAGGCTCTCCAGTGAAAATACTGCTGGGGAATCTCCTGCCTAAGCAACCTGTCGTTATTGGCCACACACACATCACCCAGGCACATCCAAGACCAAGATCTTTTCATAGGCTGCTGCAGTTTCCCATGCTGCACAGCTGGCTGCCATTATCTCTGCCCCAAAACTGACTGACAGAGAGATGTCAATGGCCATCAGATTCTGAGGGACTTGGACAGCCCCCTTTCCTGCTGCTCAGTGAGAATCTCAATGTTTATGGCATCACATAGGAGGTTCTGTACAGGCCTTTGTGGACACCATAATCTTGCCTCTGTTGGGATCCTAAATGACTCTTCTTGCCCTTTTCTCCAACATTATGCAGAACAGCTGACAGCTCACAAGCACTGCCACTCCTGACAGGCTCACATGAAGCAATCAGGGCAGCCTGCACTGAGGAGTTACAGCTTGCCTTCTGCTGGACATGGTCCACTATAGACAAAATACGGTGCCTGCAGCCTCTGAATGCTTGATGCACACCAACCCCAACAGTATGGCCAAGCAAGGACTGGCACTACCTTGTTTCCACAGCCAGCTGCCCAAGTGAGAGCATGAGTCCCTGGAGGTGTTCAAGAGGGGATTGGATGTGGCACTTGGTGCCATGTTTTAGTCATGAGGTCTGTGGTGACAGGTTGGACTTGATGATCTTTGAGGTCTCTTCCAACCTGGGTGATTCTGTGATGAGTGCAGTACTGCTGTTGCACTGCTAAATCACAAGCTGTTTCCAGGCCTTGCAGCAACACTTTCCAATAAAGTGCTTCTGGCAGCACTCTCCAGCTTTAAAAAAAATAAAATAAATAGAAGGTCAAGCTTGCCAGGGAGGTTCCTCAAATAATCCTGCAGAGCAACAGAGCTTACCTCCTGTAATCACTGGATGGGCTAGAAGATGGGACTGCAAATACCATCTGGGATACTGACAGACATCCCCTCCTTGCCACAATAGTCCACACTCCTGTGGCACACTGCATTGTGGGCACAACTGTAGGCTGGTACTGCCTCCAAACCCAACACATTGACTCATAACCTGAGGCTGTCTGTGGTTATACAGAAAAGTCTGATTCCCCAGTAGTTTTTAATTGAGGTGCAAAAGCCTTGAAGTTGCAGGCACTACCCTTTACTCAATACCTACAGCAAATGATGTGCATGCATGCAAAACAGGACAGGGATGTCCTGGTGGGATGGCAGCCTTTAGGTAAAAACAGAGGAGCAGCAAGATGCCTAAAGATCTGAAGTATTTCAGGGGACAAGGGGCTGTTAAGCAGGAAACAGTGCTGCACATTTAGACATACACACCTAATCACACAACAATTAGTGTACGTGGTCAAGCTGCCAGGTATCAGCTGTCCTACAGTAATTGGGACTTTACTTCTCAGCCTAAAGTAAATGTGAAGCAATTCAGCTTCATTTGATCTGCTCCCATGATGAGCTAATCAATCTACCTTGCATTTGCCACAGACCACAAGCATGGCCTCAAAAGTTACTGAGAGAGCTTAGGGGGACAGCTTGCCAGCCTTTGGAAAACTGATCACATGCCTGAGCTTTAACTCTTCTCTTTTGCTTGCCAAGGTGTTCAGATGGATCTTTCCTGAAAACACTTACTAGAACTCAGGAGAGGATACCATTTCAGCACAGATCTGTGTGCTTAAGCATCTCACAGGTTCCAATTGTTTGAGGGGGGCAGAGTATCATCTGGCAAGTACAGAAGGTTTGGGTTTTTATTGGCTGTTGTTTTTCTCTGCAACAGTCAAAGCTCAAATACTTCCATGCTGCTTCCATGAGCCAGAAACCTATGAGCAAAATGTTAACACTCAAATGCATTAAACAATTCCAGGAGCCTCAGCTTAGTCACAGGAATGTGGAGAATGAAGTGGTTAAAGAGTTTTCATTGCTGCTGCTGCACAACTGATTCAGGAGACTGTCATTCTCAGGTTAGGAGGGTATTCTGAAAGAGGTAAGCAAGCCCCCATAATTTGAGAATACAGTCAAACAGGATTACTTCCATGCCTGGATTTAGCTGGAAAGCCAAGCAAAAGGAAGATTAGATGCTCACCATTTTGCTGGCACAGTTAATTTCTTTATCTTGAGGGCCACGTGGTGTGGTTTATTCCTGTGCATGTCAAATTCTCAGCTGAAAGTGCCATTTGCATATGAATCCAAATTATTAGACTGAAGGACAGAAGAGTTCTGAGACATGAAGGAATGATGTAAGGAGTGGAACACTCAGTTTACCCCCATTTAGAGCTTAAGCCATCCATCCCTTAGCACAAGAACAACACCTGTTCCTGAGTTGTAAAGAAATATTAGGAAGCTTAGCATTTTAAACAGCATATCTGTGTTCTGAAATGGATATGCAAGCCCTAGAAGACCCTAAAATATCTCCAAAGAAGTAGTAAACTGGTCTCCTGAGGAACTGGAGCCAATAGAATATTGCCAACCAGCATGGATACTTCTAGCAGCACGTTTCTTTGCATATTGTAGCAATTTCCTTAGGCCAATTCATTAAGATTCCTGCCCTTTTTGAACTGAAAATTATCCTAATTAGTCAAGCATCTTCTCCCAAGTGCTACCCAGGGTACTCAACTGAAGCAAAATAAATTAACACAGAGGGAGAAGCCTGCTTCCCTTCCCTTCTCCTTGAGGTGCCTAGAGAGATCAATAAGTAGGCTAGATTGGGGGAGGGTAATGCAATTGATTTTCATGAAATCTCTAGCAAATGCTCTAGTACAAAGCTGGTGGAGTCTCACACTGCTACAATTTAAAACTCTTCAGAACACATGGAAGAGAGGCAGAGCAATGCAATGGGGCTGCAAAAAAATGAACAAAGCAGAAGGTACCTCCTTTTACAGTTACCTTTTGCTCTAATTCCTTCTGGGCTGTCAAGTCCCTACAGCTGAACACACCACTTGAAAACTTCAACTGATTCATACTCCCAGTCAGCTCACCATTAATTTATACACTAAGGCAAAGCTGCTGTGGTGAACTAAATTCCTGCTGATTCACAGAAAGGTAGGGGTTGGAAAGGACTGCTAGAGATCACCTTGTTGAATTCCCTTGCTAAAGCAGGTTCACCTGCAGCAGGTTGCACAGGGCTACATTCAAAGAGGGTTTTGAGTATCTCCAGAGAAGGAGACTCCACAACCTCTCTGGGCAGCTTGTCCCAGTGCTCCACCACCTTCAAAGTAAGTTTGGCTTTTGTTTCTCATGTTCAGATGGAATGCCCTGTGTTCCACTTTGTGCCTATTGCTCCTTGTCCCATTGCTGAGAGGAGTCTGGCCCCACCCTCTTGCAATCTGCCCCTTAGATATTTATAAGCACTGATAAGACCCCCTCTCAGTCTTCTCCACAATAAACAGACTCATCCTGTGATCTACATGAGCAATAACCTCAATTTCAGGACAGGGGAACTTTGAGAGCTGCAAGACATTTTCCTTTAAGACCATGGTGCAAGAGGATTTTAATCTGCCTTGAAGTTCTCTCTGCCTTCAGACATCTACTTCAAAACCAGCACTGCAAGCTGAAGTGTTCTGGTTTTCTTAACCCTCTACAAGATAGGTGGATTATGTTTTCTGTCTTGAAAACAGAAATCTCATTGCATTCAGGTCAACATTTATCATTACCAGATCATGTAGCTGGGCAGATAAATGCAGTGACACAGACTGAGAATGGGAGGCAGAAGGGGAACAGTACCTGTAGAGAACATGCATGCAGACAACTGCACACAAAAATTAAACATGCCACTTCTGCTATCAAAGCAACTGAAGCACAATATTTGGTCACATGTATTTTAGAAATAGTCACTGAAAGTGTGCAGGACACTCGCAGAAAAGTAAGTACAAAAGCAGTCTGAGAGGGAAACTTGCCAAGAAGGGCAAAAATATGCCCCCAAGAGGCACAACTAAGTCATTCTAATATCTGCTATGAGCCCTGCTGCACAGCTCTAGCTCTGCCTTCCAATGGAGATAACTGATACTGAAAAAGTTAGGATAAAGTTTAGTAGTGAGAGCTGATCCTTGAACACTGTGCTGATGTTATCCATACCACCTCTGGATCCCACAGGCACAACTCCAGGCAGTACACGGTGATCCTCTTGCAGTAGGTCAGCCCCTTAAGAAGGGATTTATTGCCCTCTGGCAGGGGTGTCTGAGCTCCTGCCCCTGAGCATGCCAGGAATTAAGTTTAGCACAGCTATTGTATTGGTTTCTTCTCTCCAAAACGCCTATTTCAATACAGGTGATGCTACAGAACAATCACTCAAAGCAGGAGCAGTGCTTCAATGAAACCTGGCACCTTGGGGAAGAATACCATCAGCAGAGATGACAACCATTTATCACTAAATCATCTAAGAAATGCCTTCCTCTTCAATTTCTATGACTTTCCCTGGTGATGTACAGTTTATGACTATCACTGACACACACAAAAAAAGGAAAGATAGCTGTAGACCATCTGAAAGTTGATGCACACAGAAGTAGCAACAGCTTTTATTGTTCTTCAAGGCAAAAAAAAAAAAAGGTGTGAACATGAGGCAAGAGGAGCATTCTCTCCGTGATTTTGCTCTTGGGGAGGTTTCTAAAATCATCTGGAGGTATAACAGAGCCAAGTGCAAACGAACAAAGGATACTTAACTGGAAGGACAATAAAAGGAACAATGATTTGTTTTAGGGCCAAGCCAATTGCTGGATCCACATCATCTCAAATATTCTGCAGTCTGCATTGTCACTGTGACCACACAGGCCTAGTTGGCCCTGTTCCAGGAACACGTCTGAGCTCAGCTAGTTACGAGGCAGTACTAACAACAACACTTCCCACAGGACCAAGACATGTGTTCACATTTTTTAAAGCCTTCCTTTTCATTACTCAGGCTTCTAGAAATTTAGCAGCAAACTCCTTCACAAGCACAGAGCCTTGAAGTTATTGTTTGGATAACATAACAAGCACCAGGAATGATGTCATGCACCAAACTGGTTTTTTTTTATGTGAATGCCAGAAAGCTACAAGATCGACTTTGTGGATAAGAATCCAGCTAAAAAGACTTTACTTGACCTATGTGAAGACTGGCATGGAGATAAATATAGCAACAACCTACTCTTGGCTTGGTCCAACACTTTGAAATAAGACTGGCTAAAAGCTTCTCCACTCAAACATGGTAAACCATGCACATATCTAACCTGTACCTTGTAACCCTTAGCACAAGATGAAGCACAGGTGAAGAGTTACTCCCCCGAGGGCTATAATGGAAGTGACTCTGACCACACAAAGCAAGTTTTGAAGCTATCCAGCACGGGAAAAAAATCTCTCAAAGTTGTTGTTGCTGTCTGGCTAACAGAGAACATCACACACAATCTCTGTAGTATTTTCTTCTCAATTTTGCAAGCCTATCATCACCGTACTTGAAACCTCATGCCAAGAATTATCTGGACTTTCATTCTAAGCTTGCAGGAAAGCGCAGAATCGTCTCATAGGGCAGATGAGCAAAGCGAATGCCAACAAACTGTAGAACAAGATTACACGAAGCCATCTGTTCAGAGACTGAGCCTGTTGAGAAGTTTCATCTCGCACAGACTGCTGATCTGACACGGGCCAGAGTCTACACATAAGAGGCATAAACTACTTTCTCGTTGCGCTCCTGATTCACGCTTCCTAAACTTCAAGGAAAAGCCAAGTTTCCTTCACATCCCCAGTCCGAGGTTCAGCTGGAAACGCACACACTCTCAAGAGAACACACACCACATGCTTACAAGCGCTCTGGAAGGAGAAGGTGGCTAGCTGCACATCACGAACCACCCAACTGGCCCTGTCCAGCCTCACCGCAACATGGAGCCGTTTGAGCTCAATAACCTTGTAAACAGCAGAAGGCTTCCTTCCAGCCTGGCCTTCCTGTCAGGGTGTCAGGCAGTCCGCCTGGCAGCAACTGAGCTCTCCCTCGCTTCGCGGGGCTAAGTAATACTTTTAACGAGCCTTTAGGTCAGCTGAGAAAAAAAGAGCATGGCCCTGGTCACGGGGGACTTGTTCCCCGCCAAGGAACACAGGGATGCTGCTGACAAACCCCACTCTGCGCCCACGCCATCAGACCCCCAAGACAGACCCCGCACGCTCCCAAGTCGCGCTCCGGCCATCGGCCACCACCGCGGCCCGCCGCTCGCAGCCGCAGAGCGCTGCCCGGCCCCGCAGGGAGCCCTTCCCCAGCGGGCCGCTCCCTCGGAAGAGCGGTACCGGGCGGCGGAAAGCCACTCCCGGGGCTGACGGGCGTGAATACGGCCCCGCTTCCCGGCACGGATGGGCCGGGCCGCAGCTGTCAGCGAAGGCACACGAGCCCCTGGGAGGCGGCAAGAGTTGGGGGTCCGGGCCGGGCGCGGCCCTGCGCGGAGGCGAGGCGATGCCAATCCCCCTGCCGTGCTCTTACCCAGCATAAGAGGGCTGAGGCGCCGGGCCATGCCCTTGGACAGGTCGTACACATAGAGCTTCACGGGGTGCAGGGCCAGCGGCTCCTCCATGGAGGTGCAAACACAGCCGCCGGGCGGCACCCGGGAACCCTGACAGATACGCGCCGCCCAGCCGGGAAACAGAAGGGAATGAGAAAGGGCGACCCCGATGCTGGTCCCGCTGCCGCTCGCCGGATGCGGAGGCACTAAGTGTGAGGTGACAGACGGAACGGAAAGGACGACGCTGTCTTTGCGCATGCGCGGCAGCCGGCAACCGGCCGAGCTGCCCCGTCACTGCGCCGTTATGCAGCGCGGCGGTTCCGGCCTGGGGCGGGCGTCGCCGTGCCCGGGCGGAGCTAGAGGCTCCGGGCGGGGAAGGGGAACTCCCTCTGTCATTGGCTTGCGAGCCGGAGCCACGCGGAAGGCGGGCAGAGCTCCCGCCTTCTTTTCGTCCCCACAACCAGTCCGCGCGGAGGGGTGGTGAAAAGGACGGGCTCTCTTTCTCTCTCACTATTGGTCAGAGTTAATATGGAAGGCGGGTCCCCCGAGGACTGGCCGCTCCGATTGGTTGAACGTTCAGGGCAGGTGGGCGGCGGGACCGGTTCGGGCGCAAGCTGTCTCTCCGCGCGCGCTTCCGGGGCCGTTAGCGGGGCGCCGGCAGCCATGTCGGAGTGGGTGTCCTACTACCGGAGCGAGGGGCCGGAGGACGATGAGCAGGATGAGCAGCAGGAGCAGGAGGGGACTGAGGCGGTCGGTAAGGGCCCACCATTCTCACAGGGACTGCAACCGTGGGCTCACTGCCCTCGAGGGTCAGCGTGCGGAGGAGGCCGCGGTTAAAACTGTTTCCCCTAATTCCATAGGGGACTACAGGTTCTCCGGTCGGGACAGCCTCATTTTCTTAGTGGACGCCTCCAAGGCCATGTTTGAGTCGGATGAGGAGGGAATGACGCCCTTTGAGATGACCATCCAGGTACGGCTGCTTAGAGATCGGCGGGCTGCTTCGCTAACGGGTGGGGATCGCCTCCGGCGCCTCCGCGGCTGCGGACCCCGGGCTGCCCGCTGCCCGTTGTGTCGCCGTAAGGGTCGCTGTGGAACGGAAGCAGCTGGGACTGCTGAATGCCTGTGCGTTTGGGAGGACGCCTGATAGGCCGTCTCCAGAGTTGGGTGAGGGAAACCTTTACAGAATGAGCCAGCAAACCGACCAGTTCAGGGTGATTTGTTTCAGAAACGTTTATTATGTTGGCCTTGCTCATAAAAAGAAAAAAAAAGGAGTGCTAACGAAAAATATTTAAGGCTGTATACTGGAAAAAAAAATTAAAAACCTTGAAAAACAAGACCCCAAATTCTTTATTTGGGTGAAATTCAGCTGAATATTCAGCTCTTTGCCAGTCTATGTGTAGAAACTGTGAATTGCCAGAGAGAAAACTTTTGCAGCCCTGCTGCAGCTGTTTTTCTTCCTACTTTGGTGTGTGTGCATTTTTCCCCCCAGTGCATCCGGAATGTGTATACCAGCAAAATTATTAGCAGTGACAAAGACCTGCTAAGTGTTGTGTTCTATGGCACAGAAAACGGCAAGAACTCGGCAGATTTCAAGCATGTCTATGTTCTCCAGGACCTGGACAACCCAGGTAAAGGCAGTGAAGTGATATATTAAGGTTATATAGAAAGGTGGAGTAAGGAAATCTGTGTAGTAGCATTGTGACTAGTTGATCTCTCTGAAAACAGGGAGATATCAGATAAACAAAATTCTTGCTACTGAAATGTGTTGGTGATGGTGGGAGTAGCTTTAGAAGTTTATTGAAAGCTTAGAAAATGGGTGGGAGCTTAGCTTTTTCTGTTGTAGCTGGTTTAAATCCCTTTCCTATGTCTCCTGTTTCAAAGTAGTTCACTTACTGTCTGCTAAACCTAAGAGGACCTCAGCAGCACTCATGAAAGCTCATCATGTGTCTGCTGCACTTCAGAAAAATGCATGCAACATGCAAAGGCACCACAGGTTCCACCTGGTGGAGAACATCACAGGTTGGGTGGGGTTTCTGAAGGTCATCTTGTCCAACTCGTGTTTAGAAACAGCAGTAGGACAGAGAGGGGATTCTGCCCCTCTCAGTATTCAGCATTCCTAAGGTTGGAAGGGACCTCAAAGATCATCAAGTCCAACCTGTCACCACAGACCTCACGACTAGAGTAGGGAGGACACTGCTGCCCACCGCAGGCTTGAACTCACGACCTTCCCATTAAGGGTCTTATGTGCTACCACCTGAGCCCTCCCACTCAAGCAGAATCAGGTAGAACAGGTTGTCCAATAGCTTAACCTGTTTTGCAGTTCTTGGGTTTAGCTCTTTAGGATTTCTTACTTAGCATCTGCTTGGTAGTGAGTCCTAGTTGCTGGACTGGGAAAGGCAGTAGGGAGGGTGTGAAGAATGCATGGTAGAGGTGACAAATTCACTGACAGCAGAGAGTCTTGTGGGAGGATTTTGTCTACTAGCTTTTAATAGCAGCCTGTATCTCTGAGGAAGTTTGGCTTAATTTTTTCACCTAGGAGGTACAGGGTTAATAACACATGGAGTTCACCTGAAAGAGCTATGCCTTGTCCTAGTTTCAGAATGAATTATGATGAGGACCTGTCCAGACAGGCTTAGGTTCTTCCTTTTCTGGCAGCAAGCACCTTAGGCTTCTTGCTCCATCTTTTTTTCCCCTCTTCTTCCATACTTGCCCTTTTTCCTGTGTTAGAGGCAGCAGCTTTGCTGTGCTGATGAAGACAGTGCAGATGAAAGGTGGGTGTTATTAAAAGGGAAGAGGATTGTGTATTTGCTGCCCCTGGAAAGCAGAATGCTGTGGATAAAGCAGTTAGTCACTATGTAGTATGTAATTATGCACACATATGCTGTTAATTAAATGGCAGCTGAGGAAAATGAAAATAAAATAGTAAAGGGAGGGAAAGGCACTTTCAGATGAGATTTCATAAGTGCTGTAGAATTTGAGTGAAGGACCAAGGAAGAAGCTCTGCAGAGTGCAGTAGCTGAAAAATGAAATATTGTGTCTCTTTGTACAGTTAAGAGAGAAAACAGAATCTGTTGTTAGATAGGTGGGAAAAGGAGTTGTAGTTTTGCTGGAATAACCTGCAGAGCTTTAAAGAGGCCATCAACAGCTGCCCTGAATATTGCTGTGCTCCACTTGGTGGTTTGTGGGCTGCATCTGACCTCTAGGTTGATTCTATCTGACAGGAGTGGCTAGGAGCAGGAGGAATTCTCCACCTCTTCAACGTGTTGTGGAGATGTAGGATGTATTTCAGGCTCTTCTCCTTTCTCTGGTGGCACAGCTGTCCTTTCCTACTTGTCCCTTCACTGTAGAGGGTTTGCAATACTTTGATTCCTGCCTGTTTCCCTCCTTCAATAAGAAGAGCTCCACTTTGGTGTTAAGGCATTTTGTGTCCTCTTGGCCTGAGTCGGTGATTTCAGGTAGCATCCAGCTTGTGTTGTTGCAAATGTTAGGCTATGCTGAACAGTTTTCTCAGCCAGGTGGTGGAAGGGAACTGCCACGGAGGTGTTAGGGGATATTGCTCAGGTGTCAGCTGCAAGGGAACCTCAGTGCATATTTAGAAGGGTTTTGTGGTACTTTCTAATGCATGGGAATGCTGTTGTCCCCCTTAGGTGCAAAACGTGTTCTGGAGCTGGACCAGTACGGGGGAGATGAAGGACAAGCACTCTTCCATGCTACCTTTGGCCACAATGCTGACTATTCACTGGGTGAAGCACTTTGGGCCTGCTCTAATCTCTTCAGTGACGTCCGAGTCAGACTGAGCCACAAAAGGATCATGCTCTTCACCAATGAGGACGACCCTCATGCCAATGACAGTGCTAAAGCCAAGCTGGCCAGGACCAGAGCTGGTGATCTGAGAGACACAGGTGATGAGTTTTGTCTTTGCACCCTTGCAGCAAATGTTAACTGCATTGCATGTTTGTGATGGGGGAAAAGTGTAAGATTGTCTGAACTGGGGACTCTTTCTGTAATCTAAATTAGAAAAGCTGTTATCTAATCTGCTATCCAGCAACTAACCCTTATGGTCTAAGATCTCTTTTTCTACTCTGATAACATAAATCAGAACTTGAGACAACCCATGGAAAACAAACTCTGCTTTGTTTCATTAGTCCAACATTTTCCAGGAAGGGAACAATAACACTAAGTTAATTAATATCTCCATTTTGAATCAGCTGAAGAACAGCAACCTGACCTCAGAGACAAGGGAGCAAGTGCTTCATTGGTTCAACTCTGTAGCTCAGATAACAAGTGTTTTTGGAGCTCAGATGTGCTGGATCTAGAAATTGTGAGGCTTCTTTAATTCATTAGCCTTTGCAAATGGGAAGGGGGAATTTCTGAACTCATTATTTCCCTCTATACCTGAATCATAGAATCAACAAGGTTGGAAAAGACCTCAAAGATCATCAAGTCCAACCTGTCACCCAAGACCTCATGACTACTAAACCATGGCACCAAGTGCCACGTCCAATCCCCTCTTGAACACCTCCAGGGACAGTGACTCCACCACCTCCCTGGGCAGCCCATTCCAATGGCTAACAACTCTCTCTGTGAAGAACTTTCTCCTCACCTCCAGCCTAAACTTCCCCTGGTGCAGCTTGAGACTGTGTCCTCTTGTTCTGTGGTTGCCTGGGAGCTTGTCAGAGCTGTTTTGTAAGCAATATTGTCCAGGTTAACTAGGGAAAAAACGGTTTCTATGCTATGTTGCTTTGACTGAAGTTGATGCATGCATTTTGCCTCTTGCCCTAGGAGCTTTCACATCAAGCACAGATGACAACTTGGAGCTTACTCTTGCTTAAATTCTTAGAGGAATCTGAGAGTGCTGAGAAACAAGCTGATGCGAAAACAAAGCAGTTTCTGTGATCCTCCTCCTGTCTTATTTTGTTTCCTAGGTATCATCCTGGACTTGATGCATTTGAAGAAGCCTGGAGGATTTGATATCTCTTTGTTCTACAGGGATATAATAAATTTAGCAGAGGATGAGGACCTTGGGATCCAGCCTAAGGAGTCAGAGAAACTGGAACATCTCATGAAGAAAGTACGAGCAAAGCAGACAAAAAAACGGGCTATGGTCAGGTTGGTGCCTGGTTGTATTTCATTTCATGGAGGCACCTGGTGTTACTTTTAGACTGCATCTCACCTTCCTCTTCTGGAATGTTTGGTCTGTAAAGCCATCAGTGCTTGCATTCCTCAATCTTAACTTCTTAGGACAAGATTGGTGTTACTTCTGTAGCTTCAATGATATTTGTCCTTGCTGGACGAGAAGAGCGGAGAAAGAAGCTAGGTCTCCTTGTTCCCCACTCTCTGACATCTCCAGGATTTATCTTAGCCAGAAAGGATAATTTCTCATAAAATGACATTATTGCCATGTAAAATACTTCCAAAAAAATGTGCAGCCTCTAAAATGGTAGTTTCTAGTGAAATCTGATTGAAAGGAGGTTTTTCTTACTAGTGCTGACATAGAAAAAATTCTGCTCGTTGTTACTGGTAGGGATTTTGGTCTGTTACGAAATTTTTGTTTGTGGTCAGTCTGTCTAAGCACTTGGTGTGAGTTCACATAGCCTTGATATTTCTGGTCACCCACTGAAAGATTAGAGATACTTACAAAGAGATTAAAGGGATCTTGACAAAGCAGATAGAAAGTATTTTTGGAGCCACATACTCCGTAGCAGTTGGGTTTTTTAATGAGGGTGTTTGTGGCAGAATGGTGTGGAAGCATAGTTAGGGAATGAACTTCACAGTCTAGTGGGTTTTTTTAATATATATTAAAAAGAAGAGATAATCCTAACCAGAGCTGTTGGCACTGACATTTGAGCTTCTGCTCACAGCTTTATTTTCCTCCTGTGGGAATGTTTCTCGAGTTTTCTGATCCTTGAGGAGGAAGAATCCTGTACCAGGGATACCTCTTAGAGGAGAGGACGTGTCACCGTTCTGCTCTCAGAACTTGAAGATTATCTCCAGGTTTAAACCTTTGCTTCTGAATTTTTCTCTAATTTTTGATGATAGAATAGAATAGAATAAACCAGGTTGGAAGAGACCTTCAAGATCATCCCGTCCAACCTATCATCCAACACCACCTAATCAACTAACCCATGCAACCAAGCACCCTGTCAAGTCTCCTCCTGAACACCTCCAGTGATGGTGACTCCACCACCTCCCCGGGCAGCCCATTCCAGTGGGCAATCACTCTCTCTGTGTAAAACTTCCTCCTGACCTCCAGCCTGAACTTCCCCTGGCGCAGCCTGAGACTGTGTCCTCTTGTTCTGGTGCTGGTAGCCTGGGAAAAGAGACCAACCTCTGCCTGTCTGCAACCCCCCTTCAGGTAGTTGTAGACAGCAATAAGGTCACCCCTGAGTCTCCTGCTCTCCAGGCTTATCTGTTTTATTAAATCATGGTATTAATTGGTGAGGGTGATGGAGCACTGGAACAGGCTTCTCAGAGTGCTTGCAGAGCCTCCTTCTCTATAGACTTTCAGAACCCACCTGGATGTGTTCCTGTAAGGCCTGTCTGAGGTGATCCTGCTTTGGCAGGGGGCTTGTACTGGGTGATCTCAGGGGGTTCCTTCCAACCCCTAACATTCTGTGATTCTTCTGGGGAATTTTGCCTTCAGCCTGAACAGCTGTGTGAATTCAGAGGTCACATTGCATTAAGCACAGATAAGGTGCCCAAATGTGAACTTGTCCTGTCCTCTGCTTGAGCATAGCTCCAGACTGGGGGGAAAAAAAAAAAAAAAAGGTGAAAGAAATAAGGTAAATTATTTGTGTTTAAATCATTTGTATGGCCAGAAGTGACAGCATTGCAAGGATGTTTTTATACAAGTGAGATTGTGATGCAAGTCATTGTATGTTTCCAGAGATAGGTGTGATTTGTGGGGAGGAGAGTAAGAGAAGGGCAGAGAAAGTAATTTATCTGAGGAGATGACTTCTGCAAAAGTGATTTCTGTGTTTTAGAAGTCTCAAGTCTTTATCTGCCTATTTACACAGGTTAAATCTGTATCTGAGCAAAGATCTGTCGCTTTCTGTTGCTGTTTACAACCTTATTCAAAAAGCTTACAAGCCATACCCAGTGAAGCTTTATCGGGAAACTAATGAACCAGTTAAAACAAAGACAAGGACCTTCAGTAGCCAAACAGGCAGTTTGCTCCTGCCTAGTGACACCAAAAGGGCTCAGGTAAGGTACTGACCATCTTCCTGCTGTTTCCTCTCTCTGTGATCTGTCTGTGTGAGATGCTGATTCTCTTGCTGCTTTTGTTTGGATTTCACTGTCAAGATCAGATGCAGAAATATTTACATCCATATGTCCCTGGGGGCAGCCTGGTCACTTTGTAAACTACACAGAGTGAGACTGGGTAGTTTCTCTGCCATGGCTGTCAAGGGAAAGCAGAGCTGCTAGTAGAAGTGCCCTTAGGAACACAGGTCATTTCTTTCTGTAAGGCAGAACTAGGTTGCCACAGCCTGACCTTACATGGCCTTGTGCATTCTTTGCTGATGTTTTCTTTTGGGCAGATTTTGGTCATTTTTATTAAACATACAAATGTGAGTCATGGAGTGGGGGCAGGTTGGAGATCTTTTCAAACAACCAAAAAAAGGGCATATTATCTTTGGGGTTTATTATTTTGTTCTTTGCTTTGCCTTCCTGCTTGATAGTTTGGCTGATGATTGAATGTCACATTCTGTTCAGGCACACCCTTATTTCAAAGCAGGATATGCAGTTGCTAGGTGTTTTGTCACAAGTGCTCTCTGTGTTGTTCCATGCCAGAGGCTCCTAAAATTATTGTCTTAAGATTCAATACTAAGTTTACTTATACTGGAAAGTAAATACAGGTGATGAAGAGTAAGCTGAGCTTTAAATCCTGATACAAACCTTCAGCAGCTGGACTACAGTAAGCTTTGATTTTTGTGACGTATGAGTGATGGGTCAAAAGTGTTGTTTCTCGGTCACTGTTTCTGCCAGGACTAGGTAAGTGATATGCTGAAGCAAGTTTAGAATCAGGCAAGACTCTTTAAACCAGATCTGGTTACTCACAGTTTGCTTGGAACAGCTCTGAAGAACTCCCAAGGGTGAGATGTGGCAGCTCCTCTGTGCCATGGCTCAACCATTGTCTTGGGAAAGTGCGTTTTGCTAATGTCCTGCTGGAATTTCCTGTGGGATAGTGGTTGTAGATTGTGACTTGCTGTTTCAGTGTGCACTAAATGATGAGAGTTTGCTCTGTCTTGCCTGTAACCCTCTTTTCAGTAGTGACAGACACGAACTGAGTCCTTTTCCTGCCTCCCATCCCCACCACCCCCACACTTTTTTTGTGCTAGCAAGCCTAGTGTCTGCTCTTCCCTGGTTTAGACCTATGGAAACCGCCAGATCGTGCTGGAGAAAGAGGAGACAGAAGAATTAAAACGGTTCGATCCTCCAGGCTTGTTTCTGATTGGCTTCAAACCCCTTTCAATGCTTAAACATCACCACCACATCAGGCTCTCCCAGTTCATCTATCCTGAGGAATCCCTAATAAGTGGTAAGTAATGATGGCAAGAGACGATTCACCACTTTGCATCAGGGTAATCAGCTGATTCATAGTGTGTTTAAGTGGGGATCATTGAGTGTAAAGCCTAACTTAAAAACTTGCTGATACTGAAAAGTGTAGAATCACAGAAACATTCAGGTTGGAAAAGACCCTCAGGATCACCAAGTCCAACCATTGACCCTACTCTACAAGAGTCACCCCTAAATCATATCCCCAATCACCACATCTAAACCAGCTTGAAACACATCCAGGGTTGATGACTCTACCAGCTCCCTGGGCAGCTCACACTAACCCTCTCTGCTGCTGTTGTTTTTTTTTCTTCAATAGCAGAACTGCTGCTGAGACTTCATGTTTCATTTGTCAGGGCAAGCAGCTAATCACCCATGCAGATACAGTCTCAAAATAGTTGGTTTTGTCCTTCCTGAAAGTAAAGGATCCTAGTACCTGACAGGAAGGTGGTTATATAAAGCAAACAAAACCCAAACCATAAATGAGTGAATGTAATTGCTGATTTTAAGTCCCTATCAGCTAGGAGTGGAAACATAATGCTTTGAAAGATTGGTTGAATTAATAGCACTGTAAGTAGGGAAGGTGAGGATGCTTAGCACTGCTTTTTCTCTCATTTTTATCTGTTTATGTAAGTCTGCTTACCCAGAAATACAGTATTAATCTATCCCAAGCTGCCACAGTAAAGAAAAAAACTGTAGCTCCTCAATCTACCAGTGAATAAAGAGGGCTGAATTATGACCAGATGCTTTGCAGTGTCTTAACTAAAGATTTTACTTTTGCTTCTCCAGCTTAGCAGTTGCCTGAATCAAACACCTTACTTAGCTGTCAGTCTTTTCCTGACCACTGTATCTGGTAATATACAGAGCAAATGTCTGCCTCGAGAGGAATACTGCAGCCAGAGTTCTTAGAGTGTTATTTCTGCAAAAGGTTCTGTGCTCCCACTATGATGTCCCACCAGTCCAGAAAGAGGCTTTGCAGAGACCTGTTTACAATTTTTCACCTTTATTTAGTTGCTCAGATGCTGGTGATTTAATTTCTTTCACTAGAACACTCGGTGCTGTGATCCGAAGAGGCACTAACATTGTTGCTTTCAAGGGTTTCCCCTTCCAAAAGTTGCTCTTTACTTCTGCTGTGTTGCAGGCACTTCAGAGAAGACACAGTTTTTATAACCTGTTATCTAGGGTTCACAGGATGTTAGGTGTTTATATGGACCTCTGGAGATCGAGTCCAACCCCCCCTGTCAGAGCAGGACCATAGAATCTAGCACAGGTCTCACAGGAACACATCCAGATGGGTCTTGAAAGTCTCCAGAGAAGGAGACTCCATAACCTCTCTGGGGAGCCTGTTCCAGCGTTCTGTGGCACTCACAGTGAAGTTGTTCCTCCTCATGTTGAGGTGGAGCCTCCTGTGCTGTAGTTTATATCCATTGCCCCTTGTCCTATCACAGGGTGCAACTGAGCAGAGCCTGTCCCCTCCCTCCTGACCCCCAGCTCTCGGATATTTATAAACATTTAGTAAGTCTCCTCTCAGTCTTCTCTTCTCCAGACTGAAAAGCCACAGGGATCTCAGCTTCTCCTCATGCTCCAGTCCCTCAATCATCCTGGTAGCTCTCTGTTTGACTCTCTGGAGTAGAGCTGTCCATCTGACCAAGACAGTCTTTCCTTTGCAGGGAGTACAACGCTGTTTAATGCCTTACTGATGAAATGCTTGGAGAGGGAGGTGATGGCACTGTGCAGATACACCGCCCGCCGGAACACTCCCCCTCGCTTTGTGGCCCTGGTTCCCCAGGAGGAAGAGCTGGATGAGCAGAAAGTGCAGATAACCCCTCCAGGTATGGGAAGAGAAGCTGTCTTTCCCTGCATGGTTGGGTGCAGTCAGCATACTAGCATCCTGTATTGTGTGAAAACATTCTTGGTGCTGCTTGCCTTAAAACTGAAGAGAGTGCTTTCCAACATCTCTTTCTTCAGTTTTGTCTTTGTAAGCATCTGGTGTTAAATCTGTTTTTAAAACTCCAGTTGCCTCAATGCTTGCTTAGATATTACATGGCTACAGTATTTTCCTTGCTTTCTACCTCTTTTTTTTTTAGTGGATACAAGTAACTGACCTAAACATTTTCAAGCCTGCAGTGGGCAGTAGTGTCCTCCCTACTCTAGTCGTGAGGTCTGTGGCGACAGGTTGGACTCGATGATCTTTGAGGTCCCTTCCAACCTTAGGAATACTGAATACTGAAAGCTTTTAAATTCTGTTTGCTGACTGGAAAAAATGTGCTTCCCTGGATTTTAGTGCATCCTTGGATGCATTTTAAAGTGTTACATAAATAATCTCATATCCTGGACCTCACACCTTTTCAGCTGAGTAGGGAATGATTAAGGAGCAAAGGCAGACCCTTGCTCTTTTGCATTTTCTCACCTCTTTAACTGAAAAAGTCCTTTTCTAGGAGAAAGTAGGAAAGTAACATTGCTTGTGTACAGGGGAAAGAAAGCCTTTCAGAAAAACACAGGCATTTACTTCATTTTCAAACAAGGATTTTTTTCCAGTTCATCTCCAAGAAGAGATGGAGAAGGTGAGTGAGCTGATCATCTGTATAAAACGCAAGTCATGAATAAGCTGTGCATTTAGTTTGAATCTTTCTGAAAACTTTTGGTGGTGTTGGTTATAGACACTGGCACTGGGATTGAGGATCATAATGTAGGGACTGGGAAATACTATGGATTGCTGTTGTTTACATCAAAACATCTGGCTTTGGAGTCCTCAGACCTAAATAAGCATCTTGATCTTTCCATGGCACTTGGTGCCAGGGTTTAGTTGATTAGATGGTGTGGGGTGATAGGTTGGACTTCATGATCTTGAAAGTCTGCTCTGGTCTGTTCTACTCTACTCTACATTATTGTTTTGAGGCCATGGTTCTGAATAGCTGTTCTCTTGCTTCCTCTTTTCTGTGCAGGTTTCCACGTTGTTTTCTTACCCTACGCAGATGACAAACGGAAGGTGGATTGTACAGAGAAGGTGCCAGCCAGTCAGGAGCAGGTGGACAAAATGAAGGAAATCATTCAGAAGCTCCGGTTCAAGTACAGGTACACAGGGGTAGAATTGTAGAATCGGTAAGGTTGGAAAAGACCATAAAGATCATCAAGTCCAACCTGTCACCCAAGACCTCATGGCTACTAAACCATGGCACCAAGACCAGTCCCTTTTTGAACACCTCCAGGGATGGTGACTCCACCACCTCCCTGGGCAGCCCATTCCAACAGCTAACAACTCCCTCTGTGAAGAACTTTCTCCTTACCTCCCGCCTAAACTTCCCCTGGTGCAGCTTGAGACTGAGTCCTATTGTTCTGGTGCTGGTTGCCTGGGAGTAAATTCCAAACCCCTTCTAGCTACAACCTCCCTTCAGGTAGTTGTAGACAGCAATAAGGTCTCCTCTGAGCCTCCTCTTCTCCAGGCTAAACAATTCCAGCTTCCTCAGCCTCTTCTCACAGGGCTGTGCTCAAGGCCTCTCCCCAGCCTCGTTGCTCTTCTCTGGACATGTTCAAGAGTCTCAATGTCCTTCTTCAATTGAGGGGCCCAGAACTGGACACAGTACTCAAGGTGTGGCCTAAGCAGTGCCAAGTACAGGAGCACAATGACTTCCCTGCTCCTGCTGGCCACACTATTTCTGATGCAGGCCAGGATGCCATTGGCAAGTCCAACCTGTCACCCAAGACCTCATGACTACTAAACCATGGCTTCAAGTGCCATGTCCAATCCCTTTTTGAACATCTCCAGGGATGGTGACTCCACCACCTCCCTGGGCAACACATTCCAATGGAGATAGCATACAGGGGAAGAAAGAAAAACATTGGTCACAGGATCACAGAACATTAGGGGTTGGAAGGGTGTCCAGAGAAGAGCAATGAGGCTGGGGAGGGGTTTGGAGGGTGTCCTACAAGGAGCAGCTGGGGCTGTTTAGAGAAGGCTAAGGGGAGACCTTGTTGCTCTCTACAACTACCTGAAAGGAGGTTGTAGTGAGGCTGCTGTTGGTCTCTTCTCCCACGTAATGGGCAATAAGATGACAGGAAGTAGGCTTAAGTTGTGCCAGGAGAAATTTAGGTTGAATGTTAGGAAAAATTTCTTTCTTGAGAGTGGTCAGGCATTGAAACAGGCTGCCCAGGGAGGTGGTGGAGTCACCACCCCTGGAGGTGTTCAAGAAGCACTTAGATGTGGCACTTCAGGCTGTGGTTTAGTGGTCATTGTAGCTGGGTTATGGTTGGACTCAATGATCTTAATGGTCTTTTCTAACCTTAATGATTATATGACTGATTTATGGGAGATTTTTTTTCCTCCTAGGTATGTGGAAAGTAGCATAGCTGTTCAGATAGCAGAATGCCACTGTCTCTGTCTCACACAGTGTTCTGATGCGCTTGGTGCATGACAGGATAGTGGTTCAGCAGGGCAGTTGGAAAGAGGAAAAGCAGGTCTTCCACTAAGGTGGATCGTTGTGTGGGAAAGAGGGACCTTTTACTTTGGAATAAGTTGGTGGTAGACCTTGTGTGTTTTGTCTGTCGTCTTGGCAGTATGCATTAACATTCTGGGGGCTCTTGACAGGACTGACGGCTTTGAGAACCCAGTTTTGCAGCAGCACTTCAGGAATCTGGAAGCTTTGGCTCTGGATATGATGGAACCAGAACAAGCTGAAGATCTTACAAGTGAGAATTATTGGTGGGTGCAAAGGGGAGGTGGGGTAGGGGATTCTTGACTTTGTTCTAAGTCAGACACGTGCTACTACAAATGTCCTTGAACAAATATTTCAGTGCATGCAGTTCCAAGATGCAGAATTCTGGATATGTCTATTTTGAAATATTGAGACCTTATTTTCTAATGCTGTCAATTCTAAGATAAAGGGGAAAAAAATAATCACTTTGCCCTCCACAATTTAAACTGAATCACATTTTTGTCTGTGATGACAAATCTTCTGAAATTCCTCTCAAGAGTCTAATTAAAAACTCCTTAGCGTTTATTGTGCTAGCAGGCAATGCCGCCACCTCGTGGCTGTGAGGGTGTCCTCTATCAGAATATCTTGCCAAGGGACAGAAAACTGTCCCAAATACATGTTGTGCTCCAGGAGTAGTGTTAGAGTGACCATTTGTCTCTTCTGAAGTGATACCTAACACATAATAACACATTACAGAAACAAGCTGTTCTGGCTCAAACTACTCCCATTCTTAGATAGCAACATCTTGTATTTTAATGGGTTTGATGGGTGGACCACTAGATGGATGGGTTTGATGGGTGGACCACAAGATGTATAAGGAACTGGCTTGATGGCCGCACCCAAAGAGTGGCAGTCAATGGCTCCATGTCCCAGTGGAGGCCAGTGACAAGCAGAGTCCCTCAGGGATCAGTCCTGGGACCTGTCTTATTCAACATCTTTGTCAGTGACATGGACAGTGGCATTGAGTGCACCTTCAGCAAGTTTGCTGATGACACCAAGCTGTGTGGTGCAGCAGACACGCTGGAGGGAAGGGAGGCCATCCAGAGGGACCTTGACAGGCTGGAGAGGTGGGCACAGGCCAACCTCATGAAGTTCAATAAGAGCAAGTGCAGGGTCCTGCATCTGGGTCGAGGCAATCCCAGGCACAGATACAGGCTGGGCAGTGACTGGCTGGAAAGTAGCCCTGAGGAGAGAGACTTGGGGGTGCTGGTGGACAAAAAGCTCAACATGAGCTCTCAATGTGCACTTGCAGCCCGCAAAGCCAATCAGATCCTGGGCTGCATCAGAAGTGTGGCTAGCAGGTCGAGGGAGGTGATCCTCCCCCTCTACTCAGCCCTGGTGAGACCCCACCTGGAGTACTGTGTCCAGTTCTGGAGCCCCTACTACAAGAGGGATGTGGAGGTGCTGGAGCGTGTCCAGAGAAGGGCCACGAGGATGATCAGAGGGCTGGAGCACCTCTCCTATGAGGACAGACTGAAGGAGTTGGGGCTGTTCAGTCTGCAGAAGAGAAGGCTCCGAGGTGACCTCATTGTGGCCTTCCAGTATCTGAAGGGGGCCTACAGGAAGGCTGGGGAAGGACTTCTCAGGATCTCAGGTAGTGTGTCACTACTAGGGGGAATGGAATGAAGCTGGAGGTGGGGAGATTCAGGCTGGATGTGAGGAGGAGGTTCTTCACCATGAGAGGGGTGAAACCCTGGAATGTGTTGTCCAGGGAGGTGGTCGAGGCCCCGTCCCTGGAGGTGTTTAAGCCCAGGCTGGACGAGGCTCTGGCCAGCCTGATCTAGTGTGGGGTGTCCCTGCCCATGGCAGGGGGGTTGGAACTAGATGATCCTTGTGGTCCCTTCCAACCCTGAATGAAACTATGAAACTATGAAATGTCTGAGGTGAGACCTGAGTAACAGTCCAGCTAGGTAGGAGATCTACATCACTTCCACCATGTCATTTTTGTTCCTGATCAGGAGTATGTGCAAGTCCATTACACATCATAGTACAAACTGCTGATGTTACCAAGAGCTGTAAATTTCTCATTTGTGAATATCATACCACAGCTTTTTGCATGCTTGCTACATGCTTGCTACATGCTTGCATGCTAGTTATTACAGCAGCACCTCATTTAGATTTTTCCAGTGATTACTCTGGTTTTGAGAGGGCAAATCTTTGTCTTTTGACAGTGCCAAAGGTGGAAGAGATGAACCGTAGGCTGGGCAGCCTGGTGGAGGAGTTTAAGCAGCTGGTTTATCCCCCTGACTACAATCCTGATGGGAAGGCTGTCAAGCGAAAACAAAGTAAGAAATGATGGTGCAGGCATACAATATGGTGTCTCTGTTGAGAAGTATCTGTCTGATGGTTTGAACAAGCCACCTGTGCAACAACTCTCTTCACTCATCTCCACAACAAAGTGGATTTATATCCAGTGATGATTCTTAGGGAGTAGAGGATACTGCGGTATCCACTTGGAGTATTGTTGGAATGAGGAGTTGCACAATGAAGTGTAGGAAGCAATGCAGGTAAATGACTGCAAAATATTATTTGTTTTTAAAGCTTTCTTATTTAATAACTTTGGGTTTTGCAACAGAGTAGTAAAATTGTTCATGCTTTCAGTTTGTGTTGGTGAGGAAGCAGACTTTTAGGCACGGGCTGTTTAGCAAGTCCAAGATGAGCATAGTTAGGGCTAAACATCTAAATAATGCTGAAGTCTGAAACTGCATGAAGTGAGAGTGTCAGTTGGCTGAGCTTCCCAAGGAATCCTTGCATTCTACTGTCTTGAAAGATTTTTTTGGGGTGATCTTCCCATCAGAACACAAAGTTCCACACTTAGGAGTGATCTCAAACTCATCAAGAAGTACTACGTGCCTTACTACACGTAGTGAGTGACACCTACTTAAAAGAAAGTGGAACTAGGTCTGTGGGTGTGTAGGTAGCTGTTAAAGTATCCTGAGTTAATGGCCATTAACTGTGATAAGTGTAAGAACCAGTGATGTATTTTTATTGAGAAACTTTAGAATTGTGTTAATGTAACATTTGTCTTCCTAGCTTCTGATGGTCAAGCTGAGAAGAGGCCCAAAGTAGAAGTCTCAGAAGAGGAGCTGCGGTGTCATGTGCAGAAGGGCACTCTGGGCAAGCTCACTGTACCCGCTCTGAAGGATGCATGCAGGCTTTGTGGGTTGAAGGATTGGGGGAAGAAACAGGAGCTCATGGATGCTTTAACTAAATACTTCAATGATCACTGAGCAGGGCTGAGAAGCCCTGGTTGATGTCTATCTGCTTAAAATGTTGGTTGTCTTAGGTAGGTGCTGTGTCTGTTTAATCCTGCTGTGAAGGGGAGAACGACTAAATATTGCTGAATCTAGGACTGGAGAAACTTTTTACTCTTAGTTGTGAAACACCTAAGCAAAGTTGAATTGTTTGCAGTAGCCAAAGGTAGGATTAAATTCCCTGCTAACTCAGGTCATCCACGGCAAGCAAACACTGTTGTGCCTTCCTGGTTTCTTAATAAAAGTTATTTTGAACTTGTTACTTTGCAACACTAGCTGTACCATCCTTGCATCATAGACAGCAAAACTCACTTCAAAGGTGAGAAAGCTGAACCATCTGTGTTAGGGGCACCACAGGAAGTCAAGCAGCAGGTCAAGTCTGTTTGCTGGTAGAGGGTACAAATGTGGTGTCTTACTCTCCACAACAGCTGTTCAGTAGCAGTGCTTGGGGTCTTTTCTTGGCGTTACAAAGGTTACCAGCAGATAGCAAAGGAGAAAATCAGTGCTAGGAAACAGCAGCCAATCCTTCAGGCAAAAAAAGACTGCACTTCACAAAGCTGCACAGCCAGATTTTAAAGTTTTAAATAGGAATGGTAAATGCTGGTTTAAAAGAGGAAGGAAAGAGAAACTCACACTCCCTGAAAAGCTCAAGGATATACCCCAGTTAGATTACAGAAAGGGCACAGAGCTTTTTCACCTCTGTAGCCAGTGTGAAGTAGACTGGTGTGCAGGTTGCTGTACTCACTCTGTGCTTCAGAAAGAGAAAAATAGCAAGCTGTGGAGAGTAGTCCTTGTTACCTCCAGTATTTCCATCTTTTTAACCTTACTTAGGGAGGCTGCATCTGAGGCTTTGCTTTGAACTTCTGCTCTGGGCGTACCTCATCTATGTTGCTGCACAAGGTGACTAAACCCAAGTCATTGCCCTTGCTTTAGGAAACAGTACAAATAGTTTAGCTAAATTATCTTTTTAGAGGATGGAAACAGGGGAATGCATTTTGGTCTGCATAGTTTTAGTGTTCAGGGATTCCTGTTTGGAAGGTTGTGCCTGAGCTGTAGTGTGGCACATAGTGGATCCAGCCATGATCACTCTCTTGGTACTGTGAGCACCATAGCTGTGCCAGCACCCTGCTCACTTCCACCTCCACAACTCCTCCTCAAAGAGCAGCTAGCCCTTGTTCAACTCTGCAGTACTGAGACTACAGAAGTCTGTTGTGCTTTCAAGGAGCCTGCATTATAGTAGTTACTTTTAATAAAGATTTGTCTAAGCAATCAATTTATTTTGCCCCTTGGCAAAGAAGTTACTGTAAATGCTTGTCTTAGTGAGTCTTAACACTCAATTGAACTCAATAAAATAGTGAGACTCTCTTGTGCTTGATCTAGTGAATTTTCATTCCCCAAATGCCCTTGTTAACTTCTCTCTTGGCTTGCTAGCCCCCAGGCACAGTATGTTCCAGGCTTTAGATGATTGTGGCATCTTTGTCTAGGTTATTAGGTCTTCCTCTTAGCTTTTGGGTTGTTTTTTTTTTACTACCACATGAAGTAGAATTTTAAAAGGCATGGTGATGGAAAGCTTCAGAGCAGAAGAATTAAGACAGTCTTACTTGCTCAAGAATCTTTTATTTCTGCTCCTTGTGTGCTTTGTGTTACATCAACTGTCTTGGCATGGTACAGTAGGGCAAATCCTTGGCAAAGTCATGGTTTTAAACATAACTAGCTGAACAGTCAGCATCAGTAGAAAGGAACAGCAGCCTTTCCAAACCTCATACAAAGAGGAAGACTCAACCTTTGTATGAAGTTCACAGCAGAAAAGGTATTACTAGATGTGATTTTTCTTTAGTTTCTGGTGAGCCAATTTAATCCAGTTTGAATGTACTAAAGGTATGCAGTTAGTGCCTCTGGAGAAACCTTACAGAACTTACTTTTTCCCTTCTGTTGTTGAATCTATTGGTCTTTCCCTGCTTACTTTGGTTTGACATCCTGCAGTAGAGGACAGGTTTGATCTAACTCATTCCAACCCAGATGTTTACTACTCTGCTCAGAGCAGGAAGGGGATTTATTATATAACATAAACACAGGCTAGCTCCTAAAACCCACCACTAATCCAGAACCCTGGTGGTGCTTCATGCTTTTCCACAACATTACATTATTTGACGTTCTCTTCTTGAGACAGAGGTTGAGTCCTCTGAAAAATTACTTGGTTTCTGTTGTCTTGGCCATGCCTTCTACTGCACTGCTGTAGCCTTTAGGCAATCTCTGAGCAGCTCAGCTTTATACCTAGGAACGCTTCAGTGACTTGCAAATGCTTCCCCAAGGGAGTGACAATTATTACATTTGGCTTCATCAGTGATTTTATTTTTCTTAAAAAGTCAGTATCCAAAAATAAGTGAGAGAGGTGCACAGCTGTAAGATTTCTGCTCCCTGTGCACCCCTTACAGAAGTCTCTTCTCTGGCTTCGAGAAGCAAAAAGGTTGTGCTATGTGTACTTCTGCCCGTGGCTCTGTCTGCTGCTACACAGTAGCTGCTCACTGCCTCACAAAGAGTCTAGGCTGCTCCATCACTGAAAACTCCAGCTGCCTGCATGCACCCCTGTGCAGGAACCAACACACCTTACCCTCAGTAGACAACCATTCAGAAACAGTTACTCACACCTGTTAGAGGCTGAAGCTTAGCAGAAATACTGCAACACATAGGAAGCTCCTCAGTGGGTTAAAAAAGCCCTGAGCAGACAGACATGGAAATAAGGGGGGGGGGGGGGGGGGGGATATTTTTTTAAACCTTTAAACACCAAATAAGAAATACAGTTGTAGAATCACTTTTCAAGAAGTAATGCAAGAAGGATGAATGGGTTGGAGTGGAGTAATGGAAAAGAGGGGGGGAAGAGAGGCAGAAACACTAAGAATTAATTCATAGTTACACAGTTCGTTTGGTATTTTGAAATGAAACACAGATATCAAAACTATGGTTTCAACTGAAGCTAGACATCAATTCCCTCTGACTCCACCTTCCTATTCCACACACAAACTCATGGGTGTTTAAACCAACAGTCTTTCTATTGCTTGCTGGACAGACTGGATCTGAGGCTTTAGCTGTGATCCCTCCTTGATGGTGATGGAGCAGGCGATGACAGGCCGGGAAACGCCACAGGCCCGGCCCAGCGCTTGCTTGGAGCGCACAAACACGTAAGGTACGTTCTTGTCCTCACAGAGAAGAGGGAGGTGCAGGATGATCTCCAGGGGCTCTGCATCTGCTGCCATCACAATGAACTCTGCTATCCCTCGGTTCAATGTTTTTGTGGCTAGGAAAGAAATGGAAGAGTAAGTCTAGGTCCTTCTGGAAGACACATCTCATAAAAAGCAGCTTTAGGGGATACCAAAATTTGGTCTGAACAAGGAGATCCAGTGGTAGCATGAGGACAGGCCAAAGGAAAGTGGCAGCTATAAGGCCAAGGACAGGGTTACTTGCAGGGTTGCCCCAGGTTGCCTAGTGCTCCCCTCGAGCACAGCTGAGCTTCACAAAGAAGCAAGGCCAGCCCAGGGTTGCTGATAGGCAGGGAGCTGGGGCACACCACAGATGAGGATACTGGGGGAGTGTGGTGGTGAAAGAAGTTCAGTTCTCCTCCACCCCCACCCCCCAAACCACAGCTAACTCAGTCAGAGAAGCAAAAATGGAAGGGCTATATTTACAAGCAGAATGAAATGCCAGTGACTATATACACAATATACAGTATTTACAGTATACACAAAAACATACAGCAAAGAACATAACACAGAAAACCTGCCCCTCCTCTCTGGAGGAAGGTCTCCCCCCAAACCCTCTTCTCCCCCTTCCTCCCTTTTTTCCCAAAAAGGGTTAGAGAGAGAAGAGTAACTATTAAAGGGGAAATTCTGTTAGCTCAAAGCATATGCTAAGGGAAGAAAAAGAATTAGTTTCTTATCTTGTTAGTTGAAGGTCAGCACCAAGCTTGGAAAGACAAACCGCTGTCCGGCCTCAGACTGAAACAGACAGACTGAGACACAAACTGAACTGAAAAATTGCATTCCCACTGATCTACCAATGAAATTCCTCTAGAACTATCTTTGGTTTTCCTTTTTACACCAAAACATTCAGGTAGAGTGTCCCAGTAAGTGTCCCTTTTAAAAGGCATAGCCTAAAACTGTCACAGGGAGTTGGGTTTGTTTAGCCTGGAGAAGAGAGGTGGGAGTCGGGGCAGGGATATAGCTGCTTTCTTCTGTGTTAAGGAGACTACAGAGAAGATGGAGCTAGAACATCCTTGTGAGTGCACAGGAAAAAGAACAAGGTGCAGACTGTAACTGTTGCCTCAGCAAGATTCCAGGAACACACTGGAATTTTATTCTATCTGCCTGCCCCCTCATGAGAGGGGATTATGCCACAGGACAGTTTTTAATCTTGGAGACTTGGGGGGGGCGTTAAAGTTTGACTGGGCAAAGTGCTGAGCAACCTGATCCAACTGTGAAAGAAGGAGCAGGCTGAGCTTCAGGTCCCCTCAAACCCAAATCTTGTTATAATTCTGAACTCTCCAGGCATCTGGTAATCCCAATGCCACACCAGCAGGAGCAGGGAAGTCATTGTGCCCCTGTACTCTGCATTGGTTAGGCTGCACCTTGAGTACTGTGTCCAATTCTGGGCCCCTCAGTTTAAGCAGGACATCGAGACTCTTGAATGTGTCCAGAGAAGGGCAACAAGGCTCGGGAGAGGCCTTGAGCACAAGCCCTACAAAGAGAGGCTGAGGGAGCTGGGGTAGGTTAGCCTGGAGAAGAAGAGGCTCAGGGGTGACCTCATTGCCCTCTACAACTACCTGAAAGGTGGTTGTAGCCAGGAAGGGGTTGGTCTCTTCTCCCAGGCAACCAGCACCAGAACAAGAGGACACAGTCTCAAGCTGCACCAGGGGAAGTTTAGGCTGGAGGTGAGGAGAAAGTTCTTCACCGAGAGATTCATTAGTCATTGGAATGTGCTGCCCAGGGAGGTGGTGGAGTCACCATCCCTGGAGGTGTTCAAGAGGAGATTGGATGTGGCACTTGGTGCCATGGTCTAGTCTTGAGGTCTGTGGTGACAGGTTGGACTCAATGATCCTCGAGGTCTCTTCCAACCTTAGCAATACTGTGATACCACTAAAATATGTATGATCACGGGACATACACCAAGAACAGCCTGGGCATCTACCAGACTTGCATGTAAGTGTTAAAAACTGTTAAAAAGATTACATCTGCAGGCTAGCTAGAGGAGGATAGAGAGGGACATTAAAAGATCCAGATTTATTTAGTGTTAGTGCCCCATCACTACAGAGGAAAGACAAACTCTAGTCACAGCTTCTCACAGACTCCTTGCCACGACTTCTACCACTCTTTGCAACACACAGGTCTCACCTTCATTGGCTCCCTTGCGTAGCTGCTTGTAGTTGCAGGATTGCTGCACGAGATCCAAGAGCGTTTTGGTGAGCTGTGCATCAGCCAGCGGGTAAGCTTTGGGGTTCACTTCTGCCTCACTCTAGAGAAAGAAAAAACCAGAGTGTGAGAACAGTAGCAAAGGGGGTTTTGTTCTCAACAACACTACGCAGGCATGATGTACACCACATATACTGACCACTGAAGTCACCTCGCTGTTCTCAGTCGCTCTGCACAGACAGTGAAAATCTCATTGCAGGATCTCTATGCCAACAGCCAACTCACACCCCACAGACTAGCAGCAGTGAAGTTACAGGGCAGCCCTCAAGCATTTGCAACCACGGGTACTACATAAAATGCAGCATTTCGGCGCACAAGAAAAAAGCCCCTGCAAGCTCAGACATGAATTTTAAAGCGATCCGAGCAGAGCAGATGTCAGGTTTATTTCTAAAAATTACAAGTAGCTCCTAAGTGTTGACATCAACGACGTAGTGGAACGGCAACAGAGTCACAAGCCGCATTAACGAGCATGGCTCCAGTTCCCACCACTGCAGCCAAGGCAAGGGCTCCAGGCACCGGCTAGCGGCGATCCCACGCTGCGCCGCTCTGCCGCCCGCCCTCACACGCGGCTACAGCCCTGCCAGGCTGCCGAGCACATGCTCCCGCTCCCCACGGGGTACAGTGTGGCCGGGGACTAGGGGCCGGGCAGGGCCGGCAAGCCGAGTCCGCCGCCGCTATGTAGCCCCAGGGCCGCCAGCTCCTCGGGCATTCTCCCTGCGGGGCAGCGTGTCGAGCAGGAAACCTACAACCGGCCGCAGCCCCGCCAGGCCTCCACGCGTTCCCCACCCCGCAGCCGCCGGCGGGGGACAGCGTCTCCTCACTCCAGAGTCCCTCAGCAGGCGCTCCCTGAGACGGAGACCGGCGCCCAGCCCCGCTCACCATAGTCGCGGCCCGGTCGCTCCTCTGGGCCCGAGCGCGTGCAAGGGACGGAGGCGCGAGCGCTCCACGCCGGAAGTCAGGCGGCCGCGAGCGCGGGGCGGGACCATCCGTGGCGCCTCCAGTGCCTCCCTTCCCCTCCCGCATGCGCAGTGCGGCAGGGCGCGAGGGCGGCCGCCCGGGGATGGCGGAGGCGCGCGCGCAGCCCTGCGGCGGGCACGGGTGGCGCTGGGCGGTGCCGCTCCGCCCGCCGCTCTGCCTCGCCTGCGCTGTGGAGACCCTGGGCGACGGCAGCGCCTCGGTGGGCAGCGCTTGCTTCTGTCTCCCCTTCCCGGGCGTAGGTCTCCACAGAGATGCTCAGAGGGAGGGGAGAATGCGGCTGGGAGAGAGCAGGCTGTGCGGCCTGGAGAACAGGCGGCTCTGGGGAGACCTTGCAGTGCCTTCCAGTACCTGAAGAAAGCTGTTTGGTGGGGAAGAAGGACAGTTGTGTGAAACTAGAACAGGGTAGATTTAGGTTAGGCATTAAGAGGAAGCTCCTAAATACTGCAGCAGGTTGCCCAGTGATGTGGTTGAGGCCCTGTCCCTAGAGATAGTCGAGGTCAAACCTGAGGGGGTCTTGAGTAACCTGTTCTAGTTAAAAGATGTCCCTGTTCACTGTGGGGGGGGAGGGTGTGTGGCAGGTTGTCTTGGTCATGATGACCTTTGAGGTTCCCTTCCAACTCGATGTATGCTATGATTCTGTGATAGCTCTCTGCTGCTGCCAGCCAGTGGCAGCTTGGCCCCTCAGAGCTGGCACTGCAACTCTGCTTGGATGCCCCCTCTCCTACACTGAATTTGGGGCTAGGGCCTGGCTGGGTGTATGGTGGTGCTTGGCTAAGTATCACCTTGGCACTGGGCTCTCTTGGCATTCTTGAACACCCCCCCACACACACACACACCCCACCCCCAGGTGGAAGGAGCAGCAGGGGGCAGGGTGGCTTGTGCTTAAGCACTAACTGGCTGTTGTCTGATCGCAGCTGGTG
Organism: Melanerpes formicivorus; assembly: GCF_026170545.1. Classification (NCBI taxonomy): domain Eukaryota; kingdom Metazoa; phylum Chordata; class Aves; order Piciformes; family Picidae; genus Melanerpes; species Melanerpes formicivorus. The sequence continues at coordinate 21,517,297 of NW_027142360.1, forward strand.
CGCAAGAAGCATGTCCTCTCCCGCCTCCAGGATGCCCTGGCCTGGCAGGCCCTGCCAGTCGTCCAGCTGCTGGCACCGGACGAGAGGGTCTGCATTCATTTGATAGGAACACTCTTTGGTAAGAGGTCCAGGGCCACAGCAGCTGACTGCAGTGAAAAGGCAGTTACCTGGTGTTGGCTGGTTGTGTACATGTGAAGTTTCTCCACATCTGAAGCAATAGACGAGGGGGTGAAAGGCAGTGCAGTTACTGCCTTTGCATGAAGTGCTGAGGTTTTCAGCATACCCCTTTGCAAAATCTGTTGTCTATGCAGGAGCTATGATGGGTTTCCTCAGCAGCAATGTATGACTGCTTGCACACTCCAGGATTTGTATTTGTACAGACAGGAGATAAAGTCCTATCCAGAGGGACCGGGATGGGCTTGAGGGGTGAGCCCAAGCCAGCCTTACGAGGTTCAACAAGGCCAAGTGCAAGATCCTGCACCTGGGTTGGGGCAACGCCAAGCACAGATACAGGCTGGGCAAAGAGTGGCTCAAGAGCAGTCCTGAGGAGAAGGACTCGGGTGTCAGCTGACAAAAAAATCAACATGAGCTAGCAATGATCACTGGCAGCCCAGGAGGCCAACCATATCCTGGGTTTCATCAAAAGAAGTGTTAAGCCTCAGGATGAGGGAAGTGACTCTTCTCCTCTGCTCTAGTCTCATGAGATCCTACCTACAGCACTGTGTCCAGTTCTGGTGTCCCCAGCATAAGAGAGACATGGAGCTGCAGCAGTAGGCCCAGAGGATGAACAGAGGGATGGAGAATCTGTCCTGTAGGGACAGGCTGAGAGAGCTGGGGCTGTTCAGCTTGGAGAAGAGAATGCTCCAAGCAGACTTTATAGTGGCCTTGCTGTACCTGAAGGGGCCCTACAAGAAACTGGGGATGGACATTTTACAAGGGCTTGTAGTGATAAGATGAGAGGAAATAGATTGAATCTTGAGGGGGGCAGATTTAGACTGGATATTAGGAAGAAATTCTTTACAGTGAGGGTGGTGAGACACTAGAACAGGTTGCCCAGGGAGGTTGTGGATGCTTGTCAAGGTCCGGAGACATTAGATGTCTCAGTCCGGAGACACAGTCCTTTCAAATATTCCCGTGTTGTGAAATTAGAGGCACAAATGAGGCCAAAGTATCAACAGCTAGACTATTTATTAGATAAATAAAGTGGACATAAGAAGGGGAGAGGGAGAAAAGAGAGAGGGGGAGAGAGAAGAGGAAAGGAATTATATTACCACACCCCTCATGCCCCCCAAGACAGTTAAAGTCTGTGGAGGAAAGGTGCTGCAGGAGATGTTGGGTTTGTGTTGAGGCTTGTGCTGGAGAACAGCTGTGGTCCTCTGGGGAGATGTTGGGTTGATACAGGAACGGTGCTGAGGCTCCTCTGGGCAGCCTGGGTCTGTAGAGAAAGGGTGCTGAGGATTTGGCTGGAGCTGTGGTCCTCCGGGCAGCTTTTCTCCGGAGCAGCATTGTCCCGGCTTTCTCTTCTCAGCGGCCTGGCCCGTCTCCTGTGTTTTCCTTCATCTCCGTTTTTCTCCTCTGTTTCTCTCTACAAACCAGTAGTTGCTCAAGTCTTTTATGCAGTTTTTAGTCCTTAGGTATGTATTCAAATATTGTCCCTCAGGAATTCCAGTGGCAGGAAATAATCCTTAGGTTCTGTGTATTGCTGTGTGTTTGGGCAAGATCCTGGCTGGAGAGGGGGGAATCTCCGTCTACCCCGTCTCCATCCAGACAAGGCTCAGGAAACAGGTGGAGATTATCTTGCCCTAAAGGTGTGATGGCTGGGTCCTTGGGTCCATTGTTGTAGTCCCGTGTTATCACGATGCAATCACAAGCTGATTTGCATCCAGGATTGGTGGACAGGATTCTTTCCACCTGCTTTCCAGTGGCTCTGCTATCACTTTATCTTTGTTGACTCACATAGAGAGAGACAAACTTATTAGACTCTCACAATGCTCCCTGCCTGTGGGTGTTCAAGGCCAGGTTGAATGAGGCCTTGAGGAATGTGGTCTAGTGGAAGGGGTCCCTGCACATGGCAGGGGGATTGGAACTAGATGACCTTTAAGGTGCCTTCCAACCCAACCCAAGCCATTCTGTAATTAATAGTGAGTTTAGGAAAATACATGCATTTCTGGAGAGAGAATTCTGGGATGAGCACAGGCAGAAGAGAGGGTTGACAGAAGTGTAATGTGAAGAGATACAGTGTAGTATATACCCAGTCTTACTTGTGGGGAGATGGTGAATTTGAGGTCAGCCTGAATTTTGTTGCAGTGTTTGCTCATGCTGTGTGCAGATCTTTCCCAAAGTGTAAGGATGTTAATGAGGATTGTTCAGATGAGGCAGGAAATGAGTAATTTCTTCACCTGCAATGTCATAACATTGTTTTATTTGATTGAATTTCTGGGAGGTCAGAGGGGAGGTAATTTAATTGGGTTTGTTGAAGCAAGTGGTTTGGTGTGGCAGAAGTGGGGGTCTGAACCAGGTGCCTGATGCTGTAGGTGCCTGTAGCTGGAAGGAACTGGAAGGTAGAGGTTCTAGTCACTTGTGGTGTAGTAGGCAGAGGCCTGTTTTAATATACCAAAGTCTTACCCTCATGTACAAATGACTTGTAAAGTGGTGCCTTCAGGGTATCATAGTATCAGTCAGGGTTGGAAGGGACCACAAGGATCATCTAGTTCCAACCCCCCTGCCATGGGCAGGGACACCCCACACTAGATCAGGCTGGCCAGAGCCTCATCCAGCCTGGGCTTAAACACCTCCAGGGACGGGGCCTCAACCACCTCCCTGGACAACCCATTCCAGGGCTTCACCACTCTCATGGTGAAGAACCTCCTCCTCACGTCCAGCCTGAATCTCCCCACCTCCAGCTTCATTCCATTCCCCCTAGTCCTATCACTACCTGAGATCCTGAGCGGTCCCTCCCCAGCCTTCCTGTAGGCCCCCTTCAGATACTGGAAGGCCACAATTAGGTCACCTCGGAGCCTTCTCTTCTGCAGACTGAACAGCCCCAACTCTTTCAGTCTGTCCTCATAGGGTCAATTTAACGTTGGGATAGTTTCCAGATGCTTTAAACTCGATGCTCACATTCGGTCTGAGGATTTTCGGTGCTGTGGAGGGAGGAGACTGGTCACGAGTATTAGCATGAGTGGAAGATAGGAAGGGCAAGTCAGAGCTGGGTTCAAACTTCTGCCATTCTGGAGGGTTGCTTCAGGGGTCTGCCGCTGGGGACGAGCGGTGAGATGGTTGCAGTACCGTTTTTGCTTGCCTAGGTGGAGCCATTGACTTCAGCTCTGCAGTCCAGGCAAAATAAGCGAGAGAGCCGGCTAAAGCCTCATGTCCCTGTGCCCTGCTTGTGGGGATGCCTTTTGCTGTACTCCCGGAGAGTATCCTTCCTCTGACACAGCCAGGCTGATGTCCTGTGAAACAGGGGAAACAAAACAGTTCTGGAAGAGAATTAGAAACTCTTTTTACAAGAAGGCATTCCAACACTGGCAGTCACAAGCAGGAATGAGTTCCATGACTGTGGTTTATCTTTCAGGGATGTTGCATACTGTGGAAGACAGCAGTGCCCTGGACCTAGTTGCAGAAGGTGAGAGTTAGATGCCACATCTCAGCTACTGACAGTTTGTAAAGGGAGGCTGTGTCTTGTCTGATAACTGTTGTAAGATCCTCAGCCTCTGCACAGCTTGAATTGGCAAGAGCTGCTATTTGCTGTCAGTGCAGCAATGACAAGCAGACTGTTCCAACATTTGGGGCCAGAGGAGTGCCTGCAGGTGTAAATATTTAGCATTTCTCTCACAGGTTCTGTGCCATGATTGGGTAACAGCAGTAAACAGTGTCTCATCCGTGTCATCTTTGGACCTGGCTGAAGCCTCAAAGCAAATGGAAATCCTCCTATAGGCTTCAGTGAGCTCGGGGATCAATTGCTTGCTCCTCAGGACAGAGAATATTTGGGATTTACCTGTACAGGCTGCAGAGTCCTCTTTGTGCAGTCCTTCAGATGTCAATGAAATTTGAAGGAAAGCAACACCTACAGGGCTGTCAGAGGAATTTCTGCAGTCCAGTTAACCTTGGACATCTCTGCTGAGCCTAGTGACATTAGCTATGCAATGCCTTCCTCCTGTCCTGCCATGAAAGATGGAAGGAGGCATGACCAGCTCCCTCAGTTTTCAGGCACTTGCTTGAAGTGGTGTTGAAAAGGTGACAAGTCTTTCTGTCATGTTTTCAGTCTGTTGAGAGAGGGATGCTCTCAAACAGAGGAATTCTGCCTTAGTAACAACCTAACTCTGGAAAGTTTGTAGAGATTCTGAGAGTTCAGGGCAAGAAAGAGCCATTAGGCCATCCATAAATCACCTCAAGATGTCTCTCTGCTAAGATGTGTAATTCTTTAGCTAGCTACACCTCCAATACTGCCCTGGGTATCCCAAGAGAAGTCTCTGGTGGTGGTGTTCTGTGATGTTCCCCTAGAACACAAAAGAATAGAGTGTGTTTTTCAAGGGAGTCATGCCATGACAGCGAGATACCTCCAAGACAGCCTTACCAAATCCTGTGGAGCCATGTTCTGTACAGTGTCTCAGCGAAGGGGCTATTGTCAAACCTTTATTTGCTGAACATTCAGGCAACCAAGTTCTTAAAATACCAGAAGAAGAACTTTGCTCCCTAAAACTGGTTCACTGGTATAGGTGTGGAGGCAGAGGCAGTCTTCCAACAACAGGCAACTCTGTTGTGATTTTGTTAGGGAAACCCTGGTGATGTGCAGCCACTGCCTGGTAAAGAGTTTCTTGCTGACTCTTTGTGTCAAGACAGAGCAGTCCAAGTTCTTACAGTTGCAGTGAACCAAGGATGAGAGCCCTTGCTTGGGGCTGAGGGGGTGATCAGTGCCACAGAGGTGGCTGAGGCCTTGCTTTCTGGCAAGGTCTATAGGATAGCTGTAGCAGGGAGGAATGGCTGCCCTGTAACCTCAGAGACAGTAGCAGCTGGAGGAGAGGCTCTTCATCTACATCTAAGGATGCTCAGAGTTTCAGTTCTGGGATCTCCTCTGGAAAGATCTATTTGTAGAGGTCAATGTTCATACTGTAAGAAATGCTCTTCAGTTACCAGAAATGTTTATGTTTTCAATCTAGGGCTTTTTTCCCCTTCCCTTCCTGATTCCTTTTGTTTACTTGGTGTCCTGATGCTCACTTTGGCACCCGCAGTTCATTTCCATGCTTGGTTTGTAGTGCAGCTAGAACAGGGCTGCTGTCCCTGCTGCAGGGAGCTTGGGCTGGGCTCTCAGCAGTACCAGTGCTGGGAATGGCAATGTTACCCTGCTCACTCAGCACCTCCATGCTCATTTAATCTCTCAGCTCTTTGCTCACTGGTCTGCTAAAGCCCTGTGGAAGATGGATTGTGAATGCTCCTGGGTGTGAATTACTGATCCTGTTTCTTCTGCCTAGTTCTGGTGCGGCTTCTGGTTGAGCTGAAGTCAGAACAGTACTTAGGCTGCATTTTGGATGAAAGCCAAAAAGAGGTCAGTGAAGATGAATTCTCTGTACTTCCTTTCAGTCCCTCAGAGGTTGAAGAGATGGGAAGGAGGGGCCCTGCAAGTCTGCAGGGACTGTGCTGGGATGCAGACTCTGCTGCAGTGGGATGTCCCAGTGCCAACTCCCCTGCTGTGATTTTGGCAGTGATGGTGTCAGCCATGGAGTTTTCCTATTGTTCCCATGATGCCTTACAGCCATATGGCTTCAGAATGTTCTTCTGAAGCTATGTAGCTCCATCAGATTCTTATCTTCCTATCTTAAGTTTCAGTGATGTGAGGAACCCTCACAAACTGCGATGGGCTGTGGGCTCCTGCTCTTTTCATTCCTAAGTTTGTGGTGGTCTCATAGGGAACAAAAAACTGGGAAGTAGTGAAAGTGGGGAGAAATTCAGCTGGTTCCTCTGCTCTTGTAAGAGCTGGAGGGGAGAGGGAGGAAAAGGAGCAAAAAGCCAAACCTTTTTTTTGATCATTAGAAGATATTTTGGAGACTTTGTGGTGCATTCAGGGTTTTCCTGTGGTGTACACTAAGTGGTGAATACAATCCAGCTCAGGGAAAGAGCCTGTATGTATCACCAAGAGCTTGCTGGTTTGGCTGCATTTCTGCCTTTGGACAATATCTTCACCAGTGAAACATTTCCTTTCTCTGACTCCTCTACAGCTGTGCAAAGCAACTAGCATGAGAGGCAGCCTGCCCACATTCACCCTCTTGGGCAAGCTGGCAGATGCTATCCCAGGCTTTGCTGATGTACTGGTGGTAGAACACAGTGAGTAATGTCTCATAACCTACTGAAGAGTCCTATTCACAGCCCTAATACACATATGCATGCCTGTACTCCCCTGTGTGAATTCCTGAAGGTCACACAAGGAACTCATCCAGAAGTTGGAGTGGCATTCAGCCTCCTGGGTTGCAAGTCAATGACTTCATAGCAGGCTTGTCATTGTGCTTTTTGCCAACTTGGCAAAAACAGCCTTTGTGAACTGGGATTTATGGTCTGCCTCACAGGCAGCACACATTTAGTTTTCCTGGTTCAGCCACTGACCAGCAACCTTAGTTGCTTGTGGAAGCAGCTGGAATGATGGATCTTCATATGGTGAATAGTAAGCCCCTCTAGCCATTTATTACTGTACCTTTGCTCAGAGGCACAAATGGTGATGAGCACATCATCCTGATTGTTTGCCTTCATTAATCTGCATGCCCCAGGCTGCCCAGTGGCCTTGTGCAGGGTTTTAAGGGAAATTGGTGGGTGCTTTTAAAAATGCAGCTCATTGGTGTGAATGTTTTCTGCTTCTGTTCCTCACCCTAGGTAATCTAGTGGATCATCTGCTGAGGGGCTTGATGTACCCAAATGAAGCCATAAAGGCTGCTGTCTGCTACTTGTATGGCAAGCTGTACTCCTCTTCTGTTGGCACAGAAAGGCTCTCAGCACACTTTGAAGAAAGGCTCTGTGGTCTCTTCTTGAATACCTTGGGATGTGCACAGACAAAGGAGCTGCAGGTTAATTGTTTGGGTAAGGTGATGCTGAGAGAAACTGCAAGGCGCAAGGGAAGGCTCAGAATGAGGAAGAAACCCTTGGCTGGTTTAAATGCTCTAATGTGGTTTGTACCCTAGGGGAGCTTTTTGCTGCTTGTCTGAAGCAGTCAATCCTTTCTGTTCCTCCATGGCCCAGACCTGCTGCTGAGCTCCCCCAGCCCTCTGTTGTCCTTTGAGCCCCACATTTGCCTAGCAGCAAATGAGCAGAGTTTCTTCAGAGCTTTCACTGTGACCTGGTCTGTCTCAATTTGGTGTTTCACCCTAGGAGCAGATCATACCTTAAAATATCTGAATGCAGACACTATGCATGGACAGGTGGGTTTTAGAGAGCAGTGGGATGGAGTCTATTGAATATGGTCTTCAGATAGGGGGCTTCATATTGTTTACATTAGAAAGCTAGTGTGGAAGTGGCACTTCCTTGTGTTTATGCTTCCAGCTGCCCTTACTAGCTGTTGCTGTGGAGCACAAATTCAGCCTTTGTGACATTACCTGCATTGTAAACTACCCAGAGAGTTCCTTTCTGTCATGGGAGGTAAGCAGGAACTGGATTGCTCCTCAGATCATCTACTCAGCTGCTAGAAGTGGATGGTGATTCCTTTGAAAGTAGAATTCTATAGCTCAGGCAATCCCACCTGTGAATTTGTACTGACATGTCCTGATGATTCACATCAATACCTGCAGCAGGGCTCTGCCCATTGATACTTAGAGCTTTTAGGTGTGAGTGGATGTCTTTTAGCTAAATACAGCTGTTTTGATAAGAGCCTGTGAAAGTAGAGGGAGAAGATAAATGCCAGTTTGCCAGGAGGTAGTCCAGGGAATATGTCTGGTTATTGCTGGGTTGCTGATTGTACCTTGGGGAAAAATGCAGGTCAAGAGCTCTCCCAAGAAACAGTTTAAGGAGTGGGTACTGGAGTGCAGAAGATGATGCAAGTAGAGTGCTCCTGAGCTCATCTGGCAGTGCACATGCATGACTCTGAGGTGGAGTGGGGAGCAGATCAGACCCTGCAAAAAACATCAGCAACAAGTTGTTGCAAGGCACAGGGCTCAGGGCAGTGTCTGGTGATGCAGTGAGAAGAAGCTCTCTGAACTGGAGGTGAAAGCCTTTGTTAGAAGTGCAGGAAAGGGGAGGAAGTTGCCAACAAGTCCCAGCCTGTAAATGCTCCTGTGTTAATACAGTCCTTGCTATGTCCAGTATGGTGCTCATTCTTCCTGCTTCTTTTGCAGGTTTGCTAAAGGAGCTGCTGAAATCTGACCAATTTGTATCCATTCTTATGAGTAATTCAAAGACAGAGGAGGAGTCTGAGAGCCCTGACTTTTTGGAAGGAGAAAATCCACTGCCACTTGTTCTCAAAAAGGTGATTACTGAAGTAAACTGTTGGTAGACATAAAGAGCTTGCTGGCCCCTATGGAATATCTGAGGCATTGGAGTGTGCTGTTGCCAGGAGCAACAATGGAGGTTGCAGTGGGAAATGGGGGCCACCCTCACCTCATTCCTGCATTGTGGAGGGGGAAAATTTTAGTCCTGGCCTCAGCTGGTTTTACTCACAGCTGAGTTCTGATACAGCACTTGTAGTGCCAGCATGACTAAGCATGGCAGCAGAGCTATTCTTACTCATAGCCTTCTCTGTTGGAGTTCTCATTTTCCATTGAGTGTATTTGGTCCAATGTTTTATCTTGCCTTAGCAAGTTTCATCTGTGAAATATGTGTCAAAGGAGAGAGATCTTTTAGGAGATGTTTTAAAGTGCAGAGGAAACTGCTTCCTACTCATATCTGCATAGTTGACTTCCTCTCTCATTTTGACTTTTGTTTCCCAACAGCTTTTGTTGACCAGAGATGAGCTGTTGCAGGCAGCAAGTTCCCACTGTGTGGCTGCAGTGCTGGTTCACTCTCCCAGCAGATATGCTCCTGCTTTTATCCATGCAGATGTCCCAGGTGAAGAAATGCAGTAGCATCTTACTGTTCATCTCCCAAGGTTGAAGCACTCCCTAGCTGTTTGTTTTAGGGATCAGTCTGGCTGCATGAAGCCACTGATGACATGAATGCAGTGGCCAGTAAGAATGGCTAATGGGATTTTAGGAGTAGAAAAGGAGAGTAACTTTTCAGCTGAAAGTATAGAAGCAGCTGACAGTAGTCAGAATGGAGTTTCCACAGAAGGAATTTGGACAAGTCCTTGAGGTCAAGGTCCTTCTTGCAGGATCTTAAATAGAGGCCTAAACAGACTGGGGTCCATCTTGCCTCACTGAATATTGTTAAGTTTGCACAGGATTTGGTCTAGGATTTGGCTTCAAGATGCAGCTGTGGACGATGGTTTATGATGTCTATGTAATCTCAAAAGGCAGAAGTGCTTCCATTTTCCACATTCTGTGGGAGATATAAAAGTTCTGAGGGGAAAAAAGGGATCAGTGCCTCTGTGCTGCAGCTTGCTTTGTGGCTTTTCATTTGTGCCAAAGGCCAGAGCCACAATTCAGCTCCTGCCTGTTGAGTCTGAGAAGGTGCCTGTGGGACTCTGCTCTCCAGTCACCTTGTTTTGAAGGCTAGCATACCCCCCAGCATCTGCTGCTTTCTCCCTTCCTGCCATTTCATAATGCAACTCATCTCCCTCTGGCTGTTGCTAGGTTTCCTCCTTTTCCTCTTCCTTCCTCTGCTGTGTTCTAGGAGCAGCTGTGCCGTGCTGTGAGCAGACTGCCTCTTACCAGGCTGACCTTATTTGTGTGTGTTTGCAGAATTCCTCTTCGAGTGTCTCTCCTGCAGCAGTGAAATTCTCATCTGGTCAGTGTACTGCTGCCTGCTGCTGCTCACTGAAGAGCGCCTTTTCTTCTCCAAGTGTCACACAGTCTATGGTGAGTCATCAGCCTCCCTGACAGAGGGACTGCAGTAATACTGTGGGCATTTGTTGTGCCTCTAGCTGAATTTCAATGCTTTATACACACAATTCTCAGGCAGGATGGATAGAGGGTTGCAAATGAGTGCCTATCAGACATGTTTATGATGGCCAGCATACTTTGAGTTTACAGTGTCACTGTCCTAATAGCTTCCTGATGAGCATGCATTTGTTCTAATAACCACTTGTCATGAGTCACACCACCAGATTTACTGTTGAAATGGAATGGAATTGGAATGGAATGGAATGGAATGGAATGGAATGGAATGGAATGGAATGGAATAAAATAGAACAGGTTGGAAAAGACCTTTGAGATCATCAAGTCCAACCTATCACCCAACACTATCTAATCAACTAAACCATGGCACCAAGCACCCCATCCAGTCTCTTCCTAAACACCTCCAGTGATAGTGACTCCACCACCTCCCTGGCCAGCACATTCCAATGGCCAAACACTCTTTCTGTGAAGAATTTCTTCCTAACATCCAGCCTAAACCTCCCCTGGCCCAGCTTGAGACTGTGTCCTCTTGTTCTGGTGCTGGTTGCCTGGGAGAAGAGACCAACCCCCACCTGGCTACAACCTCCCTTCAAGTAGTTGTAGAGAGCAATAAGGTCTCCCCTGAGCCTCCTCTTTTCCAGGCTAAGCAACCCCAGCTCCCTCAGCCTCTCCTCATAGGGATTGTGCTCCAGACCCCTCCCCAGCTTTTTTGCCATTCTCTGGACACCTTCCAGCAAGTCAACATCTTTCCTATATTGAGGGGCCCAGAACTGGACACAGGACTCTAGGTGTGGCCTAACTAGTGCTGAGTGCAGGGGCAGAATGACCTCCCTGCTCCTGCTGGCCACACTGTTCCTGACACAGGCCAGGATGCCATTGGACTTCTTGGCCACCTGGACACACTGCTGTAATTATTAGGTGTGTCTATGAACATGCCAAGAGTGGATTTAAGAAGAATGGCTAAATTATTTCTGTTTATCTGGTTTTAACATCCACCAGTGAAGGCTGGAGCCTGCTAGGGAGCTGAGTGGACACTCAAGAGTTTTGGGCAGTTGTTTCTGTCAGGCTCAGAAGAAGAATTGTTCAAATGTTCCTTCCTTTTAAAAATTGCTTTTACTTCCACCCTGGAATTTGGTGTGTTAAAGGCCCTCTCTTGACTTCCCTTGAACATATGCAGGCATTGAAGCTCTGGTGAGGAGTCTCCAAGGTGTCCTGCAGCTGAACAATGTGGAGTTGCACAAACAAGGGCTCCTGCTCTTCACTGAGATACTGAAACGGTAAGGGAGCAGCACAGGCAGAGTTTGGTGCCCCTAGGTGGAGGCTGTGGTGCTCTTGAAGTTTTTCATCTGAGACCAGGTACCTACACCCCCATCTACATCTGTGTTTGAAAGCTGTTGCTGAACAAATGCATCTCCCTTATTCTAGTGAAGAAGGGCCTGGTGGTTGTTCCTGAGCATTCCCTCTTGTCCTCTTTGTGCATGCATCCACCAGCTCATCCTGCTTTGGTTTTGCCAGGCTGGGAGGTGAAATCTCCTTTCAGCTGTTAGTCATCTTGAAAAGTGAAATCTTTAAAGGAAAGATGAATCCAAATTTGTTAACCTTGAAGCTGGTCCTGTTTAGCTTGTAAAAGAGGAGGCTGAGGGGAGACCTCATTGCTCTCTACAACTACCTGAAAGGACGTTGTGGAGAGGTTGGTGCTGGTCTCTTCTCACAGGTAATTAGAGATAGAAAGAGGGAATAGGGATAAAAGGAGGGAATGGCCTCAAGCTGCCACTGGGTAGGTTTAGACTGGACAGTAGGAAACATTTTTTCAGGGCACAAGTGGTCAGGCATTGGAATGTGCTGCCCAGGGAGGTGGTTATGTCACCAGCCCTGGGTGTGTTTGGTTGTGATGCTTGGGGATATGGTTTAGGGGTGAACCTTGTAGAGCAGGGTTATCGGTTGGACTTGGTGCTCCTGAGGGTCTTTGCCAACCTGGATGTTTCTGTGATGCTGTGATTCTGTGGAAAGAGAGAGCAGGAGGGAAGGCTTGGAAGGACCAGGCTTATGTGAGCAGGCCCAGCTCCTGCTAAGTGTAGCTCCATGCCAAAACAGAGCACGCAAGTTCCGTGGCTCCCAGTCTCGTCTCGGCATCTGAGCTGCATTCAAACAGCAAAAACAAATTCTCGGCTGAAATATTAATGTGTTCTGTCACTTTTTTTTTCCCCCCTCTTGTTTTCTGCTGAGGAACAACACACCCTGCCTTGTTTTTCTTCTGAGCTTCCTGTTCTTGCTCTATGATCTTGTTCCTGTCCTGTCATGCCAGTGACAGAGTCTTGTTTTTGCCACTTAGTTCCCCCACGAGAGCGCTCGAGCTGCGCTTTGGAGATGTCGTAGTCAATTTTGTAGCAAGCGGAGCAGGGTAGAAAGGAGAAGGAGAAGGAGAAGCAGCAGTGCTGCAACAGTGTGATGATGCCAGTGTGGGATCTGTCAAAAAGAGAAACCACAACGTGGGAAACACTTAATTACAGTATTTATGCTTGTAAAAGAAAGAGAACACTCTGTAATTACTCTCATTTTCTAGCACATCCATTTCGTTTCTCCCAGCTTTGCCTTAGAAATAGCCTGGGGAAAGAGGTCTCAGCCTGGAACCTCTCCTCTTGGTTTTTCCTTGCAGCTGGAAATCTCTTGTGTAAGCAAGCCCCACACTCTGGTGTTGTCCAAGCAGGATGTCAGGAGTGGTGGGTAGCTTGCCTTGAAGTGCCCCTTGTCCCAGACACAACTGGAGCGGCAGGCACAGCTTAGGGCCCAAAGATGAGAAGCTGCAGGTAGCTGCAAGAGTGCTGTCAGTTTTCTTCCAGGCCCTGAAGACAGCATAGTGCACCATATTGCTAGTGGGTTTAGGTTTGTGCCTCTTGAATGAGTCAGCAGTACTCCTCCATCCCTTCCTCCCTGCGTGAGTCAGTGAAGACTTTTTCTTCTCCCCTGATGTGTTTTACTTCAGAAAGTCAGAGATGAAATAAAAGACATGCAGAGGATTAGTAGAATTACAGTTGAGGAGAAACAGTTTGGAAGTTCAGCACCTCACTTTATGGCTTGGGCCAGAGGCTGTTTCTGGTGCCCAAGTTCATAGTTTATAAAATGGTTTGGGTTGGAAGCGACCTTAAAGATCCTCTAGTTCCAACACCTGCACCTTGTGCAGGGACACCTTCCACCTCACCAGGTAGCTCAAGGCCTCATCCAGCCTGGCCTTCAATACCTCCAAGGAGGGTGCATCCACAGCCCCCCGGGTAACCTGATCCAGTGTCTCACCACCCTCACTGTAAAGAATTTCTTCCTAGCATCCAGTCTAAATCTGCCCCCCCCCCCCCCCCCCCCAGCTTCAATCCATTTCTTCTCACCCTATCCCTACAAGCCCTTGTAAAAAGTCCTTCCCCAGCTTTCTTGTAGGTCCCCTTCAGGTACAGCAAGGCTACTATGTCTGCCTGGAGCCTTCTCCAAGCTGAACAGCCCCATTTGTCTCAGCCTGTCCCCATAGGTTCCACATCAGTTCCACAAAGCCTTTTACTTGCCTTGCCTATCTCAACAGCAGAAGATGAGGTGACTGCCAGGCTGGGCTTCATCCCACTGAGTGACTAAACAGCATGGTTCTGCCTCTGTTCACTTTTTGCCCTTTAGCTGGCCTACCAGTGTAATTTCTACTGAAGTTTGCTTTCTTCTCCCTTTAGTGCATGAGAACATGTGCTCCTGGTTTGCTTTAGTCAGACACATCTATGAAAACTAAATAACAGGGAATACTTTTGGCTCCCAAGTCTGGCTCCTGTCACGCTGTGCTGCTTTTCTTGCTTTACATTGGAGAGCCCCTCTGGCAGGCTCTTGCTGCCTCTAGTTGGCACGTAGCTACCTGCCTTCCCCCTGCATTCCCAGCTGTACCTGACTTGCCAGGAGCCAAATGAGCACAGCCCACCATTTACACAGCTTTGTCCAATAATGGGATTGATGGTTTGCCATCTCTCTGCTTCTGTGCTGAATGCTCAAAGCTCTTTGGGCCATGAGGCCACCAGAACAAAATGCTCACTATCAAGAGGAATTGTCAAAGCTTTTGGATTGTATTAATTTTCCTGATTGCTTTTCAAGTTCATGAGGGTCTCTGTTCTTCTGGCAGCATCTGGCATTTGAGGTGCTGTAGGACTCATGTTCTCATGGCATTGTCCTTGTTCTGGCATAGTGGTGCTTGCTTGTTCACTGAGAAATAGGAATTGCCAGATGAACTTAAAAGTGCCAGAGCAGATGACCTCAGCATAGAGTCCTAGGCAGTGAGTTCACTGTATTTTGCAAAGCCTGTTTTTCTTGTGCTTTTCATGTCAGTGTCTGCTGGCACAGTCACACAATTATCCAGGCTGTAGGTTTTTTTCATCACAGTAGGGCTCCAGACCTGCTGAAGTTCACTCTTTGTAGCAAACCCTCTAGCTTGCTCAACTTTGAGACTGCCTCCTTGAGAGCAGCGGCTCTGAATGCTGAAAAGCATGGCTGGAGCCACATGCCTCAGCTGTCCATTTGGTGAAAAGAGGATAGGGCACTACAGTTACTTAACTCTGAGAATGCTCTCCTTGCTTGCTCTGTTTCCTCTTTGCAGGCAACCAGTGGAAATCAAATTGTTCACAAGCCGAGGTGTATGCATGGAAGCCATTGATGTTTTGATGGAGACAGTGAACTGCCCAGTGCTAGAGGTGGCAGTGGAGGCTGTGAAAGCTGTGGCAGCTTTTCTGAGGTAGGCTGGAAAGTATTTGCAGGCTTTTCTTCAGCTAGATCTGTTGATTCCATGTTGGTCTCTGCAGCTCCCCTGTGGCTGTGTGGGTGAGCTCTGCAGTGGGACTCCTGGCTGAGCCAGGCGTGGGTGCAGCAAAAGCAGCATCCCACCGCCCCGAGAAGGCTGCCAGGGTAATGAAGCTGTGGTAGGCAGCAAGGACTGAGCATCCCAGGCAGGCCTGTACTGCAGCTGCTGTGCCACATCCTGGTAGATGGGAACAAGCATAAGGCTCTGTACAGTCACATTTGTGGTGGGAGTGGACAGTGAGTGCAGCGAGGGTGCATTTGGGCATGGCACATGTGGATGAAGGCACTGGTCAGGTATTGGGACTCTAGAGTGCCGAGTTGTAGCAAGGTAGCAATGGCATATTGCTGTCAGAAGGAGTTATTTCTGCTGGCATTGCCTTCCCAGGTGGAATGTCCCTGGCAGGGAATGTGCATGCTGTCTTTCTTTCTCTCTGCTGTACAGGAAGGACCATCTGAGCTCCCCTCCAGTCCCATATGAAGAGCTGCAGAAGCTGCTGGAGGCAGTGCTGAAGCGATGTGCTGACCTTTCCCCACCACAGAGTAGCAAGAGTCATGCAGTAAGTAGGAAGTTGTTGTTTGCTGCTGGGATCAAACAGGGCAGGGATGATCCTCCTAGCACACTGTGTGGATATTGTCTGTGTTCTTTTCCCTATGACTGTTGGGCTCTCTGGTGTTTCTTTTGGTCCCCATGCCTCAAGGTGGTACCAGTCTTTGTCATGGAATTAGCTGAAGATGGATGCTGGTGAATGTTGTCTTCCTGCACCAGTGATTTATGGAGCACCACTTCAGCACACTGCTCTATTTATGTGTTCAGTATTCTGAAGTCATTTGAATTTCCCCTTCTTCAGGCTCCCACCCTGTGGGTTGTATTAGTCAATCTGCTTTTTTGGCAATAAACATCTCCTGCTATGCCTTCAGACCAAGAAGGCCATCATACATGCACTATGATGCCTCAGCAAGGATGCTGTTAGCCACTCCTGGAACTGCAAATCCTTTCCTGCTCCTGGAACATGTGGCTAGTGTGATGTGCTGCTGCCACTTAAGCTTCTGAGGAAAGTCCCCATTACAGATGGATAGTGAAAAGATAAGGGCTGAGCCTTCTTCCTCTAGGCTTAGAGCCATGTAGATTTGAATTGCCTGTCAGTAGTGGCAAGTGCATCCTGCTGGAGCACCAGAGCTCCCAGTGCCTGATTGTGGTAGTTTTAGGCTGTGCCTTTAAACATTTTCCACACATCTTGAACAGGAGGTAGTAGACTGTAAATAAATCACCATTGGGTGTAAAAAGGAAAACAATGATAACTATAAACAATCCCACTGGAGAAGATAACAGACTGAAACTAGTTGTACAAAACAATCTCTCTCTCTTTTTGCTTCTTCAGCTGTGGCTGATGCTTCTGGCTTTACTGACCTTGACTGCACTGCTTGGTTGTGATTGGTATTAGCAACAACTTCTCTGCTCTGTCTCTTGTCCCTTTTGTGTGCAGGAAGGTAGGGAGAAGGGCAGGGAGGGAGAAGCTATTGGCTCCCCTGGTTTTGGCCAGGGGGTTTCTGTGCTGTTTATAGAATAGAATAGAATTAACCAGGTTGGGAAAGACCTTCGAGATCATGGAGTCCAACCTATCACCCAGCACCATCTAATCAACTAAACCATGGCACCAAGAACCCCATCCAGTCTCTTAAACACTTCCAGGGATGGTGACTCCACCACCTCCCTGGGCAGCCCATTCCAATGGTCAATCTCTCTTTCTGGGAAGAACTTTTTCCTAACATCCATCCCAAACCTCCCCTGGCCCAGC
This sequence comes from Melanerpes formicivorus, assembly GCF_026170545.1. Lineage (NCBI taxonomy): Eukaryota > Metazoa > Chordata > Aves > Piciformes > Picidae > Melanerpes > Melanerpes formicivorus. The sequence continues at coordinate 21,533,876 of NW_027142360.1, forward strand.
TTGAGACTGTGTCCTCTTTTTCTGGTACTGGTTGCCTGGGAGAAGAGACCAACCCCCACCTGGCTACAACCTCCCTTCAGGTAGTTGTAGACAGCAATAAGGTCTCCTCTGAGCCTCCTCTTCTCCAGGCTAAGCAACCCCAGCTCCCTCAGCCTCTTCTCATAGGGATTGTGCTCCAGACCCCGCCCCAGCTTTGTTGCCCTTCTCTGGACACATTCCAGCAAGTGAACATCTTTCCTAAACTGAGGGGCCCAGAACTGGACAGAGGACTCAAGGTGTGGCCTAACCAGTGCTGAGTACAGGGGCAGAATGATGAGATGGGGAAGATGGAGAAGGAGGAGGAGAATGAGGAGAAGATGGAGAAGATAGAGGAGGAGGAGAGGGAGGAGAAGGAGTTCTGGACTGCCAGGCACCAAAGTGTCACTGTGCTCTCCTCTGATAGTATTTAGAGAAGACCTCTGCAACAGGTTAAGGCTTAAAGGCAAATTTTGAGTTCCTGCTGGTTCCCAGTTTTGGCAAATGATTAACTCCAACACTGCAGTTGGCTTCTGGCTAAACTCAGTAGGATGCTGTGTGGGAGCAAGAGCTAGCACATGGATAGTTACTTACAAATCTGAGCCAAAGCAGAGAGCATCTAAGATTTCCTTGCTGTGCAGGAAGAGGAACTGTTCAACGTTGTCTGAAGAGTAATTGGAAGGAACTAAATTAACAAAAATACCAAGATTTCCCAGAAGCTGCATTAGCTGAACTGTTAAAGACTCAAATTAGACCAAACCATAGCAATGCAGACTATAAAGACAGGGTAGTGCAGAACTAGTAGCTCTTTAACTTAGTCCTGCACAGGAAGAGCACAAAAGCTCCTTAACTCTGCCCTCCATTGGGAAAACACAATGCTGAAAGACCCCAGTTATGTGAAAGAAGTGAGTGAAATGAAACCTGTTGTTCCTCCTGCTGCTGGTGTCAGAGAAGGAAGTTATATTTTCCAATAGCCAACATAAAGCTTTGATAACCTTCTCTCCTTTGACAGAGTGATGGCCTATTCTCAGCGTCTCAAAGTCACCCAGCAAACAGAAATCTCAGCAGAGTTCCTCAGAGGCAGGGACAGTTCTTGCTCAACACATTGGAAAGTTTCAGGAATGCTTGCAGGTGAGGAGAAGTCAAGGAGGAGGGTGGGTGCATGTTGTGTGTCCCCACATCTCTCCATCATTCCATGCTTGGAACTGAGTTCCTCTGCCCAACCCCACCTCTGAAATACCACAGTGAGGTCAGGGCATGGCCCTTGCCACTGAAGCAGCAGAAAGAGGGATAGGGCAGTGATAGTGATGATTTTGTGGCACTTGTGTGCATCTCCTAAGAAATTTGCCTCAGAAGACCTATCAGCTTATTTCATGTCTTTGGTCTTTGAGGAACTGCTTGAAAATTAGGGCCAAAACACTGCCTGTGTAAGAACTGTTGGAAGGTGTGTGTGAAACCACATCCCTGTGATCTTGTGGGCAGAGGGGATTAATGTTTTAGCAAATGTGGATTTGCACCAGCTGCTGGCCTGGGATTTGCTTGTGCCTGTGACCTGTCACTGCAAGTGAGTTTCTAGGCACCAGCTTTTCCTGTTTTGCTGGCTGAGAGCTATCTCTCACCCTTAGCTGCATGATGAGTTTGTGTATGACTCCAGATCTGTTATTAGGGAAAGCTGGCCCACTTAGTTCTTTTGCCTTGCATCACTTGCATTTGGCTTGGCTGAGATCATTCACTCAGAAGCAGATGCCCCTGTCTGCACTGACCCAGTGTCTTGGGGTGGTGTCAGAAGGCACTCAGGTTCACTCCTGGTTTTTAGATCAGCTGAATGGTCCCTTGGGTGATTTTCATGATGTTGGCTGTGTTGTGCTTCAGGCACTCTGGCCTGGCTGAGAACATTTAGTCTTGCCACACTAGGGCTTCCTACAGCAGATAGTTTCTTCACAGAAGCTAAGTCTTCCTTTCCCAACTTGCACTGTTGTGCAACATTACTGACTTTTAATAGCTTAACTCTGGAGGTAACTCCCTGTGCTTGCCAGATTGCTGTACTTCCAACCTGTTAAGTTTTTGTGGGGTCCTTAATGGTGAAAGGAAAGGAAATGCAGTATCTTCTGCCTTGCTTTACAGAATACAGAGGATTCCTCTCTCCTCTGGTATCCACTGTGTGTTTGTAGGTTAGCAGTGGAATTCCAGAGTGATCCCATGGCCCAGGAGAATGCTTTCACTGCCCCCAACTCTGAGAGCAAGGACACGCTGAGCAATTTCTCTGAGTTCCTGTTGAGGATCTGTGACAGTCTCTGCATCCCCATGGTCATGGTAGGGTTTCCTTTGACCTTTGTCTATTCCTTGAGTACCTGGAAAAGTGCTTTCAAGCACCAAGAGTGGGTTGCACAAATAGGGTTTTTTTGTGGGAAGAGAGTGTAGAGTAAGCCAAGAACAACTGTGGCATTCCCTACCTCTCCAGAGCCAAATGTGACAATCATACAGTCCATGCAAAATAGTAATGCATCATCTCAGAGGGTGGAGAAATTCATAAAGCTTCCATGTAGGTGGCAGTGTCTTTCTTCAGGCTGTGCAATCTCCATAGCCTACCTGCCCTGCTCTTTAATCCGTGGCAGCTCTGAATGCTGCAGAGAATGAAGAGTCCCCGAAGTGTTGCTTCCCCTTATGCCACTCTCTCAGAGCTTGCCTGTGTCCCAGAAAGCAGTGGTATTTTGCTCCTGCAATTTCATTTTCACACTTCTTTCCAGAAGGTACTGAGGAGGTTGCCTAATCTACATAGCAGGGGCAGTACTCAACATTGTGCCAGGGACATGGCTTAAAAAGCAGCCATGGAGAGTCATGTCTGCTTTAGTGCTCCATATAGACCTGTCCATGGGACACTTGGAGCAGAACTGTCCAAGCAGTGGGACTGTGCTTGTGGTTCCAAGTGTTGGGTCAGTCTTGCTTGTGCTTTGCCACCAGGTTCAGATGTGTGGATTCTTACAGTCGCTGCCAGCTTGGAGATGTTTTGTAGTTTCCTAACCAACCTCTTGGCAGGCAGTTGCAGTGGCATCGATGTTCTCCCTGAAGGGAGGGTGCAGTGCATGTCCAGTTTGGCACAGCTGGCACCAATGTGCTGTTTCTTGCTCAATGAACTTGGGTAAAAATTGATGGACTAGGAGAAAATTATGCAGTGACCTTCTACAAGAGTGATTTGAGTCATTCCATCCTGAACACTTCAGGGATGGACTCTGTAGAGAGCTTAAACATCAGGTTTTGCCACCACTCAATAAAAAGCTGAGGGACAGGAGTTGCTGAAGTCAGCTGCACTTAAGCATATGTCCTGTGTCCTGTGCCACACTGGAGAATTGTCCATCTGATTCATAAGAGCATTCGCTTCCAGGGCTGCATGGGCAGCAGCCTCAGTCACTGTGCTTTAAGACCTAACTGGTTGCCAGCTGGAATCAGGAAGAATTCTCTTGTTTGGTGTAATGTCTTGCAGAATTAGCAGCACAGCTCATGGCGTTGGCAGATGAGAGTGTTAGTTACTCTCCAAGTGCTCTGTAAACCTGTGCACTTGCTGGAGGCATTTTGGGAGAAGGAACTGTTACTCCAGATCTAACTTTCTGGGCGGGCAGGGGGCTGGAAGAAAGCTGCTGCTTCCAGGGTTTATTGTGTGCCATGCACCTGAGGTTTTTGGTCAGGCATTGAAATCAGTTGCCCAGGGAGATGGTGGAGTTGCCCTCCCTGAAGGTGTTCAGGAAACATGTGGGCAGGGCACTTTGGGACATGGCTTAATGGCCACAGAGGTATCATAGTATCATTCAGGGTTGGAAGGGACCACAAGGATCATCTAGTTCCAACCCCCCTGCCATGGGCAGGGACACCCCACACTAGATCAGGCTGGACAGAGCCTCGTCCAGCCTGGTCTTAAACACCTCCAGGGACGGGGCCTCAACCACCTCCCTGGACAACCCATTCCAGGGTTTCACCACTCTCATGGGGAAGAACTTCCTCCTCACATCCAGCCTGAATCTCCCCACCTCCAGCTTCATTCCATTCCCCCTAGTCCTATCACTACCTGAGATCCTGAGAAGTCCTTCCCCAGCCTTCCTGTAGGCCCCCTTCAGATACTGGAAGGCCACAATGAGGTCACCTCGGAGCCTTCTCTTCTGCAGACTGAACAGCCCCAACTCCTTCAGTCTGTCCTCATAGAAGAGGTGCTCCAGCCCTCTGATCATCCTTGTGGCCCTTCTCTGGACCCGTTCCAGCACCTCCATATCCCTCTTGTAATAGGGGCTCCAGAACTGGACACAGTACTCCAGGTGGGGTCTCACCAGAGCTGAGTAGAGAGTTAGGCTGAAGGTTGGGCCTGCTGATCTTAGAGGCCTTTTTTCAACCAAAACAGTTCTACAATTCTATCATCTGTTCTTCATTTCACAGAACTACCTGGAAAGAGCTGTCAGCCCATCAGTGATGGAGGTTTTCATCTCAGCTCTTAATACTCTCTTCACAGTGGTACCAAAGATGAGGATTAAGTTCTCCAGAAAGCTGGGTATGGGGACAGTGTGGGACTGTGCTCTCTGGGGTGCTCTTCACTGATGGAGCTTGCTGCTCCTGCATATCACTGGGGCAGTGATCTTAAGGAGCCTCTCTGTGGAGGATTGGGTTACATGTTTATGTGAGTAAGAAAGAGAGAGAGTGCAGAGTCATGTTCAGCAGGATGAAACAGTTATTTGGTCTAGCCGTGGTGATGAGACAGGTTTTATTGAAGTAAATTGTGTCAGTTTTACCCTTGCCTCTGGAATGTTCAGGATTGGCTGTTCATGTAGGCAGGGGTTATGCTGGAGTTGTTGGTGGGATTTTGCTGTGTGGGAATCCTCTTTGCCCTGTGTGTTCCTTACTCTTTGCACGTTGGAGGGGTGGTGTAGAGAATTCCTCTGGTCTAAATATGTGAAGCTGGCAGATCTTCTCATGAGGGAAACAAATGAATCTCAGATGTTCCACTTCAAACCATGCTCTGAGTAGTTTGCTTCAGGGCAGAAGGCCTAACAAATGCATTCTGATTGAGATGGTCTGCCCTGCTCATCAGGTTTGCATGGGGATGGTTATGGGACCTGCCTACTCTTCTTTGTTGTGCCTGCCCTTGCTCTTCTCCTTTGTGTCTTCTCCTTTGTTCTGTGCTCCTCTGACATTTTTGTCTCTTTCTAGCATCCTCCTCCTTCATCCGACTGACACTGGAGCTGAAGGCCACATTCTGCTCTGTACAAAGGTATTGACTTTATGTACTGGGAGCAAGTCAAAAGCTTCCAGATGGAAAGGCAGGTATCTTGCCTTATGTAGTGCACCTGATTAGACAAGATGGGAGCCTGAAAGATGCAAGAGTGGTTGTATCTTACTGCAAGATGTAAATGGTAACTGACAATGGAGAAGTGGGAGCTGGATGTGGGAGAAAGGAGAAGCAGTCGGGTAGGGGGTGGGTGGATTCACACAGCACTGTGAGAATTCTGTGCTCTGTCATGAGCTGTGCAGATAGGGATAAAGCAGCCTGGCTTTGGAGCAGTCAGATCAGTGGATGGTTTGAAAAGGAGTAGCAGTAGCACCAGTTCTGCTTGAGATGGCTTCCCAGGCACATCTTACCACTGTCTTCATGGTGTGACAGCGTGTGAGAAATGGGAGGGAGAAAGACATCAGCAGTGGACATGGCAGAGTCTTCTGTAGTGGAGGCTGTGATTTCTAAGTTGAGGAACAGTTGGAGAGACTCTCTGTGGGCCTGCAGAGATATTTTACATCCTCTTTACTGTGACTGCATCTCATTAAAAGAGTAAAGAAACTGCACAGCACCCCTGGTCTGGGAGTGGGGATGCTGATGCCTGTAAATGGTAGGAGGGTGAAGGATGTGATCTAGGCTTTTGAGTACAGTACTATGGGGCACCAAGGATGGGGTATTACAGTGCAAAGATGTTTGGTTATGTCCAAGGAAGTAATTAGAGAGAAATACCAGGAAAGAGAGCTGTTGCTACCTTTTAGTGTTTTGACATTCTTTGTTGTTCATCCCTGGAAATACCATTGCTACAAAAATCTCCTTACTGGTGTTTGCCAGTGGAATCAGATGTCAGGAGCCACCTTCAAACACCTCCCATTCTCTGCAGTGATAGGGATCCTGCCCTGACAGGACTGTCTGTGTATACCAGGTAATCCTAGAGTCATAGAATTGTTTTGGTTGGAAAGACCTCTAAGACCATGGAGTCCAACTGGTATGGTGACTGTGAGACTACCCCACTGTATTCACATCGTCCCAAAGTATGTGAGCATGTTCATTGTCATCATTACACACCCCCACCACCTCTGTGAGCTGACTGTCCTTTGGGAGCTCCTGGAAGCCCACATTAGCTCCTGGAGGCAGTTGTGATGGGACACATGCTTGTATGTGATCAGTCAGTGAAATGCCCATGTGTCATATTAGAAGTATGAAGAGGATGTTTCTACCCTTCTTCACTGTATCTTTCTGTCCTCCACAGAAATCCTGCCCTGAATCAGGTCTGTTCCAGCTTCCTCTGCAACTTGTGCCTGAGCCTTTATTCTGCCACAGAGAAGGAGAAAACTTCTTCTCAGGAGGGCAAGTCTGGGGAAGGAGACAAAGGACTTCACTTAGTTTGAGGCCCTGACACCCTTTAGTTAGGCCATAGTTGCAAAAATAACTAAAACAAAACAAAAGCCAAAGAAGAAGGGAGGGGAGGAGCCACATCAGCTCTATGGAGAGTTTGGGTTTTTTCCCTCTACATTTGTTTAAAGCTGATCCAGCAAAGAGATAACACCCAGAGAATGCCTTTTGAAGACTTTGGAACCCTACCTGAAAGAAGGTGTTTCATCTGCTTATGGTTTTGTTTACATGGTGACATTTATTAGCACAGCTGTGCATGGCTTAATTGAAACAGTATTACTTGCCACAGTCACCTGCAGATTAAGATCCTTTGTATCTTCCTCTGGCATACTCTGTAAAGCTTCCCTGTCTACACTGGAACTTCCCAGAGTAGTTAAGTCCCAAATAAATGAGATGACATTTTCCACATCACAAAAGCCACTTTTCCCACTGGCAGCAGTTAGGTACCACACAGGCAGCCATCAGCAAAGAGCTGGGAACTTCAAACAGAAGTGCCTTCACATCCTGAAAGCCAGGCCCATTAAATTAGGTGTCACACCCCTATTCGTGCCAAATCACAGAGGTGTGCTTGCTGTATGCAGGCTGTGGGGTAGTAGGTTGGCTTTGATATTTCCTGCACTAGGAGCTTCCCTAATGTAGTGTGCTTGAGTTAGGGCAGGCAGATGCTTCCATCCTTCTGTTCCCCTCTGCTTTGTTGTGAACTTCTCTCACCACTGCCTGCTCATTTGATTATTACTTCTAGAGCAAGAGATGTCTGAGCTCCTGCAGAAGGGTCTGCCTCAATTAAACTACACCATTGCTGAAAGCTTTCTCCTCCTGGCTGAAACCCCTGAGCCTTTCTCTTTGGATCAGTCTCTTTGTAGCCACCAACACTGCTTCATACTACTGCTATATTTTTCCTACACCCTTGGGGACAGGTGAGCCAAGGCTACACAAGACAAGTGGGTTTGTGGCCATGTATTGCTGGGCAAGGCATGCCCAGTGGGATTGTTGCCACTCCAATTTCCTTTGATGCAGGTTTGCCCCAGAAGCAGAAGTATTTTTTGCCATGAGAAATTTCCTCCTGTCAGCAGAGGAACAGGGAGACTGTCCCCCTCCACACATCCTGAGAGCTGCACTTTACCTCCTTGCTGTCTGTCACGACAAAGACAAAGCCCTGGACGCGGTAAAAGGAGATTTCATTCCTACCTCTCGGCCCTTTTGTGCAAGCAAGGTTTCTCCCCACTCCCCCTCAAGCCTCTTGCAGAAGGTGTTTTGACATAGGTGGTGAGCAGTGAATGAGTGCAGAGCGTGCAGTGCAGCTGCACTCTGGGAAGCTAACTGGGAAAGGCCACTGGGGAATGTAGATTTGACTGAGTAAACTTGTGTGTGCGTGGGAGGTGTGGATGCGTTGGGTAGGCTGCGAATTCACACATGGAATATAATCAGTTTCATAGCTTCAGTCTCCTGAACACTTCTACAGCCTCTGCAGCAACCTTTCTACTGTTCCCATGTGGCTCTTTGCTGCTGCACAGCTTTGAGCACCGTATAAAGCCTACAAGTTTCTTAGCTGTTGTGATGCAAATGGAGCTTCACAGAGTGATGTCGAAGTGATGTATTTGATTGTCAACTTAAAAGGCAGTGTGACTTGTTTCTCACAGTAAACTCTCTCCACTTCAGCTTTTAGATATTCAGCCTCTATTGATGATTTTGTTCTCTCTCCTCCCTCCCCCTACACTTACCAGAGGTCGTTGTGTACCATAAGGAGAGTCCTGGATAGTCTTCCAGATCTGAGCTTGGTCTACGTCCATTGTCCTCTCCTGCTGAGGTTCTTCCTGCACTACACAGAACTTATGGGGAGATTTGGACACCAGGTCCTCCAGCTGTGGTTTTCCTGGGGAAGCTGCAAGCAGAGTGAGACTGAAGAAGCTGGCTCTGCTGTGCCTGATCAGCTGGGCAGTGCTGACTCCTTACTTCCCATCCTGAAGAGCAATTCCAGCATTTTGCTTATTTTACTGGTATGTGACTTTCACAAGGACAGGCTGCTCTCCTAGCCCTGATTTAAGGGACTTCCTGGTTTTCAAAGCTCCTAGTGCTGTTGTGAGGCCAGAATTCTGCTAGGAGGGCCCCTGTGTGTCTGGGAAACAGCCTAATAAAGCACAATTCAGATTTAAGTATGTCCTGATTAACTAGAGAACTGAACAAAGCAGATGGGCTCTCATATGATAGGATGTGGACTTGTGTGTGTGTTAGCTCCTCTCTCACCCATCCCCTGTGATCATTTTAGACCTGGCTAGGAAGGGATCTGAAGGGTGCTGCCATGGGAAAAAAAAAAGCATTCCTTTTTCTGTCCAGATATACAGCTGGGTACTCCAGATTCTTCTGTGGCAGGCATTCAAGAAGCTGTTCTGCCAATTTGGGAGCAATGATTTACTGTGGATAGATGAGAAGGGCGTGAGCAACAAAGAACTAGGGAAAGACAGTGTGCAGAGAACAGGTCTTCAGGGCACAGCTTTCTGTTTGCTTGGGGGTTTAATTTTGTCTGGTTTTAACTGCAGAGTCTTGTTGGGGGTGTTTGCAGTGCTCTTGGGTTTTCAGGACTGCTCATAGCAGATTTTATTGCTCTTAAAAGATAAAAATCTTGGGACAGGGAAAATTAGTCAGTGCAGGGGAGAAGGGGGCCTTGAAGTAACAGGATGAGTGTGTTTGCCTTTAGCTGGCACAAGGAGCTCAGTTAACCTGTGGAATCATGACAGAATGCAGGTCCTGTTGGCTGCTCAGAGGCCTTCTCTCGTTTCCACCTCTCCCATCTGCTCTGTCCCCTCTCCCCATGAGTGGCCCCCTTGTCCCATGACAGTTCAGCCAGTCACATAGTAAATACTTAGTAACATTTCCACACAAGAAGATGAGATTCTCCTGCAAGGGCAAAAGCTGAGAGCTGTGGTGGTTCTTCCTGCAAGGGCAAAGCTGAGAGCTGTGGTGGTTCTTCCTGCAAGGGCAGAAGCTGAGAGCTGTGGTGGTTCTTCCTGCAAGGGCAGAAGCTGAGAGCTGTGGTGGTTCTTCCTGCAAGGGCAGAAGCTGAGAGCTGTGGTGGTTCTTCCTGCAAGGGCAAAGCTGAGAGCTGTGGTGGTTCTTCCTGCAAGGGCAGAAGCTGAGAGCTGTGGTGGTTCTTCCTGCAAGGGCAGAAGCTGAGAGCTGTGGTGGTTCTTTCTGCAAGGGCAAAAGCTGAGAGCTGTGGTGGTTCTTCCTGCAAGGGCAGAAGCTGGGAGCTGTGGTGGTTCTTCCTGCAAGGGCAAAAATTAGGAGCTGTGGTGGTTCTTCCTGCAAGGGCAAAAGCTGAGAGCTGTGGTGGTTCTTCCTGCAAGGGCAAAAGCTGAGAGCTGTGGTGGTTCTTCCTGCAAGGGCAAAAGCTGAGAGCTGTGGTGGTTCTTCCTGCAAGGGCAAAAGCTGAGAGCTGTGGTGGTTCTTCCTGCAAGGGCAAAAGCTGAGAGCTGTGGTGGTTCTTTCTGCAAGGGCAAAAGCTGAGAGCTGTGGTGGTTCTTCCTGCAAGGGCAAAAGCTGAGAGCTGTGGTGGTTCTTTCTGCAAGGGCAAAAGCTGAGAGCTGTGGTGGTTCTTCTCCAGCCTGTTAGAGAAATAAAAACTATGTATTGTGGAGATGAGAAACTTAGGTGAGCAAACAGTGAGGAAACAAGGTTTGATTCTGAGTGGAAACCCATCAAGCATTACAGACTGACATGTATTTGTTCTGATCCAAGAGGCTATGGGATAGATTTTAGTGTCCCAGGTTACTGAAGTGACTGACAGGAGGGCCCTTGTGCAGGGCAGTTCTCTCTCAGTTAGGGTGGTACTGCAGAGTAGGGAGCAACATCCAGGCATTTGACACCATTGCAGAGCATTAGTAAAAGAGATCAATGAGTTGACACATCAGTGCAGAATAAGGAGGAGAAGTGTCCCCTAAGACTTGCCCACCCTGTTACCTTTGGCAGTAGCTCTGGAGCTCATCACTCTGTAAACTAAAGCAGCTGTATGCATCACAGATTTATCAATAAGCAAAAGAGAAGCAGTGGCTCCTTCCCTCAGTGGAGCAGCATTCCTGCTTTCCCTTTCCTGTCTTACTCTGTGCTCTTGCAGGAATAGATTAATTTAGCTCTGTCCTGGTCTTTAAAGGGAGCTGTAATAAATCACAGGCTGTGACAATTCACCTTTCAGTTGGGGAAGAGAAGAATCGGTCTGCATTTGGATGGGCTGATACAAAAGTGCAGCGCCCTGGGATAAATATCCTGCCAGGTGTAAACAAAACTGCTTCTGAAGTGAGCAGCCCCAGCCTGAGAATGCACTAGCAAAATGGAAAGGCCTCTGTATGAGGCAGTGGAACAAAAATGAATGTCCTCCCAAGGATGATGTATTTGCTTACCTGCTTTTAACAACTGTCTGGATTAGACAAAATAGAATCATAGAATCAATAAGGTTGGAAGAGACCTCAAAGATCATCAAGTCCAACCTGTCACCCAAGACCTCATGACTACTAAACCATGGCACCAAGTGTCACGTCCAGTCCCCTCTTGAACACCTCCAGGGATGGTGACTCCATCACCTCCCTGATAGGAAGTTGTTAACACAGGACCAGGAGGGCTGTGGCCCTTGGTTAGTGGCTTAGTTCACCTCAGGATGAGTACAGTTGTGACCTCACACTGTCCTATTTGCCTTCTCCATGCTCCAGATCTGACTTGCTCTCTTAGCAAATGGAGATGGGCTGACCTGAATGTCATGTGGAGCAGATCTGTGTCAGTGGAGGCAATTGTGCAGACAGCTCCCTGCCTCTTGTTCCTGAAGGTCTCAAGACAGGAATCACTCTTGGAGCTGGAGGGGTGTTTTTTTTCTGGCACAGGCAGCCTGTTCTCCCCTTTGCCTTCTTTTCTGATATGGAGTCCCACAGCCATGTCCTCTCCATCATCCCAGTGTAGATGCATGACTACTCTGTGGTAGGGGAGGGCAGCTGGAGAAGGCAGTAAGCTGTAGGCTTGGTTGCTGATAGAAGTTTTGTGTTTCCCTCTGCTGACCATTTGCAGTGCAGTAGCCAGGGCTACTGGTGGAGAAGAGGAAAGGTAGTGCTGACTTAATAATAACTGAGATGATCATATTATGTCAGCACCTCCAGGCATTTTCTGCTGTGCAGGTGGATTTAATGTGCAACAACAAAAAGATGCCCAAATTAAGGCTACTGGCTGTAGGATCCAGATGAGAGAGTTCCAGACAGAGCTCTCTAGTCAAGAAGCAGGCTCATGGCCTGAGTGCTCTGACCATGACTCTTCCATTTTCTGTGACTGAGGGGTTGATTGGCTGGTTTGTTTCATGCAGTTTAGCTGTTAGGTTGCTGCTGCAGATACAAGGCTGCCAGCCTGTTGCAAATGAGTAGCTATGGAACTGAGTCATAAGCCTGATTTTGGGTGAGCATCTTTGATATGCAACCTGATTTTTCCAAACCACGAGGAGAACAGAAGTGTTCTGAGGCTCTGTGCTCTTGGAAACAGGGCCTTGGCTTTAGGATCTCACTTGTCTAAAAGCCTGACCTTAATTGTGTTACAGGTTCACAGACTGCATCAGGTTGGAAGGGACCCTTAAAGGTTATCTTGTCCATCCCCCTGCAGTGAGCAGGGACACCTCCAACTAGATCAGGCTGCCCAGGGCCACATCAAGTCTGGTCTTGAATGTCTCCAGGGATGAGGCCTCAACCACAACCCTAGGCAACCTGTTGCAGTGTTTCACCACTCTCATTGTAAAGAACTTCCTCCTAATGTCCAACCTAAATCTACCCTGCTCCAGTTTCAAGCTGTCGCCTCTTGTCCTGTCGCTATAAGCCTTTCAAGAGAGTCTCTCCCCAGCCTTCCTGTAGGTCCCCTTCAGCTATTGAAATGTAGCTAGAAGGAAGTAAATAGCTCAATGCATTCTGTAAGTGGGATATTACTCAGAGGTTCCTATCTGATGAGAGCCCATCTGCTTTGTTCAGTTCCCTAGCTAATCAGGACATACTTAATCTGAATTGGGCTTTATTAGACTGTTTCCCAAGGCACAAGATTAGCTAATGGCATTAAATAGCAGTGACTGCTGCCTGATCAAGGGTTTGCTCATTCCCTTTCAGGACTTGGTCTGCTCAAGCCCTGTGGAGGTAGCTTGGAAGGTGTTGATGACTCTAAAGACCTTCCTGGAAAGAAATGAGGATGTCCTTGTCTGTGACCTCCTCCAGAGTCAGTTCCTACAGATTCTCCAGCAGCTGCTTGTAGAGAGCAGCTCGGCCTCCTTACAAGGTGACTCCCTTCTGGGACTTGGTCTGTACTGTGGGGTGGGATGGCCAACATTTTCTGGCCTCACAAGATGGAAGGCAACAAATGCTGTGCAGCTGAGGGCTCTGAGGTCCTGGGCTGCTGCCAAAGCACAGGCTGCCAGTGATGGTCAAGTAGGTGGGAAGAGGGCAGTCCAGCAAAGGGCTAGTGACTTCCAGCTTATTAGAGCTGTCAGACTGAATGTGTGGTGACCATGCTCCTTAAATGGTTCACCAAAGGCATTAATGACCCTAGCCTCCCTTTCCCCCCCTCTTTTCTAGTTGTTCCTAGAATAGTGTTTGCAGGATCCAATATGGAAGGATCCAGCATGAAACACAGTGTCAGAGGGGGGCCTGATCCAGAGGGGAATGTAGAGCTGAGAATGGAGTTGGACCTACATGTAGGAGTAGGTGTGGGGCTGTAAAGGGGAAGTACTTCCTCCCTCATTCCTCAGATGGAAAATTAACAGTTCTTGGCATGCTGTGAGCCACACCAGTGTGGAGTTCCCTGACAAGCTAAGCTGTCTGTATCCTTCTTAGCTAACAGGAACCTGCCTGTTTTGCTGAGCCTCCTTTTCCTGGTGCAGCTGCGGAGCAAGGGTCGGCGGGAGCTGGACAGCACAGACTTCAAGCTGCTTCACCAGGGTGAGTCCCTGTGTGTCCATCTTCTCCCAAGGGGCCTTTGATCTCTGTGTGTGTGTTAATTGTTCCATAAGATCATTTGTCCTTCGAGGGAAGATGTGCCTTGCATTAGTTATGGTTGCTTTGAAATACTTCCACAGCCAGAGTATTGTGAAGAGCTCTGGTTACCAGTTCAGTCAACAAAACCTAGGTTCTCTCTGTCCTGCTTTGACAATACATTGTTGTCTGAAACCTCACGAGGTGGCCAAGGTATTCTCCTGGCTGTTTCAAGGTCTGTGGCTGTTGTTGACTTGGCACATGATAGTGTTGCTGATGTGCTTCCTAAAACATCCTTCCTCATCGACACTTGCTAACTTACTCCTGTGCAGTTCAGGCCACAGGGCTGTCCTGTGAACCAGCCATCAGAGACCAGCAGCCTGGTGAGCCTGGGCTCTCCTTGGAGTGTCAGTTCTGAGTATATGGGTCACAACCAGCTGCAGGACTTGCCCCCTCCACCACAGGGACATAGAAGAGCAGGCTGTGTTTGTTTATTCACCATACTGTGGCCTGCTCTCTTGTCAGGTGATCCTTGCTTGGTGACTTCTCCCTTCTCATTTGACTATTAGAGATTCATGCAGGCTGTGAAAAAAAATAGGTACTAGAGAGAAGTTCAGCTGATCTGTCCTTTCATCTCTTCCCTGCTCTGACAAATTGATCTCTCCAGCAGACTTTGAAAGACTATCCCCTTCAATTTGAAATGTTCCCTGTCTCAGTTCAGCCTGTGTTGCCCTTGTAAAGGAGCAGCATTTCTCAGACATTCATTAGCCAGGGGAACCTGGGGTGTAGAAGCAGCACATCCTCTTTATACCAGCCCTTTTTAGCTACTGTGATTACAGAGCATGGCTCAGCTGCTCCCAGGAGTCACAAGCTCTTTCTGCTCTTGCTTTTTGCTCTGTATCAATAAAACTCTCTCCTTTCTTCCCAGCTCTCTTTGTCCCCTGCTTGGCTCTCCAGGCTGTGTTCTCCAGGGGTGGGCATGCAGGGCACTCTCCTCTGATGAGGCCTGCATGAAACCAGCTCGTAGGTGGGAGGGGTGTGGGGAGGTGTGTTGGTGTGGGGTTTGAGAATTGCTTACTCAGACTTTAAGCTCTTCAAAAGATCTTCTGTGACACTTTGCTGAGCCCTGCAGTCCTGGATTTCCCTCTCTAACTCTTACTAAACATTGTTCCTAAGTGTTCTTACAACAAACATGGCACATTTGTTGCTAATGCCAGCAGAGGTGATGAGAGTGGGGAGAGCATAGCTCCTCATGCCTGCCCCAGCCTGGTCACCATGTCAGAAAGGTACATGGCTGCTTATGGCTTGACCTAGTGTTAGGATCAAACTCATTCTGTGGAAACAGGCAACTTAGAGTCTGTTGTTCTTAGATGTTTACTGCCCAGTGTGATACATACCCTTAGATACAGCCTTTTCTGTTTCCCCCTCCCCATTATCATGCTCCACTGAATTAGCTGGTCCAAAGCAAACACTCTCTAGGGCAGATGCCTGTTGCTTTGTCTGTACCATGCTCTGTTCATTTTCACTTCAGGCTGTGTTACCTTTGTCAAATTCCCTCCCCACTGACTTCTTTCCTGTGCTGAGGTGCTCTGTTATGTTGGTGTCTGTTTTATGCACATTCTTTTGTTTCCAGTCAGTAATCTCTGTGGAAAATGCAGGCCAAGGGACACTGACCTCCTGCAGCCATCCTTGAATTTTCTGTACTGGAGCCTTCATCAGACAACACCATGTAGTCAACAGAGAGGTGAGGCAAGACTGTATTCATTGGTAAATTAACCTCAGAGAGGTTGTAGCTTGGCCATCAGAATCTGTATTCTAACTGTCTCAGCAGGTAGGGTGGGGTTTTTTTCCCCCTTCCACCATTCCAAAATGGTCTTTGCTAACTGTATTTGGGATGAGGTGGGTTTTTTTTAGGTTGAGGGCTTTGATTTGCTTTGGCTTTGCTGCCTTCTGATGATTCAGGAATTGGTTGCTGAGATACAGGACCACTGTATTTTCCTTGCTCACGAAACACAGCAGTGGGGCTTTGGTGCCTTGTTTGAAGCGTCCTGGTATTGCCATGGTTCAAAAGAATTGAGCAGTAATCAAGAACAGCTCTAACCACCCTTCCAGCTGTGTTAGCTGGAGGCCAGTCATTTTATTAGCTGGCTGAGTGGCTGCTTGTGCTGTGGGAGATGAAAATTAGTGTAGCTGGACAGCCTTACTCTGATGAGCCATGGCAGCTGGGGCTGCCTTGCTGCAGCAAGGGGTGTGCTCTGCCCTTCTCTTCTGCTTGTCAAGCTGGTTTGACCTGTGCCATTCCATCCACCTCTCTGCTACTGTTTCTCCCACACAGCAGTGGTTGTGCTGCTCTCCAACGTGTCCTTGCTGGAGCTCCTGCAGAAGGTTTTGGAGTGCACCTGGCTGCGGTCTCCTGCCTCTGAGCCTGGCTCCCTGTCCCCTGAGGATGCTTTGCTGTGCTCTGGATGGCTCTTGGTTGCTTCCCTCGTACAGTATCAGCACCGCTACAATACTGAGGTTAGAAGCACTCTGGTGATCAGGGGCATGGAATGGCAAAACCTTTAAAAAAACCCCAACAGATACTTTTCCTCAGCAAGGGAAAGTGGTTTGCTTGGTCTGGAACCTGCTTACCTTGGTTGCTGTTTCATTACTGTCACAAGTTATTCCCTGCTGCACTTCTCCAGCAGGGCTGGAAGCTGTCATGTCCTGAAAGCTGAGACCCAAATCGTTGGAGAGTTAAGAGAGGGGCAGAAGCTCTAGGGGGAGAAAGTGCATACTCAGCCCTCCTGATCCAAATCACTTTGCTCTTCAGGATAGAGCAAAATGCATTTGTAAGGCTTTCCTCAAGGGAGGGCTGGGGATGGGGGATGCAGCTCCCCTGTTGTAAACTGATTTTTTGACACTAAAATGATCAGTAGTGGAACAATCAAGAGCCAAGCCTATTATTGGCAAGTAGATGTTCAATATTAGCAGGTTCTTATGAATGTGGGCAGCTGTCATTGCATTTGATGCTTTGCAGTCTGACAAGAGAACTAAGCTGGAGCTGTCAACTGATACTGGAATTACAACTTCCAGGGGAGGATTTTCTGAAGCCAACACATGGGGATAACATTTCCTTTTGAAGTATCTACCCAGGCCTCTCTCCCTCTCTTGAGAAGGAGTTCAACAGCATGCCTTGAGCTGTGAGCTCTGCTCTTACAGTTATTCCCAGCAGAGTATGTTCTCTGGGAGCTGCTGCACCCACTCACAGATGATAAACCCGCCAGGTTTGCACGGTGAGGCCAGGGCTGCTCTTCCCATGTGTGCTGGGTGGAGGCAGCCCCCCTCCCCACCACTGGGGCACCCAGCTCAAACTGTAACACCATGCTGAGGGAAGACATTTTCCAGAAGGCCAACCCAGACCAAGGCTGCACCTTTTTACCTGAGGGGTGTGTTGCCTCTGCTTATGGCTTACATCATGGGGCTTGCATGGAATCATAGAATCAATAAGGTTGGAAAAGACCTCAAAGGTCATCAAGTCCAACCTGTCACCCAAGACCTCATGACTGCTAAACCATGGCACCAAGTGCCACATCCAGTCCCCTCTTGAACACCTCCAGGGATGGTGACTCCACCACCTCCCTGGGCAGCACATCCCAATGACCAATGACTCTCTCAGTGAAGAACTTTCTCCTCACCTCCAGCCTAAACCTCCCCTGGCCCAGCTTGAGACTGTGTCCTCTTGTTCTGGTGCTGGTTGCTAGAGAGAAGAGACCAACTCCCTCCTGGCTACAACCTCCCTTCAGGTAGTTGTAGAGGGCAATAAGGTCTCCCCTGAGCCTCCTCTTCTCCAGGCTAAACAACCCCAGCTCCCTCAGCCTCTCCTCATAGGGCTGCGCTCAAGGCCTCTCCCCAGCCTCATTGCCCTTCTCTGGACGTGTTCAAGAGTCTCAATGTCCTTCAATTGAGGGGCCCAGAACTGGACACAGTACTCAAGGTGTGGCCTAAGCAGTGCTGAGTACAGGGGCCACACGTATGGACTGTCAGCTGCGTGAGTGCAGAGCAAGACCTGCCTGTTCCCTGCTGTCTTAACTGCTGAGCACAATTTACCTTCTCGGTTCCCACCCTGGGGCTGTGTCTGGGTGGTCAGTGTTGTGCCAGTCCCAAATTCAATTCTAGTGGCTGGTGTTGAGCTTCATCTTCTGGGGGTGACACTCTCAGCTGATATTGATCCTTGAAGTGCAATCATTTAGTGCCTTTACAAAGCTGTTGTTTACTTACCTTACTGGCTCAATGTGCTGTGCTGAGCAACCCAGACCCCTCCTTGCACCTGAGATAGGGAAAGAAACTACAGATACAGGTGGCAAATGGAAGTGGTTCAAGGCAGTGTTGCTAATCTGCTGCTGAAGAGAAAGAAGAGCTGATAAGAGAAAGACTCCTTTCTGCTACTCAGTGTAACTGAACCTGCATAAAGCATCCTTGAGGCCTGTGTAAGAGGAGAGCCTTTGGCATTGCAGCTGTGAATATGAGCTGATTCCAGGCACTCTTCTTCAGCCCCTTTCTTCAGAGGGGAGCAATGGCTATGAGGAATGACCACATCCTCTCTGACTGATATTAACAGCAAAGACTTGCCTGGCCATAGTCAGCTTGCATCTTAACTGTTGCTCTTACTGGCTTTAGCAGAAGCCTGTGGATGAACATGGGTCATAGTTGGCAGACTGTTAAAGGCTTTGTTTGTCAGTTCATAGACAACTAACCATTGCCACCTTCTTACAGGAGGTACTCTCAGTTCTCCTGTTGAACATTTCTTTCTTTAGAAGATGGTTTGAAGGAATTAGCCCTGTGTTCCTTATGCCTGCTCTCCCATGCCAACTTTCTGCCTTACTGAAGAGCCTGAACCCTTCTGAGTTGCTCTGTGAGGCTTCATGCCCTTGCTGCTGGATGGCTGCTCTGTGAGGGAAACAGGAAACAGTGCAGACTGCCCTGCCAAGCCCAACTTTATTATTACCTCAGTTCCCAAGTCTGTAACCTTCTCTGCCTCCCTCACCCATGCTGTAAGTCCTAGCTCAGAGCTCTCAGCAGGCTCCCCAGCTCCAGTGGGCAGGGACAGATTCTTGTCACTGCTAGCTAGCTTTTGGCTGCCTGGCACCTCAGTCTTGCTGACTGGCTGTGTGGCTGAGGTACAGCTGTGTTTGGTGGTGGCTGTTCCTGCTACTCCATGTGCTCAGCAGTCTGACAGTCAAGTGCCAGAGGACCTATAGGGAGTAGTGAGAGCCATACAGGCAAACGAGATGCACTGTGGTTTGGAAGCTGCACAGGGCTGGCAGCTGGTGGTGAGTGAAACTTGATGGCCCAATGATGTGACTCTCCCTTCAGGGTTGCATTCCTGAAACCCTGTTGCTTCTTCCAAGTTTATCAATGATCATATCATAGGATATTGCCTAAGGACTGTAAGTATGGAAGGGAGCATTTTACCTGCTCCAAACCAGCACCATATTTCCCCCTCCCCACTATTTCATTCTCTAGGTCCACCAGACACTGTCTCTAGACCTAAAAGAAGTACTGAATGCTGTCATCTTCAGGAAGAAGCAGCCAATCCTGCTGTTAGGTATTTTGAATCTGTTACCTGGGATCTGAGTGAAAGCAGCTGCTACAGGCAACAAGGGAGAAGTGGTGACTGTGGAGTGGGATGGTGTGGAGGTGCTGGTGGGAATCTGGAAGCTTTGCTCTTTTTGGTTTTGGGAGTACATAACTGGTGGTGAGAAAGGGCAGAAGGGAGCTGTCTGGAGTTCTGCTGTGCTCCCTGGAGGTTGGTGGTGACATCTAGAACTGAGTGTGAGCTGGGATAGTGCCTCACAGTGAGGAGATGAACAAGGGAACTCGTGCTGCCATTCCTGTCTGCAGCTGCCAGCAGCTTCTGGGCAACCCCAACGGGCCCTTAAGCCCAGATTTTCTCTCCTCACCCTTTCCCATGTACTTGCACAGGCACCACCACACAGGGCAGAGGGGAAGGCACTGACACACACTAATAAGAGACTCACTCCCTGTCTAGTGAGCATCATGCAGTTCCTGAGAACTCTCCTGAGACAGAACTTCTCCTCCTCTCTGCTGGTGCTCCGTGGCCAAAACACAGCCCGAGGGGCTGTGCAACCACAGCCATCATCACTGCAGGATGCTGCCTTGTACCCACTTGCCATGCAGCAGGTCTTCTCCCTGGTTGTCAGCCTGCAGAACCTCTTGGTGCACATCCAGTTGCAGGTATATAAACCACAACTTTGGGAATAAAACTTGTGTTGGGCTTCAAGCAGATGCAGTAACCTGAGGAGAAACCACCTAGTTCTGGTGGCAGAACCTAGAGGGCTGCCTTTCTTTTTCCTTCTGCCTGCATTTCCCACCCCTTGCAGACATGTGATGAGGAAGAGGGATAATGCTTTTGCTGCAGCATGGCACAGTGAAAAGAAGGTAAATCAAGCAATGCAGTACTGCCTGCTGCTGAACTGCATAGCTGAAATTCTGTGTACTAAAGGATGATCTCTGTTTTCCCTGCTCTGCAGGGATATGCCATACCCATAGGGACAGAGGTGGGAAAAGTGTAACAAATCCCAGCAAGGGCCTTTGGGGAGTAGCACATCAGTGTAGCTGTAACTTGTTGGAGTGATGTTGTGCTCCAGGGGTAGTGCAGTGATTTAAGTCTCTCAAGTAATGCTGGACTCTCATCTTTATTTTTGGAGGCTCTTAATTTATTGTTAAGTCTCAGAACAAGTAGTCATGCCTTTGTCTGGCTTCTTGGTGTGACAGGTAATTTGCAGCCATGTTGCATGCCATGAAGGAGATGAAGGGTGTTATTTTCCTGTGCTGCATGCTCTTCAGATCCTGCCACTTGATGAATTTTCCTCTTGCAATAGCTCTTCACTGTTCTTTTTCTTCCCCCCCTTTCTTCTTTTTCTCCCTCTCTTGGTATTGCAGAAAGAGATGCTGCTCTCTCAAGCTGTGGTTGCCTGCCTGGAAACCTTAGTGGAATACCTGTATGTGAAGCACCAGGATGCTGGTAATGTCTTCCTGCTCTTTCTTCTCTTGAATTTCCCTCCTGCAGCGACTTTGAGCTTTTTGATCTCCATCCAGCAGCACCCTGGAGCAGATGCTTAATGAGTTTATGCCCAAGAAGAAAAATGATTTGTGTGCCTAAAGTTAATCTTGTGCTTTGTGGCATGGAATCACTGTGCCTAGCTCCCCTGCAGGCATGAGCCCTCACTTTGCTGATAGACACCAGGATGCATTCCAGAAGGGAAAAAGTCATTCCCCACCCCTCAATATGGTAAGAGTGGAAGGTTTTGGAATGGAAGGAGTTTAGGAATAGTCTTTCACTTCCAGACCAATTGTAGCAAACCTCTAGACCATTAGTATAAGGGAGGGAAGAACTGAATGTGATGTGTCTTCCACCCAGACAGCATTGGTCACAGTTTGGCCCTCAGAGAGGGGAAGGGAGAGCAGAGTGTTAGGCAATCATAGGAAGGGGAAGCAGGAAATTGTAAACTTCCAGGGGTGGATGAAGACTTCAGTTTCTGGAGTCCATGTCAGACCTAATGTACACCAGGTTAGCAATATAACATAATATGACAGCATTGTAGAGCTGGGGGGAAGGATTGACCTTTCTGCTTTTGTCAGCCTCCTGATGCTGGCTGTGATCTTAAAGCAGACAGGAAGTTCTCTGTATCCTGATCTGTTCAATTCAGTCATTTAAACTCTAAGAGAGAAGGGGTTTGAGCGAGGGAACACCAGGCAGAAGGGGAAGAGGAAGGGCTGAGTAAAGATGTAATATTGCAGATGACTGACAGCCAGTAGCTGAAGAGAGGCTATTAAAAGGCTGAGTTTAAAAAAAACAGTGGCATGTTTGGGAGGAGGTTCCCCTGATTTAGGATTAAGCTAGTGAAATGCTGCTTCAGCACCAGCTGAACCTCTCACTTTGGCTGCCTTAATTCCTGCTGTGGTGCAGAAGCTCGAAACAGTGATTACAAGAGTTTCCTTATTCCAAGCAGCATGAGGGTCATGGCTATGTTGGATTGAAAGATGGGAAAACACTGCAAAGAGTGGCTGGGCTCTAGGAATTGCCTGCTTTGAAGCTTTCCAAAACCCTTCCTTGGTTCAGAGATTTTTTTTCCAGCTGTGCAGAGCAGGCCCAAAGCACAGTGCTGATACTGTCTCATTTTCCCCAACTAAAAGATAACCCCCCAAAAAATTCTACATAATATTTTTGGTGTTGTTTTACCATATTAAAAATTCCTGTGGTGACAGCAGGGAGGTTACATCACTGTCAGTGGGAAAGGGACCTCTCTAAAACTCTGGTGAGGTGCCAGGGTACAAGAAGCTATCTCAGCTGACTTCTTGTCGGTGTCCATCCTCTGCTCCTAACATGCAATAAACACAAGGTAATAATGCTTAACTTTAGGGTTCAGTGGGAGACTCAGGCTGTCACAGACAATGACCTCAAGCTTCACTTCTGTTTGTCACACATGCTCCTTATTAAGAGCATTTTCTCCACTGGCTGTTTGCACTGCTGCCCTCGGCAATCCTGGTTCCCATAGTATTCTCTCAGTGTCACAGGATGTCAGGGATTGGAAGGGGGGACCCAAAGAGATCATTGAGTCCAACCCCCCTGCCAGAGCAGGACCGTACAATCTAGAATAGAATAAACCAGGTTGGAAGAGACCTTCAAGATCATCGTGTCCAACCTGTCATCCAACACCACCCAACCAACTAAACCACGCAACCAAGCACCCCATCAAGTC
The DNA here is from genome assembly GCF_026170545.1 of Melanerpes formicivorus. Taxonomy (NCBI): domain Eukaryota; kingdom Metazoa; phylum Chordata; class Aves; order Piciformes; family Picidae; genus Melanerpes; species Melanerpes formicivorus. The sequence goes on from NW_027142360.1 coordinate 21,556,276, forward strand.
TCCTCCTGAACACCTCCAGTGATGGTGACTCCACCACCTCCTCAGGCAGCCCATTCCAATGGGCAATCACTCTCTCTGTTGCTCAGGTCACAAAGGAATGCATCCAGACAGGCCTTGAAAGTCTCCAGAGAAGGAGACTCCACAACCTCTCTGGGGAGCCTGTTCCAGTGCTCTGTGACCCTTACAGTAAAGAAGTTCCCCCTTGTGTTGAGGTGGAGCCTCCTGTGCTGCAGCTTACATCCATTGCTCCTTGTCCTATCACAGGGAGCAAGTGAGCAGAGCCTGTCCCCTCTCTCCTGACCCCCAGCCCTCAGATACTTAGAAACATTTATTAAATCCCCTCTAAGTCTTCTCTTCTCCAGACTAAAAAGCCCACTCTCTAAAAAGCTCACTTTATAGGATGTCAGGTACTGATAGGACTAGGGGGAATGGAGCAAAAATAGAAATGGGTAGATTCAGATTGGATGTTAGGAAGAAGTTCTTCCCTATGAGGATGGTGAGACACTGGAACAGGTTGCCCAGGGAGGTGGTAGAAGCCTCATCCCTGGAGGTTTTTAAGGCCAGGCTGGAGGTGGCCCTGAGCAACCTGATCTAGTGTGAGGTGTCCCTGGCCATGGCAGGGGGGTTGGAACTACATGATCCTTGAGGTCCCTTCCAACCCTAACAATTCTGTGATACTGTGCAGCTCCAGGCTTAGTTGTGGAGCTCATGTGATAGGCCTTCCTTTATTCCCCAAAGGGTATTCTGCAGCTAAATAAAACCTGTGGTCAGGAAACTTGTCCTCATATTGAAACCAGAGGCTATTATTTTTAAAACCCTGGGCTAAAGATATCCCCTCAGTGTTTTATGACATGCACCCCAGGAGGTTTCTCTTCCTGTGCCAGCACAAAGATGGACAAAATGTATTTTCTGCTTTAAAAAGCTCTTAAGCCTTTGTCCTGGTGACTGAACTCTTCCCCAAAGAGTGACATTTAAAACAACCCAAGTAAGAACAGAACAAAATGCCCACTTAGTGTTTCACAGCATGAAGTCCAGAAGAGAAACCTTGGGGTCAATACAGAAGACTGTGCTTATCCAGGTGCAGCTTGTCACCTGGCCAGTTTTAAAACTCTCTTTGATTGGCTTCTCCTCCTCTCCCAGCTCTACATGTTGCTTCACAGCCCTGGCACAGATTCCTTCTCCTCACGCTGCTCGGTGGGGGACAGAAGTCCTTTCTGCAGCCAGAAGTTCTCAGGCTGGTGACTTTGGTGAGCAGGGGAAGGACAGGCTGTTGTCCATTTGTTCTGGTGTCTTGGTGCAGTGCATGCAGGTTGGTGATTGGATCTTGCCCCCTTACGCACACACAATCTCAGAGGCTGCCCTAGGGGGCTTTGTCTGCCACTGTGTTTGTGCCCTGTAACAATGATACTTGAAAGTGAACTTCCCTTCCACACCCTGCAGAAACTGCTGTTAGTGTGCACATCCTGTTCTTATGGTGTTTGTAGAGTTGATTTATATCATCTAGCACCCCTGGGGAGAAGAGCAGAAACCTACAGAGAGCATGTAAGGACTGTTACTAGCTAGGGACCATGCTGCAGCTCTCTGATGTACAGAGCTCTGCTTAACCATCCCAGCCTGTCTCCCTGTCTCTGACCTTAAAGACCTGATTTTTCAGGGCAGAGAGTTACTGCAACCTGCTGCCCTGCTGTATGTGGGCCTGCAAGCAAGAGAGGAAATATGGTCCTGCCCAGCAGTACTAGTGAAGATAAAGCCCTCATGGCAGGGGATGAAGGGAAGGAATTCTTAACCTTCCCTCTCCAAATACAAGATGGGGCTGTGAATATTTGTTAATTCTCTTTCAAAAGTTATATAAAGTTCCTTTTTAGTTCCTTCCCAGTCTAAACCAAAATAAGTCTGGTTTCAAATCAGAGCACCATAAACAGACATTTGCACTGTTTCTGTTAGAAGTGGTATAAAAATCAGGCCTGTGGTTAAGGTGCTGCAGCATCTCATTACGTAGAAGAGGTCTTTGCAGGAGATGAGTCACTCTTGGTCTCTGTGGGTCTTTCTACTGTTTCATGTCTTTTCTTTCATTCTTTGTTCAAGTTTCTGAGATATCAGAGCAGCAATATTATTTCCCAAAAAGAAATTAGCCAGATTCTTCAGGAGGCAGCAGAAGCCAACTTAGCAGAGCTGCCTGAGGCCACTTCTCGTGCTCTTCACCTCTTCCTTTGTCAGGTAAGGAAGCAGTGGCTGCCAAGGCAAATGAGAAGGGAATCTCTAGGGGTTTGCCTTAGCCTTTGATGGGGAGCCATAAGCTTCTTTTGAGGTGGTTATAGTAAGATGAAGAGAAATCCTGCAGCTGCTAGCTTGGCCAGCTGCATTCAGGGGTGTGCAGTGAAATCAGAAAGGGAGTGATGCCAGCAGTTGTTTAAACCATGTCATCATATTGTGTGCTCCCTTAATGTCCCCCCCGGTCAGAGTTTGAAGGTCTTACTGTTCTGTGTGGAGAAGCAGAAGGGAAGTCTGAAGGAACAAGCCCAGCAGTTTCCTGTTGGTCTGGAAATCATTCTTTTTTTGCCTGGCTGCTCAGATTCAGAGCAGTCACTGTCAGGTGGAGCCAGTGCAGTCAGGGACCATTCAGACCTTGCTGGAGTGTCTGCTGGGACAGAGGACTACGTGCATGAAGCATCAGGACATTGTGTATCCTTTGCTGGGCAGAGACACCTTTGATAAGTAATGTGAGAGTGGTAGGAGTAAGAGAGGTGGAAGGGATACTTAATCTGCTGCTCCTTCCCTTGTTCCAGCTGAAGGCAAACAAATGAAAAAACTCGAGTGGTTGCTACACTTGGCTAACTTTGGGGATGAAAGACTTCATCATCCTCAGACTTGAGAAGACATTTGGGGAAGAAGGAGACATTTGGGATGAAAGATGGCTCTGATTGCATTGATCTATATGGTGGAGGTGTTCTGTTGAAAGGGGAGCAGGCCAGGCAGCCTCTGACTTCAAAGCAGTAACGATCCCTGTATTGATTTCCCTGGAGGAGGAACAATCACTTAACCACTTTCCTCCTGCTAACTAGCACCAGTGTGATGTGAAGTCGTGGTGACCCACAGATGGCTTGAGCATTTTCAGACTACAGTAAGCATTTGAAAACTGCTGAGTGGAGTTACTAAATTTTGTCCTTGCCCTCAAGAGCCCCTGAGACTTTAGTCCCATGAGAAATTAACCCTTCTCTTCTCAAGGCATAGCAACAGGGGCCACTCCCAGATTATTTCTGGGGAAACAGGAGTCTGACACAGGATTTGTTTATTTCTCCAACTGCCTGCTTTTGCCTTTATTCATCATGTGGTATTGTCTCAAACAGGTATCAGTGACTGGAGTGTCTGTGGCAGTGATTTCCTGTTGGGGTGGGGACTTCCTCTACTGTAGGACACTGTCACCAGCCATGTGCAGGGTATGGGGTAGGGTTAGGTGTTTGTTAACTGTAAGGAATATCTTGTCCTGGTGCTTACCTCCAGTCTGATACTACTGCTCTGTAGTGGGACACTCAGAGCTCAACTTGAGCAAGTGGAGATGATCCAGCCCCATGAAGTTCTTCTCTACTGCCTTTTCTTGTCTGTGCAGGGATGAGGATAGGAGAACAGGAGGTCTTGATGCCTTGGTAAAGAAACCTTCAGGTTTTCATTGTTAGGAAGGGGTTTGGATACAGTCAAAGAGCAGCAGTGATGGCTACCTGAACTGGGTAGTCATGAACATGTAAGGCAGATTTCTCTGGTCAAAATCAAGCTTTGACATCAGTTCTGTTGAAAAGGAACATCCTTCAGGTTCATCTATGCTGATGTTCCTCATACATGTTGTGTGTGTGTGGGGTGTCCATGGCTTGGGGGAGAGTAATGAACCCACCCCCCTCCCGTCAGCTGTGTGCCCAGTGTGGGAATTCCCACAGCATGCTGGAGTTTCAGCCATGCCTTCTCTTTCTGCTCATGCTGGCAATGACAGATGTCTGGGAAGCGTGGCTGTGTCCCTCTCACACATTGGAGACTGATACCAGAAGATAGGGGGCACGCAGCAGAGGAGCAAGGCAAGAACGGAACAGGAGATCCCATCCTGCCTTTTATTGCCAGTGAGTAGAGAGAAGATGGACAAAGTAATTTGTAGCTCACTTTTGGAAAAAGATTCGCTGAAAATAGTTTATAAAGCCCAGTTACTGAAGTGGCTCCTTGATTGCTTTTCCGTGGGGGAGGAAGCTTGCTTGATGCTCCTGGGTTTGATCAAGATACAGAACTGCCTGGTGCCAACGATGTCACATGTGGGTGCAGGGTGCCGTGGGAGAGGTGCTCAGCTGGTGGTGCTGCTGGCTGGCCTCTTTCCTCTAGGATGGCAGGGTGCTGGGGTCTCCAGCCAGGACCCCTGGAACAGCAGAGGTGCTGTTTGTCCCACTGGGAAGAGGAGACTTCCAGCTGGCCGGATGGCTGCAGCCCCAGCCCCCCGCTAACCTGTTGCCCTCAAACCCTGCAAGCGCCCCTTCTCATCGGGGCTTTAATTAACGAGGCTCCTTCCCTCGCAGGGACGGCAAAACCTCCCCGCAACAGGAGCAGCCCTGCGGGGCGCAGAGCCCTGCTGCCTCCAGCCCCCGGGGCTGCGGGCAGCCCCAGCGGGGCCGAGCTGGGAGCGCGGGTGGTGGCGGGGCGGGGCGGGAGCTCAGGAAGTGACACGGCGGGGCGGGGAGGCGGCGGCGGCGGCAGCGGCATGGCAGCGCGGCGGGCGTGAGCCAGCGCCGATCCCGGCCTCGGTACCGGAACCTGGCCCGCAGGTGAGGGGAGCCGGCCGGGCCGCGCCGTGCTGCTCGGTGGAGCGGCCGCCGGGGGAGGGCCAGTGGAGCCGGGAACCCCCCTCGCCCCGGGGGTCTCAGTGGGGGCTGCCCGGTCGTGGCGGGGCAGCAGGGAGGGCCCGCTCGGGGGTCACGGGTCAGAGGGAGACCCAGAAGGGGACCCTGGAGCCCGTGCAGCCGGGGTGGCCGATAAGCTGGGCGGACAGTGTGGCCCCGGAGGTGCCTCGTTGGAGACTTTCGGTTAAACGACTTTGCCCTTACCCGAAGGGCTCAGCCGTCGCCGCCTGCGCTCCCTCCCGGTCCCTCGCCCTTGCCGGAGCCCCGTGTTGGTGCGGTGTGCGGAGCAGAGCAGACACGGCAGCAGCTGGAGGCGGCTGTCCCGTCTCGTCCCGTTGCTCTGCATCCCCTCGGGTACTGCGTTTTCTTGAGACGGCTGTGGCTGGATTTCCCGCAGCGTGGCCGGGGTCGTCTCCTCTAATCCGATCTCCACGCCTCCTTCCCCGTGTCATTGTCGTTACTTTCTGCGATGCTTGAAAGTGGATCCCCATCTTCCTGTGCCCACGGCCACCCGAGCCCTTCGGAGTGCTGCTGACTCCCTGCAGCAGGGTGGGAGGCACGGAGGTGAGCTGGGACGGATCCATTTCTGGGACCGAAGCAGCTGGCTTCGGTCAGGGCTGCCTAACCCTGGCTGGCCGCCGTCCCTGCGGTGCGCAGGCTGTGCACTGGGGCGTTAAGGGACTTTGGAGGTAAGCAGGTGTAAACGGCCCTTGTTCCACTGAAACGGCTGATCCTGTAAGCCCTGTAGCGACGTGCCCCAGCAGAAGTTTGATCAGCCTGTGTCTCACTTAGGAAGCCTTTGATTTGTCTGTGGCAAGAGATTAATCCTCGTCTCACTGACGGAGGAGCAGCTCAGGGATGGATTTGTGGGTCGGGGGGTTTTTATTCTTTGTTTGATTCCTGAGGCAAGCTGGCTGTTGATGCCTTCCCCCCTGTGCTTCAGTGCCCTGTGGAGAGGAAGTGTGTGTGGGGGGTCCTGTGAAAGTCCCTCCTGGCAACCGAAGTGTGGCAGCATGGCTCTGCCTTGTGAGCTCAGTAAGCCAATAAATCCCGGGGATGGCGGGTTCAGATGGGGCTCCTGCAGGAGAATTTATAAAGCCATTAAAACCATTTTAATGGAAAGTATTAACCATCTATAACACAGCATCTGTTGTCGTGTCTTTAGAAAAACACATCTAAATTATGGAATGTGAGACAGCAAGGCAGCCTGGTGGGCTTTCTGCTGAAACAACCAGCTGGCTGGGGCTGCCAGGGAGTACTGGTGGAAACTCCTTCCCATCTGTAGCATCAGGCCAGGGTCTGGCTCCCTGGGCTGCTCTGGGAGCACTCGGCAGAGCTGGCTTTGGCAGAGATCAGTTCAGCGAGGAGTGGAGTGGGAAGAGCGGGGCAGCTCTGCAGTGCTTTGTGTCTCATCTTGTCCCTCACTGAGTGTCAAGACACAAGAGAGGGATTTTGGGAAAAGCATAGAGGAACAGCTGCAAGAAGCTTTGGCATCCCTGCACTTCCACAGTCCAGCCTGGAGAGGAAGGAATGTCTTTTGCCATTAAAATGGGCAGGACAGTGAAGGAACATAAGGCCAAGGTGGTGCCATGTGATACCAGCAGCCTCACTTTCCTTACAGGTGCAGGCAACAGTTGGCTTTGTTTTCACTGGGGTGTTTCAGCCCTGATGGACCACAGTGGTCAGTAGCTTTGATGTGAGAATGAGTGTCAGCAGGGTAGGGGTGAGACGCAGAGGTGATGGGCTCCAGGTACAGTATGGTTCTCCAGTCCTGACCTTGTCCCTTGACACAATCTGTAGCGCTGCTGCAGGAGGATTTATAAGGTCATTAACCCCATTCTCACTGGAAACAAAACCCATCTGTACCACAGCACCTGCTGTTGTGTCCCTGGGAAAGCCTGTCCCCGTTTCAAGACTCCAGGGCAGCCAAGCAAGCTGGTGGGCTTTCTACTGCAGTAACCAGCTGGCCAGCAAACACTTCAGCTGAGAGCCATGCTTCTCTATTGCTGCTGCTAAGAGGGTTTTTTTGCAGCTCCAGCTTGGAGCAGCTGTAGGACATCCTCCTGCCATCTGGGCCCAGTATTGAAAGTAGGGGATGTAGGAACCCCTGCCTTGACCAGGCCTGCCAGGACTGCTGTAGGCAGTGTGGCAGAGGCAGCGTATCTCGGCTTTGCCTTTCAGCCTGGTCTGTAGGCCACCAGCTGTGGCCTCTGAAGTCTCTCTCTGGATTCTCCACAAGCACAGCAGATTGCCAGCCTGGTGTCTAGGGCCATGTCCAATATGAGAGGCAAACAGGACCCCAGATCCCAGGACAGTTACAGTTTGTGCTTTTGAGTTGCTGCTTTTCCTTCTCCTCGAAAGCCTGGGAGGGAGCAAGTGGCTGTGGGAGGCTCTGCAGAGGGTGGGGTTGCACCCCATCACAGAGCCAAGCCCTGGGCCTTTGGGTCATGGTTTTTGGCAAGGTGAAGCAGTCTGGTGGGTCCAGCACCTGCTTGCCCCAGTTAGAGAATTTCTCCTTACAGCCTCAGTTTGCTGGCCTGCTTTGCCACCCTCAAGGTGGCTGGAATATGACTTAAGCCTTACACTGCAGCAGACAGAGGGGACAAGACCCTGAGCTTGGTGTGGGAGGCTTGTGCTGCCATCCTGGCTCTGCACCACCCAAAGCATGGGGCATGATACTGAGCCCGTGCTGGGGACAGCCATTTCTTCCCCTGTGACACCAGTTGTGGTTTCTCTGCTCCATTCCATTCCCTTCCAGGGGTGCAAAGCACAACAGTGAAATAGCACAGAGTATTTCTTTTATTTGTCTGACACTGTTTCCCTGCCTGTGCTGGGGCTGTGAGGGCACCTGGTGCTCATCCTTGGTGCTCAGCTCCTTGACAGGAGTGGTATCTGCTGCTGGTGCTGCCCGTGGTGCCTTGCTCATAGGCCTGAGGTTGAACAAATGGTATTTATTTGTTTAAAAACCCAAAACCATCAAGAAAATAAGCTGGGTTTGGGGTAGAAGGGATTTGTTTCTGTCCCAGTGTTAGGGCATCGCAGAGAAAGGCTCAGCTGGGCACGGGAGCTGAGGTTCAGGAGAGCAGCAGGGTGGCAGGGTGAGGGCAGCTCTGGTGGCCTTGCACATCTGCCTTGCCTTGGGAGCAGGAGGCAGCTTGGGAAATGCACCTGGTGGAGCTGCTGCTGCTGCTTCTCTAATTGTTGGTGGCTTCTGCTTGGCTCCATGGAAACCTTGTCCCTGTGGGCAGGCTGCCTTGGGTCCCACTGCATGGAGGCCAAGGTACTGTTCTGTTTTCTGAGGTCTAGGCTGTCCCAGGAGCCTCTAGCCTGTCTTCTGCATGCTGAGGGGCCCACATAGGCAGGAGCAGCTTTGCCAGCTGCATCCCTGCAGAGCCTCAGGCACCACCTGGAGAGTGACACACTTGGGGCAAGGGGAGATTCACCACCAGGTCACCCAACTGCTGCATTTTAGCATGGGGCCCACAGCTTGCACTTGGCTTGTGGGTCCAGATACAGCAGCCTAAGAGATGAGGTGATCAAGCCTGGTGCTTGATGGGGAGGTGGACTTCAGCCGCTTGGCTCTCCTCCCTTCATCCCCCTTGCTTCAGTTGCTGGGCTGCTCTAGCTCACAAACCGAACAAAAAACTGACTGTTATTTTGGGGTAAGAAGTAGGACATAATTGTTCTGCTGGGTCAGTGCTCAGTCAGATCTCTGGGGGCCCAGACAGTGCCCAGCCAGCAGTGGAGGCAGGTAGAGAGGAGGTGGAGACCTGGTCTTCCCTTGCAGGGGAGAGTGGGCCAGCTACAGCATCACTCCATGGCCTTGCTCTGGCCACTGCCTCCCTCAAACCCCTTGTGGGGTCAAGGGAGAGTCAGGCAGGGACCTTGGTGCCAAAGTCGATGTGCCATTGGTTCTGGGAGGCTCGTGTGACTTCTTTTGGTAAGTGTCCTTGCTGGTTGGTGGTTTTATTGGTCCATTTTGTTCCAGGCTGCTGCGGCTGACATGGATTTTTTCTTCATCTGCCCCTTTCTGCTGGTGCTGCTGGTGTCCCGGGGTAGCTTTGCAGACCTGGAGAAACAGAGGGTGGACTCTGGTCTGGAAATCTGTATCCTTCTCTGCAGCCTGCCCCTTGTGTCCCACGAATGTGCTCGTGCCTGCTGAGGCTGGAGGCAGCTCAAGTGCAGGGAAGGAGTCAGAGAGCACAGTAAGGGACACAGAGCAGGTGGAAGAGAGAGGACTCAGAATTGCTGATCAGTTGCCTCGTTGCTCGTCAGTGGAAAAGCTTTTGCTGTGCTCCTGGGTTTGCTAACCAAGTGCTTGGCTCAGTGTGGGAGTTGAGACAGGGTTTTTGGTGGTGCACTTTTGCTTTCTACTCCAGGACAGTGGGCACCAAGCACCTCTCCCAGTCTGCAATTCGAGCTGTGAGGACAGCCAGGTGTCAGAGCACACCTGTGTGTCTCAGTGCTTTGGAGTCACCAGTTGGGATGATAGGAGAGGGTCTTTATCACGAGGTAGGGTAGTGCAAGCCCTTCCTAGCACACAACAGCATCCCCCAGTGAGCAGGCAATGTATGAAGAAACTTTTGTACGTGTGCTTGTGGAGACATGCATGGGGAAGGTGGTGGGAGCTCACACTCATCTTCCAGCCTGTCAGGTGGAGCAGGGACCAGCAAGTGGAAGGCTCCTCATGAGTGCCCAGTGTTGTTAAGTGCCCCACTGGGGCACATGGCCAAAGAAGCTCACTGGAAACCTGTGTTTCATCCTTGCTCACGCACTGCTTCCTGGTCCTCAGGCACCCTGCAGAGAACTAGGGATACTGGGATGGTGCTAGGGGCCTGATGGAGTGGGAGAATAGGAGCATGGTGGGAACATGGCAGCGGTGCCCTTGACAGCGATGCAGATAAGAAGCTGTTTGAGGTGAAGCGCAAGGACCAGATGAATGCACTGAAGAACCTGATTGAGCTCAATGACGTCAACCAGCAGTACAAAATCATCGACATCATGCTCAAGGGACTCTTCAAAGTGAGCCACAACACAGGTCACCCTCCAGGCTTGGGGAGAGTGGGCAGAAGAAGCAGGGAGGGCTGAGTGGTCTCCATGGGGTCAGAGAACTGGGTGGGCAGGTGGTCTTTAGGACCTTAAGGGAGGATGGGGCTTCAAAGCGGGGTGGCTGTAGCAAGCACCTCCGTGGTACAGGGGAGGACCGGCAGGACAGGGCAGTAACCAAGGGCTCTGGCAGGTGCTGGAGGACTCCCGGGCCGTGCTCATTGCTGCAGATGTGCCTCCTGACGGGCCTTTCCCTCAGGATGAGAAGATAAAGGATGGTAGGTCCTCTCTGGTCCTAACCCACCTCCCTCATCTAGTGCCCTGGTGCATTGCTGAGGTTCCTCCTGGGACTGGGTGGTTGGGTATGAAACCCCTCTGCATCCAGACCTAGACGGGTTCCTGTCTGTGGGGGAATCCTATTGCTACCTCTGATCGGTTGGTGCTGGGGAGCCTGTTTGCCCTCAGCTTTGCTGCTTCCTGGTGGGGCTGTAGGTGTCAGAGGGATGGGGCAGTGTGTGATGGGGCTGGTGTCTGTCCCCACAGCGTACTCCCACGTGGTGGAGAACACTGCCTTCTTCGGGGACGTCGTCCTGCGCTTCCCCAAGATCGTCCACCACTACTTCGACCGCAACTCCAACTGGAACAGCCTCATCCGCTGGGGCATCAGCTTCTGCAACCTGACAGGCGTGTTTGAGCAGGGACCCCACTCCCAAGTCCTGGGGCTGGTACGGCTCTTGGTCCTCCCACTGCATCCTCGCTCTGCTGCTGGGGCTGGGGACAAGAGGTTTTGGGCGGTAAAAGGAGGGCAGGGGGAGGGTACACCCATGTCTGAAGGTTATCCTTGGGATGAGGGAAGAGTGTGGAGGGGGCTGGTTGGGAGGAGGGGGCCCTGGTCACAGAGGTGGGTGTGGGTGGGAGACGCTGCTTCCCGACGTGGTCTCTGCTTTGCTCCACAGATGGCTCAGGAGCTGGGAATCAGTGAGAAGTCACCTGATTACCGCAATCCCTTTAAAACAGACCACTCTGAGGTAAGACAGCAGCACCATCAGCTCACCCCATGGGCTTCCCCATCCCTGTCACAGCACTAGGCAGCTGGCTGGGGAAGGGAAGGTGTAGTCTGGTGGTGAACAGCCAAAGATGCCAGCATGAAGGAAGCATGGCTGTAACATTCATGTTGAGTTCCTTGGTTGGGCTGAGGTCAGCTTTGGGCACCTGGTGCCATCTCCCCCCTCCTGTGGCCACCTGCCACATGAGAATGTTGAGACCCCATTCATCTCGTGCTGCATTCAGCCTCAAGCCCCTGACACCATGGGGTTTGTGGGTTGGCTGTGGTGGGTTTGGAGGGGTTGTGCCTCTGAGAGGCTGTGGGAGCTTCCCCATGCTGACCCCCGTGCTGTCACTGCAGTTCTTCCCCAGTGCTGACACCTTCCAGAAGGCGCTGCGGGAGGAGGAGAAGCGGCGAAAGAAGGAGGAGAAACGGAAGGAGATCCGCAAGGGGCCGCGCATCTCCCGCTCGCAGTCGGAGCTGTAGCCTGCGGGGGCTGGCGCCTCGCGGCCGGGGTGGCGCCACCGTGACACGGAGCAGCTCCCTGCCTCCCGGCGCCCGCGGGCCCGTGCCGAGTGGTGATCCCCTTTCCGTTCGTGCCGTGGGTTTTGTTTTGTTGCCTTTCCCTTTCGTTTGGTGGGGGCCACCTTGCAGTGCTGGTAGGTTGCCCCTACGGGACTGGGGGAGCTGAAGGGGTGTGCCCCTTGCCCAGAGCCAAAGCACAGAGGGGAAGGCAGCAGGGCTGTCCCCTGGGCTGGTTTGGGTTCTGCCACCCATGGGGAGGTAGGGTGAAGGGGACATGCTATGGCTGAACCCCATGGGGAGCCCGGAGAGCCCTCCACAGCACAGGGCGCCCCGTGCTGAATGTGCCTCCTCCATCGCAGGTGGAGTGCATCATGCCAAACAGCCTCATGAGCAATGCTGCTTCTCTCAAATTTGGTCGTTTATTTTCTTTTTTTTTTTGAGCTGATGATCTGATTGCCCACCCCCACCCCCTCAACCCAGTTATACCTGGTCTCTGCCCAGCTGCTACCTCTGCCAGACCAGTTCTCCCCTCTTCCCAGCAGTTGTTTTACCAAGCAACCTGCAGTTCACTGGTCAGCCATAGTTGAAAAGGCAAAATGGTGCCATTTCCCTGCCTGATGACATACTGCCCTCCTGGGTGGGTACCATAGGGCATCCCTGCAAGTGTGGTGAATATTTGAGAATGAGGGATTTGAGCTCTTGCCCCTCATTACAGCCAATGTGTGCCTGTAGTGCAGGCACCGCTGATGCTGAAGGTGCTGGGGACCCAGCCTGAAGCCCTGTGTGCCAGCCCTGTGCTCTGGTCACACCATCCTGCCACCCATCCCTCTGCCGGGGGGCTGATGCTCTCTAATTTAGTTCCCCAAATTCCTTTCTCAGGACAGACAGCTAAAGGCACATGGGGACAGGAGGGAGGGAGCCAGTCAGGGGGCTGTAACCCTTTGTTGGAGCATCTGGGCTGCAGCGGGAGCAGTTGTCCCCAGGACCCTCCTGTTCTTGTGATTGCTGATGAGGGTCATGCAGAAGAACCATCCCCACACAGAGGTGCTGTGTGCCAGGCTGGGGGCACCGAGGCCTTTGGGAAAGGGGACATGTCCTGAACATTTAACTGCAGAGCCAGGTCCAGCCGGCGGGGGGAGGTGCTGATTGATGGGTGTGTTTTGTTTTTCTTGAATAAAATTGACTTTATTATTTATTTTTTTTTTAATAAAAGAAGTCTGGCTCTTGCTCCTATGCCTGGTGGGAGCTGGCGTGGGGTCTGGTGTAGTGAAGGTCCGTGGGGAGCTGCAAACAAGGGGCCAACCCCCTTCCCCCAACGTTCACTGCCACGTGCCTCCTAGCCGTTCCCCGCTTCAGCTGGGCTGGGGGCCGCGCGGTGCCAGCTCTGGCCGTGACGAGTGTCTCTGTGGGCGGGAGGAGCCGGCAGCGCCCTCCCTTCTCCCACGCGTGTCCGTAGAGCTCGGCACTGCGCTGCGCAGCGGCCCCGTCGGACACGCCCACGTAATGAATATTCAGATGAGGAGGCGGGGCGAGGCATGCTAATGACAGCTGCTGATCGCTGACGCGCCATCACACCACGCTTCGCCGCGGTCGCCGATTGGCCGGCGGCGACCTGGTCTCATTGACAACAAACCGCGGGGGGCGCGCGCGCCCCGCGGCCCTGGCGGCGGGCAGGTGGGGGCGGGGCCGGGCCGGGCCGGGGCGGCCCAAGATGGCGCGGGGTCGGCGGCGCTCGCCGGCAGCCTCCGCCTGAGCGCCCGGGGCGGCGGTGGGGTTTCATGCGCCGGTGCGACCGACCACGGCTGGCTCCTGCGCGATGGAGGGCGGCGAGCTGGGCGCGGAGAACATGGAGACCCTAACAGAGCTGGGCGACGAGCTCACCCTCGGCGACATCGACGGTGGGCGCCGCGGAAGGAGGGGTGGGGGTGGCGCTCGTGGGCTGCCTCAACGGGGGGTTTCTCATGGCCTCCCCGTGGATCTGGGGCTGCCGGTGCTGCCCGGGGGGTGGGGTGCGTGGGTGGCGTGGTTCCGGGCTGCTGCTGCGTGGGGTGTCACCCATCCCTGCGTGGGGAGTGGGAGCGCAGGGTGGCTGCAGCGGGTCGGCTCTGCGTGTGTGTAGTGCGCGTCCCACGCGGGTCGGGTTTCCAGCGCATGTAGGTGGGGGGAGCGGGGAATCCCCCCCTCCTAGGTGGGTGAAGGCGCGGAGCGGTGGTGTGGGGCGCGTCTTGCCGTGGCGAGGGCCACGCATGTCTCCCCGCCGAGGGGAGGACCTGGGCAGCCCTTTTGGGTGACGTGCGCGGGGCTGACCCACGGCGAGGGAAGAGTGGCGGTGGTCGCTACAGGAATATGCGTTGGGGGTCCGGAGATCTGAACCCCCGCATCCCTGATCTGTCCCACTCGCTGTCGCTGCCGGCGCGGGGCGAGTCGTGAAGAAGGCAGTGGTCTTGCCGTGCTTTTCTTGCCCCAGAGCCGCGGGGCAAACGGTGCTCCCCCGGGTTCCCCTCGTGTTACCTCGTGGCTCTTGAAGTCAATGGGAGATGATGGCCTTAGATGTGTCTTAAGTAGTGCCCATGCGAGGAGGCCGTGCTTCTCTGCCCGCCTCTATCAGAGCAGGTGTAACTGCTGAAATTTTCCTTTCCTCCACCCGCTGTCATCCTAAAACTTGACCACCTTAACAGCAGAGCTCAGTCCAATAGGAAAATCCCTGTTTTCTGCCAAAAGGCAGCAAAACGAAACGCCTGAATATGATTCCTTATTGTTGTGTTTCCCAAACAGCTCCTGAAAACTCGTTTTAAGGGCTGATTTCTCTGAGCTTTTCTCTAGGGTGGAGATGGAGATTTAGCTCAGCTCCCCTGCCCTGCTCGGCCTTAATCGCAGAGCTCAGCTTTGCTGGGGGGGGGGGGGGGGAGGGAGGGGTGATGCGTGAAGCATCCTTGTTTATCAGCTGGGGGATAAAACGAAGTTCAGAACATTTACGTTTATAAATGTAATCGATTTGCAGAGTATTTTTAGGGGCAAATTTACACTTGTTATTTTCCTTTATCATATGTAAGAGAAGAATATCCCTTACAAGGATGGAAAGGGCTTAGTTACTGCTCACAAAGTTGCCGGTGTGAATTGAGTGTGGTGTTTGCTCCTGTTCAGGCACCACTTCTCAGGATCTGTAGGGAAATGGAGACAAACTCCAGTGAACCCAGAGCCGGCTCTGAACTGTGGCGTGCCCGGGGAGGTGTGATTCAGAGCAATGAGTAACCTAGGAGAAAGCTTCACCTTCCTCCCTGGCTCCCCGGGCGGATTTTCCTGGGAGGGGTGGGGAAGTCTATGACAAGGCTGCCTTTTTTTCCTGTGTGCTCCTGACGTGGGTTCTTTTCAGGGGTTGAAATTCTGCAGGGGTTTTGATTTGGTTTTTAAGTGTCTTGCTGGCCAGTCTCTGTGTACCTTTCCTGTTCAGGCTAAGGGACCTGCACCACCTGCTGCATGGCTTTTCGTTTTCTGTGGTGGAGGAGGAATGATGTTGGTCAGTCTGGTGGATACACTGATTATTCTGAGATGTTGGTGCTCATTGGGGATGTGCTCCAGGTCTGGGGGATCCTGGTGCTGAGCTGAAGGCATCTAGCATTGTCTCTGCCCCCCAGCACAAGCTTCTTTGCCAGCTGTGGGCAGCTTTCTGCTGGCAGGATAGTGCTGGAGAGTGAGGCCTGAGCCAGTTGTGAGTGCAAATCACCTCTGAGTTCAGGACAGAGGGGTTGTTTGTGTCGAGGCTGGGATCTCCACCACTTTGAGTTTCTCAAAGCACTATGCCCAGGAAGGAGCATGGAGGAGAGCTGAGCCACCTCGTGGGAAAGGCAGCTCTTACCCTTACCTTACTGCCCCGTATTTGGGTGCTGAGCTAATGAAAGCAGCAGACGTCCTTGGTGGGCTCAGTTTCGTAACGCCTTGTTGACATTTTTTAGCCTTGGGCTGGACCAGGATAGTTTTGTGCAGTAACATCTCACCCTGTGTTAGGGGCCAAGACCTCTGCAGCACAGAGGGTGTGGGTGATCTTGCAAGGATGGGCTTGTCACAGAGAGCTGTCCTCCAAAAGCACCCGAGCTTTCTAACAGTCAGTGCAGGCACTCTGTTCTCTGTGTAGGCAAAGGTGGTTTGCAAGGTAGAGATTTGGATTTTGGATGTTGCTGTTTTGATTTCCCATGTGTGGCTTCTTAGGAAAGCTCTTGGGCACTTTGAAAGGTGGGGTTTGATCCCATGTACAGGGAGGGTGATGGAGCACAGGAACAGGCTGCCCAGAGAGGTTGTGCAGTCTCCTTCTTTGGTGACTTTCAAAGCCCACCTGTGTGGCCTGCCCTAGGTGATGCTGCTTTGGCAGGAGGGTTGGACTGGGTGATCTCTGGAGGTCCCTTCCAACCCTTAATATTCTGTGATTTAGACTCTTTGCATTTAGTCAGGGATAAAGATGTGATCTAACTTGTGAGAGCAAGAGTAGTTTTTTTTTTTACTAAGATATTAAATCTGCTGTACTGAGCACAATGTTCTGTAAATGAAAACCACAGTACTTGAAATTTGGCTCTTACATGGAATTTAGTCTTGCAGAGCAAGCCTCATCCAATTTGTGTTTATTCCTCCCTTGCAGCAGTGCTGTCTGATGCTGAAGTAGCAGTTACCACCAAATGTTTGAGAAGGATGTCGTTGGGATTATCAGGGTTATGCTGTTGGAGGTTATTTGGGATGGTCTTAGTTGCAGTCAAGTTGGAGGGCAAAAAGCAATTTAATATCCATCTGGATGCTATGCAGAAGTGTTACTCAGCCCTCCTTGCTCTGGTGACAGTTTGTGAAAGTTTACAGAGCCCCTGCATAAAAAAAAGTAAGATAGATCTTTCATTTGTGGTGTTAAAAACAGAGACAAAGGTTGGGTCCAAATGGTCCCTGAGGATGGCTGTTGCTCAGCGCTGGGGGAGCTGCACATCCCCACTTAGTGCTAGGCTATAAACAGATCAGGAGGATATGTGTCCCAGGCTCCTCCATCCAACAGACTTGAATTCTTAAGAGCTGCAGTCATAAGCAGTGCTTGAATGTGTGGAAGGATTTGGAGGGCTTGCTGTCAGAAGGGAAGAGTAATGGTACAGAAATATGGAAGTCTGATGAGACATTTGTTGAGGGAGCAAGAAACTTGGAGGATGATCCTTTTGCTCTGCCTCAGGAATGTCAGACCAATTAATTGGATACCATGTGAGTGGCACTTTGGAGAAGGAAATCAATAGCCCTTTTATTGCTGGGCCTATTCCCAGAGAAGCATATGGTGAAAAGTTTGCTGCTTTGAACCACCTTCATAAACTACAGCAGCAATATCCCTTGGGCTTGTAGGTGAGAAAGCTCCTGGTCTCAGGAGCGCTTTGCCACATTTTCCCTCTAGATCAGAAATCTATTTTCTGTTTTCTAAACCCAAGTTTATGATTTGGTTATAAACCCTCTGTTATGTTTGTGAGTCCCCTCCCTTTTTTTTCTTACTTTGCAGAGAAGGGAAAAGAAGGGACTTTCAGCAAGCTGTGAAAGTGCCAGCACAGCATGGGCAGATCCCGGGCTGGGATGTGACTCCTCATGCCACCACCCACTTGCAGATCAAGGGAAGCATTCAGGTGGCTTAAGGTGCCCAGTTGGATTAAATTGGCTTAGACAGAGGGAAGAGGAACCTTCACTTCTGAAGAATGATCTCTTGGTTGGGAAATTTTTCCCTCTTGTGGGGGAGAGCTGTGTCATTGTGGTAGGAGCCTCTTGATGTGGGCTGATACAATCCTGGAGAAGGTGGGATGAAGAGAAACTGCTGTGCAGTGATTGCAGGTGGGGTATAAATAGGCAAAACCACCTCACCAAAACCAGAGAAGTTTATTCTGGTGGTTTAAACACATGCATAGATTTCTCCTGCCTACAGTTCTGTAAAATGTTGCTTTCTTTAGTGGGTTTTTGCCTAGTTTCTGGTATGCCTGAAAGTGGAAAAAAAAAGTTAAGATGAATTCTTGCCCTGTTTCTTAATTGTTCCGATACTTGGTGGGGCAGGAGGGAGGGAAGCAGCCTAGATGTTGGGTGGGAGACCAGTGAGTGCAGGAGCTGCTGAGGTGCTTGGTTTCTTCCTTTTGCAAGGATTGGACTGGAGCAATGATGGAACAAGACTCAGATGTTTTAGATGCATTGGAGACAGCTTTAAGTTCTATGGTCAGATCCTGTAGTCTGGGAAAGGTGTTGCAGGAGAGTTCTGTCTTTCCCCATGAGCAGTGGCAGCAGTGCCCTTCTGCTGCCCACCTCTTGGTTTCTCTCTGCAGATCTCATGTTTGTGTGATATGTTCTCTGGAGGTTTTGGAGGGCCCAGAGCTCCTTTCTGCCTGTTGTTCAAGTTCTGACGTAATGGCAGATGTCAAAAGTATGTGGGCAGTAAAACAGCATTAAATGTAATTTCTTCTCTTTTACAGAGATGCTGCAGTTTGTCAGTAACCAGGCAGGGGACTTCCCAGATCTGTTTTCAGATCACTTGTGTGGCACCTTCCAGGGCAATGGCAGCAGTGGCAGCAACAGCAGCAGCAGCGGGACCCTGGAGCCGCAACGGTCGTACAGCCAGGCGCAGCTCCAGCCCTTCCCACCAGCCCCTGCCTCCCCCCAGCTCCAGACTCTACCAGTCAAAGCAACACAGGCAACACCTCCAGCCCCTCCACGGTCAGCCCCTCTCCTACAGCCCCGGCCCCCACTCCAGCCTCAGCCTCAGCTCCAGCAGCAGGCCGTGATGATTGCACCAACGTTCAGCTCCGCACCTCAGACCAGGATTATCCAGCAGCCAGTGATCTACCAGAATGCAGCCACAAGCTTCCAAGGTAGCATTTGAAGGGGTTCAGACTGCCTGGTGTACCTCCAGTGCTCAAGATACAGATGTGCCTGCTGCACTCACAGTGAAACAGTCTTTGGTGTCCAGAAGTGCTATTGGCCACAAGCCTGACAATCCTTTTGTTTCAGTGCTGCCTGTGAGGTGTACCTTCTCCTGCCTACATGGCTTTGGAGTTAGGGCAGCATGAGAAATGATCATAAGTGAGATCTTAAGTCATTCTGTGTGACCTCCTCAGAGTTGTCTTCTTGCTGCTGTCCTCTTCTGGCCTCTTGGGAGGCTTGAGGATAGTATGTCTAAAAATGGTTGTTGGCAACCTTGTCCTCCCACTGATGGGTCCAGTAGGCAGATCCAGTCCTGAAGCTCCAGTGTGTCCCATGTGGCACTCTGGAATGAAAGCACATTTTTAACTACCAAGCTCTTGAGTGCAGTACTTGCACTGAGCAGAGACACTTGCAGGGACATTTAAGGATGACTGGATGTGAGTTGTCTTGATTCTTTTCAGTAGGTGTTGGTCCTTTACAGGATAAATAGGACCTTAGAGCCCCCCAAGATCAGCAGGAGTGGGCAAGCACTGGTTGGGTGAATTGTGTAATGTCACTGAAACGAGTCCTGTGCTATCAGAACAAAGGTGTTTTGCTTTATTTTCTCTTAGCTGCTCCTCTGTGTCTCTTCAAAGGCTTTTATTCTAGGTGCTGTGTCCTCTTGCAGGAGGCACTAACAGAGTTGGAAGCTTCCCACCATGTGGGATATGTTAGGTGAACGCTGCCTACCAAAAAGCTCTGGGAAGAATAGGAGTGAAGCTAGGAGAATTTGCAGGCTCCAGAATGGAGACCTGTGTCTCTGGGCTATTCCTGAATATCCCTTCTGATTTTCAGTTCTCCAGCCTCAAGTCCAGAGCTTGGTGACATCCTCCCAGGTTCAACCAGTTACCATCCAGCAGCAAGTGCAGACCGTGCAGGCCCAGCGAGTGCTAACGCAGGCTGCCAACGGTACCATCCAGACCTTAACACCAGCCACAGTCCAGACAGTTGCTGCCCCACAGGTCCAGCAAGTTCCAGTAAGTATAAATGTGGAGTGATGCAGGGATCCAGCAGAAGAAGAAATGGCTTTTGCTGGTTTGGTCTCCTGGCTTGCCATGGTGGAGGTGGTGAAGCTTGTAGGGCTGGGCATCCTGGCTAGGATGCCTTTTGTGTGCAAGGTAATTCTAGCCAGCCCATGTTCTAGAAGCATTTTACCTCATGCAGGAGGGTCCCTGTTGTGAGCTGTGATGTGACATCAGGTAGTGGGCACTGTTCAGAAGCTGTTTTCACTCAAGCAGCTGCATCAGTAAACTGGGTCTGAAGTACTTTTTGTAACGTGGTGCAGCCCAAACAGATTGGAAACTTTCCTTGCCTACTTTGCAAGTCCACCATCAACACCATGGCTTACATGGGCTGGCTGATACTGGAATGTTTCCTTCTGATTCTCCTGCCATGGCTTCTTTGATCTTTTTGCTGCTACAATGTCCTGTGATTTTGTTTTAAAACACACACAAGAGTGAAAAAGTTATTTTGTGTCTTTGTATTAGATGAAAAAGTTTACTGCTAGGAGACTCAGTGGGGGCAAGGTTGCTGTGGTTCAGTTGTACTGTGCCATCTGTAGTGCTCTCTGTACTTGAGAGCTCTTGAGGTATTCAGCAAAACAAGAGCAAGCTGTGTTATGGCAACAGAACTTACAGCTGGTTTGATCTGCTTGATATTCATGGTACAGATTGCTTTCAGTGAACTTGAGGGAAGGAAGTTACTACAGGTACTTGCCAGGGCAGGCTGTCCTAGATGTGTTGGACTCAAACCTGATAGTGTGGAGAGCTAACTACAGGTGTAATTGGAGAGGGGAAGGGGAGCTTTTCCATCCTCTCTTCTGTGGTTTTTTTACATACTTGTTTACATCTGGTGACTGATTTGAAAACTAAAGCCCTGGTGATTCCCTGCTCTCCTCCCTGCAGCACTGTCCAAACCATCCCATGGTCAGAGTTTGTATCAGGGGCCAACAAAACCCATCCAGGTGATGCAAGGCACCGGGTGAAAGAAACACCTTTGCCATCCCCCGAGATACTAAGTTACAGTTCTGTCATCGCTTTCCTCTCGCTGCTGAGCTCAGGCAGGAAATGTATCCCTCCATCTCCCCTTCACCTTCCTCTTTTCAACCTAGGTTTTGGTCCAACCTCAGATCATAAAAACGGACTCCCTTGTGCTGACAACCCTGAAAACAGATGGTAATCCTGTTATGGCTGCAGTACAGAACCCAGCACTGACGGCACTCACCGCTCCCATTCAGACCACAGCTCTGCAGGTACCAGATGGTCGTTCTCTCCTCGCCGGTGTCCTTTCCTCTTAGCACAAGGAAGTGGTTTGGGCTTTAACCTTCTGCTGCGCTGCGAATGGGAGGGGTTTTGATGGCTGCTGTAGATACATCCAGAGTGAGTAATGCCCTGTTTCTGCCAAGGCTAAACACACAGATTGTACTTGTTTGGCAGCCTCCCATGGCCAGTAAGCAAAGACCAAGGGCACGTTTCTGTTTATCTTTTTCTGGTGTTACAAGGAGAGAAATAGGACCTTAAAAAATTCCATTTGTTTTTTAACCTCTGGAAGATACTTGAAATGGAAAGTTAACCCACTCAGAATACCTGAAAGATTTCTTGCCCTCCTCAGGGGTGTCTAATAGCAGAATGTTGGATGTGGAAGCTTGTTGAGGCACTTTCCAGAGGGCATTTGTGGTGAGGATTCCCTACAATCATTGGAGACAGCAGCTGTGCTTCATGGCCTCTACTTCTTATCAACTCAGAAACTTTTGCTCCCTGAAGAGACATTTCTTACAGTTTTGTACATGCTGAACAGATTATCACTGTTCAAATATTTGTTGTGGGAGATAAAAGTGCAAGTGTGGGGTGAACTTTTTACTTGTTCTGCATAGCACGATGGGACTCTTATGTGCTTGTTAGCAGCCAGGCCAAAGGCTTCAGTTGAGCTGCTTGCTTTTAGGTGACAATTTCACCCAGAATTGAGGCTTATGTGGTAGTGTCTGTAGACATAATCCATAAAGCATTTTAAACACAGTGGAATTTGGTGGAAATCATCCAAGGAAAGGTGTAGGACATGAATCCACTTATTTGTGCAGGTCTGGCTTGAAAGGAAACTGAAGTAATTTAAGATATCCCAATAAGAAGACTTTCAGAGTCAAAATTGGTCCTGAAGTTGCTCACAGCTAGTTCCTTCTCTTTTGACAGAAACAGCTCTTGCTGTGTGTAACCTTTGTGTACTTTAGAGAGCACATGTCCCCTTCTCAACCTTGTTTTGCTGGGTGAAGCAATCTAAGCTTTCTTTATTCCAACTGTCCTAGGAGCCCCTTTCTGCAACATTTTCTGGTGAGGTTCATCATCTCTTATCACAGAGTTACATATTGCTTTAGTTTGGTGTAGCTGGTTTGTCCTGCACCTAAATGTCCAAGTTTGAGCTTTTCATACCAGTGAAAAGTTTTTAGTTTCTAATCTTAAGGGATTTTTAGAGCTTACAGATCTGTTTTTTCCCTCCATTTAATGCAAATCAGACCAACTGCATTGCTGCAGCCAAGATTTGGTTTCCCACAGCCTTGTCCCTTCTAATGTTATTGTTACCAGTTGAAAGTAGCATTGCCTGTTACTGATTTGCTGACATCATTTGCCCACAGAAAAGGTGGATTTGAACACTTGAGGTGTAAGGATTGTTAGGAGCAAGGAGGAGTCTTGGTGCATTTCTCTGTTTAGCAGATGAACAGAGCATGGCATTGGTGCAAGGGTATTGATGCTCTTGACCAAGAGATGCTCTTACTCCACAGTGACTAGGGTGGAAGGCAGTGTGGCAGATTTTTGTGTGTACTGCTGTGCCAGTGATAACGCCATCTAAGGGAGGTGACAGGAAATTGGCATGCCTCTCCTTTTCTGAGCTGTACAAATGTCTTCTGATTCTTCTTGCACTTACTCCATTTCCTTTTATAAACCTTCTCTAAACCATGCCTGTTACACATGGTCTTTGTAGACCCTTGTTGGGAGCAATGGCACCATTTTAACAACAATGCCAGTGATGGTGGGACAAGAAAAGATGCCTATCAAACAAGTTCCAGGGGGTGTCAAGCAACCAGAACCGCCTAAAGAAGGAGAGAGGAGAACAACTCACAACATCATTGAGAAGCGTTACCGGTCGTCCATCAATGACAAGATCATTGAGCTGAAGGACCTTGTCATGGGCACAGATGCCAAGGTAAAGACATGGGATAAGAGCAAATGTAGTGTCATGAATGCTTGGTTCTCAGATGCTTGTTGCTTTACCAAATGAAGCAGTTGGGCACCTGCAACTGTTAGGAGTATGCACACGTGTGTTGGGATCAGGCTGGTGAGAGGCACATGTGCAATGGAGAGTTTGCTAATGGTATTCAGGAAGGGTCACCTATAAAACAGTTGTTGTCCTGTACTACTGTGCTGTTTGTTGAAAATAAGCTTTACCTTGTTCTTCTGTTAGGCCTAACTTAAACTTGCTCTTTAGATGGAATACCCAAGTGGATCACAGGATGTTAGGTGTTGGAAGGGACCTCCGGAGATCGTCGAGTCCAACCCCCCTGCCATAGTAGGACCATAGAATCTAGCACAGGTTGCACAGGAATGCATCCACATGGGTCTTGAAAGTCTCCAGAGAAGGAGACTCCACAACCTCTCTGGGCAGCCTGTTCCAGTGCTTTGTGACCCTTACAGTAAAGAAGTTCCTCCTCATGTTGAGGTGGAACCTCCTGTGCTGTAGTTTATATCCATTGCCCCTTGTCCTACCACAGGATGCAACTGAGCAGAGCCTGTCCCCTCCCTCTTGACCCCCAGCCCTCAAATATTCATAAACATTTATTAAGTCCCCTCTAAGTCTTCTCTTCTCCAGACTAAAAGTCTGCCTAACCAGAGCTTGCCTAATTGAAATTGTTTTTCTCCATATGACTGCAGCAGGGACAAGGATTTACAGAACTTTCCAATTTGTTTCCATTAGATACTGAGTTGCAACAACTCCTGCTTGCTCTAATATTAGAAGCTTTCTCACACCATATACTCAGGGTTGTCCTGTTGGCTTCACAGGGAGTGGCAGTCTGGATACCTTGCATGGCCTCTGTACAAATATGTGCTCTAGTGGAGCCACCTCCTATTGCGGGGTGAAATTGGAAGCTTACATTTTAAAACCATCTGTACTGTCCACTGCCTTCATGGCACTGTGGGCTTGTGTTTACAAGCAAAACTGCTGCTGGAAGCAAATGTTTTCTTGGGGGTGGCCAAGGGAATGAGGCAAAAAGGGGACCACTTATCTCAGAATTGAATGGTGGTTAACAGCCAGCATTTTATTCTATCCCAGAAGAGAGCCACTGGCTTTGTTACTTGCAAAGGATTCTTTCTGGCTGAAACCTAGATGTGAACTCTGTTGTAATTTGGATGTTCAACTGTTTCCACAGTACTGTTCTTATGAGATCTTTCAGAAACCCCAGTCCTTGTGTGCCTTTCAAAGTAGGATACCCTTACCCACAGTGTGCCCTGCTATGAATTTCTTTGCAGCTGCTTGGTGGTCCTTTACACCCTTTTATTTTTTCCCCTAGCAAAGAGTTGTAGCACCCCTACAAGCAGAAGCAATGCTCTGACACTCTTCATACAGATTTCCTGTAACTTTTAATCCCTTGCAGATGCACAAGTCTGGAGTCCTGAGAAAAGCCATCGATTACATTAAGTACCTGCAGCAGGCCAACCATAAGCTGAGGCAGGAGAACATGGTTCTGAAGCTGGCTAACCAAAAAAACAGTAAGTTGGGGAGGCAGTCAGCATGAATGTAGGAAGCCTCCTGCAGTTTTTTATCCTTGACAGAGGCAGATGATGTGCACATTGCACTCACAATGCCCAGCGTTGTGCCGGTGGCACTGGCAGGACGCAGGGTTGAGAACCATAGACATAATGCACTCTTATTTTGGCAGAGCTGTTGAAGGGCATTGACCTAAGTAGTCTGGTTGACAATGATGTGGATCTGAAGATAGATGACTTCAACCAGAATGTGCTGCTGATGTCTCCTCCAGCCTCTGACTCTGGCTCCCAAGCTGGCTTCTCTCCCTATTCCATTGATTCGGAACCAGGAAGCCCTCTCCTCGATGATGCAAAGGTATTTGTGGCTCCCCTTGTCAGATTCAAGGTGTCTACTTCAGGCATATGTAAGGGGCAAAAGAAAAATTCTCTTACTTCTCAAGAGCAGAACCAGCAGACATCTTGGCAAGTAGAAAGTGCATGGCTGTCTTAAATGACTGAGCTGGCTACCTGAGTGTTATTATCTGAGCCATACTGTAGCTGCCAGAAGAACTGCATTTAAGCTTCAGCTCCTGTAGAGTCTCTGTGGACTTACAGTGTGTGTTCATGACCCAAAGAGCCCCTGGCTTTCCAGGTGTATATATATATCCAGTGAATAAAGCCAGAGAACTTTGAAATGGATGGTGACATCAGCTGTGGTTAAAAATGAGACCGTAAGTAACGACAGCAGCAGAAAGCTGTTAGCTGTCTTCAGCTGGCAGGTTTCTGTGGCTATCACAGACATGGCTCTTCTGGGAGATCCTCAGAAGAGTCAGGGCAGCAGAGGTTAATCCTTGCCTAAGACACTAATCCGGTTAATGATAACTGAAATGACTGGGAGCAGAAGGAAGGCGAAGGCACTCAAATGCTTCAGCTTTATCTTGCTAAGCTAGGGAAAGCTTCCCTGCAGTTCTTGCTGATCTTGATCTTAAAAGCAAAGTTTAGAATGTGTTCCATTCCTGCTCCTTCCCTACCTCTCTCTTGACAGAAGCATTTTTTTTTTGGTCTACAGAATGCTAAAAAGTTTTTGTTGTTTTTTTCTTCTCCTCTTACATCTCTCTCACTCTATGCCTTTGAAGGTTAAAGATGAGCCTGACTCTCCTCCCGTGGCCCTTGGCATGGTGGATCGCTCTCGCATGCTCCTCTGTGCTCTCACGTTCCTTTGCCTTTCCTTCAACCCTCTGACTTCCCTGCTGGACGCCCGAGGAACCCCGGAGTCTGACAGCCTGGTGCGCCACGGCTCGGGCAGGAACGTGCTGACCATTGAGTCAGGTAATGAAGCAGAGCAGTTTAGACCACAGAGAGTGTCCAAGCTTCCTTGGTCTCCCTAAAGACCACCTCCAGCTGTCAGAGCTGCAGGTCACAAGGTGGCCTGTCAGTTTGATTCAGTAGGGAGAGGGTGGGTTTGTGTGTTCACGGAGTTGTATGACCTTTGTTTAGTGGTTGAGGTGGGGTAGTAACTGCAGGGCTAGGCTTGGGAGGAGAGCCAGCTGAGAGTGCTTGGGCACAGTTCCAGTTTACACCCACATCCAGAGTTGTTCTTGCACAAAATCAGTCATTGATTGGAGTGGTGAGGTAGAAGGGGAAGCCATTTGTAAGCCAGCAGCCTGGACTCTCAGGGTAGACTCTTGAAAAGTAGTTTAGGGTAATCCTCATGTGCTCATCAGTCTTTGAAGCATGGTCACTTTGTATTTGTTTTAAGGTAACTGACTGGTTTTCTGTTTGCTTTTTAACATATCTTTTGATGTAAATGATAAATAGGTGAAGAATTACTTCAGAAACAGTTGCTGTTAGGGTCTTGCAAGGGGCTTGTTCAATAGACTTGCTCCATAATGTTCATAGTTTAGAGTACAGCAACAGTTTAGTGTACATCTGGGGAGGGCAGGATGTGCTGTAGGCATCCTGTCATTTCCCTGGCTGGTAAATAAATTTCCTCAGTGTTGTTTTGTAACTTAATTAAGACTAGGAAATGACATTGGAGTATTTGAGTACTTATGGGTGTACCTGATAAAAATGGGAGTACAAGGTACTTGAGGAAAATTCAGTGCTGGCTCACTGGTTTTAGAAATTAGTCTTGTAAACCAGCTATTTATATTTGGTTGGGAATGTTGTGGATTGGAGTTTGGATGAAGAGCTGATGGGGCAGGTCCAGAGGAGGGCCATGAAAATCATCAGGGGGTTGGAAAACCTCTGCTATGAAGATAGGCTGAGGGAGCTGGGGGTGTTCAGCATGAAGAAGGCTCCAGGGAGACCTTAGAGCAGCCTTCCAGTACCTGAAGAGGGCCCTACAGGAAGCATGGAGAGAGACTGTTTACAAAAGCCTGTAGTGACAGGATGAGAGGCAATGGCTTCAAAGTAGAGAGGAATAGATTCAGATTTGATGTAGGAAGAAGTTCTTTACCATGAGGGTAGTGGAACACTGAAACAGGTTGCCCAGGGAGGTAGTTGAGGGCCCATCCCTGGAGATACTGAAGATGAGGCTCAACAGGGCTCTGGGCAACGTGATCTAGTTGGGGATGTCCCTGCTGACTGCAGAGGGAGTTGGACCAGATGACCTTTGGAGGTCCTTTCCAACCCAAACCATTCTATGATTCTACAAAATGCTTCCTCACCAGAATGCAGTCTTTGCAGAAGTTGATACCACGGGTGGCAAGCATAGCAAGGTACCTGCCCCTCTGCTTGGCACTGGTGAGGCCTCACCCTGAGCACTGTGTGCAGCTCTGGGCCCCTCACTTCAGGAAGGATCTTGAGGTGCTGCAGCAGGTTCAGAAGAGAGCGACCAGACTGGTGAGGGGGCTGGAGGGAAGGGCCTATGAGGAAAGGCTGAGGGAGCTGGGGGTGTTCAGCCTGGAGAAGAGGAGACTCAGGGGGGGAACCTTATCACTCTCTACAACTACCTAAAGGGAAGTTGTAGTCAGGCTCTTCTCCCAGGCAACCTGTGACAGGACAAGAGAGCATGGGGTGAAGCTGTGCCAGAGGAGGTTTAGGTTAGATATTAGGAAGCACTTCCACACATAAAGGCATTAGGCACTGGAATGGACTACCCAGGGAGGTGGTGGAGTCAACATCACTGGAGGTCTTTAAGAAAAGACACTTGGCAGCATGGTTTAGCTGGTGTGGTGGTGTTAGGACATAGGCTGGACTTGATGGTCTCAAGAGGTCTTTTCCAGCCTCAATAATGCTCAGATCCTTCTGGATCTGTGTTTATCCTGTTGCTAGCCTTTTGGTGTCTGGATTAACTTTGTACCTTCCCTTTTGGGATGCCCCCACAGATGCGGGTGGTTGGTTTGGCTGGATGATGCCCACGCTGATCCTGTGGCTTGTGAATGGAGTGATTGTGCTGAGCGTGTTCATCAAGCTCCTGGTGCACGGGGAGCCGGTGACCCGCCTGCACTCGAGGTCCTCGGTCACCTTCTGGAGGCACCGCAATCAAGCAGACCTGGATTTGGCACGGGTAAAGTTGGCTTTTGTTTTGCTTGCAGTGCATCTTCTAGAGCAGGGTGAGTGTGGCCTGGTGAGAATCCTATTGCAAGAAGGATCTGGACATGCCGGAGTGTGTCCAGAGAAGGGCCACAAGGGTGATCAGAGGGCTGGAGCTCCTCTCCTATGGAGACAGACTGAGGCAGTTGGGGCTATTCAGTTTGCAGAAGAGAAGGCTCTGAGGAGACCTTATTGTGGCCTTCCACTATCTTAAGGGGGCCTACAAGAAAGCTGGGGAGGGACTTTTTAGGGTGTCAGGTAATGATAAGACTAGGGGGAATGGAACAAAACCAGAAAGGGGTAGATTCAAATTGGATGTTAGGAAGAAGTTCTTCTCCATGAGGGTGGTGAGACACTGGAACAGGTTGCCCAGGGAGGTGGTGGAAGCCTCATCCTTGGAGGTTTGTAAGGCCAGACTGGATGTGGCTCTGAGCAACCTGATCTAGTGTGAGGTGTCCCTGGCCACGGGAGGGGGGTTGGAACTGGATGATTCTTGAGGTCCCTTCCAACCCTAGCAATTCTATGATACTGTGATCTGGCACTTGCAAGAGTGTGATATTCCACGAGTGGATTATCCTGACTGATTTCAGAGAAGCTGGTGCTAGGTTGTCTTGAGCAGATTGCTGTCCTCTATCAGACTAAATTAGTGAGTCATAGACATCGGCACTGTAAGAGGCTTCTAACTTCTGTCCTTGTTCCTTGCTGCTGTTATCTTGTAGTGATGTTTGGCAGCAAGGTTTTGGATTTAGTCCAGAATCTGGCCTGCGTTGTGACTCTGTCTGCTGTCCTCTATCCTCTTGGAATTCTGCTCCATGGTTGAGGCAATGTTTAGCTTTTGTTATGGGGACCCTGAACTCCATGTTTGAGAAGGTGGGAAGCTCCTTTCACCTAGTGGTGATGTGTCTCACAGGCAGTGCAGGACCAGAGCCATGTGTGGAAAGACCTATAGGGCCAGGTGGAGCTGCTATGAATTGCCTTCATGCTCCCCAGGAAGGACTGTGTTGACTTCCCGCAGCTAAACATTTTGTCCTGGTCTGCACATCAAGTCTGTCTTTCTCCCAGTGCTGAGGAGGTGCCAAAGTGTCTCTGTGATGGTGCTGCTGGTTGCTGACCCTTCCGTGGTGGTGTTTGCAGGGGGATTTTGCCGCAGCTGCGTCAAACCTGCAGACCTGCCTGTCGGTGCTGGGCCGAGCGCTGCCGGCCTCCCGCCTGGACCTGGCCTGCAGCCTGTCCTGGAACGTGATCCGCTACAGCCTGCAGAAGCTGGCGCTGGTGCGGTGGCTGCTGAAGAGGACCTCCCCTCAGTGGCGGGCAAGGGAGGCCAACGCAGGCTTCGAGGATGAGGCCAAGACCAGCGCTCGGGATGCGGCTCTAGCCTACCACAAGCTCCATCAGCTCCACATAACAGGTAGGAGCAGGGGTGGCAGAGCTGCTGTCTTCGTTTTTGCTGAATGAGGAGGCTCAGAGCTGGTCCTGGGGGATACAGGGAGTATCCCTCCTCCCTCCTCTGGGATGGCTGCTGTTGAAGATCAGCCTGACACATTTCAGGAGCTACTTGCTGAAACACAACAGGTTCATGCAATAGAGGAGCTTTGTAAGAACAACTGAAGCAACAGCAGTGACTTGAGCTGTGTTGTGGTTTAAAGCTTTTCCATGAGTCCAAAAGGAACAGATTTAGGTTTCTTCCCCCTATCCCTTTTTTCCTGGTAGAGTGAAAGCAAATTAGGCAGGAGAAAGGAGAGGTAAAATCATGGAAGAAATGGTCTGGAATTGGTTTGGAAGTAAAAAGGTAATTTTTAACAAAATATATATAGCATTTGGGTAACAGGGAAAGTTACAAAGGTATAAGGAAAAGGGTAAATAGGAAAATACACAAAACCAGGCCCAGCTGGCATTGGGTTCCCTTGATGGAAATGGATTTGGTTCTCTAGAAGTGCAGATGCAGCATGGAGGCAAGCCACGTGGTAACTCAGGGAGCAGGAGCAGCAGGGACCCTTCTGTCGAGCAGGGGAGGCAGGGGGAAAGAGTGAACCAAGAAATGGGCCCCTTTAAATAGGCTTGCTGGATGGGAAGGGGGAGTGGAATGGACCTTTGACCCAGGGGACCCCTCTTCCTGGAAGGGGGGAAACCAAATCCCTCTCTCTGCCTACCTGGATCAGGTTTCTTTTGTCCATCTGGGGGCTAGGTTCTTTTCAGC
This sequence comes from Melanerpes formicivorus, assembly GCF_026170545.1. Taxonomy (NCBI): domain Eukaryota; kingdom Metazoa; phylum Chordata; class Aves; order Piciformes; family Picidae; genus Melanerpes; species Melanerpes formicivorus. The sequence goes on from NW_027142360.1 coordinate 21,586,177, forward strand.
CCCCTCCAAGGATGGGTGTAACCTGGCACAAGTTGCATGTTCTTGAGTCTGCAGATGTGACTGAGAGCCTTCCCCAAGCAGCAGCTGATTGAGTCCATTCACTCTTTGCTGCTGTTAAAGGCTTGTGTCATCCTTATTGCTTGGGGAATATGATGTGGAGGCAGGGGCTGGGGTTAATTGCTGGGAAATATTTTTTCCCAAGCTGTGTAGAGTGCAGATTGCCAGTTGGTGTTGATATGCTTTGAAAAGTTGTGCATGTGCACATGTTCTGAGGAAGTGCTTGAACGTTGCTCGTGAATGGCTGCTTCTGCTGTTTCCTTGGCAAACCAATTTGCAATGTTAATAGGCCTCCCAGCACATCAGAAATCCAAGCTGAACTTCCTTCTGCCTAATCATGCTGTGTGAATTGCAGCCGTGCCACCAGGGAGAAGGAGTTGCCCTTAACATCTGTGTGGGCCCAGGTGTGGACTGCAAAGGGCTTCAGTTTTAACGTAGTGATGAATACAGCAGGACAGAGTTTGCTGGTGACTTTTCATAAAATCACAGAATGGTGTGGGTTGGAAGGGACCTTAAAGATCACCTGGCTCCAGCCCCACTGACATGAATAGAATAGAATAGAATAAACCAGGTTGGAAGAGATCTTCAAGATCATCGCGTCCAACCTATCATCCAACACCACCCAACCAACTAACCCATGGCACCAAGCACCCTGTCAAGTCTCCTCCTGAACACCTCCAGTGTTGGCGACTCCACCACCTCCCCGGGCAGTCCATTCCAATGGGCAATCACTCTCTCTGTGTAAAACTTCCTCCTGACCTCCAGCCTGAACTTCCCCTGGTGCAGCCTGAGACTGTGTCCTCTTGTTCTGGTGCTGGCTGCCTGGGAGAAGAGACCAACCTCTGCCTGTTCACAACCCCCCTTCAGGTAGTTGTAGAGAGCAATAAGGTCACCCCTGAGTCTCCTCCTCTCCAGGCTAAGCAGCCCCAGCTCCCTCAGCCTCTCCTCATAGGGCTTGTGTTCCAAGCCCCTCACTAACTTCGTTGCCCTTCTCTGGACTCGTTCCAGCAAGTCAACCTCCTTCCTAAACTGAGGGGCCCAGAACTGGACACAGTACTCGAGGTGTGGCCTAACCAGTGCAGTGTACAGGGGCAGAATGACCTCCCTGCTCCTGCTGGCCACACTGTTCTTAATGCAGGCCAGGATGCCATTGGCCCTCCTGGCCACCTGGGCACACTGCAGGCTCATGTTCATCCTACCATCAACCAGCACCCCCAGGTCCCTCTCTGCCTGGCTGCTCTCCAGCCACTCTGACCCCAGCCTGTAGCACTGCATGGGGTTGTTGTGGCCGATGTGCAGGACCCGGCACTTGGATGTGTCAAATCTCATGCTGTTGGACTCTGCCCATCTGTCCAGCCTGTCGAGGTCTCTCTGCAGAGCCTCTCTACCCTCTAGCAGATCAACTCCTGTCCCCAGCTTGGTCATGGGACACTTTCTACCAGGTTGCTCAAGGCCCTGTCCAACCTGGCCTTGAGCACCTCTAGGGAGGGAGGACCCACAGCCTCCCAGGGAAACCCATTTTGGTTTCCCACCACCCTCACTGTGAAGAATTTCTTCCTAATATCAGTCTAAATCTACCCTCCTCCAGCTACAGTCCATTCCCCCTTGCCTTATCACCACAAGCTCGTTTATCACAACTGCTTTAGCTGTTCAGGGCTGTCTCAGAGAAGTGAAGCTGTGGATACTAACTTTGATACCTGTGGAGGAAAGACTTGGTTGCAGTTGTTCTGTTGCCTGAACAGAAAGTCGGCTCTCACTATCTCTTTAGGGTAGTAGCCCTGCAAAGTCACCATAGCATTTAGTAACTGGTGCTACTGCATTAAAAGTGAACATTGTTCCTTTCTCTCTTGGTGCAGGTAAACTTCCCTCCAGCTCTGCTTACTCGGGCTTGCACATGGCCCTGTGTGCTGTGAATCTGGCTGAGTGTGCAGAAGAAAAGATCCCACCCAGCACAATGGCAGAAATCCACCTGACAGCTGCAGTCGGCTTGAAAACCCGCTGTGGAGGCAAACTTGGCTTCTTGGCAGTGAGTTGTTGCTTCCTCTTCCATCACACCTCCAGGCAGAGCTCTAGAAAGGCCTGCAAGCTGGCATTGCCATAGCTCAGGGCATCTGCTGGCACTGCAATTACAGTATGTCCTGCAATTACGATACGAGCTGTAATTACGACGGGACCTTTGTCCCCTGTGGTGTGTCGCTTTCCCTGGCTGCTGGTCTCAGTCTGAGCCTCTCCTTTCCCCAGAGCTACTTCCTAAGCCAGGCTCAAAGCCTGTGCAGCTCAGAGCGGAGTGCCATCCCTGACTCATTGCGCTGGCTGTGTCACCCCCTGGGGCAGAAGTTTTTTGTGGAGCGAAGCTGGACAGTGAAATCTGCTGCAAAGGAGAGCCTGTACTGCACCCAGAGAAACCCTGGTGAGAGCCACTTGCGTCCTCAGTGTGAAGCCTCCCAGCACTTTGAGCCTGGCAGTCTCTGCACTTCTGGTGGAGACTGTGCTCTTGTATGTGTCCCTGCTTGTGGTCTTGGTGGGCAAGAGGGGTTGTGGAGCTGAGAGGCATCTCCTTGAGCCTGCCGGCTCTCTTCTCTTTGTATGTTGTATCATGTCACCCCATTCATGTCTACATGCTGAAACACATCCTGGGTATGGCCCTGAATGTCTGGGAGGTGGCTTTGGGGTGACTAAAGTTGATTCTCTGCAGAGAAATGCTATCCCTGTCTTGCTGTGTGCCAGGAACCTGGCTGTGTGCCATTGCCCTTTGGCTGCAGTGGCAGAGAGATGTTTGGCCGAGGGCTGCGGCTTTATAAATGGATCAAAGGGTTTAAAAAGAGCCCTAAAACTTAGTCTTTAGATGAATTCCTCAAGAATTTCCCTCTCCAGCGTTTTGATTCTTCTTTTTGATCGTGTCAGGAGGTGGCTGTCACTACATTCAAGTGAAACATTTTGGTTTCTTCTTCCTCTCTAGCTGATCCTATTGCACAAGTTCATCAGGCGTTTTGTGAGAACCTGCTGGAGCGAGCGGTGGATTCACTTGTGAAGCCTCCAACTAGGAAAGAAGTAGCAGGACAAGAGGAGGAGGAGGAGCCATGGTAAGTTTATGTCCTGTGCTGGGGGCTGCTGGCTGCAGCTGCAGGCTCTGAGGCAGAGCTCATAACCATTGACCATATGCTCAGGGGCAAACTGCGTGGTTAGTCCTTGTTGAAGACTTGAAATGATAATGTCAGTCTGACCACCACAGCTTCATAGACAGTGAGCTCTGCCCCTTCCTGTTAAAAACTCTGAAGCCAAAAGTGCAGCCAGGTAGAGTAAGGATTTCTGGTGTTGGCTGGCACCCAGGGAGGTGGTGGAGTCACCATCATTGGAGGTGTTTAGGAGGAGACTTGATGGAGTGCTTGGTTGCGTGGTTTAGTTGATTAGATGGTGTTGGATGGTGGGTTGGACTCGATGATCTTGAAGGTCTCTTCCAACCTGGTCTGATCTGGTCTGGTCTGTTCTATTCTATTCTATTCTATTCTATTCTATTCTACTGGTTAATTCCTGAACTGGATGGATTGTGCTGTCTCTACTGACAAAAAGTTCAGCGTTCAGGAGCACTACAGTTAATGTGCCCCTGCCACTTCTATAGACCAGAGCAGATATCCAGGGCTCTAAGAGTGTGAAGGTCTGGCAGCTTGGAGAGTGACCCCCACCAGCTCAGTACCTCATGTGTTAGGAGTATTCTGCTAACTGAAGTGCCACATTTACCAGCAGTGAAAAATCAAGCTGACATGTGGCAAGAGCATGAGTGGTGATGTTGGCCAGAACTGTCAGTCTCTAAGCTCTGTGACCAAATGAAAGGGGCCCATAGGTTGAAATCAGAGCAGCTTTTTTTTTTTACTGAGCTATGCCCAGGTCTTTTGTAGACTCCATGGGAAGCAGAGCCCCAGCCTTTACCAGTGATTCTGCACAGTTTCTAGCTAATCTCCAGATATGCTGATGGCAGGCAAATGCTGCAGAAATCTGTGAGAAAGCTAGGCAAGGATCCTGTCCCCAAAATTGTGGGTAAAAGCCTCAAATGGGAAGACATCCCAGTTTCCCTATCTGTATAAGGGAAATATTGCATGCTTAGCTATTTTTTTTTTCCTCCCCAATCTCACATCTGTTTTCTAGCACTGTTGCAGAGAAATGAGCAGCCCTTGGGTCTAATTGCTTGCACAATACAAATGCTTGCAGTCAGATGCTGCTGTTGATGATGAGAGAAGGTGTCAGGACTTGTGTGAGGGAGGTGGATTGTCAATACAGCTCTGGGAGTCCTGACACCTTGTAGGAAGGTCTAGCTTTAGTAATACAGCAAGGCTTTTTGTCTTCTTCCAGGGGTAGGAGCTCAAGATCTGCTGTAGCATGTTCCAGGAAATGAGATCATTGCTGCATGTGCTCCTTCCTCTGACCAATGCTGTAAATGTGTTATCATTTGCATTTGTGCATATTTGCATATATGCAAATAGTCACCCACAGAAGTGTAGTTCAGCTTCTTTTGAAGGTAGTGATTAAAAAGGAGGAGTCTGTAATCAACTTGCAATATATGTCATGTCCAGCATCTCTGTAGCTGAGGTGAGGCCCTTGGGGTTGACTCTCGGTCTGTGCTGGTCATCTTGCAGGGGAAGATGCGAGGCAGTTTCTCCCTGAGCAAGTCTGTGCACTTCCACTCTCAGAGTGGTCTCTTCAGTCCAGCAGTGCTGTGTGCCTTGTGAAGTTTGAGCTTTCTGCAAGTGTGACAGTTTTAAACCTAGTATGAAAATGCCTTGTGACTGCTGAGAGATGCCTTCAGGCTTTGGTCCCTCCTGTTTGGCACTGTAGCAAAGGTCTGCCTTGCTTCTTGTTTCAGCGAGTTCTCCAGTGCCATGGAGTACCTGAAATTGCTCAACTCTTTCTTGGACTCAATGGGAAGTGGAGCCCCACCCTTTGCCAGCAGTTCTGTACTCAAGTCTGCCCTGGGTAAGTCTGGCAGAAGAAAAGCTCTCTCAGTGGCAGGAGCTATTGCTGATAACGTAGCACAACTTCTCCAGCTCCAGGCCAGAAGCACAGTCCCTGGAGCAGGATGTGATTGCTGAGCAGCAGCACACCACGGTGTGGTACAGTGGCCCAGATTGTAGTTGGGAAGGCTCCAAATGGACTGTGTCATCATGTTGAGTGCTCAGGTGGGGCTGCTGTTGTTTGCATTGCTGGGCACCTTCCAAGCTGAACCCTGTGCCCTCACCTGAGAGCTTGCTCCTGACACTGCAAAGTGTGAGGAAGGGTAAAGAATGTAAACAAGCGTGGCAGTGTTGCAGTTGAGGTACAAGGTGGTTTAGTTTTCCGCTTAATTACCTATTGGACCAAATACAGGTTGACCTCACTTCCACAGCAGCTGTCATGTATATTCCTCAGTCCCCAGAGATCTGCAGTCCCTGCTGTTGGCAAGCTCTGGGCATGTACTGGGAGGTGCTTGGTGAGGTGCTTGGTTTGGTCCTTTCATGTATATTTAGCAGGACAGTGAGAGCTGTAGACTCCCTCTGAGCTGTGAGCTCATCTGGGTTTGGGTGGTAGCAGACTGCTGGAGTATTCATCATGCTTGGTGTTGGTGCAGACAGCACCTGGCATCTCTGGATGCTGCTGGAGCTTTAGGCACAGGCTAACTGTGCTGTACCTAAAATGTACAGAGCAATCAGGGAAGGAAGATGAGGGATATCTTTTTCTAGGGATTGTTTTGTGGTATAAAGGGAAGGCTATATTTGGATCAATAGTGTCATGACATTTAAAAGCAGGACAGAGTAGCACAGCAGATGTGCTTTGGCTCTAGGTAGGCTTTGGGAAGTTTTGAAGGGGCTGTTAAATAATAGAGCAAGTTAATTAGGGAACCTGATTTGCTGGCTTGATGGTGACAAGTGCCAAGGCACAGTATACACAAGTGGAATTGTTATTTTGGAGTGGTGAGTGGAGATCCTTGTTGGGGAGAAAGTTAACAGATTTTCTAGACAAGTAGATAGAGTAAACTTTTGTTGACAAGATACAAACTCTGCATCCAAAACTCTGCTTGCAGTCAGGTGCAAGGAGTTTGCCTGATGCCTAGTTCTTTTGTATTCCTGCATACACATTTCAGTGTTTGCCTGGATGGCTGCATTCCTGTGGGATCAGTTTGGGATCGTTAGCATTGATCTCAGCAGAAGGCACTGGCAAGGATAGGTGATACCTGCCCACTTCGATGAGCAGGATGGAGCCAGGTGTCCTATCCTGGCCTGCAGCTTATGATTTACATTTGGGAGTACAGTGTTCAGCTCTAGGGCCCTCCAGCTTGAAAAAAGACAGGGACCTGCTTGAGTGAGTCCAGAGGAGGGCTGTGAAGATGATCAGGGAGCTGAACACCCTCCCTGTGAGCACAGGGTGAGAGACTTGAAGTTGTTCAGCCTGGAGAAGAGGAGTCTCTGGGGACACCTTACAGCAGCCTTGCAGTGCTTAAAGGGGGCCTACAGGAAAGATGGAGAGGGACTCTTTTATCAGGGAGTGTAGTGACAGGACAAGGGCTAATGTTTTCAAACCACAAGACAGTAGATTTAGAGTAGATATTAGGAATAACTTTGTTTTACAGTGAGGGTGGTGAGGCACTAGAGCAGGTTGCCCAGAGTAATTGTGGATGCCCCCTCCCTGGAAGTGTTCAAGGACAGGTTGGATGGGGCTTTGAGCAGCCTGCTCTTGTGGAAGGTGTCCCTGCCCACGGCAGATGGTATTTAGGGTCCTGTCCAACCCGAGCCCTGCTGTGGTTCTGTCCCGCAGGCCCCGACGTGGTGTGCCGGTGGTGGTCGGCAGCGGTGGCGATGGCAATCGGCTGGCTGCGCGGGGACGATGCGGCTGTCAGGTCACACTTTGCGGACGTGGAGCGCATGCCAAAGACCCTGGAGACATCAGAGTGCGTAGGCCCCCTCCTACAGCTTCCAAACCTCTGCCCCTTCTGAGCAGGGGTAGCTCTTCCCCTAATGCTATCATGTAGGGCTACTCCTGCCTCGCTCTGCAGTTGCACGCCTCCTGTGCTCTGGGCCACAAGAACGTGACAAGTGTGGATGTGCTCAGCAGTTCATGTGTAGGTCGAGGCTTGTAGGCTGATACTAGAACTGGAAGTGCACTGAAAGTGTCAGAATTGCTTCTTGAGAGATGTCTTCTAACTTTGTTCTAATTACACAGCCTCCTGCCTTCCAAAGGCAAGCAACAAAACTCATGTGCTGCTGGAAAGGCTGGTGTCACCATCTTGGCTTCTTTGCATTGAAGTCTTTGCCAGTTTCCTTTTAGCCTGTGTAGGTGACTGTCATCTTTTTTCAGTCTAAGAGATGATGATATCTCTGCCCTTGAAGGTAGGAGGGTGAAAGCTGATGCTAGTTGCTGCTTGATCAAGCTCGGCTCCTGGGGCTGCCCTGTGGCAGCATAACGTGGTACTGCTTGAAAGCAGTGCTCCCTTTCTCTTTCAGGAATGCCCTGGTGAAAGCCACCTTCTACGTCTGTAAAGCCATGCAGGCCTCACTGTCTGGGAAGGCAGATGGACAGCAGAGCTCCCTGGGTCACTGTGAGAGGGCCAGCAGTCACTTATGGAACAGCCTCAACATGAGCAGTGGTGTCTCCAGCACCGTCCTCAACAACGTAAGAGCTCTAAGCCCTGGGTTAATCCATGGTCTGTCTTGATTGTTGGGCTGGTCTTGCTTGGGGTGTATCAGTTCCCTGTTGTGTCTGCATTCTCCATCTATCCTGTGTCTTATGGGAGCAGAGGGGAAACTTCTTTAATTTCTTGGAGAGGGCATTTGACATCTTTCTTCCTCTGCTGTGTGGAGGAGCGGATCTGCAAGTACATTGTTTCCCTGGCATGGTCTCAGAGAGCTCAGCTCTCTCCCCTGCCAGTAGCTGTCATCCCTTTCTGGTGGTGCTTTAACAACTTTGAATTTTGCCCACAGAAAGCCATCCATCTCTGTCCTCCAAATGGAGTTCCTGACACCTGTAAAGCAGGACCTCATTAAGTCGAGCCTGCTCTGTTTCAGGCAGCACTCATAAAGTGTGCAAACCTTCCTCTGCGAAAGTGGGACTGTGCCATGCTATTCCTGAGTTTGTGTGGGGCTTGTTTCTCTTCTTTCCAGGTTTACCTAAAGCTGGAGCTTCCCTTCATGGCATATGGGACACAGTTCTGGTCCCTTCTGTCTCTCCTGGGTGGCAGCTGTAGTGCATTGTAGTTGCATTGCATGTTGTGGCAGTAACTGTGCAATGTTTCTGCAGTGCAGTACAGAGGCACTCACCACTTCAGCAGCACAGGTAGAGTCCTCAAAGAGCAACAAGGGCAGGGACCAATGCACAGGGGCCTCAGCAGATGGGATTTGGGCAGCCACTGAGGGCTGTGTCAAGACTACTTTTTGGTTTTTTTTTTGCTCTGGAGGTAGCAAGGCTGTCTCTTTGCTGTTTGCCACTAGTTGGTATCACCATTTGGGCAGGAGAGCCTCTGCAGAAGGCTGGGGCATTGCTGGTCCAATATCCCCTTGGGCACATCTTGTCAGTGGTGGGGTTTGGGCCAGCTTTGTGGAGGTGTTGGCTCTCCTGGAGGGAACAACTATTTCTCAGGTGCTTGTTCCTTAGGCTGGACTTCTTGGTGCCAAGCCCCAGAGATACCACTTGGGCAAAAAGCAAAGTCGTACTCCCTTCGGTGCATCTGGTGGGGCACAACTCGGCTGGGAGGGCTGCGAACCCTCCGGGGTGGGCAGGAGGTGGTGCAGATGCCCTCCCACGGGCTGTGTTGGCAGCTGTGTAGCAAATGACCTGCTGCTCACCTGATGGGTTGTGTTAATGAGCATGTGTGCCCGGGCCCCCTGGCTCTTGCAGATGATCCAGCTGCTGGCCTGTGACTTGCTGCTCTCTCTCCGCACCAGCCTGTGGCAGAAGCAGGCGAACGCCAGCCAGGCTCTGGGTGAGACCTACCATGCCTCAGCCCCCGAGCTGACAGGTTTCCAGCGGGACCTTGGCAGCCTGCGCAAGCTGGCCCACGGCTTCAGGCCTGCCTACCGCAAGGTAAGGGCCTCCTCTGCCTCCAGCTTACCTACAGCCCTTCGTGTTGGGGGTGGGGGGGAAGCTGCAGTCCTTGGAAGTTTAGGGCATGCATTGGTTTGGGTGGGTTGGATGCCTGGGGTGGGATGGTCTGCCATCAGCAGCCTCTATAGTTTCTCTTGGTGGATGATAAGGGGGTTCCCATAGGAGTCTGGTGCATCTGAGAAGGTATCCACCTTTAGTTTCTTCCTAGAAAGCCATCAGCATGGCTGTGCTGCCAAGCAAATACAATGGCATCTTGTCCCTTAATTTGGCTTCAGACTGGGTCAGTCCCTTCAGGAAGTGTGGAAGGAGGCTTCCTTGGCCATGTTGGCTCTGGAGAATCGGGTGCATGCTGTACCTCTAGAGCCCCAGGTGACTCTCTGGGTTTTTTTACCCCTCATTCTGCTCTGTTTAGTCTATGTAGTGTTGAGCCTCTGTAGAGGAAGTGTAGTCCAATGCCTGGAGAAAAGGTTTGCCCTAGTATTGTCCAAACTCTGGGTTTCAGAGTTTGATGCTCTTATCAGAGCACTGCAGTAGCAGCCTGGGGTGAGATGCCAGCCTGGGCCACAGTACCAGGATTTGCTCTCCCAGTTTTCTGCCCTGTTCTCTGCTTTTGTTCCTCCTCCTTTCCAGGCCACTCACAGTTACATGTTGAAAGCTTTTTTTTCCCTTCCTTCCCCTCCTCACACTTGCCCTGACCTGCAAATTCCCCAGGTGGGCAGATGAGGGATGAGGGAGGAAGTGGGTCTCTGTTGTTGTCAAGGTGTCAGTGCTCTGCTTTTGAGATGTGGTGGCTGAGTGATGACATGAGTTCAGTTGCAGCATCACCCCTGTGCCGGCCTGCCTCTCACCCCCATCCTGCCTTCCCTTCTAGGTCTTCCTCCACGAGGCCACGGTGCGCCTGATGGCAGGTGCCAGCCCTACCCGCACCCACCAGCTGCTGGAGCACAGCCTGAGGCGACGCACACCACAGAGCAATAAGCAAGGTGGGTCAGGGCCCAGGCAGTCACCCACTGCCTGTGAAGCTTGAAGGGGGCAGAGTTGGGGAGCGTGGCTGCCACCTGCAGCATCTTCCGTGTGTGAGGCTTCAGGAAATGGAACTCCTGTCAGCCTATGGCTCACAGCAATGCTCTGCCACACTCTGTGCATGAGCTGCCAGCCCTGGGCCAGAGGCATTGGGGAAGAGGCTGGAAAACATCTGCCTTTGTGCAGCCATGCATGCACAATACTTGGCAGGCTGGAGTTCAGGGCAGTCAATGCAAAAGCAGAATCCAGGATATTGTGACCAGCTGGGTAGATGAGGGGAGAGCAGTGGATGAGAGAACCTCAGCTTCAGCAAGGCTTTTGACACTGTGTCCCATGGACATGGGACAGTGGGTTCAAACTGGAACACAAAAGGTTCAACATAAACATAAGGAAAAAAATGCATTTTGAGGGTACCAGAGCACTGGAACAGGCTGCCTGGAGGGGTTGTGGAGTCTCCTCCTCTGGAGACTTTAAAAACCTATCTGTACATGTTCCTGAGCAACCTGATCTAGGTCTGTCTGGATTAGCCAGAGGGTTGGACTGGATGATCTCCAGAGAGTCCTTCCAACTCCTAAATGGGAGAACCAAGAAACATGATGCTGTCTCCTGTGAGGTTTTAAGAAAATGGACAGATGTGAATGGAAACATTCCTGGGGTTCATCATTCCCTTCACATAGAACACACAGAATCAACCAGGTTGGAAGAGACCTCCAAGATCATCAAGTCATCAAGCTGGATGAGGCTCTGTCCAGCCTGATCTAGTGTGGGGTGTCCCTGCCCATGGCAGGGGGGTTGGAACTAGATGATCCTTGTGGTCCCTTCCAACACTGAATGAAACTATGAAACTATGAAGTCCAAGTGATCACCCAACCCTAACTAATCAGCTAGACCATGGCACTAAGTGCCTCACCCAGTCTTTAGGAAGTGAAGTGAAAGGGACTGTCTCTGTAAAGAGAACAGGATTGCCACTCCCTGCCTTAATCTCTCTCAGACTCTTCCCATCTGCTAGCCCAAAGGACCTGCTTGGGGGTCTACAGGGTGGCCCCAGCTCTGGGCATAGCTGGGGGATGCCAGGCAGAGATGCCTGTGCTGACTGGTGCCAGTCAAGGGCCTTACATAGTGACAGGTTTTGTCCTGCAGGTGGTATCTTGACGCTGAGCTGTCTGTCCGCTCTCTGTGCGCAGGGGAACTGGACACGCTGCCGGGCCAGAGGGAGCGAGCCACAGCCATCCTGCTCGCCTGCCGCCACCTCCCCCTCTCCTTCCTCTCCTCCCCGGGCCAGCGAGCAGTGCTGCTGGCCGAGGCTGCCCGCACCCTGGAGAAGGTGGGGGACAAGCGCTCCTGCAACGACTGCCAGCAGATGATCGTCAAGCTGAGTGGGGGCACAGCCATCGCTGCCTCCTAACCCTGGCCTGGGGTCACCCTGTGCAAAGACAGCCTGGTCACCTGTCAGCCTGGACTTCCCTTCTGGAGCTTAAAAAAATGAGGAGGAAAAAAAAAAGAAAAAAAAAATAGAAAAAAGGAAAAAAAAAAGTGCTAGGCTAGGGTTGTGCTGGTGGGATCATGATGGGGTGGGAGAGGGAGGGGTCTGGTTTTGTTTGGTTCTGTTTTTAACCTTGCCCCAGGTCTAGCTTTATTAGTCCCCTTGCTTGTTCTCAGGCACTGCAGCAGATCTCTGTCTAGTGGTGGGGTTTGTGACCGTGCCTGGGACCGTTGGGAAGTGCTGCCCTGACCTGGAGCCCCCGTCCCTGCTGGCAGGAGAAACCTGCAAGCCCGAGGCACAGAGAAGTGACACATCCTGTGTCTGTCCTCAGGGGCACCTTGTTCCCTTCCTCTGTGCCAGAGAAACTTTTGGGGAGGGCAGAGGATCTGCTCGAGCCTTGCCTCATGGGGCTGCTGAGATCTGAGGCTGTTCCTGAGGAAGGGAGGCATCAGCTTCCCTTTCCTTGCACTGCTTGTCAGTAAACTGAAGCCCTTCAGACCCAACTCGCAGAGGTGCTCTGGGAGTATCGCTTGGGGCCAGTACTGCCCAGCAAATTTCTCTACGGTTTTTATACAGGATTTTTTTTATAGGAGTGTTTGTGGCTTTACAGAAATGTAGGGAATGATGCAGCAAATTTCCCTTCCTCTCCATTTCATCCATCTCCTTCCTGTGATGGCTGCATCCGGTGGGGTTTGTTGTTTGCAGAGGACCGAATTGTGGCAGCCTAACAGCAAGCAGAGCCTCGTGGAAGGCTGAGGCATTCCTGGTTAATCTGGTGCTCTGCACTCAGCATGAAGGGTGGATGCTTCTCTGGTGCCTTCTGATTGATGCAGAAACAATTTTTAGAAACTCTTTCTTTTTTTCCCTTCCTTAATTTTAGTCAACTCCAAGTCCCAAAACTTGTCTTCAGGTGGTTGTTTTTTTCCTTCACTTCCCCAACTGCTCAACAGCTCCTGCAGGGACTGGGAGGCACTGGTTCAGGGTGTGAGTCTCCAGCTCTCTTACATTGCTATTCAGAGCAGTTTGACCTGCAGGTGTTGAGTTGCCTGTGACTTTCCAAGAGGGGGAGGCGGATTGGGGACAGGGAAGGAACGAGTTGCCCTCCTTCTCTCTGCCCCTCCTATTGCATCTCTCCAAAGAAGTGCTAAGTGGTTGCCCTCTCACCTGTGCAAATGTAGAAACCAGCCTTTGGCAGGTCAGGGAGACATTGCTCTTTCTCCTTGTGCGTAGCTGGTGTGTGCTCAGTGTCAGCAGCTAGAAGCAGTTGGGTGCAGGCAGCAGCCCAGTCCTATCCTGCCCCAGTCAGGCCAGTACAGCCCAGTGACTCCTGCAAAATCAGAGCTTGGGTTGTTTTGCAAGAACCTTTTGCCTGTGTTCTGCTTTTGCAGAGGGGTGTGAGAGCTTGAGCTCCTTACAGAATGAGGGTAAAAAGATAGGGGGGGTGGTTGTCTCCCTTTGTATGAAGTCTTAGCATCTGGGAGGGGGTTTGTTTTGCTGCAAAAAATTGAACACAAGTAATGCTAGTCCTGGAGTTGGGTGGCTTCAACAAGATGGAAACTGGGGCCAGGAGAAACCACTCTCCCTGCAAAGCCTGTGGCCAGTGATCCTGAGCTACAGCTGTGAACAAAAGCATGGGGACCAGAAGACACTTCCCACCCCACTTTGTTTGGGGAATAATTGGTGGACACCCAGCTGCAATGGCCAGCAGCCTGTGCTTTTCACTGCTGGTAGGCGGGGGCCCCTTCTTCCCAGTGTCAGCAGTCAGAGGGGAGCTCATCCCATTGCTGGTGAGAGGTTGCTATTTAGAGTCTTTGATCAGTGTAGGGGATGCTCTGCTGGCAGCCACTGCTTTGAGCAGGTATCCTGTGTGTGCAGAACAGTTCTGGGGGCTGGGTGGGTTTTAGTTGCCCATGGGAAGCTTCCTGGCTCATCAGTGATCCTGGTTTTGGGGGTGGATCACATCCTCCTATTTTTTTTCTCCTCGTAAGCAGCTTTCATGCTGTCTTCCCAGTGGTGGGCTTTTCCCACAATACAGAAACTCCTTACCCACCTTATTTTGCATTTCCTCAGATCTGTGTCCAACAGGTGGGAACTTTTGTGCTTTAGTAAAAGAGGAAGTGGGATTTTTGGAACAGGGAGGTGCTGAGGCTTCATTTAGTCAGTTACGGTGGGGGATGACCTGCAGGGAGTACTGGCTGGGCTGGGGGGTGTGAGGCTGCTCTTCTGAAACCCTGGTAACTAATGGCATGATCCACAGAGGGTCCTAGCGCTGCTGATGCTTCCCTCCCCTCCAGGGCAGAGGACCTTTGCCCTGTTTTTTCTATACTGTTATTAATTTTGCTGCCCATCTGTCCCTACAACTTTTTTATATGTGTGTGTTTGTACTGTAACCTCTTGTGTTTGCGGGTGGGAGGTAACTGAGTTATGGATTGTGAGGAGAAAGTATATTTATCCACATGGAGTTTGGAGTAGGGATGCTTTGTGAAATGAGGTGCAGCTGGTGGTGGGGAGGTTCCCCAGGGAACATATCTGCTGTCTGAAAACCCTGTTCCAGGGCTCCTGAGCATCTGTTACCTAATAAAGGTGAACATTACCACCACCTCCTCTCTGCCCTCTTTCTCTTAGTTGTCTTCATCCCACTGAGAGCTGCTCTTAAGCATAGATCAGTCTGAAACATCTTTACAGCCAACCACACCAGCACCTCCAGCTGTTAGTTCTTTGTCCAGATAACCTGGAAAATGTAAGCTGTATGGCTTGCAGCAAAAGGTGGGCCCTTGGTGGAGCAAGTGTGATGTGTCTCTGCTCCTTTGGAAGCAACCCCAGAGGCTGAGCACTCGAGTAGAGCCAGGCAAGGTAGAGCTAGGCCAGAAGCCTGCAATTTTAGAGCATCTATGTGGGAGGAAAGCTTTTACCTGACCTTGCTTGGAACAATGTCCTTTCGCTCCATCTCTTTGTTTCTCTGCTCCCCCTGGTAAAACTCTGTCAGAAACATTAAACTTCAGACAGAGGAGATCTGTTTGGTTTTTATGTAGCTGCTTGAAGGGTTTTGCAGTTGGCCCTGGAAACTGTCCCCACCATGTCCCACATCGGGGGTGTGTGTGGGGTGTTCCTGGGCCCTGTAGGAGTGGGTTTGTACCCTGCTGCCCCTGGGGAATGGGCTGGGGGGTTGGGAGCAGTGTGGGGCCCTGCAGCCAATCCATACCAAGGCTATACAGTTTAATGCATTATTTATTGACAAGGTGGAGGCTGGGGCAGTGAGAAAGGGGAAGCTGAGAAGGGCAGGAGGCTGGTCGGACTCTGCCGGCAGTGCTGGGAGAGTGCTTTGTCTTGCTCTTCCCCGACCTGGCCGTGGGAGCTAGGCTGGGGTGTGCAGTCCCAGCAGGATGTGTGCCTCCAACCCCGGGGGGGCTGTGGTGTGTCCGGCGTTAGCTCCCATCCCATAAGCAGCCCGTTCCACCAAAGTGTCCCTGGCTCAGCCTCTTCATGGAGTGGGCTGAGAGCAGCTGAAACTTGTCCCAGTTAGAGAAACAGCCTGGCCCCCGGCGCCTCCTCGATGGTGAAGCAGAGCCAGCAGCGCCCATCCCAGGGGAGGAGGACTGGCTCCGTGGCCAGCCGTCGTGGCTTCCGTCGGACCTGCGCTACTTCGGCCCGGTGGGAGGACGTCGGCGCTGCTCGGGTGCGGGGACAGCCCCGGCCCTGGTCCCCGGTGGTGCCGGCTGTCAGACGGTGACCTCGGTCTTGCTGTTGGTGGCGAGGTGCCGGGCGGGCTGGCCGTACAGCGGGGTGGCAGGGAGGAAGGCTTCGGGCGGCCCCTCTCCACGCAGGGCTGCCAGGCCAGGCCGGCGGGGGCCACGGGAGGGGGGCCCCTCCCAGCCCCCCAGGAAGGCTGCGCCCCCCGGCAGCTTGGGGCCCTTGACCTTTGGGCAGCCCTCGGGCAGCGCCGGGCTCTCAGCAGCAGGGAAGGAGAGGGTGCCGGCAGGGGGTACCTCTGAGCCCCCGAACCGCCTGTAGAAGTCCTCAGGAGCAGTTTCTGCGGGGACAGGGGCACGGTGTCACCCCCAGAGGCACGCCCCCGTCCGTCAGTAG
This sequence comes from Melanerpes formicivorus, assembly GCF_026170545.1. Classification (NCBI taxonomy): domain Eukaryota; kingdom Metazoa; phylum Chordata; class Aves; order Piciformes; family Picidae; genus Melanerpes; species Melanerpes formicivorus. The sequence goes on from NW_027142360.1 coordinate 21,601,892, forward strand.
GGGGACCCCGAGCGGGGCAGGGGCTGGGGAGGCTGGGGAAGAGATCCTGGGTGCTGATGGGCTGAGGAGAGGTGGGATCTTGACCATGGATTAGTTGGGGAGTGCTGCAGGGCCGGGAGAGATCCTAAGCACTGATTGGCTGGGCAGTGCAGTGGGTCTGTGAGGGATCCTGAAATCCAGTGGGCTGAGCAAGGCAGTGGGTCCCTGTAGGATCCTGTGTGCTGATTGACTGGCCAGTGCAGCAGATCAGGGAAGCTATGGGAGAGCTGCAGGTCCTCTGCCTCCCCCCCGGAGCCCTGGGGGACTGGGCTGCTCATCCTGCCCACACTCTTCTGAGAGCTCCCATATCCCTCCCTGCCTGCCTTCGAGGTCAACAGGGAGCATCCCCCCCGGCTGCCATCCCATCCCATGTGATAGTGGCACTCACCTCCAGCCTTGAGGGTGGCGTAGGCAGCATAGGTGGGGGCTGGCAGGGCCAGGCTGCTGCTCAGTGGCAGACGCTTGTTGTGGCTGTGAGGCCGCCCCAGGGAGGGGGCTATGGTCACCGCATTGTTCAAGGGTGGTTTGTCTGGGGGGGCACAGAAGCAAGCAGGGGACTTAGCTGTGGACAGTGTCCTCTCACTGCCTTCATTCACCCAAGGGAGCTTATTTTTCCCCACCGCGCGGATGCCTTACCTGTGCCGTTCCTGGGGGGGCCCTGGGGCAGCCCCTCGCCCAGTGGGACCTGCATGCCCCCCATGAGGCCGTCCATGTGCTCGGAGGGGCCATGGCCTGGCTGCTTCAGGAGATCCGTCAGCGTCCTGGGGAGGGGGTGAAGGGCCATTAGGGCAATAGCCCACACCAATGGACCGACCAGTGTGTCTCAGCTCTGGACCCTCCTCTTTGGGGGCAGAGGTGGGTAGGCTGGGGCTAGGAAATGGCTGCTGGAAGCACGGAGCACACCCTGGCTCCCAACTCAGCTGTTGGACAGGGGCTGGTGAGACCTTGCCAAAAAAGCATTGGGGTCTGGCTGGAGCTGAGCCCTGCAGTGGCTGGAAGTGTCAGCAGGTGAGGGGGACAAGGGAGATGCATGGCTTGGAGCCTGCTGCAAGGGTGTGACAAACTAAGCCAGAGGAACCTGAACTGATGGCAGCAGAAGCAATGCCTTGGTTGAGGTGAGAGCCTGATGAAGGAGGGAAAGGAGGCCACACCTCCACTCAAGACCCTTCAAAGCAGAGAAGCCCCTGAGGAAGGGATTAGAGAGGCCACTTGAGCTTCTTTGGGGATGATGATGAGCGAGCGGCAGCCTCTGGTGCATGCGCTGTGCCTGCCTAACGCCCTCCTTGTAAGTAACAGCATTAAACATTAAAGACTATTACATAAGATAAAGCTCTATTTTGTTTAACATTCATGGACAGAGATGCTGCAGTCCCACCGCGACACACTGGCACTGAGCGTGTCGCGGTGGGACTGCAGTGCTGGAGAGGGACACACTGGTGCTGCTGGAGCAGGACACTGCCCATCCTGGACAGGGCACACCAGCAGTGCCAAGGTGAAGCACACCCCTGGTGCTGGAGCAGCACACTCTGCCCATCCTGGACAGGGCACACCAGCAATGCCAGGGTGAAGCACACCTCTGATGCTGAAGCAGGACACTCTGGCCATACTGGACAGGGCACACCAGCAATGCCAGGGTGAAGCACACCCCTCGTGCTGGAGCAGCACACTCTGGCCATACTGGACAGGGCACACCAGCAATGCCAAGGTGAAGCACACCCCTGATGCTGAAGCAGGACACTCTGGCCATACTGGACAGGGCACACCAGCAATGCCAGGGTGAAGCACACCCCTGGTGCTGGAGCAGGACACTCTGCCCATCCTGGACAGGGCACACCAGCAATGCCAAGGTGAAGCACACCTCTGGTGCTGGAGCAGGGGCATTATGGCCTTCTACAGCAAGTCTTGGAACAGGATGGGCTTTTCCTGTCAACACAGGGTTTTTTGGTGAGGGGAGCTGCTATTCTCCCTGCAGAGACCAGCCCTTGCACCAGTATATGCTGGGAGCTGACCAGCTGCTTGGTGGAAAAGGGCCTGAAGATCCTGGTGAAAACTGATGACCATGAACTAACGATGTGCCCTTGGGGCAGAGACATCAAATGGGTCTCCTAAGCAAGCCATTGCCAACAGGTCCAAGGAAAGTGATCCTTCTCCTCTGCTCAGTACTGGTGAAGCCTTACCTAGAGTCTTGACCCCAGTTCTGGTCTCCCCCAGTACAAGAGAGACATAGACACACTGGAGAAAGTCCAGTAAAGAGTCACAAAGACAATTAAGGGACTGAAGCATCTCTCCTATGAAGAAAGGTTGTGAGAGCTCAGTCTGTTCAGCCTGGAGGAGAGAAAGCTCAGAGGGCTCTTATCAATGTAAGTGAATACCCAAAGGGAGGGTGCCACAAGGACCATGCCATGCCAACAAGAGGTGAAGGTGCAAGCCGAAACACGGGAATTCTGTTTAAACAGGAGAAACTACGTTTTTTTCCCCTGCAAGTGTGGTTAGATGCTGCCTGGTGAGGCTGTGGCACCTCTGTCCTGCAGCTGCTCAAAGCCTGCATCTCCACGGGAACCCTCCTGCAGCTGACTGACCACAACTCCGCGCCCAGCCGGGCTGCTTTGGCACCTGCACCCAGAGAAGCTCTAGGCACATGTGTGGGTGGGTGGCAGGCTGTACCCAGGCAGGGCTGGGGGGGAGGCACGTCCCCCGAAGCCGTGGGCTCGGGCTGTCAAGCCAAGGAGCTGCCGCCCTGTCAGCTGCCACCTTCCCCGGGGTGCACTGCTTGCTGTCCCCCTCCCCACTGGCTGCTGCCTGTCCCTGGGGCCCAGCACTCAAACAGGCTTGCTTCACCGGGAAGTTCAATGTGATTTGACCTATTTTTTCAATTTGATTTTTATTTTTTTTTTTCCTTGGGTCTATTTATGAAGCTTGAGCAATCCTTTATCTGTGACTTCCTCTCCAGATAAATCCGTCTCTCTCTCTCTCGTCAGCCTGCCCTCCGCGCCAGCTGCCCGGGGTTGTGTGGATGATGACAATTAGCAATGTGGCACGAGCGGCTCTTAACGAGAGGTTTGGCTAAGGTGAGAAGGATACATGAGCCTTCAGTGCCAGCAACACCTGGACTCAGCCCCTCCACCTTGTACCACAAGGGGTGCAGCCAGCCAAGGCTGCCAGCAGGGCCCCTGGGGGCTGCACCACCCTTGCTGTCTCCCAGCAGTGGGGGGGAGGTGGACCTGAAGTGTGACACTATGCTGAGGAGCTGCTCTCTCACTGTATCTTTGGGGTTTTTTTGAGGGGAGGAGGCAATTTTATGAGCCCTAGCCTGCTCCCATGCCTGGGGGACTTGGGTAAGTTCAGGCTGCATCTTCTTAAGTCACCCAGCAGTCTGTGGAAGCAAAATGGCTCTAGGGTGGAGGTGGAGGTGGGGAACACAGGGCAGATGCAGTTTTAAACCTGCACTGCTCATCTGCAACACAACACTGAGTGGCACCACTGAGATCTCCATTCTTCACAGTGACTACAACTGTTGAGTGCATCAGGCTGTTTGTGAAGGCTGTTAGTCACTCAGCTTGACTGAGCACAGCCTCGTCCATGCAGCCATGCAGCCAGCTCTGTGGCCAGCCTAGTTCTGCTGACAGATGCAACCAAGGTGCCCCAAACCAGTTTGGTGTGAGCCTTGAGACCAAGTGAAGAGGCAGGTCTAGGAGCAGTGATGATGGAGGCTAAGAAAGCTCCACAGCAGGAGCTGGCAGCCAGTGCTCAGTGCTCCTGAGCTAACCCTGGGGGAGCTGCTGGTGCAGGGAATGGATGTCCCCATGTTGGAGCAAGACCCCGGGCCACTTTTGAGAGACACAAGCCCAACGGGAAAAAAAAACTGCAAATCCTGGGCAAGAGAACAGGGAGTAATGGGAGGAGACATGAGTGCAGCCTCCAGAGCAGAGGAGAGGTGATGGAGTGATGGCTGAAGTGACACGGGCCCAAGATGGGGTGAACCCTTGAAAGAACACAGAAGGTGGCAGCCACCAGCTGAGGGGGGTGGTGAGGTTTGAAGCAGAGGTGTGGTGGTGGAGGAGATGTGTGGCATACTGCAGCTGTGGGTGTGCTGGGACCCTGGCTGGCCACTCTGCCTTCACACCCAGTTGCAGCTTCACATTCACCTCCTGGGGGAACATTTCCCATGGCATACAGCACATCTGCTCGGGGCAGGGTGTGCTCATCTGTGCAAGGACACTGTGGCACACCTGCCCAGTGGGGCTGGGACACTCAGGGATACTCAGGAAGGTGTGAGGCTAGCGAGGTGCCTTTGCACACCTGGAGTTGCAGCAGCAGGTAACAGAGCTTGGACAAAGCAGTGGGCAATGGGAGTGAGCCCACCTGGCTGCACGTTGTGTCCAGGCCAGGAACAGGGTTTCCCTGCCTGATGGACCTGGGTCCCCTCTCTCATTCCCCAGAGAGCCCAAGCAGCACTCCACAACTTGCTGCCTGCTAACACCTCCTCACTGCCACCTGCTAGTGTGGACAACAACCACGGGCAGGGCTATAGATGGGAACATTATCAGAGAAGCACTTGCTGCAGTCAAATGCACTGCGGGGCTGGGTTTTGGTACCCCCAAATAGTACAGGGGGACTCAGAGAGTAAAAATCCAGCACTGGGGGCTTGGATACTGAAGCTGCCAGGGCACCTGCTCCCATCAGCTGTTTTGCCCCTCTCCAGCATTCCTGCTGCCCCTAAGAGGCTGCTCCTCATCCAGCTCTTCCCATAGGGATGTTCAGCCTAGCTGTAACCTCCAATGCCCCACCAGGAGTTATCAGAGGGAGGTGCCGGGTCTGTGCTTGCTCTCATGCAGTGGGCACAGCCAGATCCCAGTGGCCCCCAAAGACCTCATGTCCCTGGGGATCCAAGGCCTGAAGAAAAACATGGGCAGGTGTTCCTGACTCAACACAGGGTTTGGCCAGGCTGAGCGAGTGCCGGGAATGAGTGCCAAGAGTGAGCCGAGCAGGAAGGAGAGCAGTTTGCAGGAGCTGCCATAAGGCCCTGCAGGAGGAAGGCAGCACCAGGTAGTGGCAACTGCTTGGGTGCCTGCTTCTCTGGGTGGACCAAAGCTAAAGGGAGAAGCTCTGTTGGAGTCTGCTGAGGAATGAGGGTCTCAGAACACACTGGGTAAGGGCTCAGGTGTCTCCATGTGGGGGAAGCCAGTGAGGTTTCTGGTCCTGTTAACTCTCCTGGGCTCGGATCAGGACTGTGATGAACATCTGGAGGCGCAGAAATGGTTGACTTTCCCCCCTCGTTTAGGAAGCCTGCAAGCAGCGGTGGTGGGAGCTGTCCAGGGCAGCAAGCAGCACTCCCCAGAAACGGAAAAAACCCAGCAGGAAGGAGGGATGGGAATGGTTACCAAGACGGCCGTGCAACGAGGAGCTGGCCCAAGGCCACAATGCGGTGCCTGAGGAGCAAATGAGAAGCTCCTACCTGAGGTGCCGTAAGGGAGGCAAGATGGCACTGCCCATGCTTTGGGCCGTGCATGGCTACTGGAGTGAGGCAGGTAGAAATAATCCCTCTCTCTCAGAGGTGCCAAGATGCAATGGTTTGCCTGGGATGATCAGGAAGAGAGTGGGATGGAGGTGACATCACCCCTCTTCAAATGCCCGTGCCATGTACCCAGCCCCTGGCACTGTCTGCTTAAGCACCTGGGAGGCCACCCTGGCCTGGCACTGTGCCTGTACCCAGTGCACCACTCCTGCCCTACTGTGGCTTGCCAGCCTCCATCCCCACAGAACCAGAGCTGCTTGTGGCTTATGCAGGGCACAGGAGATGGCAAGACCTCTCCTGACTTCTGTACTGATAGAGGTACCCTTCTGATTTTGTTCCACAAAGGCAGGAATGAAAACTCACCTTTTCCCAGCCTGCATGCCAGTGCCTGAAAGATGTGTGGCTTTACAGAGAAAAGGCATCAGTCTCCCCAAACTCACTGGGAAAGTTTGGACTTGCACAAAAGGGAGGGAGACATGGGGAAACACATGGCTCTGGTGGCACAGAATTGAGGCTACCTGCAGCAAACAGCCCCACAGCAAGTGGCAACAGCCTGGCTGTCAGCTCATGATGGGAGAAGGGCTGAGGAGCTGGGTCTAGGTGTCCCAGGGACTGGTCCCTCTCCAAGTGCAGTATCTCCTTCCCAGGAGGTGGAGGGGGAGGCCAAAAAAAGCCTTGGTGGCAGGTGAGTGGAAGGGGAGTCGGGAGGCTGGCAGGGGCCGTATTGATCCTGTCAAGGTGCCAGCACTTTCTCAGGCGACACGGCGGGGGAGGCACGGGCGCTAGCAGCACCGAGCTGAGCTCCTCACCAAAGCATCAGTGTCCCCAAAGCTGCCTCCTGGGGCTCAGGAGGGCCGTGCAACCCCTGTCCATGCCCGGACACAGCCCTCCTCCAAGCCTGGGGGGTCAGCCTTTGTTCCCCTAGGTGGATGCAAGGAATAAGGCAAGTCTAGGGATGGGGTGCAGTGAGTCCAGAGTTAGGATGCAGCACCCAGTGGCTGCCCAAACCCCAGGCGGGCAGGGGGAGGCAGGACCCCCTGGAGAAGCAGTGAGGGTCTGTGTGCTGGAGATGTGCAATCAGGGCAGCTCCCTCCACATCCCACTGAAATAATTGCCTCCAGCCCTGCTTTGGGTGTTATTTTAAAGCTAAAATCCCTAACCAAAATGGCATAAAAATGGGGTTATCACCAGGCTTGATGTTCTCACTGGGAAGATGCAAAGTGGAGTCTGCGTCCCTCTGCTCAGCAAGGTGCTGGATTCAGCCCAGCCCTCGGTGCCTCTCTGCTTCTGCAGCCTTTGCTGGGTACCTTCTCCATCCCTGCCCCTTTGATTCGGGGCACCCATGGCATGAGCACAGCACAACCACCTTGGTGAACCTGCTTTAGCTCTGCCCATGGGCACACATGTGCACACATGTGCATTGTGTGTGAACCAGGGAGAGGCTGAGGGGGGCCAGCTCTGAGCCAGAGCCACAGGGTCAGAGCTGCACCAGGGACGCTGAAGCTGCCAGCAGCTGCTCCCAAGTGTTAAATTCTCTGGATGTGATGGTTAGGGGGAAAAAAAGAAATGTAAAAAAAGGAGGGAGAAGAAAATCCTACCTAAGCAGAGGAGCTGTACAACATGACACTGAGGGAAAAGCAAGGCTCTGTAACTAAGGCCATCAGCCCTGCCATCTCTTGCCTGGCCTTGCCTGCATGTCTTGCCTTGTCCTGCCATACCCTGCTCGCCTCTGCCCAGCCCGGCCCCTCTCCATCCCAGGCCAGGGGCTCTCATGCCCCTCCTGCCTGTTCCCATGTGTCCCAATGTCAGGCATATAACTCTGCTGGCCCCAGGGAAGCTGGCAGTGCACCCTGCGTGGCTGAGGCCTGGCCACTCGTGACAACTCAGTGACAGAAGCCAGGGAAGGGGGAGGCTGAAATGGGGTGAGAAACAACGGTCTGGAGCCAGGAACGGTGTGGGAGGGAGAGGGGAAAATGCACCAACAGCTAGAGGAGCCAGGAGTGATCTGGGGGAGGTGCAGGGGGTCCACAGTGCTGAAGCGTGCCTGGCATCCCAGCCTCCCTCTGCCACCCTTGCACTCAGCCCCAGTGAAGGGCTAAAAAGACAGGGGCTGGAGCCACAGGGTGTGAGGGCCAGAGGTGGAGGCTGCCCAACTTTCCACTGGAGGTTGAACCCAGGGGCTGTGCGCCTGGTCCCGCCATGGAAGGACTATGTCGCACCCTGCCGCACAGAGGCAGGCAGTCATGCACACCCCTGCACACGTACACAGCCCTGCACACACACACCCCCCTGCACACACCCCCCCCCTGCACACACACACACACACACACACACGTGCACACACACATGGCAGAGCAGTCTTTGCATCTATACTACAACACTCTCCCACTGCCCTGCAAGTGAGGCTGAGCCCAAGGGGACTGCAGTCCTGAGTCACCCCACTCATAGCTGGACTGGCTCTTGCCTTACCCCACACAGTGGAAACCACAGCTTTGGCTTTCGGGGAGGGGAGCCACATCCCATAGCTTGCTTTTCATCCACCCCACTGGGTGAGCCTCCTCAAGGGACAGAGCAGGTCATTTTGGGAGGGGATGGGTGTATGAGGACCCCTTTGCATGAAGGCTGTCCTGGCCACCCTCCTGGTGTCTCAGCATGCTGGGATGGGTTCTAGGGATCTCACTCTCTTGGAATCCTCAGCATGAAGCCACGGCTCACCCCATGCAGGGGGCTGGAGACAGGAGCTGCCACCCATGGGGGGATTGATGAGGGCAGGTGGGGGAAACCGGAGCCCTTTACCTGGAGACGTTCATCTCTGTCTGCGGACCCTGTGCCTTCTCCAGGCCCAGCTTGGTGAAGATGCCCACCAGCACCATGATGGCCACCACACCGCAGATGATGTAGACGATCATGTTGGTCTTGTCTCGAGCAGGGTCCTCGGGGGTCTCATCCACCCGGGCAGGCGGCTGGCCCGTGTTGACCCAATTGGGGGTGTCATAGTTGGAGCAGCCGCTCTGGTCCAGCCGCCTGGGCTTGACCTGGCAGCAGAAGCGGTACCCACAGGTCCCGCAGCAGTACTGGTAGATGCCGGCGTTGCAGTTGAACGGCGGGTCCCACTGCCCCATCACGTCGTAGTAACCGCGGCAGCGATCTCCCCCCGCTGGTGCCTCCCCGGTGGGCGCGGGGGCCGTGGACTCCACCGCCGGTGCCTGGCTGCTGTTCCCGTTCTCACCGGGCCCCGCGGTGCTGGGCTCGCCGCTCCACACCCGGCCCGGTTCCAGCAGCACCAGGCAGCAGATACCCACGACGTAGCTCGGCTCCATCCGCCCGCGGCTCCGGGGGGCCATTCGGGCGAGGGGACGAGTTAGAGCCTCTCGCCCGGGACCGGCCGCATGGCCGCCGAAGAGATCCCGTGGAGAAGAAGAGAAGAAACGGGTTGAGAAGCGGGGATTGGAGGCGGGGGTTGGGGGGGAGGGAGAGGGGGCGGATTGGGGGACAGGGAAGGTGATAGGGAGGAAGGCAAAAGAGAGGGTAGAAAAAAAAAAATTAATTGGGGGGTGGGAAAAGTGCGAGGGCACGAGCCCCCCTCCCCGCCTCTCCCCAGATCGGCGGACGGGCAGAAATTCAGATAAGGAGGCGAGGCGGGCGGCGGGAGAGAGCCGTCCCCTCCCGCCGGTCGGGGAGGGGACGCGGCGGCGGCGGGCAGCGAGAGCGGGCAGGCTGGCGGGGGACAGGCGGCCGCCCCATCCCCGCGCCTCTGCCGCGCCTCCCGGCACCGCGCTCCGCGGAGGAGAGACGGCAGGGAAGAAAAGGGCAAAGCAGCGAAAGCCTTCGCACCAGGCGAGAGGAGCGGGAGGAGCAGGAGTAGGAGGAGGATGGCGGGGGGAGGGATCCGGCGCGGCCAGCGAGGAGCGGGGGGCTCGGCTCCCTCGCCGCCTGGCAGCCTCCAGAGGAAACCGGAGAAGGTCCTTCACCAAGTCCTCTGCCAGGCTTCACGCCGCCACCGGGAGGCAGGACGTCCGCCCTCCCCGTCGGACTGCCGCGGCGGGTAGCCGGGCACGCCTGGCACACGCCCCACGCTGTCCACCTAAGGAACCCCTCCACGCCCCTGCTGCCAGACACCCCCCGCCCGGCCGGGGCTGCGGGGTGGCAGCCTGGCACACTGCAGTGCAAGACCAATGTGTGCTGGGCAGCGGGGTACACAGTGCCCGGAAGGTGGGATGTCCTCTGGCAGCCCCACAGCTGGGGACCAAGCAGGGAAGAGGCGAGACCAGCAGTCCCAGACCCCTAGGAGTGTCAGAGGGGAACCGTGCATGGGGGATGTGCAGGACAGGCCAAGCTGAGGGCTACTGGGGCACCCCCAGAACTATGATGATATTTAGCAAGCCACTGGACAACCCTCCTTTAAGCTTCAAAGGCCAGACCTCTCTGGGTGACGTGCACCCACTGCTCTGCTCTCTGGCTGGTGCCATCCATAAAGATGGCATTAATTCACACTTCCATGCCCCTTCTCCAAAAGGTGGAATTTACTTTCCCTGCTCTGGGGATTTTGAAGCAAGAGCAGGGTGGTGAAACAGAGGCATCACCAAGCCCTTCTCCCAGCACTGGCACATTGTGCAGTCCAGGACAAGGGTGGCCAAGGCAAGGGATGACAACACGTGGGAGTTCATCCTCTCTGGACAGTCCTATTGACCTGCACCAGGGAAGGGCAGCAGATCCACCATCACCCTCTTTCCACTTGGGGAAATCATTTCCTCCATGCTCTGGGAGAAGGATGCTGAATTCTGCCTTGCCGTCTTGGTACCTCAGTCTAGGGGATGGGGCTGCCTCTGGGCTGCACAGTGCTGACACAAGAACTCTGGCCCCTATGCAAGCAGTGATACAAAAGGACATTCTAGCGATGGAGGTGGGTTTAAATGGGTCATGGAACTTTAGCTCCCTCAAAATACTTCCTTCAGATCAGTGCTGAATCCCCCCCAGGCAGATCAGCCTGCCCTCAGGACCCATCTCTTACCTGTCCACCACAAGCAGTAGACTGAGGGTCTCACACTGATGTAGAGCTCCTGCAGTGGCACCTGCCTTGGCTGAGAGCTTGAACAGCCTCCCACAGGCACACGAAGCCAGAGCTGGCCATCATGAGCTGCTCAGGTGAGAAGGTGTTGTGCCACGTGCCACAACAGGGAAGGAAACACACCATCATCATCCTCTGTGCTTTACATTGACTCGGTGCTTCAGGTCAGAGCTTTGCACAAGCAGCTTTCCCCATCATGAAGGTGAAACGCTGCTGTGCTTTGCTGCAGGAGGGATTTAGGGGATAAAATATCCTCTTCTCGGTCACCAAGCCTGGGGCCTGCAGGCCCCCAGCCGCTTCCCATCTGGAAGCTGGCAAAAGCTAAAACCATTGAAAACACGGATAAGGAGAGCAGCTGGAGCCTGGGACGTGTCCGATAGGCCCCCAAGTGCTGCAACCTAATAGAAATCCATTAGGTAAGGTAGCTTGCAGCCTCCAGAGCTTCCCAAAAGAGATAAAAAGCCAGTGAGGTGGAAGAAAAAGCACATCTCCAAAAGCCACACTTTCCCTGAATCTCAGAAGGGCTCTCTGATTAAAAGCCCCATCGGCTGGAAGTGGCAGACCTGGGGGTCGTTAGCACTAATAGCCAACAGCAGTGCAGGCCTTGAGAGAAGCTGTGCAAGCAAAGTTTGCTCTCTGCCCAGGTGATGCCAGCAATCATTTCCCAGGCACCAGGCGATTGCTCCCGACGTGCGTGTGAGCAGAGCCTCCCTGGGAGCCTGAAGGCTTTAGCAGGCTGTTAGCAGGTTGAGCGAAAAACTAGCCAAAAATTGAGGAGTTTGCTGGGAAATGGCTGTTTGGTGTGACCTGGGAGAAAGGGAATGGTTTTAAGGGAGAGAGGATGTTTACTGAGTGTGAAGCAGCTGATTCAAAGGGTCTCTGGGAGTGAGAGGGAGGGAGGAAGCATTGCTCACAGGCATTATCTGCCTGCATCTACCCAGAAGGAAACCAAATCCAAGGGCATGGTGTGTAGGACCACCCCCTTGGCACATCCCTGGTGCACAGGGCAAGACCCAGCAGGGTCTGGCTCTGTGCAGCACTGGCATCCAGGGGCTGGAGCCCGCAGCCCTGCTGAGCCGTCAGCTCCTCTTCATCAAATCAACGACAGGGCCACTAGCTGCATCCCAAAAGGGAGAGGGCTGAAGGAGGGAAATCCTCTGGCCTGGAACCTGCACCTCTCACCTACTGAGAATCAGCAGCAAGCACACGTAGGAAAATCCATGTCAACAGAGACCTCCTGAGAAAAAAAAACCAGAAGGATGTGCTTGTAAATGTTGGGGATGGGGATTTGAGAGAGGAGCTCCTGCGGGCTTTGGCCACGAGCCTTGGAGGCTATCACAGAAATATCCCCTGCAGTGACAGTGCCACCCGGACTGCAGAAGGGTGTCTCTGCGCCTGCAGAAACAGGATATGGGCAGCTCCACGCTGAGTGGAAAGGCATACACCCAGTGTTGACACTGTAAACAGATTGTTTCTGGCAGGGCACAGCAATCTGGAGATCCTTTCTGTCACAGCCGGAGAGCCCAAAAGACCCAGATCCTCACTGATCGCAGGGGTGCAAGCCAGGCAGAGCTGCCAGGCCCTTCCCCGGAGGAGGGAGCCATCACCATCAACAATGAGAAGCAAAGCTGTGGAAGCCTCTCTAAGTGTAGAAGGCTTGGGGGTAGAATTGGCTCCTGGAGAAAGCCAGAGGTGAGTGATTGGAGCCTCAGAATTACCCAGGGAGCCCCTTCTAGAGCCAGGGAATCTGAGACATTTGTTCCAGAAAGCGATTTTTGCCATGCAAAAATGAGCTAGCCCCCAGCCCAAGGGGTGAACAGAGGAAAGAGTGCTGATGTGGGGTGGATGCCCCACGCCAAAGAGCTGTGCTTAGGCAGGAGGGCTCCTGTCAGCCAACATCTCCTGCCTGTGCGCTGAGGAGCGCTGCCAGAGTGGGTTTTGCTGCTTGCAAATCAGCCCGACATCATCAGCTGGGAAGAGCTGAAGGCGAAGGAAGGCTGTCAGGAAGAGCTTCCAGCACGCACTGCAACGCTGTCCCCTGCCTGGAGGCAGAGGAAAAAACAGAGCTCCTTACGTCCCTGGGAGAACACTGGCCTTTTCCACACCTCCCCATCCCCCAGGACACCCTGAAGAAACCTGCTTCACTCCAAACTTTCATCTACTGGAGCTGCTGCAGTTCCAGCTAGAGGTAGAGCCAGGGAAGAGGCTCTGCTTCTATTTGTCTTCACTATGGTCTTTGACCATCAGTATCCCACTGGGAACTCCTGTGTTTTCCCAGACTCGCTGTCTAAGGCTGGGCTGAGGGATCTCCAGGGTCAGGTGCTGGGCTAAAGCACAGTAAGATGCTGCTCCCCTCTGCATGTCCTCATGGGTTCAACAGATGAGGGAACCCAAAGGATATCTTGGGCTTCTGGTGTCAGTGATCACAGAAGGTTAGGGGTTGGAAGGGGCCTTTGAAGATCATCTAGTCCAACCACCCTGCTAGAGTAAACTACACAGGAACACATCCAGGAAGGTACTGAATGCCTCCAGAGAAGGAGACTCCACAACCTCTCTGGGTACTCTGTTCCAGTGCTCTGATACCCACAAAATGAAACATTTTGTCCTTATGTTTATGTTGAACCTCCTGTGTTCCAGTTCGTCTGGGCCCACTGTTCCTTTTCCTGTCACTGGACGCCACTGAGAAGAAAAGCAGGGTGAAGTTAAATTATCTGGGAGGGGGCACAGGGATGCAAGTAGCAGAGCCCAGAGCAGCCCCCAACCACCCTATTTCCAGCCCAGTGTGTACAAGGATTTTATTCCCCTGCCTGTGCCTGATGCTGTGGCTGTAAAACGGCTGTAAAACAGCAACCGTGCCTCATAACGGCTTATAGAGCACACAGAAGCATATGTGCCTTTACCATTATGATCATAATTGCAGACATTCAGAAGTCGAGATTTCCAAGCTCCCAGCCTCCCAGAGGCGGATGGCTTCAAACCCAAATGACATCCAGAGGAATCAGGAGAAAATCAGCTCAAAGCAAGGGCTTATTTTTCATTTATGCTGCGGCACGGGCAAGCAGGATCAGGGCTGGCAGCACAAACTCCCCCCCCCCCCCAGCTGCCACTGTTAGAGGGCAGCTATACCCCCAGATACACACCCCTGAGCATCAGCTGTGACTCAAAGGGTCCTGGTGGGGCTGGCTGCATATGGACATTGTGTTTAAGATTAATCCCAGGGACTGTGCTGGTAAATCCTCCCTCTGTGCAGGTAACCTGCAGCTCACCAGCCCCGGGGGCTTTGTTGTTTCAGCCTGGAGATTGTGTTGCAGATGGGTGTGGGGTCTTGGCAGCCCCCTTTACACTCACTTGAGCTTTGGGGCAACTGGCAGGGTATTGGACTGTCACCTCACCAGTACCTGTGAAGAGCCCAGATCCAAACCCCCCCTCTCATGCTGGGATTGTGTGATCAGTTCCTGCTGCTGTCCTGGAGGCAGCCTGAGAATCCTCTGCTTTCCTTTTTAAATCAAATTCCTACCAGGTTTTCTGAGCACTGAAAGGCTATATAAGCACACCTGGAGATGATGGTGCACAGCCCAGCTCAATCAACAGTGTGGCGGCAGCCCTGGCTGTGCTTCCCTTTCCTTAATCTCTCCTCTCCTGGCGGCTCTCTTCCCTGAGCACCCCTCATGCAAGGCACTGATTCAAACTGGAATCATTTAGGGCAAAACGCACCCGAACGGAGAAGGGATGAGAGCAGCTGTCCCCGCGCGGGGCATCCCCGGGGCTGGGGGAGACTGCTGTGTGTAAAGGGGGGGTCCGCTGCATAGTGGGCAGGAGGCAGCGTGGCCAGCCCCGGGCTGCTTTTGCCAACTGTGGAGCAGTGAAACCCAGGCTGTGGCAGCAAAAGGGACCTCCGCTGTCCCCCCCGCGCTTCAGGACCCGAGATGGCGGTGGCAGCAGAGCGAGCTGTTGGCACTTGCTGGGGGCTGGGGGGGCACATCCTGGCGGCCGAGGCAGGGCTGGCAGAGGAGGCCATATGGCCAGGAGCAGCGTGCGGCGTGCCGGCCCCGGCGGCAGACCGGCAGCAGCGGGCACAGCCTCTCCGCAGGAAGGGCAAACCGTGCCAAGCGCAGGCTCTGGCACAGGCGCTGGCCAGCTGCCAGGTGCACTCGGGTGCCGTGGGAGGTTTGGAGCCCACGGAGCAGCGTGGCCTGCACAGCAGCGTGCCTCCGTGCAAACCTACTGCCCCTCTGCATCCCCGGGTGCCAGGGAATGTGAACTTATTAGGGTGTCAGGTACTGACAGAGCTAGGGGGAATGGAACAACAATAGAAGTGGGTAGATTCAGATTGGATGTTAGGAAGAAGTTTTTTTCCCCGTGAGGGTGGTGACACACTGGAACAGGTTGCCCAGGGAGGTAGTAGAAGCCTCATCCCTGGATGTTCTTAAGGACAGGCTGGATGTGGCTCTGAGCAATCTGATCTAGTGTGAGGTGTCCCTGTCCATGGCAGGGGGGTTGGAACTGGATGATCCTTGAGGTCCTTTCCAACTCTCACAATTCTATGATTCTATGATTCTGTGTCGGGGGCTCGTCCCCCCTGCACAGCACAGGTGAGGGCCAGGGGCATATGACTCTGTGTGTGGCTGTAAGGGGGTGTCAGTGCTGATGAGCCATGGGGAATGTGGGCCATGGAAGAGGGCACAGGCATGTGAACCTGTGTGCATGAGGCTGAGTGTGCAGCAAGGGATGTGGGTGCACAGGCATGTGAGGAAGTGCACCTATGTGCATGAGCATGTGTGTAAATGCATGGGGGGGGCTGCACGTGTGTGGCACTTGCATACATGTAAGTGCCTGGTGGAATGGAGCATGCCTGTGTCAGTGCTTTATGGAAAGGTACAGGTATGTGCTGGCTTCCATCTAGAGGAGAGGTCAGGTGGACCTGCTGTGGCCAAGGGAAGCCCTGGGAAGTGAGGTAACTAGAACAGCTGGAGCAGCCAATCTACTCCTACAGCCTGTATGCTGGTCAGGCTGGTCAGGGCAGCTAAGCTGGCTACTCAGTGCTGGCAAACTTCCTGGCAAGAGGATGAAATCTCCTCTTCTTCTACAAGGAAAACATTTCAACATGAGAACAGAAACTGTCTACTGGGACACTGGCAGCAGGAGCACAGGCACCTCCTCCTTTGCCTGCTCTGCCCTGTGCTGGGAGACAGCCTCCTCCAACAGGGATGTGGAGGAGCTCAGCATTGCAATAATTTTACAACCCTTTTCCAGCCCTAGGCTTCCCACCCCTGCCCATGTCTGAGGTGCAAAGGGATGAAAAAGCAAACAGGGATGTGTCCTGAGAAAGGGGTTTGGGCAGGCATTGGAGACGGCTCGTGAGCAGAACTGGGCAGGAAAGGTCCTTGGCTAATACCAGAGAAGGAGGCACACAGCAGATCAGGGGGGAGTGAGAATATAAAGGAATTACATACATAGAATCATAGAATGATTTGGGTTGGAAGGGACCCCCAGAAGCCATCCAGTCCAAACCCCCTGCAACGAGCAGGGACACCCTCCAATAGATCAGGTTGCTCAGAGCCTTGTTGAGCCTGACCTTGAAGATCAAGGAAATGTGGACCTGTCACCTCTGCACGCTGTCTCCACACAGAGCAGGGTGCTGCCTTTGAGACGATCACCTTGCTCCTGCCTCCCTTTTGCTGGCATGTGCCAAGCCCTCCCCCTCTCCATCAGCAGGCTGTGGGCTCTCTTTGCCCTTGGCTTCCCAAGAGTGGTCCCAGGGCAGATGCACTCATCCTTTGATGTCTCTTTTCCCTGGATTAGAGAGGAAGGAGAAGGGTTTATCTATCTGAGGGCTGGCTTCGGGCAGAGCTCCCGCGCCCACGGGGAGCCTAGGGGCTCTTGAGCCAGCTTCTTTTTGGACTGATCCTCCTTTGCCAGTGAGACCTGCTGAAGGCAGCTCAATCCTATTAGCGTCAGGGATTTGCTTCAGGTCCCCTGTCATTAACCCGGTGACATTTCGCTGTGCATTAAGCCTCTGTCTCTTTTGGGAGGCTGGAAATCAAACGTGCCGCGTTGCCCCCTGTGGGAATCATCCCTGCACGGCGCCGGCGATAGCCTCATTGTGGCAATCAGGAGTCACCTTGTTGCTCTCACTGGATACAGCACTTTCTGTCTGCCTCCCAATCCCAGCCTGGGGACAGAACAGACGCCACCAGATCAGCGCTCTGGGTGAAACAAGTCCTTTGTCACCCAGGGATGTCAGCCGAAGCCATTGTGGCTTTGAGCCCCTCAGAAAGAAAGGTAAGAGCAGCCCCTGGAAGCATCCCTGAGAACGTTCAAAGGGAGATGTCAAGGAGATAGTAGGAGGGCAAGTGTTTAATGAGACTTTTCCCAGGCTGTCTCCTCATTTCCAGCAGCCTAGGGCTGGAGAGCTTGTGACCCAGGGCTTGTTTCTTGGGTTTGGTACATCTCAAAGTGTCTCTGCTTCCTGAACTTGTCTGGGCTCCCCTTCAACCCATGTAAGTGCACATCACCTGTGATAGGCAGTGGCATAAATTCTCCACTGCTGAGACTCAGCCACTCCTTCCATCCCACTGCTCACTTCTGCAGCCCAGAAGCAAAGAGAGGAATATTCTCTATACCTTCCCAAACCTTGTTTTGAATTACAGTTTGCTTGCTGCTGAAGTCACCACCATTTCTAACAACAGCAGAAGCGCCTTGGCGTTGGGCTGTGCCTTTGCCATCCTACCTCCTTGTGCCAGTTAGTGAGAGACTGTCCCTTGACACACGAGCGACCACAAAGAGCATGAGGCCATTGCAAGCTGGTGGGATGAGGTTCAGCATAAGCAAATATGTTGGGGGATTAAAAAAAATCCTTAAAATGTGAGGAAGGGGGAAAGCTGGCATGGCTCAGTGCAGTCTAGAGATGAGAGGAGAGCAAATTAGTGAGGAACTTCAAGAAGAACAGAAGGGCATCAGGTGGGTGCAGTCACCCTGGGGAGGCCAGGAACCAGAGGATCACAGAATCACAGAATGGTAGGAGTTGGACCTCTGGAGATCATCCAATTCAACCCCCCTGACAAAGCAGGTTCACCTAGGGCAGGTCACACAGGATGATGTCCAGGTGGGTTTTGAAAGCCCACAAAGAAAGACTCCAAATCCTCTCTGAGCAGCTGGTTCCAGCGCTCTGCCACCCTTACAGTAAAGAAGTTTTTCCTTGTGTTGGAACTTCCTGTGTTCCAGTTTGTATCCATTGCTCCTCATCCTATCACTGGGCACCAGTGAAAAGAGACTGGCCTCATCTTCTTGAAGCCCACCCCTCAACTGTTTATAAACATTGAGAAGATCCCCTCTCAGCCTTCTCTTCTCCAGGCTGAACAGCCCTAGGCCTCAGCTTCTCCTCATAACAGTGATGTTCTATTCCCTTAATCTTTGTAGCCCTCTGTTGGACTCTCTCTGGTAGTTCTGTGATGGGTGACAGCAGAAACTCCTGTGCCCAGGGATGCAGGAGGATCCAAGGAAAATCTTGGGGAAAAGAAGGGAAGCAGGACACTGATTCCCAACATATTTATGAAGATCTGTGAGGTTTGTGAAGTGCCAAGGACAGATGAAGGGCTCAGTAACTACCAGCAGCTCCACAAAGACTGGGGTAAGAGGGCAAATGTACAATGGGAGAAGAGGACTCAATGAAGAGAAACAGGAGAAAACCTGAAAATCCAGACAGTGAGACATATCTGATGTAGGATCCTGTGGCTCAGGCTGGAGCAAGCCAAAGCAGCAGGGCAGGCTCGGGGTGGAGGATGTGACACATCTGCTCTCACTTCTGCAACCAACCAAGCACAGCAGCTGAGCAGCCAGGGCACATGCTCAAGCATGTGGGATCCTGCCACCAAGATGTGGGCAGAGGGCATTTGAAGCCTCCTGTACCACAGACAGGGAGGGCATGCAACCCCAGGTGGGGAGAGCTGGGCCTTACACAGGGCAGGTGTTAATCCTTGCCCATCACTCCTCTTGGAGAAGTAGTTCACAGTCTAACAGTAGCTGCAGAGGGAGTTGGGGCTGTTCAGTCTGGAGAAGAGAAGGCTCCGAGGAGACCTAATTGTGGCCTTCCAGTATCTGAAGGGAGCCTACAAGAAGCTGGTGAGGAACCTTTTAGGGTGTCAGGGAGTGACAGGACTAGGGGGAGTGGGAAAAAAAATATAAAGGAGTAGATTCAGATTGGATATTAGGAAGAAAGTCTTCTCCATGAGGGTGGTGAGACACTGGAACAGGTTGCCCAGGGAGGTTGGTAGAAGCCTCATCCCTGGAGGTTTTTAAGGCCAGGCTGGATGGGGCTCTGGATAAGGTGAGGTGTCCCTGCCCATGGCAAGGGGGCTGGAACTAGATGATCCTTGAGGTCACTTCCAACCCTAACAACCCTATGATTCTATAAGTCTTTGATGTCCCCCTGAAATGGGACTCTCACTGATGGACATTCACCTTGTGATGGGAGCCACTGGACACCTTGTGCAGTCACTCACTGGTGCTGCTGTTTGTCTCACCCTTTGCTCACTGTGTTTCAGGATACAGCATCAGCCTTTTGCAGGCAGGGACTGTTGGTGCTCATGACTCTGGCTGGTGATCGTCTTAAATGCAGGGCTGTGCCTTCCTGAGCAGGGTTGTGCCTACCCTGCTGATTTTCCAAGCTTGCCCATATTTGTCAAAACCAGAGGTAACTGAAAATGAGAGGAGAAAAATAAGCACTTGGTATCCACCAGCAATGAGTTTCCCTTCCACTGCCAGCAGCACAGAGTCCAGCAGTCTTGGACCAGGTCCAAAATAGGAGTCAATTCTCCTGGCCACCATCCTTTTTAAGGATGGAGCTGCTGGCAGAGTTGGAGCAGCTGGCCCTGGCACTCTTGGGAAAAGGAGGTTGCCATGTCCTGAGCCAGGTGCTGGGAGAGGAGCATGGCTGGAGGGCCCCTTTGCAACGTCCTGCCTGGGGTGTTGGAAGGAGGAACCAGCCCCTGGGCAGAACAAAGCTGGCTCAGGAAGTTGCTTCTCATACCCAGAGCTGCTGTTGTCATGTCACTGAGCATGGTGTCTCCTGATTTCTACTCCCTTGGTGTTTCAAAGCCTGGGAGGGCCCCTGATTCTGGGAGGTGTAATGGACACAAAACACTAAGCATTTGGACATGTGGGAGCTCTCTTGTCCCAGTTTGCTCTTCTAGAGTGAAGGCTGGAGACCCCATTTCATGGAGAGGGCCAACAGCTTGAGACTGCTCTATCTAAAGTGCTTTAGGTGAAGGAGAAAACCCCAGACACTTGCACCACCCTGCAGTGAGAAAGTGGAACATGCATCAGAGATGGCTTGTTCCAAAGAACTCTTTGGAGGGAAGAGGGATGCTTTAGCATCAAGCTCAGGTGTAGCTGTCTGGCTCACATTTGCAGGTTGTCCTCCTGTCCTGAACAGAAGCTTGCTGGCTGTGTGGTGACAGTGGCCACCACCAGCCTACCCTTGGCGGGCAGCAGGACCAGTGGGAGAAGGGGCATCTGGGCTGACAGCTGTGGGGAAATGTCAGAATGTCATGCCTTGCCCAGCAGCTGAAGCAGAGACAAAAAAAATATAAAGCTTGGTCTTGAAAATTAGCAACACCTGAGCAGTCCTTCTGCTGTCTTCCACATCACTGCCAGAGACATTTCCCTCTTGCACCAGCTTCACCTCGGGGGATAGGTGCCCCTGCAAGCCGCTCTGCCCTCACTGCAGCTCTCATGACACTTCCCTCTCCCTGGCACTGCAAGGGGTTCCCAGTGGCTTTGGAAACCGAAGGAGCTGGAGCCACAAAAGCCTTGCTAAGTTCCTCACCCACACGAGTGTCCATGGAGAGCTGCTTTCATTAGCAAGACATGGGTTTGGGTCCTTCTGCTAACAGAGAATACCTTGCAAAGGTAAAACCAGTGTAGCCTGGAGGGTCAGAAGCTGCAGGTTAAATAGAAGACCTCAAACTTTGCTGTTTTGCCTTTTTTTGTTTGTTTGGTTGGTTGGTTTGGGTTTGGTTTGGTTTGGTTTGGTGTGGTTTGGTGTGGTTTGGTTTGGTTGTTTATTTAGTGTCATTGTTCTTATGTCAATTTTCTGCTTTCTGCCTCCTGGCTCCTGCCTCAAGGTGTGCAAGAGCAGCACTGTCCCATGGCTCTCCAGGACAGCTGCTGATGGCCTGTGAGGACTTTGCAGTCTCCTCCTGCAGCAAAGATGTTTTCTCACCAGAGTGGATGAGCTGGGCTGCAAGCATCCATCCCACCCTCCCTGCATATGGCTGGTCCTGTGCAGGCTGCTGCTCCCCTGCTCTCCATTTGGTTCACACCAGGGGATACATCCTCAGCCACACAGCTTGCCTGGAGCTGCTGCTACTCTCCAGGATGTCTCCCAGTGAGCCAGTCCCCCTCCCCTTGTCTCTTCCCTGGGGCAGCCGTGCTGCATGGCTCCATGCAGGCACAGCAGGAGGACAGATCTGAGCAGACAGGAGGAAAATGAACTCCCTTAAACATAATGGAGGTGACTGCCTGGTTCTGTCAGCCATCGCCCCCCCTGCACCCAGCTTGTCTTCTGCCCTTTTTATCTCTCTTTAGGTATAAGATGTCACAAGGATGAGCCCCAAATCTCCCCTCGACGCTGCAGCTTGCGTCCTCTTCATCTCCTGAAGTCACCTTGGAGCCTAGTTCTGTCCCCTCCAAAATGGGTGTCAGCTGCAAAGGTAACCACAGTGGAAATCACACCCTCAGAAAGCTGGGTGCAAGCAGACTTGGATCTCTGTTGTCATCCTTCATGAGCAAACCCTTCAAAAAGTCCTGGCCCAGTGACCAGCTAGTGTTGACACTGGAAGAGGGATGCACTGCTCACAGAGCCAGCTGGGCTACACTGGGGCAGTGGGGCTAGACTCAGGGCAGGAAAAGTTCAGACAGAGCCCTGCCTCCAAACCCAGCAAGGTTTCCTGTGGTTCCCCAGTAGAAGCAGGAGGTGTAGCCAGGTGCAAGCCCATGAAACTCGGTGCCCAGGCAGACTTGCCTGAGCCACGCTGGCACAATGCTCACAAGGCATGCAAGAGCACACAGCAGAGCACACTGGGACTTACAGCAGTGATAGGCTCTGTGTTCCAGGAAGATTAGTGTCATTTGGGGGGCACTGATGTCAAATGCTGTTACAGCCTTGCTGGCAATAGATGTAAATTTTGTGGGCACTCCTGATGTACCTCATTCCCTTCCTGAAACAACTCAGTAGGACCATACTTGCCCCTGATGCTTCAGGACTAGCCCTCCACCCTGCACTCAAATGACTGGGACTCTCTGGATTCTTTCCTGCTGCCCCTTTCTCCTGTGCATCTCTCTGTCCTGGCACACTGCCTCTGCCACTGTCAGGGTGGCCACTTCCCTCCTCAGTGTCCTGGGAGACAGCCCATGCTGCCTGGGTGTGCGGCCCCGCTGCAGCGGGGCTGCCTTGCTGCCAGGCTTTTCACGAGGAGTTAATTGCAGATGACACTGCCTGAGCAGGAGAGATCTCTCCTGGGTCTCCAAGTCCACAGCAACGTTTGTCCAGGATGGAGAACAAGAGGAGAGAGTATTGGTGCTTGCTGGTAAATGTACTCCAAGACAGGCAACAAGGGAGCAAGGGCTGTGGCGTCTTTATTCCCTCTTGACCCATTTAAAGCCAGCACTGGTGACTAAGGGAGCTGTCAGGAGGATAAAAATACCTCCCACATGTTCCCTAGCAGGCTAGGGACAGAAATAGGGGTGCCATCACCTCTCTAGAGAGTGGTTGGGGTCACACAGCATTTTGCAGTCCCAAAGGTGGAGCCCCCCAGTGCCTCTCACAGCAAACACATCAGGGGCTCAAAGTCTGCCATGCATGATCCCAAGAGCTGACTCCCTTGTGCCTTCCTTTTCCTTCCTGGGGGATGGAGCAATCGGAGAATCCCCCTCCAAAGCGGCAGCTCTCCCTTAGTGCCAGCAAAAGGAGGGAAGCATCGTACAAGGATGTGCTGCTGGCAGCCCTCAGCTGCACAGCTCACCAGGCTGCTGTCCCAATACTGCTCACCCCGCTGGGCTGCAGCCCTGCATGGGCTGCCGTGGTTGGAGGGACAGGTGCTGGGGCCCTGCTCACCTCCCTAGCCGTGCCTCGGGGCACAGCTATTCTGAGCCTTCTGGTGCCTTTCAGTGAGACACCTTGCGCTCTGCCTGGTGGCCTGATCGGGGAGACAAGTCAGGTCGGCCCAGGTGCATGGGTGCACGATGAAAACCACTGGTCTGGGACTCATCCTCCCCATTCCCCCAGTAGCCACTGCCAGCAGCGTGTGGGTGGGTGAGCTGTCAGAGTGTGAGGTGATGGCTGTGGGGTTTGCCACAGAGGGATGGTCATAGGTCTCACACCTCAGCTGAGAGCTGCTGTGGAAAAGGTGGTGGCTGGCTGTGCAGTGACGTGGCTCAATACATCATGCAAGGCTTGCTGCTGGATTGCTCCACAACCCTTGACTAAGTGCTGGGTTGGATCTGGGGACCAATAGCCCCCAGCGTTGGGGCTGCTGAGGAGACTTGCCTGGACAAATAAAAGCCTTCCAAATAACACAGTTATGAGCAGGGCACCCTGCCCACCACTCCCAGATGGGAGTCTGCTACCTCCCTCCCTGTCCCACCATGCCTAGCAAGGAAGGGCAGCCCTTCACTGGCAGCAGAGCAAGGGCTGGGTTGGTGATGGGGATCTGATTCTGTCTTCCTGGCCCCTCTGGGTTGGCTTTTGCATTTGGAGTGAGCTCAGCAGACCAAAGCTTTGCAAGCAAGATGCTGGAGATCAGCAACTGTAATTGGTACCTCGTAGTTTATTTGCTCTTCTTCAGTCATGCAATCACCTGCTGCTTTATTAAACCTTAGGAAACATCTTTTGCAATGAGACACAGTACTGAATGAACCTGGTTTCTTAGCAAACCAGAGGGTCTTAAACCAAGCAAGAAGACTATAGCAGATACTGCAGCCACTTGACAACAGCTCGTAGTTCAGGAGGGGAAGAAGCCTGTGAGGGAAGAAGCTGTGGCCTTTGGGCAGGCTGCCCAGGCTTACGGATGGCAGCAGGTCTCCTTGCATGGGGTAGTGCAGAGACATGTCACAGGCAGACATCAGCCACTTTTCCTCCCTGGTGGGTGCAGTGCCCACTGCTCAGGCATGGGAATGAGGGCTGGCACAGTACCAGGCATGGTCTCCAAGAGCCCTGGGTTCATGAAGAAGATACTCAGCCCTTGCAGGGGTTTGTTGATCATTTGTCTGTGAAAAAACCTGAGGGCTCAGAGCAAAGGGGAGAGTTGCAGCAAGGAGCTGGCAAGCTCATGGTGTCCCCTTATTCCCTCTTGGCACAGGCTTCCTGCCAGGAATGGAGAAGGTTTGTAAAGTGGAGAGCAAACAAGACACTCCTGCCTACAGCTTTCATGGACCAATTTATCTCCAAAATCTGAGTGAGTGCTAGCAGGAGGCTGAATTTCAAGGCAGAAGTTTATGGATGCTGGCTGGTTGCACAGTGTGCTGAGCAGGCACCACCAGGAACCCAAATATTGCTGTCCCTGAAGGACTTGCTCACTTAATATATACACCAGGATGTAAAAACAGATTGTGTAGGGCAGTGCCTTAATGCTAGTGAGGGTGTAGGTTGGTCTCCTGGAGTGTCAGAGTTATTGGGAGAAGCAGTATGTGCTGAAATAGGCAGTCCTGCTTACTAAATCTGTAATTCCAGCTCCAGCTATATTTTCATCTTTCTAATAATAAGTGCAAATATAGTAAGGATGAATCACAGGCTGCAGGCTTCAGGGTTGCTTGTTTTTTTTCCTTCTCCACAAATCCATCAAGAGGGGAAGAGGGGTTGGCAGAAAAAAAGGGAGCTCAGACCTGGGTGGTGGTGGTGGGAATCCTGTCCCAAGTAAGTTTAAACTCATCCCTGTGCAGCTCTGAGTTGATCCCAGCCAGGAGCTTGTGGTCCCTCCCACTCTGATTGCCTCTACACTTTCATCTCACCAGCAAAACCCTCCTGCCCAGGGATGTTTCCTTTCCAGACCATTCCCAAACCAGTAGCCCTGCTCTATCCCTGTCTGCATCCCAGAGCTCATACCTCCCCACATCTGGGCTGCTGGACACCACTGGATTTGCCTGCTGGGGATTTTTGCTTTGTTGCAAGGACCTTTTGCAAATGTTAATGCTTTCCTTTTGCTGGAGAGCTCTTCGGCTGATCTGCCAGAACGCATTTCACACGCTTCTCCTAGAATTATGCCCTTTGCTTTTGCCGGCGTTCAAGCTGAAGCAGAGCCCAGCGTGCCGGCGGCGTGCGGGGACTGCAGCTCGCTGGCTGCGTGCGGCTCCGGGGGCGGCGGAGCGAGGGGTTAAGCGCTGCCCAAGCGAGCATTTGGTGGCTAGTGGCTCCCAGGGTAGAGGACCGGAAAGGTGGCAGGACTGAGAAGTGCAGAGCTGGGGAGCTGTGAGGTGACAGCAGGGGTCTGCGCTGGGTGCCCTTAAGTGGGGAGGGCAGGATGGATCAGAGCATCCCTTCAAGCAAGACAGGTTTCAGCACTTCCTTTACCGTGGTGCACATAAACCAAAGGCCAAAGTCCATCACGGTTTAGACACAAGCATTTTGCTGTGGATGGCTCTGGATTTGGTCTGAAAGCAGAAGCTGAGCTAAAGGTAAGCTGCTCTTAACACCTCTCAGGCCACTGGTGCCCCACACTCCAGTTTCTCTCTCCTGGAGCCCACCCATATAGGGCTGTACACACTTGCACAGCCCCTAACCATCTCCTGCATTGCCAGTGCCATTCTGAGCCAGAAGCAGGGGCACAGGATGTGCTCCAGTGAGTCCCTGGAGCTGAAGGAGCAGAGCAGCCTGGCTGTGGTGCAAGTGGCAGGTGGAAGGTCCCACAGAAAGTGACCCCCGGAGTGAAGGGGTCTCTCCTGAGCATGGAGCCGTGCCCAGTTGGTTATGGCAGACACCCACTGTCAGAGGAAGGTGGTGTTTAGGGGGGTCTTTCACTGCTGCCCCCCATGGCCTCTCAGCATCAGAGCTGGGATGGGGCTTGGGTGAGCAGGAGAGCACTGGGGACAGGTTAGTACTGCTCCAAAGGAGCTGGCCTGACATATACCCTGCTGCTCTCCATGTGCTTTGGAAAGGACTCTCAGCAGACCCCTGGCACAATGTGCCCATACATGTGGGCATCCCTGCACCCCCCAAATCCCCTCCATCTCCTGCACCTCTGCAGCTACTGCATCCCCCTACATGCCCTGTGTCCTTCACCTGCTACCACATCTCTGCATTCCCTACATCCTTCTAGATCCCCCACATTCTTCTGCATCCCTCACATCTCAACATTGTCTCCATAACCCTCCCACATCTCCTGCATCCCCCTGTTCTGGATGTGTGCAGGTTCTGGGGAGCTCACCAACACCCTCCAACAACCCTAAACTGTAAAGAAGGAGCATGTTCAGGGTTTACTCTCCTCTGGCAGGGCTGGCCTCAAACATCCCCACTGGGAAATGCCACCGGGGAATCCAGATTCAGCGCTGCCACTGGATGTCCCCGGCCGAGGCTGGCAGCAAGCAGCTAGTTATGACTGTGGTCTCTGTGGTTAGAGATGATTAAATAAATCTTAAATGAGTCATTGGGGAACTCTTTTTAAATTTTTTTGTAGTTTATTTTTTTGTTAATAACTCGTGGTGTCACTGCAGGGCACGAAGTTTGCTTCGCTGAGTTTGTTTCCCCATTTCCTTGCAGAGATAAATAATTGAGGACCTGAACAGCAAACCAGAAACCCAGAGAGACTGTTGCAGGGAATATGCTGGGAAACATCATCCCAGCAGAATCTGTAGATGTCAATTTGATATTAGGAGTGAGAGGAGCAGAGACAAGAAGGAATTTGTCAGGAGGGCTTGAGGCAGTCTCTGTGAGGGGCTTGGGAAGGGGGTAACAAATCTGCCCTTCCCCCTCATCCCAATCCACTGGTCCAGTCCTTTCTGCCCTTTTCCAGTGGGGTTGACCAGCATTAAAATGCTTTCTCTAGTTTGGAATGGGAAGTGATTTCAGTGTCTCCCACTTGAAATAAGCCAGGACCACCCCCAGAGGAGGACAGTGATGGCCAGGAGGGGCCAGCGAGAGTGACTAGCCATGGCTGTCCCTCCTGTGCCCATCCTGTGCTCCTGCTCTGCTCCCTCCAGACTGGGTCCCCTCCACGAGGGCTGTGGTCCCTGGTGGACACCCTGCAGGATGCTCACAGCAGATGAACATCTCAGCTAGGGAAAACAGCATTTAAAAAAGAGAGAAACATTAGTGAAATGTTTGAATTTCTCTTATGTACCAAAGTGCTGTGTTTAAAGCACCTGCTTTGAACTTACCCTAGCTCCATGAAGCAACTAGAAGCCTTATAAACTCTGACCAAAAATTGTCAAAGAATAAGAATTGTAGGGTTTGGGGTTTGGCTTTTTTTGAGGAAGGAGAAGGTGCTCTTCTGCATGTCTCCCCCACTGTAAACTCCTGCTTAAATTGCCAGCCTGAACTTGGCCTCAGCCACAGCTTTTGGCTGCAGGTGCCTCCATCCCAGAGTTCCGCTGCTTCTCAAATCAGGAAGCAGCATCTGGGTAGTGAGACTGCAGCCCTAGTGGGGAAGGAAATGAGAAAGACATCTGCATCACTGAAACCTTTGAGGATGTGTTGGAGGGAAAGGATGGGGGAAATCTCCTGAAAAATCCCACCTGCTCTTCCCTGCCCACAGCCCTCCTCCAAACAGGCCTCCCACGACTGTCATCCAAACCCCCACACTCACCCATCGATCCGGGCTCAGAATAGCTCCTGCCAGCAGTCAGTGAGCCACAGCTGGCCGACACTGGAGCTGCTGGGGGAAGGACAGGGACCCTTGCTCCCATGGCAGCCCATTGTTAGTGACTCCCTCCCCCTTGCACCCTTCCAGCTGCAACACAGGCTCCCAGCACAGCCCCACACTCAGATAAAGTGTGTGTGTGTGTGTGTGTGTGTGTGTGTAAGGGGAGATAACATAAAATAACTGGAAGAAGGGGGGATGCAACACAGGCGTGTAGCAGGGTGGAGGGTGCCATGTGCTCCAGCTCCTGCCACCCGCCTGACTCATCCTTTTGCAGAGGGGTCCAGAAATGAATCCTCTCTTCTGGGGAACCTCCACATCCCCTGTCCACTTCCACAGCCCTTTGGGAATGGTGCAGTGGGGCAGCCAGTCTCCGGGCAGAAGGATCTCCCTGCATCTCTCGGAGGTGTCCCTGGTGCTGGGGCGGTCAGTCCCTGTCACTGCAGAGCCTTGACGGGAGCACAGAGGCTCTCCCTGTGCAATCTGCCTGTCGCCAGCAATCACTTCAGGCGTCAGATGGGGTTTGTGTCACTCGGCAGGGCTCTCCTCGCCTTGCTAGCTAGGACTGGGATTGAAGAGTGTGTTTTAAATGGCTCTGCTTGCTAGGGGCCAGAGGAAGTCACCCTTGGAAGCCCAGGGAACATGCAAGTTCGCCCTACACCTGCCTTGGAGCCTGCTCTTGGAGTACTTCCTGAGCAGGCTCAGGCTGATGCCACGGCATATCCTATTCCTTGAGGCTCAGCATCCTCCACCCTGGCATGTTCCTGTCCCTGCATCCCTGAGTGTGACAGGGAACAAAGGTCCAGGCACCCTGACAGCATTTGGGGCAACTTCTGGGGGCAGGGGAGGGGTTTCCTTCACCAACCCTGTATTCTGCCCTAGCCCCAGCTGCACTCCCAGCCTGGCAGGTGGCTCCAGAGGCAGGTGGAATTGCCCTGGGGCTCGAGGAAGGGGCTGGGTGGAAGGGTTTGGAGCAGTTTGGCTGCAGGTAGGGTTTCTCCAGGGAGGTGAAGCTGAGAGCATTGTAGTCCCTGTTTGACTGCTTTGATCCCTGAGGTCAGGCTTTTGGTGTGCCCCTGCAATTACAGAGGCTGTGGCTTTGCTCCATGGTGCCAGGGAAAGTGTGAGGCTGTCCCTTGGTCAGTTCTGTCTGCCACAGGAGCTGCTACCTGCTCACCACAGCTCCTCAGGCTGTTTTTTGTCTTCCTTCTCTTACCCACCCTGGGAAAACACTTGCTGAGCACAGCCAGCAAAGCACGGAGTAGAGGGGGTGGCCCCAGGGGAGAGCATCAGCCCATGAAGGCAATGAGGAAACCCCTCCTCCACCTCAGACACCCAGGTGGACATTATGTCCCTTCTCACTGCTCCCCCAGCCCCTTAAAACACCTGGAGGTGTTGGGAGAGAAGGTGGCCAGGGCAGCTCAGATGCATCTCAGCATCTCCCTGGTGTGCCCATGGGCCGAAGCGATCCTGGCACTGAGTGGAGGAAAGGGAGGCTGATTGAAGCTGAGTGGTTTGGGGTTTTTTTTCCTCTCCTTTTCTTTTGCTTTGCTTTTTTTTTTTAATTTTAATCTTTCCTTAAGTGTGAACACCATCTGGCTCTCCCAACTCTGTCAGCGCTTCCAGTCCTCAGGCAGCTTTGCTCTTCCTAATTACTGTCATTAGGCAGTGGGTAGCGATTAGGGAGGGATGCTGATGAGCAACATCAGGAAGGCCGTGGTCTCTGACAGCCTCATGCAGGGGGCTGGGTGGCCCCTTCTCCCCAGCCTGGGGCCTTTTGCAGCCGGGTAGCTTGGCAGGTGGCATCACAGTTTCCTTGTTTTGGTAGAGCATGACGGGGAAGGCATGGGGAAGGGAGGTGCTGGGTCCCTGGAAGGCAAGGTTGAGTCCCGGTGCATCCACTGACACCACTGGACATGGGGCTGCTTCAGGCAGTGGGGTGATGTTAGAGGTGCTCAAAGCTGCTGGGGGAAGGAGCAGCAGCTGGCTGAGCCCTGCTCTGCCTCTGGTTGTCCCAGCACTCCATGTCTGTTCTTCCACCAATGACCATTTGTCCTGGGCAGCCGAGAGGCCATGGTGATGTGCTGCATGGCTGGGCAGAGTCAGCAGTGACCCTACTGTTTGGCCAAAGCAGGGCTGGACACCAGCCTGCCTGGCCCTCCTCGACTTACCTTGCTGCATGGGGTTCACCCTCCCCGGCGGCGCTGCAGCCGTGCAGGGCGGTGTGCAGTGTCAGTGCCACCTCGTGGTAGGCACCCTGGACCTGCTGGCCTCTCACTTTCACCCACGGCCTCGGATGGGTGACCTCGGGGCTTGCAGGGGCTCCCACTGGCTGGCACTGGTGAGTGGGTGGTGGGGAAGGTGCCTCTGGGAGGGAATGACATCTGTGCCCCACGGGTGGGTGATGAGGTTGCTGTGCAGCCCCAAGCTTTGGGAGGATCGGAGGCTTTAAGTAGAAAGAGGAGGTCCCCACTGGGCACTGGCCTTCTAAATATTGCTTCATGCATGGGATAAAAGGTGTCCACCTTACCCTCCCTGTCCTACCTGTTTTGAGGTCCAGCACCCACAGAAAGACCATGGGGAGGCAAGAGAGGTCTGTGGGGGTGCTTTGGGCTCAAGTAGCTGGGCCCATGGGTGAGTTATCAGGAGATTAAACTGATATATTAACTAACAATGGAGGGAGAGAGAAGAAAGCAAGGGAAAAAGAGCCCAGGTGGAAGAAAGCCAAGATCATTGGAGGCTGGGGAGCCTGTGAGACTGAGGAGGATTTGGCAGGTGTGGCCAATGGATGCAGAGGAGGACCTTCAATCAGGGTAATCCCTGTCCCAGCCCTCCCTGTGCCACCACACTCTGTTGGCCACCTGACTCCTGCCTTAGAACCAGGGATGAAAACCACCCTCCATCCCTAGGAGCACCAAGGCTTGCATCCTTTACTGCCAGCATGGTTGCTGGGAGTTGGCAGGAGCTCAAACACCCATGTTACAGCAGAGCCTGTGGAGCTGTGATGGCTGGGCATAGGCCTAAGGTGATTATGCAGCAAGAAGAGTTCTAGCCCTGGCTCCTTCCTTCTGCCCTAGGATTCTCTGACTTTTCCCTGGTTCCCTGCTGTCCTATGGCCAGGTGAAGCCTGACCTCACCACCCTTTCTAGGGTAGGCACCAGGCTGAGGAGGAAACACAGCTCACAACTCACAGGGGAAAGTGAGAAACTGCTGTGGAAAGTCAAAGACAGATGACACACACCCCCAGAAAAACCACTTGCCCCACTCAGTGTCCTGCCAGCCAGCTCTCATGGAGGAATGGAGGTGGCCAGGCTTAGCTGGTCCTCAGCCATGCTGGTGAAGCTGGTGCAGAGCTCTCCAGCTCAAGGTCCTGCTGTATGCTCTGCACCACCAGTGATACCTGAAGCCAGAGGAATGGGGATCAGGAAGGTGCCTCCTCACTCAGACCTCTGACTCTGCAGCATTGGCAATGAGTTCACTTTATTATTTAATCTTTACAACCACATTTTTAATCCATTCCCTCTTCTCTGTGCAGACAAGATGGACAGCCCTCTGTCCTGCACCTAAGGAGGAAGAAGCACACACAAGGGGGGGCTGCAAATGCCTCCCGGCCCCAGGGCAGCTGGCTAAGCTAGGGGGCACCACAGCCCTGCCACGGCTGGCAGTTAGGCAGGGAGGATGCAGGGAAGATGCCCTGTATGCCACAACAGAGAGGGGATCCAAGGGGCACTCACTGGCTGAGGAATCCAATGTGGATCAAACTGCTGCTGCTACTGCAAATGCTGGTTGTGCCCCATAGAGGAGATGCCTGGCTGAAGCTCTGACAGAAATGAGAGCAGGAGTCCTTTCCTGGGCAGAGAGTGGAGTGGTTTTCATCAGGATTTATATGGGAATTTCTTTTTCAAATTGCCATGCAGGTCCTGCTGGGTGGGTGGCACATGCACAGGGCTGAGCTGCAGCAGTCACCGGGCAGGAAGCAGGAGCTGCTCCTGACAGTCCTGCTCCGGCTCCCCCTCGCCCCAGTTTCCCATGAAGCAGGTTGCTCTGCCTCCCACGAGCAGTCCTTCTTCCAGCAGCAAAACATTCCCCAGCTTGGCTTCAGCTCGTTTCCCCACTCCAGATGCACAAAGGCTGCTGGAAGTCACTTCACAGAGCCAGGTGCAGAGCATGGGGATGAGGAGATGGATGTCTGATTCATGCTGTGATGGTACCCTGCCTGCGATGTGCAGCACGGCTGCTGCAGATAACTGTGAGCCCAGTGCTGAAGCCTCCACGGTTCCTGCCACCAAGGCATGGGTCTGGAGCATCTGGAAACAGACACTCCACCATCCTCAGCCCTGAAGCTGAAACAGGAGCCTTCTCCATTCTGGGTCATGTAGAGCCTCAGCTGGATAAAAGCTCATCTTTGGCAGTGCATTTAAGTCTGGGAGAGGGATGATGGTGAGGAGTTTGGGCCTTGGGATATGTGGCAGCACCTGTAGATGCCTCTACGGGACGGGTACCATGAGCCTGCCTCTAGTGCCACAGGCAGAATAGAAGAGGGAGGGTCACCCTTCAACAGCAGTGTCTGGTCCTGCAGCCCCAGAGAAGAGCTCAGGCTTGGGCAGGCAGTCACTCACCTTCCTGTCAGGAGGGAAATCCCCTCTGCATAGTGCCACCAGGTGACCCTACAGTGAGCTGTGGCCCATCGACACTTGGCAGCAGCGCTCTCACACCTTGCTTGGCCACCTCTGCTCAGTCCCCAACGCCTCCACCACAGTGAAGGGGCAGTAGACTGAGGCTGCCACCGAGATGACTCCTCATGCAAGTAATGCCCCCCTCAAAGGCACTTCTAATTTCCTAATCATCCCCTCCAAGGCCAGCAGAGATTCTTACCCTACCCACTGGCCTGGCTTTGTTCAGTGAGGGAGACTGGCTGCTGTAGTTGCTCAGGAACAGCAATCCCACACTAATGAGTCTGGTTTTGAAGCAGTAAAGCCACTTGCAGTTGGGTGACCAAGACCATCGACAGACAAATGCCTGGGACCAGAAATGTTGGCCAGCTTGCACACAGGCAAAGCCTTGGAGACACTCACATAAATCAAGTCATCCTCCTACGCTCACATCACTCCCTGCCTGGTTTTGTGCAGGCTGGAAACATCCATCCCAAGTGACATGTGGTATTTCTGCAGCCGCAGCGAGCTGAAGGGATGCTTGTCTGGGGCCACAACAAGCTCATGGAGCTCCTCTAGGCCAGCAGTCTCTGTTGCCTGCTCCAGGTACTCCCTGGCTTCAGAAGGTCAGAGAAAAAGACAGATGTTCTTTTCCCCTCTCCTGCTCCCTGCTTTGGAGGGCTGACTTGTTTCTTGTTCCTGGGGTACCTGGCTGAGAAGGGTGTTCCCATGAGCACCAGTGGGCACCCAGAGAGAGGAGAGATCTGGCTATTACATCAGGCAGAAGATTGGAGGGTTATGGAGGGGGGGACAGGGAGAGGTAGGACTGTGCATGGAGCAGATGCTGGATGTGCCTTGCTCCGTACGGCCCCAACCCTCCTTTTGTGGAGGGCAGTAGCAAAAATCAAGTCAACGGCAGTGGTGTGGGATTTGGTCCTAACATGACTCCTCACCTCTCCACCTTCCCCTTTCTTGTTCTGCCATTCCAGCCCCATGTTCCCAGGAATCACCCATTTGGAAGCAGACTCATAGTGGCACAACCATGCCTTGCAAATGGCACAGCAGCCCCTGCCACGCTCTGTCCTCACCGCTCGTGACTTCTCCACCTCCTTCACACGGTACAGCTGTGGGCAGTTCAGTGGAACTCAGCATAACTCCTCCAGTGCTTGACAGACATAACCTGGGACTCAACACAAACGGCAAAGTGGAAAAAGATACTCATCTTAAGAGGCTGATCTTGCTCGAGGCAAAAGCCAGTCCTCAGCTCGCTTCTATTCAAGGCTTTTCCGACCGTGGGGACAGGCTCTGGGTGTCCAAAGGAGCAGCCAGAGTGCTCTAACCCCACTCCCCCCGCCCTCAAGTTCTCTGCTCTTAGGCAAAGTTCTGGGTGGTTTTGGTGGTGACCAGGACTGTGGCCCCGAGCTCAGTGGCAGGCAGTGGGAAGCTGTGGCTGCACTCCTCGTGCCGGGGGTACACGGCGGAGAGCAGGACGACGTCACCGTTGGCATCGCCCTGGCAGCACGGGCTCCGCTTGGCCGTGGCTTTTCTGGGTGGCCCCATCATCTTCAGGCCTTCATTGAGATGTGGATATGCAGCTGGGGTCAGGGTGGTATCTCCCTCCACCACGTCAGGGTCCTGGTAGCTTGGACCAGGCAGAGGGCTGGTGGCATCTGTGTTTCCTGGAAGGGGATAAGAAAAGCAGATTATGGGGTTCACAAAGTTGAGCCAGGTGCATCCCAGGGAGATAGTCCTGTCTCTGGAGACACAGAGAAAGGAAGATGGAGATGGAGCAGAAGGAGCCTTCAAGGTCTCCACCACACCTATCCAGGTATGAGCTCCTCCTGCTTACAACTGATGGGGTTTTCACCCTTGAAAAACAGTAGGGAAAGGCAGGAACTTGCACTTGCACTTTGAGCTCAGCCAGCAGCAGCTCAGCCCTGCCCTGGGTGGCTCACCTCCCACTGGGTGACCGCCTCCCACTTAAAAATAGACTTGTTTACATGCTTCAAACACAGCCTGCTGCCGGGCCCAGCCTGCTGCCACTTTGCCTGCGGCCAGGGCTGTGCCGGTGACCTTCCCAGGGTGGAGCCCCATGGCACTGGGGGAACAGAGACAGGGGCACAGAACCATCAACCAGGTTGGAAGAGACCTCCAAGATCATCAAGTCCAGCCAACCACCCAATCCTATCTAATCAACTAGACCATGGCACCAAGTGCCTCATCCAGGCTTTTCTTAAACACCTCCAGGGATAGAGACCCCACCACCTCCCTGGGCAGCACATTCCAGTGGCCAATCTCTCTTTCTGGGAAGGACTTCTTTCTAAGATCAAGCCTAAACTTCCCCCTGCACAGCTTAGGACTGTGTCCTCTTGTTCTGGTGCTGGTTGCCTGGGAGAAGAGGCCACTCCCCACATGACTACAGCCTCCCTTCAGGTAGTTGTAGAGAGCAATGAGGTCTCCCCCTGAGCCTCCTCTTCTCCAGGCTAAGCAACCCCAGCTCCCTCAGCCTCTCCTCACTGGGCTGTGCTCCAGACCCCTCAGCAGCTTTGTTGCTCTTCTCTGGGCACATTCAAGCAAGGGGCACCTCTGATGCTCTCCATCATGGCTGGACCTCTCTTGCCACTGGATTTTTCCCTCCTGTTTGGTTCTTGGTAGTTTTCCCAGGCATGTGAGTCATGGCTGTCACAGCCACGCTCAGATTAGTGAAAAGCCCCAGGTAATGTCCCCCAGGTCTGAGTCACCCAGCTGGCACTGCCAGCAGCACGCAAACAAGCTGGGGTGTGAGTGTGCCCCTGGCCCCACTGCTCCCTGAGGGGGCCCACTGGGGCAGTCGTGGGTGCCAGCATTCCCTGGGGCAGCCCCAAAAGGAGGCCCCAGGAAGACATAACCCCTGCTCAAGGACAGGGAGGGGTGAAGCCAGGCAAGACCATTTCTGAGAAGCATGGCCAAGGTTGAGTCAGTGCTAGGATAGGGGTCTCCAGAGGAAGAAATAGCCTCCTGGGTGCCAGCTGATGCCCCAACAAGATAGGCTATCACAGGGCAATATGGCTCTATTCCACCTGAAACTACCCCACCAGGAAGGACTCAGCCTCATCCCTCAGCCCCAGTCCTATTTTTGATGCCTTTGGGGACAACCCTGTGCAGAGGTCCAGTGTCCTGCTTAAAGGGGCTGGCCCTACTACCACTGGAATCTTTGGGGCATGCATCAGTGGGCACCAGGTATCCTAAGTGGATATGGCAAGCTAGGCAGTCAACACTGAACCTCTCATGGACAGACTCCCTCCCAAGCCATCCCCAGATGTCCAACTGCCACCTCCACAGCCCTTGCTCCATGTGTGGCCCTATAGCAATGGAGGGAGAGGCTCCTCAGCAGTGCTCTGTACGTGTTCCCCATGGAGACAGGACAGCGCCAGTGGATGTTTTGTGCAAGTGAAGGTGCAGGGAGATCTGTCAGAGGGAGACCCAGCAAAGGGAGGGATGGTTCAGCAAGGTCCCACGGGCAGTCAGGTGCTGCTGTGGGCTCCCAGGGGATGTAGGATATTGTCACTCGGGGAGCTCGGCTGCCCCCAGATGCTCTGGGGTGCCCATGGAGCACCTTATTGGTGTGGAGGAGCTGCCCTCAGCAGCAATGTGCCCCAGGAGAGCCAACAGCAAGTGAGCCCATCTGCCATGGGGTCCGTGGAGTGTTGCAACAGGGAAAGGGAGAGGTCCCCTACCTTTGGCCTCCTTGTCCATTGCCTTCCTCTTCCTCCTGCGCTTCTGTACCTTGCAGGCCAGGAAGAGCCAGAGAGCAGCCAGAGCCAGGATGATCACCACTGCCACTGGGACCCCGATGACCAGGACAGTGTTGGGCAGGTCCACTGAGGGGAGGGTGGGCACCAAAGTAGAGGTGGGCACTGTGCGGGTAGGCTCTGCTGTGGGACAAGATGCCAGCAGCGTCAGGAGAGGGAGAGCTGGCGTGAGGGAGGGAGGACAGCAGTGTCACCCACTGATCCATCTAGCCTCAGGACTGCAGTGGTAGGGAAGGAGGGTGGCTCTTCACCACTACCTACTGACCACTCACAATGAACTGCCACTCTGCCTGCTGGGACCCCCATCCCACCTGCTGCTGCTTCTGGCAAGATGAGGGTGTCCTGCTCTTCCCATGGGCACCCTTGGGGCAGGCTGTGACCCCCACACTGGGCTGGACCATCCCTCCTCTCCCCACACTGCAGAAGGAACTGTCTGCCGCCTTGCTCTCTTCTCCTCCCCCTCCTCCAGGTAAAGACAGCACTCTGTGCTCCATCACCACCTTCACTGCTGCCTGCAGAAGGTCCCCTGCACCTCCCACCCCTGGGGTGCTCCCAACCTCCTTGGCCCACCACCATGCAGCCCCAGGGAGCTGGCTTCTGGCCACCCTTGTCCCCTTACTTGTGTTGTCCTTGAACAATTCAGAGCACTCCACGCAGGACTTTGTCAGGAGGTCGAAGCACTGGGAGGAGAGGCAGGGGGAGGGAGCAGCAGCTTTTCCTGACGAGGACATGGCAGAGCGGGAGCGAGACTCCGGCTCCCGCATGGCGGTGGCGGCGCAGGGGCCGCCCGAGTGTGAAATCGCAGCGCCCTGGGGCCCGTGGCAGAGGGAGATGCAGTCTGCCAAGCTGCCTTGTCTCCCTTGGGGCCTGTGATGGCTGTGCTTGCCCTGGGGCGGATCCTCACCGGGGAGGAGGAGAGTTGAGCACCCAAGCCCTACCCCTGCCTGCCTGTGCAACGCGCTCTCGACAGACCGCTCTCCTCCAAACCCTGGAATCCCTGCAGCCCCTGCTGTACCCCAGTCACGCAGCACCCTCTGCCCAGGGGCATGACACCCCAGCCCCATGGTGCCACCTCCTAGGCCCTCATCCTTCCGCAGACCACCTCTGCATTGCCCCTAACCCAGCCATGTCCCCCAGGCTGCAGCTTGCTTTGCCATTTGGCAAGAAGTCCCTTCGGCATCCTCCGACGCCTACAGCAGTCTTTCCTGTGCCCCTTCAGCATCCTCCGACGCCTACAGGAGTCTTTCCTGTGCCCCTTCAGGACACCCCTTCCCAGGGCCATGGATTTGGCCTTGAATGGAGACTGCAGAAAGGGACTGGAGGAGAAGGGTGCAGGGGCACCAAGGTTTTATGAGCTCCCACTGTCCCCAGGACATGGCCTATTCGTGACTGCTGCACAAGAAGGCCAGCTGTTGTGTGCTCTCCATCACCTTGTTCTCTTCATCCTCTCTGGTCCCTATCTAGATCCGTGACAAGGAACCTCCAAGCCCCTTGGCACCACATCTCGTTCTCTTGAGTTCAGATCTGTCTTTAGTAACTACCTGGGGCATGGACAAAGCAGGTCACACCAAGAAAGTCTGATCCCTGTACCCTGGGATGGGACTAAATAAGCCCTTAACAGTCTTAGATGCTTCTGATCATGAGCAGGAAAAATCTGTTTCCACCAATAGCCACGTGGCAAAGCCCAATGGGGGAGATTAGGAGTGGAAAGTGATGGATTTCAGTGCTGTATATGGCTCTTCTCTGTCCTTACAAAAAAAACCACCCTCATGTCTTTTTCTTTGTCTCATAGGAAAGAAAGGGACCAGTCACAGTTTCTGGCTTGCTCCCAGCTGAAGGACGTGCCTTGGCCACAAGAGCACTAAGAGGCCTTCACTGCTGTGGCCCTATCCTTCAGGAGCTATAGCCTCCAATCTCTTTCTAGTCAGGTCTCTGCCACTCGTTGTCCTAGATTGAGGCTAGGAGGGGAGGAAGAGAAAAAACAGAGGATGCTCTTGCTTGAGGTGACAGAGCACCAGGTGTCCTCACTGGGCAACCAAGCTCCTCTGAGACAGGCCAGAGAGCTTGGTCCCTAGATATGCCTGCCCCTCTCCAGTGGCTTTTGTGCAAGCTGAGCCCACAGCTTCTGCAGCCCACTCCACTGAAGCCCCAAGAGGTGGGATGCAGTCACCAGCTGCCTGTGCTGGATGACAGCCCAAGCACAGCTCTCCAGTACCCCCATGCCCCACAGGGCAGGAGATGCCCTACAACAGGGCCATCCTGGCACCACAGCTACATTTTCCCCCTCTGCCAGCAGCATCCCCTGGGTTGCACCAGGGCAGTGCTGAAGCAGTCCCAGCACGTCTCAGCCCTCCCTCCCGGGCACCACTGGGCTGTGGGCAAGTGAAAGTTGCGACCAAAACCAGTCCCTGCCTGCCAGTTCCACGCCTGCAGCGATTTCACTTCCCTCCCCTGCCAGTGTGCCCAGCCACTTGCTCCCTCGACCCTCACATGCACAGGTGCCTGGCGGATGGGCAGCACCCTGCCTGGCAGCACCCTGCCTGGCAGCACCCTGCCTGGCTGTGCTGTGCTGCTAGTGATGGCCATACCAAGCCCAGGGAGCCTGTGGGCTCCTCTGAAGCGCTATAAGAGCCTGACCACCATTTCTGTTCCTCTGACTCAGTTATTCCCCTTCTATCTGAGTCAAAATATAACTCTTCAAGTGAGCAGGGACACACCAAGTACTTCCCTCTCTTGGTGTGGCCCCAGGCTTCAAGGCCATGAGAAGCATGGTCTGCTTGGCATTGAACAGGCTGCACTCCCCACTGTGCAGCTCCCTGACACAGGACATCTCTCTTTGTCCCATCTCACCCAAATCCCTGTGTCTTGTGCACCCAGGGTGAGGAGCAGGGCTGTAGTACAAGCACAGGATCATAAATGGCCACACATCCAGTGCCAGTGGGCACCAGCAACTTCTCTGGGGTGGGGGGTGTCAGAATGCCACAGCAGGGAGGGCTGAGAAGTCAGGTGAAAAGCTCAGGTTCACTCCAGGCCACATCTGAGCTCCACAGCAGAGAGCTCCAGAAAGAAGAGGACACCTGGAGTGCTCATATTCCCAGCAGGCAGCTCACAGAAGTGTAAGGGTATGGACTAGGGAGCAGAAAACACCTTGTTTTGTGGGCTGGTGAGGCTGGAGCCATGCACAGAGGCAGAGGACCCCCACAAGACAGACAATGCTCTGTCAGGATACCTGCTTCTGAAACACCTCCCTCCTCCAAAAGCTTTGCTGTTCTTCTTGCTTTGCTGTTCTTCTTGCCCTGAGGTATTTCCACCTGCTGGTCTTTTTCCCAAAGGGAGATGCGCCTCTCTCTCCTCCCTGAAATCCTCCTTGCTGTATTTCTCCTGTGTCAGCCACCTCTTGGCAACCCCCAGCCCATATTCCCAAGGGTCCTGCTGTAGCACGGTTACCCTTCCCCCGGTTCTTCCCCTCACCCCTCCCTACTTGTCTTAATGCAGGGGGAGGGAATGGTTCCTGGCATCTGCTGTACCCCAGTGAACAAATTAACTCTGTGACCCCTCCAGTCAAATAAATGCACGGGGGAAAGCCCAAACCAGGGTACTCACATTTGCTTTTGACACTGAGAGTGAGGCTTACAACAGAGCTCAGCAGCTTATGGCTCCTGTTTTGGTACTTGGAGTGAAATTCTGAAGCCTCAAATGCACAGCAAGGAGCCCAGGGACAGCAGCAACAAGGTCCTGCAAACAGCATCCTCCCAACTCTTGTTGTGTGGAAGGATGCTGCAGCCTCCTTACCACACCTGATCTTACCTTATTCCCCTCTCCCTTTCTCACCCTTCTTTATCCTCACCTACAGCTTCTTGATGTTCCCTTCCCGGCCCGTCTGCTTCTTCCTGCACCAAGACAACAGTGTTTGAATTCACACACAATAATGCTTACTCAAGGAGAAAATCACCACTGACTTCCCCAGTGGCACTCACACGTGTGCCTGCTCACCAACGTGGCCCAGGCTGCCCAGCCAGCTCGGGGCATCAGCTGTCCCATTCTTCATCTCCCCATCTTTGCCTCCCCTGTCCTTTGGAACGGCTTGTCGATCGTTTGTTGGGGTCTTTTTTGAGCAGAAGAAGTGAAAGCCTGGTGAGTAGTTTGAACTGTTTGCATCCAAGAGCCAAATATGCTTGATAATAGCACAAATACATAATTAAAGAGCAGAAGGAATGACTCACTGGATAAGGAAAGGCACTTTTCTTATCTCCTCTGCAGAGAAAGAAAAGCCCCAGGAGCCTGGGACTCCAGCTAAGTAAGTGCTTCTATTAAACAAATAAACCAGCAAAGATAGGGGAAAAAAGAGAGCTATTTAAAACTGGTGTGCTAATCCTGGAGCTGGAGAGCTCCGTTTCCAGTGCTCCAGCTGTGCACTGGCGCTGGCTGAGGGCAGCTGCTGGGATCTCCGTGGCAGAGAGGGTAGCGCCGGTGACCCCGGGAGCATGGAGGAGCGGTGGTGTCCTGCGGCTGGTGGTGCACACAGGAGTGACTGGACTCGTGTGAGCGGTTCCTCTGGTGTCAGGGGTGGGTGAGGTGACTCAGGCACACGCTCACAGAACCGCCTGTAGCAGAAAATATCCACCGAAAGTGCACCCTCTGCTCGTGAGCACCGGAAACCCAGAGGCTGGGCAAGCAAGGAGGCCACCAGGTGTTTGTCAAGCAGCCTCAGCTACCTCCAGACAAACCTCTGACAGGATGCACCCAACGCCCCAGGAGAGCCTTGGCACAGCCCAGTGTCTGCCCTGCATCCACACGGTGCCACTGGAAGGCTTCTGCTGGAGCCAACCCCAAAGAACATTTAGGCAAATCAAGCCCCATGCCCCTTCCCAGCACCCCTGTGCTGGCTGCTGGGATGCAGCCCTTCCCAAAAGGTCCCACTATGGCTCTCAGGAGCCAGCTTCTCAGGACTCCAGCACAAACCTCGCCTTTGGGATTCGCTGGGATGCCCCAGCCCTGCTTTGCTCTGCCTTCTCAAAGCCAGATAGGCTTAGGAACAAAATCTGGGAAGATTTTAGGAACAACAGTAGAAATTGAAGGTTTCCAGAGATCAGCCCTCACCCTAAACCCCAGACCCCCTCTGCAGGTTCTCTGCTTTTCACCAAGGGTTTTCGTGGCACCGCTTAGCTACCTGCACAGGGAGTTTGGTGTGGGGTGGTGCCAGCATGGCACTGGCTCTGCTGAACATCATTCATCTCCTTCCTTCTCATTTGCTTGTACCTGGAGTTTTGCTTGTCCATGAATTTAAGGAAGAACAAGCAGGTGTCCTTGGCTCCCTCTGCCAGCAGGCTTGGACCCC
Organism: Melanerpes formicivorus; assembly: GCF_026170545.1. Taxonomy (NCBI): domain Eukaryota; kingdom Metazoa; phylum Chordata; class Aves; order Piciformes; family Picidae; genus Melanerpes; species Melanerpes formicivorus. The sequence continues at coordinate 21,643,145 of NW_027142360.1, forward strand.
TCCAGGGGTAATGCTGAGCACACAGACTAGGCTTCCACAGTTGGCTACCCTTTGAAATCCCTTTCAGGCTCAAGCTCCCTCTGCCCATCCCTTCTCTCTTCTGCAGAGAGCCTGGGCAGGACAGAGGAAAGCAGGATTGAGGATGTGAGGGAAACTCTCCCATCTCTGAACCTGTTCTAGTGGAGCTGAGCCCTTGACCTCTCCCACCAGGAGCAGAGAGTAGAGGAGGACAAGGCTGTTTCCAGCCAGCGTGCAGCCTACTTTCGCCACTCTGCAGTGTGCAGTGGGATTCTCTTAGCACGGCTTGGGTCCCTGGACACTGCCCCAGGCTTTCACAAGCCTCACCATGTCATGAACAACACACCAATAGTTGAGGCCAGCTCTTCTGCCTCGGCATCCCCTTGAGCAAACAGCAAGCAAATCCCCCTGCCCACTCAGCCTGGGGCAGGAGTGCTGCCCCCATCCTCACCCTGAGGATGAAAGGGAGCTTGCTCTGTCCTACCTGGGGGAGGCTGCAGCTGGTCATAGGGAGCATCCATGTGCCCTAGAAGGGCCAGGTAGCACCTCCAGCACCAAAACATAAACCAGTGGCTGAAGGTAATGTGCTGCCACATCATAAACCTCTGAGCAAGTGGGTTCAGGCATGTGTATGCCAGGGCAGAAACCACCTTGCCATGGGGAGCTCCACCACTGCACTCTTGGGGCATTGAGGTCTCCAGCAGACAGGGCCAAAATCAAAGCCTGATGAAGGCAAGGGGCTGTGTCCTGCTGAGCCTTCACTTTTTGTAGATTGCTCCAGCAGAGAGGGACAGGAAAACACTTTGGTCAGCCTGGCAGGCAAAATTCAAGTAAGCAACCCCAACTGCATTCTGCATAGAGCATGGCAGGAGAGCTGCAGCTCCAGCTCACACAAGGGAACGTCTTGGTGATTATGTTTGAGCAGGAAGGCAACCTGAGAAAGTACAAAGGTGCCTGCAAGTGATTCCAACACAGAAAATAATGTTTTACCTGGCTGCACAGACTTATTGCAATTGACTCTGCTGCCTGCTGTACAGCCACCCCCCTTTCCTGCCCAAAGTAACACCTCACCACCCCCCACAGACTGCAGACCCAACGCAGCACAGCTGCTCCACAGCCGTGCTCCTCAGCACCGGCCACAGGAGACAGCCCAAGAGAAAGTCACAAACCCAGCAGTGTGCCTGGGTAATGTCGAGCTGAGCTCACATGAGGAGCAGAGCGCACCAAAAAATCCCCCTGAACTCCTGTGGAACCTGCAGGCTGCAACAGCTTGAGCAGGGGTAGGGTTCCAGGAGCCTGCATGGTCGCTGGAACTGTACACTGCTCTGGAAATGGCTACCTGAGCTGGTTTTCGTGGCTGACCTGTTTTCCTCACTAGCTGGGAGGAAGCTGTCCTGCAGCCCCCCACCACCCCAGGCACGGACAGAGGCAAGGCCACCTCCCGCACCCCCACTGTCAGGGAACTCAGACTTTTCCTTTCATCGCTGTGGGACGAGCAGCCAAGCCAGGGGAGGGCAGGGATTGTGACTGTAGGCTGCTCGGCCATTCAGGTGCCAAACTCAAGCTGGTTGCAGCCCCACAGCATTGAGAGGGACTGCAGTGCTGCAGGAGGAATGAGTGGCACATGTTTGGACATGAGCAAAGCCCCAGTCTGGGATGAGCAGCAAGGAAGTGCATTTCCACTGAGCCGAGGCAGGTCCCGTGGCCGGCTGGATGCCTCCGGCAGCGAGCTCGTCAGCACCATGCTGCCGGCTGCGAGGCTCTGCCTGACAGCCTCCCCTCTCTTCCCTCCCCAGCCCAAGCACCCCCGTGCCAACAGCATTTCATTAGTCTGCAATGGCATTGCCATGCTTACCAGTCCCTCCCCTACACTGTTCTCCAGCTTCTCGTGGACCTTTAGGTCCCAGCTTGGTGTAAAAAGGCAGGAGTGATTAAATTTCACGGGCTTGAATGCAGACTAACGTTATGAATTTCAAAAGCCACATTAGGGATGCAATGCAGGAGACAGCTGACAGGCAGATTTGGCCTGTGCACCTCCTCTCCCGGGCAGCATCTGGGTGTGATGCCTCGGCTGTCCTGCCAAAGCCCAGAGAAGCAACAGGGGAGTGATGTGTTGGTTAGGAAAGGAAGGGAAGGATGCAAGGCTCAGGGGGTGGAGAGGGACTGCCAATAGCCCTGTGCCATGCTCACAAACACAATGGACCTGTGGACAAAGCCATCAATTCCCTTTCAAAGGGATGGTCCTACCCATAGCTCTCAGGAGATTCCTCTGTAACAGCCCCACCGAGTCTCAAGCCTTTAGGGCCTTAAAAGCTCTGTCTGGAAGGACAAGCTGCACTGGCACAGTCTGCCACAGGAAGGGAGATGCTGCAGATGGAATGAATGGTCCTGCCAAGGCAGAGAGGTGCAATCCCCCACTCCAAGATCTCTCTCAGAGATCTTCTTATCTCATAGCACCCACAGGAGAGGTCCTGCCTTCTGCCACAGCCCACCAGGAAGGCTGCCCACTCACCTGCAGGGAACATCTGCCGGCCAGCATGGCTCCCTGGCTTGCACTTTCCTTCCACATTGCAGCCACAGCACCATGGAGGGCCAGACCACCAGAGGATGTTTCTGAGGGACTGTGCAGCAGTCCAGCACTTCCCATCACCCAAACTAAGAACTGAACATTACAGGCTGAGGGCAGATACAGCTTTATACCCTCTAATAATCTTGTCTCTAAGCTAGATAACCAGGACTGTAAATCCCTGGTGATAATCACAGCCACCATGCCTGCAAGCTCTCCTCCAGCCCATTCATTTGGCTTGATGATGCTTTAAAGAGACATCTAATGAGGATAATCTGATTCAAATCCCCTCTGCTTTTGGGCAGCAGAGCAATGCAGGCCCCCTCAAACTCCTTCCTCCATGACTGTCTCTATTTCCCCTTCTCATATGAATCATTCTGGGGTTTCCTTTGCTTTTCACATCGCTGTTTTGCTTCTTTGATATGACCACTGCAATCAAGACTTGCTCCCTTTAGGACCTAATTAGCATGAAATCAAACTTGCTTTTCACTCATGGTCTCACAAGAGGATGCTGGCCTGTGTTCAACTCTCACTTTGGGTGCAGGGAACATTGCAGCCTGCTTTAAAAAAAAACCAACAAAAAGTCCTTCTTTACCTGATTCAATCAGAACCACTTACAGGAGATAGGCACACATTTCAAGCTTGGCAAAACAAAAAAGCCCAGCTTTGGGAAGCAGGGAAGGTCTCAATCACACTCAGCGTTCGGCGCAGAGCAGATGGTGAACAGACCGCCTATATAATTTATAGGGCACCATCACTATGTATTAGTCCCATGCAGGGGCTGAGCTCAGCCAAAGGATGGTCCACGAGCAGAGGGGGGACACTCACGCAGGTGATGCTCCACGTGCAGCCCGGGCAGGAGGGAAGAGTCAGGTCCTGAGGAAAGCACAGGCTTCACGTTTCATCTCCTTCACAACACGGAGCAGAGGACACGGTGCAGCAGCCCTTGCCCCAGAGGGGTTTGCTCTTCCCTGCAGGCTGGGCAAACTCTTCCTAGCCCACAAACTTGTGCTCAAACTAGGTCAGTGTTATGCAACATCTGTGCGCAAGCAACTCCCCTTCCCCGGGAGCAGCTCACACAGTGGCACAGGGGATGCCAGGGCAGCACAAGGCCAGGTGTTGGGGGTTGTTTGGACTTCTTTGGGGTCACCCCACTGGCACAGCCTGATGTGCAGCTCACTGGGGTCCTGAAGCTCAAGGGGGATATGCACCACTACCACAGCTCTATTTCCATGGCACCTGGGCCCCTCTGCCCCTGCCTTTCACCCAGACACACACTGACCAAGCTGTGACAGCGTGAAGGACCCACAGGTAAGAAAAGGAGACAGAACTGCTCAGGACAGCCAAGTTGGGTTATAAACAAGGAGTAACAGGACTGGAAATATCAAGAGGAAAAAACAGGTAGTAAAAACACTCTCTGTAGACCAAGGTGAAGGCAGCTCCATCCCCATTTTAAGTAACAAAGCTTTCAGCCCTCTGCATAGCTAAGCAGCCCTGGAGACAAGCATGCAAGACCAAGCCTATAGAGGTGACCACTGTGCAGGCACAGAGTGATACTGTGCTATCCCAAGGCTTCCAGAGCCTCTGCTGTTCGGCATAAGAGCACAAGGCACTGAGTCACCCCTCAGTCCCATGGCAAAACAAGGATTAATTAGTGGATGTTGGCACATTGCTTTGAAGAAAGGTGCTCCACTGCAGCACGAGTCACAGGTTGTTACATATCAAGCTGAGTCAAACACAGTCCTGGCTTCACTTCTGTCACCCCTGGAAGAGCAAGAAAATGGAACACAGCACTGCAGGATGAAGAACATTCACACTAGAGCAGTGCCAATGCTGCTGTCAAACCTAGGAGAGTGGCCAGCACAGAGGTTCAGGAGAGATTTGGACTGACCAGTGCAGACAGCAATAGTGCCTCAAGGACTCCCGAGGGTTTTTGCCAACCCAAGAACTGTGACACCATAGCCAGTGGGGATGGAGGAAGGTATGGCCAGCTGCAGCACAGCACTATCACCTCCTCACTACAGGGCAGGCACATGGTGGGACCAAAGAGCTTCTATGGAAAGACAGGAAAGGAAAGCATACCATGATGCCAGAAAAGGGCAAGAAGCCTCAGCATTTTTACTACTAGCTGGGCTTTTTAGATCTTTCTAAATGCTCTCCAGTGTGCCTCTGCCTTGGTAGTGCACATGGACCTCTCTAGAGCACTCCAGGGTGCTTCAACTGGTCCTGGCACAGGTTGTAGTGCAAAGAAGGTGGCAAGACCCAGAGGGCTGAGCAGCCCCTGCGCACCAGGTTTCCCAAAGGGAGGTAGCTTCTTTCTGTTTTTGCCCTCACCCCAGCTCGGTGCTCCTTCCGTGACGCGCAGAGCCCCCAGGGCTCTGGCACCTAGCCCACAGCTGCACCTGGGCCGGCAGCGGGGATGAAGTCTGCGCGTATGTAAAGCACAGGCTCCGTCACACGCCGCTGCCTGCCCTCGGCTCAGCAGGCTGGGGGCACGTCGGGCTCAGTGCTGCTCCTCACAGACCACCACCACCGAGAGCTCGCGGGGGGAAGGGACATCAGCATCGGGGCACATGTCAGCTCCCACAGGAACCCGTGGCAAGAGAAATGTGTCCCGGTACGGGCCAGGAGCCCGCGGCAAGGGAAACGTGTCCCGCTACGGGCCAGGAACCCGCACTACTCAGCTGCCGAGGAGTCAGAGCAAGTCACATTACTCCCGACTCCCCTGCGCCCAGCCTCTCTCACACGCTGGTTCTTCACAGCCAAGACAGCCTCTCCCGTGCCGAGCCGACCCGGGGGGATGCCATCCTGCCTTTGCTGTATTAATATTAAACAGTGAGGAAGAGATCCAGAGACTTTGATTTCTCCCACAGGCTAATTCAAGGATAATTGAACTGTGCAGGGAATTTCAGCATTTCAGAGGCTGGTTTTGTTCCAGTTCACAACAAAACTCAGTCCTGCCACAATGCCTTCCTCACGAGCAGGATCACAACCCAGTTTTAGGCAGCCTTCCTCAGTGCCTGCCTGCAGCAGAGTGGGGCAGATAAGCAGCACAAAATAGGGCCAAGCTCAGGAGATGCCCAGGAGGCAGCCCCCCCCCAAAATCCTCCTTCCCTGGGAGGTGAGGTTTAAAAAACACAAACCAAACACACACAAACCAACAACACCCACCACCACCTCTGCTAATTGGGACAAAGTTTATTCTGAGTGTTTCCATCAAATTCCAGATTTGAGAGCCCAAGGCAACATCAATTCACCCTCATCACACCCCCCCTAGCTCCTGCTGTAAAGGCAAGGGAGGTACAGTGCGTTTTAACACACGTGCTCAGGGTCGTGCAAGAAATCATCTACACAGGTGAAACAAGCCCAGCATTTCTGACTCTCAGCTCTGGGATGTGCCAGCTCTTGCCTTCTCTTGCATATAAATCACTTTTCTCCACCAGTGAAGGACAGCTGGTCACTGAATGGAAAGTGGCAGTCGTTCAGCTGCCCACAGCAACGCTGCACATGAGCTCAGGGTGGGAAGTGGAGAACACTCAGCATGCAGAGGAGACTGCCAGGGGATCTGGGCCAGCTGAACGGAGACAGAGCAGCTGGAATGTGGCCAAAGCAAAGCCCAGTGCGTCTGAAAAATCAAGACAAGTTAAAAACCCCACAGAAGAAAGAATCTCCTTTGCTTTTACCATTAGAGCAGGTACTTCAGCCACAGCTTTGCAGGTCAGCTCCCGGCAGCAGAGCAGGAGTCTCCTCTTGTCCACTGCTGCTGCAGACAGCAATCACGAGAGCTACCAAGGAGCAGTTACAGCATGACTGCCACCACTGACCTAACCCAGCCAGCCTCTTCGAACCACAGGTCCTGGCAAGCACAGACATCCTTCCAACCAGTCCCCAAAGTAAATACAAGAGGTGGCCTTGAACCTAAGCCTCTACCACTAGTTTCAAGGTTTGGAGAGACAAATAAATGCCCAGGGCTGGATTTATCTCTGATCTTTGTTCCAGGGCAGAAAGATCTTTTTACTATAGGGACCTTATCAGTACACAGATTTTTCTCTCCTGCAAGTATAGGCTAAACATAGTATATCTTACCACACTTCAAATTTGGAGCAACAAAACCAGCAAAAAGCCACCCCAAACCCTTCCCTTGGAAAAACCTGGTGTGGCAGAGAGCCATAATCCCAACAGGTAATGCCAAGCGACCTGACTTGTGCCAAGATGTCTTGCAGATGACCTTCACAAGCAGCTCAGCTAGCAGGCTAATGATACAAAAATGATGTGACTGGACTGCCTGTAAAATCCCACAGGTCAGCTTGCTGGAGCAGAAGAGCCCCTGCTACAGCCTCTTTCAGTTCCACTCAACCCCACCCCACCCCCCAGTGCATGGCCAAAGCTTCCAGCAGTGCAACTGGTACAAAGTCTTCTACATTAATTAAATCACTTTTACACTAATTTTGCTGACAGAGCTGACAAACAAAAGCATGTCCACAAACTGAAACAGTCAAACCAGCAGCACTCCTGGGTACTTCTGCCACGGAGCGAGGGATTTCTCTTTGTAAATTTCCATAGGGATAGTTTGCTGAGGCAACAGAGCTTGGAAGAGAAAGCAAGCAACTCCAAAATATTTCCAGTTAGATTTCAGGCAGCTTAGCAAGCTCTTTTGCAACCTCTAAACCCAACTGAACCCAAGCCATTAGCCTTAATTCAGCTTCAGGCTTTCCATGCCTCTGATCCCAATGCAAGTACTACTTTCACAAGGCCTTTATCAAGCATCGGCCCTGGCTACTCCATCCGGATGAAAGATACCCTCGGCTGCCTCGTCTTCTCTGGGAGGGGCAGAGTTCTGGGCTGTCTAAACTAATATCTGACAGTTCCTAGAGGTATTTCCATAGCTGAAGCTGTAGCTTTAGATGTGTCCCAACTACTTTCAGCTGTAAAACATGATGGACCCAAGACACAGTGTCATATTCTTAGATACGCTCCACTTCCCCTGCCAGCTCCAGTGAAGACTTTTGCTTAAGAGTAAGAAAAAATATTAGCCCCGAGGTTAGGGGAGATTCTGCTCTTAAGGAACTAGATTTTATTTTGTACCAGCTGGGATTTGGCCACCTGTAGGAAGTACAAACAGCATCTTTCTTCTTTGAAAGTCGTAGAAGGAAATTGTCTGAAACACAGCACTGGAAAGAAAAAAAAACCCAAAGCCCAACAACAAAACCCAAACCCTCAGTGTTTGACCATGCAAGAATGGTCAGCACATGTGGGATGCTACAGAGACTTCTGGGTGAACGAAAGAAAGTTTCATTTTTGCTAGTTGAGAAAGCACAGAGAAATTACTCTTGAGACCAATGGGATTTTACCAGAGTCCAGCCGTTATTAGAGGCGACAAGAAAGCAACCTAGGAAGCATCTCCTTACCTCAGAGCAGTTGTGGAGGACATGAGAGACTGGTTCACTTCATGCCACAGCCCTTCCTTCCCTCCCCCAGTCTGCACCTGCACATCAAGAGCAAATCGAAACCAGTCTATTCTAAACCATGGTCTCATTTATTTTGAGGGACCCAAAGCGAGAGCGAGGCTGAGGAACCATCAGGGAAACTTGTTTCTCTCTGCTGGCAAAGTCCTGGCTGCTGTCTTCAGGATCATAAAGCTAGCTGAAAGTAGGACATGCCCATTAAGCTTCCAATCCTTCTTACACGTCCATGAGAGTTTGCACATGTCTTTCTCCTTTGGGTTTTAGCCAGTCCAGCCCTTTTGGGCACCATAACACAGCTGAATGGTTTAGCTCCTTTTGTTCCAGCTGACAAACAACCTAGCCCTCCCCTGCCAGCAACAATACCACTGGAGCTGGGATTTGTGTGCCCTCTGAGCAAGGATACAGGCTTTGTGCCTTGCTGAGCTGTCTTTGCAAGGACTGCCAGCACACACAGCTGACTGAGCCTGCAGTGCTGCTTTCTGCTTTTTCCTGCTCACAGACAGATGTTGGAAGCAAGCTAAGCGAAACAGAGCTCTGCCCCAAGGAACACTAAAGCACACTATTAGGGATTAAATAAATTAAACCAGAGGGGAGCTGAACACATTCTTGCTAAGCATCATTTCTACCTGACACACCATTCTGACATAGGAAACATCCCAGTTTCAGGAAACGCTGTTCTGGAAGGTGGCTCAACTCCGAGTCCAAGGATTGCATACAGAAAGGTTTTGCCACCACCACGTGGCTGAAACCATGACTGCAGCTCCCCAGCTAACTGGAAGTTCAAACTGCCACCCAGGACCAGCCTCTCTGCCAGGGTAAACTGAGGCAAGCATTGGTAGGTTTAAGAACTTGTGCCACATACCAAGACAAAGAGCACACAGTTTATTATTAAAAACAATGCATATTATTAACTTACAACTCCAAAACACACTACTGACTTGCAAAAGGGTAAAGCATGAACAACTGCTGACAAGAACCTGTCAGCTCAGAAATTAGAGACAGCATACACCCAGCCTGGAAGAGCCAACAGATGTTTTCTCTACACGTGGTCCAGAGTCTGCTGTTTCATCTCTCGTTAGCCCTAGGGGCTGGGCTTGACAGACTAGGGTTGCCTGTTATCCTGGGCTTGACAGATGGAGCTTTTTTCTTTAAATACCTAAAAGAAAGCTAAAGTGCTAGATAACCTTCTTTAGTCCCTTCCTCCCCAGTTAGGTATAAGGCTTGAAAACACTGAACCCTTCACTGGGCAGATGCTCACACAGTTGGATCATTCGCTGCCACCCGCAGTCTGTCTTGAAGCTGCAGGGCAGCCTTCCTTCCCCATTCTTCTCTTGTGGGGGGAGGCAAAACCTGACAGAAAGGCTTCACATTAGGCCAAGGTGCTGTCTTTCAGCTGAAAGCAAGCCTGAGCCTGCTGCCTTTTCTCTGGTGACTTTGAGGCTGTGAATGCAACATTTGGAACAGTGGCCTGTTCTGGTATCCTCTCGATAGAGCACAACTCCCAGCCACTAACAAACTGGGTGAAATTCCAACTTGAACATGAAATGGGATTCAGTAGTAATAATGAACAGGAATCCACAATTCAAACTGTCCAGCACCCTCCACAACCTCCCCCCCCAGCATCTATACATTATCCATCAAACTTTTCTCAAGAGATTAGCAACTAAGAGGAGCTCTGGATGAGCAATCACGACAAGCCAGGCAATAAACTTCCCAAAGCAGTTCCAACTGCAGCAGCTTGAATGCCCAGAGTGGATAAAAACTGATGAATCTGGCTGAATTCTCACAATGAGAAGCTAGTCATCAGCAGAGTTTCTCATCAGTGAGCCAAAGCACAAGGCAGAAACTCCTGGTACATGACCAGCACAGATCTGTAACATCCGGAGAAGTCGCTGAGCAGTGGCAACTCGTATCCCATCCAACTGTAAACAGAATGGAGAAATTATTTAGTCAATAGAAGAAAAGCAGTGCTAAGCTGTAATAAAAGAAAGAACTGGAGCAGGCATGAAGTATGGATCAGAGTGGCTAGCTGCAGAATATCCTAAAGCAACAACCAATTTACTCCCCTAATGTTAGGGAAGGTACTGCATTGTCAGCTAAAAATCCCTGAAAGGGCTGCCAAAGGTACAGATATTACCTGCTGGCAGGGAAGTAGTCTCTGAGGGTGGGATGAGGAGTACAGGGAAATGTGAAGTGTGCTACTGCTGAATGCCAAACTCTCCCTTCAGCTTTTCAGACCACGCAGGTAATTGGAAAGAATGGCACATCAGATGGCAAAACAGTCTGTGAAGCAGCAAAGTCTGGCTAACAGGAAGCATTAGAGGGGCCAGAGTTACATGACAAAGAACAGCCCAGGGGCTCCCAGGATGAGAAAAATGCTTCAAGGAACAAGTAGACCAAGGCTTAGTCTATCAGAGAAGTCTTTGTTAATTTACACTTGGCTTCTTGAGGCTTTGAAGTAGCACAGGAAAGAGCAGGTAATCTGGAAGACTCATTTCAAGGACAGTTAAGACTGTTGTAGCTCTGCTTGTTCTGTAGCAAGGGTCTGGTCTCTGACACGTATCAGGACAGCAGTTAATGTAGTTAATTTATTGCTAATGTAACGATGTTCCTAAGGATCACAGAACAGTTGAATTCACAAATCCCTTCAGACACCAAATAAGCACCTTACCTCCAGCTCACAGAACAGCACAGGACTGCAGTAGGCTTCGCCCAATTTCCAGATGGCATTCACCTCTATGCTGGAGTAGTTCACCCTGCCGACTACAGAAGTTTTCCTATGTCACAAGCCTCATAATCAACATTCAGTGAAGAGAAGTTACCAGGAAGATACACATCCACAGAATGATCCAGAGCTAACCTTGAGAGTACCATGGAAGGCAGGGCAAATGTGAGCAGTACAAACAGAATGGTACAAGGTTTGTGACAGAACTGCAAGAGAAGTCTTTCATAACAGTGACAGCAGGAATTGTATTGCCACATTACCGAGCACTGCAACATAACATTTTGGACAAGGGACCAGTGCACCACCAGCACGGGGAGAATCTTCCACACTAATCAGAAGCCCTCCTGGCTCATGTGGTATCACAGGGTGGTCATTTCTGCGGAATTTACTCTGCCAAGAGGGCCATTGCACAAGATAATGCTAAGACTCCTTCTCACACTGGAATTAGGCCCCCTGACTCCCAAATTCCAGAGACACAGCAACTCTTTACCAACACCAGAGCAGTACAGCCTGGTCCCTCCAGTTCAGAGATGAACTGGGATGGGTACACAGGAAAGCATCCTCTCTGCTCAAGGCAGGGGGGAAGAGATAGATTAGAAGCACAACCAGGCCAGAGAGTACACAGCAGGGATACCAGTCTTGCATTAAAACTATATTTAATAGTTTAGCAGCTCTCCCATTTAGATTCACTTTATTACCACAGTATCATATGCTTCTCACTGCTCATTAAGATTATCATTAAGACAGATCTGCAACAGTGAATAGAACAGACTTCTGCAGTGCCACAGGAAGAGACATTTAAAAAATTAAATCAACAAACAAATCATATTCAAGAATTAGGGACAGAGAAGTGATGTCTGACTGGCAAAAACAAAGAGGAGAGAGCAAGTGACCATGAGAGAATTGTGCTTTGTCTAAGAAAACAATGAAGAAAAGCAGATGAGGTCAGAGAATTTAAACAAAGCTTCCAACAAAGCCACTGCCTTCCTTTGTTTTAAGGCATTGCCCCATTTTAAAGGGAAGCAACAGTGAGCTGTCCTGCTCAGAGAAGAAGGCTGATGCCATACATACCCCCAGTGACAAGAAAGCACACTTTCCCCAAGAAGAAGCTGACATCCACATGAGCCAGGGAAGCTTCAACATTGCTCAAGCTGTCAGAAAAACACAGAGAATCCAGTTGGATGGGGAAGGAAAACCAGTGCAGCATAAGGACAAAAGGAGTAACTTCCAGAAGCACAGTTTGGAAACCAATGATGTTAACATCTGCCGAGCTGTGAGCCGGCAGACTTATTATCTATGCTAAAAGCATAGCATCAGAGACCTCTGTAATACCCACAGCTGTTTAATAATCCATGATGAATCTTTTCTACCCAAGTCAAGAGCTAGACTTAGTTAGAACTGTGCCCTCCATGATTTGTGGACACCAAGAGTCCAAATCCATTATCATCCAACAAGACTTCAGCACTACTTTGGCTCTTTCAGAAGAGCTAGCCCACACATTTCTGCAGCACCATCTGTGCCGTAAGTGTGCAGCTGGGCCTGTCATTTTTGGTAAATGAGAGCCCAGGATCATCAGTTACAAGTTAAGCAAGTGAAAAAATGCTGACTTCTGTGCATCAGCAAGTCTTCACTTATGGCCTGAGGACACAAATATCATTCCTACAAAGATGAGCACAAGATGAGGGAAAAGGGATCAATGCCTAAGCGCACCCATAGTGCTGACCCTACTTGACCAGCAGGATCGGTGAACTGGGGACAGAGGCAGCAACTGGATGGTTATTAGGTAGCACTGCCTAAGGCATGTCAGCTAAGCACACATTACAGAATTTAACAGCACCAAAGCCATCCCAGAACCAGATGCAGGAATAAATTCTGCCTTCTCTGCTATGGCAACTTAGTGCCTAACAGGCATGTTATTGGACAGAGTGGTTTGGTTCCAATCCGTTGCTGGAAGGCAGAAAGCCTCTGTGTGTATTACTGGGCTGTTCCACCACAGCAAGATTGGAGTTTGAAATCCACTATTCAGCAATTCTGACACAGTAAAAATGCAGATTTAGCCAGCAATCGAAGGAAGAATATCAGTTTCCCCTCTTCTATTTTTACCCTTCTCTTACCTGTATTTGCTCTTGATGTCAAACATAAACACAATCAGATCTATCCTGGGCCGAAGGTGATCCCTCTCTGAAGGCAAGGGGAGGGATGTAGCAAGGTGACTGAAAGATAATAAATTTGTCACTTTAATCAACTAGCTTGGCAAAGGAGTACCCACTTAACCACAACCACTGCAGTTCACTGTGTAGCAAGGTACCAGAAAGCCCATTAATCACTAAACATGCAGGTACTGAAGAGGCACTGTGATCCTTTAATTGGAATTCTCATAGCTTAAGCCTACTCATAGCTGCTGACAGCCACAACAATACTTGCTAGTCGAGGCTGTTAATGGGAAGCTTATTAGAGCGTAACAAGATTCACAGAAACATCTCTGCACGGCACTCTTGTTAGTTAATTGTTAAGAGTCCTTCCTGAAGAGGTGAGCCCCAGTGTTTTTCTGGTATATTCTGCTGCCAGGTTTCACTTGTAATGCTTCAGTGCTTTCCTGTCACATTCCAGAGGTACTGCTCACGCAGGAGAGGCTGCCCATGTTACAGATTTGTTGCACTTGCAAAGCCTTAAAACAGAAATTCATTAGTGTAGCTAAAAACCCACAATAAACTGTCACAGACTTCTTCCCTACTGATACTTATTTGGTCTGTAGTACAAGCCCAAGTTTCCATGGTTTGGGGTAATTACCCAGCTGTAGTACCAGTAGCCATCCAGTTATGGCAGTCTACAGCTCAGCAAAGGCTGCAGGATTTGCATAGAAAATCGAGTACTTAATTTATTATTAGCTAGCACAAACATCCAAGATGATGGCATGAGAGCAGAGATGATCAGAGCAGTACAACTGCTCTAATTGGTTAGTAGAGCATTAGCTTGGATTTGCCTTTACTGCACAGTCTTGGATAACAGCAGCAAAATAACACAAACACCTTCTGAAGAGCTGACTAAACTCATTTGGTCATGGCAGGAGAGCTGTCAGGGACATTATAGTGTAAGAACCTAGTTAATCAAGCTTTTAAGACAGGACTTGTCATGCAGTTAAGTAAAAATTCCAAACAGATCTTAATAGCTGGAGAAGGAAAACCACGAGCATGCACACAGAACAGAAAGCAGCTATGAAGAGAACCAAAAGCAACAGTCATCTTCCAGGAAAACCTGCTTGCTTTCAAGTAGTTGCAAGCATTGTCCTTGTTCTGTTTTGTCCCAAGACGTTTAATTCCTGTACGTGTTTATCTGCCAGGACAACCTGTCCTTCTCTTAATACCCCTGAAATGCAGTAATCGAACATCTGTGCAACATCCGAAGGGCGACGGTAGTATGTGCACAGCGAACACGACGTGAGAATTATTTCCCCCTCCACGTTTCTCATGGTGCCCAAACTGCTCGCCCCGAGGACAGCGCGGTTTGCCTCCCGCAGACAGCGACCGCAGCAGCGCACCCAGCGCCCGCAGGAGCCAGTTCTGCCTCGGAAGCGAGCGCCCTGCAGCTCCAGCTGCAGCCACCCGGGGGGAAGCTGCGCTCCCAAGCCGTGTACGGGGCGCGCACTTCTGCGGCGGAAACTCCCCGTGAGCTCACGCCACAGCCGCTGCTTTAGCTCCATCTCATGGGCAAAGCTGCTGAGGCCCCGCTGCCTTCCCACCGCGGGCCTGCGGGCATGGCCGGGGCCGCGGGCGGCTCATCCCCTCCCCGACACTCACATATTGATCCTGAAGTCGTTCTTCTCTCGGAGCATCGCCTCCGCCAGCTTCCCCTGAAGGTTTTCGTCCGAACCCACCAGCTGCGGGGACAGAATGGAAAAACCTGGTCAGAGGCCGTCCCGGAGACGGTGCTCAGCCGGGGGTTGTCCCACAACCCGGGACTCGCTACCGAGGACTCGCTGTCGGGGACCGGGTCCAGCCAGGCGGCCACAGCATCCAAGACGCGGGCGGCGGGTGGGGGACATGCAGGCACCGACTACAAGACCAAGCCCTAGAAAGCGAAGGTGGGGTAAGGTGGGGTGGGGCAAAGCAGAGCACGGCACAGGTTACCAGGATGGTGGCGGTGTTCAGCGTCGGGAGCTTGTCGAAGGGCCGCAGCAGCGACATCCCCGCAGCCGCCAGCGAACCCCAACCCGCCGCGATTCAAACCGCCGCCGCGCGCCGCGTCGCGCTGACGCACGCGGGGGGCGGGGCTTGATGAGAAGGGCGGGGCTTGATGGGCGGACTCTGAGAAGGGGTGGGACCTGACGGGTGGGGCCAGAGGAGCGGGCGCGGCTGGGGGGCGGGGCTTCTGGCGCACATGCGTGCTGCGGGGCTGGGCTGCTCGGTGCTGGGTCCGTAGGGCTGGTGGGGGACGTCCGGGGCACCGCGGGATTTGGGGCTGGCTCTGCACCCCGCAACCTGCAGCATTCGGGTGCCACAAGGACAGGCTAAGCACTGACAGCCACGCCACTGGTTGCTCATCACTGAAAAGCCCTGCAAAGCGGCCCTGACCCCGCGGCGTCGCACCCCTAGGGGTCACTTGTGCCGGGAGCGCTTAACGGTGGCTGCAGCCAGTGTTTGGGGGTTGCAAAGACGTGTGAGGAAGGGTAGGATGCTGGCATAACCTTGGCTGGCAACGGATATCATGGACAGCCATAAGCCCCCAAGAAGCAAAGTCCCTGTTTCTGGGGCTGTCCACCTGGTTCATGCAGTGTCCATCAGTTTGCCCAAGCCTGAACAGTCATAGAGTTGTTGGGGTTGGAAAAGACCTTTAAGATGGAGTCCAGCCATTAACACAACCAAGTCTGCTGCTAAAGCGTGTCTCTCAACACCACATCTACATCTTTTAAAATACCTCCATAGATGGTGGCTCAACAACTTCCATGGGCAGCCTGTTCCAGGGCTTGACAATCCTTGCAGGGAAGAAATTGTTCATGTCCAACCCAAACCTCTTGTGCCACAGCTTGAGGCCATTTCCTCTTATCCTATCACTTGTTACTTGGGAGAAGAGACTGATCTCCACCTCACTCCAACCCCCCTTTCAGGTAGTTTTTGAGAGCCAAAAGTTCTCCTTTCAGCCTCGTCCAAGATAAACAACGCCTTATATGTTAACAAAGTTAAAACATCTTCATGATATAAAGACTGCTTGGATACAGTAAGGAAGGGAATTTCCCTAACAGTGTACGGTAGCAGTGCCCAACTTTGCACACAAAATTGTTCTGTGTGAGGTTTTGTGGCAGCTGCAGCACCACCAACCTTCATCCTGCCCTTTCCTGGGCACCTTTCCCCCTGCTCCC
The DNA here is from genome assembly GCF_026170545.1 of Melanerpes formicivorus. Classification (NCBI taxonomy): domain Eukaryota; kingdom Metazoa; phylum Chordata; class Aves; order Piciformes; family Picidae; genus Melanerpes; species Melanerpes formicivorus. The sequence goes on from NW_027142360.1 coordinate 21,659,275, forward strand.
CTGCCCATGATACAGACAAGAAGCAGCCCATGCAGCAGCACTGTGGTTACAGAAGTAAGCTGAGATTTTAAGGTCAGAGTGGGAGGCTGATATGCAGTGATACAAAGCTCTCAGCAGTCCAGTGTCCCTCGGTGGCCAGTGGCTCACCTTGATGGATTTCCTGCTCTTGGTTTGGCTCCAAATTGGTGGTGAAGGGGTCCAGGACCCCCTCAGCTGCCTGCTGAGGCTGACTCTCTCTGCTCTTTCAATCAGGGGATCTCCAAGTGCCAGGAGACATGCCAGGGGGAGGAATAAGATCATAGGAGGATGAAGACACATCTCTCCTTCTGCAGCCAGCCAGAGAGAGAGGCGGAGGGGATGAGGGGGGCGGGAGTTAATGTAAGCTGACATCACATGGCCGTCGTGGCTTTTTTGATCTTGACAAAGGCAGATGGTTCTGCTCGTTGCCAGCATTAGACAAATTACAGGTGAAGCAGAAGAGATTACAGGATATTTCTGGTTGTTGAGTTTGGCAGGGGGAAGGGAGGACGAATCCAGGGCAGACGTGTCCTACAAATGGGAGGCAGGCAGATGTGATAAACACCAGCAACCAGCTCCTGTACTGGGGGGGCATACAGAGCTTTTGGGTTGCCAAGGATGTAGAAATAGGCTAAAAGCTGCAGCACCCACCTAAAAGATGTTTATCCTCTTTCACCTCCCTGCTACTCCCCATTGCCTGCTTTCCAGCTCTGCAGAAAGACCTGTGTGGCTTCAGTATCTGATTGGGGATGTACTCACTGTCCTCTCTGCCACCACAGACTTCTGGTGACACTGCTGCCTGATGAGGTTCAGCATGTCTAGATCAGCTACCATTGATCTCACAGTTGTTTTTCCTTGTCCCCAGAAGTTTTCTTGTCTGTCCCCTGGCACACTTCCCTCTGCAGGGCTGACCCTCACCTTCCCATGGGGACAGATATTCACCCTGCTCCCTCCTCTACATGTCCCACCTTCACTATACTCTTTCACCAGGAGGACAACTCCCTCTTAGGCCCTTACTAATGAAGTGCTCTTGAGTGTGAACGGCCCACAGGACAGGTGACTTGGAAGGGGGCAATGGTCTCTGCCTGAAAGCTCAGGCTTTAGCACAGCCACTGTGCTCCTGAGGTGCAAAGCTATTGTCTGACAGCTGGCACAGCAGACTGCACCAGGCAGATTCCTTTGCTTTCCTTCCTCTTTGAAACACAGGCAGGGATGCTCTGCAGGGGGATGCAAAGCCTGTAGAGCAAACCCTGCTCTGTGGGAAGCCAGGGAAAGAATAAAGTTACTGTCCTACACCATCATTGGCCAAGGGGTGTAAACCAGAGCTAATGTCAAAGTGTATTTAAAATTGTTTTTCATGGCAGACAGTGACATAGGGAGGTGGAGACTCAGGCTGGCAATGTGCCTGCAGCTCTTGTCTAGATATGTAGCTCTGCAAGGAGAGGAGCGAGATGAGACATGGGTGGTGGTGGAGGCTGGGGTGTGTTTTACATATCACTGCATGATTGTGTCAGGCTGCTTCACCTCTCTCTGCCCCATTTGCAGTTTGCAAAGCAGGAGTAATGAGTCGATGTCCACTTCTGAGCAGTGCAGGCACAAGGGGCAAAGGCAGGGCATGAAATGGAAAGACAGAGGTCCTGATTTTGCTGTGAGCCATTGTGCAGTGATCTGGTAGCACAAACCATTCAAAAATGAGTAGAAGTGTTATGTAGCCACTGTGAGAATGCTCTGATGTCGCAAATAATGGCAATTAGCTTCAGCAAGACTTGGCCTGGCCATCATCAGTGCTCCCTGGGAATGGTGCAGTTGTTCCTGCAGCAGGACAGCACTGGCCACTAAAACAAATATTGTACAGTGCTTGCATATCCATGGCCAGTTTGCTGTGTGCTTCATCCATCAGGTTGGTGACTGAATCTTAGGATATTTTCTCTCTGATTTCTCTCTCAGTTCTCCCTGAGCAGCCAGAGAAGTGATGGAGACAGGCTTTAGTGATGATCTCAGAAGCAGCACTCACCACAGCATGGTCCCAGTTGTTTCAGCATTCCCTCTCAGACCTCCTGACGGTGGTTTGGACAAGATGACTTTTGAGAATCCCTTCCAACCCAGTGCATTCCATGATTCCGTGATTCACTCACCTCCAGAAGCTGAGCAGGGAAGTGTTTCTGTGACTCCTACTGGAGTTTTATCCTCTACTGTGGATCCTGAGGGAGACTACTTTGATAAAGTTAATCTTCTCCCACACCTCAATTGGTATTGCCTTAAAAGATGGACAGAGACCGTGTCTGATCATCTCAGATGATGATAAAAGCCTAAAGGACACTAAATAACGTCAAGCAAACTTGGTAGGAAAAACTGGAATGACATTTAATCAGCCTTGGGATTGAACTGAGCTCAGTATGCCATTTACACTGTGATTTATGGCCATGCTGCAAGCAGGAAGTGTGTGCCTGAGGCAGCTCAACCATCTTCTTTTTCTTCTCCAGCCCTTTTATCTGAGAAGGGTTTCATGATTTCTGCACTGGCTGGGTGGTCCTCTCAAATGAGACATGACCCCGTACTCATCATCATGCAGGTGAATTTGTGGCTTCCCAGAGATATGGAGGGAGATGGAGGCTTGGTGGTGGGCAGGTATCCTGGAGTGAATGGCTTTGAGGGACTCATGTGTGGACAGACACTCAGGGGCTTCCTCCAAGCCAGGTGGAAGGGGCTGGAAGCCTCCCAGGCACTGGGCAGGATGGTAGGCATGTGCTTATGCCTGGAAGATGCTGAGTGGCACATGATGGCCTTCCTTGCAATGAAAGCTGAACTGCAGGTGAGGCATTTCAGTGCAGTTCAGCTCTACACAGCAGGTTGATGCCTGGAGCCATATCAACACCACGGTTCTTCCTGGAAACCAAAGGATGTGACAGCACCTTAGAGCTCTGTCACAGGCAGCAAGCAGCTGCCACAGCATCAGAGGCAGGAAAGTCTGCAAGTGTGTTCCAGCTCCAGCAGCACAAAGCCCAGTGTTGATTCCCTGCTGTCTTCAAGGGAGCTTCAGACTCAGCTGGGGGGGGGTTCTGCTTGAAGCAAGTGAGGTTGCCACGTCGTGACTTGCACAAGCCCACTGGTGTAGTGGTGGCTGCAGAAAGAGGTGATTCTCACTCTTCACTGTGTCTTCCCCAGGCTTGCATGGCAGGGAAGGGAGCCAGGGTTAAAAAATGACCCTGTGAGGAAAAACTGTTGCTGTTCTGGGGTTTTGGCTGCATGAGCAGCATGCTAGCATTAAGTCTGAGCTTAAACCTGGGAAGAAATTGCAGCCTGATGGCCACACACTGGCTCTGGTGTTCCCCTGGGGTGACCTCTAGCAGAGAGCTGTGATGGTTGACTGGACAAGATTTTAGGCATGTCAGCATGATGTCTGCAAGGATGCTTGGCTCCACAGGCCCTCCTAGGGTGATCTGTGCCTCTGGCTCTGACCAGCCTCCTGGAGAAACAAACGATCTCCTGCCTTGTGCCAGCCACTACTGATCTCCCTCTCATTTTCCTTCTCAGTGGGATCAGTGAAGCAGATTACTATGCTGATGGTCAAGGTGAGTATCATGGCTGAACTTCAGTGAGGTTAAATTAAGGTGTGATTGCAGGCCCCTCTCATGACAGTCATCTGGAATGCCCATCTTGCTGGAGCAAACCAAGCAGCAGAAAGGTAATCCTAATGGATCTGATCCTCCATGCAGATACTCTGCTAGGTTCAAGGGGATTGCAAGCCTGTACTCAATGCTCATAAGCAATTACAAAGTTACATCAAGCAGAAAGGGGCTTGGGAGACAAAAGGAGGATAAGGAGGGAACCATGGAGCATGCCAACCAGGTCCCATGGCTCCCACTCTGTCTCTCCACTGTTGAATGAAACCCCAGTGCAGACCAGGTGACAGATCCCTTGAGTGCCTTTGGAGCCAGCGAGCACAAGTGGGCTCTGTCACCATCCACAGGTTGCCTTGGGGAGGGAGCAAACCTATTTGTGGCTGAAACACAATCTACTGGAAAGTGAAACCTGGCACTTCTCAACTCCTGGGGCATGTAGTGGGTACAACTTTAGGGCTCAGATAGTTTAGTGGATATTATTAGCCCTGAAAAACTTTACAACCACACCCTACAGGGTGTGTGGGCTGGAGGCGAGGCTAAGCAGGCAGGGCTGGAGAGTCCAGGCAGGGCTGGAGAGTCCAGGCAGGAGAGCAGGCAGCTTTGGGGGCTGGAACCAGTTGTTTGACTGATTTCATGAAAACGTTTCTGTGTTAAACGACTTCTGGGTCATGATGAACATTTCCCTGTGTACAATAAAAACAAACAAACAAAACAAACCCACAAAACTACTTTGGTTGTTCCTGTTTCTGTGCTGCTGAAAAGCTGGAAAGGTTTTAACAAACCCACTTCCAGCAGCAGCAATGACAGAGGCAGGTGTGGAGCCAGGAAATGAGGTATGTCACTGAAAGCAGAAGTGTCACTTCAGACAGCAATGTTTTTCTGTTTTCTGCTGTAAAACACTTTGGGTCAAAGGTTTCATTATTTTATTTTTTGAATAGAATCCTTACAGGGAGTACTAACCTCCCTCCTTCTTCCACCTCTCCCTCTCTGTGCTCCCACTGCTGACGAGCCACCAGCTCCCAGAGCCTGGGCTGGGCACACCACCAAATCTATGGAGCCTTAAAATCCCATCAATCTCTGTCAGCCCCAGCTCACACACATCTCTACCAGCATTTTTCCTCCTCCTCAGCCTTATTCTTCCTTCTCAGCCTGGAAGAGAGCAGGACCTCCAGCGCTGCAGCCTGGAGTGCAGATGATGCAGGAGGGGGGAGAGCATCCCTCGGTCCCCTTTCCCGTGGCTCTCGCCCGGGTACCATGTGCGGCTGAGCTCGGGAGGTTCGTTGCCATAACAACTGCTGCTAAAATTGGTTGCAGACGGTGCCTCCTTTGGGGGGGGGGACGCTGCTGGTAGGGTGCCCTGGGGAGGCTGGAAGGGGGCTGAGGCTGCCGGGAAAGCGATGGGGGAAGCCCCCAGGAGCCCCGGTGGGAAATGAGGCCACGCTGCCGGCTGCGTGTCATCATCCCCGCACAGTCCCGCCAGCCGTCCCTCCCACCCCGTGCCTGTCGCCTCTCATTGTCACCCTGTTCTCCCAGAGCAGGGTCTCTTCTCCTCGACACTGCCTGGCTTGGAAAGGAGTCTGACTCATCCCGGCTGGGCCCCGGCAGATGCCGGAGGGAACAGAACAGCCTCATCCCGGTGCCCTGTGCCTGTGGAAGGAGGTAGGTGACAGGTAGTGGGTGCTTGTCAGGGTTGTAATGCACGGGAGCAGGGGCATGTCCAGATCCCCAGCCATCGGCAGCTCCTTGCCCCAAACTGCAAACTGTCCTGGGGTGCCCAGTCTCTGGGGGAGATCTTCTGTGGCTGGGGTGAGCCCACGGCTGGTAACACAGCAATCTGGTTTGTGCTCCTGACCACGGACGTGGGAAGGTTCACCCCCAAAGTCACCTGTGTCCTGGCACTCTCATGGTTACCACTTCTGCCTCCTCACCCCTGCCTGTCCCTGTCCCCTGCAAACCCCCTTTCTGTGTGCAGTTTCTGCCCTGTCACTTGCAGCATGCCCACACTGGGTGCCCATAAGTGTACCCATGGCTTCTTGGGGAGCAGTGGGAGGCGTCACTGGAGATCCGGAGGTGACATTGAGGGAGGGCAGCTGGAGTGACGTGTGTAGAATGGGTTTAAAAGGGGCCAGCTGGCTTACCTCTAGGAGATGCTGTCTCAGCTGAAAGACCAAGGACTCCTTTGTGTCTTTGTGGAGACACAGATGTCCCATTGCAAGATAAGGTGCTGAGATTAGCTGGCCCAGCAAGGGTTAAGGCACGTTTAATATCTGCAGAGCTGCTCCAGAAAGCTGACATCTTTGAATGAAACTCCCTCTTCTCATCATTTGCAGCTAAAATCTGCTCACCCACCTGAAGACCCACTGCGAGCCTGGCCCTGCAGAGGCTTGGCAGGGGGCTCTGATCCCCCTCTCCCAGTCTTTGGCTTGGTTGTGGCAGGGACCCTTTGTTGGGGGGCAGGAAAGGGTGAGCAGTGGGGGGGTGCAGCCTGAGGTGAGGGCTGCATAGCAAATAGACTGAAGAATAGGTTGCTGGCAAGGAGCTGGGGAATGCTGGCTCTGCTGGTCACTGAGAAAGGATAAATGGCCAAGTCTGCAGGGCTGCTTTTTGTTGTGCTGCCTTCTGGATGGCAGCTTCACTCCCAGGTTTGGAAAGCAGATGATCAAGGAAAGAAATGAGATTGATAGTTTTGCTCCTGTCACCCCAGGGAGTCCAAGCCAGTGTCACCTTCCCAGGCTCCCTAACCATTCCCTTTGCTGTCACCAGCTGGGGACAGGTACTAGCTGCTGGTGCACCTCTGGAGAAAGGGTCTGCAGTAGCCTTGGCCTCACAGCCAGGCTGTGGCAGCATCTGGGGCATGCAGGGAGTGCATAGGAGATACTTTTGCAGAGGATGTAGAAAAGATGTGCTGTGGGACCTCTGATTAAACCTGAATCTCAGAATCAGTTTCCATCAGGGAGGGGAATTTGTGCCTAACTCCCTCCATGGTCCCCCAGGAGGAGTTGAGCAAGGGAAAACCCACAGTGGGATCCCTGTTCCCCATAACATGTCTATGACATTATTGTGGGCTGAGGCAGGAGGGTTCATGCCATGAAGAGGCAGAAGCAGCACTCAGACTGCCCCATAGCTCATGGCCAAATGGTGGCTGCCCTGGGGAACACAAAGCAAAGTGCTGCACAAAACAAAGTCCTGTTGCTCTTGATCAGCTGGAGCTCAGGAAAAGGGAGGTTTGAATCACTGAGGAGACAGAAAGAGACCTACAGGACTTAGCAATGGTAGGGGCATCACCATGGGTAGCAAAAACAAGGACTGCTGAAAGCCAAAGAGTATGGTAGATGGAGGCAAAATCCACTGAGTGTTCTCCAATACCAACATCCATGCCAGTAGCTGGGAGCAGATCAGGTGTTCTGTCCCATGCCTGCTAGTTTTTGGTTATGTCACAGGTAATTGCAGCTGATTTCAGATCTAACCCTGTGACAAAGAAAAAGTGTTATTCAGAGGGTAGAGATGCTGCTGGTTTCAGGTGGAGCAGACCAAGATGGGCTCTCCTGCTGCAATAGGTATCCAGCAGATAAATGCTGCTGGGCACATTGGAATCAAACCTCCTGCAGTGTGGGAAAGGGCAACAGCTTTATGGAGCAGGAGCAGGGAACAGGCTGGAGATGATCAGAGTCCTCCCCAGCCTCCCTGTTCCACACAACAGAGGAGGTGACCTGGGGGACAGTTGCGGGTGGCAGCTTTCAGGGGTCTGGAAAAACAGGAGCTCAGCACAGGCACAGCTCTGCCCTAACTCCATTCCTGCTGAAGTCAAGGGGCACTTCATCACCCCCACAGAGGGGCAAAGAATTCGGAAAGCCTCCTTTCAGGACTGCTTTTTGTTCCTGAGACCAACACCATTGTGCTTTCCCAAGTCTGAGGGTGCCCACTTTAATCCCCCAAAGCCTGTGGCAGTGAGCACGCTCTCTGTGCAAAACCCAGCAGCCCTGGGAGAGGCCATGGCTGTGGATTGGTTTGGGGGTTTTGGGGGGAATGCTTCTCAATCTCTTTTTCTGCCCCTGCATGACCCACACCCTCGTGGATGATTCGTGAGACTGGGCAGCTGGGAGTCACAAGACACAAACTGGACACTGCTGTGGGTTGCAATGTGGGTTGCTCCTTCCCTCCCAAAGGATGAGGATAAGGGATAAGCACAAACATGGCACCACTGCAGCTTTTAAATGGCCCCAAGTCAAGAGTGTATGCCCTAAGCACAGCATCTGCAGGGCCAGGATGCCAGCAGGTTGTAGGTCTGGAACTCCATCTGTCCATCCCTTTGGAAATATTCATCCCTGATGGCTAGGCAGGGATGTGGCCACTCCCTCCTGCTTACTCGACCCAGCACTCAAGCTGGGTTGACAGCAATTGTGCAGCGCTTTGCTTTGTGCTCCCCAGGGCAGTGCTGCTCCGGACTCAGCACTCCACGCTCGGGTAGCAAAGGGCTTCTGGCAAGGCAGATCAGCTGCTCCTGGAAAGTCGTTCTGAACCAAGGACCACAAGGTCCCTGAGCTCTGGCAAAGCAGGATGCTAAATAGGGGTGCAGCAAGTGAGGGCTCAGCCCTGAGCTAGACCAGCTCAGACTGGGAGTTCAAGGGGGTTGTGGAGTGTCAGGGAAAGGGACAGCAGATTTCCCCCCAAGCAGAAGATGAGCAGCAGCTGTTACTTACCTGCTGCCTACCTTTAATTGCTGGCAGTGGGTCTGGAGGTGCAGGCTCATCTCCCTCTGTGGGGAGGGAGTGGGACTGCCATGCAGTGAGGGGGGTCCCAGCGATGAGCCAAAGGGATTGCTCTCTCTGCAAGGCTGAGGTGCTTTGCTGTGCAACCCAGCACAACCCAGGGTGCAGCAGAGCTGGCAGGTGTCTCATGATGAACCTCTGTTGAGGTGACTTTTGGTGTCCCCACTGCACAAGCTTTCTTCTCTTTTCTCTGGCAGCCATGCCCCACTTCTTGGATTGGTTTGTGCCAGTGTATCTGATGATCTCCATTCTCATCCTGGTGGGCTTTGGAGCTTGCATTTACTACTTTGAGCCAGGGCTCCAGGAAGCCCACAAGTGGCGAACGCAGAGACCGATCATGGAACGAGACCTTCGGAAGACACTGATGATTCGGGACAACTTGGCCTTCGGGGTGCCCGAGGTGTGACACGCTGCCCACCAAGTCCAGAAGAGCCTCTTCTGGGTGGGCAGAACTCCACAGGCCTTGGCTGGGACAACAGCCCTGCCCTGCATAAGCAGGACTGATCATCACTTCGCTTTTTTGCTGATCTTGCTGCCCTTTTGCTTCTTGGGGCTTCCCTTGTGTTCACAGCCCTTCACCCAGCCAAGGAGCTCTATTTCTCCTCATGGCCAAGACTGATGAATCACTTAAATGAAAGGTCCCTTGTTAATGAGGGACTTGAGCTTGAGCTGCCTGGCACCTTGACAGGGCCTTCATCAGGAAAGGTCTCTACAGTGTTAGCAGGCTTGCAAAGGGATACAGAGCCTTTTATTCCCATTCATTCAATTAAATCTAACCCAGATTGTTTAAGTCCAGAGGGTATTTTGGGGCAAATAAATTGCATTTCAACCCAGATCATTACTGCAGCTGAGCTCTTCACAGCACCCACCCTTGGTGCTGGGATGGTAGCCTTGCTGAAGCTCTGTGCACAGGGGCCAAGGGCTCACCAAGCCCCCCGGGACTGAATGCCTTTACCCCTGTTGAAGGCTCACTGCTTCTCTGTGTCTGTTTGGGAGATGGAGAACATCCATTCCAGATGTACCACATGCTAATTAAAGATCTTTACTAAAGAGGTTTGTCCAAGTCCTGTGTCAAGCTGGGAATATTTTGCAGCTCTCCATGAAGGGGTGCTGCTAGACTTATCACATAAGCCTCTCCTGATCTGCCTGACCTTCTGCTCCTCTGTTGCAGAGTGAGATGGCATAGTCTGGGAGGTAGCTTGCAATTGTTCAGTCCCCTGCACTGAAGGCCCTGTGGATGATATGGATGGGCTCTTCCTTAACTGTTGTGCCTCCATGTGCTGTCCTGCCTGTTTTCACTCTGCTCTGCTCACAACTCGCCGCAGAAAGAAGACTACAAACAGGTCAGGGCTGAACTAGAGAGAAACTAGTTACTCATTTCCTCTGGCTTATGCTTCGTGCTGTTTAGTCCTGATGCAATCAGTATTAAGCCAGGTATTTTCCATGGGTATGAAGGACTTTATTGCCAACAGTGTCAAAGTCCTTCCCAGTGGAATAAAAATGTGTGACAAAATGTGTGGCTCATGCTTTATTTTCCTGTTGTTCCTTCTGGAAGCTGCATACCTCCAACTCTAGGCAGGCAGAAAGGACCTGTGGGACCTTTGAAACAGGATAGGTCTTCACCTGCCTGGTTTCTGTGCTGGCTACACTACAGTGCTATCTGGGAATAATTATGCAAAAGGCAAAATGCTGCCTGAAATCTGAGATTCTTTCTCCTCTGTGGGACCTGTGCAGCCAGATAGACCTCAGGGAGAAGAGAAATAGTCACAGATACTGAATTAAACCATGTAAGGCATCAGAGAAGATACAGTGATAGAAATACTGCACAGCCTCACATCGGTCTTTTCCACCTCCTGTCTTTTTGCCTTCAAAGCAGCAGAGAAGTTACATCACCCTCAGCTCTACCTTCTCCCAGTACTCCCCATGGCTCACTGTGGGTCACAGTGGTTCAGTGTGGGGTGGTTCTCCCCTCCACCCCTCAGCCCTGGCCACCCAAAGCAGGCAAAGATCCCCCCTGCTATGCTGCAGGTGCTGAGTGCCCAGCTCTCCTCTTTGCTCTCATTTTTCCAGCATACCACAGGTACTCTCATCCCACCCCACTCAAACGTATTTCTCCTTTCCTCCTTGGTTAGTATGTTGCACTTTGGAGTCTCTTTTATAGCTAGGAAGGTGTAGGGCGGCAAGCTGGCTCCCTGTAATGGATGTCCTCCTGACCCTGAAAATGCCTCAAAGCTGGCAAAGTGAAGAAACAATCAAATTAACAAAGAAGTAAAAGGAAAGCAGAATAAAGGAAGAAAGCATTAACCTGGTCAAGCACTCAACAAGCAAACCCTGAACTTACTCAGTGGGGCATAAATTGTTGAACTGGAATTTGTCATTTGAAGCAGAAAATAAATAACTAAATAAAAGAAGAAGAGAGGAAGAGAAAACATTTTAAAAGTCAGAGATTTTAATGTGTTTGGGTTTTGTATTGCACACATTTTCCTCAGGAGCAGAGGGCACAGACCTGACCTGGTGGGTCTGTTCTCCACCCCTTCCACCTCCTGCCATGAGAGAAGGGCAGGGGGCTGCAGCGTGGGGCTGCCCTTGGCATGAGGCTGCCCACGGGGTGGGGCTGCCGGTGCAGAGGCCAGGAAGGCACTGGGGCATGGGGCAGGAGGAGCAGCCATGGCGCCAAGCGTGGGAGCATGCTGGGCAAGCCACAAGCGCCCCATTGTCCCGGGCAGTGGTGGGTTGGCTGGCCCGGCAGGGCTGCTGGCGGGGGCTCGGGCCCCTGGACAACAGCGGCTGCGGGGAGTGCCGCACCCCGGGACGCTCCGGTCCCGGCAGTGGGAAAGGGCTGGGCCGCTGTGGCCTGGCCCAGCATCACCTGGCCCAGCATCACCTGGTCCAGCATCACCTGGCCCAGCACCACCTGGCCCAGCACCACCTGGCCAAGCACCACCTGGCCCCTGCCCTCGCACCGCTGCCGCCAGCCTGCTGCCCCCCGCCATGGAGGAGGACGTCCCCGCTCACCGCAGCCGCCTGCCAGTCCCAGGTGGTCCCACCAGCCCCAGCCGCATCCCGGGACCCCCGCCGCGCCGGGACAGCCTCCTCGGAGCCCCCTCCACCCCCACGAAGCGGAGCTGCCTCTCGGTCACCCTGCGCCGAGGCTGTGGGGGTCCCCCATGGGAGCGGCTGCGGAGCCCGGCCGTTGTCACCCCCGTGCCCCCTCGCCCCCGGCCTCTGACGACTGAGGGACCCCAGCGATGTGGCGGCCCTGGCGGGGCTGAGGCTGCCCTGGCAGTGAGGATGGGAGTGCCCAGCTCCCCACCACACTCCGGTGGGTCTCTGCTGCGGGGATGAGATGGGGTGGGCGCGGGGGAGGACGCATCAAGGAATCTCTTGATGGTGCCGTGGGGCTTGGCATGGGACAGGGCCCTTTGGTAGCAGCGGTATGACATGGGAGAGGGTGAGGGCTTTCTTCCTTGGGAGCGATTTCCCCTTTGCCCACACCAGGGGTGTGCGTGGGCAAAGACATGTGGGAGGTGAGCCTGTGGGAGGTGAGCCTGTGCGGAGAGTGCCTGGTACAGCGTCTCAGGAGATACTGCAGGTGCTGGGGTGCCTGTTTGTCTGTCTGTCAGGAGACAGGCAGACTGTTGACCACTCAGCCTAGCTTGGATAACTACCAACAGTGATTTCTTAACTGCCCCATAACCCACAGAAGGTGCTGTTCCCTTTTCCCCTGGATGCTGCATAAAGAGGTGCCCAAACCCCTTGCCCAATCTGCCAGATGTCTCACAGCCCAGCACCCACCAAAGGGGCTCCTGTGTGGTGGAGGGACACTTGGGGACACCCCTGAAAGGAAAGACCCATCATCCACTGAGCAGAGGCTCAGAGCAGTCCCAGGATGGCATGGTGGGGGCTTGGTACCTGGTGGGGCCAGGGCTTGCAAATGTAGTGGAAAACACAGAGGAAGGAAAGTGCATGCCCCCTCCAAAGGTGTCAGCAGCTAGGGGCATCTGCACAGCTCTCCAGGTGTGGGCACACCCACCAGAGGCAGGCACACAGGCCTGCCAGGAGCACGCAGGGATGTGACATCCATACCCCAGCATGGCCCCTGGGTGGCAGCCCCCTCCCTGCTGACCACACGTGTGCACATGCACACGCATGTACATGCACATGCATGCACACATGTGTGCACACACATGCAGACACACATGCACACAGCTGAACACACCTGTGCACACACACCCTGTACACACACATGCACACACATATGCACATACACACCCATTTACACACGCATGCACACACACACAAACACACCTGTGCACACACCCCCCATGCACACCCATGTGCACACCCACCTGTGCACACACACATGCATGCACACACGTGTGCACACACACAAAGAGGGGACAGCGCTGCTCTGTTGCTGCACCGCAGGCTGGCAGCCAGGAATCGTGGTGCCAGAGGAGAAAAGGTTTCTCACGCCTCCACAAGTGGAGCTGAAGGGCAAATTGCTTTTGACAAGCCAAAATGTTCTGAATTTCCTCCCTCCAGGAAAGCAGCAGGAGGCCTTGCAGTCCCCCCCAGCCCCATAAATATCTAGGGGGAAAGAGCACACTTCCTCAGCTCTGCTGGGGTGAGGCTGTGAGGGGTTAAATATCCTTCTCCCTAAACAAGCAGAGGTGCTGGAAATGATGGGGAATTGGGAGGGAAAGGGCCAAGAAAGACCCGTGTGGGTGTGCAAGAGGGGGCCCTCCGGGACAAGGGGGGCTCACTGGCAGCGACCTCTTCATCCCCACGGCCGTGGCTCCCCAGGCAAGGGGATTGGCAGGGGCCTGCGATGGAGCCGGGGGAGGGTGCGGGGGGAGATTTTGCAGCGATGTTTAATATTCAGGTCACATGACAATGGCAGAAGGAGCAGCACCAGCATCCCCGCTCCACTGAAATAGCCTCTGGAGAAGGAGGGGAAGGAGACAAGGGGGAGAAGAGGACACAGGGAAGAAAGAGAGAGGTAAAAGAGGAGCCTCCTAGCCTATTGTGCCGCCCCCAGCATCAGGCTAGAAAAGTGGGGGGAGACCCACCCCCTTGGGAGAGGATTCGGAGACAAAGGAAGCTTCATGTTCAAAGGTAGGAGGATGCTCGGGGCTTGGCAGGGCTGGGCGATGCCGGACGGATGCTGCTGGGGATTTGTGCAGGCACCTTATGCCGTGGCCCCACGCTGCTCAGCTCTGGCCCTGGAGCTGGCTTTGTCTTTCCTCTTTCTCGGTGTTAGCAGTCTGCCATGAAGGAGGACAAGCAGGGGTGGTTGCGGTGCTGATGGGGAGTAGCTGGCGCCAGGGGCTGCTCTGAAAGAAAGAGATAATCCCAGCTGGTCCAGGGCTGGGGAAAGCCCACAAGCTGCTCAGAGACTGGCTTGTCCCTTGCCAGTGACAGGCAGTTGCTGCGGGGGAAGCAGGGATGTCCTGTGCCGCTCCCTGGGCATCTGTGCAGGAGCCGGCAGGCAGAGCAGGGAGGACAGGCATGGGTGTCCTGCTCCAGGGGTGCTCAGCATCCTTTTGCCTTGTGATACAGCTGGTGTGTGGGTTAGGGGCTGCATGGGCCAGGAGAGGCACCAAGGGTACATCAGAGGCTGAGGAGAGCATGTAGCCCTGCAGTGGCTGGACAGAGGATGTGTCCAGCCCATTCACCTCCAGCTCCTGCATCTCCACAGAGACTTCTGCACATGCTGCCCTAGATTTCGCTGCAGCCTCGGCAGAGCCAGGCTTCTGCCCAAGCCCTCTGCAGAGCACTGAGGGGAAGGAAGGTTTCTGCTGAGAAGCCCGAGGCAGCCCAGAAGGCTGGAATGAGTTTTCCTGCCTCACTCGAAATGCCTGGTGATTCTCAGGCCAGGCAAAAAGATCTGGTAAGAGTAAGGGCTCTGGTCTGCACCCTGAGGTCAGGTGGTGCATCTGGCACTGTTTGGCCTTTGACTCAGACACCTGAGAGGGGTGGCCTGGAGTCATCACATAAGCTGAGGGGGAAAAGGGATTTTTCCACTGGAGAGATACTCAATTCAGCAGCTCTGCAGATCTGAAGCATGAGCAAATCCCAATGCCTCTGGGAGGCTGTGCTACTGAAGCAGCTGCTTGATTTCCTTCCTAAGGATCTGACTCCATTGGTGGAGGGCCCACTCTTGCCAGCTACTTTCGCACTGGGGTGAGATATCTCTGTGGGCCACAGGTCTCACCTGCCTCCAGCCAGAGCAGGACAGCCTTGTGGCACACAGGAGGAGAGCCACAGCAAGGCTGTCCATGTTTTATGCGGGGGTTAAATAGCTTCTCCTTGCTGGAAGCTGGGTTGTGGTGAGTGACTGCAGCCCTCCCTCTTGCTACTCAGACAAAGGACGGGAAGCAGGGGGGAGGGGATGTGGCTGTATCTGGGTTATCGGGACAGAGGAGATGTTAGTCCCTACTACCTGAACCCTTAAAGACCTGCAGGGCCACCTCTGTCCCCAGCTGGTTGCTGTGAATGTCAGAGTCAGGCAGACGTGAAGGTCGTGCTGCAGTAGTGGTGTCTGCTGCTGGCCACGTATTACAGCCTTCCAGCGAGAGGTTTTGGGGTGGATCAGTGGGTGTCACAAGCAAGAGCTAGATGAAACCACTGGCACCACTGCTTTTCTTTTCTGGCCCTAAGTGCCAGATGCTGCTCCTCTCCCTGCTCTGGAGCTGAGTTTAGCATCTTCTGGGGCCAGTCTGGGGCCCCTCCCACAGGGAACCAGGCACCAGCAATCTCCCTCTCAAATGAGTTTCACTTAGCACTGAGAACAAAGCAGCAGGGGAAAGGGTGGCAATGCAAAGAACGGATGTAAGTGGTTAACCTTGGCTAACCCTCTGTTCATTATCAGCTGTCTTGGCCATAGTGTCCTGTCATGTATTCATTACAGGGGACAGCTGGAGGGGCTATGGGATGTGCCTAGTATGCATAATGCCACCCCTTGACCAGAGGGCTAATCAGGCTTGCTAGCAGCATTAGCAGTACTGCATGTAAAACAGAGCCATTCCTCAGAGACAGGGTAGACACATTTCATGTCCTAGCTCTGGCCCTGGTTTTGCAGCCAGGTCCTTGGGTTTCTATTTTGGAGTCAAGAGATGGAAAATCATGTGCAAAAAGCTGAACCCTTGGGTACATTGCAAAATGGAACCTCCCTTCCTGAGGCTGTATAGGATGATCAGAGGGCTGGAGCACCTCCCCACCTCCCCTGTAGGGACAGGCTGTGAGAATTGGGGCTGTTCAACCTGGAGAAGAGAAGGCTCCAAGCAGACCTTATAGTGGCCTTGCTGTACCTGAAGGGAGCCCACAAGAAAGCTGGGGGAGGGACTTTTTACAAGGGCTTGTAGTGATAGGATGAGAGGGAATGGATTGAAGCTTGAGGAGGGTAGATTTAGACTGGAGGAAATTCTTTACAGTGAGGGTGATGAGGCACTGGAACAGGCTGCCCAGGGAGGTTGTGGATGTCACCTCCCTGGAGGTGTTCAAGGCCAGGTTGGATGAAGCCTTGAGCAACTTGGTCTAATGGAAGGTGTCCCTACACATGGTGGGGGGATTTGAACTAGATGATCTTTAAGGTCCCTTCCAACCCAAACCATTCTATGATTCTATGAATCTTTAAAGCACTCCACACAGGAAGAAAGAGAGGCTCTCTACCCTGAGACCTTGAATGTCCAAAATCAAAATGCCCAGGGTGATACAAAATCACCCATGCCCATCACTGATACAAAGTCCAGGAAATTTAAGGAGACTTCTGGAGTTCTTATCTCCTGGTCTCAGGGCTTTTTATAGGCTCCTAGGAACCTGACTGAAGTATCTGCTCCAACCACTGCAAGCTCCTGGCTCCAGCAGTGAAGTCTGCAAAGGGATGGCCATGGATCGTAAAATCCACAGCAGAGTTGTCAACATCTGCTGGCTCTGGGCAAAGTGTCCCTTGGTAAGACAGGGATGAGTTATGAACCTCACTGGGAGCCTTCAGGTTAGCTGACAGCAGCTGCCCTCCTTCCTCCTCCTTGTGTAAGAACAAGCTGTTGAAGGAATAAAAAAAGAGGTCAACAGACACTCTGAGGACAAGCTACTGGGTGGGCAGCAAAGGAGTTGCAAGCCACATGGCCCAGGTCCTGCACCCATCCTATGCAGCTGCTCAGCTGGGCTTTCTTCCCACCTTGACCTGTGCTCTGTCCACCTGTGGGAAGGTGGAGGATGATGCAGCAGGATGAGGGGCATGGCACAGACATGCAGCTATGTTACAGGCAGTGTAGGGCAGCCCAGGAGAGGATGAGAAAAGGGTGCAGGAGAGCTGGCTGGCTTGGTTCTGCATGCTGTGCCAGAGAGATGGGCTTTCTTGGCTGGCAGCAGCTTTGAGAAAGGTGGAAGAAGAGAACAGGAGCCCCAGGGGATGCTTTGTCAGTAGGAAAGGCACAGAGGAGCTGTGACAGGTGTAAGAGTGCATTGCAGCTGAGACGTGCTCAGCTCGGCAGGCTGCCTCCTCCAGCAGCTGCCCGGCAGCATGAGGTGCTCTGGATTGCCAGCATGGCTCAGGCCAACAGTCTGTCTTGTGCTCTGATCCCCACAGGGTGCTGCTCAGTGCTTCAGGAGAGGATGATGATAGCTCAGAGTGCCCTTGCTCAGTGGGGAAGAGCCATCCTCTGGCAGACTACTCCTCTGTGGGCAAGGTGGAATGGAGGTGGTAGGAGAACCTCCAGATGTTACCCACAGAGCTGTGTGTGGGTGGCTGTGTTACCATCCTGTCACATGGAAGGAAGATCCCTTCTCCCAGTTTAACATAAAAGACTTCCCAAGGCTTGTAAAATGAGTGGGTGGAGGCACTCTTCTCCCTGCCAAGGGTGGCTCTTCCACAATGTCTGCCCTCAGCACACCATAGCTGTATAGAGCAGCCCGTGTGCCTGCTTTGATGTGGGAATTACAGACAGGATCACCAGCCAGCCACACAGCCTGTTGCAGCTGAACTCTGTCCTTGAACAATCTCTCTCTGACCTCTCCCCAGCCCTGGTCTCTCCCTAGCCTGTCTGAGCTGTCATGAAGACTCTTGACTGGAGCTGTCAGTGACTCCAGTTTGGTGACCTCTGAGTTGCCTTCCTCTCCATGAGTCACCTACCAAACAGCAATTGCCTGCCTGGCTGCTCACATCCTCCTCTGCAGCCAGTGGGTTCTGCTGAGAGGAGCAAAAGAACCTTGCCAAAATAATGGAAAGGGATAATTTAGTGTGAGATACTCGAACTGAAGTGGCATCCAAAACAAGAGGAGTGCTCACCAAGCAAATATAGATTCTGTCCCTGTCCTGGAAAAATAACCATCTAATGAGACAAAGCATGAGGGCATCAATTAATTAGAGTGGGAGAGGCTGTAGTTTGCAGCTGTCTAGTAGATGAAAGCTATTTGATTCCCATCCCCTTCATCTTCCTTGCTAGATTCATCCCTCACGTCTGCCTTCCCCACCAATTACAGCTTTTGTTCTGTGCCTCGTTCTCTCCCAACCTCCAGCTTCCTCCCAGCAGGTAGGAGCTGCTCACTAATGAGACAAGAGATGGGGATAAATGGATGAGGCCCCCTCTCAAGCAGAGTGTGCCATCACCCAAAGAGTCAGGGAGGCTGGAAAGCCTGCAGGGCCTTTCTTTGTGCCTGTTTTACATGAAGCATTGAGGGGGAGGAGAGGGGGGAAAGGGGCAGATGATTAGTTTATTGATCATGATGATTAGTTTCTTGAGCATGACAAAAATCATTGATCTATGGGTGGGAGGCAAATGCAGAGCTTGTGGCCATGTTTTGCACTTCCACCACTGCCTTCCTGTGAGGAGCTCAGCCTGCACAGTATGCCCAGTAACAAAACCACCCCCAGCAAGGGCCAGGCTTCCAAGTCCTCTTCATAAATCCCAGACTCTGTTTCAATGCCAGAACTTGCCACATGATAATTTTCAGGAGTCTGTTTCATTGTAAATTCCATGCTAAACTTGGAGGGTTCCAACACCAGAGATCCTGGTGAGAACTGGGAGGTAAAACCAGGGAGACACACCCAGAGCTTTGGGCACACGGTTAGGAGCCCAGCCAGCTCCACTGGGCCTGCTCCTGCTGTTTGGCGTTGGCCATCTGTTGCATTCTCAACCAACTTCACTTCTACACCTCCTCATCTGGAGTGATGCATAGAAAAGTGTGCTGGCAACTCAAGTAGATGTTCTTCCACAAAGAGCCTGTGGTGGGTTGAAATTACCCCCCAGAATAAAATTGCCAGACTAGCTCAGATGGAAACAAATGAAGCTATATTTGCAAGCAAAACCAGAGCCTAGGAATGTGGAATGCAATGAATAGGTACAAAGTATGCAACATTTACAATTGATGAGCAACACAACCCTCCCCTTGCACAAAACCAGGGGGTTACCTACAGTTTCCTCTTTCCCCACCCTACACAAGGTAAAAGAGTGAGAAGAGCAGGGAGTAGGCTGTTAGTACTTAGCCACAACAAGAATGCAGCCAAGATCAGCAACAGCTAAGCCAAAGCACCAGCTAGCATCCACCAGAGTGAAGAAACTGACAAGGGCAAGAAGCAGTTTACACAACTAACTTTATGTTAGTAATCAGACCAAGGGGATTATTTGTACCTCTTCCTTTTTACATCCAGGGGTAATTTATTTCCACTCTACCGCTTCCCTACTCAAGATTTGTAGCCTAAAACTACCACAGAGCCTTGCTGCTAAAACCTTGCCCTTCAGTCATCCTCAGCAGCCCTTGAACTGGATGCCCAAAGTTGCCCTCAGCCCCTCTGCCAGGTCAGAAGGGAGGTCCTTGTTACACCTCACTGATGATTTTGTGTAATCTTTCTCCCTGTGCAGGGCCAGTGGAGAGCAAAACCGAAGCAGCCATGTCTGAGCTGGTGCCAGAGTCACGACAAAAACCAGTTGTGCCAATGAAACCCATGGGCATCAATGCCAACCTGCTGGGCTACATCGGCATCGACACCATCATCGAGCAGATGCGCAAGAAAACCATGAAGACAGGTTTTGACTTCAACATCATGGTTGTAGGTAGGCAGGGACCCTCTGAGGTACTGGGAACCATGGCCAGGGACTGTCCTGTGAGGCTGGATGGGAAAGTCCTGCAGGGAGGGCGGAAAGAAACAGACAGTGTTTGCTCTGGGGGAAAGGAGAGCTTGTGCAGGACAAGAAGACAGCTACAGCCCCTTTTCTTGTCAGCCTAGCTCCATCCCCTGGGACTGCTGATGTTGCTGGGCTGTGGCAGCATTCACAAGCACTCACAGGTGGTTGGAGCACCATCCCTGGAGGTGTTTAAGACCAGGCTGGATGAGGCTCTGGCCAGCCTGGTCTAGTGTGGGGTGTCCCTGCCCATGGCAGGGGGGTTGGAACTAGATGATCCTTGTGGTCCCTTCCAACCCTGACTGATACTACTATGATACTATGGCAGGGGGGTTTGAACTGGATGATCCTTGTGGTCCCTTCCAACCCTGACTGATACTATGATACTAAGCTTCCTCTTTGTAATTCCCAGGTCAGAGTGGGCTGGGAAAGTCGACGTTGGTGAACACCCTCTTCAAATCCCAGGTGAGCCGCAAATCTTCAGGCTGGAACCGGGAGGAGAAGATCCCCAAGACAGTGGAGATCAAAGCCATTGGACATGGTAAGAGGCAGGCTGCTGGGGAGGAGGCAATACTGGTGCTTCAGCACAGTCTTGCAGAAGACCCCAGTGGTCTATGCAAGCAGTTCTTTGGGTTTAGGCACCCTTTCTCCATGGGAAGCTAGGTTGGACTCGATGATCTCAAAGGTCTCTTCCAACCTGGTCTGGTCTATTCCATTCCATTCCGTTCCGTTCCATTCCATTCCATTCCATTCCATTCTAAAGGCCAAGTGCCAGTTTTAGATGGCCTCTGATCCAGACAAAGCTTTTTCTTGAACAGCAATGCTACTGATGCCACAGCCAAAAGTGAGGGGGTGGCAAAGAAGTTATAGGTACTTCTTCTGCCAAGGCATTTGTCCACAGGTATGGATTAAGCCTTGCTGTAAGCCATTTCCACCTGCAGGTGCTTAATAGCCTATACAAACTGCATTGGTGGATCCCACCCTAAGCCTGGTAAGAGCACATTGCCTCGTGCCAATGCATCAGCAGAGTTTCTGCAGTGGTGTGGAATAATGAACATTATCTCGGATTCAGGATGATGTGTTGGAGGGAAGGACAAAGCTGTGTAGGGTAGGCAGTACCCTTGGGCCACAGGCTCAACACAAATCCATTTTTCCTGTGGCAGAGTGGCTTTGGTGCAAACCTTTACCAAAATTTGGAGTCAGAAATGCCAGAGGGGTACAACTGTTGAAGCATGACCTGGCATGGCCTTGTCAGTCTTACTGGGCAGGGATGACAGCAGAGTCTTCCTGTTCCCTTGTGGGACACAGAGCCATGTTTCCTGACAGAGCAGGTCCCTGGGGAGCTGTATGATTCTTTGTCATTTCCTTCCCAGTCATTGAAGAAGGTGGTGTCAAAATGAAGCTGACAGTGATTGACACACCAGGGTTTGGGGACCAGATCAACAATGAGAACTGGTGAGTTTTACATGGTCAAGGCCTCGTGTCCCAGAAAGGGCTGGAGTTAAAATGGTGTAGGAGTTAAAATGGTGTAGGAGTGACTCACCTGCTTGGCCTGGACCTTAGTCTGGGATCCTGTTGCACTCAGGGGGCTGCTGATAGGGATTTGAGATTGTGAACACCATGGGTCTGTGCATTCTGGGGGGTTTGCACACATTAAATGGTGAGTGCCTCTTTCTGTGCCCAGTTACAGAAACTCTTAAACACCCCTGCTGACAGTGAGATGCCTCTGGAGGGTATTTTTTATGCCTGAGCCTGCTTTGCTGCCGTCAGAGCTGGGAACGCTGTAGGCAGGAACATGAGGGGATTTGTACCTGCCTATTCATTTCTCTCTCCCACTTTCACAGCTGGGAGCCTATTGAGAAATACATCAATGAGCAATATGAAAAATTTTTGAAAGAGGAGGTGAACATTGCAAGGAAGAAACGGATTCCAGACACACGAGTGCACTGCTGCCTCTACTTCATCTCCCCCACGGGCCACTCGTACGTACACATCCCTCATCCTTCCTCAAGCCCTTGATGCCTCTGTGACAGTTATAAGCCCTCTACTGCCCCACCTCAGCCACAGACCATGGGGTCCTGCCTGCAGGCTGACCACTGTTGAGCTTAACTTTAGGTGCTGTGGGGCACGAATGGGTCTAGGATAACAAAGGCAGGAGAAACACCACTGGGATTTGGGAGAGGGCAGGATGGATAGGAAGAAGGAGGTCAGAGCATGGTGGCAGCAATTGGGGTACATACAAAGGAGGTTGCATTGATGCTCTGCTCCTGAGAGAGTCACTGGCATGAAAGGCCAGGTGGGTAAATCGACCCCTTCCATGATGTTCCCTCTTGGGATGCAGCCTGCGACCCTTGGACCTGGAGTTCATGAAACATCTCAGCAAGGTAGTCAACATCATCCCAGTGATTGCCAAGGCTGACACCATGACCTTGGAGGAGAAGACCGAATTCAAACAAAGAGTGAGTATCTCCTCTTCTATGTGGGATCCTTCCCTGCCCCAGCTTGGAGGTGGGAGAAACAAGCAGTGTCCTTCTTCCTGGGATTGCAGCACAGTCCCCAGGGCATGCAGGGCACAGTGGTGGGGTGCTGGACAAGCCCTGTAGATGCAGCTGTTTATGGCTCTGAGGGCATGTGTTAGAGGGGGGAGAAATGTGTGCATCCCTCTGACATCTCTGTCAGGGGAACTGCAGAGCCAGGCAGTAACCAGGCTTGGAGAAGAAAGACTCAGCATTGCTGTTGTGTTTCCTGGCTTCACTGCACACTTCCCTGGGGATAATACCTCCAGCCTCTTCCCACTGGAAAGACATCCCAGATGTGTTTGCCCTGCCATCCTGCCTACCTTTCCTTTAGGTCTGTATTGCTTTGCACTCCAAAATGTCTCTCTGCCCAGGTGCGCAAAGAGCTTGAAGTAAATGGGATCGAGTTTTACCCCCAGAAAGAATTTGATGAGGACTTGGAGGATAAAACAGAGAACGACAAAATCAGGGTAGGAAACATTTTATTGTGGGTGGGGAAGTGGGGATGAGGGCTGGTCTTATTTAACAGAGGTCAACTCCAAGGTTTTGAGTGTGTCATGGTCTCTGAATGAAAGATACAGTGATGAAAGGGATGGTCCTTTCCCCTTCTCAGCTTCATTTGTCCCTGTTGTTACTACAGGGTGTTATGAAGGCTGGGTGAGGAAGCACTGTATTTCACCTCCTCGTGCTGAGTGCTGTTTGGCCACCACTAAGGACCAAAGGGGCCTGGGGTGTGGCTGATCATAGAATCATAGCATGGTAGGGTTTGAAAGAGACCTCTGGAGATCATCTAGTCCAACCCCCCTGTTAACGCAGGTCCACCTAGATCAGGTTGCACAGGAACACATCCAGCCAGGTTTTGAAAGTTTCCAGAGAAGGAGACTCCACAACCTCCCTGGCAGCCTGTTCTGGGCTCTGTTGCCCTCAAAGCAAAGAAGTTTCTGCTTAAGTTCAAGTGAAACCTCCTGTGTTCTAGTTTGTACCCATTGCCCCTTGCCCTGTCACTGGGTACTAGTGAAAAGAGCTCAGCCCCATGACCTCCACCCTTTATAGCTATTTACATGCATTTGTAAGATGCTCATTATGGATAGCAGGGTCTCCCTGTGCTTAGAGGTATTTTGGGTCCCCAGTAGCCTCACCTGCTGTCCCATTCCCCAGGAAAGCTGTAATCTTACCCCATTTCTGGCCTTTCTCTATACAATCAC
This sequence comes from Melanerpes formicivorus, assembly GCF_026170545.1. Classification (NCBI taxonomy): domain Eukaryota; kingdom Metazoa; phylum Chordata; class Aves; order Piciformes; family Picidae; genus Melanerpes; species Melanerpes formicivorus. The sequence goes on from NW_027142360.1 coordinate 21,682,532, forward strand.
TTCAGCCATTAAACTTGTTGCATGTTCATGTGTCTTTTGGGGGCAGCTTATTTAAAACCATCTTCTACTGGTGAAGAACTACAAATCTGGTGAGCAATACTCACCACAAACTATCCATATGAGAAGCCTTGGGCTGACAGACCCTTTCCTGGTTATGCCAAGGTACTTGTATGGTCATCCTCCTCCTCAGAAATGCTGGAATTTGGTGCAGAAAAGCTCTGCCTCAAACTTCAGAGCCCTTAGCATGGCTGCAAGCTACTCATTAAGCCTAGGGGGTGAAAGGACACCTGTAAAACATGAACTAAAAATGCAAGGGATAGCACTAATGGGTAAAGAGGTCAGCCAGTGAAGTGTTGCTGTGGAGAATCTTTTCCCTTGGAGAAGGCCTTGTGTTTGATGAGCTGAAGGGAGGAAAGGTGGATGCGGAGCAGTGCTGGTGCTGCTCTCTGGAATGGGTTCAATAGGTCTCTCCACACGTCTCTCCCCAGCAGGAAAGCATGCCCTTCGCTGTAGTGGGCAGTGACAAGGAGTACCAAGTGAATGGCAAAAGAGTCCTGGGCAGGAAAACACCTTGGGGAATCATTGAAGGTAAAAATCCCCCTTCCTTCTGGAAGCTGAAAGTATCTCTGCAGGCCCCAGTAACAGACAAGGGTCTGGATAACATCTCCCATGGCTGCCTTTTGCAATCAGCTTTTTGAAAGCAAGCAGGAGGAGAATTCATAAATAGTTCTGCTGGGAGGAAACTGCCATGGTCAATGCAGTACCATCTTGACCAGCTGGCAGAAGCTGGAGCCACTCTGAACACCATGGTGTATGAAGCTTTGCTCCTGGTGTTGCCTTTGTTTCCAAAAGAAAATTGATGTGACTCAGGACCTCTCAGTGCCTGAGAGTGTGCCATTCAGACAACTGCCTGTCCCTCCTGAAGTGTGCAGGCTCTGCCCACCTGGAACCTGCCCCATGGCAGTGACCTTCCCCTGCTCTGTAGCAGCAAAGGGGTTCCTGGGAAAAACCAAATGTAACAATCACTTGCTTTCTTTGCAGTGGAAAACCTCACTCACTGTGAATTTGCCCTGCTTCGAGATTTTGTCATCAGGTAAGGCCACGTCCATGCACCAGTTTGCTCCTGAAGAGCAGGGAGTCTTTGTGAGACCCTCTTAGAGTGAAATAGCCCCTATGGAAAGGAGGATGGGGTACATTCCAAGCAGTGAAAGCTTACATGGGATAAAGTGAGGTAAGAAGTACCCTGCTAGAGTACTAAAGTGCTTTAGTGCCTCTCTTATGACCTCTGTGTCAGGTAGGTGTTGGTTTTCATGCATGAGCTGGACACCAGGAGAAAAGCAGGGTACTACCACCCTCTTTATATCCTATTATGGATATTAGGTGGCAACAACTTCTGTTTGTTGCTGCCAACAGGTCTGGTCTGGAGCAGTTGTTGGTAACCAGTGATAGCTGTATCCTAGACCATGTTTCCCACCAGGTTGAGAAATGTGCTAGAACATAGGACCTGGAAGTGAAAAACACCTCCCTGTTTCATTCAGCATTCATTGTCCTGTATTATTTCTCCTCTGTTTCATGAAGTTGTCTTGCCATAAGGGATATCTGCCCCAAAGTCTGATCCAGGGTCAGCTCTGCTCCACATAAATACAATAAAGTTTTAAAACAACATAAAAAAATAAGAAAATAAGGGAAACACTTCAAAGGCAGAACCTTGTGGTGCAATCCACCTGTAGGTATGATGGTTCTGAGACTCTTGGACAGGCACTATGCTTTGACATCCACCTACTGCCCTCTTTTTGTTCTGGGATACCTTCTGCAGCAGGTGCTCTCCTAAAGTCTCCCAGTAAAAACATCCTAACCCAGTGACCATCACAGAGCACACAGCAATCCAAGCCCACAGGCTTTCTGTGGAGGTTAGGGGCAATGCTCTCAGCAGTGTGCTGCAGGTTATGGTCTGCAGCTGGATCTGATACACCCTCCTGGTGCTTCCTTGTCTCACCACCACTTCAGGTGAGATTAAGCCCATGACACACCAGGATGGTCAGTAGCTGTCCCAGTGGCACAGGTATGAGAGGGACAGGACAGACAGGGATGCAAGCCCACATCCTGTGTCCTGCCTATGGACACTTGAATGCTGGTGCTCCAGCTTTCAGTTGTATATGGTGGCACCCATGCAGAAAGAGGGGAATGCTTGTTAGCCAGACTGACTGAAGGGATCATCCATTTGTCTCAGGGAATAAAGCATCAGAAGATCAATACTGGCTGCACAGGTATTAGTTATTGTATCCCCCTCCCAAACAGACCTTCGCTTTGCTCCCTGCAGGACCCACCTTCAGGACCTAAAAGAAGTGACTCACAACATCCACTATGAGACCTACAGGGCCAAGAGGCTGAATGACAACGGAGGGCTGCCCCCCATGGCTGTCGAGACAGAGGAAAACCACGAAAGTAACCTGTGAATGAGCCCTCCCCTGCTGCCACCCAGTGTCTTCTGGACACCACAGCCTACCCCTGCTACCCCTGACTCTACCACGGACCTGTCTCTGAAGCACGTGGTGCATCCTCTGCGTGAGTGAGAGGATGAGAGCATGAGTGTGTGAGTGTGTATGTGTGAGCCTGCCTGTGTGCCAGAGAGGGACCAGAGGTGTCTCCCCTGTCCTTCCCGGAGTGCCCTCATTCCTGGTTTGTTTTTTGCACAGCGGACTGTCCGTCACCTTCCTTTCTCTGTGTCCCAGCTGTGTGTCCTGCCTGGGGGAAGTAGGGACTGGGGGGAGGGTTTTCTGGGGGCAGGAGGGCTTTGGAGGTGGAAAGTATGGGGCATACTATGGTGCTGGTTTTATCACTTGGAGACATGGCAAGGAGAGACTCCAGGAGAGATGGTGGAGTCAGTGCATGCCGTGTCTTCAAGTGATGGCAGCAGATTTCTCTTGGGTACTTGGTGGGTGGGAAGGCAGCTGGCTGGTCTAAGGACATGGTGGCCCAGCATTTTATTCCCATTTCTTGCTGTGGCTTCCCAAGGGGAACTGGTAGCTGGTAAGTGGATAGATAGATAGAAGACTGACAGGTTTTGTGGTTCAGAGGAAGTGACTGGTGGGAGGAGACAGAGTTAGTTTTGGGGCTGTAGCATCTATCCAAGAAGTGTCAAAGTACTTGGGGAAAATAATGATATTTTCCAAAAGAAGCAAATCCCAAAGGGAAAGAACATGCTCCTGCTGCAGAGGGTGCCTTTGCCCTGTCCAGCACCAAGGCTGAAAGCCACACTCGAGTGTCACAGGCTTTTGATCCTGTGCAGATCAGACCAGTCTGTCCTGAGGTCATCCCACCTCATCCCCCATTGCAGTGATCTCTCTCCACCAGCACTGAGCAGGTCCCAGCCAAACCTCTCCCCCAGGATATGGCCCCTCTGCTGTGGGAGTGCTGGGAAGACAGTGCCACAGGCAGTTCCTGCTAGGAGCTCCCCCAGGGACTGCCCTGCTCAGCATAGGGTCTCCAGGATCTTGGAGGAGTGCAAAGGGCTGTGGATTGAGAAGCATTGGGCCAGGGTGTCTCCTTGAGCCTCCACTGATGCTGGGAGCACAAGAGATACCTCCTCACTGAAACAGTTGCATTTGCTACTCCAGCAGTCTCAGCTTGGGCTGCTTCTCTGCCTTCCTACTGCCCTCCCAGCTGCCATGTACTCCTCTCCAGTGCTTTTGTCCTCATTCCTATTTATCTTCCTTCCTTTATTTCCCCATCTCACTTTGTCTGTCTCTCTTTTCTCCAAGTGCTTGAATTTTCTCCAAGCTGTTTCCCCCTTCTCCCAGCTCTCACACCTCCCCCTTATCAATGTGTTTTTGTTGTCAGGTTGATAAGTTGTCATTTTACCTTCCCCTGAAGGGGACAAGGAGGGAAAGTAAAGATCCAGGACCAGAAAGAGGCACAGCTTTATTGAAGACTAAATGCTTGTGTCTAGCCAGTATCAGCTCTTTCCTGGATGTCCCTGAGCCAGGCAGGAAGCATCCAGGGCTGGTGGGGCAGAAGGGGTGAGAGGAGAAAATCATAGATGTCCTGAGTCTGGCAGTCTCTGCCTGTCACCTCCCATGTCACACAGTTGGCAGGGGCTGACACTTCCAGAATAGCCAACACACACATGCAAAATGCCATGGGATGGGATGGCAGCACTGTGAGTCAGGGCAAGAGCTGTGGGTTTGGGATGGGAGTTGGAAAGGCTGGTGTGGGAGGCAGGAAGAAGTCCCAGTGAGGGAGCAGCAGGGTAAAACTCAAGCCAAGCCTGAGGCTGGTTGACAGAGCTTTGGGGAGACAGGGCTTGGAAGAGGGTGCTCCAAGCCTTAGCAAAAATATCTACAAGCATGTGTCCACTTTGGTGCTGTCACTGCAAAGCAAAGGTCTCTTCACTCCTGCTCCCCTTGTCCACACAAATCAGCCACTCTCAGCACCACTAGGATGTGAGTCTTTCCACCACCCACATTCCCAGTCCTGGTGTTCCTGTATGCAGTGTGTGCACATAGACTTTCATCCACCTTCCCACCTGCTCCAGGCCTCCTTGGCCCCACAGAGAACAGAAGCCACATCACTGCTGCCAGCATCCATACCACAGACTGCAGAAACCATCCTGCCACACTGCCACCTATCCTGCCACCCACGGTTCAATGCAGGGTCAAAATCTCCTCCCAGTTTATCCCACACCAGCCAGCCAGGAGTGAAGGTGTCCCCAGCATCACCAGCTGCCAGAAGCATCCTCTCAGCCTGCTCTGCTGTGGCTGCTCCTGCCTAGCCTCTATGTCTTAAAGCTAGTGCAATACAAAAGACTCCCACAGGACTCCTCTTCTGTGCTGTGCTGAAGCACGAAGCCACACTCCATCATCTTTACCTGGGGTGTGTGGAAGTGTTCCCTGCAGCTGCTTTCTCACACAGCTTGCTGGTGGCCATGTGACCACTCTAGAGAAACTCTCTTTCCACTCTGCTGCATCACCCTGCCCTGCAGTATCGTTAGTTCTACTTCTGGGCCCAAGCAGGGGTTACACCAGAGAGCCAATGCTGCCCTGCTCAGTGAGAGCAAAGCAGACTCCACACAACAGAAGAGAGAGAATTTCCTTTGCCTGTCATGTGGATTACCAAGGACATGGCTGTGTTTTGCCCTATAGGTTTAGGAGTTTTTGCTTATTTGTGATAAGGTAATTTTAAAGCTCTGCTCTGCAATTTCCTGTCAGATCATGGACTACTTCTAAAGGATCCATAAAAGCTCACCAAGAAAAGCAAGCTCAGGTATTCCTCACTGCCATCTGCTCATACAGACATCCCATTGGTATCTGCCTATCTACCAGGAACTCTACAAATAGTAAATGCAAACAAAAATGCCCTGTTCAACAGTGGGAGATACTGTTGGGGAAAAACTCTGGGAAAAGCCTGAATGGATCCTAGCTCTCATGTGCCACCAGCCGAGTCCCAGGATGACCACAGCAAGCCCCTCAGAAACACCATTTGACTACTATCTTGGAGGGGTAGACTCTAAACTTTATACCAGAGATATCCCCACTTGGTGCATTCAGAGACTCACAAAGTCTTGGCTGCACGAAGCCATTCGCCACAAACTTTTTGCAGTGTGTGGTGAGTCCCAAAGGTGCGGGGTGGGGGTGGGGGGGTGAGGGGGTGGGGTTCTGCTTGTGTTTAAACATGGAACAAGTTCCATTCAGGCCGCCAGTGATGAAGCGTGGTCATTCTGTGATCTGAGAGAGCAGAAACGCAAGCAGGGCTGTCTGTAGAGACTAGTACTTGTGGTTAGTTGTGAGAACGGATTAATTACGGTTCACTGCAGCTTGTAAGCTGGCGTCGCGGGGGAAGGGCTGCCCAAGACGCACGACCAACACCTCTCCCACCCCGGCAGAAGTCTCGGAAACAGGCAGCGGGGTGCTGCGAGGGCTACGCAAACAGAGGACGGCAGAAACCGCGCTTCAGCCAGGCATCGGACCGGGAGGGACACGGAAATTCCCCGGCCGCCTCTGGCCCAACTGCGAGCCGGCCGCCGGCAGACTCCGAGCCGCGGCCTCTTCAGGGGCCGCCGAACAGGCCTCAGGCAGCAGCAGCTCGGACGCAGGGGCTGCCCCGCGGCCCGTCACGACCGGGGGGCGGGCGGGGCGGGCGATGCCGCCGATGCCGCTGTAACGTCCCGCCCTGCGGCGGCTATTAAACCCCGCGTCGCTGGCAACCGCCCCCGTGTCATTCCTGCGTGACGTCATTTCCGCCTTGCGTAGTGGGGCGGGGCTCCGCTGGGGCGCGTCGCGTCGCGCGGTGGTGACGCCGCGGGCTCGGGTCGGCGGCGCAAGATGGCGCTGAACAGGAACCACTCGCATGAGGGCGGCGTCGTCATTCCCAATGCCGAGAGGTACCGGTGGGCGGCTGCAGAGCCGCGGGGGGCTGGGGGGTTCCTCCTCATCCTCTCTTCCCGCAGTAGGGCCGGGCTGGGGGCCTGCGGGGCCCGGTCGTGAGAGGCAGTTGGGCCTCTCGTCGCCTCCCGGCTCGGCCGTGGGCCGTGTGGGTTGTTGAAGTCCTCCGTGGGAACGGTGTGGGGCAGATGGTGGGGAGCCCGAAGAGCTGCCTCGCTTTTATTGCCGGAACTCGGCCGTCCTTTTCTTGGTCTCTTCTCCCAGGCAACCAGCTCCAGAACAAGAGGACACAGTCTCAAGCTGCGCCAGGGGAGGTTTGGGCTGGAGGTTAGGAAGAAATTCTTCATAGAAGGAGTGATTGGCCACTGGAATGTGCTGCCCAGGGAGGTGGTGGAGTCACCATCACTGGAGGAGTTCAGGAAGTGACTGGATGGGGTGCTTGGTGCCATGGTTTAGTTGATTAGATGGTGTTGGGTGATAGGTTGGACTCGATGATCTCAAAGGTCTTTTCCAACCTGGTTAATTCTATTCTGTTCTATCCTTAGTGCCACTCCAGCAGGGTTCTGGGTAAAGAGTGAGATGCCATCACCTTTGAAAGACAAGGAGTTAGCTGCCTTTTTTGGGGGTGGGTGTGTTTGTTTGGTTTGGGTTTTTTAAGTCCTGCAATTAAGGACATCAGAAAGGCAGAGATCACTTCAGGTGGGAGTCTTAGTCGAATTCAAAGAAGGGAGAGCTTGTTGTCAGAAGGGAGGTGTGAGCAAAACCATCCCTTCCTCGGTGGGGCAGGAGCCCCCTCTCCTCATCAGGGTGCAGCCAGCTGCTCCAGACCTGCCCTCACCTCGAACAGAGATGGACAGACCAGCTTGACAGGCTTGGGCTTTGCTTTGATTGTTTGGGCACTCCCTGCATCCTGGCCTTGGCTAGAGAACCAGAGGCCTAGTAAAGGATCATCAAGTCTGGCTCTGGGGGGTAAAACCCGTGAAAAGTACACTCCAAAAGTGTGCACCAAGTAATGGTGAGTTTGTGACTGGCTGGTCAGGGAAGTCCTTTGACAGTGAGGCCTTGTGCTGGTTCAGATGTGTCTCTATCCGTGACCTCAAGCCATTCTTTGAAGTGCTGCTTAGTCACAGGTGGGTGCAGCAGAGCTCTCCGTGGTGTACAGCTGTCCTGGGACAGCCCTGGGTGCACAGCCAGGTGCAAACCGGTTGGGCAGCTGCGTGTTTGTGTGAGTGGCTGGGAAGGAGGAGACATTGAAGTGACTATGTATAAATGCCTCCCTGTGAGGCAAACTGTTGTGAAACATTGCTAGAGGTTGAGGAAGTGCTCTGGTAAGTTCCAAGCTGTCCAGCAGGTGATTTTAGTTAGCTTAGAAGAAATGTTTCCTCTTTGCCTCTTGGAAGGAGGAGGAGCTTTGCTGCCTTATCATTCTGGCCCCCCTCACTGATCTGGGAAGCTGCATCTGCTCAGCTAGGAAATAATGGCCCAGGAGAATTTCTTGGGCAGGTTGTGAGGGTTTTTTTTTTCCTCATTAAAGCTAAACTTTTTAATGGCCTCCTCTTTGGGTAGCTACACTTTTTCAGCTCTGTAGGTACTGTTAGGGGTTTTCTCTCCCCTGAAGAGCACACAACCTGGAACTCCAGGGAGTCTGGCTGCTGTACCGTGTGATGACTCTGCTGATTCTTCCCTCCCCACAGTCATTTTGCAATTTCCTGGCCTGATCTGACTTGTAGAGTGTGCTGCTCAGAATACAGCAAGGAGTGCTTTGGATCTGGCCTCTTCAGGCTTGTGTTAGGTTAGGATTTTGTGCTTTATTTTTCCATGCTCTTGAGCCATAAACCCCTTCAGATTCTGCTGCCCCTCTAGCACGCTGCGAGCTTGACCCCGCACTGGTCACAGTTAGCAGCTGGCTCTGTCCTTGGCAAACTGTGCTAATCTTCCCTTAAACAGCCCACAATAACAACCTCATTGTTGACATCACTGGCTCCTTGCTTTGTTCTCTAGCAGGGTGCTGTTTCTTACAAACATTTACTTCAATTATCTGCAGCAGGGCCAGCAGCGAGGCTGTCAGGGAAGCAGCTTCCTCAGTGCACACAGTGTTACATCAGTGCTGTTTCCACATGGCCAGTCCTGGAGTTGTGCATGGGCTTGCAGAGGGAGCCCTGCTCTGAGGTGATATGTTGGCTTCAGAGGGATGCTTTCAACCACCTTAACCTTTCTCTGTGCCATGCCCTTTGAGCTGAGGCTGTGGAGAGGAGGATTCCTGGGCCTGATAGCTTTGGGCACAGAAAAAGAAACTCATTTGAACCTTCCTTTTTGTGAAGGAGGAGCAGGGGTTGTCACATGCCTCACTGTTCAAAGGAAAACCAGCAGGGCCCCCATCAGAGCTGAGCCTTTTGGGATTATATGTGGAATTTGTGGTGTGCTGTCCCCCTCCCTGTGTGAGGGGTGGGGGTGTGTGTGTCAAAGCTGTGGCTGAGTTTGTCTCCAATTTGTCTGATTTCCTCCTGTAGCGTTCTCAAACAGTGTAAAGATGTGGAGCTCTCCTTCAGTGATGTGACAGGCAAGCCTGAAGCTTTCAAAGGCACCAAGAAGGGGATGCTGTATCTCACCCCTTACAGGGTAAGGCTGCTGCCAGCAGGGCTGGTTTTGTTACGGGAGCAAGCACTGAGCCTTCTAGGTGGGAGAAGGGAAGGCAGAAATAGGCTGGCTCATGCCTGTGTCACACTCCAGATTCCCTACACAGGCACCTATAATCCTGGAAGTCACTGCCTGGAGAGTATAATGTGTCAGCCAATATTGGCTGCTTTGCACTCTCCTACCTTAACCAGCAGAGCACCAGAGCTCTGTAGATGTGCTTTAAGGGGGATTTATTCTGCAGCGTAACTGCGTCGGGCAAGCGAACCCAGTGCCATCGAATCTGCAGTACCCAAGCTGTGAAGTAACAAACTGATACTGGCAGTTAAGTTACCCTCTTTATGGGTGCTGCTGCAGCTGGAGTTCCACCTCACCCTCTGTGTCTGATGTGTGTCAGAGGCCTTCCCTCCTGTCTTGCAGATGATCTTTGTGTCGAAGGGCAAGGATCCGATGCTGTCCTTCATGATGCCGTTTTACTTGGTGAAGGGGTGCTCGATCGAGCAGCCTGTTTTCTCTGCCAATTACATCAAAGGACAAATTCAGGCTGAGGCAGGAGGTGAGTGCCTGTGCTTTGCAGACTGAACTCTTCTTGAGTGTCCCAAGTAATTTTCAGATGGACTTCAGATGAATGCCTCTTGCACACGGGAGAGACGGACGGCGTAGCTGACGTGTCCGTGCTGAGGTAGCCTGTGTCTTCTGAGCTTTGACCAGGTCACCAGCTCTTGCTGCTGAGAGGCTTTAAGGAGGTTAGCAGTCATTCACCAGCTTGACTGCATCTGGGCTGCTGCTGTGCATCACTGGATCAGCTTTCTTCTCAATTGGGTGCTGATAGCTGATACTCTGTTAAGACTTACAGTCAAGGTCATGACCAAGCGTGGGGAATTGCCGAAGATAAGCAAGGATTACAAACAAGGCTGCTGGTTTAAATTTCTTCAGCCCTGGAAGTGGCTTATGTGCAGTTTGAAGGCATCTAGAGACCTTATGCTGCTGGTTTCTCTCCTTAACAATGTTCTAAAGTGACTGGGTCCTCTGGGGGTTGTGGGGAAGCCTTCTGTCCCAGGCAGAAATCACACCAGGACAATGGTTTGGAAGAGCTTCACCTCCAAGGGGGTGACTTTGATCCACCAGGGATAGCTTTGTGATGTTTCTATACTTTATCCCAGGTAGACTATTTCTGCTTTTACTAACTTCATTGTTAGACAAGGAAGAGAAATCTTACTTTCTGAAACCTTTTATTTAGATAACATCTTTACATCTTTGTTTTTCCCCCCTGAAAAACACCAAAACCCCAAACAAACAAAAAGCACCACTCAAAGCAGAGCACTCCTCTTCTACTTCTATGCATTCCCATGCCTTACTTGATTTATTTTGGGGTGTGTTTTTTTCCTGACAAATTGCTGCTGTACCTAAGCATTTATAATCTGTCTGAGCTGCTGTGGGTCAGAGAGATTAAACTAGTTGCAGTTGATTAACTCAAATCCTAGCTTGAGTTGCAGAGCCTGAGCTGTAGTCTGCCAAGGTCAGCAATCAAACTTCATTTGAGGGCTTTCAGTTGAAATCCTCAGTGAATTAATTGTCCTTCCTTTACACTGTATCCATTGTTAGGTTCTGCTAAACCTTTCAAGCCCAAACCAAAACAACTTAGTATCTCTTAGCACCCAGAGCAGGCTGCTTCTAGATAACTGTAGTGAGTGTCATCTCTTAAAAGGTAAAGACATAGATTCCTGATCTTCTCAAGGTACTGTTTTGGGGGACATCTGACTACACCAGCATGGCTCTGTCTCCCTGGCCATAGGAGACAAAATAGCTTGACATCAAAAAGAACAAAAATAGGAAGGGTATTGAGTGCTTTGCTGTCTTAACTGCTACTGAGGAGGTTCATGGTCTGTTTCACTTCTCATTTTCTCTCTTCCAGGTGGCTGGGAAGGGCAGGGGACCTTTAAACTGACTTTCAACAGCGGAGGAGCCATTGAGTTTGGACAGCTGATGTTCAAAGCTGCCTCTAATGGTAAGGGATCCTCAGACTGCAGATCCCCTGTGGTTGGCTGAGCTGGTTAAGAGTGCTCTCTGTGAACTTCATGGGAGGAAGGGTACCCTCTGCACTCTTGCACAGCTTTGTGGTTTTCTCTTTCCAAGGGAATTCTTTTTTACCCCCCTTCTGATTGTTTTTTCTTTATTTCATCCTAGTGCTTTGTGCACTCAGAACATTCTGGGGTTTGAGCCTCTGAGGTGGACACCACCTTTGTAGCTACAGAACCTTATTCCTCCTGGAATAAAATTGGAATATGTGAAGGTGGAAAAACTGCTTCACTTTCCCTGCCCTCAGCTCAGTTCTGCCACAGTAGTGTAAGGTGGAGGAACTTTAACATCTTCATTGATGATCTGGATGAGGGCATTGAGTCCATCAGCAGTAAATTTGCTGATGACACCAAGCTGGGGGCAAGAGTTGATCTGCTGGAGGGTAGAGAGGCTCTGCAGAGGGACCTGGACAGATGGGCAGAGTCCAAGGGCAGGAGATTGAACACATCCAAGTGCCAGGTTCTGCACATTGGCCACAACACCCCCATGCAGTGCTACAGGCTGGGGTCAGAGTGGCTGGAGAGCAGCCAGGCAGAGAGGGACCTGGGGGTCGATGGTAGGCTGAACATGATCCTGCAGTGTGCCCAGGCAGCCAGGAGGGCCAATGGCATCCTGACCTGCATCAGGAACAGTGTGGCCAGCAGGAGCAGGGAGGTCATTCTGCCCCTGTACACTGCACTGGTTAGGCCACACCTCGAGTACTGTGTCCAGTTCTGAGCCCCTCAGTTTAGGAAGGAGGTTGACTTGCTGGAATGAGTCCAGAGAAGGGCAAGGAAGTTGGTGAGGGGTTTGGAACACAAGCCCTATGAGGAGAGGCTGAGGGAGCTGGGGCTGCGTAGCCTGGAGAAGAGGAGGCTCAGGGGTGACCTTATTGCTCTCTACATCTACCTGAAGGGAGGTTGTAGACAGGCAGAGGTTGGTCTCTTCTCCCAGGCAACCAGCAGCAGAACAAGAGGACACAGTCTTAGGCTGTGCCAGGGGAGGTTTAGGCTGGATGTTAGGAAGAAGTTCTATACAGAGAGAGTGATTGTCCATTGGAATGGGCTGCCCGGGGAGGTGGTGGAGTCACCATCACTGGAGGTGTTCAGGAGGAGACTTGATGGGGTGCTTGGTGCCATGGTTTAGTTGTTTAGGTGGGTTGGATTGGTTGATGGGTTGGTGACTTCCAACCTGGTTTATTATTATTATTAACTTCATTTTGCACATTTGAAGAGGGGGAAAAGAAGACATTTTAAGCAGCTCCTGTTTGAAGCTTTTAAATGGGGGGAAATGTGGATATTCTTTTTCCTCATAAAAGAGTTTTCTTTTTTAAAGACATCCACACTTGAAAATGCACTTCTAAAGTCTTCTTTTATAAGGAAGGAAAAACCCCACCAGCCTGATAGATCCTCATGGGCTGATCAGAGGGCTGGAGCACCTCTCCTGTGAGGAGAGACTGAGGAGAGTTTGGGTTGGTTAGTCTGGAGAAGAGAAGGCTCCGAGGAGACCTTATTGTGGCCTTCCAGTGTCTTAAGGGGGCTACAAGAAAGCTGAGGAGGGACTTCAGGGTGTCAGGGAGTGATAGGACTAAGGGGAATGGAACAAAAATAGAAATGAGTAGATTCAGATTGGATGTTAGGAAGAAGTTTTTCACCATGAGGCTGGTGAGACACTGGCACAGGGTGCCCAGGGAGGAGGTGGAAGCTTCATCTCTGGAGACTTTTAAGGACAGGCTGGATGTGGCTCTGAGCAGCCTGATCTAGTGTGAGGTGTCCCTGCCCACGGCAGGGGGTTTGGAACTAGGTGATCCTTGAGGTCCCTTCCAACCCTAGCAATTCTGTGATTCTAATTCTAGGAGTCTAATACTTGCTTTAGAATGGTCTTTTCTTCCAGAGGTGGGAGCTCTGTGATGAGCTCAGTGGTAGCTGAGAGCTGGTGGTTTTGCATCTGGTTTCCTTTAGCACCTTGCAGTGAGGAGATGGACCAAGTGCAGTGTCCTGTGCCAGGATGGTATAGTGGATTGAGGTGAAGGGGGATGGTGCAGCATCCAGTTTTGGGCTCCCCAGTTCAAGAGGGACAGGGATCTGCTGGAGAGAGTCCAACAGAGGGCTACCAGGATGATTGAGGGTCTGGAGCACTGCCCTGTGAGGAGAGGCTGAGCCCTGAGGCTTTTTAGTCTGGAGAAGACTGAGAGGGGATTTAATAAATGTTCATGAGGGGCAGGAGGGAGGGGACAGGCTCTGCTCAGCTGCACCCTGGGATAGGACAAGGGGCAGTGGGTATAAACTACAGCACAGGAAGTTCCACCTCAACATGAGGAGGAACTGCTTCAGTGTGAGGGTCACAGAGCACTGGAACAGGCAGCCAGAGAGGTTGTGGAGTCTCCTTCTCTGGAGAGTTTCAAGACCCATCTGGATGCATTCCTGTGTGACCTGCTCTGGCAGGGGGGTTGGGCTCTATGATCTCTGGGGGTCCCTTCCAACCCCTGACATCCTGTGATGAACAGGACTGTTTTCCTTTTGTTCTTGACATTTAATTGTAACCAAACCATGCCTGGCTTACTAAACATGTGCTCCTTAGCTTCCAGTGGTGTTCCTCTCCAGAACCCTGGCTATGGCTACACACCTGTGCCTGGAGGCTATGCACCTGCCCCACCTGCTCCTGGGGGTTACCCACCTGCTCCAGGGGGCTTTGCTGCTCCTCCACCACCCAACGGGCCATATCCTTACACACCACCTCCCATGAACGCCTATGGACCTGCTCCCCAGCCCATGGCATATCCCTATGCCCAGACTCCAGGTATGGAAGCTGTGGAATGGTGGTTGGCAGGCTGTGTTTGGTGTCAGTTGTATCACAGGTGCACTGAGGGGCTCCTGGAGTTGCATGCTGTTGCTCACACCTGTGTGTCTGTATGGTTGAAGCTGGATGGGAGGTGAAGATGTTGTTTGTGAAGTGTGCTGCTGTGAGGCAGAGAATTGTTGCCAGCTGGCATGATGGGCATTAGCAGCATGTGAAATCCCTGCCAAGCCTGCAGGGCTTCCTCACTGCTGCTTTTGTGCAGGGCTAATGTGCTGCTGGGCCTGTGAGCTCTGCTCCTCTCTGCCCCACTGCCCCAACCCAAAGCAGCAACTGAGTGTTGTCTTTTTCAGGTATTTACCCACCACTTCCAAACATGAACCCCATGTATGTGCCACCTCCTCCCCCCTACTCTGGGCCATCTCCTGCAGGATCCTCAGCCCCATCAGCTCCCCCAGCCTGGGTGACCCCAGGGATGCCAGGTAAAGAGGACTGGGAGGCTGACAGGGTCTGCATGCCAGGGTGTGCTTGGGGGCTTGATCTGTGGGTGGCATGGTGGGCACAGAGTGGGGTGGGGAAGCCTTTATTGCTGGAGCTCAAAGTCATTTTGATCTATTATATGTGACAATGGAGCATGGAAGGAGCTGCTCAGCTCTGCACTGCACAGCTTGTGGTCATCTCTAGCCAGCTTGCAGCTTTCCTGAGCTGTTCTCAATTCAAACCCAGTGTGCTGTAGTTCCTGTTGTGTCTTTGGACCTTTTCTGCCTCCTGGGAAGAGCTGTGGCTGGGAAGAGAGCTCTGGGGCTTGGGCCACTGCCTAAGTCATGTAAGATGACTTCTGTTCTTTCTTCTCTAGGGGGCAGTAAGGCCATGGAAGCTGCTTCCAGTGCATATTACAACCCTGCCAACCCACACAACGTGTACATGCCCATGGTGAGTACCGAGGCTGTGGCCAGTCTGGGCCTGCTTCCTCTTCTGTCACATGCAGAGACAGTGGTTTGCTCTCCTAGCCAAGTCCAGAGGGCCTTCATGTGGCATGGAATGTGCACAGAAAGTGTGTAGTTTCCTGGGAGGGAGGCATGGATGTTGGTGCTATGAAGTTAACTTGTTAAATCCTTAGTCAGGAAAGGAGGAAGGCCTTAAGATTCATCCAGTAACAGCCATGACAGATGTGCATGGACACAGAGGACACACAGAGCTCTCTGCTTCTGTTGAGCCTGGGTGTGGGGAGAGTTAAACAGCACTGGGCTGCTTAATGCTGAGAGCAGAGCATGTGGGTTTCTCTTGTTTCTGGGCTGCATGGAGATAAAGAGGTCTCTTACTACTCAGTCAGTGGCAGCCAGCAGGTAGGCTGTAGCCTGTGCCTGGTGTGTGACAGCCAGTCTGCCTGTGCCCTTCACTGCCTCGTGTGGCTCTGTGGTGGGCTGGAGCCCAGTGGAGCAGCAAAGCTGGCCCTCAGTCCAGAGGCTTCCTGTCTGCTGGATGAGAGCTATGAACAGCAACAGAGACAAAGCCCTGGACGTGAAGGGGGAGGGTGGTGATTAAATCAGATTAAATGGTCTGTTCACAACAGTTACCTGGTTTTGAGGGGACCCTCACTAGAAACATTGTGGGAGGCAGCATACATCATGGAGCATAACTGATACTGGAGTGTGATGAAAGGACAGCTTGAACCCAGCACCTGGCTGTGTCTGGAGCTCACTCAAGAGCAGCCATTTCTTGTAAGCTAAGCCTGGGGAGGGCTTATCATAAACCAAGCAGAGTTGTTGACTCCACTGTATCTCCTTGCAGGATCAGCCACCTCCTTATGCACCTCCTGAGGATAAGAAGAATAACTAACAGAAGGAAATTGCAAGCAGCCTCCAACACTCTCTCTCCCTGAAGCAACTTGGCTGTTACTACACGTGGGGTTAGCCTATCTCTAGGTCTCTGTGTAGCTATTGTATAGGTAGTGCTGGGCAGCTGAGCACCTGCCCTCCTGAAGCATCAAGTCAGGGGCCATACAAGGCAGAACAGCACTTTTCTTGCTTATTTATCTCCTGGGCTCGAAGCACTAATCTTTTGCTCTGCCATTGGCTTGAGGAGAGAGATGGATGACTTCTCAAATCACCAGTAGACCACATCACTCATTTAGGACTAAAATAGGAAGGTTCTGGGATCTTGGAGAAATCGACTTGGATGTCAAACTTTTACTTCCTCTGAAGCACCATTCAAGGGCAAAGGTATAGAGAGCCATAAGGCTCCTTGCATAGACCCTTGGGTGCCCCAGAAAGATGTTAAAGTTCCTCAAATTCTGGTACATCTCAGTGTGAGAGGGGACTCTGGGAATCCTGTATTGTGCTGGAAGCATGCTTCATGGCCTGCATTGGCTGTCATGGTGTGAGAAATCTGGGCAAGTGCATCCCAAGAGACACTGAAGCACTTTGCTGTGCAGGGGAGTAGGGGCTGGGCCCCCTTCAGGCTGCCTGTGTAGACATTGGGTAGAAAAGCAAGCAAAGGTGTGCCACAGGGCAGTGAGCAAACCTGGCAGCCCTGCAATTCAGTCTTCCTTTCCCTCTCCTAGAAGCAGGTCCCACACCTGTGCAATGATCCTGTGCCAAGCAGCCATTCCTCAGGCATAATGGAGTCAAGTGCTGCACAGGAGGCTGCTGGCCTGGAGCAGAATGTGTAACGTTAGGAAGATGACCTGGCTCTGGCCTTGTCAGCTGGGTCCCACAGCCCTGGCTCGCTCTCTTGAGCAGGCTTGTGCTGTGTGCTGGCTCACAGAGGAAAACCAGCCTTCATCTCTCCCTGGGGCTGCTGCAGCCAGTGCCTGTGTGCCCACAGCCCAGGGGAGGGAGGGCAGATGCTGCCAGGCCCGAGCTGGGCTGCTTGGGGGTGCAGTGCCCTCTCTCAGCTGGGAATCACTGTCTGGTCCAGGTGTTACTAACACTCAGCTCTCTTGCAGAGAGTGGCTGCTCAGCCACAACTTCTCCTTCCTTAGGACATAGTGCCATGAAACCTGCTCTGAAGAGGGTCTCTCCTGTCTGGGGGAGACCCTTCTGGTCATTTGCATATGGGGTGATTGTACTTCTTTCTTCTTCCTCCAGCCTTCCTACCTTCACAGTGAAGGGGAAGGCATGTTTTCCCTATTCCCTGTGTGCCAGGGCTTTGCTGTAAGTCAGGCTTGCATGACTTGCAAGGGTGAATTCCCAAAAGCAGCCCTGCATGGGGAAGTAAACTTCCTTATCTATAAACACCTTTTAAGTCCAAGTTAAGAGAGATTCTAACAGCTCTGTATTTAAATATATATATAATCAAGGATGAATGTTTGTAACTTTTTGAATTGCACTTTAATACAGGAGTGTTGATACTTTTAGCTGCCTGCTCTCTCTTGTGTGTGGCTGTTGTGCTAACCTCTGGCTTTGCCTAGTGCCCAGAAGGGTGGAACAAAGGACAACCATGGTGGGCTCTCAGGCTGGCTGTGGGCCAGGTCTCCTCTCCCTCTGATGCATGGCTAAACTGCACCTGGAATTAAGTAACTGGGGCAAGAGAATAGGACAGAGCTCATCCTCTTGGGGCAGGAGGAGGACAGAAGGTTGGTTTGTGCCTTTGTTCTTGCCCAGATACTCTGAAGTGGGATGTGTGCATGGCCATGGGGCAGGCACAACACTGCATTTAGCAGAGGCTATGTCCCCAGCCTGCTCTTCACTTTGTAGCACCTCTCCTGTGTACATTTTCTGCCAGAAGGAAGGTTTGCCTTTAAAAGGAACTTCTTGCTAGCCATTTTGTTTTCCAGTGAGGAAAAAGTAAGTGCCATTCTCCTTCACCATGTATTTATCTGTGGCCTGTAAACTCAATTTTCCCTTTTTTGCTGTTGACCTGCTGAATGTGCTGTAGCCCCTGGGAAGCCAGGTCCTGTTCTGCACCACTCCAGTCTGACAGGAAACCAGTTCTGTTTCTTAGCATAGTAGTTCCTGTTTCTACATGAACCAGGTAGCTATAGCAACACTGAATGCAACGAGGCAGAGAGCCTGCAGCCTGCTTCCCTTTATTTCAATTAATTTGTACCCATTTCTTCCCAAGAACAAAGCCAGCTCCTGCAGCAGGCATGCAGTGCCCTTGTCCTCTTGGTAGCACTGCAAGCATCATCTGCAGTATCTTGCTGCTGCACTTGGAAAAGTCAGCCATTTGGACCTGCAGGAACCCTCCAGCATCCCAGTAGAAAGGGGAAAGTTCCTCTTGTTTTGCCCATCTAAAATGCTGTTATTTTCCAATCTGGGCTGCAGTCATAAGAAACAATTTTCATGAATGCTGTGCCCCTCTCTGGGGCAATTGGGGCAGGCTCTATCTTGCCTAAAACTCCTCCACAGGATGTGTGCTGTATGCAGGTGAAGCAGTTGAGGGGGTTAGAGTCTGTTCTGCCACTCCTCATCAGGATGGAGCTGTGGATAGAGCTGTCCTTGGGAGGAGGAGAAGCCATTCCCTGAGAAACCCTTGAGTGTTCCACCTGCTAGAGCAAGAACAGGACACAGGAAGATCACAAAGGGCTTTGCAATCACCAGGGAAGTGTGCTCTGTACCCCCTTAGGAGGTGGAGACCAAGGATTCCTGTTGTAGGCAGAATGAGTAGAGCTCAACAAGTCAGTTCCAGGGGAATCATCATGTCCCAGTGCTGCTGGGACACCAGTGAAAGGCACTTGGGAAAAACAGTATGCCCCAGGGTCTGCAGCTCACCCAGGCACTGAGCCATGTTCCCATCACAGGAGGACTGGGCTGAAGTCCTTGCCAGGGGCTTGCTGTCCAGCAATGTGCCAGGGCTGCACTGGATATGCCATGGGATAGAGATACCACATCACCACCCCCGAGGGGTTAATGATGACTGTGAAATTGTCTCCTGTCTTCAGGCCACTGATGATCTTCCCACTGTACACATCTTGTACCTAGGAGAGAGAGATGGTGGCTACCAGGATTTCCACAGACTTTTCCCCTTGAGGTCCAGCTGTGGTCGCTGGCATGGCAGGACAGGACAGGACAGGGCACAGCAGTGATTAACAGCAGATCAGCCCCTTGAGCAGCTGCTCCTTGGTGCTGGAGGCAGGGAGTGGGAGTCCTTTGCCTCTCAAAATGCAAAGGAGGGAGCGTGGGTGGCACAGGACCGCCTGCCCGGGCGGTGTGCCAGTGGCGGTTACCTCATATGTGGCATCCTTGGGGAACTGGAGCTTGGCCAGGCTGGTGGTGTAGAAGTAAGGCATATCTGTCCTTCTGCTGAAGAAGACAAGGGCACTGGCGGCCTGGGAGAGCGGGCGCAGGAACACCTCGATGTGTGATTTCTCCTGGGGGCAGGGAAGGGTGGCTGAGGCAGAGCTGCTGCTGCCGGTCCTGGCCTACACCTTCTGACACTGCCACGTGGCACTGCTCTGGCAGCGGAGCCCCAGCTCCCACAGGTTTCCTGCTTGTGTTTCTCTGCATCACTTCCCTCTCCTTCCTTATTGTGGTGCCCCACCCTGCTCCTGTCTGCTCTCCCAGCTGCTTGTGTCTTCCCCCTAACCTTGACAATCCTGCGCCCTTGGACTCCCAGAGGGTCCTGGTTGATCCGGATCATCAGAGGGTTCTGCAGGATCTCCTTGGCGCTGGGGGAGATGGTGCGGAGATCGTTGGACATCAGAAGTGGGGCTGCCATCACTGTCCACAAAGCCATCTGGGAGCGAGACTGCTCATAGCTGAGGCCAAAGTTTCCAATGATGAGCTGGAGAGGTGAGGGAGAAAAGACAGAGCCAAAAAGGTTAGAAACTTGTCTGCGTGCCACCCTTTGTGGTGTTCAGCCTGCTGAGGGGAAGCACACACACTTTCACTTCCCTTTGGACATCCCATTCCTGCTGGGTGCTGAGCCCTCACCACCCACTCCAATGCAGTCATTAACACTCTGTTTCACCACTGATGCTGTGCAGGGAAGGACAAGGGCACTTGGACAGCAGGACAGGTATACTTGAGTGGTGAAGGCTTCATTTTGAGCACAGGGGTTTCCAACAGCATAGCCAAGGGCAACACAGGCTTTGTCTCTCTGCAGCTACAGCTTGACTGCTCCTGGCACTCCTCCTTTGCCCTAACCCTATAAGGAGATCTCCAGAGATTCCCTGGCCAGGTTCATTGTACCACCCAGCCGCACCATGTCTGGGTCATTCCAGTGGCCAGGTCCAGCTACAGGCTGCAGCACGTCCTGGTTAGCAGAGAACCAGTCCAGGATGGAAAGCACACTGCTCCAGGAGTCCTCAATGTCGCCATAGTTACGCCACAGATTGCAGATCTCTGCCAGGATGGTGTAGTTCACCTGGAAAGAAGCACAGGTTCAGACAGGAAGGAAGAAAAAAAACAGGTCTGCCAGGCTGGGGAGAAGGGGCAGTGTCCAAAAAGTGCGTGAAAGGCAGAGGGATCTGGAGAAGAGCAACATCACCCAATGAGGGAGGACAGAGCCGTATCACAGTGTGGCTGGGCATGTCCCAGTGTGATAAGATGTCTGGCAAAACAATCACAGAGGCCATGGGGAAATACAATCAGCTGGAAGAAGGAGGGCAGCTTGGAACAGACTCAGAAAGTGAAAGGAAATAAATGCAATAATTCTCAAGAGATAGTAGAAGAAAGCACTTAGAGCCTGTCTCAGAACCTGCTGAGTGGGGTGGGAGGGCATGTCTCAGAGCCTTTTTCCTCCACAGTTGCATCACCTAGCCATGCTGGGAACCTTAAACGTCCCCAGATGCCTGGCAGGGAGGCCATGCCTGCTTTGGAGGCCTGCAGCTCCATCCCACCAGGGGCAGAGCACTATGCAGGGTGCAGCACCCAGCTCTGGCAGCTCCAACAAAATCTCCCCCACAGCACAGGGAGCATGGGAAACAGCCACCAGACAGGACAACTCTCACCTGGGGTGGAAGCCCCCCCTGATATGCTGGCCAGCTGCACGAGTAGACAATGGGGCGGCCTGTAGCATTCAAGGCCTTCGCCATTTCTGGGTAGCCTTAGGGAGAGAAGATGACAATTGGTGAAGGGGTCAGTGGGCAGCAGCCTGTGTCTCAGCCAGGGTGAGCCCAGGCCAGCCTGGCCTTCTGCTGCACACCAGCTCTAGCGCACCCAAACTCCCTCCTCTTTGCCCAAGAGCTGTAACAGGAGAGAGAGGTAAGGGCAGAACAAGCTGGCCAAGCATTCCTGTGGCCAGCCAGCCACCCATCCCAATCAAAGCAGTGAGGGCAAAACCACCAGCCAGCCAGGGAGCCTTTACCCTCTGCCTGCTCCTCTGCTGACGAGTAACACCCATCCAGCTTCAGCATGTCCACACCCCACTCCGCAAAGGTCTGGGCATCCAGCTGCACATAGTCCAGTGTGGTGCCTGGGTATCCCCCGCAGGTGAGGGTGCCCAGGTCACCATAAATGCCCAGCTTCAGGCCCCGGGCATGAACCTGTGGGGAGAGGACTGCTGCAAGGCAGGGACAAGAGGGAGAGTCCAGGGTGCCTCCCAGAGGGGCTAAACTACTCCATCCCCTCCCAGCTCTCCTGCCATGGTGGCATGGGGACACAGAGATCCTAACTATCCCCAGCAGGCACTCACATAGTCAGCCAGAGCCTTAATCCCGCTGGGAAACCTCTCAGGGTCAGGAACCAGCCGTCCTGATGCGTCTCGGTGCTTGGCAGACCAGCAGTCATCAATGTTGATGTGCTTGTAGCCCAGGTCCCTCCAGCCATCCTCTGCCAGGCGATCTGCCATCTCGAAGAAGAGCTTCTCACTGCAGGTTGTGGGGACGTGGCACACTGTGACTTCTCCCCACTGAGGCAGCCCATAGGACTTTGGGGCTAACTGGGTCTTTGGAGGGTCAGCCACCACAGCACCAGCCTGGGCTGTGCGGGAGGCTCTCCAGGGCTCCCGTTTAAACCTTGTTCATGGATCTCATTGAGGGGAAGTGTTTGCCCAACGCCCCACGAAGCCTGTCCACATCCTTCAGTGCTGAAGGATCTCCAGCCCCAGCACCTGAGCCTCCGGCTCCCCTACACTGTGTTCCCCGAGATCCTGCGGCAGCACGGCTCGCCCCAGGGACACAGACCCGGCCTGATGCCCGACTCCCCCGCTCGTCTGCCCCTCGCTGCCCCGGCACGGCGCCGTCCAACCTCCCTGGGCAGACCGTTGACATCAACCTGGCATTTCTGAGCAGGTTCCCTACGGCAACGGACAGGCAGGAGGAGCCGTCCCCGGCAGGGGCCTCCAAGGGGAAGGGCCTACCCTCGCCGCTCCCGGCCCCGCTGACCTGATGCAGTTGTGGGGGTCCTGCTGGCAGTTCACGTTGCAGCGAAACCTCTCCCAGGACATCCAGCCCATGGGGGGCGTGAGGGCCAGCCCATTGTCCAGGGCCACGGAGGGCAGGGCCAGGGTCAAGGCCAGGGTCAAGGCCAGGGCCAACGCCAACTCGCTCCGCACCGCGCACCCCATCACTGCCACCGCCGGAGCACAGAGCCCCTCAGCCTCTGCCGGCCCGGCCCTGCTCACATGATTCAGCCCGCATGACCTGATCGCCCGCCTTCCCTGCTGCCTCCGCCCACCCCGGCACGGCACCGCGTGGTGCTGTGCCCAGCGCCGCCGCGCCGCACCGCTGCCGCACCCCGCCGTACCGCGCCCCTTTGCTGCTGCACCCCGCCGTACCGCGCCCCTTTGCTGCTGCACCCCGCCGTACCGCGCCCCTTTGCTGCTGCACCCCGCCGTACCGCGCCCCTTTGCTGCTGCACCCCGCCGTACCGCACCCCTTTGCTGCTGCACCCCGCCGTACCGCGCCCCTTTGCTGCTGCACCCCGTTGCTACTACTGCACCCCGCGGCCGTGGAACCCCGCTGGGAACACCTTCCTGCGCCGTTGGACCCCATCAGTGCTGCCCGCAGTCAGTGCCGCACCCCACTGCTGGCACTATCAGCACTGCACCCAGTGGGTAACGCACCCCACAGCTGTGGCACCCCATCGACACTGGCGCACACACCACACCACCACCCTCCCCCGTTGTCACATCCCATAGCAGCCGAACTCAAACAATCACACTGAAAGGAAAAGGAAAGGGGCTTTATACTCCCGCAGGGGTGTCGGGCAGAGTGACGAGGAGCCGCAGAAAGCCGCTCGGAGCAGGCTGCGCCGCCCCCCGCCGCTGGCGGGGCGGTGCTGCCGGCGCGGCGGGACAGCCCCGGCGGCCGCAGGAGCCCTCCCCGCTCGGCTGCGGACGGCCCCCAGCCCCCGGCCGCCTCTCGCCTCCCACCGCCCCCGGAGCGCCGCCGACCAGGAAGGGCCCGAGGTGAGCCGGGCCGGAGCCGGGGCCCTGCGTCCCGCCGCCGGAGCAAGGCGCTGGGCAAGGGCCGGGGGGCGGCGGCGGTGTGGTGGGAGCGGGCAGCAGGAGCGGGCCGGGCCCGCAGGGGTCCGCGGGCACGCCGCAGGCACGCCGCAGGCACAGGCGAAGACACGCACAAAAGCACACACAAAGGCACACAAAGACACACAGCCCGGCTCACGCACACAAAGACACGGCGCCCACGCTGCCCACGGGACCCCCAGAGCCCACTCACCCCAGGGCTGTCCTCGGCCACCCCGGCTGACCTCGGCCCCAATGTGCGAGGCTGGAGGCTCCTCAGGGAGCCGCGCCAAGGGCGGAGCACCCCCCCGGGCCCTCGCGATTCCTTAGGCTGACGGACGGGATTGTTGTCTTTTCCAGCTAGGGTCCGTGTCCCCTTGTCCTCAGCCCTGCTTCACAAAGCCCCGATGGTGGAGAAGGGCCCGAGGAGGCATACTGGAGATGGTTCAGCAGTGGGGAGCTTCCTCCGCCCGGCCCTAGCCGGGGAGTGGTGGCTGTGGTTTGTTTTCTGCATATTTCTTCTCTGCAGAGCATTAGCGGTTGGACGTCCATTTGCAGCTGTAGAACGACAAAGGCTGGGCTCGCTCTGCCCTTAGGTGGGACCTGCTGGTGTGCTGAGTCGCCTGCTGCAGGGTTTCCACAGGTGGTGCAGAGTGGGCTTCTACAAAACCTCTCTTTTTCAGTAAAGCAAAAACAATCCCACAGGAGCCAAAAAATAAACCCACGGCAGCGCTGGCCTGAGCTGGGCTGGGGCTCAGGCTTTGAGGCCAGTGCATGTGCCCCCAGCTGTGCTAGCCTGGTTTCCAGAGCCACCGGCCTGGGTGCCCAGCCCAGTCTGCTCCTATGTGCTGAGGGCCCTGGCTTTTTGGAGTGGGAGTGAGGCAGCTCTTTGCTTTTCCACTCTCAGGCTGTTCTGGTTTGTGACCTCCCTCTTCGACCAGGGATGGGACTTGTCATGGTGAAGCTTTGGAGGTCCTCAGCGAGGCAGCAGCTTGTCCAAGGAAGACAGCAAGGGGTTGCGGTCTGACTCGCACAGCTGGTACGACACCTTGCACCCCGCTGTTGGTGAGCCTGCTGGGTTAGGGGTACTGCTGCTGGGAGGGCTGGTGGGGACAGATGGTACTGTGTGGAGATGGGGAGTGGGTGCTCAAATGGATGTCCTAGAGCCCTTGCATCTGAAAACACCCTCTTTGTCCTGCCCTGTAATAGAGGAGGAAGCAAAACGAATGCCTCACAGGCACAGATGCAGATTTCTTTAATGTGCCCCATAAAACCCAGCCAAGTAGGTCAGTTGTGGAACAAGAAAAGAAGCAGCAGTGGTGTTGTCCCCAGAGAAGGCAGGTGTCTCTGTGGTGGAGCTCTAGTGAGGGCCTCCTTTCTGCAGCAGTGAGGAGGCAGCTCAGCATTTGCAGGGGTACTCGCTGGGCTAGATGCTGTCCTGCTGGGCTAGATGCTGTCCTGCAGCACTGGCTGCTGGAGTTGGGGCTGCTTTTTCCCTCATCACTGGCTCTGGGCAGGATCGGGCCTCTCCTGGTGGGGTGGGTGAGATGTTCCTCACTCCAAGCCAACTCCTTACCCTCTCTTCCTCTAGGCAGGGGGATGAAGCTGAACGAGCGGAGCGTGTCCCACTACGCCACCTGTGACTCGCCCGCTGACCACGCTGGCTTCCTTCGCAAGCGGGTGGAGCGGCACCACCACCATGCCCACCACCACACCACCTCCTACCAGCGCTGCTGGTTTGTCCT
Source organism: Melanerpes formicivorus (assembly GCF_026170545.1). Taxonomy (NCBI): domain Eukaryota; kingdom Metazoa; phylum Chordata; class Aves; order Piciformes; family Picidae; genus Melanerpes; species Melanerpes formicivorus. Next base: position 21,707,493 of record NW_027142360.1, read on the forward strand.
CAAGGGCAATCTCCTCTTCTACTTTGAGGAGCGGGAGAGCCGGGAGCCCGTGGGGCTGGTGGTGCTGGAGGGCTGCACCGTGGAGCTGTGTGAGGCCGCCGAGGAGTTCGCCTTTGCCATTCGCTTTGACGATGCCGGTGCCAGGGCTTATGTGCTGGTGGCTGATGGGCAGGCTGCCATGGAGGCCTGGGTGAAGGCACTGTCACGGGCCAGCTTCGACTACATGCGGCTGGTGGTGAGGGAGCTCGAGAAGCAGCTGGAAGAGGCCTGCAAGAGCTTGGCTGCTTGCCGTAAGTCTCCGCAGAGGTCCTCCTCCTCTGGCAGGAAGAGGCACCTCTCCAACCCTGCCTTGCTGTCTCTCCAGGAGAAACCTGCTGTCCTGGAGAATGGCTGCTCCCCGTGGGGTGGTAGTGGTGGTGGCACCCCTGGGGGTGCTGCCTGCCCCGATCGTGATGGGGGATACATGAAGCCCCCACCCCTGCCTCCACGCCGGCGCTCGACCGCTGGCAGCACCTCAGGGTCTCCAAAAGCCGGTGTCTCACCAGCCATGCCAGAGAGCCCAGTGTCACCTGAGACGGCCTGCTTCTCCAAGCTGCACAGCTGGTATGGGCAGGAGATCACGGTGCTGAGACGGGAGTGGCAGGAGAGGCAGAAGAGAGGACACCCGTGACTGAGGGTGTAGGGCATGAGCTGCTGGCCAGCCAATGCCCACGTGGAAGAGTGAAGCACAGGGGCAGAGGATGTTGCTTGCCCCCTGCCCTGGTCAGTGACTGGGCATGTGGTACATCTGCACAACATGGGGCAGTTCTTGCTCTGGCTACATCATCACCCACCTCTCCTTCACTACTCCCTTTTGGTTTTGCTTCTCAGCGTGGGAGTTTGCACAGGTCAGCATTTGCTATTGTCTGTGGCCATGAACCCAAATCCTTCTGCCTTTGCTTTTTCACCACAGATACAGCTGGACTCTTATGAAATACCTCCAATAGGCCACTGGCCCTGGCAGGTGCCTGCAGCCTTGTGCCTCTCTCACCACAGGACACATGTGAGCCACCCTAGCTGTGGCTGGCCCAGCAGCCAGGGTAACAAGAACTGGACTCTTGTGTCAGTTTTGCTTAATATTTTTTTACTTTCATCTGCAGCTACCCTTCTCCCCTCCAGGATGTGGGTTTCACAGGCTTGCATCCACCTCTCTGGACACCTGAGTTCAGCAGCAAGGGTGAAACGGGGACACTGAGCCTTGTCTGAAGTAACAGCGAGGACCAGGAGCTCCCCAGGGCTGATCTGGACTCTCTCAAGTGGTAGCTAAGCCCTTTAATATCTTCAGCTCAAACCTTCAGTCTTCCAAAACAGGGATGCTAAATCCTCTGCCTGGCCAGGGGTGGATTTCTCAGCTCCTACAAAGTGCCATATAGGGCTTGGCTGTCTTGCTGGGCAGTGTGCCCGAGACAGCATCCAGAGCTGCACACTTCCAGAGCCTTTCTTGCTTTTGTGGCCCTGCCCAGCTCCTGGCAGAGACATGCTGTAGGAGACAGGCTGCAGAGGAGTGGGGAGGACAAGAGGGCTGGTCCCAGGAGAAATGAAGATGTGGGAGGGAGTTGCAGGTAGCATGGACTGCCTGTCAGCAGTGTCTTGGCTTGCTGCTCTGACACCAAAACCTTATCATTACCTTCTACCAAAGCCAGGGTCTGGCCTGCTGGCATTGCCCTTCCGTTTACTATCAGCATCACTCTGGCTGATCTCCATTAGCTGGTCCCCTCCCCACAGCAGGTGAAGAGGGCTGTGGGGAGGCATGCCTGTAGCCTTGCTACAGAAACAGACTTGTCTTTCATTAGGTCAGAAACCAGGGCCACTGGGTAGATGGTACAAGTAGGTGGGTACTGTGTCCAGGGACTGGGACAGCCTGGTGATGGGATTTGTAAACTCCCTTACCATCTTGGCAGGGGCTCTTTTTCAGAGCTAAAAAGGAAAAATTAGGTGAAACACCCCTGAGCTTCCTATCTAACAGTGTTAAACCTGGGTTTATTGCTCTGTTTTATTAAGGAGCCTCGCCAGGAGAGCAGGAGGCCATTTCAGGTCATGCCTGGTAGGAAGCTTTTTGCCTTTCTGGAGTTAAATGCACTCAGCTTAATACTTTGCAATAGCCAGTAGAGATTGCCAATGCAGAAATCAAATTACTTCCATTAACTCTTGGTGCCTTTGCAAATATATCTCTAGTAGTTTGGGATGATGAGCTTCCAACTTCCTGCCTAATTATGCTTCAGTGATATATTAGAGAGGTCAGGTCTTGAATCTCATGTTACAAATACAACTTTGGGCAGTGGGAGTGTTGCTTTCACACAGGAGTGGTGCAATCCAGTCCTCTCCAGTTTGTGCCTGTACCTGTGCCTCTTCACAGCAAGGATCTTTGAGTTTGGGAGGATTATGTTTCTTCTGCTTTTTAAATGAAAACAGTTCAGAAAAAAAACCAGGAGCAGGTGGCCATGGGCCAGTGCCCAGACTCCTTCAGCAGCCCAGCTGGCTGGACTTGTGGGCCAGCTCTGCCTGCCTGACTGCCACTTGAAAAGTTCAGTGCTGCAGCATTCCCAGCTGGTAAAACTGTCCCCTTCCCCGTGCCAGGGCAGCAGCAGCAGGGAGTGGCACTACCTGGTGCCTCTTAGCTCTGAGTATTTGGGGGCCAGGGTGAGATTTGGCAAGCATTTCTCTGTGGTTTGGATGCTGGGGTGTTGTTTTTAATGCAGTAGGGAGGCATATTCTTGACATCTCAGACTTGCACGAGGCAGGTTGACAGTAAAGATTTAAACTTCCAAAATAAATCAAAACGTGGTGGCAGTTCCTACATGAGACCCAAGAAGTGGAGTGACTTGAAAGGGAAAGTAAATTAGCAAAGCCAGTTCTGTCAGAACTGGAACTGAAACAGTATTATTCATTTAAGGGCAGTTTCACTCTTAAGAAGCTTAGTTTGTTTTAATAAGCCAGGATTGTGCTGGTAACACTACTAAAGAGCTTATATTTAATGCTTTAATCTGTCCCATTCAAATGACACAATTTCCATGCTACCTGCTTTTGCCTTAGCACATAGCATAACCCAGCTAAATCCTAAATCCTGCAAATGAGGAGCTGTGCTCTGCTTCCCATCTGATCGCATTTGGAGTAATTTTGTGGCTTTATTCTGCAGCACAGGGAGGAAAATGGCTGAATCCTGAACAGTATTTGTGCTTGGCCAAGCTTCCTGTGCCTGGGGCCTTTGCTAGGTCTCCGAAACACTGCATGACTTTGGATGTGATTGGTCAGGGCTTCCTCACCACTGTGCTCACATAGCAGGGATGACCTTTTTTTGAGCAAAAGGAGGCATAATTGGCATCATGGCCAAATTTGTGTGGGAGTGCAGGGGTTTTAATGACCACCGCTGCTTGCTTTGTTAGGCAGGAAGCACCTCCTGTGTTCCACCACCTCCTCTTGAGATGGAGTCCATCAAACCGGCTCAGCTGAGGATCAGTTGTGCTGGCAGCACCTTTGAAGCAGCCTGTGGGCAGAAGGTTGGGATTTTCAGCTTCCTGAGGTCGCACCTGCTGCCAGCTAATTGGGGCATCCTGTCTGTCTTATCTGCAGGCAGAGGTTATTACAGGAGAAGCAGAAAGTTTTCACTGCACATTGTTCCTGACAGCATAATAACACTAATTGCCACAGACTGCTTTCCCCTAGTCCGTCAGGCTTGGACTGTTTCACCTCCCATCTTCGCTTTCCCTTACTGTCTTTTAAAAATAGAAAGTGTCTGGGCAGCACAAAACAGGTTCCCTGGCCAAGGGGGAGCTGAACACTGAAGCTGAAGGGCTATTTTAGTACCGAAGTCAAGTCCTTTTCTGAGAGTTTTCTGTAGCACAATAATGCAATGTCATGAGTGAGAAGTGCTTGGATTTAAAGGAAATGGAAGGCTGAAAGAAAGGAGGTTCTGATGTGCCTTGGTAAGCTGTGCCAAGAAGAGCTCCCAAGGAAATTCTTCAGTTTTTCTGAGGCTGGACCTTCAGATTCAGGCAATATGTTCTTTTATTTCTGCACATTTACCTTCTTATGAAACAACTGTGGTGATGTTTTTCTGCTGAATTCAGATCCTAGCAGTGAGAGTAACCTGAAGATTTTACCCATGGTCACAGCTAGGCATTGGGTGAATATTCACGGCCAAGGTCAGACACAACTCTGTTACAACAGCTCTGGCATTACTTCTTCAGGGGTAGGTAACCCCCCAATCTTGCCCTTCTCGACGGCCTTTGCGGAGAAACTTAAATAACCCCCACGGAAGGGCAGGGGCAAGGGGTGGCGTTCCCGTGCGGGGGGCAGGCTTCAGAGCAGCCCCGAGCCTGCTTCTCCAGCCGCACAATTACCGGGCACCCCCTGCCCGCGGGAGCGCTCCGGCCGTTTGAAGTGCTTCTGGTTTAGCTAGACGCCTCGCTTTTGTTTATTTCAAGCAGGCGGGTTTGCATGCGCCATGGTTTTACATACGAAACTTGTAGGATGCGTTTCAAGGCATTGTTCACGCTTGTATTTTGTACCGCGACGCCAAATAAAGCCGTTGCGATTTGTAGCTCCTGTGCCGTCAGTGCAGCCGCGATGCCCTCACGCAGGCGGCAGTGGCTACGGACGTGGCCGTCCCCGCCCTGCCCGGCGGTAGGGGCACCCGTCCCGGTTTTCCTCCGCTCAGCCGCAGCTTGCCCTCGGCGGGAGACGGCAAATGACCGCGCGGCTCCCCGTTCCCGCCGCCCGCGGCCCCGCCTCCCGCACGAGCAACCGGCCCTCAGGCCTCGCGAGAGCCGGAGTCCCCGCCCCCCCCCCCGGTGACGCCTCGGTTCGGCAGCTACGGGAGGGGCACGAGGAAGGGAGGGAAGATGGCAGCGGCAGGCGGGCGGCTGCTGGCGGCGGCCGCGGCTTATTCAGGGCGGGCGGCTTGGGGCGGGTCGCTCCGTTCCCCGGCCGTGCCTTTTGTGCCCTCCCGGACCGCCACCGTCACCCGCAGCGGGGCCATTTTGCCCAAGCCGGTTAAGGTGAGTGAGGGGCGAGCGGTGGGGGCAGCAGCCAATTACGGCTTAACGGACGGCAGCTGTGGCCAATCAGCGCGGGTGCATCTGCTGTGGGCGGGGCGGCTGCGGAGGGGCGGGGCGGAGAGCGGCCCTGCAGGGTCGGGTTCGGGCAGCGCCTTGTCATCCCCTGAAGCACTCGCCGGCGGTCGGTCTGTACGCCGTAAAGAGCAGATAAGCACTGGCCGATACACAGCCGTTTGTCACCAGCAGCCGCTCTCCTTTTCAAAGCCACCTGTGACCCCTGCCCCGAGCTCCCCGCGGCCCTGCTGAGATGCAGTGACAGGTGGGGGTTGCTGCAGGGACGGCTTCCCGCTGCCTGCGCCCCTGCGGAGACGGCAATGCGTAGGTTCAGATCAAGTTCAACCTGCTGGTAAAGGTCAGTCTTTCCCATCGGCGCCTTGCAGACGCCCTTTGGCCTCCTCAGAGTGTTCAGCGTGGTGATCCCCTTCCTGTATGTCGGGACTCAGATAAGCAAGAACTTCGCAGCCCTACTTGAAGAACATGATATCTTTGTCCCAGAGGATGACGACGACGATGATTAAAGGGTATGTCACTGACATCATCAGCAATCTAATTATTATTGCTTCCCGTTGGCTTAGGGCCGGGAGGAGACTGTCAAACTAGGAAACACAGGCAGCAGCACCTTGAAAGAGGCACTTGCAGGTGAACACAGGGAGGATGCAGCACTGCCTCTGGCTGCAAACCTTTCTTTTATACTAGACTAGGTATCTGTGTATGGAATCTCCACAACATGTATCTGATAGTGATTAGAATAAACTGATGGTAGTTTAGCTGCTGTAATTTCAATCAGAAATAAACTGTGGTCAGTGAGGGTCTATACTGACATTATTAATTATTGTTGTTGTTGTCACCACCACTGGAGACTGGAAGAGACTGGATGCAGCGCTTGGTGCCATGGTTTAGTTGATTAGATGACTTGATGATCTCAAAGGTCTCTCCCGACCTGGTTAATTCTATTGTATTGTTGAGTCTGGGGAAAAGGACACCAAGAGGAGACCTTACTGCTCTCTACAACTATCTGAAAGGAGGTTGTAGCGAGGTGGGGGTCAGATGCTTCCCCAAGTAACAAGTGGTAGGGTAAGAGGAAACAGCCTAAAGTTGTGCCAGGGGAGATTTAGTTTGGATATTAGAATAAAACTCTTCACTGTAAAGGTTGTCAAGCATTGAAACAGGCTGCCCCAGGGAAGTGGTGTAGTCTCCAAAGGCTTTTGAAAGATGTCGTAGATGTAGTGCTTAAGGGCATGGTTTAGTAGTATTGGTAGTATTAGTATTTGGTAGTCCTGGCAGTATTAGGTTAAGGGTTGGACTTGGTGATCTTAAACGTCTTTTCCAACCTAAACCATTCTGTGGTTCTTTTCAACATGTTTCCCTGTTTAAAAGTCTTCTGCTACCTCACAGAATGACTATTTTATAAGAATCACATAGAATCATAGAATCAATAAGGTTGGAAAAGACCTCAAAGATCATCAAGTTCAACCTGTCACCCAACACCTCATGACTACTAAACCATGGCACCAAGTGCCACGTCCAGTCCCCTCTTGAACACCTCCAGGGATGGTGACTCCACCACCTCCCTGGGCAGCACATTCCAATGGCTAATAACTCTCAATCTGAAGAACTTTCTCCTCACCTCCAGCCTAAACTTCCCCTGGCAAAACTCTTCTATAACAGAAGTGAACAATGTAAGAGAATTCCTGAAATCCCCAGAGTGAGATATCCAGTGTCATCACAACACAGCTCTCAGAGGAGTTGGACCATTCAGACTCATTGGATACAGGAAAAGCAGAAATGTTTCCCTTTGCAGTACACTACAGTGCTTCCCACCATTCTTGTTTGGCCTGCTGTGGTGTAAAGATTGTGAGTTTGGGTGGGTTTGATTCTTTTCAGAACAAAGAAGCTGTTTCAAAGAAGTTGTTGTAAACAGTGTTGCTTTATAACCAGTTTGGTGGATGTATTCCTTTTGGTAAAGGAATTTTCCAGCATGCACTGTGCAGCTAGAACCAAAGAGACTGTAGAGACTGCAGTGGCCTATTGTAGCCTCTTATGTAACCCCCCACTGTGTGTGGTTTTGGGGGAGGGTGTGAACTGGAGCTGTGTATCTGATGAGTAACAAGTTGTTATTCTATTTGCAGAACTGTAACAGACGAACAGGAGGGAGAAAACCATTGACAAATGGTTCCAACATCTGTCACCTCTGTTCTGTCCTTCCTAAAGGGGACGAGGGGGCTCTGTATCCCCTTTGCCAGTGAGTGTCCTGCGCATGGCTGCATGGCAGAAATCAGTAGATGAGGGCTGAAGGAAGTGCTTGACAGGCCCTGCATCCTTGTACACACACATGCTCACCTCATCAAAGACTGCTTGGGATTCCTCTTATTAGCCAGATGGGAAACACTTGATTAAAGATGAAGAGACAGAGATGGATGACTTTGGTCTTGTGTTTTCATACATTATGTGCCTGTGTCTGAGCAATTCTGTCTTAACCTTCCTCCTCTATGCATCTGTTCCAGTAAGGAGGCTTCCTTTGTATTTATTTCCTCTTATGAGGCCTTTCTGTAATTCAGGACTAACCTACAGCACAGGTCAGGAATCCCAGAGGAAGCAGCAGCCCCACAACAGCCTCATTAAAAGAATGGGGTGCACACTGACACTGCCACAGCAGTCCAATTAATGCTGTGTTACCTGATGGAGACTCCATCATTAATTCCACCTCACCGAGGACTAAATACAAAGTATTACCATCACAGAGGTAAAAGTTTTGAGTAGCTCTGGTAAAAGGTCAAGATCATGAGTGGCACACTAACTTGCTGATGTGTTTTATAGCATAGCTCTGAGCAGTCAGATCTCTGCACACCCTGGCTCCAAGTACCCAGTATCTCCTAGGTAGTTCAGTACTTTGTTCTGTATGAGCCCAAACTGCATAAACTTTGGCTCTTCACAGAAGTGTGTACTGTAGCAATTAAGTCCTTGCATAATAGACTTCAAAGGTCTTTACTGCTAGGGCTCCTTTACTTGCATGAGCTATCTTCACTCATATCAGACCAGCTGTTTTCTCAAACACCTTGAAAGGTTAGTCAGCTTTATTTATGTAAGCCAGTATTGCCCCAGTGTCTCTGTCATGGTTTCTGGTCACTAGATCTGGCCTCTTCCTTTTACAGTCCACTTTTCCCTTCAGTATATGTAGCTGTTAAACTGTTGGGTTTGGGTTGTTTTTAATAGAGGGTATATATAGCTCAAACAGCCGCGTTTGCTCACTTGGTGCCATGGTCTAGTCATGGGGTCTGTGTTGATAGGTTGGACTCGATGATCCTCGAGGTCCTTTCCAACCTCAGTTATACTGTGATACTGTGATTATTATTTGGCACTGCTTTTAATCCTTGCTCTGTAACTCTCCATCATAGCTAGCAAGAGAAAAGGGAGCCTGTAACCTGAGTAACCCCAAGTGCTGTAGCTGAACACAGCTGACAGGTTCTCAAGTTATTTGCTGTCTTGAGTTGCCCCCTCCTTCCCCAAACTGCTCGAGAAGTGGTTGGTCCAGTTCAGCTGCTCTTGGGAGCCAAACACATCCTTGCTCCCATTTCCTACACTGACAGATTGCTTATCACTGTTTTATCTCACCATCTCTGCTGGCCCTTTCTGACTGTGCTTAAAAACAGCCCACCCCTGAAGCCCCTAGGTACAGAAGTACAGGTTCCTCAGGAGTGCTGCTTTACAGTCCTCGTATGGGGAAGAAAGTTCCTACATTTAGCCAAGGGTAAAAATTTTGCAAGTACTGTGAAGATTCAGTGCTGATCACACATGGGAGAGCTCCAGCACTAAATTACCTGCTGGAAACTCCTCCTGACTGGTGAAAGAACAAACATGCCTTGCACTTCTCAAAAGGGAGCTGATAACTTGCACTTCACTTAAGGAATTGATGGTGGGACACCATGCTCTGCTAGGTATTGGAAGCTCTTGCAGAACTTCCCTGTTCAGACAACTGCACAAACCCCCTATTTTACCAGCTAATTTCATTTTACAGCAGGGAAATTCACTCTGCTGGTCTTTTTGTTGTACAAAAGGCTTTATTTGCCTAGTGGATTCTATGCCATTCCTCGTGAGAAAGTAAACAGTGTCCAGGTCACCAAAGTCATAGCATAAAACTGCAAAACACTGCAAGAACACAGACAGGCCTCAGGTACAAGAGCATCTCTGCAACTAAACTGATTTTTCCTGAAGGCCTGCTCTTTCTTCCACAGAGCTAAGACCTGCACAGGGGGCTGCAGGCGACACTGAAAGCCCCACAGCTGGGTTGTGTTGTGGTTATTCAGCAGACCCCCGTGGGCAAATGATGGGACAGCCTCCATCCACCATAAGCACAGAGGGGCAAAGCTGGGGAATCACAGCTCTTTGTACAGATCATGACGGCTTGCACATGCTCTGGATTCACAGTCAGTAATTAGGCTCCTAATATGCTTCCTGTACAGATTGTTGGGGCTTTTTTCTGCTGCACAGAGCTTTATTTGTGATACAAGGGAGGAAGACACAGAGTCAATCTCTCAGGGATCGTGGCCTGCATAGAACTTGGATAGAAAGTCATTGGGTCTCGGGGTTTCCGTCTCGTGGAAATACCTCATGACGTGAGTCCTCTGCTTCCACACTTGAATGGTTTCTTGGAGTTCCATTTTCCCCTGTGCACAGACAGAAGGATTTTAGACTGCTTCTGCGTTAGAGTCCAAGTCTAACTATATAGCACTACAAAAGGTATTTGAATGAACTTAGAAACACCCTTAAGATAGCTGCATCAAGTAAAACCTCTCCTCCTAAAGCCTGCTGGCATCACCTGGACCATACCACAAGTATATATACACACTGTTGTGACTTTGCTGCTTCATGTCCTGTATTAAGCCATTTGTCTCTACAACAGTCTCTCAGCCCTGTGGAATAGGCAAGGGACCCTTCCCCTTTCTTGGACCCCACTTTGTTTCTTGTGACCAGCATCCCCACAACATGCCCAACAGCTTCATTTTATTGGTTTATTTATTTGAATAGCAGCAGGTTAGCTCTTAAACCAAGTAAGATTGCTGAGTGCTTTGCACCAGCATCACTACCACACAGACTTTAAACACAGACTGGAGTTATCAATTGTTGTATTGGTTTCAGAGGGCAGACTGGGGCAAAATGAGGCTTCCTGGAATTGTCACCTACTGGTTATCCAGGAATTCTCTTCCCAAATGTTTTACACCATGTAAAGAAAGACTCACTCTTTTATGGAAAGGCACCAAATGCAAGAGGTCAGCAGGGCAGCCCTTGCTTGGAAGCTTTCTAATGCATTAGAACTGCAGAGGTCAGTTACTGTTGCTCAGAACCATTTTGCAGCCTTGCCCTACACTCTTGGTATGCTGATCACTGCTTTTGAACAGTCAGGTCTCAGTCCTGAGACAGAACCAGATGTACTGCAGAGGTGGGGTTTCACCACCCAAAGCCAGCTTCCCACCAAATACTGCCACTTGAAGTTGCATCATTGCTGAAGAAAACCACATCCCAATCTAAGGAAGTACTGTAGAGAGCAGAAAGGGCATTTTTAGTGCTAAACTAGCTAGCAGCATTACTTTCACCCTTTCTCTGACTGACTCTGTTTTCTTAAACAGCCCCACAACAGACTTATTTCAGCTGTCATTTTGTTTGCTGTATACTTCACCTTTTAAACACCTGCAACCTGGAGCAGTCAACACAGTCAGTGACAGAAATCCATACTCTAACTCTGACTTATGTGAGCCAAGACCCTATTCCTCTGCAGGCCAGCCTTGTCAACACATTTCTTGACAGACATAAACCAGTCCGGGTTGCAAAAGACAAGTCTGCAGCACAAGCTGAAATGAATCCATCCCTCTCCTCTATCACACTCACCACCAGTTATCCACTCTCACACTCTCTACAGCTTCAGCTTTACTGAAAGAGTGGTGGGGCACTGAAACAGGCTGCCCAGGGAGGTGGCAGTGGTGTTACCATCCTTGGAGGTCCTTCAGGGATGTCCTTCAGGACATGGTCTAGTGACCATGGAGTGCTGGGGAGAAGGTTGAATGTGATGATCTTGGAGGTCTTTTCCAACCTTAAAGACTCTATAATTCAACAAGAGCAGGAAGAGATGTTTGTACCTTGATGACCAGCATGTCTATCACCCGTGGGTCTGTAACGTGGGCATTCTTCATGAACATCTCCCGCACCTTGTTACGCCCCTGCTTCACCGTGATGTCCAGCTGGTACAGGTGTACTACAGAAAAACAGAGCATCCACAGAGGTCATCTATGCTGCTTTTCCCTTTTTCCACTGACAACGTGCACCTCAACCCCGCTACACAGTCGTTTCTTCTCGCAGCGTCTGTCAGCTTCACTAATAAAGTGAACAACCGAGGCGGCCATGGGACAAGTCCCAGTGCAGCTCTCAGGACGCAGGCAATCGTGCCCTACACACCCGTTCTGCGAAATGACACCTAGATTTCTCTTGTGATTAGTGGGGAAAGAGAAATGGCAAGTAGAGCACGAGCAGAGCGGGGCTCCGAGCCGCCGGCAGGAGAGGCCGGCGAGCCTGTGCTGCACCGCCGAGAGGCCGAGGCCGCAGCCCCGCCGCTGCTGCAAGGCCCTGAACACCTGCGTTCACCTGCCCCAAAGGCAGCGGGTCACGGCGGGAAAAGGCCGCGAAGAAAGCCTAGGCAAGACCCGCTACACCCGGGGCCGAGCGGCACCCCACGACGGGCCCTTTAAACCCCCGGGTGGCCGTCACGACCTTGAGCTTGGATCCCGCCTGCGCATGCGTGCGGCCGGCCCCGGGCCCCCTCACCTGTGTTGGGCACCTCGCGGTACCAGGCTCGGTACAGCTCTCTCACTCGCCGCTTCGCCTCGTCCAAGTTCCGGCTGAAGATCGGCTTCACCGCGGCGGACACCGCTCCTTTCCCCGCTACCGCCATCTTCTTGCAGCCACCGCCGGCGCGGCGACCCCTCCGCGCTGCGCGTCGCGGCCCGCCCCTTCCTCGCCGGAGGTGGGAACGTGCTTCAGCACGGCGACTCTCTATTGGTCGACTGCGCTGCCACTCTACTCCTCTGGGCCTGCCAAATAGCGGCTAGCCGGCGGCCTCCCATCAGATTGGTTGAGAGAAACACCAATTACCGCTGTCTGCGAGAGGAGCCGTCCAGCGGTACGGCGCCCTGAAGCGCTGTGCCACGCCTCTAGGGCCTGCGCTGCCGGGGGCGGGCCGGGCTGGGGACCGGGCGGCCGGAGGTTAAAGGGAAAGCTGAACAAAGTGTGCGGAGTACGGGGCCGCTACGAGGACGAGCGGCTTTAGTTGCACCGGGTACACCGAGGTGTGGCCTTCACGGTGCCACGGCCTTCTTACAGGCTGCGGAGCAGGGGGCTGCAGGCCGTGAGTGAGCCCCATCGAGCCCCATCCCTGCCGCCGCGGAGTCACGGCGCGGGCATGCCCCGAGGCGGTGGGTGAGGCTTGTCAGCGGGGCCCCAGCCTCCCACCAGCTGCTGGGCTTCAGGGAACAGTTTTAGCTTGGGGAACTTTCCCCTTCCCAGCGCCAGACCTGTATGTTGTGGTGATCCGGAGATGATCCCTTTGGCCTTCCGAAGGCCACAGCAGCTGACGTTTGCACAGGCAGGTTGACCTTGAGTGCATTCTTGAACACTAGAGAGACAATCCCTACTCTAGGGCTACCCAAGCTTTTCATCCAAATGCACGAGTGCCAGAATCCTTTCTGTTTGAAGTTTAGTTTAGTTCACTGAAACCTTTGTAACATGTGCTGGTCAGTTTAAACCCACAGCGCCTGAGTTCAGTGTGGTCAGACCAACCAGAAAAGTAACACTGAAAAGTACCTTGAAAAGAAACCAGTGGGGTGCTGGCTGTGAGGACATGAAGCGAGGATGCAAGATAAATATCTGAAGCTCGGCACTGTGAGACAGCCACAATGAGGAGAGTACAAGAAAGACTTTTCAGATCACTTTTACTTTGTCAGATTGTTCTGTAGATGAAAAGCATAAATGTACACTTCCCACTGAATTAAAAAGAAATCTTAACAAGGGTATTAAGCATTTGCATAATTCAATAGCTTGCATAGCTTCCAAAATTACCATTAGAATGGTAGACATGAGTGTGTGCACAAGCCTGCTGTCACTTCCAGGGGTATTTTAAGTTGTGAGTATGTGTAGAAGCTCCTTCATGCTATGGTCTTGTCAGCCATGTGGTTAAAAGCTACAATTCATCTGCATATGAACACATAATACCTTGCAAAACAAATTGCCAGCAACATTGCAGGGAGAGAGAAAGGTTGCTCAGGAATCTACAGCCATACTGTTTTCAAACACTGTAACTCCATCCCCTGGTGAGTTCCAAACCTGCCCAAGAGCTGAATTTATGTAATGCTGAAAAAAGCAAAGCATGTTTTAGAAGCTAATTAGAGGAGCTGGTCAATCTGAACACCATCATTTCTCTTGAAATAAGAGCTTCAGTATTTCTCAAATGGCTGAAACACCACCTGGGTTATTTATAGACTCCTGGGTGTTTACTCCTGCTGGAGGCACAGCATGACATCGCAGTATCACAGTATCGCCAAGGTTGGAAGAGACCTCAAGGATCATCAACCTGTCACCACAGACCCCATGACTAGACCATGGCACCAAGTGCCACGTCCAATCTCCCCTTGAACACCTCCAGGGATGGTGACTCCACCACCTCCCTGGGCAGCACATTCCAATGACTAATGACTCTGTCAGTGAAGAACTTTCTCCTCACCTCCAGCCTAAACCTCCCCTGGCACAGCTTGAGACTGTGTCCCCTTGTTCTGGTGCTGCTAGCCTGGGAAAAGAGACCAACCCCTTCCTGGCTACAACCACCCTTCAGGTAGTTGTAGAGGGCAATGAGGTCACCCCTGAGCCTCCTCCAGGCTAAACAATCCCAGCTCCCTCAGCCTCTCCTCATAGGACTGTGCTCAAGGCCTCTCCCCAGCCTTGTTGCCCTTCTCTGGACACGTTCAAGTGTTTCGATGTCCTTCTTAAACTGAGGGGCCCAGAACTGGACACAGGACTCAAGGTGCAGCCTAACCAAAGCAGAGTACAGGGGCACAATGACCTCCCTGCTCCTGCTGGCCACACTATTCCTAATGCAGGCCAGGATGCCATTGGCCTTCTTGGCCACCTGGGCACACTGCTGGCTCATGTTTAGGCAGCTGTCAATCAGCACCCCCAGGTCCCTGTCTGGGAGCTCTCCAGCCACTCTGACCCCAGCCTGTAGCTCTGCATGGGGTTGTTGTGGCCAAAGTGCAGCACCTGGCACTTGGACTTGTTGAATGCCATCCTGTTGGCCTCTGCCCATCTGTCCAGTTGGTCGAGGTCCCTCTGCAGAGCCTCTCTACCCTCTAACTGACTAACATCTACCCCCAACTTGGTGTCATCTGCAAATTTGCTGATGACTGTCTCAATGCCCTCATCCAGATCATCAGTGAAGATGTTAAAGAGGCTGGAGCCCAGCACTGATCCCTGGGGGACGCCACTGGTGCCTGGCTGCCAGCTGGCTGTGGCACCATTCACCACCACTCTCTGGGCCCGGCCCTCCAGCCAGTTCCTAACCCAGCACAGAGTGTAGTGGTCCAAGCCTCGAGCTGACAGCTTAGCCAGCAGTTTGCTATGGGGGACGGTGTCAAAGGCCTTGCTGAAGTCCAGGTAGACCACATCCACAGGCCTCCCCACATCCACCAGGCGGGTCACCTGATCATAGAAGGAGATCAGGTTGGAGAGGCAGGACCTGCCCCTCCTAAATCCATGTTGGCTGGACCTGAGCCCTTGGCCATCCTTCAGGTGTGCGTAAGGGTTGTCAGGATTAAAACTGACTTTCTTTGGGGCTTTCAATGCCAGCAGTGCACTTTGTGTGCAGAGCAGGGAGTTTGCACTAAGCAGGACAGGCTGCAGGAGACACATGCGTTGGATGGCAAGATTTTTCAGCAGCACTACTCTGAAACTGCATTTAAATGTCACCTTGTGGCTGGAGCTGAAACGTGCTGTGCCCCTCAGCAGCAAATGCCAAATCAGCTGACTAGCCCTGGGGATTTTTCAGCAGCCAAGCCAGAGCTGAGGTCCCCTGGGCAGCAGGCAGAGGCACCAACTGCTGTGGCATGGCTCTGCATAGGGGGCAAAGCGTGGCTGGATGTGCAGTGGGACTAACAAGGAAGAGAGTGGCGAGGTCCAGCAATACCTCCAAGGTTTTAGGCCAAGGCTTTTTGCTTCTAGAATTGGCAAGACTCATGGGTTGTCTTTTATACAGGATAGCCTTGTACTTCAGTAAACTAATTCAGGGGTGATAAACCTTTCAGTATCTCTGTGCTCTGTGGACTGCTGAGTCCCAAGTGCAGCAGAACTGGCTGATTAGGCATGTGTGTAGTCAAAAACATGATCATAATTTGTATCTTGTTATGGCTGGCTGATTCAAAATTCAGGACTGCAATTAAGCTAAACTAAATATTGGGCCAGATCCTCACTTTGCAAAGCTGGGGACATCTACAGAGACTTGAGAGGCTGTGGGTGGAACCGAGCATGATCCTGTTGAGATCTGCAACATTTCTGATGAGTTTGCATTGGTGATAGCCTTGCAAGTGAGAGTGGTGTGCACTTATCTTGGGACAGCTTGCACAAGGTATGGGTGTGGGGAGTTTGTGAGGGCAAAGTGAGAATCCTCTTGTGGCCTGGGCTGGTCCTTGGGGATCACGAAAGTGAATTTCTGCAGGAGAGAGGTAAAGAAAAGGAAGAGCTCCATCCTGGCCAGCTGTTCCCCCAGGCAGACGCGGCGACCTGCAAGAGAGGGGAGTAGAAAGCATTTGTGACAGAGGACCCCCCTCCTGCTGTGCCTCTGACTTGCAGCTGCATCCTCCCCTCAGATTTACCTGCTGAGAAAGGCAGGAAGGCCTCTCGTTTCACAAACTGCCCATTGGCATCCAGGAAGTGTTCAGGGTAGAACTCATTTGGCTTCTCCCAGACTGTCTCATCCTTCAGCACGGAAGACAAGTTGGTGATGACTCTTGTGCCCTGCACTCTCCCACAAGAGGAAACAACTGTGAGAACAGCAGCATTGTCGTGGCATAATGGATCAGTGCTGGTCCCTCATTAGGACCCCATCATTGCCTACTATCTATAGTAATCATCATTTGGTGCTCCAGGGTAAGGCACCCATCTCCTCTTCTGTATCTTACTTAAACCAGAGATAAAGCAGGACACCTTTCCAGTGATGTATGCTGCCTGCCCTATGCTCTGAAGCACCTGCACTTTTGCAGTCTGTATCCCCAAAAAGCTATTGCATGCAAATGCCAATTTCTGGTGACACAATGGAAACAGCCTCTGCTTCTCAGATCCTGCTGGACTTTGTGTAATGGCCAGAGGGAAAAAGATAGTAAAAGACTGATAGACTTCGAAGCTCAACTGTTGGTGGAGCCATAGGAAACTCCAAAGCTTTCCTGTTCCACATGTCAATGGTCCAAGCTAAAGGAGATATTGAAAGGCTAAATAAATTCCCAGGCTTGGATTGCTACCAGTGCTGCCAGGGCAGCTGCCAGTCACAGTGGCAGTGGACTAAATGCCGGTGGCATCTGAATCGCTTCAGAGATGAAAGGTTTGACTGCCATCATCTCAGGCAAGCCAGTAAGCTGGTGTGATGTGCCTCCAGAGAGCCTGCTAGGCTCCACTGCTTTCTCCTGCTACACAGTCAGTGAATGTAACAGCTCATCAAGAGGCAAGCAAACTTCTGCCCTGAGCTGCCAGTGCAGCTGGGTTCCCACATAACCAGCGCAAACCTAGAGCACAAAGGTGACTCTCTGCTGGGATTTAGCATTTCGAGATGTCCTGCTCCAGTGCTTGCCAGTGGCTGTAATTTGGGGCTGCAAGTGCAATGCCACAGAGCACACAGGGAGAGGATGCTGCAGTGCCTATGTGGTCACAGTCACCTTGGGGATGAAGAAGCCTTGCAGCTCGGTGTCCCGGTACGTCATGTGAGGTACTCCAACAGGAGCGACATCTCCGTAGCGTTGCACTTCATGGATCACAGCATTGGTATAGGGCATGTTCTCTTGGTCTGCCATGGTGGGTGGTCTCTCTCTGCCAATCACCTTATCAATCTCATCTTGGACCTTACCTGAAAGCAGCACAGATAAGGAATTAGAGCACCCTTAGATAAATAGAAGAAGCTGGTATAAGCTGCAGGAAGGCTGGCAGCCTGAGACTAAACACTGGCTAAGAGCAAGACGAGCAGTTAGAGAAAGGAACAGAAACTCGAGATGAATGCATTTGTTTTCAGTTCCTCAGAGCCATCAGACAGTGTCTTTAATAAAGGCCATGTCACTCAACATGGTACCTTACCCCTCCCCTATGCAGCTGAAAGGGTACCTGGGCATGCAGCATTAGAGAATTAGAAAAGATGAGCTTCTGTTCCAAATACTGGAAAGAGGGTACTCTGGCCACTGAAAGTCCCTAAGTGTCCTTCAAAAATTAAGGTGAGAGCAAATTTGTTCTTCTAACTTCAGTATTTTTATCAGAGCTCCCCCCATTGCTACTGGTCCCTGCCAGAACAGCTATGTTTGGGAAGTGGAAACTGATTCCTGGAGACCAGCAATTACCAAAGCTGTTCCTCATTGCAAAAGCCACAAGCCACAGAGAGAAGGTGTTCAATCTCACTGCAGGAAAAGGAGAGTTGAAGATTCCTTACTGACTTACTCTGTATTTCTGGGTGTAAAAGCATGTACAGAACTGCCCACCGGAGAGTGGTGGAGGTGGTCTCAGTACCGGCTATAAACAAGTCTGAGGTCACCAGACGAAGGTTGTCATAGTTGAAAGTGTCCTCTTCAGCGTCCTTACCCTGGGGAGAGCAAACAAGTGGGTGACTGGAACTGGGATACTCACTGGGTGAGAAGACTGTTATTCCAAAGCAGTAGTGAGAAGCACTAGAGCCATTTTTGTTGACAGGAAGTTCTCTGGGAAAGCAGATCAAAACATAAGCAACCGTACTGTGTCCAGTTCTGGGCCCCTCAGTTTAGGAAGGAGGTTGACGTGCTGGAACGAGTCCAGAGAAGGGCAATGAAGGTGGTGAGGGGTTTGGAACACAGCCCTGTGAGGAGAGGCTGAGGGAGCTGGGGTTGCTTAGCCTGGAGAAGAGGAGACTCAGGGGTGACCTTATCACTCTCTACAACTACCTGAAGGGAGGTTGTAGACAGGCGGATGATAGTCTCTTCTCCCAGGCACCCAGTACCAGAACAAGAGGACACAGTCTCAGGCTGCGCCAGGGGAGGTTCAGGTTGGATGTTAGGAAGAAGTTCTATACAGAAAAAGTGATTGCCCATTGGAATGGGCTGCCCGGGGAGGTGGTGGAGTCGCTGTCATTGGAGGTGTTCAGAAGGAGACTTGACGGGGTGCTTGGTGCCATGGGTTAGCTGTTTGGGTGGGTTGGGTTGGTTGATGGGTTGGACACGATGATCTTGAAGCTCTCTTCCAACCTGGTTTGGTTTATTCTATTCTAAATAAAGGTTTATTCTATTCTAATATACACTTGAAGGGAACTGATGTTTATTCTATTCTAAATGACTGAGGTACTTCAGTTCTCTCCTGTATCCTGAGTGGTGACCACTACACCTGCCTTCAGGACAGAAGTGAGCACCTTGTGCTCTGACCTCAGACAGCAGGCCCCCACCACTTGCTGTAACATCCCCTCCAGAGAAGGTGGAACACAATCACTCAGGTTTGACCAGGTCATGAAACCCACGCAGCAGAGAGGAGGCTGCACTGGTGTGGCAGAAGCAGCAGTATTTTGAGGGGGGGTTATCTGTAGCTATGCATTACAGATTCCTGCTGCTTCTGCCTTGCTAGTTGTTACAATTAAAAAAAATCCTAAAATCAGGGTATCATTGCTGCCTGTTAAGTCTGCAACACCAACTTCAGCAAAACTGCTCTCTCATACAAATGGTAATTGAGCTCAGATTTGTTAGCACATGAGATATGACAAGCTCTCTGCATGAGCTCATCTGCTTGTCTTTTCTAATCCTCTTTATACTTTCCTCTCCTAGGGACTAGCTTCTGATAAGTTATTCTGTATATTTTGATGCTGTTGTAATATGGATAGCAATTAATTAGGCATTTAAGACTCAACTCTTACTCCAATAAAAGGTCTCTGGCACGGGAGCTATAGAGCTGACCTGACCAAAGTTAACCTGGTAGAGGGATTTATGAGCCTGGCTTATCAGGAACTTAGTGAATAGATCAGAGATGTGACAAAGTACAGAATGCTCAGGTCCACTTCCACCCCCAAACAGTACTGCTCAGTGCAGAGTTACGTAGGTCATGTTGCTGTGCCTGTGTGAGCTGGGGGGAGGTGCAAGGCATGGGCTGGAGGTGCCCAGTGCCCACAGCATGGCAGGCCTCATTCTATAGAGCAGCAGTCCAGCATGAGGACTTGGATGGCAGAAGGAATTTGCAGTGAATGTGCTCATCTTGCACTTGAAATTTAGTGAATCTGTGTGCAGAAGCATATGGTGGCTGGCTGGTCTTATAATGGCTTTTTTGTCTGACTGAATGAAAGGAAAGATTGCTTTTACTTCAGTGAGGTTCAGATTCATCTGATCTGCAGGGAACTAGCTCTTAGCAAGAATTCCAAAGACAGATCCAGGAGAAGAAGCTGTCTTTCCAAGTCATAACTTGGTTTAAACACAGGCTACAGACTGGGCAATGATACTGAAAAGTCTTGTCTGGTGCTGCAGTTTTGGAACGGGTTTTGAGACAGCAGTCATTAAGGCAGTGACATACACAGAATCTTGCATGTTGACTTGTCCCCTGGCACAAACTTAGAAGTATCAATGAATTCTAAATCACTACCTTTTAAATGCATTTGAAATGGTGTAGGCTGGAAAAGAAGGGAGCTGCCAGGCTGAGAATGTGGGAACAGGAACATCAGCAAGTCATAGGATTTCTTAAGACAATGAAGAAGGTTACAGCATGAAGTTAACACATTTCTTCTTGAGATAACAGCATGGAAGTAAAAAGTAGGAAATCAGTAAGAAGTTTTATGTAGTTCTTTGAGGCAAGTCAGCTTCTGTCAACAAGCTTAAACAGACAGAGAAATTGCCCCTGGACACGAGGCTCTGCTGGTGTCATCCTACCTCCTTCATTTCCTTTAAAAATGCATCAGTGAAGTCTCTGATGTGAGCAGGGTCCCAGGTCTCCTTGTGCTTATTTACGAGCACATCTATGAAGTCCATGAATGCCTTTTGCTCTCCAAAGACTTTCTGTGTCATCCCAGGGATGTGCAACAAAAAGGGCACCTCGTTAAGAAGCTGGGATGTCAGAACCAGAGAGAGACAGAGAGAGAAAACATTACGTGATGCAAAATGAAAACACCAATGAAAACACAGTGCTCTCAAGGGCAGCCTCACACAGAAGAGATGATGCTCTTGGTTTACCTGAGCCATGAATCCAGCCTCTTCATTCAAGGAGTTTTCAAGCACCTGTATCAGCTTCTTGAACGTCTCATCGCCGTAGTCGAAACGCTCTCCGTAGATGGTGGTGCAGATCACGTTGCAGACTGCGTTGTTCACAAGAAAATGCAAATCGAAAGGACGGCCTGAAACCAGAAAGGGAAACCAAGCAATGGAGCTAAGCCACACCAAGCTCTTGGACCTCAAGGAGAATGCACAAATGCCTCCTTGATGCCACTAAGAGAAAAAGCCCCCAAACCACTCAAAGTGCTAATGCACAGTACTGGAAAGTGAAGATATTATCTCCTGCTACTATTTGGTTGATCCTCAAAGCAGGAAACACCCAAGAGAAGCTGAGTTGCAGGGTGGTTCTGTGACTTGGCAGGTAACACTTTGCTTCATGACTCTTTGCCTAGATGGCAGGTGATGTGCTGTGAAAACTCAGCTGCACTTCTATTGCATGTGATAATATCAGTATGTTCCACTCAGCTTCATAATGGTAATGGTTACCCAGCTCTGGGAATAATTTGGTTTTCCCTCTTTATTTGTGTTTATTTATTTCATATAATCACAGAATGGTAAGGGTTGGAAGGGACCTCTGGAGACCATCTAGTCCAACCCCCCTGCCAAAGCAGGGCAGGTCACACAGGAATGCAGCTGAGCAGGTCTTGAGAGTCTAGAGCAGGAGACTCCACAACCTCTCTGGGCAGCCTGTTCCAGTGCTCCATCACCTTTACAGTGAAGTTTTTCCTCATGTTGAGGAGAAACTTCCCATGTTCCAGTCTGTATCCATTGCCCCTTGTCCTATCACAGGACACCACTGAAAAGAGCCTGGCTCAATCTTCTTGATACTCACCCTTCAGATACACATAAACATTAGTAAGCTCTCCTCTCAGCCCTCTCTCTTCCAAACTAAACAGTGCCAGATCTCTCAGCTTTTCTTCATGAGACATGTTCCAGTCCCTTAATCATCCTCTTAGCCCTCTGTTGGACACTCTCTAGTATATCCCTGTCCCTCTTGAACTGGGGAGCCCAGAAATGGACACAATACTCCAGATGTAGCCTCACCAGGGCAGAGTAGAGGAGCAGGAGAACCTGCCTTGACCTGCTGACCATGCTCTTTTTAATGCACCCCCCAGGATACCACTGGCCTTCTTGGCCACAAGGGCACATTGCTGTCCCACACATTCACTGTCCCCCTGGAGTCCAAGGTCCTTCTCCATGGGGCTGCTTTCCAGCATATAGACTAGAAACACTGCTTAGGAAGAGAGCACTGCATGCAGACCAGAGTGGCACTGCTGCTCTCTCTGCATGTCTGTATTGCCTTTGTCTAGCATCACCCCATCCTTCCGGACCATGACAAACCTTCTTCGTCGCTGATTGCAGAGCACAGAAATCTTGCTTCCTCCACCACTCGCTCCTCCAAGGATTTCTTTCCCATTCCAAAGTTCCTCAAAGTAACAAGTGCGAATTTCCTTAGCTCCTTCCAGTCGTGCCCATATCTTGCTACAACCACCCCTGGAATTATGGATGAGCAAGAAATGTCAGCAACTCTCCACTGTCCACCAAGCAAAGTTCACTGGAAAGTAGCAAATGTGAATTTGGAGGTACAGGTCTGTGTGGATAGGTGGAAGAGTGTGATCTGGTACAATTTGTTCATACAGCAGTTCTGAAAACTGATTACTGCACCCTTCTAATGCCTGTGCATGGCTGGTGAGGGTGGAGGGGGAATTCAATGAGAGCAACAAGTGCTGCTAAGGGTAAAGGAATCATTCTCCCATTCTCCCATTCAGCATTGCACCCTTAGCTTGGGTGAACTGGGCAGCAGCTTGTGCCACAGCACAGGAGTTGAGGATGAGAGAAGTGGGCTGGATGCTGAAAAATGCTGTATCTGGGGAAGGGAGTTACCCTTTTGTGTGTGTGTGATGACAACATGCACATAGTATGTGAGCATAAGGACACATCACTGGTGTCAGGAGCTACCAGCTCCAATGCTGGCAGGAAAGCTGCACCACTGACTGTCCTTACAGTGCTGAAGAGGTGTGTGCTAACACCTGGAGCTGCACTACAACCACCAAGAGGAGCCCCCTTTTCATCCAACCTGATTTTGTCACCACCAAAGGGTATCAGACACACGAGGAGACATGAGAAGGTGGCGCTGTACTGAGAAAACCTTCCGTCTACTCAGTCCTCCTAGTGCTAGTACCAGTGAGGGCTGTCCGTGCCCAAGGGACTTACCTTGGGATTTCTTTCCATAGCCCAGATGCTCATACATTGGAAAGTATGGCCGGTCAGCAAAGTCCTCTGACTTGTGGACCAGGGCTTCCTTCACCACCTTATACCCATTCAGTACCACCAGGTTGGTCCAGCAGTTCTGCAGGTTGAAGATGTCTCCATACTTCTTGCGAAGCTGCCAAGGCACAAGTAGCACATCCCTGAATATGAGCTGAATGCCATGTCAAAAATATCACCACATCCTTCCTTAGGGCCTCTGCTTTTTAATGATTTTTGAGGTGCTTTCATTAGGAGAACTTCAGCTCACCTTTGACCTTTGTCTTTGCAGGGCAACAGCTCAGAGCAGTGCCAAACGGCAGCTGAAGCAGAGGCTGATGGTCTGTGAGTGGAAAGGTTTAGAATACAGCTCCCAGCCAAACTGTTGCCATGACCATTGTGCAGGTATTCTAGATTTGTCTGACAACACAAGGGCAGGGACCTTTTGGAGGACTTTCAAAGGCTGCATGCTCAGCAACAGATTATTTCCTGACACTTGTATTTATTTCCCTCTGCAAGACTAGGCAAGTTTTGAGTTAGTCTGCTTCTGCTAGAGGGAAATACTGATGATAAGGTGAGGTGTAATTGCTATTTAACATGCATTTGTTCCTAATGATCTAACCAGAGCCCAGTTCCCAGAAGCACAGTTCCACACAGGAGTTTCAGAGAATCATTAAGGTTGGAAGAGACCTTCAAGATCATTGAGTCCAACCATAACCCAGCTACCATGACCACTATACTGTACCCTGACGTGCCACATCGACACACTTCCTGAACACCTCCAGAGATGGCAACTCCAACACCTCCCTGGGCAGCCTGTTCCAATGCCTCACCACTCATTCAGTAAATAAATTTTTCCTAATGTCCAGTCTAAACATCCCCTGGCACAACTTGAGCCCATTTCCTCTCATCCTATCTCTAGCTACCTGAGAGAAGAGACCAACAGCAGCCTCCCTACAACCTCCTTTCGGGCGGTTGTGGAGAGCACTTTCTCTGCAGCTGGTAAGACTAGTAACTAGTACACCCCCTCCATCTGTGGTAATCTCTGAGAGACATAATGCTGACAGCAGGAAGGCTGCACAGCTGAAAAGCCTGTCAGCAATAGACTCACCATGGCAGCTTGCCATGGAGCTAAGTTTCCCCCAGGTAAGCAAGGACTTTGACTGGACATAGAGTCCCAGGAAGGCAGGTTGAAGCTCCCCTGTCAGTCTAACAAAGCACTCAGGGGCATGTTTTCAGAAGACAGTGCAATAGGAGCACAGACTGTGCTCTGCTTGCTTTCTTTTTCTTTTTCCTGTCTTTTTGGTGTTGTTTTGTTGTTATAAAGCTAAGCATCTTCAATTCTGCACTGTAGCAATGCAAGGAACCAAAGTACTTAAGACTGTATTTGCAGTGGGTTTGGAAAGGGAATTAGCACTTCACTGGCACTAGAAATGCATCATGAAAAGTGATTACTGGTCAAGATTGTGGTTAGCATGCCCCTGGTGTGATGTGATTTGGAAATGGTAATCTTTTGGAATGTATGTGAGCAAATAACACAAAAGCTATATTTAGTTTCTGCATTTGGCAGATTTTGGACAGACAGCTGAACAGTGACATCTCCTAGAGAAAAGGCCTTTAGAGTTTGCAGACTGAGGAACAAAACCCCCGTGGTTTATCTGCTGCAAGCTGTGCTGTGCTTTTCCTTTGAGAGAAGCTAAGCCCTGACTTTGAATAGGAAAGCTACTGAGATTTTGGGCACTGCTGCTGGGGCAAATCCTGCCAGCTGATCCCTTTAACTGGAACTGTCACATGCCTGGAGACGTGCTTAATTAACTCCAGGGAAGTCTGACATTCCTGTGGCCACATCCCCAGCACACAGATACCTGCTTGTCTTCCCTTGTTTGTGTCTCTCTGTTCCCTTGTCCCCACAGCTGCCCACAAGCTGATGGCAACTCTACAGCAAGTCAAGCATCACCCGTCACTGGGGGCACAACAGCATCTTCCATGGGGCTCATGCAGAGGTCAGAAGGAGCCTGACAAGTGCAGGTGCATGGTTGTCTGTCTGTATGGGACAGCTCAGTGTTCCTAGGCAGTGACTTTCTTACTCCTGGACTATAGAGAGGTCATTATCCTTTGGCTTTGTACAAGGGTAGATTGTGCCAGGGCATCCCCAACCCTCCTAGGTCATGTAAGGGGAACTTCACCGGGGGTCCAGCACTCACCTGGTTGAAGGAGATGTGGGGTTTGTGGAAGTCAACATGCAGCATGGTCCCAATGAATGGCAGTGAAACTGGTCCTGGTGGGTAATGGCTCCACTTCCTCCTGCGCTTCATGAAGTCAAGAAGCAAAGTAAAGACTGTCAGAAAAACTCCCACTACAGAGATATTGCTCCAGCAGGATGACAGCTGCGACCCCAGCCACAGGAGCAATGACATTTTGTAGCCTTGCTGTGCCTCTTTTGCCTCTTTTCCTTCCCCAGGCAGTTGTCCTTTCCTCCTTGCTTTCTCTTCTTCCCCACACGCTTTCTCTGTCTCCCTCCTCCTCTCTCCCTACAAGTTCTGGGCTCTGATTGCGAGACTTGGCTCAGACCCAGAGCTCCTCCTCTGTTCAGATCAGCCTTGGGGGAGTGGTGATGAGGGTCACCCCTCCTCTTCCTTTTCTTCCTCCAAAGCTAGAGCTCAGAGGCCTGTTGCTCCCCCTGCACGGTGGCAGCTGCTGCACTAGTACCCTCATGAGGCAAGGCTGGATGAGTTGCAGGGTGCCCTCTCCCACAGCCAAACTGGAATTGCAACTTGCTGCATTCTCATGGGGTGATAGTGAAAGACTTTGTATAAACTTGTGACACCTTCTTGTTTGCTCAGACAAGTCATGGGAGAAGCAGCTCCTGAACACAGATCATCCAAGTGTCTGTTTGCAGGGATGAGGATTTGTTTCATTGGCCCTTAAGAAAGCTCAGGTTAGGTTAAGCTTTCCCTTACAGAAAGCACTTGTCACAGAAATCAGCCTAAAATGGTGACCTGAGACTTCGAAATTCGTGGGAATAATAATCTTGGTCTAACTCCAAATGTCAATCAGCACTGTGACCTTGGTTTTTGTAGAGCACAGCTCAGCTATAGGGAAGAAAGCACACCCATTGCAAAGAGCCTCCAGGCTTTGAGGCAGCAGTGGTGCAAACACAATCATGGAGATAGCCAAAGCATTTCCTAAAGCGGCACAGCTCTCTGCCATCGGAGATCAATAAAGCTCACTCTTACAACAGTTAGTTCTAGCTAAAGAGAAGCAGTAAACCCATCACAGCTTGATCTGTGATCTCAGCGTGATCAGAGAAGAGCTCCTCATGGAGCAATTGCTGCAACAATGATGGAAAGCTCAGACTGCAAAGTGGTGCACCTGCAAAGAATCTGCTGTCAGCTCTGGGGTGCAGCCAAGGCTCTGAAATGCCCCTTGCCCAAGCCAGCACCTAAACACTCATTACCTGTGTGCAGAGGTCCCCTCCCTGCATGATCCTGCAAGTCCCTTGTGAAAGCATCATGACTCAGGCTGTATCTCAGATACCTGTAAACAAACATGCAGCATGGGAACTACCAGCCCCCACACAACTGCAGGATTAGGATCAATTTGGGATTACAGAGACGTGGCAGGATAGTTCCCATGAGCCGAGAACTGCCACAGATGGACATGGTCTGTTCAGGAAAGACAGGCTGGCAGGAGTGAGGAATGGTGGTGCTTTGTGCAGAGGAGGGCCCACAGATTTGCTATGGGACAGGTGATGAGCCAGGTGTGGGCTGGGAGAAGAGGGCAAAGAACAGGCCATGTTGTGCTAGACACTCACTACAGAGCAGCTAATGAAGGACAGCAAGTCATCAGAGCAGTCACAACTGCAGGCCTCAGAGCTGCCTCATGGGAAGGGGCTGTGTGATTTGGCACAGTCCAGGTGGCTTCTCCCTCCCTTCCACTCCTTTTCTCAGCCCACCAGCTCTTTTTGCCTGTTTTCATAGAATCACAGAATCAATAAGGTTGGAAAAGACCTCAAAGGTCATCAAGTCCAACCTGTCACCCAACACCTCATGACTACTAAACCATGGCACCAAGTGCCACGTCCAGTCCCCCCTTGAACATCTCTAGGGATGGTGACTCCACCACCTCCCTGAGCAGCACATTCCAACAGCTAACGACTCTCTCTGTGAAGAACTGTCTCCTCACCTCAAGTCTAAACCTCCCCTGGCACAGCTTGAGACTGTGTCCTCTTGTTCTGGTGCTGGCTGCCTGGGAGAAGAGACCAACCCCCTCCTGGCTACAACTTCCCTTCAGACAGTTGTAGACAGCAATAAGGTCTCCCCTGAGCCTCCTCTTCTCCAGGCTAAACAATCCCAGTTCCCTCAGCCTCTCCTGGTAGGGCTTGTGCTCCAAGCCTCTCACCAGCCTTCCCCTGAACAGCCCCTCCCCCCCACCCTTTCAGTGCTGGAAGAGGGCAAGAGGAGCGTGGAGGAGACCGGCTTCACACTTGTCATTTACCCTTGCCAGCCTCCAGCAGCTAACAGTAACCACCACCTGCTCTGCTCAGACATCTCTGAGGAATTTTAGCTGACAAACTGAGAGCTCTATCAGCTGGGTTTCCAAGTGCATGTAGCACAGCCAAGTTTGAGCACAGTTTGAGAGAGCTGCTGCAATGTGTCTTCCTAACAGAAAGCTGCCTGCTGCCAACTTTTGCATGTAATGCTTCAAAGCATTAAACTGAGAAAGGAAAATATCACCAGAAATTTTTCTAAGGGGTTAGGAGAAGGTCAGATAAACAATGGATTTCTAAGAGCCCTGACAGCCATTAGAAAGGGATTAAAACATTTTTGGCTGAATGTTTCCAAGCAAATTTAGCCTGCAGCACAACCCCAGCTCAGGAAATTTTGGTCTTGGCCAGTTCATTGTGACTTCCTTGGCCCTCAGATGGGGTTTTACACATTGGAACTACTTCTCCAGCCTTAAGATGGACCCTGCTAGCAGCTTGTTCATAATAAAGCAGTCAACAGAGCTGAAATAACCAAGTCTTTCATAGTTACTGTTACTATGACTTACTGCCAGCTTTCCCACATTGCAAAGAAATCTGCTCTTCAGGCTTTTCTTCTTTAAATTCCTGTTGGCTTCCTACCCTTTTTTCTATATCAATCACAGCAGCTCACTTATTACAAAAAGCAAGTCCTAGCTGGACTTTGCTGCTTTCACCCATGCCATGCCATCCCACCCATCTTACTGTTAAAAAGCAGCAATTCTGAACTTGGTACTGAAAGCCAGGTGGGTATTGGGCCCCATCTTTCACCCCAGAGAGACAACTTCGTGCTGGTGCTCTGTGATCCTGAGGAGCCAGGCTGTAGTGGCTGTGAATAGCTTGACCATGTGAGCCGGGTAGTCACAGCAGGCCTCAACAGCCAGATGCTCAAAGCAGCCACTGAGATGAAGTTACCCCCAGATCAGCCTTGGATACTAAAAGCACGATGAAAAACTGACATGATAGGAGCAGAATGGCTTTATCTTGAATTGATACTTCACAGAGCTTGAGGGGATACTGAACTGAGCTCATACAAAAATGTAATGCTGCCCACTGAGGGTTTCAGCAGTTCAGCAGCTGACTAGATCATGGTCATTACAGGCCCTAAGCCCAGTATCCTCATCTTGCTAATCTTCTTTACTGTTGTTAAAGTAGAAATCAAAGCAAGCTAGCTTGGTTTTAATCTCCAAACTCTAACTCTGATTCTCCTACAGGTCTTCATCCCTCAGGCAACAACATTCCCACCATTACTGCAACCTGAGTTAGCCACACGGAACTCAGCTGTGCAGTTCCTAACCCCAGCATGGAGACATAACTAATCCAAGTGCCATTTCACGTGGGCCATGGTACCAGCACCAGTCTAAAACGCATCCTGAAGATACTGTTAAACCTCTGTGATGTGGTTGAGCTCTGGGAAGACGCCTACTTGTTCAGAGAATGACTGAAAGCAGTTGCCTTGACTCACACTTCTGTGAAGCTGTCAGAAAAATATGGCTCACGCCCCCAATACCATAGGCTGTTGATGTGTCTCAGCTGCTGGTCTTGCTTTCTTGTTCTTCAAGCTTCTCAAGAGTTGTGACTATATTGCTTTTCTTCTGATTTTTGGTTTAGTACTGATACCATAGGGTTTTCTGTGATGAAGAATAGTTATATGGTCCTGCTCTGGCAGGGGACTGGACTCAGTCTCCAGAGGTCCCTTCCAACCCCTAACATCCTGTGAAAGCATCCAGGGGACTTTTGGACAGAGATACTGGCTAAAATCCAGGGGTTTGGGTTTGTTTCTTCTCATAAGACATGCACTTAAGACATGGTTTTAAACTAGAACAGGGTAGATTTAAGTTAGACATAAGGAGGAAGTTCTTCACAGTGAAGGTAGTGAAATACTGGAACAGGTTGCCCAGAGATGTGGAAGCCTCATCCCTGGAGACATTCAAGGTCAGCTTTGAGAGGCCCTGAGCAGCCTGATCTCGTTGGAGATGTTCCTGCTCACTGCAAGGGCGTTGGACAAGACGACCTTTGAGGGTCCCTTCCCACCCAATGCATTCTATGATTCTGTGATTTAAATCCACATGGGGGAAACTCATCCTGTTTCCCTCAACTGGGAGATCAGTGGGATGCTGCTGAAAACAATGAAGTGATTAAATCTGAGGATGCCAGGCAGACAAGAGTGTCTTGGTTTAGTTCCTGCCACTGTTTTGCCCTGTGAGTTAGAGGCAAGCACTCAGCCAGCTGCAAACTCAGTTTCCTCACTTGTGAAATGGATCATGGGGTTGTTTACCCAGGTGTGATACAGTGTCTGATGCAAAGTACATTAATGAGGACCAAAATAATTATCACAAAACAAAGAGGTGGGTTGCCACAGATCTCAAAATGGAGGTTAAAAAAAGATTAAAAAGGTAATTTGAAGACTCAATCTTGTTACAGAACATCAACAACAACAATCTAACTGTGATGGTTTTCTTCTGGCACAGAAAGTATTTCACAGGGAGCAGCTTGCTGCTGTTTCCATGTGTCGGAAGGACGGTGGAGGATCCTCTGTTTTCATAGCTAGGTCCTCAGTTCAGTTATTTATGAATAAAAATTAAAAGAGGAGGTAATCTGGCTAAACAGAAACTGCATTTTCCTCCTGTGTTTATGTCACTCAGGAGTGGATGGAATAACCTTGGGCGATGCTGTCTCTTAGCAGGTAAGTTAAATTTCAGGTTTCAGTGATAATTCTCTCTTTCCACTCCAAGCTCATTATCTTGTTTCTGATGGCTCCTCAGCATCCCAGGAAAGCATTAAAAGCTGTGTGTGCTCAGCACATCTCAGAAAGAAGAGATTAATTACCTCTAAAACATACTTGCTGTTAACATTTCCTAAGAGCCAATAAAAAAAGTGACTTATCTCTGTCGGCATCACCTTCCTCCCAGCTCCGTGGCTGTGATTGCTCCAGTGGTGAGAGTAAAACTCTGTTTCTTCTGGTGAAGTGGCACATTTTCCATTTTGTCCATTTAAGTGTGTGCTCAGCAATATCACAGTGGTTGTTTTGGTGCATGCTGTTAGCTGCTGCCTCATTTGAGTGACACATTTTCAGCATGGTGAGCGCAGGATCCCTTTCCTCCCTTCGTGCCACCAGATTTGCACAGCTGTTTGTAGAGAGAAGCTTGTGTTAGCTGATCTCTCAGGCTTCTCCTCTCCAGATCAAACAGCCCCAAGTCTCTCAGCCTTTCCTCATCAGACAGATGTTCCAGGCCCTTAATCATCCTTGTAGCCCCCATTTGACACTCTCTAGTATATCCCTGTCCCTCCTGAACTGGGGAGCCCAGAAGTAGACATAATACTCTGTACCTCCGTCAGTGTATGATAAGGTGTGCAGACATTAGCCTCTCAAGCACTGTCTCTGTGTGCGCACCTTTGGCTAGATCTGCTAGGTACAGTAGAGCCATACCTAGTTTAGGGCCCTGTTGCACTGGTCTCTACAGATGGACAATAGCAGGTGTCTGCACCCCAGGACTTAAACTAAGACTAAACTGCAGGGAAAGTAAAATGTAGGACATCAAACACATGTAAATGCCCAAGCAAACTGCACCCAGTGACTTTTGCCAGCCTGTGCTCAGACTGCCAATGCAAGGTGTGCAGACCACCCTCTGTGGCACTGGTGGAAATGTAGCAGGCAGAAGTGACACTGACATTTCCCCTGGTTTAAAGGTCCAGTGCATTTCCATGAACTTGGATATTTGCTGTAACTATTGATTAACCTCACACAGCACCAAGTGCAGGCAGTCTCTGCTGGGCCTGTGTCTCTCAGGCACTGGGAAGTACCTGCAGGATGGGCTCTCATGGACATGTGTGAGTTATATGCCCTCTTCCTGACAGCTAAGCACTGAGCTGCTCTATTTAACCCCCCACTGCCACAGTACAAGTGACATGATCCCAGCTGGCACCTTACAGGGGGTCACAGAATCATAGAAGGGTAGAGGTTGGAAGGGACCTCTGGAGATCATCCAGTCCAACCCCCCTGCCACAGCAGGGTCACCTAGGGCAGGTAACACAGGAATGCATCTAGGTGGATTGAAAGTCTGCAGAGAAGGAGACTCCACAACCTCTCTGGGCAACCTGTTTTAGTGCTCCATCACCCTCCCAGTGAAGAAGATTTTCCTCACATCAAGGTGGAATCTCTTGTGTCAGGGTCCTGACCTGGGACTTTTCCATGCCTGCAGCGGCCAGCAGCAGGCTGCTGACAGATCCTCCTCCAAACGCTGAACCCTGTGTGGCTTCTCCAGGCTATCTGTGAAAACCAAAAGACGTCTTTGGCTTTGCTCACTAACAAACCAGCACAAACCCCAACAATATCAATGCTCCTGTCTTACTCCCAGGCAGCTGAGGAGCTTCAAAGGGCAAGAATTAATGATAAGAGAGAGGGGAAAAAAATAGTGTGACTGATAGAGAAATCCAAGGAGAGAAGGGGAGCAATGGAAAAGACAGCATGGTCTGGAAAGCAGACTCTTGTTGGCAGAGGGACATGTCCCAGCAGAACAGGCTTAACTGCAGAGGAAAATGTGACTGGTGCTCACTGGGTACAAACTGCTTATTGTTCTGTCAAGCAATTAACGATCTCCTGAATTCTGCCTTTTGTTCAGCACTCCATTAAGGCAGCAGAAGACGATGAGATGAAGAACTTACAGGGACTCTTTTAGGCAATACCTTTAATAATCTTTGCTGCTAAACATCCTTAGCAGCACAAATAAAACATGCATTTTGTCCCAGCACTTTTTTTTTGCACAAACTATTATTAATCCACTTTAAAAGGAAAATACTCCAATACACAATTTGGGTGATCTAATACCTCTGTTAATCATTTGTGAGAGCACAAGTGTCCTTGCAGTTTAGAGTACAGAGTTGATTCTTTTGCTGTTTTCATGAATAACACAGTGTCAGGCTCTCATTAGCAATTTTTCATGGCTTTATCTGCACTTTTTTTCTGTCAGTATAAACAATGGCTTGAATACAAGTCAGCATTTACAGGGTTTCGTGTGTGCTGGAAAGATTGTTGTGTGCGACTGTAAGAGCGAAGCAGGTTGTTTATGCTTGATTTTTATGTGATGCTCCTAATGATGGTTTATGCTTCACACTGGAAATCAGAATGTGTATTTTATAGATATACATTTATAGATATAAACATTTCATATTTTTATCTATATTAATAGAAAGCCCACAAATAACTGTTTGGGTTTGAAACATTGGCTCAGTCGTGCCCACAGCTCGATTAATAACAGTGGGAGCATATGGAGGGAAATAGAAATTGGAGATGATGAAAATGCAGATCTTATTACAGAGTGCTTAGCTGCTTGCTACTCCATCCCAAATGAATCTGTAGCTTACTTTTGCCAGTAGCAGCAGGTTCCCATAGTAACTGTACATAACAAACTTGGGTTTTGCCACGCTGAGTTTTGTGTTTTCTACAGCTACATCACTGCGGCTTTGCGCTAACAAAAACTGCATCCACAAACGTACCCGTGCTCGTCTGCCCAGGAGGGATCCGTGAGCAGTGATCTTCCCATGGGAAGAAGGAAGCAACAAAGGTGGTGGCTGCAAGGAAAAATGAAAAGGAGGTTTTTGCTCTGTGGTTTTTAAGCTGGCCAAAAGATTGGATGGATGCCCAAAGACGTGACTGCAGGTTGTGAGTGGGAGAGAAACGACATGGGAGGCGTCAGGGTTTCCAGTGGACTGACCCTGCTGCCCTCTTCCTGATAACTAAACACTGAGCTGCTCGATTTAACCCCTCCCCAGCTGCAGATACACAGGGTTTAATCTTCTGCCTCAACTGCTCTCCCTCTGCCTTGCAGATCCAAGCCTGCAAATCCAAGCTGTGCTCACAACCACCTTGGTTGAGAATCCTCTGTACTTCTCCAGGGGAGCCAGCAGAGCAGCTGCAGGGCTCAGCAGGGTAATCACTTCATGCCACCCTCAAACTGCTACAAACGGCCTTTGCTTGGTTCCCAGCGCCTCACCTCCTGCCTTCCAGCTCAATCTAGCATGGGTTTTGTTGAAGCACGAATTCAGAGCCACCTTAAGGTGGCAGCACCAGACAGCCCTCACGGCTGGCACCCCGCAGCACAGCCCTGAGCCTGGCCGGGTGGTCGGCAACGCCAAAGACCATGGGCTGGAAGTGACTGCAGAGCCACCAGAGGAGCATACATGGCGAGGTCAGGGCTGTCAGAAGTAAAGGTGAGGTCCTCCACACCCAGCAGGACAGGGGGAATTTTGCACAACCAAATAACAGGCGAGTGGGGACCTGCAGTTTCTGCACAAGGTTGAGATGGTTCACCAGTCCGAGGAGTGCTCATGTGACGGAAAGTTGCTGCTGCCTGACATGCTCCAGGGTGTGTGTGGCCTGGGGTTTCAGTCCTGCTTCCCTCAAACAAGCTAGGCTTGACTGAAGGCAGGCTGAAGCCCTCTAATCTGCAGAGTATCAAGCTGAATGTCAGGTTTGCTAGAAAGCAGAACACTGAGCAGGAAACAAGTGGGGAGTTTCAACTAGAAAGAAGGTTCAATTAGCAGAAGTAAGGCTTTGAAGCCAGAAGCTCTGGTAACACTTCCAAAGGCTTCATGCCAGCAGTGGTTGGTGCTCCCCTTTGATGCTGGCTGTGGAGGAAGGGATCATGGCACAGTTCCCTGCAGGAACAGGGTCTACAATAACCACACTCTGCTGCTGCCACTCCCCGAGCTGCCCTGGACAGCCACACCAAAGCTCTGCAAGTGTGTTGGATGTGGGGTTTAAAACCACTGCTAAGTATTTTCAGAGATCCACACAGCCTGGCTGCTCTCACTTGTCACATCACCGTGAACTGCTGCACTTCCAAGCAGGATAGAGCCAGATTCTCCATGCACAGCAGCAGGGCAAGTGGCAAGTCACAAGCTGCAGCAAGGGGAATCGTGAATAGATACAAGGAGGAAATGCTGCTGCAGAATGGCTCAGCACAGGAACACTGCTCACTGAAAATGCTGAGTCTCCACCCTGTAGGTTTTCAAAACTTGACTGTCCAAAGCCTAGAAGAACCTGATATAGTTCAGTGGCTGTCAGTGAGCTACAAGGTTGGACCAGAGACCTTGCAAGGTTCCTTCCACTTTGTTCTGTACCAGGACTTCCAGATAGCTTTAAAATATGCATGTGGAGGACAGGTAAAAAGCTCACTTGTGTCCTTTCAGTAACAGTTGTGGTTGCTGGACCTGATCATGCCCAGAATTTAAATTCTTATTTACCTCTTGATTTAGAGCAGCTGTACCTTTGAGAACAGCAGTGATTTCTCCAGTTGTGGAAAAGAGAGAGCAAAGCTAAAGATGTCTGGAATAGATTTACTGATTCTACTGAAAAAAAAAAAAAAAAGAAAAAGAAAGAAAAAAGAGAGAGATGAAAAGGCAGAATTTCAGGGCTCTGACCTGCCCCAGTGAGGCCATGCAATAGGCCAAAAACCCATTGGAAGAGTGGCTGAAATGTACTGAAATGGCCACCAGGTTCCAGAGGAAGTAACCTGTGGGTGAGATTGGAGGTGCTGAGACTTTCAGTGCCATTTGATGAACAGAGACCAGCTACAGATGCTCTTGGTTGCACTTCACAGTGCGAGGGAGGGCTTGGAAATGTGAGGTCCTGCATCCCAAATCCTTTGGGCTGCAACTCCAAAGCACAACCTTGGAGTGACTCCTAGATGAATTGTGAAAAGCAGGATGGTTTACCTGCAAGCCAGACAGCTAATGTGCAATACACAGATTAGCTGAGGGCAATGTAAAAGAGGAGAAATGCAGTGACAGAATCCTCAAAAGACTCCTGCAATCAATGGAAAAGATCTTAGCCTGTTAACACCCATAAGGACCTCCCAGGTGCTTTTTGGATCATTGTAGTACAAGGCTTTTCAGAACCACAGAATGTTAGGGACTGGAACGGGCCTCAAAAGATCATCTAGTCCAACCCCAGGACTAGGGAGAGTGGTTTACTCTGGGAAATACCACAGCCCAGGCTGCACAGGCTGCAGTACAGATCAAGCTCAACCACCGGCTGCCAGTTGAGGCAGAAGAGAAAGCGAAGGGGAAATAGAGGACTTAGCTTTTCCTCTGGCCCCTGTCATGAGCTGCCACGTGGTGTGGCTGTTAGCAGCTTATGTTCTGGATGGACAGTGAGGAAGTTGTGGCCTGAAGGTACAAAGCTTGCTTACTGCAAGGGTGGGTTTTATTCTTTTGTGAATGCTGTTTGCATGTGCAGAGGCAAAAATCCCATTCTTTTGAGACTCTGATGTTTGCTTTAGCACCCCCTGAACTCATGACATACTTCAGCTGTGGGTTTATTGCTCCCACCCAATGTTATGCAAGCTGGTCAATGAACATCAACTTTTTCTTCAGCTGCTGAACCTTGTACTTCTAGTTCCAGCCATATCTATATGCACTTACAAATCAGGTAGATAAGTACAAGTATCCTTAAACCCCACAAATCAATATAGCCTTAATGCACCAGTGAAGAAAGAGGTAGGTCAGAAAGGCTGTGGAAGCAGACAGATAAAAAGGCTGTTCAGAAAAGCTCCAGACTGGTTCTATTGCATTGTGAAGGATAAGAAATTTCAACCACACCCTCACTGAACACTGGACTGCAGACTGGGAAGGGCTGTCTGAAAGCAGCTGAATAAAAAACTTCCAACTAAGTCAAATAAATGCTAAAACTACAGAGCAAGTCTCACTGCAGAAAGGGTAAAAGTTGCACAAACATCTTGTGTCTCCCTGTCTCAAGAAGCTCTTCTTAATTAGCTCAAACAAAACCCTAGAAAATGAACATGCCTTTGTGTTCCACAGCTCTTGTGGGTTGCTGCTGACTGGAGGTAGAAAAGCAGGATTAAGTATGTGTGCTTTGAAGAGGGACCAACTGACTCAGGTGAGCTGGCCAACAGTCCCTTTTTAAGCACAACAGAGGCTATCCTCTTTTTGGAACAACTGTTTGGATGCAAAGAAGTTGTTCCAGGTTGGAGAGCTGAGTTCAGGGCCTGTTGCTATGTAGTGTATGTAAAAAAGAAAAAGGGTACAGAATCAGTTTGGTATAGTACCTACCTAGACTGTTCTTCCAAAACTCACACACATCCAACTTCACAAAGAGGTCAACAGGAGCAGCCACCTCCACTAGTGAGGACTTCAGGGCTTCTAAGGGCCTTTCCAGGGGTCTTGGGTCTCTTCCTCTCATATCTAAGCATTCCCTAAAATGAGCCCCAAGAACAAACATTCCATGACTGCTACTCACCTGCTGTTTTTCTAGGGCACTTTCACATAATTAGGCTCTCCCTATTTTTGAGAGGAACTTTGGACCATAAAGCTGCAGTGCTGACCCTCAGCTCAGGGGTGAATCCACCGAGCGTGAGCGATGAGCAGGCTCAGGGTAATGGACCGCACTCCAAAGTGGGATTCATCCCAGCTACTGGCTGGCTAGGCTCACAAACTGATTCTGAGTCTCCTTCTACCAAGGATGCCCAGGACACCCAATATACTCAAGAGGACACAGGTAATTCCTGATGTAATCACACTATTATTAGGCATGACAACTTAGAAAGTTTGTATTACACTCAGCCCCAAAATACTCTCCCTGTGCCTGTGCTAGCTTAATTAAAACTGTTATCTTCCCTTACCTACCTTCTTCATTATGGTTCATATTGTGCATTAAACAGTTATAGTAACAGCTGTCACTTATTGTCCAGATCTTGACAAACTAACTTGAAAATTCCCACCAAAGATGCTTTTCTTTAGCTTGACACTAGCTGGGCTCCTTGAGCTAGGCTTACAATGTCGAGAGGTGCTGTGCCCTGAACTCTTGAACATTTCTGGGGTTTCAGTAGTGTTACACACCACCATTTGACCCAATTCAAAAGGGTCAAGAACACCTCAATCCCCACTCACACCTACGTGATACACAGATTAGTGAGGAAGGCCATCATCTTCTGCAGCTGGAGCTGGGACTGAGCAGTGTGCTCTGTGCTGCACAATCTCACTTATAAACTCCACAGCAGTCTATGCCTTGGATTTCCAAGCGTGGATTTCACGTGCAGTAAGAATCCATGATGAATACATCAATCAATCAGCAGCTCCTGGTGTGGAGACAGGCTTGCTGTACGTATCCCAGGGCCTCCACCAGTTCCTGCAGGAGGACTTCTTTCATCCCTGTCTCCAGCTGAACACTGCTCAGCTCGTGTCATTAAGACATCCTTTGCACGTTGAATCCATTGCATATCCTTTATAGAAAAATGTTGCTGAAGACAACCAAAGACAATGTTGACTCTCACTCAGGTTAGGTGTTGGAGCTTCCTTTTTGAGCAGCAGCTGTGCACTGTGGAAACGTTAACCCACCACGGACATTTCCCAGCAAACCGCTAGAACTGAGAGATCCTGCTGGGAGTCAGCATGGAGAAACACTTTGAAAATGAGCTGCCACATCCAAGCTCTCACCAGTTCGTTCCTCATCCAAACAGGTTAATTCCCAAGTGGCTGGCAGACTGCTCATTTCCTTCCTCACACACTCTCAGTGATCTGCTGCAGGTCATTTCTGCTCCACACATTCTGAAACAGAAAAGATGTTCAAATCCTTTGAGTTTGGGGTATCCAATAGCACCAGGCTGTCAACTGCTTCTGCAGGATGGAGCTGGTAAATACTTTGTACAATGACTTTCAGAATCCACTCAGGCACTTGGTATCTTCTGAGCCAAAAGAAACTTTTATTTCCAACCGGATTTTAGGATTGCTCTGGATTTCCAGCTTTGCCCAAGAAGCACATTGGGTTTAGATTCCACCTGGCTTGGGTTTAGAGCATTATGGTAGCTCTGGTTTCACTAAAGACTTGACCAATGAAGATGACCAACTTGCAAGACTATAGAGCAAGACACTGGTAGAGAGCACAGCTCTTACCTCCAACAGCAGCAGTGATGAAGAGTCAAGCAGCAGCTGAAAGGTCTTAAGCACTCTCCACTGAGAAGTATTTCTCATGGAGTCAAGAGTGGTACCCTTTATTTCTTTGGTTTACATGACTCCCACTGATTTCCAACCACAGTGCACCACCACAACTGCCATGAGCTCCCTCTGAGACCCCCTCCCAGCTACACCAAAATCCTTCTCCACCACCCTGAAGAGCCACAAGTACCAAATTCAGCAGTTTCACCACAGTCCTTTGCTGTAGGCAGTGCTACAAAGCTGATTCTTCACCAAGGTAAATCACTGCTTTTTTGTTTGTGTTTTTTTTTCTAGAACAGGTAGAATAGAACAGACACTAGGAAAAAAAAAAAACATTTTTATTCAGTTGAAAAGAAGTCATTTACTCAATCACATTAACTATGCTAAAAATGATTTTTTTTTGTTTTCTGACTACACCAGCAGTTAAATATTTTCAGCACCAATTCAGGACACATTAGTGACATTTATCACAACAGGTCTATTTCTTAATGTAGAAGGACATACTAACTTCAGTAGCTGCTACTGGGAAAGGAGTTAGCAGAAGACTGCCCTTTCTTTCCAAATATTTCTCAGTGAGAGTAGCAACTCCTAGAAATAAATAACTGCCAAATTATCTCCCAAATCTTTA
Source organism: Melanerpes formicivorus (assembly GCF_026170545.1). Classification (NCBI taxonomy): domain Eukaryota; kingdom Metazoa; phylum Chordata; class Aves; order Piciformes; family Picidae; genus Melanerpes; species Melanerpes formicivorus. The sequence continues at coordinate 21,746,433 of NW_027142360.1, forward strand.
AATTGATCTTTTAAAAATAGAGTTAAAATAGATATCTTAATATGAGCTATCATAGATTTCATTTCTTATGTGCTGAATACTCCAAAATGCAAGTAGCTGAGCAAGCATCCAGTACATAACTTTGTAAAATAGTTCTTCCCTCCCCACAATACCAACCCCCTTTTATTTTATCCAAGTCATGCTGGTTAGATCCCTATCTCTAGTGACTTCCCAGTAAACACCACACTGTTTGATAGCACTAGGATAGGCTACTATCCTGTGAGCAAAACCAGTCAGCGACCTGGTGAAAGGCCACCAACTCACACGAACAGAAAACCTCATTCGGTCCTTGGCTCGTCATCTCTGAACAGCAAACAAATCCTAAGCTTTCGCTTTCAAAACCTTTTAAGGTCTTCCTCTTGCTGGGCCAGTTCAGAAGGTCATCACTGAAGGCAGAACTGATGAAGGCAAAGAAATGAAAAAGCAGCAGATACTACTGTCTCTCTGTCCTTTTAAAACAAATCAAGTTCGCACACAAAAAAAAAAGGAGACAAGGTTAAAATGAAGTTTATTAGGGTTTGGTTGTTGGTTGTTGTTTTTTTTTTTTTGGTTTTTTAAGCTTTTTTTATATAAAACTGTTTTGTGAAACAGCTATTTTATTCCCATGGCAGAGTGACCCCTGAAAGATGCACTAACCCCTTTCTTAAGGCCTTAAGAAAAAAAAACAAAACAAAACCCAACCAGCGATTTCATTTGTTGTTGCTGTTGTGGTTCCTTCAACCCAAATGTTTCAAGTTACATAATTTACAACAAAACAAAACAAAAACCTCAACCAAAACAGAAACCTCAAACAAAACAACAAAAGGGGGGGAAAAAAAAATCAAACCAAACCAAAACCCACCCCAAATAACCATATAGTGTAGGCTGTTATGCTGACATTCCCTCTTCCTTCTTTAGGAAAAGCAAAACATGAAATAGAGAAAGGGCTAAGCGGGTTTTTTTCCTGATTCGTTTGAAGATACATTGACTCTACCAACATTCAGACTTCCTTTCCGGTTCCCCAGTCTGGCAGGTAAATCATTACCTTCCCCTCACCTGCCTTCAAAACTGAAAGCAGCTCCTTGGAATGATTTGGGGATGCAGGCTGTGGCCACAAAAGGCAGATGCTCCTTTCCTCTGTGCGGTACGGATGTTCCCACACAAGTAAGGTGGATGGGACCTAGGCAAGCAGCAGCTACCTCTTACTGTGTGAGTCTCAAGATGGTTTTCAAGCTTCCACTATTGATATAGTGTGTTTCTTAGAAATGGTACCATCCCTACCCTGCTTACACAAGGACTGACACCCCATCACTTGCAATTATCTGAAAGCCTTCCTTCCACGCTCTACAAAAATCACGATGATTCGATTTGCCTTTTAAAATGGAGCTTCCTCGATTGGATATTCTGAGAAAGAAAGCAAGAGGAAGGGAGACAAGCCCTGTTTGCTGTCCTCCCCGTTCTGTTGTTCTTTCCCACAATATGTTAGGCTTCCTGAGCCTTGCTTTTGTTTTTGGATTTGAGATTTACTTCAGCTACAGTTTCCTTTGTTAATTTACCTGGGGTTTCGGACTGTTACTCAAAAGCATCAAAAGGGATATAGCGCACCTTTCATTTAAAACAAAGTCTTTCAAGACTAAAAAATAGATCTTTATATATATATATATTTATCCCTCCCTCTTTAATTCCCCCCACTTGTTTCCTTTTTTCCCCCTCCCCTTCCCACTGTCACTATGGAGATTGTGTCCATGGAAACAGCTGGTTCAGACTCCTTGGTCAGATTCTGTGATGTCATCAGTCTTGAGTGTGATGTAAGAATTTATGAAGGAAGTGCTGGCATTGGCAGGCACGTCGAGAGGGGGCATGGCTGCACAGTGGGAGAGATTCCATTCAGTCACGAATGTCCACCGCTTTTTATCTCAACAGCCTAACCTGAAAAACAAAGCGAAGCCAACAGTAATATTGGGATGGTTCCTTCCCTCCCTCTGCCAACGCTCCCCCCAGGCTTGGGAACAACCCACTCAGCAGCCTACCACAGCAGCAACACCAAGAGCTCTGGAGTCGTGAGAACTGGAAACGGATGGAAGCACAACAACGAGTAGTTCACACAAGCAAATCCATGTGGTAAAAAACCTTCCTTTAACAACCAGCAGAAAATTTACCAAGCCCACCTCACATTCACCCCTCATCCTGACTAAGAAAACTGGATACTGGGGCCAAGCATGCTCACATGCGATGACAGCTTCTGGGATGCCACACTGCTGTCCCTCAGGGATTGGTCCCAAGTGCCCCAGATCACCAACCTACCATCTGACAGTAGCTTTCAGTAAGTATGTAGCAGGTAGTGAGGGTGGTACAAAAATTACAGGAGTCAAGCTGTAGGAAACAGATCTAGGAGCTGGCTGGACTTCACAAGCTGAAGTCAGACTGCACTAAGCTAATGTGAGGGTGGGTAGCATTACTTTCTTTTGCTTTTTCATTCTAATTGCCAGTTCATTCAAGGACTAAGTTTGTGATATCTTTCAAGACAAATGTGGAAATGTCCAGGTGCATGGCATGTTTGTTATCCCTGTCCAGAAATTCACTGAGGCAAGAAAATGAACTGGAGGAGTTTGCTAAGCTGGTGGAGCTCAGTTCAAAAGAGAAACTGCAGGCAAAATTAAAATGTCATTTCTCTAAGACACAGGCCTTGATCTGCACAGCTGAGAAAGCAAAGCTTCAGATAGATTCCTTCCTTCCCTTCTCCCATAGCACAAGTGAACCCAGAAGCAACTTGTTTATTTAGTAAGGTTACTTACTTTGATATAACTTCAGAGAAATCCTTCCCTCCCCACCAGCTAGTAGGGAAAGGACAAAACCTCACAACATAAGCAACGCGTATGGGAAGGGGTTACCAGCATTAGAGGTGTGCCTGGGAATGAAGTAACACCCATGTTCATTCAGAGCTGGCAATTAAGCTCCAGGAGCCCTCACCAAGTGTGATACAGAAGTCAATGCTGTTCTGATTATCAGCACACCAATTAGATTACATCCCAGCAAGCCTACCTCTTGGCTGCAAATATCCCCTTGTAGAGGGGAGCCAGGCTAAGAGCGCAGAAAGAATTGAGTGAGTAGGTATGAAAAACAGACGGGAAAGCCACAGAGGTACAGCCACAGAGGAAAGGAAGGAGGTTCCTAGAGAGTTCAGGCAGCTGACCTTTGTGGTATTCACTGCTGTGCAACTGTGAGCCCTCGCTGAAGGAGTGTCAAGGCTGTGTTGCTGTTTCTGGCTCCTGTACAACTGCAGCTTGCCCATGTTGGAATCTGTCCAGAGCATTAGGCACTGGCTCAGAGAAGAAACAGGCTCAGTGCACAGAGAGAGTCCTTCCCCATTCCTGGACAAGATCCAGAGCACCAGACTCACTCTCACAGTCACTCTCCAGATCTGGATTTGATCCAAATGTTCTAGAGGCAACTGGCTCAGGGAGAGAGAAGCAACAGAGACAGAATACACTGACTTGCCTGGATGATATCCAGCACGGAGGATTTCTCTTAACTTGCTGCGCCTAGGAGTGAACCGGGACTAGAACAGCCCAGTATAATCTAACAGCTGAGCACCCATCCCATCTTACACTAAGGCTAGCAGAAGGGCAGCTCCTCTGCTTATCAGGACTGCTACAGAATTGCACTAAACATCTTTAATTACCACAGTAATGCAGCAATATACTTTTAGGTTGGTTGAGGGGGTGTGTGTTTTTGTTAAGTAATTGCATCTTCTAGATTTGCATAGTTTTTACTTGAGGGTGGAAGGTCAGGTTGGAGAACTGATTTCTTAAGACATTTTCAGCATCAAAAGAGGGAAGCTAAATAGCACCTTCAGGTAAGAGAATTACTTAAGGCAAATGTGGATTTGGAAAGAAAACGATGCCTTAGCCATCTACAGCACACAGTGAACATGGTACAGATTCCACAGCCTGCCAGGATTTAAACCAACACATTCCTGTGATAGGTAAAAAAAGAAGAGAGTTCACACTAGAAAATAATGCAGGAAACAAAGTTGTGTAAAGGTCTTTGGGACACAGTCATTTTCACCAGCACCTTAAAGGAATGGCCCAAAAAATCATCACTAGGAAGACTTGTCTAGTATTAAACAGTGGCAACAGACACCTTGTCTGAGTGACTAGCATCCTGTTTTAACATTCTGAGTTGTATTGCCTATTACACATAAGACAAAAGCTTAAAATCCCAAATGACCTTTTCCATGGAAGGAAAAAGTTACTCAAACAATGAACTTTAAATGCTCTTTGCATGGTAACTGTTTTAACAACACCCCAAAGCCAAGAGTGAATGTCATTTAAAATGAAGATTTGCAGAACACAGCAGAACTAAACCAAGCAAGCAGTCAGTCTGCAAAGTGTTTATTATGGAACACTACCTGTCTTCTGCTATTGCACTGTAAACCAGAATGCTCTGATTAATCTCTCACCCTTCACAGAAAACACCATTAAAAGTACTTCACAATTGACTTGAGACACAGGTAAGATTTTAAGGTAGGGGAGGTGACTCAGAAGCAGGGGTATGGCAGTGAGGGAAGGGGATTGTTATCGTCAGCTCAGGAAACAGCCATAAAAGAGCAACTCTAACTGCATGATTGTAAGAAAGAGAGAAGCAACAGTAATACAACTCAGCAGTAAAATTAAAGTAAGACCTTCTTGGGCTGCAGTTCATGGAAAAGGTACCAACAATGGTATTCATTTGAAACCAAACAGTGATTTCATCTGGACCTCCCTGTTGCCATTGCATGGCAATGCTCTTGGTGGAAATCAGAAATCCCAATCTCACCCTGTGCCCTGGGTGCTAACTCCAAACCCTGAGCCCAGGTACACAGTGAACCCAATCAGGAAAACACCCTACCTCAGATGCTAACATGACAAAATACAGTTTCTAACAAATTGAATTGCTCACCAAGTTCACACATGGCTGTATGAATGCTGGGGCTATATGAAGCAGGAGCAGGAAGGAAGAGCAGCAGGTAATTTGGGCTGTGAGAGCAAAACTGCAGCTTTCCACAGCACTACTGACTGAGGGCAACTACAGCCCCCCTGGATCCAGAGCAAGGAGAGGTGAGAGACCAGAGTAAGCATCTCAAACTTAGGAAACCGTGGCCACTTGTGCATATAGTGCCACCTTCTACCACCCATACCTGGTTTGCAAAACAGAGGAAAATCCTGGTCTGAAATTACTGTAATGGACTCTTGGTAAGATTAATTTACTAATCCCTGTATTTACATTTCCAGAAAACAGGGGAATGAAGATTAGAATAATGTTGGACTCATCAGCATTAATTCTTCCTTGCATACAAAGTTCAAGATACTTTGATAAACTCATTTATTTATATGGAATCTTACTATTAACTAGCCCTGAAACTTACAGGGGAAAAAAACCAAACAGATCCCTATGGACATGATCACAGCAACATGAAAGGTGATTTCTGCCACTGGTTTAGCTGAGAAAGTAATCAGACAGGTGTAACAGCTAACAAGCTTTGCCTTTGACCGTGAGCAGAAGGAACTGCTGTAGAAATACAAGGTGAAGTCACTAGCCCAAAGAGAATGGTAGCAGGAGGGGGAGGAAACAAAGTCATTACAGATTTTGTGAATATACACAAGAGTGCCTTGATTTCTCACAGAAATGGGGAAGGCACTGGAGTAATGAGCCACACAAGGCAGGTGGAAACTGGAAACTCTCCCCAACTCACCTGTGCTTGCTTTTATTTCCATTCCCAGGAGTACACTTCCCCCCTCACCCCCGCTCCGACTGCTCTGTGCTGAGGCTGCCTTTCACCATCTTGTTCTGCAAGGAGGGAAGAGAGCAAGGAAGGAGGGGCTGACGAACCAACAAGCCAAAGGGAGAAGGAAAAAGGAAAAAGGGAGAAAAGGAAGACAGGGGAAGGGAAAGTAAACATACAGAAAGCAAGAGAGAGAAAGAGAAGTCAGTATTGGAACCAGACACAGGTTTTTCAGACAGAGTTTTCCCTGCGACAAAAGCAGGCAATTCCACAAAAGTAGAGAGTTTGAGATATGAAAGCCTGGTTAATTTAAGAAACACAGAATTTAACACAAAGAACAAGCTGAGAAACATCACTGTAAATCACCCCACAGATGGCTTAAGACAATCCAAGACTGCAGAGCCACCAGAAAGTGAGGTATCCCATCCCCTTCACGTCCTGCTCAGTGCCTCGGCACTCGCTGCAGTGCGAGCGCGCAGCCGGCTGGGCTGGCCAGAGGACACAAACCCTTCCAGAGATGATTGGTTTGCAGACTGCATTTGCCCTGCAATAAAAGCTGCTGTTTTGCAAAAGTAGCACATTCAGGACATGGATGGTTGAAGCATCAATGCTGACAGGAGGAAATGGGAAAGCTCACTGGGGAGCACAGGGAAAGGCAGGACTGGTCCCTCTGGACTTAGCTTGCTTATGCTTGAAGTGTCAAGCACAGTTAATGAGGCAAGAAGCACCTTTGCTCTCCAGAAGCCACTTATGATGATGAGGTGTATTTACCTACGTGAGGCACGGGCTGCAAAGAGATGAGAATCACTCTGCTGGGGGACTTAGGGTTAGTGGATTTATAAAGTTAGTTCTTCCACTCATTAACTACAGAAGAATGAGGTATTAGACAGCTACTAATTAGCTACTAATGTGAAACTGGTGTTACCTAAAAGCATAGTTTTAAATCTGAAGTCTGAAATCTTTCTTCCTCTCAACTGCTCATGTTCATACCATGCAGTTTGTTATCCAGTCATTCCAGAGAAATGGTTTTCAACCTTCCCATTCCTGCCTCACAACTGGGTGGAACTCCCTTTTCCAGACACTACAATGGAAGGAGCAGGGATGATCCTATAGTCTACTCTGCAGAAGGATTTGGAACAAACCAGCAACAATCAATGAACCATGGGGCAAGGGCAGAGTTATAACCAAGCAAAGAAAACTCTGCTTGACTTTCAACACATGACTCATCTCTCCAATAAGCAAAAGCCAAAAAAAATCAGTGGTTGAAGAAAGGCTGCTGGGGTTGTATTTCCATTTTTGACACAACACAGAAGGAGATCTGCAGTGGGACACTTTTTACTGAAATTCACATCTGTATTGCCTCATGAAATATCTTTAACAACTTAACTGGCAGTTTTCCCCCCCTCCTACATTCCAAGATTACTTTAGACATCAGTATCTTCTCTGGGAGGCTGGATTCTCCAAAAGGGTTGTTTCCTTCTGCTGCCTGAGTCACCATCACTGCAAACCGGCCATGAAAAGCTTTAACACCGTTTCCCAGCAATACTTGAGGCGACAAGCAGCACAAATAAAACAGTCTCCAAAGATGTAACTTTCCAATTGGTCAAGTATCCAAAGCTGGACAGAGGGTGGCACTTAGGCAGCTGCATTCCTCAGTAAAAGGGAGCCCACCCTTCCCAGTTCTGTTTGGCAAGATCTGCAGGTCTGTAGCATGAATACATCAATTTAAGCTTGCTGAACACTTCTAGTATTATTGTGAAGAATAATTGTGCAGAATAATTGATTTTCTTTTATAGGATGAAAAGTAGGCCAGCTCTAAATAACAGCCTGAATGTCCCCAGCATCTTCCAGCACGTTTTAAATACATATGTATAAACCCATCACATTGTGGTAGAACATCCAGAAAGGAACATGAGACTAATTCTTGAATGTTTACAAAAGACAGATTAAAGATAATCTGTGAAGACAAAAGACCACCAGATGTCAGTCTAAATCTAGGCAGAGAAGAGATCTGCAGACAAGGACTAAATGGAGACTAATCCCTGCTAGAAAGCAACCCAATTCCTCCCTATTACCATTTACTTCCCAGCATAAACCATCCCCCTCTTGCACAATCCCTGTAGTATCCAACTGGCCCCACGAAAAGCTGTTTTTCTGGATACTTCTGAGCATTCAAAACTGGTGGACTGGTATCCACAGCCTCCTGGAGATGTATCCTTCCTTACGGGCTGGGAGATGGGCCCCCAGCTCTCTAGCATATTGCTTATCTGTACAAGAATAGGTACTGCCTGCCTTGTCTCTGCTTTCCATGCAGACAGTACAACAGCAGTCCGGCTTTTTGCATTATTGTGTTTGCAGGCTCCAGGGACATTCACATTAAGGATGTCCAAAACCCCAGGCAGAAGCAGCATGCTGAATTCATCACCTAAACCTGAAAATGATGAGGTTTTTTGAAGGGTCAAAGATCCTACAGAATAACTGAACAGATCTACTGAGAGGTAGGACTCATCTAGTTACTACCACTGAATGAGAGCAAGTATTTCAGGCTCATCACTACATTGGTTCATGATGTGGTCTAAATGCTTCCAAAAACTGGCTGAAACTTTTCCATGAGCCGTTTTTCTTCCTCCTTGCATCCCTCAGTAAATCCAAGGAGAAACCCCACTGCCCATTTCAGTGTAGCACTCAAACAGAAACAGTGAACAAAGTACTGATTCTATCACAGAAGAGAGGAAATGAAGCTGGGCTTTCAAAAGAGTCATCAAGAATCTAAAGAGCAACTGAGCAGATAGGGCAAAGCCTTAATTTATCTTCTTAAACTCTCTGTATTCTTCTCAAGTTTTCCCCCAGAATATACCACAAGCACACATCACAGAAGAATTTATCTGAAATCACCTCTGACTACAGATGTTATCCAGGTGTAAAATTACTAATCCAAATGCAGACAGCGAAGAGGGCAGCAAGAAACAGATCTCATACAGGAGAGGATTCTTACCTTGTGCTTGGGGCACCTCACTGAGAAATTCTCTTCGTTTAGTAAACAATCTAGAGGAGGAAAAGACAGCAAGTTAGTACTTTTTAAAAGAAACCCCAACTTGGGTAAGGTATCACATGTGTTTATCTCACCTTACAGCTACATATTTTTCATTCAAAGACCTCTTAAGTGTCACAACTGACAGTGTTGCCTGTATCACCAAGCCAAGGTCAAACATCCCCAGTCTCCCTGACCCTCTGTGTAGAATAAGTACCACAGCAGCAAACCTACAAATCCTAGTACCCCAATCCCTGTCAGCTATTCCAGCCTTCCCTGCTACACAAGGGGGATGGACACACTCATCCAATCTGAACAGATGATCCCTCCTTTATTCTTCACAGGAAGATTGCTGCCTTTCATCCTTACCCCAAGAGCCTGCCAACATCAGGGGGAAGAGGAGGGGAGAGGAGGGGAGTGTGTCTCTATGTGGGTGTGTATGTAACAGTTCATTTGCAATCTCTAACCCTGATGATCAGTTTATACTCTTGACAGTATGTCTGGTAGTCAGGCCACTCCTGTTGTTCTTAAACATGCTTCCATGACTCAGGTATGTGAAGCTTCTATGATCTAAGAAATATTTTCATTAATGACTTTAACCTATTACAGAAAGTGGGGCACCTACATAGAACTGCTTATTTAGGAGCCAATTAAGCAATACTGTAGTTGGAGAGCGTTTCTTTAGCAGCACTGCTAGCATAAGCGCTGCTTCCCCTCTCACCCTCCCTCTCAGACTATGCCCTCAAGGGATGCAGACTCAGCAGCTCCTGGAACTTCAGTGCTATGCCCACACCAGTAGCACCACCAGCCAGGTCTCTGCCTTCCTTTTGTGCCCTTCAGATAGTTCATATTTCACCCTCAGAGCCAAGTGAAAAAACAGCACTGTCCTGAGAGGATTCAGCTGCCTCCCTCGGCTACTGTGAACTGCAGGGCTCCCTCTCAGCCTTGCCAAACTTCTGACATTGTGCTTTCTGATTTACTCATGCACCAAAGACAAGCTGATCATCACATCAGTAGGCCAGGGTATCACCACCACCATCAGTGCACTCAAGCAACACTGTGAGAATTCAGCAAGGTCCTTATGACCCCGTCTGCTCCAACCTATCCAAACCGCCAGCAAGTGAAGCAGCACAATGGTAAATAAAATGTGCTAATTTAAAACGCTCTTAAGTACGTAGCATAACCAGCGCTACCTGCTGTTTCAATCTGCTGGAAGAGTTTAGCAGACAGCAGGAGACTGCAACTAAGGCTTGAGGGAAAAGCTTTCTAGACACCCAAGCTTTGGCAAGAGCATCCCTCTGCTATGAAACGCTTATGTTTCAACATGAATGCCTCTGGCCTGAATCAAAGGGAAGCAGCATGCGATAGGCTGTTACTTGAGAGATTTCAGCGAAGGGGAGTAAAACCCTTAATCCTGCCACAGATACCAATTCCAAATGCAGTATTAGCAAGTAACAGAAAAGAACTAAAACACTGCCTCATCATAAAGGCAGGAGTTGTACATTTAGACTACAGCATGAATTATCACTGCATAATACAGCAATCATCAAAAATATACCAAGCAATCACCAAAACCACACACAGTATGTTAGAACAGAATGGAGTTTTCTTCCCTCTTGGAAACTCAACACTGGTAATGAATGCACTTCTCTAGCTAGTACATCAGGGAGGACAAGGATCAGGATGGATTGTCAGAAACCTCCTATCTTGTGCCTGATCTGCATGTGGAGCTCCATTTCCAACCAAGGTTGGCATTTTTGTTGCTAATACTAATAGCAGATCCAATTAATAGCTTTTCCCTTTTTTTTTTTGTGGGTTTCTATTAAAGGACAACTAGGAAAAAATTCATCAGCTCACTGCAGAGAATCAGCTGAATACCAATAAGGCAAAAATTGTTCATCATTACAAAGCTGGCCTGGATTTCAGTTAGCAGTTCCAAGCACTCTGTATCACAGATTACAATTCATCATGAAGACACCAGACACATAGCTATGATCAGCTCATTGTGGCAGAAAGGGAAAAAGAACTGAGACTTGTCCTTGTTTGCACATATTTTTCTCCATAAAGTAGTCAGGGAAAACCTAAAACATTTTTAATAGAAGCAATTATTCTTCTGTAAGCTTCACACTTCGTCTTGCCCTCTGTGTTCTGCCCGCTACTCATCTTTAACGATGCTTGTGAAGACACAGGATTTCTGCTCTCTGAAAATCCGTTTTATTTTGCTGCGAGGCTTTTCCCACTTTGCAGTCAAAAAGCTTTTGTATGTGAAACTGCCTACGATACATGTTGTGGGGACAAGCCTGCTCCAACAATCAGGATCTGACTCCAGGTGGGGAGGAACAAGCAGAGGGAGAGGATACAAAATTTCAGAAAACAAAGCTCCTGTTTCCATAGCGACGTCCCTAGGACTAAGTTATCTCCAGACATCAGAGGCTCTTCATAAATTTGGACAGATGAAAGCCAAGCACAGACAATGCTAACCACAATCATTTCTATATAAAAATTACTTAAGTGGCGCTGCTGATCTTGACTTTTATGCAAATGGCTAAGCAGAGTCCAGCTTTTTTGCACCCTGTACTGCCAAAGATTCCTTTCTACGAAAGGAGATGAAAAGGAAGACTGAATTAGGCTACAGAAAAACATCCGTGTGTACGAACTGGCAGCTTATGACGCCACGTGCCTCGCGTAGCAGCCCGTTAGCAACAGCGGTGCAAAACCTGGCTCCTCACCAGGGTGGAATTGGAAATGGACCATGGGAGCAGAAGCCAGAGCCCAGGAAGCACCGCAGGGCCAGCCTTCAGCACTGCAACTAACCAAAGCCATTTGGAGACCTTTCCCCAAAGCGCAGTGCCTTTCAAACAAGGCACAGCGGATGGCAGGGTGCTAACAGCCAACCCACACCAAGGCCAAGGTAAAACCACACCTCAGCTCACTGTGCAACTGCCTAGGAGGCATGACATGCACGCTTCCTCTCAGCTAAGGCACAGACTCTTCCAGGGATGCCACAGTAACTCAGACACGTTTATACCTTGACATACCTTTAAAAATGCTCCAGCAAGTGTTGTCAGCTGGTTGTGTTTTAGTTTTTTTAAGGCACAAACCGAGCTGTACATATTCCGAAAGCCTGAGAGCCCTTGGAAACGTCAACCTGAACTTCTGAGGATTTAGGACAGATCTGTCCCAGATCCTCAATAAAGCAAGGTGGCACCATCCTTCAAAGCAGGATGGCTGATTTCAAATGGAACTACCACAGAGCTTGAGGAACTTGAGAAATAGCTGTATCTGATTCACTACAGGAAAGAGCACAGCACTGCACAACCAATAAAAAGGGTTTATAGGCAGACAGCAGGCTGAGGAAAGAGAGAAGAATGCTGATTTGTTTCTCAAGGAAGACTTCATTTTCTGCTTGGGTATAAATGAAAATGAAGTCCTATTCCATACAGCTTGCTTATTTCTTTTATACAGATTTATTGGAAGAGTGGCTATAGATTAAGACAGCTTGATTACGCCCACAGATAAAACCAACTGCAAACAAAGTCTTTTACTGTCACACCATCAGGCTGAAATTTTGAATGCTGAGAATCTGCTTCAAGCTGGGCTCTTTTATTTGTTTTGGTTGAAAACTTCAGCTAAAGCAGCCTAACAATTTCCTTAAAACTCTTAAGACAGGCAGACAAAAGTTCTTCTGCCCATATTAAACATCCCAGAAGTTTTCCTCTGAAAAGCCCTCTCAGATTTTGATTTTCGGTAGGACCTAAATTGTACCTAAGGCACCTCCTTGCCAGCTTACCACAAAATCAGCCAAACAGAACTCTTGGAAGGGAGGAATAATGTGCATTTAATCTGCACATCCTCAGGAGAGGCATCTTACATTTTAGCATTTGGTTCTTTTGAAAATTCCAGCAAATAATCTTTGGACTGAAGGTTAGCAGGGCTTCCCTGTACGTTAACATCCGACCGCAGATTTAAGTGCCATTTCTGAGGCTCAGGGCAGCATGAAGGGAGAAAGTGACCATCTCAAAACTGCAAAAGGGGAAGCACTGGTCCAGAAGTGAAAATATTATCATGAAAGGTGATCTGGAACTGAAGAAAGAGGGGAGGCTGCAAGATGAGGAGTTCAGAGCTAGCAGAAATGAGGAGCAGGGAATTAAGGATGAATGCCAGCAGGAGGCTAAGACTGAACCAAGACTGATTCAGTCAGATGTGTGGAAACTAAGAACTAGTGGGAGAAGGCACAGAAAGGTGAAACAGAAGATCAAAGGTGATATACAAGAATAAATGGGGACTAGCAGGGTTTAGGTGTGACAAGGAGCTAAGTTAGGAGAATCAAACAGGAGTAAGAAGCCCAGAGAGAAGAAATAGAGCTGAGAGCAAGAAAGGAAAAGAGGAGATAATGTAAGAGTAGAGAGGAGGTGGCCAGAATGATAGCTAGAAAACGGGACAAAGGACAAATTAGAAAGGGGCATGGAGAATTGGGTCTTAACAAAGAGAACAGAGTAAGAAATTTGAGAAGAGGAACCTGAGATCAATTAGATAAAGAGTGCATAGCTGGTATGAAGAGGCAGAGTGGAGAACAGGTCAGACACACACTGGAAAACTGAAGAAAGGAAAATGCAGAAAGAAACAAAGAGAAGCCTTTGTTCTCACGGAATCATACACTTCCTGGAGTGAAACCAGAGGGTCACCAGTTTTGCCAACTTCTTCTACTATTATTTAAATGTTTGAGAAACTTGCAGTCCAAGTACCCCATCTCCATGCAGCTCCTGCAATTTATTACTGCTGTATTAATCAAAAGGAGGGAAATTAGCATGGAATGGCACACTCTGACAGATGGCCACATGACAACATGCTGCCTCGTAACAAAGTTAAAAGAAAATTAGGGAAGCAAAGTCTCAGAAGTTAAGCACAAAAAGCTAACCTAAAAAACCCTCAAAGGTTGCAAAATCAAGACAAATGCAAGGAAAAGCCAGATTTAGGATAGCCCACTTCTATATATTATATGGTAAACATATTCTATTGCATTTAGTAGGGACTAATTAGCATGATCATATTCCAGTTTTTGTACAAGACACTTCTGTGCATGAGACAGAACTGCTCTTGGGAATCAGCCATAATTGCTCAGTGTATTTGCCACCTGAAGCATCCTACTGCATTTGCTGGAGTAGAGTTAAGGAGGAAGGTGTATCTGAAGAGAAAGGACAGTATACCTTCATTCTGATAGCTGTAATTAGAACATACAATATGTAGCACTTTCTGTCTAGCAACAGAAGAATTCAGATTAAGCACCAAAATAATGGGAATATTCACTATAATTGATTTGGGGTTTGTGGCTCTGATTTTTTTTTGGTGGTGGTGTTTTTTTTCATAGTATTTAAGCAGGGCAGGTCACAAACCAGAAACAAGTTACTAAACAGAATATGAATGTAGATCTGATGGTTCTGTCTCTCAAATGTACTGCAGAAAAAGCTTGTTAATGTTCATGGAGCTCTTAGAGATGAACATCACAGAACATTTCAGAGTTCTGCTTTCTGGAACAGGCTGCCCAGAGAGGTTGTGCAGTCTCCTTCTTCAAAAGCTGCCTGGATGCATCCCTGTGTGGCCTGCCCTAAGTGGTCCTGCTTTGCAGGATGTTGGATTGTATAACCTCTGAAGGTCTCTTCCAACCCCTAGCATTCTCTGATTTAGAACTGAGATGGAACCATATGCTGTAAGTAAAATACAGAATCAGTGAAGATAATGTATGCTCATGAATGGCTGCCTCTCCATTCTACAGGCTGAGAGAGGGTCTTCAGCCTTTAATTAGGCAATTATTATCTAACAAGATGCATTTATAAGCAACCAAAATTAAATGTACATGGACACCCTTATTCCTGGTGGGTTTTTGAGTGTGTGATTTTTGCAACCTGAGTAATATTTCTTTAACATCTTTCTTCATGTAAATTCAAGGATTCTCCATCTATGCTGTGGCACCAGTGGTATTCCACTACAGCATTAATTCCATGTAAAACATTTCTATTAGAATAAAACACAGTGCTCCAATTTCACAGCAAGAGGTGCACTGCAGTCATTCAGAAATGAGAGTATCTACATCAAACACTGTAATATTTGAAACCCAGCATAAAATATATGGTGAAACCAGTGGGCTGCTGTGGAAGTGGGATAACAAACAGGAAGTCTGCAATTATTTGCCAGTCAAGAGTTATAATCTTGTATCCTTACCTGCTTGTTACCAGGCTAGGCTTTGTGTGACAGAAGGGAGTTGCAGAGGACTGAATAGCAGGGCATTATTTGTTCTGAGCTGTGGTATTTTTTTAACCAAGACTAAAATTTATGTCTATGAAAAACTTTCAGTACTGTACATGAAATGGCCACTTACAGCCCAAGCTCATAGCTGTAGACCATGCCATTAGGTTGCCCAAAGATGAAAATATCATTCAGTCAAGAGAGTGGCTGAAATGTTTGGAAAGGGTAAAGAAAGAAGGTTGTGCTACAAGAGGTACTGACAATTCCACAAACACTTTGCACTTGAAATGGTTATTATGACTATCCGTAGCAACACAACTCTGCAAGAGGAGGAACCTTTATGGTTACTTGTAATTCTTTTTTAACAGAGCATTTCTATTTTTTGCAAGAAAAAGAGGTGGTCAGTCATCATATTTCAGCTGAATTTCAGTCAGTGCAGCTGCACTCCCCCAGATCAGGCTTTTTCTGCATTTTCAGGTAGATTTTTTCCACTACAAGTTCCAGCTTGTCCCAGGGTACGCTGTTTATCTGATGCCAATTCTCACCCTTGATATAAATGTGTCTTCACAACAGGTGAAAATTAGAGAGAGAATAAATTTGTGAAGTACCTTGGAATTGTTTAGTGTCACATGTATAAACAACAAAATAGAGCTAGGATGTCACTCGTTATTACCTGCATCGATGGCACATGGGTAATGGTATCGGAAGGAGCAGCCTTTGTTGTAGCAGCCTAAGGTGGCTCCTGGCTCCTGGCAATGGGAACATTTCTGAAAGGGAAACCAAGAAATGCCAATGAAGACTGCAATTGTCTTTTGAAATATCTGTATTTCCCTGCAAATGTTATCAACCACATTCCAGCACAAGTTTCTCAAGCATCACAATGTTAGACTGTATCTTTCCACACCATACAAATGAAGGCCTTTGGAATAAGCAACAATATAAGCTCTTTCAAATAACAAACTCTTCAGCTGTGCTAACCAGGCAAGAGACACCAAATGTTCAACCACCCATTCAAAAAGAACTTGAAACACTTCTCAGATCCATTTCACTAGTCCTTGTTTCAGCACCTGACAATGACATCAGTGTTAAAAACTGGAGGAAAAGAGCTTGTTTGAATCTATAGCTGCTTTAAAATGAGAATTAGCACGACAAGGAATGATTTAGAAGACACCATTAGCCTAGAAGTAATGTCGTTACATCATCTTCATTATCACTAGCAGCCCAAGATCAAGGCCAACTTGAACATTTTTTTTTTTCACAGGTGATCAAAAAAGGTTTATCTGGAGCAGAAAAAGATACCATGAAGGAAAACTACCTCACCATCATGGAAATGGCACACCTCCAAAAGAAGTGCCTGTAGAGTTACAAGGACACTCATATAGTTATTTTCAAAGTAGTTAAGACTTACCTGATGCCCATGTTCAATTTTCATTACTTGAACCCTATTATCTCAAATGGTCAATGATTTATTCAACCATATTATCAGACAGATGTGAATGCAGCAGAATGAAAGCCACTCACCAATCTACTTCATCCTGAATGACTTAAGGAATGACCTAAAGAAACGGAGCTATAGTGCATCTCATTCAGAGAGCAATTTTCTTTCTTGAATTTATACTGCAACTAATCTAAGATTCTGCTGAAAGTTGGTTTCTGACAGGTTGACATCTTTCCATTCTAAGAAGAAAACAAGCCACATTGGGTAAAGAATCCACCAAAGGCTAAGAGACTGCTACTGTTTGAAAATTAAAACACAGAATACTTGCAGGGAAAAAACCATCCTACAATGTTCTGAGTCATACTTCAGAAACAGAGGAATTTGGGGGTTGTTGATAAAGACAACCAACACCACAATAAGGCCTCTTGTAACTAGTACAAGTCACCTGCAGTTCAGACTGAGAAGTTGCCTTCGGTCACTGACTACACACGGAGAGATGATGACATGATCTAAAACCCCTCTTTTCCTATTGGAAAAGCTAGTGTCAAACTACATGTGCTCTATTAACACTATCAGCAAGCTGCACCTGTGCAGCACACACAGCAGATGTGCCCCATGCAGCAGTGCACCTGGCACTGCACGAAAGCTTGAGCACATGGTTTTTTAGTGTACGGCAAGGCTCGTGTGCCAAGGTGGCCACATCAGCTAGACCACACTTCTACACATCCTTGACTAACATAGATGGCTCAGTGGAGGTCTGCAGAACAGATGCAGCCAGGGATACAGCCAGAGTGAAGTTCCTCACTCTGCACAGTAAACAGGGTTTGATTACAGTGTTTCTGAAAGCACTAAGAATGTCTGACAGCTATTGCTCTTCCTACTATTCCATGCTATGCTGAGATGCCTATAGTTTGTATTTAAATGATTGAATTAGGATGAAAGCAAAGCTAGCTCCAGCCACAAACCAGGTGGCCCTCCTCAAATCAAAGCAGATAGTACAACTAACAGAAAAGCTTGTGAGATGTCAGTTCTCATGACATCTACAAATGCAGTCTTGAATACTGCTTTCTCTTCAGTTATGCCAAAGCATCCTGGGCCTGATCTTGAGTGCTTGCTGTTAAATTCTGTCTTCTAAGCAGTGAATGTGTACCATGACAAACCAATGCACAATTTACAATGTAAGGGAAGTGTCTTCCAGGCCTGGTAAGAGACATTCAAGCAGCTTATTTTTGCCTGTCAGAACATGAATGCTAGTTTGCAAAGAAAAGAAAAGAATCTAACCCAATATTTAAATGCACACCAGAATGCATGGACCTCTAGCCAAACTGCTATGTAATTCACTCTCTAATGGGAGTAAAACAATGTTTCATGGACAGAAAATGCCTTTTACTGGCTATGAAGTCAACCCTAGAAGAACACTATGTACTGGCAACAGACACAGGTTCACTTATGCCAGACTACAGCTTGAGGAGCTCAGAACCAGAGCTCTTTACCTGCATGCTTTATTCTTCCTTTTATGTGTGGCTGACTGAGATTAATTATTCTAACAGGACAGAACCCAAATTGACTATTCTTTTTGAACAGAGATATGAATTTCTAGTTTTGTTTCTCAGAGGCATTCCACCCTCCCCACTTTATCTCCTCTTTGAAGTACCATCACACTGTTGAAACAGAAGAGGTCATTCTTCCCTGGAACACTGTGTCCTGTACAGAGCAGTCAATAAGAGCCTAAGAGCTACAGTGGCAGAGATTAAACCACAGCTGTGTGAAATATTTCTTAACACTAAAAAGGCACAGCTTAAAAGAGTGTGCTGTCTGACAAATGAAAACAAAAGGACCCCCAGCAAAATTTTTGATACTTTTCCAAATGTTAATTTAGTCTTTGAGCTTATTCTTTGCTGCATCAAATGTGGTTCATCTTGCTATTCCGAAACTTGCAGCTGGAATGCGACAGGCATTTTGACAAACTCTGAGTGTGCCTGCAGTGCTCAGCTGAGAATGGGCATGGAATGCTTTCAAATCGGTTGTAGTTAGGGCGGATTAGGTGGGGAAAAGTAGGCATTTAAGATGCCAGAACATGAGCATCAAGCCTTCATTTCCCCTTTTTTCGGTCTGCCAGACCAACAAGATTATTACCAAGGTTACCTGCAGCTACGCCCACAACAGTAATTCCCCGGTGGACTACTATACCATTGACTGCTCAAGGCAGAGATCATCTGCTGCTGCTGGCTCCCCTGCTGCTGAACAAGTCTCCATTCTGGCAGATGCTTCTGCTTTTCACAAGCCACTGACAGTCTAATGGCCCCATTTCTTCTACCTCCTGGGACCCCCGACCATCTGCTTCTTTCAGGGGAAGCTGGGGGAACCACATACACAATAACTACTCTTTTCTTTCGAGTTCTTCCTTCTAGACACACCACAGAGCGACTGAACAAAGCAGACATCCTACAAAGGCTCATGGCTCTAAAACAACTTGGGAGTCCATTGCTTAATCTTTGAAAAAGGCTATCATATGGTTTCCAAATATATCTCTTTATAGAAATACAGAATAAAACAATTAAAAAATGTCTGCATGGTCTCAGGTCTTCATTTGCAAGGTATCACTGCTGTGCCTAAAAAGAACAGGCAGGTAGTTCCTGTTGGTATTTTGTCTGGCTGTGGGTAGAACCCTTATTTTGGGTATCTCTGTTTCAAAATGAAAATAGAAGATGTACACTGCAATGAGAAAATATTCTAAAACCAAAAATCAAATGGCAGAGCTTCATACAGGAAATACGTGGATTTGGCTTAATGACCACTAACCACTCTCTTTGGTCCATGAGCAAATTTCCACCCAAAGTGCACCATCCTGCAGCCATTCGCCAGCAGATGGTAGCAGCCTGCTTGTCACTTGTAAAGGAATTATAGCATTCTTAGCCAGGGAAACAGCACTCAAGCTCTCAAGGGAAGAGAAATTCCTTTTGCTCAAGTAAGCAGCCTGCTTAACCTCCCCTGCTTGAAAGAGCTGAAGGCTGGTACTTGGAGTGTGCTCCCAATGGGAGGTGCCAATGGATAGTAATCATTGCCAGGCATCTAATCAATTCCTGGCTTAAATTAAAGAGAGAGGGGAAAAAAAAAAAAAAAAAAAAAAAAGGGAAAAAGGCAAAGAAAAAGAAAAGAAAAAAAGACCACACAGCAAAGATTGATTCAGAAGTCCTATCTCCACAATTCATCTCTGGCCACAAAGCACATATATCTCACTTAGAATAGGCTGAAGAGACTGAAAAGTGCCATTTAGAAGAGGCACTCCATCCCTTGAACTAAATTATCAATAGTATTAAAGCCAGACACATTGTCTCTACCTCTCTATGCTATTAGCAGCCCATTTCTTCCTTGCTGCAGCTCATCATTCTCTGCCTACCAAAATGAAGTAACACCCAACCTGGAAGTGTGAATAGCTGGGGGACAGCTGCCACAGCAGCAGCAGAGCTGGTCTGATTCATTCAAAATACTAAGCCATCCACTAGCTCTGCTTATTTTGCTTTAAATTTTGGATTGTTGCTCCCTTCTCCCCCTCCCACATTATTTTGCTATTACAAGAGTAAACTCTTATGCCCTAAACATAACAAATAGGGGTATGTATTTGGGGTACCTTCACAGTATAACTAAGGTTGGAAGAGACCTTGAGGATCATCGAGTCCAACCTATCAACACAGACCTCATGACTAGACCATGGCACCAAGTGCCACGTCCAATCCCCTCTTGAAACGGTGACTCCACCACCTCCCTGGGCAGCACATTCCAATGATGAACGACTCGCTTGGTGAAGAACTTTCTCCTCACCTCGAGTCTAAACCTCCCCTGGTGCAGCTTGAGACTGTCCCCCCTTGTTCTGGTGCTGCTAGCCTGGGAGAAGAGACCAACCCCTTCCTGGCTACAACCACCTTTCAGGTAGTTGTAGAGGGCAATGAGGTCACCCCTGAGCCTCCTCTTCTCCAGGCTTTTTTTGCCTCCCTCAGATTTGCATCCAACTCCACATTGGTGTTACTCCATAAACATCTGGAGCTCCCTACCTTAATCCCCTCAACCAAGCACAAGCTCCAGGCTTGTGAAGAAGAGAGCCCCAAGCTGCTTAGATAAAACATACACCTTAACCTCTCTCTCTGGCTTTGCACCGGGAGAGAGAATGTCTTTGTTTAGGAATACCAGAATCTCACAGTGGAGAGGGTAGGACAGGAGCTGCCCAACTAACTTCCTTCTGGGAAGCAACAGGAACAGTTGCTTAGAAACTGAAATGAATTGCTTCTGCCTAACGCTAACATAAGGAGTTTTAAGATAATTCCTCCACTACATTTCTTGTGGAACAATTACCACAGCAGTTTAAAAGCAAGGCCACTCACAAGTGATGCAAGCATACCATATTTTCTATTATAGATAATCTTGTCTATGATATATAGTCTTTTCTTGCTAATCAGTTGTTTCCCTCAGTTTGCTCACCTGAACCCCACACTGAGGCCTCCTTTAAACTTCCTCTCTCCCAAAGCACCCACTCTTCCTTTGCTGTTTTCTTCCCTCCCCCAGAAAGCTAAGGAAATTTCCCTGGTTTTCCCATTCTTGCACACCAGGGTCAAGAATGCATAAACAGAATAAAACTGAAACTAACAGCTGAAAGTTACTAAAAAAGGAAAAACAAGCCAAAAAAAAAATAGAAAGAGATGTGGCAATTATTATAGAGGTACAAGTCTTCGTTTCACATGGTACAGGCATTTTTCATACCCTCTCCTTCACCTGTTTAAATTAGAAGCTTTATGGAAAATAATTGCTTCTGTATAATTGCACAGCACAAATGCTGATGCAAGATAATGAGGATTTCAGAGTCAGCTGCAATATTAGGAAGGAGGGCCTTCTGACTATTTCTGATTAAACAGTTGGCAGGCTAGGCAGAGCCTCATATTTAATATCCAGGCAAAAGGGCAACAGAAGCAGCAGGCAGCCGTGATCTCTTTCCTGGAAAGCGAGATGCAGAGAGGCAACTCAAGCCAAGGAGCCACAAGAAAAACTAAGAAGGGAAAAAAAAATACATTGCACTGTTTGCTCCAGGAGAAAGGAATAAGTGGCTTTGAAGGACTGCAGCAAAAAGGGATTGCGACGAAAAAAGAGCAGAGTGGGCAGCCATTTTTAGCAGACAGGAGGGGAAGCCAGCACTTCCACTGATGCACAGATACTGCACACAATGTAAGTTGCCCAAAAAAAACCAACCCAGGCGCAGAATATCAGAGACATCAAGCCCAGAATTAAAGAGAGAGAAATCCTGTAAACTTGCATTATTCAAAAGTATCCTTTGCCAATGCTGATACACTCCTGCAGCAAGCAAATCAAATAATAAAGGAGAATGGCCACGGAAATAAAACCGTGCAGCTTATCTTCCAAGTCGAGAAACTACAGACAAATTAGGATTCCAAGATTTCAGCAGACAAATCAATGATCTGGAAGATGCCATGCTAATAAAACTGCATGAGGAAATACAGTAAGAAGGCAGAACTGCAGCACTGCACGGGCTGCTGAAGCACAAAGGGAAGCTGCAGCTCAAAATGGATGGCACGGCAGAAAAAAAACACAGCCACAAGAAGTAAAAATTAATAAAAAGAGAAAGAAAAAGAAAAAAAAATGTCTTTAAAAATGGAAAAATCCTCTTCAATGCATACAAAACTGATTAAAGTACAACAGCAGCACTTGAAATAAAGAACGATGCATTCCGCTTCCATCAATTTGAAGGAAAGAGACAAAATAACAAGTATAGAAATAAATGGTTCGTTTTGACAAGGAATGGCTTGCTAGCAAAGATTTCTATGGTCCTGTGCAGACACTTAAGGTATTCAACTGTACTTATAGAGACTCTTGAAAAGGAGGGTGAACAATAAATTGTGAAAACTTGAAGTCTGTAAAATTATCCAAGGAAGTCAGATCGCAGATTGATTGTGGAGAGCTGCAAAAAGCATCTCACAATCCTGGCTATGAAAGTGCAGATGAGAATTAATGCTGTTAACTGCAAGGTGATACACACAGGGCAATACCTCCACCTATGCAGGTATGTTATGACAGACTCCAAAGCAGCATTTACTACTCATGGAAAGGTATTGGTAGCAATCCTGGAGAGAAATATGCAGTCCCTGTAACTGCAAGAAAAGGACAGTCAAAACATAGCTAAGTTATTTAGAAAAGAAACTGATAATAGACATAATGAAGATTTAGGTTTTATCTGCTGCTCTAGGAGAATCCTGACAGCTTAATACTGTGTGTCACACTCTTAATGGAAGAATACAACAGATCAGGGAAAAACTCAGACAGACAGACTACAAACAGGAATGTAAAGAGCCTCTGTATGAGAAAAGACTAAGCATTTTGGAAAGGAAGCAACTGAAGAGGAACTGAGAGCTACAAAATGTAGGAAGGAAGACCAAATAAAAGGTTTCAATCCAAAATACATCTGCCTTTTACCACACAACAAATAAGTAAACTATAAAAGTCACTGTCAAAAGCATAGAATCAATAAGGTTCAGTGGCCAAAAGGTGAGTTCAAAAGCAGATTAGACAAATTGATCAAGGACAGGTATGCCACTGCCTGTTAAACAGTGGTGAGAGAGAGACTCTTCTAAAGCTATGACTGGTGAAAGGAGGGAGGAAATATGAAAGTAGCCCTCTGTATATACCTGGTTTACTACCTACCTCTGAAGATAGCTGTTCCTGGCTGGAGACAGGACACCACAACAAAACACACCTGCCTGCAACGTCAGACCTTTTGTAGATCAAGAGATTTGACTGTGCAATTCCACCAAGAACACCAAAATCCCCCTCATGATTATTAAAAAGAACACAGGCACCCAGAAGTTACACTGTGAGGTTACACGTTGTCAAGACTCTTCAGCCTTACCTCCACAGCAAGAAGGCTGAGCTAAACTGTAACTCTATATAAAAAGGCTGAAATTTGATCTAAGCAATAAATTCATGTTCACTACTCTATGCAAGCCCAAGCGCTTCATTCACTCAGTGGAGTGATCAAAGGCTTACCTGTGCATGAACACAGCCTAGGAGACAAGACTGGTGAAAAGCTGAGAAAGTCATGGAGGAGGGTGAACCCTCCCCACCTCTCAATGGGATGATAAAAACCCCACATGAAATAAGAACCTAGTGTAACTGAAGCAGAATAGAAATGAGCCACTTCAAGAGTAAACTGGCTGTTAGTTTTGCTAAATGTTTTCGTTAACCAAAAAAACCCCACTGTAAATGGGAGTAAAAAAGCATGCTGAACTTCCAATTAAGTGCACATCTTTGCAGCCATTTAATATTTTAAAGGGATATCAAAATAATAGAGTACCAAGTGGAAGAAGACAAGAAATGTGTGAATCTTTTTTTTGCTATTGACAAAGAACCATGCTGAACGAGAGAAACGCTGCAGACAACTGCTTAGAAGCACAGCAATTTGAATTTGCTAAAGTATGCAAGTCTAGCAGGAAAAAAAAATGATACAGTTTATGTTATCTTGGCTATTCATTTGGGAAATTAAATAGGCAACAATAAGTACAATTTAGTTAAGAAAAGGTCTGAAAGATAGAAGAGCAGACTTAAAAGAGGCAAAAGAAATTCAAATTTCAAGCAGTGATTATGTGATAAGGACAGAGTTGTGGGAACAGCAGAGTCAGCAAGAGAGAGCATTTATTCCTTTTGGATTTTCTGCCAGGAGTAGATTTATTTCCCTACCATCCTGGGTACTGCTTTACAGGAAACAGACAAATATAAGGTGAATTTCTCTTTAGCACAAGTGCAGTATAAAACACCACCTTGCAGTAACCTTAAAACAAAGCAGTACCACCAGCAGAAGAGAAAAGGCTTAGGAAAAATTAATAGAATAGAATAAACCAGGTTGGAAGAGACCTTCAAGATCATCAAGTCCAACCTATCATCCAACACCACCCAACCAACTAACCCATGCAACCAAGCACCCTGTCAACTCTCCTCCTGAACACCTCCAGTGATGGCAACTCCACCACCTCCCCGGGCAGTCCATTCCAATGGGCAATCACTCTCTGTGTAAAACTTCCTCCTGACCTCCAGCCTAAACCTGCCCTGGCGCAGCCTGAGACTGTGTCCTCTTGTTCTGGTGCTGGCTGCCTGGGAGAAGAGACCAACCTCTGCCTGTCTACAACCCGCCTTCAGGTAGTTGTAGACAGCAATAAGGTCACCCCTGAGTCTCCTCTTCTCCAGGCTAAGCAAGCCCAGCTCCCTCAGCCTCTCCTCATAGGGCTTGTGTTCCAAGCCCCTCACCAACTTTGTTACCCTTCTCTGGACACGCTCCAGCAAGTCAACCTCCTTCCTAAACTGAGGGGCCCAGAACTGGACACAGAACTCGAGGTGTGGCCTAACCAGTGCAGTGTACAGGGGTAGAATGACCTCCCTGCTCCTGCTGGCCACACTGGTTACCAAAAATGGCTACCAAAAGCTCTCCTGCTAAGTAATACAGAATCACAGAGTGTTAGGGGTTGGAAGGGACCTCCAGAGATCATCCAGTCCAACTCCCCTGCCAAAGCAGGATCACACAGGGCAGGCCACACAGGAACAGATGCAGGTGGGTTTTGAAAGTCCCCAGAGAAAGAGTCTGCACAACCTCTCCAGGCAGCCTGTTCCAGGGCTCCCTCACCATAAAGAACTTTCTTCTCACACTGAGGTGGAACCCCCTGTGTTCTAGCTCGCACCTGTTGCTCCTTGTCCTTATCACTGGGCACACTGAAAAGAGACTGGCACCTTCATCTTGACACACACTCCTCAGATATTTATAGACAGCTTGATATACACATTTGAGTATCAGTAACCAGAGTGACATAAAAAAAGGGAAAAAACTGACATAAACCAAGAAAATGCAATAAACTCAAAGGAATTTGGTATTTTAAGAGGCAAGCTGTAGGACAACCATTTTTTCCTCTAGTCAAAGGAAAAAAAAATGAGATGGTGCTTAGTATTCACTGAAAGGCTCAAAAGAAATAAGGTCTAGCTCATAACGGACACAACCACAGTGTTATTAGAAACAAAACCACTGTAAAGGTTTAAAATTAAGGAAATTCATTCAAACAAGGCAAAGAGAAGAGGTTCTGACAAGGTACTGGAAACCTCTGCAACCTGGCAGGAAAAAGGTGCAGCACAAATCCACTCCTGCCAGTAATTCCAAGACTTGTAACACTGGACACAAACAAGCCATTTGTCATCACTTGTAACAATCTGTGCAAGTCCTCATCATAAACACAGCTCCACTGTGCAAGACACTTCAGTAGTACAGACAAAAAAGTGTTGGTGGACACAAAGGGATGGAATAGGAGCAATGAGCCTGAGCCAGCAGTGTTGGGCACAGTCCATCACAGCAGAAGGCTACGCATATCCCAGTTGTTCCACAGAAATCCCAGACAAGAAGGGCTTTGAAGAAATGCATGGAGAAAAGCAAAGGTAAACATGCTGGGTGTTCAAAGTGAGGCACTTCATTTAGTAAATGATAAAACTAGCCAGGATACACTGATGGGAAGGGCATTATACACATTCTTGAAACTGAAAGAAGAAAAAGAAGTAGGATGGAGACAGACAAAAGTGAGTAACTTGTGTGAGGTGTAAGAAAAGAGGAAGCAGGCAGATTAATGTGAAAGTAGGAGGCATGTGAAAATCATAGTTAATAACAAAGTTTTGTTAACAGTATTCCAAATGGACTTCTGCTCATTAATAAGAATACCAGTTCTTAGATTAATGCCTGAAGAGCTGCTCCTATTCACAATTCCACAGTAAGTAGGGATAGCTAAAGAAGAGACAATCTTAGTCTCACTGGAAAAATAATAACTTGCCTCTCTACAAAAAAACTTGCACATAAAACCACTACTAGATACTGTTAAAGAGAATGACAAGAAGATAGCTCCTTCAGAAGGCCACTGAAGTTGTAGTTGGCACCAGAACTATAATAGGAGTAGCAAAGCTAGGGGGAATGGAATGAAGCTGGAGATGGGGAGATTCAGGCTGGATGTGAGGAAGAGGTTCTTCACCATGAGAGTGGTGAAGCTCTGGAATGGGTTGTCCAGGGAGGTGGTTGAGGCCCTGTCCCTGGAAGTGTTTAAGACCAGGCTGGATGAGGCTCTGGCCAGCCTGATCTAGTGTGGGGTGTCTCTGCCCATGGCAGGGGGGTTGGAACTAGATGATCCTTGTGGTCCCTTCCAACCCTGACTGAGACTATGATACTATGACTGTTCCTAAGGTCACTGGTGACTGCTGCTACCACCCAGGAAAAGTAGACAAAGATGAGCAACAAGAGCAATGGTGCAATCTTACAGAAGGAGAAATACCTGCAGGTCAATACATCTCTCTTTAGTGGTAAGCTGTCAAGTAGCACTTCTGTGTTTCAAAACAAAACCCCCACAAACAAAATGTTGAAAGGAAGAAACAAGCGCATAATTATAAATAATAACAACAAATAAATCAGAGTTGAAGAAAACTAAAGAGATTAGTAACACACATTGATGACCTTTAGATACAGAGGAGATGCTCTGTGTAAAATAATGTCTGCTGGCCAAAAATCTGAATGGGTTTAAAGAGGAGTATGTTGTTTCCTTACTCAGTAATCATTAGGGGAAGAAAAAAAACACAAACCACAATGATATATGTGCTGCTCAATCTGTCCAGTAAAATAATAGATACTTTTCATGAATTCTACAGTGAATTTATTCAGAAATACCTAAGGTCAATAGGCTTGCCAGAGACACATGGCACAGGAAAACTTCCTGTGAGGTAGCAGGAGTTTAGAAGTGGCAGCAAACACAAATAGAAGTCCAAGGCCGGATGACAGTCCGGCTGGAAATTGCAAAGCAGCCTAGGTAGCGTCAGTAGTTTCCTGAAAGGACAGACTTAGTGCTGTTCTCCTGAGGAAAGAACTTCCTCTGTCTAAGGATTAAGGAACTCAGTGGTTCTCCCCAGATCCAAAGAGAAAAAAAAACAAATGAAGATCTTTGGGCTCCAAACACTGCCAAATCATGCTAAAGGCAATGCTGTCATCTATTTGCAAGCCACATCTTCAGTTTTTTCCAATTCCAGATCAGTCTAAACTAAGATAGAAAAGGACTGGTATGAGCTATAGACTACTAGAAATAAAAGTCACTGTGCAAGATGGAAGACAAATGCCAATCTGTTTTCAGAGGCAGAAACTGAAGCATACAGGCATTTTGTTTTGTTTCTCACATAGGCATACTCTCTTCTCACTTTTTTCTCCTCCATGTTCTAAAGGTTCTAGCCCAAAAGCAAAAGTGTAAGTGAGCAGTAGAGTCATCTTTGTTAACACAGCTTTGGAGACTCAAAAATTCTTCTTTTGGCATTACCCTTGAAGCTATTTCTCCAGAAAACAGAACTTTGAGGTAAATATTCCCACCTTTCTGTTCCCCAGGAATTGCCTCTGCAGATTCCTGCTTAGAAGAACAGTACAGTGTGGCATCACTAAAGAA
The DNA here is from genome assembly GCF_026170545.1 of Melanerpes formicivorus. Taxonomy (NCBI): domain Eukaryota; kingdom Metazoa; phylum Chordata; class Aves; order Piciformes; family Picidae; genus Melanerpes; species Melanerpes formicivorus. The sequence continues at coordinate 21,774,425 of NW_027142360.1, forward strand.
TTCTCATCCTCCCCAAAGACAATGTGTGGTGCTTCAAAGGAGTAATTAAGTCAAGGAGTTAAGACTGCATTAAAACCTTGTAAAATAGTTTTATGCACCTGTCATGTGGGTATTGGAATTTTTCTAATCTAATCTAAGCAGCTTCCTAACCCACACAACCCTTGGGTTTCTGGAAAGCACTGGTTATACATTGTGTCAACCTTTAAACTTGAGTGACTATATTTAACTTGAAGAGCCATTTCCCTAGGAAAGACTCAATAAAATGGTGGATTTACATATGACACCAGTACACTCAAGTTAGGATTTGCCACATTTTAACTGACTAGCTCACATCAGGGGAAGATGCAACAAAACATTTGTATTATCTTCTGTGCTCCTGCCTCTGAATGATACAGGAATAACTTTAAACTCAGTTTCCTCCCACTGCTTTTATGCAACTGAAGCATGCAACCTTGTATCAGCTCCCTGATCTTCCAGTTCAATTAAGAACAATTTCAACACATTGTGCCCTACCAATTTGTCTTGGTGGTCACAAATAAGTGATTTTAAAGCCTACTTTACAGAATAATGAATTGAACTGTCAAAGGCCACACAGGCAATTTTTGACAGTGCAGGCACAGAGAAGTTCACAGCTCTCAAAATTCAGCTCAAGATACGAAGTTACCTTTCTCTCGCACATTCCCACTCCTCCACACCCTGCACTTTTCCCCCCCACCCCTTCTCCTCTGAAGCTTCACACTGAACAGCAGTGTCCTTCAGAGAAAATTCTCCATGTCAGAGACTCATGCCAGGACACCCTCTTCCTTTTTCCCTTCCCTTGGCAATAAGCTTTCTATGTAGCTGTACAGCCTCCTTTGATCATCAGTAACTGTTTGAAATTTAGCAAGCACTGAGTTCTCAGTAAGAATGAGTCAGAGATGCAAGAAATGCTGCAATTTGGCGACGGCAATCCCATGCAGAGCTACAGGTTGGGGTCGGAGTGGCTGGAGAGCTCCCAGAGAGGGACATGGGGTTGCTGATTGACAGCCACCTGAATATGAGCCAGCAGTGTGCCCAGACAGCCAAGAGGGCCAATGGCATCCTGGCCTGCATTAGGAATAGTATGGCCAGCAGGAGCAGGGAAGTCATTGTGCCCCTGTACTCTGCTTTGGTTAGGCTGCACCTTGAGTCCTGTGTCCAGTTCTGGGCCCCTCAGTTTAAGAAGGACATCGAAACACTTGAACGTGTCCAGAGAAGGGCAACAAGGCTGGGGAGAGGCCTTGAGCACAGCCCTGTGAGGAGAGGCTGAGGGAGCTGGGATTGTTTAGCCTGGAGAAGAGGAGGCTCAGGGGAGACCTCATTGCCCTCTACAACTACCTGAAAGGTGGTTGTAGCCAGGAAGGGATTGGTCTCTTCTCCCAGGCTAGCAGCACCAGAACAAGGGGACACAGTCTCAAGCTGCACCAGGGGAGGTTTAGACTCGAGGTGAGGAGAAAGTTCTTCACCGAGTGAGTCGTTCGTCATTGGAATGTGCTGCCCAGGGAGGTGGTGGAGTCACCATCCCTGGAGGTGTTCAAGAGGAGATTGGATGTGGCACTTGGTGCCATGGTCTAGTCATGGGTCTGTGTTTATAGGTTGGACTCGATGATCCTCGAGGTCTCTTCCAACCTTAGTTATACTGTGATACTGTAATTAGCAGCAGCACAGCTCAAAGTACAAAAAAACCCTCCACATTTGTGAAGAGGTAACCTACGAGGGGAAAAACCAAAACAAACATACAGCTGAGTTAGAACTAAGGGACTGAGGCATAAATGAAAACATTATAGTAGCTAGAAACAAAAAAAAATACAGGGAAAACATTAACTAGCCAGTAAAGACTGCACAACCAGCTTTTTAAAGCAGCCTTTAAGATTTTCTGGAACAGGAAAGCTTAGGACACAGACAACAATTAGCTGGCTGAAGCAAGACCTAAGTGTATTTATACTACAACGGGTCGTGCAACCAGACTTCAGGAAGACATATGCCATCTATTTTTAGCACTGGTATCCCAGGTATGACAAACAGCACAGCTGCAGCACACAGAGCCCTGGGTGGGCTTTGCCACTCACCACAGTCTTCGTCTTGAGTAAGGTTGGTATTTCATGCTAAATTCCACACTGTTATGTCTACTCCTGCCAGCAGTTCAGCAAGTCTGCAGACAGCTTAAGTAGATCTACATGATTAAAGTCACACCCTGAACACTGCTAGAATTTATCAAAAGGAACTGCAGCTATTTTAGTCCTTGTAGCTGAAGAAAAATGCCTGCTTTGGGTTACTCCATCTGGCAAATTAAGCCAGAGGATGGAAGCACCCAGTCCCCAGACCATGGGATAAGGAAACCCCTGTATTTTCACATATTTGGACACCTAGGTAGCTGTGCTTAACTTCAGTGGTAAATGCTGCAAAGCCATATGCACATGAGAATCATCTTAGACTAAATTTAAACTGTAAATTCAATGGACAGTACATTTCACTGCTTGTGTAACTAGTGGTATCATTCTGGAAAAGTTTACTATCTGAAGTCATGATCCCGATCCATCCACTCACCTCCAGACCATTTTAAGACATGAGTTTGTACTTGCACAACCTGCTGTCCCCTTCCATCCCTGGCTGGGGCATTTCCAAGAATCAAGAAAGGCAGTCCAGGCAAAAACTTAGCTTGATAAAAATGGAGAGGACAGGATGAGGAGTGAAGGAGATAATGTGCTGACCAGATCAGCCACCTGACTTGGTTAAGTCACAGAGCAGTAGTGCTGGCAGAAGGGGAGGTGAAAGGGAGAAGAACGGCCTAGACAAAATTACCACCGTATTTCATCTTCACAACAGACTCCTCAGTGGAGCAGAAGTAGTTTACAAGGGATACTCTTCAGTCTTTCGTACCTTTAACAGCAAAGAAGCCTTGACCTTTTGCTATATTCCTACTCCCCTCTACCTTCATCTTTTTCTCCACTTACTACCTCATCTATTTCTCTTCCCCTAGCCCTTGCCCTGCACTCGTCTTTCCCCTAATTTACCCCACTGTGGCAGAAAGCAATCAAGGCCTGCTATCACAGGAGAAATGAGAATTTCATCAAATTCAGGGGGGGAATTCTGAAAAATACAAAGAATTAGTTGTGGCAAGCCGTGAGATAGGACTATGAAAAGCAGCATTAGGGTGAGAGCAACGTGGAACTTCAAAGGGTCCTTTGAGGGAAATGATTATTTTTGATAGCTCCCTACATGAGGGGCTAATCCACCACCAGCCTCGTGCCCTAGGTTCAGGCTGTGCTGGTTTGGCCATTTGCTCCATTCCCCCCTCCTAACCCTCCTCCTGGCTCAACACTGCAGCAGGAACAAGCTGCTGAGGGCAGCTTACATCAGAATTCCCATCCCCATATTCCCCAAACAATTTTGTGCCCACATCTCCAGCTATATACCTGCTCAACATGGCTCAAGCCACTTATGCTCACCCCTAGCTTTAGCAATACAAGACTGCTGTTAAATGCTAATTGCTTACTAATGAAAACTAATCATCATGCAATTAAACTTTAATCAGGAAGCAGCTGGCTGAGATCCAATCCGTAACAATGAAGGTTCATTAATAACTTTTTTCCAAAGTGCTCTAGCCCTGAAGATTATCCTGTACTTCACACAGAGTCCAGCTAAGTGCATCAAATTGTTGGAAAAATATTTCCTCTGCCAAAAAAAGAAAGAAAAATGACTCAGAGCACATCAGTCTAAGAGAAGCACAGTTCAGAGTAGCTGAAAAGGATGGGTTTAAGATTCAGGGCACCCAAATTCCCTCCCCAGCTTCCCCCATAACCGCAGGCGAAGTCTGCAGCACAGACAGAACCTCTGTTCTCCAGCTCTTGTCTCTTCAGAGTAACATTCTTCAAGCCAATAAACTGAGATTTAATTGTGCTGTAGTTTCTAAAATTCTTACAAGAATACTCACCATACTTCAGTTTTCTGTTGACTCATCTTTCTAAATCTTGGGAATTAATCTAAGCTCTCCCAGAACAGAGGGACCTCAACAGGCTGGACAGATGGGCAGAGGCCAAGGGCATGAGATTTATCACATCCAAGTGCTGGGTTCTGCACATTGGCCACAACAACCCCATGCAGAGCTACAGGCTGGGGTCAGAGTGGCTGGAGAGCGGCCAGGTAGAGAGAGACCTGGGGGTACTGGTCGATGGTAAGCTGAACATGAGCCAGCAGTGTGCCCAGGCAACCAAGAGGCATCCTGGCCTGCATTAGGAATAGTGTGGCCAGCAGGAGCAGGGAAGTCATTGTTGCCCTGTACACTGCACTGGTTAGGCCGCACCTTGAGTCCTGTGTCCAGTTCTGGGCCCCTCAGTTTAAGAAGGACATCGAAACACTTGAATGTGTCCAGAGAAGGGCAAAAAGGTTGGTGAAAGGCCTTGAGCACAGCCCTGTGAGGAGAGGCTGAGGGAGCTGGGATTGTTTAGCCTGGAGAAGAGGAGGCTCAGGGGAGACCTCATTGCCCTCTACAACTACCTGAAAGGTGGTTGTAGCTGGGACGGGGTTGGTCTCTTCTCCCAGGCAACCAGCACCAGAACAAGAGGACACAGTCTCAAGCTGTGCCAGGGGAGGTTTAGACTCAAGGTGAGGAGAAAGTTCTTCACCAAGAGAGTCATTCGTCATTGGAATGGGCTGCCTGGGAAGGTGGTGGAGTCACCATCCCTGGAGGTGTTCAGGAGGAGACTGGATGTGGCACTTGGTGTCATGGTCTAGTCATAAGGTCTGTGGTGACAGGTTGGACTCGATGATCCTCGAGGTCTCTTCCAACCTTGGTGATACTGTGATATTTCTCTAATAATAATGAAAGACGCTTGGGTTATGTAACCAGGCTTATAATGGGCAGATAGATGAGATTTTACTTTTGAAAAGAGGAAAAAAAGGCTTAAAATCTGCTTGCTATTGTATTTTGCTAGGCCTGCACACCACCACCAGTAAGTGTCTCAAGTTTTGCCTGCACCATTCCTACACCCCAGTCCGGCCATGGCACAGATCCCCAATGCTTACATACAGCTTTTTATCACCTTGGTTTGCCTGCACCATTCCTCCCCCCCAGTCTGGCTATGGCACAAATCCCCAATGCTTACATACAGCTTTTTATCACCCTGGTTTGCATTGCAGTGTTTGCAGAGCTTTCCTGTAGTTATGAGTGGTCGAACATTCCTCTAGCTGCAGTATTATTTTTGCTTATTCAGTGATCAAAGGATTCAGGAAAATGTTTACTTTAAAAATAAAATAGGGAAACTGTAACTTCTGTTTTTTAATTTAAAAAGCCTTACAAAAGATAGAATTCTAATAATCCCTGCAGCATGGTGTCACAGAAAGCAATGAATTCTTACTTTCAGAAATTAACCTCTTCTCAATCTTTGCTTGGTCAGTTTGGTAAGAAGGTTTTTTTTTTCCCCCAAATCATGGGAAATACTTCTACAGGTTGATGACAACTAAGCAGATATGCAAACACAGACCATTCTAAATTCAGAGGTGTAGAGCACAATAAACTTCTTGAGTAGCCCTTCAACACTTGTTAGTGGCATTCTTAGTGGCTTAGTTAGTGGCTGGTTAGTGGCATAGTGGCATTGAGAAGGCTCTGAGGTGACCTAATTGTGGCCTTCCAGTATCTGAAGGGGGCCTACAGGAAGGCTGGGGAAGGACTTCTCAGGATCTCAGGTAGTGATAGGACTAGGGGGAATGGAATGAAGCTGGAGGTGGGGAGATTCAGGCTGGATATGAGGAGGAGGTTCTTCACCATGAGAGTGGTGAAACCCTGGAATGGGTTGTCCAGGGAGGTGGTCGAGGCCCCATCCCTGGAAGTGTTTAAGCCCAGGCTGGACGAGGCTCTGGCCAGCCTGATCTAGTGTGGGGTGTCCCTGCCCATGGCAGGGGGGTTGGAACTAGATGATCCTTGTGGTCCCTTCCAACCCTGAATGATACTATGATTAGAATAAACTTTATTAGAATAAACCAAACCAGGTTGGAAGAGACCTTCAAGATCATCGTGTCCAACACATCAACCAATCCAACCCACCCAAACAGCTAACCCATGGCACCAAGCACCCCATCAAGTCTCCTTCTGAACACCTTCAATGACAGCGACTCCACCACCTCCCCAGGCAACCCGTTCCATAGCGCAATCACTTTTTCTGTATAGAACTTCTTCCTAACATCCAACCTGAACCTCCCCTGGCGCAGCCTGAGACTGTGTCCTCTTGTTCTGGTACTGGCTGCCTGGGAGAAGAGACCATCATCAGCCTGTCTACAACCTCCCTTCAGGTAGTTGTAGAGTGATAAGGTCACCCCTGAGTCTCCTCTTCTCCAGGCTGAGCAACCCCAGCTCCCTCAGTCTCTCCTCATAGGGCTTGTGTTCCAAACCCCTCACCAACTTTGTTGCTCTTCTCTGGACTCGTTCCAGCAAGTCAACATCCTTCCTAAACTGAGGGGCCCAGAACTGGACACAGTACTCGAGGTGTGGCCTAACCAGTGCAGTGTACAGGGGCAGAATGACCTCCCTGCTCCTGCTGGCCACACTGTTCTTCATGCAGGCCAGATACTATTCTTCTCGTGAGGTTAAAGAGGTAAGAGCTCAACTGAATACCATCTGGAATTAGTCTGAAGTTTAAAAAAGTTAGTTGAGTTTAACAAAACACAAACAGCACAACAACCTAACCCTTTGGCCAGCAGAGCTTACAAAGATCCAAGCTGAAATGACACATAAATGGATTGCCTTCACCAGCTATTGAGAATTTAGCAAGAGTTTGGCATCTCTACAGGAACAGGCAACAAAACCCTTACAGAAAGGATTGTGTGAGCTTGTGGATAGCCAAGAAGTTCTAAAGCTTTGTTTAGAAGCCTCCTGTGCAGGGAAGGTCCTGTTCACATCTGGAAGAGCTTCGCAGAAATTCCAATGACTTGACCGTATTTTTACACTAAACTCGTGCATGGATTGCAAGGATCCCTGATGCTTTATAGGAAGGCCACAGCTGTGGAATGAGCGAGCTCCTTTTCACATACAACTTTCCAGTGCTCCTGGCTACAACTAATTAAAGTGGTTAAACAGCCTATTCTTTCCCAACACTCTATTGTTAGTAAATCTATTTTCTGCTTTCCTCACTCCACATGCTAGGCAAAAGGGAAAATATCAGAACATGCAGAAGCACAGACATGATGGCCATGCTTTGGAATAAGCTAATGACAAAGGAGTTGGCTAGTAAAGATGCACAAACATTACTTCCCTACCTACCCTTCATCTTTTCTCTGTCCCCATGGCTAAAGGCTGACACTGGAGAAGTCTTTCCTCTTTTCCCAGTATCCTCTTTATGTTTGGGACCTCAAGCAAACTGTACTCCCTGCCATTGTGAGGCCCCGTTCCTGGAGACATTCAAGATCAAACTTGATGAGGCCCTGAAGAACCTGATCTAGTTGGAGATTTCACAGTATCACAGTATAACTAAGGTTGGAAGAGACCTCAAGGATCATCGAGTCCAACCTATGAACACAGACCCCATGACTACTAAACCATGGCACCAAGTGCCACGTCCAATCTCCTCTTGAACACCGCCAGGGATGGGGACTCCACCACCTCCCTGCGCAGCACATTCCCATGACAAACAACTCGCTCGGTGAAGAACTTTCTCCTCACCTCCAGCCTAAACCTCCCCTGGCACAGCTTGAGACTGTGTCCCCTTGTTCTGGTGCTGCTAGCCTGGGAAAAGAGACCAACCCCTTCCTGGCTACAACCACCCTTCAGGTAGTTGTAGAGGGCAATGAGGTCCCCCCTGAGCCTCCTCTTCTCCAGGCTAAACAATCCCAGCTCCCTCAGCCTCTCCTCACAGGGCTGTGCTCAAGGCCTCTCCCCAGCCTTGTTGCCCTTCTCTGGACGCGTTCAAGTGTTTCAATGTCCTTCTTAAACTGAGGGGCCCAGAACTGGACACAGTACTCAAGGTGCAGCCTAACCAATGCAGAGTACAGGGGCACAATGACTTCCCTGCTCCCAGTATAGGGTTCCTTCCAACCTGATTCATTCTGTGATTCAGTGATTTACAATCCATGACCACCAATACCCTGCATCACTTTTGCCTGATTTCTGCTCACAACAAAGCCAAGGAAAACCAGTTTCATTTCACAGATGTAATTAATGGCTGCCAGTCACTCCAGATATTGAAATGTGCCCATCAGAAATGTAGATCTGGATGCTGTCTGCTCGCCTCTTCAGCATTCAAAGCTTGTGATACCAGTATAAAGAACTGCTGTGAGCTACAAAGTGCTGTAGTACTAGTCATTCACACTTCTAGTCCCTACCAGAGGAAGGCAAGGAACTGAGATACAACAGGGGCTCCTACCAGGTTCTCATCCCTGTGGTGGCACATTCTTGCAGACCAGGAGTCATGACAACAGAGAGTTTCAGTAGCACAGCAGATGGCAATGCCTTTCTGAGAAAACAGAATCTGAAGTTCATTATTCAGCCTGTCTTTCAGAATTTCTTCTCCACCCAAAATTTCATGCTTATTTTTGTAATGCTGTGGAAGAATATTAAAGATGCTGCCATTTCCTGAGGAATGAAAATGAATACCCAACTATTCTACTAAAGGACAGGCCTGTCTTCAAGAAAGAGCACACATCCAGCTCAGGCAACTAGGTGTTTGGATACAGACTATCAATGAAAATCAAGAACTCAACCACTTTAAAGGTAATTGTGGAAGATACCTCAAGATTCTGTGGCATTCTTCACTTGAGGGGTTAAAGCATACTAAAAGCTGTTGTCAGAGACAAAAATAAGCAATGCATCTCGATACACCCCCTTTTCAGCTACTGCTGATAGGCAGGTTTCAGATTCTTCACTGGTTTCCCTCTCTCCACAGTGAAAAATTAACAAGCTCCAGTGTCACTTCTTCCTCCTCTGGAAATTTCTCCCTACTCTTGCAGGGCTGGGTATAAGAAATACAAGTTTTCTTTGCTGTGTTTGTCAGGCATGTGGTCTTTGAAGCAGCAGATTATTATTTCAGCTGAACTCTGACCTAATGCAGAACTTCACTTGAGGGTTTTTTTGGAGAGACAAAAAAAAAAGTCAGGTTCTGCACATTTTTCTTCTCTGAAAACAAGGATAATGACTAAAAGGTCAGCATTCATCTCCCAATGCTTAGAAAGAGCAGCACTGTGGGTCTAAAACATTTCAAGTGGTGGATGTTGCCTGTGCACAATTTTGTGGTATGACTAACTTGATCTAATGGTTATAATTACCAGGGGAAAGGGCCCTACCTATCAGATGCAGCAAACACGGTTCAGAGAATAAGCGGATTCAGATGGCTGATCTGGAAACAAAGATTCTCCCACCCCAAGCAAGTCTTCTGATGGATTAGCTAGCTAAAAATCAACCCACTGTGCAAATGCACAGTTGGTAAATCTAGCACAAGGGAAACAGTGGGAGCAAACAGCTTGCAAAGAGGATAATGCAGAATCACCCCCCTTGACACAAACTCACTCGTAGCCTGACTTAGGAGATAGCAAAGCACACTTGAGCCACAGCAGACATGCAGAACAAACCCACACCTTTAGACTCATGGCCCTACACTACTTGGGTTTCTTGGCCTATAAACAGTTTTGCTTTGTTTTGCCCAAAGTAGCTATAACCTTCCACACGTTTCTCAGCTCACAGTGATTGCTCAGCTTAGGCATCTGATTAGCCACACAGTTAGGAACCTTTTGAAAGCAATTATTTACTGCGTGTAGGAGCATCTTTGTGAAGCTTTGATTTCCCAGATCTGAGAATGTAAATAGCTCCAGTCTTAGTGATCTCTCTAGACACATTTCTCTAGCCAATTTACAACTTGGGTCCAGATCAGTAAACAGAAGAAAATGTTTCTATGAAAGCAACTGAGTGAACAAGATATTATAGATAGGCAATCCTCATTTCCTCTATGGTACAGATTGCCACTGATAAGATACTATGAGAGATCAACTAGCAGGAGTCTTAAGTAGTCAAAACCAACTTTGTATGGAACCAAAAGCTTTTCTCCATGAAATCTGGATAGCATAAGCAAACCTATCTCCAAGCCCTACAAACTAACAAAGGCACATTCAAAATGAGCCAGAAAGATGCCACTGCTCAACAGTAATGAAAAGTTCAAATACTGAAGCATCAATTTCGAGAGAAAGAGACATGCACTGAAGTTCTGAACTTCTGTGAGCACACATATGGATTTAAGAACCTTCCCCAAAGTCAGAGTGATCTTAGGAACAGGCTTGTTCTACCTGTCCTAAAGTGTGTAGATTTCTCCTCTTTTGGTAAGCAGAAGGTTTTAGAATAGAATAGAATAAACCAGGTTGGAAGAGACCTTCAAGATGATCGCGTCCGACCTATCATCCAACACAACCCAACCAACTAACCCATGCAACCAAGCACCCTGTCAAGTCTCCTCCTGAACACCTCCAGCGATGGCAACTCCACCACCTCCCCGGGCAGCCCATTCCAATGGGCAATCACTCTCTCTGTGTAAAACTTCCTCCTGACCTCCAGCCTGAACCTCCCCTGGCAGTTTTGAAAGAATCCATGCAGTTGGACAGCCCCAGATTGCTGAGAGAAAGCCCAGAATCTCCTACAGTGTAACAGGAGATCATGGGCAGATTTCACCCTTCACCACTTGCTATTCTAAAATTCTCCTGCCTGAAACCCAAGACGATCCTTTCAATAAGAAGCAACACAGGAAAAGGAGTTGAAAGGACTTCTTTCCACATACAAGGATTAAAAAGATATCTGAAATGGGAAATGAAGCAAAGACTTGAGGAAAATATTGAATTCTTTAGACCTTTTAAAAGGTATCTTTGAAAGGGGGATAAACAAGTATTCCTTCCACAGAGCACTATCAGCAGAAGCAAGAGCTAGATTTACCTGCCTCAAGGTCAATTCTGACAAGGACGGTGGAGGAACGAAAACCAACCCAAGAAAGCCACAAATACCACCAGTGCCAGGCCAGAGCCTCTTCCTTAGGGGGGGTAAAAAAAAAAAAGAGTTTTATAAAAAAGATTCCAAGGAACAGAGTAACACTTCCCAGTGACCAGAGTTTTAGACAACAATAGTAAAACTATCTTCTCAGATCCTGCAACTCAACACAAAGAATGTTCTCTGCTTTGTTCTCTTCCCTTATAGCTTTTGAAAAATGTAATACTGAGAACAAAAGACCATTGATTCTTCTGCACATTAAGTCTCCTAACAACTACCAGTGACTTTATAATTTTGCCAGTTTCAAAGGTAACTAAGCTTTCAGCTTGTGTGAAAATAATTTTCTTATGACTAGGAAAACAAAGAGAAGACAAACAAGGTAAGAAACGGGTTTCCTTAAAGGGTATTTAGAACAAGCTGCACACGACTGTTACAGATGCAAAGAAATGGTGGGCATGACTAATGAGAAACCAAAAATTCTCAAGAGGAAGAATATGGATTTTCAAACCAGTTGCAGAATTATCTGCTGTAATATTGCTAGTATTATAAGACAAAGATTTTATGCCAAAGCACTCAGAAACTGCTTTAATCGAAAACTGTGTGTCTGGCCACCTTCAATATTTGAAAGAACGCATCTACAGGCAAGAGGATCACCCAGAGCTAGGGAGAAGGCATTTGTTCAGTTCAAGATCTCAATAGCCTTGGAAACAAAAATGTGTAACTGCAAGAAGACCAGCCAGTGCCCTCACTGTGGTTTACAAAGCAGTTCAAGACAGACAGACTACTTAGCAGGTAGCTCCATCTGCTGAGGTACCTGATTTGAACCTCAAAATAAGGAAGATTAAGCCATTCTGCATCCAAAGCAGCCCAATTAATTTGATGCTATTTGTATTCTCAGAACCAAGGAGTCTAAGAGTGTCCAGAGCCACCTTTTTGCCTTTAAGGAGAGCTGATTCTAGCACTTCAGAAACCAGCTGGATTCCTGCTTATAAGATAATACAGTCAGAATCTTCTAGAGCTTTCCTTGAGATGGACTATGGGGCTGTTCTCAGGAAAAAGCTGTAAGACACAGATATTTAGTCATACAGAGTAACAGAAAACTTAAGCAAGAAAAACACCTCAAATTCCCTCCTGATTCTTAAGGGCAAAGGAGCAGAGGTGTTTGGAAGGTTAAAAAAATAAAACAAAAGCAAGCTTCCATGTGATTAAAAAAAACCTCAGTTGAGATTGTGCAAGAAGAAATGTAGGTAGGGCAGGTTACTCAGGTTACCCACACATCACAGTTCAATGGTTTATGGTCTTTATGACTGGAAGTTTCAGTTTCTTTTTCCCTACTAGGATGCTGCCTAAAAGCAACAACAGAACCAGACCTCTACAGGAAATATTTCAACTCAGTGGTATGGATTTAGTTAAAGTTTGGTGCACACTTGCCCTTTGTGGGTATTATGAGCAGTTTAAGTAGATTTTTGAATTATGGCAGTATTTAATTTGAACAGAATGTGTTACATACATGAATTATTCACATCCAGGCTCATGACCCTTCATATGCCATAAGCTAACATCTTTCCTTACCCCAGACCAAATTGAAGACCTACATTCCTGCATGCCTGTGCACATATCTGTCTGCTTTCTTCTGTTAGCAAGCATTATGGTGTGCACATCTGCTTTTCCAGGACACTTACACTGACAAACTGCAGGTCAGACAGAACAAAAAGCACTTGCAAAGCAAGGAAGAGGTAAAGAGCAAGCGCATGCGACAAGCAGGAAATTGGCTGGCTGAGCCAGAAGGCTTTCCTCAGGCAGTGGGGCAGAAGAGTCTAGCTCAACAGAGCCTTTCCACTGCCTGGGGATGGCTTCTGGCAGGTACACGTCTGAACGCCCTGGGCCTGCCACCTTTGTGTTACATGTAACCCTCTCCTAGCTGAGGAAGAGAGGATATTCTGCTGCCAGAGAAGAATACAGCACTACAATTTGCTACCATAGGATTAAAAGGTTAAGGGAAAGTAACGCTAGGAGAAAAATCGGTGTTGTTATCTGTGACAGGTGAATGAGAAAGACGGATTACTCTTATGGATGTCATGCAGAAGAGGCCAATACTTAGCCAGGCCACCTGTTACTGTGTTTAAGGCATAACAGAAACTAAGCACAGACAAGAAAACAGTCCCTGCCTCTGAAAGTTGAGAGTCTTACAACCAGATTAAATACGGACCCAGAGAGAAGAGCAGAGAGCACTCGAAGGCTGTGTATTACCTCTCATACACAGAAAGTAAGCAGTATTTCTTACAGCCTTAAATAGGGAGGATTAAGAAGAAATCATTTTAAAAATAGAGTAAGACTGTGAATCTGACTGACAGGAAAATCAGGACATGGTGGCAGACTATGGATTAAGGATGACGTAGATTAAAAGCCATGTTTTAAAGTGAAGAGTCTGAGAAGCCACCATGAATTCAAGAATAAAGTCTGTGGTAGAAGAATAAAAATTTGGAACAGAAGGCAAGCTCTACAAGACTCTGGGGAAAAAAAAACAATCAAATTACCAAGAACTCCCTAAAAGCACCACATTCTGGGATAAAGGGAAGGAAAGCACAAGCAGAACTTCAGTGAACGCCCCACAAAAAGCTGGGAGTAATGAACAATAGCCTCTGTGGGGAAAAAACCTGTAAAGAAAGGAAGTAATCAAAAGAGGACACAGATGGGAAACAAAGGTGGAACAAGACTTCAAGAGCAGCACAGCTGGTAGTGACAAACGTAGCTGACAGGGAAAGGAAAATGGAGTACTGGGTCTGAACTTTAGCTAGGAAGAGATCGCTGTAAACATTGATTACAATTGTAGCAGAGCACAATTGAAGCCACAGCGGAGGACAAGAGCACCAGGCAATGCATTCAGAGACTTCTGAGATTTAAAAAAAAGGGGGAAAAGGAAATCAAGAGAGAGTTGCAAAAGCAGGAGAAGCCACAGACATTTTGTGTACTTCTTTTTCAAAACCTAAATATTAAACCCCAGCAAACACTCATGTCTACAGCCACTACGAGGGAAAAGAACAGCTAGAAGTTGAGCCAAGTGCAAAGAGGTAGCAGGAGAGGACACAAGGCTCAAGGAGATGTTCTCACGTGATGCCATAGGGGTGGATGAAAGGGTTTGGGGGGAAAACAAAATATGGTGATAATCTTTTCACAAAACGAATTTATCTAACAGTTGGAAGAAAGTGATAAAGGGAAGAGTAATCAGCCAGGAAGTCATCAAGATCCTATGCAGAGAAAGAACTCGGTGACAAATAACATGCAAAGCTCTAACTTGCTACTATCAGTGTAGCTTTTTTCTGCTAGGCAAACGCCTGTTGCAGGGACATGAACACAAAAGGAGCAGTTCAAGACCTTGCAGAGAAGACACTTGCTACTGGGAGAGCAAGGATCATAACTGAAGGACACGCCCTGAAAACAGGAAAAAGGGATAAATCTGCAATCAAAATTCAAACTACTGGTGAACAAGACACGGCCACATTGTGAGCAGAATGGTGGTGGAGATCCTGAAAGAAAGCTTGCAATTATCAGATACAAGAGAAATTCAGCAGTTGCATCAGAACAAGCATGCAGGCACAGCTCGATGAAAACCAAATGAAATTAACTGACTTTGTTTAATGAGAGGCTAGAAACAAGAATGCAGGCCAAATCAAGTTAGGGCAAAGAAGCATGTAATTACTGTCAAAGAACAGTGAGTGAAAATGCAGAACAAGCCAGGAATCAAATCTGAAGAGAAAAGCTCATGGGGAGGAAACGAGTGCACTGTATGTAACAATACAGAGCCAAGAGAAGATAAAAAATGTGATCCTCACTCTCTTAAGAAAAGGAAAAATCTGAAAGCAACAGGAAAAAGCAGTCTAGTGCCCCTTCCATGGCCTGGGTCCAGGACAGGAAGCATAATGCAAAAGGTAACCATAAATAAAGGGATGCAACATACTGATGATGGCAAAACCCATACAACTATGTTTTAAAGTGGCAGCCTCTGTCTCAAGAATTAAGACTAGTGAGTGTCTCCATCCATGACCAGGTGGAGCTGAAGACAGCTCTCCCTTTGTCCCTGCTTTAGTCTTACACATTTTCTCACTCATGGTATACTTGCATTCTGAAGAAAGTCAGTATGATCTGTGATATAATTCATACTGAATTCATCAATACTAAGCCCATACTAAAATTTCACTTACATACTTCTTCTTACATACTTCTGTGTGATTCCACCCTACCCACCTTATTTGATAAGCACTGCAAATTCTCCTACAGTGTGCAATGTGTTACGGTCACAGAGTAACTTCGGTTAGAATGAATCCCTGCTGAAAGCAGAGCCAACTTTGAAAGCTTCAGACTTTGCAGAGCCTTGCCCAGTCACATTTGTGCATCTCCAAGAACTGATATTCCACAGCTTCTCTGTCATTCCTGCTTCCTCAATCTCATATTTGACCATCCTTGCTGTAAAATTTTTTTGCCTAATAGTGAAGTGGAATTTTTGTTGCAAACTGTGTCTGTTGCCGCTCGTCCTTTCATTGTATGGACTCCAAGAAGAGCCCTAAAGCCATGAAATACTTAATAGGATAAAGAGAGAAAAAGCTCACTGCAGTCATGAGAAAGGCTTTGGCCACCCAGGACTTTTAGGAGGTAATGAGTATCCAGCTGTTTTGATGCCTGATCAAGTGTGGCAGAGCTACAAACAAAACCATCAAAAGGCCACCACTAGAGCTTTAAGATGAAAGATGAACGCCTAAGACATGAAACAAGGGGAAATGGCACTCCAAATGGCATGCATACTACAAGTGAAATTCTGCATAGCAAGGTTCGGTACTCACCATCTCTTTTGCAATCTCCACAGCTTCCTGCAGCCCATAGAGCCTGCCACAGACCAGGTAGATCCCATTGGCCCAGAGAATACAACCCTCATGGACCCAAAATTCATTGCTGTCAAGAGGTAGTTCAGGAATTTGTAACTCCAGCTCAGTGCCACCTTCTGAAGTGGGCATAGAGGGTTTTGAGTCCAAAGGAGTCTTTTCACCACCACTGCCACCATCAGTGGTTGCTTTTTTACAAGAAGCTCCCCTTGAAAGTGACCGAGAGGCTCCACTACAGTCCTCAGAGCGGTGCCGCCTCTTAAAGCGGGGATGAGCAGCTAGGCTTCTTTGTTCCTTCTGTTGTTGCTGTTCCTCCTCCTCTTCCGTATCCGTCTTGGAACCATTAGAAGCACTTTTGTGCCGTACCTTGACCTTGCTCTGCACTTCTGTGGCCCTCTTTGGAGGTGGGTTCTTGGGCAAGGTGGCTGCATAATCCTGGGGGTAGAAAGGACCAAAGAGGTCACCCATGTTACGATAGCTGGCCCATTTGCCACACAGGCAGCAAACCAGATGCCCCAAGACAGAAGACTCTGTTACTACAGGGCCCTGCAGCATGAAAGTTGAAGTGGGCAGCGCTTTGCTTTCCGCATTGCTAGGAGGGGGCGTTGAAGACCTCTGTCCTTTCCGACCCCTCACCAATTTGTTCTGCTCCTCTTCCTCTGCGTTAATGATTGTGCACACTGCGCCTAATTCACACTTGTTCACCACATGGATGTAAGGGAAAAAGGACTTATTCTTGGAGTCCGTTTTATCCACGGACTGAGTGGCATATTTAAGCTTGATCTCTGGTTCTTGAGGCTCCACAATCGGAGCAGCCCTTCTAGGCTTCCTCTTCCGTGGCTGTGCTGCAGGTTTTCGCCTCTCTCTCCTTTGCCTCTTCGGCTTTGGCTCACCACCACCTACCCCTTCTGAAGGCTGTGATGGTACCGGTGGGGGTGGCGGGGGTGGTGGCAGTTGCTGCTGTTGCTGCTGCTGTTGCTGCTTCTTCTGCTTGTTCACGCTCCCAATTGGCCTCCCCTTTTTCTTTCCAGAGGGAAAATATCCCTTTGGAGGGAATCCGTCGGGCTTGGGCGAAATGTTTGTTACATCTCCATCTTTTTCCTCAGACTTTGGATTTGGTTCAGAAGTAAACACACTGGAAGGAGAAATTGTTTTTGAGTCTGAAAAGGTTAGAGATCCAGCTCCACTTACAGATCCATCAGACCTTCCCTGGCCACCTGATTTTTGAGAAGGTGGTGGTGCTGCACTGGATCCTGCTCCTTCTTTTCCAGCACTGGCAGTTTCAGGGACATCTTTTTTGGTTTTATCATCCTCACTGCTTTGCCATTCTTCAGAAGATCTTGGAAGAGCTATTTCACCAGCTGCATCCTGGTTTGCTGCTCCCACTTGATCTGACATCTCTCCTTTTCTCTTCTCAGCCTCCGGTCCATGACCAGCCACATTTCCTCCTTCGGGTCCACTCTTAAGGGACAGGATGTCATCCAGAGTGACAGTATCTGCACCAGTTTCAGCACTGTTGGTAGAAGCACTTCTCCTAATGTTGGGAGATGTGATTTTTTGAACAATAGCTTCCAGTTTTAATCCTCGCCCCTTTCTTGGGGGCAGTATTTTGGTCTTAGCCGGGCTTGTGAGGGAAACGGCAGGACAATTCCTGTTATCGGGACTTGGCAGGTTCTTGAAGGAATCTCCCTTTGCAACTGACTTGCTGACATCTTGGCTTTGAGATGAATGGGCATAGGAGTTGTAGGTTTTATCGACTGCTTCTTTTGCTGAAGTCATCAATCGCCCTTTATCTTCACCGCCACTGTTTTTCATGTCCTGTGGTTGTCTTTTGGTAGGGATAGGAGAGATGAAAGAACGGACTCTCCTCCTCATAATTAATGGATTCTGAGGAGATGGATCTTCCTGGCCAGGGAGCCTGAGCATAGCGTTACTAGGCTTGGGCAAGTCTGAAGACTCCTCTCGGCGATGCCCATCGCTTTCTGGAGGACAGAATCTTTTTTGGTTGGCTGCTCCAAGAGGGCCACCGCTTTTGGCAGGAGAAGTCTGCCGAGAGAGGTCCCAGCCGGACTCATGATGCTGCAACTTCTGGTTGCCGTGTTTTAGTTCGGTGCATTTGCCCTGAGCGCCGTCGCTCCCCATAACGCAGCGCCCAGCCTCCTGACTTCCAGTATCATGGTAAGAGCTCCCTTGAAGGTACATCATTCCATCCTTGTCATTTTTTAAGGGACTCCTTACTCTATCCAGAAATTGTTGTTGTCTTGGGCTCTTCCTTGCTCCTTCCTGCCTGTGCTGAGCTGCAGCAATCACACCCTGAGCAGCGCTGCTTGCCCAATCTTTGTATTCTTCTTGCTGTTGCTGGTATATCTGCCTCTTATAATGATACTGGGAATTCAGGCTCTGGTTAGGGTCACCATAAGCATGAGACCTAGCATTTGCGTGATATGCTGAAGCCAAAGACGGGCCTTCTGAATTCTGAGGATAAGCAGAATGCAAGGAAGCCCTATTAACTCTTTCAGATAGTGTCATGTGTGGGTTCATGTGATGCAGATCTGCCCCTGGGCCTCTGCTTCTGCCTGGTGACATTTTCAGCTTATCAGCAAGATCATGATATTGAGAAGGTGATTTACCCCTGCTGCTTCCAGTTCTGCCAGGCGCTCGTCTCATCTGTGTAGATCTGCTGTCCTGCTGGGGAATGTAGTCTGGAGCAGCATCAGAGACTGCAGCTCCAGGGCTTGCATTGCCTCTGAAAGATTCATGCTTGATGCCAGCAGGATGACAATGGTCTCCTGTTTTTTTATTATTGAGACTAGCTGAGCTCTTAGCCTGCTCAAAATCTTCTTCTTTTATTTGCCCACTGTGAGCTTTCATTTTTGTTTCCATGGATACTAAACCCCCAGGGAGTATTACTGACTGACTCAAGCCAGGGGCAAGACGTTCACTCCTTCCACTTCTGCCCTCAGGACCCATGTGGCCCATTGGGTGAGGGCCAGGATCTCTGACAAGTTGCCTTAATGGAGATATGTCACAGATCACTGATCTCCTCTCTGAGAGTGTCCCTGCTTCATGGGCAGAAGACTGTGACTCCATATCAAACTTTCTAGCAAGGGGGTAATCAGCTAGATTTATCTGCTTCATGTCAGGAGCTGCACTGCTAGACTTCCTATCCCAAGGACCCCAGTGAGGGCCTTCCAGAAGAGACCCCATGCTTTTATTTAATAAGCTTCTATTGGTCAGTTCATTGGTCTGACTAATTAAGATATTTGGCCTCATGGCTCCCTCCAAACTCCCAGCCATCCCAGAATGTTCCTGTGCATTCCTAGAATACCTTCTGTCTGGGTGATGATGGTACCCCTGTAAGACCTCCTGTAGAAGGCTAGGGAACTTCTCATTGCGGCCTTTGCGCTCACTGTGCCCTGGGAAATCCCCCTTGTCTTGACCAGAAGGATACTGTGGAAAGCCACCAATATTCCTCTGTATACCAGCTGCTATATTATCCTTGTAACTGTATCTTACACTGCCAGGAGATTTGGAAGGCTCTGTTCTTGCAGGAAAACTTGGCCCAACTGCATGACCAGGCTGGCTGTTGCCCTCTCCATTATGGTTAGTGTTATCTCCACTCTTGCTTCCTTTGCTTCCTCCTTGGGTTTCTGGCTGTGTCCCTGTATGCCCAGCTTCTTTCACTGAACTAGCACTAGCTGGTGCCTGAGTGGCTGTGGAAGTATCATCTTGTGCAGGTTTATCTTGCCCACCTGACTTTTCTACTCTTCCTGCCATGGCTTCCCGGGAGACAATCACCCCAACTGCCTTTTCGTTCACTTTTGGGGCATTTTCCACAGCCACCACAGCTTCCTTCCCATCAGGAGATGCCACATCTTCCCTAGCTGCAGGACTGCTGCTGAGTTTTGACGGCTCATTCTGAGAGGCTTGTGCTGGCGAGGAGTTGGATCTCTCTACATTACCCCCTTTGTAAGTGGTGTCTGAGCTGGTGCTCTGGCCACTCAGCTGTCTCACCCTCTCCCCATGATCCTCTGAACTACTGGAACAACCACCATCAAGGGACTCTGCCAAAGGAGACTTGAGCTGCTCCTCTGCCTGGGAGCCTTCTGAGTTGGTGCAGCTGTCACCCTTCTTTGAAGAAGATGACCTTTTGGAACTTTTCTTCTGAGGTGCCAAGGCATCCGAGAGCAACATGTGTTGGACTGTGTTGGGCAGATTGGCCACTTGAGAACTAAGGGCACTCAGGCTGCTCAGCCCTGGATCTGTGAGCCTTTTTTCCTGCAATCCTTCCAGCCCAAACCCCTTGAATCCCCCTGCATGGGCATTGGGGCTTGGCATCATAGATGGTGTAGGACTAAGCTGAGGCATCATCTGCAGGATTCGGTTTCTAGAACCCATGGACATGTTGCCTTGCCCACACTGGATATTTTCCCCACCAGGCATGAGTGGAGAAGGGGTAGAGCTGCAGCTTGGAGACTGAACCACAGATGCAGCAGGAGATGGATTAGAGATTGGACTGAAGTTTTGATGGAACTGCATTGGTGACCTTACAGGAACTTCAGTCTGACTGTACTGTCCCACTTGACTTTGAAGAGAGAGCTTGGTGGCAGCATTTGAATACTGCATTACGTGCTGAGGTGGATGCTGCTGCTGCTGCTGCCCCTGTTGCCCACTTTGGGGCAGCTTAGATTGCTCAAAGCTTTTCATTGGTTGATTTTGAAAGCTGTAGTTTGACTGGGTCCCATACGCCTGTGCATTGGAACCCACAGCATGGCCTTCATACTGCGACCCAGAATTCACGCTGTAGCTTCCGTCATAGTTCTGTCCTGACTGGCCAAAACGCTGTGGGGAGGGGAAAGAGGAGGAGGAGGACGATGAAGGTGGCTGATAGTGTTGGCTGAACTGGCCCACTCGTAACTGGTACCCAGAAGCAGAGGAAGGCAGGTTGGATGGACGCTGCATTGGCTGCAAGTGTGAGGTGCTAGAAGCAGACTGGCTGGAAGCCTGGGGTAAAGGCTGATGAGACTGATAGATCTGCTGTCTCAGCTGCTGCACCTGCTGCTGCTGGCTAGAAGTCTGCTGCTGATACTGAGCACTCCCTGGAGAAAAAGGACCAGTATAATCCTGCTGATAGTGGGATACACCCCCAAGGGTTGAGTGCTGTGTTTGAAACTGGCCCACATGTCCCTCACTCCCATACTGACTCCCAAAGCTACTCCCTTGAGGGGGCCCATAGCTCTGTACTGGTCCAGAGGGCCTGCGCTGAGGTGGCTGCTGCCCTCCTGATGCCACTGGATCTTTGTTGGCAGCCATATAGTAAAACTCTCCTGCTTCTTTTCTGAAACCTTGGTAGCTCTGATGGCCAGAGCTCTCACCAGGCATTGCTGTAGAGGCTCCTGCTGCTCCACGACGTCCACTGCCAGCACCTCCTCCAAAGCTCTGGAACATCTGGGCCTGCTGGCGGGGGCTGAACTCTTCCAGTCGGGATGAACTGTGCACTTCCTGCGGGTAGCTCTGCTGGTTTCCGTGGTAACTACTTTGCTCCCGAAAGGACTGCATGCTGTTCAGCAGCAGAGCAGCAGCTCAAAAGCCCTCCTAAATGGGGAGAAAAAGAGAAAAAAAGGTATAGCATCCACATTTCCAGTCACACCAGTGCTCAATTTCACTGTTTTAATAGCAATTAACATTTAGTATTTGTCTCCTGCTTTCTGGTACATCAGTGTGCATCCCCTTGCAACTTCCCAACCTTTTAGATAGTGCAAGTAAGAGGAATCACAAGAAAATAGAAGTTTGTAACCCACTACCAGCATGAGCATGTTTTCAGCATTACAATTTCCCTGCAGACATTTACTAACAGTCTGTTTATGTGCCCCTGAAGAAATAAAGCAATATATAGTAAAGCAAAGGAGAACAATCTTGATCCCCCAGCTGTTCTCTATGGCTAATACTGGGAGTAATCAAGCATTTTGCTACCATGTTTAAGGATGCAATGACAAGAACCATGAAACAGTCCTAAAATCACATTTGGATCTGCTGTAGGAATGACATCCAAAGCCCACATTTCACTCTGAGAAACATCTCCGTTAGAAAACACTCAAGAAATAACTGACCCAAGCTCACAGCAAGATACACCTACAGGAACTTCTGAAAGAGTGGGCACCAGCACACTCAAAAGATATCTGCTTCATGCTCTGTTCTGACTGCTCCAGTGACGCCTCTAGGTGAAAGCCAACACAGGAAGACAATGCATGGTGGGTTTTTTCCCCCATTTGCTTTGTTTTAAAGGATGGAAAGTCAGAACAACTACATTCTATTTGAGCAAAAGGGTCTACACCTTCATCACTTCAGACCTTCACATCACCTTGAATGAAGCTTAACTGAAAAGATTTGTCAGCCAGAACATGTATTTTTGGAATACCATGTACAATCATCTACATTTACATAACCAACTGTTAAAGAGACCTTCCTGAAGTGCATTTCCTTAGGTGCTCTAATCTATTATTCAGTGTGTGGAATCATGACTCATCCTCAAGGACTGGACCACAGCTGCACAATTGATTGGGGACCCTGGTTAGTCCCTCTGTAATAGCCTGACACATCGCTAGATGCATTAAGGCAAGTATGCTAATGAATAAGTATGTGCATATTACATGTTATTATTTAAATACTCACATTAATTACAAAAGCATTTCATTTCTGAAACACCTTGTGGCTTTCTCTTCCTGAAATCAAACTGGATAAAGCCACCCAGAGATTTTCTTTCCTTTAAATAAACGTTAAGACAATGCTTACACATTTCCAGGAAACAGAACTCTGACTCCTCAGATTGGAGACTTCCTGGAAGACTTGCCTGCATTAAGTTCTCTCATTTAGCTATCTTTTGTCCTTGCCACATTCAACTGAACTCACTCAGAACCGAATTGCAGTTTTGCACCGAAAAGTTTTGTTCAGGTAGAAGATCAAAGAGTCCCCAGAAAACAGGCATACAAATGAGGAGGTTCAGGCACTGCCTGACATTGCCCTCTTCCCATCTGCCTTACAAGCCTAGGTTTTTTTTAATGAATATGTATGTTATTCACTGAAGGCTCTGATTACCCTGAAAGGTAACCTGGTTATCTCCAGGTTTCTACTCTGTGTGTGGGCCACAGGACACACACACTCACAAAACCTCACTGCAATGCACGTCTCCAGAATCCCTCTGCTAACTCAAAGGCATCTTTGTGTCACAGCCTTGGTGCATGCAGCTTGATGGTCCACAAGAATGCTACCAAAACACATACCAGAGTCAGAATGAAACTTTCAAACTGTTAATGCTTTCAGTTTTGGCTTGCCTTTTCTAGGAAGCCAACTTTACTGCTGGCTTAATCTTTACTATTTTACGTGTCATACTGTAAGAAGGATCTCCTTTTCTGCAGAACTTCCACTTTCTTAGCATTTTTAAGATGACATATATCACATGAATAACATTTCTGTTTATGCCACACTAGGCCAATCTGTCCATTTGGGGCTTCTTATGGATCAATGCTTCATTCAGTTTGAAGGGTAAAAATAGGGATACCTAGCGCAGGCTTCTTCCTTCCTTTTTGTACCATTTACTGTTAAGGTGGAAAATGGGACAAAAAAAAGTACAATAAAAGGAGGAATGAAAACACACATAGAAATAGAAGGAAATTATCAAACTAAAAGGTAGGAGAAGGTTGAGTGTAAGTAGCAAATGTTAGGAAGCAGCCCCTCGAGATAAGCAGTCTGGGGCTGTGCAATCAGCAGCACTCAGGTGCTATGGAGACTGTGTGCACGCCCTCACAGCCACGTGCTTGGCACGGTCGCCTCCTGAAAGCAACACTTCCATCCTCATTACAGGCTCTGTCTCACAGAATTTCAGACTAACTTTTAAGTATGATTTTAGTAAAGTTTACTATGCATAGCCTGAACAAGGGCTCAGGAAGCCTCTTTTGCATTATATCACACCAAAATTTCAGCACTGATGACACACTGTTTCTGTAATGCTAACAAAGGCACAGTAGCAATGCCAGGAAACAGTCTTAAGACTTCCTTACTATTAAAGAGAGTCCTTTTAATTAGATTATAGAACAGAAACAGCACAAGATGCTGTAAAATACTTTTAGGAACAGAAAACTGGTAAAGGTCAACCAGAGGCACTAATTCCTACCTTGGTGATCTCATGCCATCATGTAA
Organism: Melanerpes formicivorus; assembly: GCF_026170545.1. Taxonomy (NCBI): domain Eukaryota; kingdom Metazoa; phylum Chordata; class Aves; order Piciformes; family Picidae; genus Melanerpes; species Melanerpes formicivorus. Next base: position 21,798,467 of record NW_027142360.1, read on the forward strand.
TATTTATTTAGTCTAGAATCACACACACAGAATCACCAAGGTTGGAAGAGACCTCAAGGATCATCAAGTCCAACCTGTCACCACAGACCTCAGGACTAAACCACGACACCAAGTGCCACGTCCAATCCCCTCTTGAACACCTCAAGGGATGGCGACTCCGCCACCTCCCTAGGCAGCAGATTCCAATGGCTAACAACTCTCTCTGTGAAGAACTTCTTCACCTCGAGCCTAAACTTCCCCTGGTGCAGCTTGAGACTGTGTCCTCTTGTTCTGGTGCTGGTTGCCTGGGAGAAGAGACCAACCCCCTCCTGGCTACAACCACCCTTCAGGTAGTTGTAGAGAGCAATAAATTCTCCCCTGAGCCTCCTCCAGGCTAAACAATCCCAGCTCCCTCAGCCTCTCCTTGTAGGGCTTGTGCTTGAGGCCTCTCCCCAGCCTCGTTGCCCTTCTCTGGACACATTCAAGTATCTCAATGTCCTTCTTAAACTGAGGGGCCCAGAACTGGACACAGCACTCACTCATACATATGCTAACTTTTTCAAAACTGGGAGAATGTTTTTCTTCTTGCATTATTATTTTTTTTCTTTAAATCTTGGATTTTACCTTTGAAAGAAGTAGAGTTTTCATCAGAACTTAAATCACCTGTGCCCTAAGCAAATGCCCTGTTTTCCTGTCTCTCACAAAACACTTTAAATGCCACAAGCAGCTTAACTAACACAACCAGCAGAACAGCAGCCAATAAAAAAGAGCATTTCATGAATAACAGGAGTAAGAAAAGATAGGAGGTGCTTCAATCCATTACATCATTGATAACTTAAAAGATGTAGCACATTTCCTGTCATCAATATACTATACAGGACTATTACAATTACTATTGTAATAATCTTTCTTAATAACAGTGCTGTAAAGTGCTTAGATCTAAGTGCTGTGTTCTCAGCAAAACCACTGAGAACAATTCCATGTGCAAGCCCTGTTAATAAAAGACATTCAGGCAGAGGAGGCCTTCAAAGTCCATCTAGATCCACAGGGGGAAAAATAAGTTAAAATTTTACTGAAAGAAATCACTTTCAGCGTTTAAAGAAAACACTTTCAGCTGGTACATACTCCTCCACACGCAGGATCTCAACAGAACAAAATACCAGCTGCCAACAATTGCATAAAACTCCATAATGGTGCTACATATCCATAATTCCATTCCCAGTAGAAGGGAGAAAGTTCTACTGCAGAAAAGTATCACAATATCACAGTATAACCAAGGTTGGAAATGACCTCGAGGATCATTGAGTCCAACCTATCAACACAGACCCCATGACTAGACCATGGCACCCAGTGCCACGTCCAATCCCCTCTTGAACGCCTCCAGGGACGGGGACAAGTGCTCCATTACAGCCACAAACTACACACATTTGCAGTATTTTCCAACACACAAAACAAAAGCTTCCAAAGCCTTACCCATTTATTCAAAGGGAAGGTAAGATGAAGCCACAGCTTTCACTACTCCAGTGTTACACCTACACGCTCACTACATGAGCATCCAGCTCTCTCAATAAAGCTTGATGATTCTCCTCAAGTATTTATAGCCTGTAGCTGTAGAGCCATCTAAGCATATCCATCTAGACATCACAGTGACTCCATTCACTAGGCTGAGCAGTTTCACTCTGCCCCTACACATTTGTTTCTTCTCCAATAGCTCACTAATCAAAAGTTACCTTCAACCTGGTAGAAACAAAGGAAGTGTACTACCAAGCCTGCATGGCTGATAAAGAAACAGCCTCTCATACAAAATCACTGCACATAAATCATGAAGAGCAGTATGTCCTCTTATCTGTATCTCAGATGGATTTGTGAAACATCTAAAGTTATTCCAGGCATTCTTTCAACCTACCTTCTCCATGTGAACTTGTTTTTAGAAACACATCCACAATGTAGATTTTGTTTCTTGTTTAATCATCCAAGCAGCCCTGTAGAACTTTGTTAACAGAGAGGTTCCTCAAAATGTGAAGCTACTGCATTGTGAGCCTACTGCGAGCAAGCTCATCAAATGGCAGGCAACAGCATGCAAGCATCTTTCAAGAGTTCCTGCGTGCATACGAGATTGCCCTCAACCACTGCTGACTAACAGTGTTCATCAGTACTCCCACACCAGGATTACCATGTGAAATGATCTTCTGCAACATTATATATGGATTGAAAAAACCTAGCACAATCTTTTTAACTTTTCTGTCCCAACTATCAGAAATTGGACAAATACATAGGACAGCTGCCCAGCTCTTCCCCCGGAACACTGATGCCACTATACTTGTCCGTCACTACAGACAGCTCAAACCAAGTGAACTAAAGCCCACACGGCAAGTCTACAAAGGAGCAAGCAAAGCCAGCATCACTTAATTCTGCAGGACCTAAGTGAGGTCTTTCTGCTTCCTTAAATTTTCTTTAGATTTGGGTTGACTACTGCGACCCATCTGTGCAGAGAAGTCTCAGGCAGCAGTCAAGTGCAATGTATTTTCAGTGATCTGTCAAAGACCTCTCACTTCCTAGCATGCTTATCAGGAAAGAAAATGTATTTACAGGCAAGTGACAAACAGTAAGATAGCATTTTCCATCATCAAAAAACGCACACAAACAAGTGGGGGTTTATAGTGTCCAGGCTTATGATTAAAATAGACTTACTTGCCAAATGCTCTGCAAGTAAGAGATATACATATATCTCCACAGCCATTTGTAGTCACAGCCCCCACCAAATAAAAATTACCACTTTATTCCTTCCTAACCCCATGTTCTTAAAGCTGTAGGGCTCACCCACAACCAAAAAAAAAATCCACTAAGTCAGAATCTGAGTATGAACAACTCAGCATCACAATTTGCAAGTAAGCAATGCCCAGGATCTGAATTAAACTGAAGTAAGTGCCAAAAGAGGTGCTGAGCATCAGTTGCATTGCCAGAGCCAAGCTGGTAACCCCCATTTCTGTAGGTGCAAAGTTATAACTTGCACACACAAGCAGCAGCTGGGAACAGACTGATCTTGTTTCAGTTTTGAAACATTAACCTGGTTTGCTGCTTTTAAGAGAAGGTGAATCAGCTATGCCACAAGTAGATGAACTTTAGGACCAAACCTAAGACTACATTTAGCAGAGTAACAGATCTGACTTATTTCTTCTGCATTTGAGAAAAGGGAAACCAGTTTTAGTTTCCAGCCTTAGGTGCGATACGGAAGTGACCCAAGATCGTCAGCGCTTCAAAAGGTCACCGGTTTGTCCAAGCAGTGATACCCAGTTCTCATTTCTTTCAAAGAGTTGTGGTTACTCTGAACTGTCTTCATACCTTTCTGTAAAGCTGTTTCAGATCCTGCTCCATTAAAAGCTACTTTTACATGCTGCTAGAACATGGGAAACTCCAATGCTGTCTTTTCACCACTGCACTTCTAGAGAAAACCACCATCACATCTGGCTTCACCAAGCCGTCATTATTTACTCAAAGACTTACTGCACCATTTAAACAAGATACAATTAGTTTCCACTCAGAGTTCCAGAACCTGTTGAAGTAGATAAACTGAAGAATAATCACAGTATAACTAAGGTTGGAAGAGACCTTGAGGATCATCAAGTCTAACCTATCAACACAGACCTCAGGACTAAACCATGGCACCAAGTGCCACGTCCAATCCCCTCTTGAACGCCTCCAGGGATAGTGACTCCACCACCTCCCTGGGCAGCCCATTACAATGACGAATGACTCCCTCGGTGAAGAACTTTCTCCTCACCTCGAGTCTAAACCTCCCCTGGCACAGCTTGAGACTGTGTCCCCTTGTTCTGGTGCTGGCTGCCTGGGAGAAGAGACCAACCCCTTCCTGGCTACAACCACCTTTCAGGTAGTTGTAGAGGGCAATGAGGTCACCCCTGAGCCTCCTCTTCTCCATGCTAAACAATCCCAGCTCCCTCAGCCTATCCTCACAGGGCTGTGCTCAAGGCCTCTCCCCAGCCTTGTTGCCCTTCTCTGGACATGCTCAAGTGTTTCGATGTCCTTCTTAAACTGAGGGGTCCAGAACTGGACACAATAGACCCAGAACTGGACACAGTAAATAATACTGGTCCTAACAAAACCAATCAACCAAATTTTGTCATTCCCAATGAAAAAATGTCATCAAAAGAGTCCTCAAATGAAGCTTAGCCAAGCGGATTGTAAGTAGTTTCCATCAACTCAAGAGACTTCTGTCCGTACAGCTTTTTAGCAAGTCAGTAGGTATGAGCTTAAATCCAAACAGTTAAGGAAATGTTTCTCACACAATGGGTGAAGAACAGATGAGCATGGCAAAAAGAACACAGTGAGCTTTGTCAGCTGAGAGAAGAGAATGCTCTGGGTGTTACAGTGCAAGGTAAGATCTGCATTCATTTCTCATTTCAAGTTTTTCCCTAAGTGGCCACAGAAGATTTACTAAGCCTGAATCACTGCATCTTCCTATCTCACAGGGGAGATGTGAGCAGACATATTTGGAGTGTTCAACTGCCATAATAACAGCCATCCTATAAACAAACAACACAAAAGTAAGCAGAATTTTGCATGTGGTTGTTATTTGACTGCTGATTGCTTCCCCTACCCCCAAATTAAAAATACCTGATTTTTTCTTTGCATCTACAAGTTTTCCTTCCTATGCAAACACAGGGAAAATACTATCTCCAGTTCAGCTCTGCACATTGAGTGAAGTGTATTGCTGAATTCATATTCCTAAACATGCAGTCTGAGAAGAACACACTTTTCTTGTAAGCTGGTATTAAAGTAGTAGCACTATGAAATCAGGTATTTCTAGACATACAACTAAAGAGCAAAGTTCAGTAGGTTTACCTGATTTTATAGATCAGATTTTTATTATGTCATTAGTTCTTGATCTCAATTAACAGCACAAATCCACTTAAAATAGTTTTTGAAAAAGCCAACTTTCTGCTGGAAGTTACCTAATTTTTTTACAGATAGTTTTAGTAAGAGCTTATTCAAACCAGATTTCATCTTACACCAAAGATCAAAACCAACATTTTTGTTTCATACATAGTCAGTCTTCTATGCACTTAGCTGAAGAGGTCCATCCTCCTCCACAGTGCTAACACTGCCACTCATGCAGCAAGCCAGATCAGGGAAGTGATATGGTCAAGAAACAATTCTGTGAGGGAGAGAAGCCATTGCTGAACTGACAGATCCATTCACTGTATCATTACACAAACATCTGCACCAGCAAAACGGACACAGCAGGAACTGCTTAAGTGGCATGGCTACTGAAGTGCACTTGAAATCAGAAGTTCACATTTAAAAGGCTCTTCATCTTTACACAACAGTCAAACAATCCTTGCCACCATCAAAATGAAAATAATACTGAACCCTCAGCTCCTCATTTCCTTTCTTCAAGCTGCAGATCAACTGATTGTACATCCTAACCCAGTTCACCAGTTCTCCAAAAAGTTTGGCAACTCCTTACATGCCTCTTACTGCAACTTCAGTTTTGTCCACATATCCCATCTCTCCAAACCTCATGCCTGCTTTGGGAATTCAGCAATATCCAAGTAACCATTTCAAGGACAGCCTCTGATCTGCTCAGACAGGAGGCAAAATGTTCAGCAAAGGCATCACAACTCTCACCAAACCTTCACCTTTCGGTTACAAAACTGAAGAGAACGAAAAGGAGGTCAATTATTAATCGCAAGAGGTAAGCAGGAAAGTGTGGGCAGGATTATCAGGTTCTGTCTGTCCAAGCTCCCACTTTCACTGCAGAAATTAATCCAGTACCAAACCCACTTAGAACTAGACAGCAACAAAAAAAAATCCTAACATACTATTTTAAATTAACTTTTAGTGTTCATTCATACTAAGAAGTAGTCCCCACCTTTAAAGGCTTCAATGCATTCTCTCTTCAAATTACGACAAGTTGCTAAGATGAATACTTAGGTCACATTAAATATTATCTGCAACATATCTCTAGCTTTTCAATTCAATGTAGTCTACACACTTAAATCTTTTAAATTTGTTTTACAGTGTCTGGTGCAATGAGCCTGGAACTAAGGCTCTTGGGAACTCCCCAAGGCAAAGTAAGTTAACCAAAATCTCTATCAGTTATGTGCAAGCATTACTACGATACAGGTTATCAAATACCACCTAGTTACTGTTCAGGCTGTTCAGTCTGGAGAAGAGAAGGCTCCCAGGTGACCTAATTGTGGCCTTCCAGTATCTGAAGGGGGCCTACAAGAAGGCTGGGGAGGGACTTCTCAGGATCTCAGGTAGTGATGGGACTAGGGGAAATGGAATGAAGCTGGAGGCGGGGAGATTCAGGCTGGACATGAGGAGGAAGTTCTTTGCCATGAGAGTGGTGAAGCCCTGGAATAGGTTGTCCAGGGAGGTGGTCGAGGCCCCGTACCTGGAGGTGTTTAAGCCCAGGCTGGATGAGGCTCTGGCCAGCCTGATCTAGTGTGGGGTGTCTCTGCCCATGTCAGGGGGGGTTGGAACTAGATGATCCTTGTGGTCCCTTCCAACCCTGACTGATACAATGAGACATTATATACAGTGACATGAAAATCGGGTAAAAATATAAACTCAACCTACTTAAACTAAGAAATTAAAGAACTACTGTCCAACTGCAGAAAAGCTCAAATTTCTGTCCTCCAAACTTCTTACACATGATTTTTGGTCCTTGAAGTTTAACAGAAGAAATTCAGCTATGTACTACACCACCTTTCACCGTCCAAGGTTACCATTCTTCTGATCTGTTTGGTGCTTCATCCTGCTGAAGCAACACAGACTTAAGAGCATCTTGGGTGTCGGAGGTCTGAAAATACTCCTGCTATGGAAAACTTGAGGAAGAAAGCACAGTCCAAGGCTATATACTTACTTATAAAATGTTAGAAGAAAATAAGGTTTTTCTCCAAGAAAGGTGGATGAACTCCCCTGAAAATAATAATTAAACAAAAAAATCCAAGTTGCCTTGCCCCACCCTTTTTTTTTTTAATGATTTCCACATTTTCCCCCCTGACATCTCCCCTTGTCTCCTACATCCTATAGCCTTTAAACATCACTTTGTTCATTCCTCCACAGCACCTACCTTATACCAAACCCAAAAAACTGAAGCAGAACCACTCCAACAATTTGTGTGTTGTCTCCCAAGAGAGTAACAGGGAGAGACTAAGACTAATGCCACGGTTATAGGAGGCAAGAGAAAGGGTTTGGAACAATACAAACTAACAGCCTGTGTTTAAATGATTCAACAAAATAAAAATTACTTCAGTGGCAGTATTAATTTTAAGGAGACCCTCCCTCTTCTTGCCTTCCCATCTCCATGACTCTCATTCCCACCCCAGCACTGCAGGTTTCCTTTGGATTTTTCAGATTGGACCAGTTTCCTGAACCACCTCATTATGCATCCCAACTGTAGCTGTAACAGCATAACCACCAGAAAACAAAGAGGAGGCAGCACGCTGCAGTGCTGGAGCAGTTAAGAACCCTAAATTCTTATTCATTTTGTTTTAATTCCTGTATCACTATGCTTTAGTTTAAAGCATTTAAATTGGTTGCCTCTCACCAGCCCACCCACAATGAAAGCCTTCCAGAAGGTCTCTTCTTCCATGTCAACTTTATACGCACGAAGTGATTAAACTCCTAATACACCTCAGTTAAATGTCTGAAATGACATGGCATAAACTCAAGCCACTGTAGCCAACAAACAAGATATAGTACTGTCACTTTAAATTGCAAACACTTAATTCTGTATTTCAAAGTTCTGCTGCACCAGCCACAGGCACAATGAGTTACAATAGGAGCCTGATCACACCACAGTCACAAAATTAACTCTAAGGAGCATAAGTAGTTCACAGAAAAGAACAAGCAACGACAGATCTTGCAACCGGGGTCTAAGGCCACCTTCTCCCTCAAGAGATTTCAGCATCACCACAGTGATAGCATCAGGCAGTGTTTGAGGTTGTTGATGGAGACACTTGGAAAGTTGATAGACAAAGCCTCCATTACATCTCATACTCTAGAGCATGCACCCTGAAGAAAGCAGCGGAAAGCAAAGGAGGAGGATGAATTCAGCATCTGAGATGAACAAACACCTCTATGAGCACAGATTACTGGAGGATAACAAAGATGCACTCTGAGCCTAAGTTTTGGAAATGCTAGAGTTAAGATTTCAAAGTAAGACAGAGGGAGCTTTAGATGCTCTGCTGCTCTGAGAATCAACCCCATCATTCTGTTAAACTTGAGTTCCCACAGCCCTTCATCCTATATACCAGGGAGAAGAGAAAAAAACAAACCCAGAAGACTCTACTGTTCTCCATCCTGCCTCCCCCTCAAGGAGCCTAATAAAGACTGATAATTAACATAAACCATAGATGATAGATTATATATAAGCATTCCATAATGCCAATGTATTCCTAGAGTTCTATCACAGGAACATAAAGAGTGGATGCTGTTTCCCCTCTCATTTTTATTTAATGTTTTAGAGCAAAAGTTTGCTACTTTGTTTCAAGCAGAAAGATGACAACAAAGTCATAGACTTTTACTTGAAAACTTCTCCCAGTTTAATTCTTTATGTCTTGTTAAGGAGCTGGCCAAAAGGATCTCACTCCTTAGCTTATTCAGAAGGGCAATGTACATGAGGAGCTAATCAAGACAAATTTTGTGAGTAAACACAGCCTAACAAAGTCTTCATAAACAGTACAGTTCTGTGGACAAGTAAGGCAGTTTATTTCCCATCCCTCCTCCTGTCCACATGTAGAAGCCTCCTGACCCTGTTTCTCATTGAGCTAGATGTGCTTTCCCTGGTGAGCTTGATCCAGTCACTCAGGTCATCTTCTTCCACCAAGTTTTACTGGCATTTGATGAAGCCGTAGAGTATACACATGGTTAACCTCTGCTCCTCTTTTCACTCTGAGCAGCTATTTTGTATATATACATTCCTTGGTTTTCCACAATTGCACTTTTCAAAACTATACAGCAAACTACTTCTGCAAGGCAAGAGATAAGGAATCAAACAAAATGAGCACAAGTCAAACTTCTGTATCCTGATTGCAAGATAAAACCATCATTCAAAAAAAACTATGTACACAATGAGAAATTCTGAAGAAATAAAAGAGTTTTCTCTCTGATAACTGAAATATGAGGAGATACCACATGTATACAAGTGATTCAAAGGAGAAGGGAAAAAAGCAGATGGCAAGAATCTCCACCCTGCTTACTGAGTCAGAAGTGCAGAGATGCAGACCTCTGCACTGCAGTGGACCTCCCTGGGTCATCCACCAAAGCCAATCCCTATCACAGGTGGTGACCAGACACTTCTGTGTCAGTCAAGTCCTCTTTATGAACTCTCACAGTAAAAGGAAGACTAAGAAAAGCAAAAGGAGGATGTTTCTCCTTTACAATGCACTGATTTGGAGGGAAGGGGGTAAGGATAGAACAGTTCAGGTATGATCTTGGAGGTCTCTTCCAACCTGGTTTATTCTATTCTATTTTTCATTGCTTTGGAGCAGCAATTACAACTCTGCTACCTCTACTCTCCACCAGCACAAAGAGAATATGCCACTCACTCAGCAATGCCCCAATGACACAAAGACAATCTGCTACCACCTTCTGTAACAATTTTGCCCAATTGATCTAATTCACTGCCTGCTAAGTGTCTATCAGACATTTATCATACATTTCAAGACCTATCTGAAAGACCCTTTTTATGCAGCAATACACACAAAGGTAGAGTCAGGATCAAGAACTTCAGCAAATCTGATGACCACAACATTTCATGCAAATACATTGGGGAAAGGGGAAAAGGGAAACCTCCCCATTTATGCAGGCATGAAGAGTGTGAAAAATACAGTGACAACCCAAAATGTACACCATATGACAGAACATTCAGGTTGGAAAATACCTGAAAAATCATCTAGTCCAACCATTAACCTAACACTGCCAAGTCCACCACTAAACAGTGTCCCTAAGCTACTTGTCTTAATTCTGCCTTCAGGGATGGTGACTCAACTGCTTCCCTAGGGAGTCTATTCCAACACCTGGCAACCCTTCCAGTGATGAAATTTTCCCTTGTGTCCAATCTAAAACTCCCCAGGCACAACCTGAGGTGACTTCCTCTTGTCTTAGTACTTGTTGATTTGGAGAAGAGGCCTTACATCGACACAACCTCCTTTCATAAGGTTGCAGAGGGCAAGGTCTCCCCTAAACCTTCTTTTCTCCAGACTAAACATCTCCAGTTCCTTCAGCTGTCCCTTAGAGGCCTTGTTCTCTAGATCCTTCACCAGCCTCACTGCCGTCCTCTGGACACGCTCCAGCACCTCAATGTCCTTCCTGTAGTGAGGGACCCAAAACTGAACCCAGTATTCAAGGGGTGGCCTCACCAGTGCTGAGTACAGGGGGACAATCACTTCCCTAGTCCTGCTGGCCACATTATTTCTGATACAGGCCAGGAAACTGCTGGCTGCCTTAGCCACCTGAGCACACTGCTGGCTCATTCTCAGCCAGCTGTCAACCAATACCCACAAGTGCTCTTCTGCTGGGCAGCTTTCCAGGCACTTTTCACCAAGCCTGTAGTGCTGCATGGAGTTGTTATGAGCCAGCTGCAGGCCCTGGCACTTGGCCTTGTTGAACCTCATGCTGCTGGCCTCAGCCCATGGATCCAGCCTGTCCAAATCCCTCTGCTAGAGCTCTCCTTCCCTCACAACAGCTCCTGCCCAATTCAGCATTGTCTCCAAACTTGCAGGGGGGTGTACCCAATCCTCTCATCCTGATCATTGATAAAGACTTCACCTGATTGTCCCATACATGCCACGTGATGGTACTCAGATAATCTGATCCATAACCTTTGCTGGCACTGAGGTCAGGCTAACAGGCCTAGTTCTCTTGATCCTCCTTCCAGCCCTTCTTCTAGAGGCAAGTCACATCTGCTGACATTCAGTCAACTGGGACCTCCTCTGCTAGCCAGGACACTAGCAAATAAGTAGCTTGGTAAGTACTTTACCCTGCTCCCTCTGTGCCCTTGGGTGAATCCCATTCAGCCCCAGGGAACTTTGTGTATCTAAGTGTACATGTAACAGGGCACTAACCATTTCTCCTTGGGTTATGGGGGTTTTGTTCTGCTCCCCATCCCTGTGTCCCAGCTCAGGGGGGCAGGTACTCAGAACAACTGGTCTTACTGTTAAAGGCTGAGGCAAAGAAAGCTTTATGTACGTCAGTTTTGTCCTCATCCTTTGTCACTCTGCTTCCCTCCATATCCATAAAGGACAGAGGTTCTCCTTAGCTCTCCTTTTGCTGCTGATATATTTATAGAAACTTTTTTCATCATCTTTTACAGCAGTAGCCAGACTAATTTCTAGCTGGGCTTCAGCCCTTCTAATTTTCTCCCCGAATAACCTCACGACATCCTTGCAGTCCTCCTGAGTTGCTGGATCCTTCTTCCAAAGGCCACGAATTCTCCTCTCCTTCCCCAAATTCCAGCCACAGCTCTCTGTTCAGCCAGGCCAGTTTTCTTTCTGGCTCATCTCTCAGCACATGGGGACAGCCTGCTCCTGCAACTTGAAGAGTTCCTCCTTGAAGACCGTCCTGCTTTCCTGGACTCCTCGGCCCTTCAGGACTGTCTCCCAAGGGACTCTGTCAACTAGTCTCCCAAAGAGACCAAAGTTTGCTCTCCAGAAGTCCAACATGACAGTTCTGCTGACCCCCCCCTTTACTTATCTAAAGACTGAAAACTCTACCATTTTGCCATCACTGTGCCCAAGATGGAACCCAACCTAAACTGTCACACCCACAAATCCTTCTCTCTTCATGAAAACAGGTCCAACAGGGCACCTTCTTACTTGGCTCAGTCACCAGCTGTGTCATAAAGTTATCTTCCACATGCTCCAGAAATGTGGTAGAGTGTTTCTTCTCTGCAGCCAGTATTTCCAGCAGACACTAGAATGATGATCTCACCACATTCACTACCTTGATCATGAAAAAATTTATGCCAGTTAAGTCTTAAAAATCTCACACACAGTGTTCCCCATATTCCAGAGCTTCTACTCATAGGAAACATTGTTTGACAACCAAAATCTCATGGAAATTCAAGTGTACCTAGGCATGTGATCAAAGGAAACATCAAACTGCAGACATTGAATTGGAAACTGATTAACAACATTGCATTATGGTGTACAATAGCTTATTCCTTTAAGTTCTGGCAGGTGTGACCGCACATATTTCTCCTTCAGCTAGTAAGTTTTAGGTGCTTTTCATAGTCATTAGTGATGTTGTATATGGACATAAGCCATCTATAAGCAGCTCTGCTAATATCAAGCCTCTGCTTCAGTTAAAATCTAGTACCCAAAACAGAATTCTCAACACATTTTCACAGAAAAAATGGTATGAACAATAGTACCAAGAAACTGTATTAAAGCTTCTAGCATAGTAGCTCCCCATACAATTTCTAGCTAGGAACTGAGCTCTTATCAGAGCTCATCAGAGGGTTCTGTTTATCACTTGCAATTTACTAGCAATTAGATGACTGAATTCCTACCAGCAAAATATTCCAAAATAAATCATCCTATTCCAGCACAGAAAGCACAATTATTCCATATGCAGTTAGGGTATGAGCTTAGACACTCTGCATGCTCACAAGAAAAGAAATATATTAAAAATAAATTAAAAAGCCACCAAAAAAAACCCAAAACAACAACAAAACCCCCACAAACCTTCTCCTAGCTTGTTCCATCTTTACTGCATCACAACACAGACAAGAAGCAATGGGCTTCTCAAATGGAGAACAGATCAAATCTCAAAGGGACTCAAGCCAGGGCTCTCAGACAAAGAACCTGGTAATGTTTTTTCCACTCTTCCAACATTACCACCAGTTAAAAACACAGTGGTATAAAGAAACAATGCAAAGAGCACTGAGAAAAGTACATGCATATTCACTACCACTAGGTCAAGCTGACAAGAGGATGCTTGTGCTTTCTTCTACCACTTCTTAACTCTCTTCTTGAGGAATCACCAGACAAGAGGTAGGGGAAAACAAGAGTTTGACCACAACATGAATGTTTTCTTGTATCCAGGGCAAAACTGGAAGTTTGACTGCTCATGCTGCTCACAAATGTAATACAAACAAGTTCAAGAGTTGGTAAAATGCAATTTTAACTTTTTTCTTCCTTCTCTTCAAAGGAAAGAGATACTGTGAAAGCAGGCAGCGTATCGCAGACTCTAGAACATCCTGACTGGGCCTTATCTTTCAGCAAGGCCAAAGAGAATTCACTTTTGATTACACATCAGCCTCAACTTTTGAGACTTTGGGTTGAGGGTTTTTTTCCTCCCTCTCCCTTCCTTTCCTTTGTTTACAATGAAAGTAAATTCATGTACATGCAGAGTGAAGAAAACAATGCTTTTGTAAGTGTCCCAAAGCAAGGCGTACCTTAGGGGTCAGTAGTAGCGGAAAGGCTCGGCTGAAGAAGTCAAGGAATGGCATAGCTAGACACCAGCAGGACACAGCTGCACCAGTGGTGCTGAACACGACTCTGGGTCTTCCATTTTTCCAGTCAGTCAAGACTGAAGTCTGGGAGGTGACCCAGGTCAGAATAGTAACAATGCCAACTTTTGATTTTCTTTTTTTAAACAAGGCAAGCTCGATAGAAACAGAATCACACGTTAGGATTCCCTTGCCAGAGTACAACAGCCTCTCCTGCATTATTTCAGAGCAGTACATGTCAGCTTACATAGTGTTTGTGTCCTCTCTCAGAAGTACTAAACAGTGTCCTTCTACATAGCACACCAATACCATTGGAAGTGGTTAAAAATCTTGAGAATACTTTTCATTATTATTTTAGGAGGCAAAAAAATAAGTCAGAAACTAATTGATTGTTTGTTTGAGGGAGAAGGCATCAAAAATAAGTGAAGAGAAACCACCCTGTGTCTAGTTCTGGGCCCCTCAGTTTAGGAAGGATGTTGACTTGCTGGAGCATGTCCAGAGAAGGGCAACAAAGTTGATGAGGGGTTTGGAACACAAGCCCTATGAGGAGAGGCTGAGGGAGCTGGGCTTGCTTAGCCTGGAAAGGAGGAGACTCAGGGGTGACCTTATTGCTCTCTACAACTACCTGAAGGGAGGTTGTAGACAGGTGGAGGTTGGTCTCTTCTCCCAGGCAACCAGCACCAGAACAAGAGGACAGTCTCAAGCTGCACCAGGGGAGGTTTAGGCTGGAGGTTAGGAAGAAGTTTTACACAGAGAGAGTGACTGCCCATTGGAATGGGCTGCCTGGGGAGGTGGCGGAGTCACCATCATTGGAGGTGTTCAGGAGGAGACTTGATGGGGTGCTTGGTTGCATGGTTTAGTTGATTAGGTGGTGTTGGATAATAGGTTGGATGCAATGATCTTGAAGGTCACTTCCAACCTGGTCTATTCTGCTCTATTCTATCAAAGTGCAATTTCATTGACTCGGTTGGAAAGCGTAGGTCTCAGTCCAGTTTCCAGCAACAACTCAGCAGGTTAGTCAGCTCTGCAGAAACTGCTGTACATCACCTGCCCTGTCTTGGAGGCCACTCACACAATTAAGTCACACAAATTCTCACAAAGAATTAAGGTAGGCACTGAGGTCTGAGAAGCTAGCCCTGCCAAAACTGCTTCCAAGCCTTTTAAAGTTCTAAGAACTCCAGTTTCAAAACACATTAGTCTGAACAGGATACGAAAAAGTGAATATATGTTTTAATTAAGAAGCCACCCCACCCAAATGGGGATCCAGCTGTAAATTCTTAAATATACCTTTATCTCAAATTACAGGGAAGCCAAGCAAGCATTCAAGTTTATTATGTTTTATGCCCTCATTCCGGATAACAACCTGCCAAACTGCTAGGACAGCAACAGGAATTGTTCAGTACAGCTCCTATGAAGGGACCCTTCTCACAGCAGAATTATTGCCCTTTTGCTGCGCTTCAAGGATGGTTTAGTTTAACATGACCTAAAAAGGAAGGGAGAAAGGGGGTATGCAATGATTTTCTTTTCAACATTGTATCAAGATTCCAAAAGGACTTTTTTGCACACGTTTCCACAACAGGAAGATGGGGGGGGGGGGAAGTTATCTCCAAACCTACACGTTTTACTCCATTTCACCACAAACTTTATACATAGACAAAACCAAATTACCAAGGGTTTTACTTAATCTGAGTATCCTTTAAAATGTAATAAAGAAGGGGATAGTATCTCCCTAGTTCTTCAGCTGAAGGTTAAGGGAATTTCTGACGGTAAGAAGAGGTTTCCTTTACAACAAACACACAAACAAGTTTTCTGTTTCATTTTAATAACCTTTGGATTTTATTCATGTACTATAGAAACAGATTCACTTCTTCAAGAAAAATTTACCTCGAGCCTTACGAAGCACTAGCAACTAAAGAAAATACTGAAAAATAAATGAATGAAATCATGACCTTCCTGTTAAAGACATTCACAACCAACTGCTTTCTTACAGGAAACCATGCTTAACCCGCCCCAGGCTGCAAAAGTGTATTAAAGCACACATTTAAGCAAAAATGCAGGTTTCCTCGATCCCAAAGCCTCTGAAGTATGACTTAAGAGATCAAAACCCAAACTACATCAAAATACATACCACTCTACTAGAAATTACACTAACAGATTTAAAAATCAAGTGATCTGAAGAACACCAAACTTGCAAGAAGATCCAAGAACCTCCCATAGGTATTTAAGTCTGTTAATACAAAGCCCAAAAGCTGTCGGCCTGTCTAAGGACGTTCCCAATACCAGAAACAGTAAGAAAAGCCAAAATCAGAGGCAAGATCTATTTTTTAAATGTAAAAGTGCTCTCATACTCCAAATCAGAAGGCATAGTAGTTTGGTTGCTGATTTAACCAGAGAACACAAATACATCCATTTCATGTACCGTCAGTTTCAAGAAAAGAGGAAACACTGCTCTCCTCTCCACGTTAACAAAGTTTAAGACATAGGTGTCTAAACTAATAAATAACTTTCCTTTTTTTAACAGGCATTCTTTCTGCAGTATACAAATGCAGCTACCTTTCTAATATGCCACCTAAAGTGCAGAGACAATAGATAAAAAAATACAACTTCAAACAAATCAAGATAAGCTAATACAGAAGGTAGGTCTAGAAAACAAAACATTTCAGTCAGATGAAAACTCAAAAGTGACAATACTGAGAAGTGTTTATCACATACACTTGGCCAAAAGGACCTAGCCATTCAAAATCCACCTATAAACCTCAGAAACCAGTTATGCAACAAAAAAAGCACTCTAGAATATAGGTGGGGAAAAAAAAATCCAGATCTTCTTTAATGAAGCTCAGCTAATGTGCGACAAACCGAACCCAGAGACTGCAGCATCCCCATCATTCAGTCAGTTTGTTGTTCTCCAAAGACTGAGTAAAGGTGAGCCAATGGCTACATGCACACCTAGCAATCAACACCCATGGTAAAAAACAACAATCCATCCGTGGATGGAATCAACAGATGGCAACAAGTGACACAGACATGAATAGCTTTCAAAATGCTAACCTAAACATAGAAAGCACTGAAACCGCCCCTCAAATCCCCTCACAGGTACCTCTCTTACTTTGTTTTCAAAGGAAGATTAAAAAATCCTGGAACGGTACAGGAAACAATGCTGCAATGCACTCAGACTGCCTGCCCTTTTCATGAAGCAGGGCATGTTATGGGTAAGACAGTTACAGACAAGAAATATATGGGTTTGATGGTGCCAAATCTACCCACAGTGACAATCACTTGTTGAATCATATATAAACACGCTCCTATTTTCAACTTAATAACAGTCCCAGTATCATTAGACAGCTCTGATACAGAGAGTATTTAGGTTACATAACTTTCTCTTATTCCTTCCTTGAAGGTAAGAAAAAATAGCCTCCAACTGTAGCTCTAAACACAACTTCCAGCAAATAAGTAGCATTAACAAAAGACAACCTGATCCTTGCACCAGCCCAAACAGACTACATTCTGATTATTTCTGCAAATGAACAACCATCTAGCAAGTAAACAGCAGCACCAGCCTCAAGCATTCACAATACAGCCTGCCCATCTCCTGCAAACCCTGCATGGGATGCATCCATCTTCTCCGACATTTTTAATCGTTTATTCCTTTAATGGAAGCACCGTTCCCCCATCCCCGGAAAAACTTCACAATTCTTGCAAAAGACTATTCTTCTGGGATACGAAAACAGGTGGGCACCTCTCCACAGAGCAGGAGGGCCTCTTTATACACACGTAAACGTATTTGCTTAGAAGAAAAACTGGGGGGAGTGGGTGGCGTAAACGTGCCAAGAAAACTTCTCAAGAGCCCTTTCACAAGACCTCCTCGTACCGAACACTTGTCCTCCAATTCACCGATGAAACCCCCACATCCCCTTCCACGCAACCTCCCGCACCTCCGAGGGCGCCTCGGCCTCACCAGCAGGATCTGGCGGACCCGACCTGGAGCCTCCCTCCCCAGGCCTCCCGCACACGCCGACACGCCCTGGCTAGGCCTGGCCCGGCCCGACCCTGCCCTGCCTAAGCGCGGGTGCCCCTTACCTGAAACCCTCCCTCCCCACACCTTGGCCCCCGCCGCTGCCTTCCCCGGTGCCCCCGCCGCCGCGCGAGGTACAGGCGGGGCGGGGGCGGCTCAGCAGCGCGGACGGCGGGGTGCTGCTGCGGGCCGGGGGACGGTCCGGGTGAACGGCGGGGGCCCGGGGGCGTCCCGCTCCATTCTCCCCTCACACACACACACACAGGAAATAACACGGGGTCAGCTGACCCCCGCCAGCCAATAGCGGCGGGCGCTGGGGAGCAGCGCGCGCCAGCGGGGACGGCGCGAGGCGGCGGGACCCGGCCGGGCGAGGGAGCGAAGGGAAAGGGAGCGAAGGGAGGGGGAGCGCCGCGCGCGCGCCGGCGCGGGCCCGAGCCCACATGTATGTGTGTGTGTGTGTGTGCCTGCGCGCGCGCGGCAGCGGGCGCGGGGGAGGCGGCTCCGTCGCGGCCCCCGCCCCTACCCTCCTACCACGCGCCGGCTTAAAGGGGCCGCGCGCCACCGCCGCTGCGCTGGGGGGGACGGCGGAGGGCGGCAGCATCAGCAGGTCCCTCCCCTGGAGGAAACAGTTTTAAACCGGAGCGGGGTAGATTTAAGTTAGATATAAGGCAGTTCTTTGCAATTGCCATTCCCCAGCCCCTGCATCCGCCTCGTCGGGCACCAAGCCCCGCGCCCGGCGGCTCTTCAGGGCGAAGGCGGCGCAGCCGCCGCCGGGTGAGGGAAGTCGGCGCATCCCACTAGAAGCAGAGCAAGGCTGGGAGCCAGGCCCCCTTCCGCCTTTTTCAGGCAAAGGACCGGGGCACTTTCCATTTCGGTCTTCTCATGCATCAATACCTCCTCTCTTCCCACCCCCCCAGTTATTTTAAGAACCGAATTTATTCCGTTCGGCCACTCCCCACCGTCCAGCCTCCTCCCTGGCAGAAGGCAGGCAGCTGAGGCCGGCGCCGGAGGGTTCCCGGTGACGCCCGGAGTTCCGCAGCACATCCTGAGCCGGCGGTCAGGACGCACGCCGGGTCTAGGCAGGCCCCGAACCGGCGGTGCCTTAGCGGAGGCGCGGGGAGCTCGGGACACAACATGGAGGCTGAGGGCGGCTCGGTACGCCGTGCCCGGCTCGAGGTACCGGCGGTGCGCGGGCTCGCCTCCCCGCCGCCGCACGCCCGGCTCGATCGCCGCGGTGCTCCCACAGTCCGTTGCCCCTTAGACAATTAGAAACAGCACTCCCAGTCCTCCCCCGTCCCCCCTCAGTCTTTAACTGGGGAGTCCACCATGGGTAGTTGCACTTCTGCACCGGAGGAACGAGTCATCTTTTTTTTTTAAGAACAGACACTAGTTTTTTGGGTTTAATTTCGGAGAGTGAGGGGGCACGCAGACTGGTGGAGGGGGCAGCTTGAGAGCAAGGATGCAGCACCTGTCAAATCATCATCTCCTCCACTTAAGCCTGCATACCAGCAAAGGCAGCTCTGCATCACACTACAGTTCCCTCCATCTGCCACTCAGAGCGTTTCACGTGAAAAGGCAGGAGCCTGGCAGCCTGAGAAGCTTTAAGTGCTGGGCAGAGAAAACTCGAGCATCATTTAAAACTTGCTTTGCCAGGAACTTCACTGAGCAGATAATGGCAGTTTCCAATAGCCACCCTGTTAACCAAGCTTTGTTCCCCAGATCCTCTACAAGCCTTACCCTGAAAGAAGGCCCTTGCTTACAGCTCATCTCAAAAAGCAATGATCTGCTTAGGACTGTGTTGTAAGCACAGCCAGTTGACAGCTCCACTGATGGCTCCCCCACAGGTGACTTGCTCTTCATGAAAAATAAATACAAACCACTGTGTCTCGTTCCACACATTATCTATCAAAAAATAGTTTGGAGATGGCTGAAAATATGTCCAGGTAACACTGCAAAGATGGCAATAGTCTGGGGGGGGGGGGGAAATAGTGCAGATAACAATTACACATGCTCCTACCATTTGTCTTTCACGGTAACAATCTGTGGGTGTTGGGAACTCTCAAGCTGCCTGCCAGGCAACTGTGCAGCACTCAGGAAGAACTTGCCGGCTCTCTGCTCCTCTTTGGACTCAAAAGGTGATGGCTCCTTTCAGCGGCAAGTCTTCTGCTGTGATCTAGGCATTCTCTCCTCTAGATGAGATTACTGCAATATGCTCTGCACTGGATACCTGGGAATTGCAGCTGGAGCACAGAGTGGCTGCCTTCCTGCGTGCTCTCGCAGTACATATGCCCCTGCTCTCCTCAGCACTTGCTGCCCATTCGCAAAGGCATGCAGGAGGTGGAGGTCATCGCTTCCCTCGCCTGGAGAAGAGGCTCCAACAGCACATTCACTGTCACAAACCCTGAGGTTGCTCCAGTCACAGACAGCCTTAATCTTGTTGACTGCCACGGCATGCTAAGAGCTTGGTTGGAGCAGCATTTCCTCTGGGGACCCAGGGCTGTGAAAAAAAGCTGTAGTGGGGTGGGGGAACTCGATAAGGTTTTTAGAATTTGATTTTTCCATTATCTGTTGTCTTATTTGGAAACAAAATGTCACTTGAGGTCAATCCTTTATGTAGATTTATAAGGTAAGAGTGTTTAGAGCACTCTTAAATTACACTTACCTTAAGATAAACCTCTTTTGTGTACACATGAGAACGTAACTTACTTACATATAACCTTGTCATAGTTCTTGTTTTACCTGACATCCAAAATTAGCTTGCATCATGAATAGTAGAAGTTTTGTTAAATGCTCAAAAA
Organism: Melanerpes formicivorus; assembly: GCF_026170545.1. Taxonomy (NCBI): domain Eukaryota; kingdom Metazoa; phylum Chordata; class Aves; order Piciformes; family Picidae; genus Melanerpes; species Melanerpes formicivorus. Next base: position 21,818,739 of record NW_027142360.1, read on the forward strand.
GGCACTACAAAGCTACATGGACAACTCACATTGACAAGTCAAATATTTCTCAAAGGACCAAAAGTGAGTGCATCTGCCTACTTAAACACCTGTATCGCTAGTCTGCTGCAACGTAGTAGCATTTCCTACCTCTGCTAATGATGACCTGGAAGTATTACAAGGGAAGTAATCCTTGATATCAGTACAGGCTGGGGGGGATGATGAGATTGAGAGCAGCCCTGCAGAAAAGGACTTGGGGGTACTGGTGGATGAGAAGCTGGACATGCAACAATAAGCACTTGCGCCCAGAAGGCAAATTACATCCTGGGTTGCACCAAAAGAAGCATGGCCAGCAGATAGAAAGAGGTGATTCTGCCACTCTACTCTGGTGAGACCTCACCTGGAGTACTGTGTCCAGCTGTAGGACACCCAGCACAAGAAGGACATAGACCTGCTGGAGCAGGTCCAAAGGAGGACCACAAAGATGATCAGTGTACTGGAGCACCTCTCCTACAAGGACAGGCTAAGAGAATTGGGGATGTTCAGCCTGAAGAAGAGAAGGCTCTGGGGAGATGTTATAACTACATTTCAATATCTGAAGGGGGCCTACACACAGGCTGGAGAGAGACTGTTTAGAAGGGCTTGTAGTGACAGGACAAGGGGCAATGGTTTGAAACTGGAACAGGGTAGATTTAGGTTGGACTTAAGGAGGATGTTCTTTACAGTGAGAGTGGTGAAATACTGGGATAGATTGCCCAGAGACGTGGTGGAGGCCCCATGCCTGGAAACATTCAAGATCAGACTTGAGGTGGCCTTGGGCAGCCTGATCTAGCTGGAGGTGTCCCTGCTGACTGCAGGGGGGCAGGACAAGAAGACCTTTGAGGGTCCCTTCTAACCCAATGCAATCTGTGAATCTTTGAAAGCACGACAGGAGCTGCTTTTTGAAGTATTTAAAAGCTCAAAGCTACACAACTGACTTTAAAGGATGAAATGGAAGTTTTTAAAAGATGAAATGAAGTTAAAAAACCCCTCATGATGTAAAAGGCAGGCAACTGCCACTGCTACCCTATTTGTCAGCTGTTGCACTACAGCAGGTACCCCTGGTAATGCACAGAACCAGAACAAAGTTTCCACCACTACAGTAGTTAAATGGCATAGAAAGCAGAGACACCATACCCTTTACAGCTTTTGAAGTGATGTATCAGGCTTTAACATACAACCTCACCCAGTTTAATGGAGAATTCAATTACCTCAGAAACTAATTTTTGGCTGTCTGCAGACTCTGGATGAAAAACTGCTGTCATTAGTACACCTTGTTCATATCACTGAGTTTTTCTTTGCCACTGAACACTTCACTTTCTTTCCAAAAAAAGAGAAAAAAAAGGAGGAAAAAGAAAGGGAAAAGAAATAAGAAATTCAACAATTCAACCTCCTGCCCTGGCCATTCAGTGCCAAGTACTTAACCACCATCAGTTACACCAAAAAAATTCATTAGAAATAAAACCCTGTCAGGACTAACGAAGAAAGTAACTCCTTCACGCTGCCAGGGCTCTAAGCCGGCAAACACCAGATCAGGGCAGGAATCTAACATCCATGCAAGCAGTCCTAGGGTAAAGCCATCACTATATATGCTACTGTTACACTTGCAACCTATAAGCAAATCATCCTTCAGTTCTGAGAAGGAAAAAACAAATAGCCAGGGATTTAAGGTCAGAAGTGGTTACTTATCAAAACAAATCCGTAAAGGATCAATTGCTAACCACTGCAACAAACTAAACAGGCCTGTATGTAAATTTCCAGCAAACAGATTCCATCATCAAAGAGTAAGCACTATGAATTGAGCAGATGTGCTACACCACTGTCATAAGAAAAGATTGAAGTCTCTGCTTTCAGTGCAAGAAAATCAGTTCAGCAGTAATTGCTCAGGAGGCACTATGGTACTACCAGAACAGATAGCTTCTGAGTCCTACCCATTTCCTCCCAGACACCCTCCCCCCACCTCCTAATCGAAGTGCTTCTGAGGATAGAGGCACAAACAAGGCAGAGTGAGGCAGGAAAATGGCCTCAAGACTTGGCATCATCCTCTGTAATGGATGGATGAGAGATTATGGGCAACAAAGTCCCCTAAGTAGCCCTCAGGGTTAGTGCCATTGCTCCTACCAGTGCTGCCACATGCAAGCAGCACTGACTCTCCTACTGCACATGAACTCTGCAACAGCAGAAGCAAAAGAAAAAAGCTTCCCCCCCCAACATCTTGTGCCTTAATGCAAGGCTTACCTTGCACATCCCTTTCTCCTCTCCCACAGATCCCAGACACAAAAGGTCCTCCTAACCACAAGGGGACTGCCAAATAGAGAGTCGTCCTCTGTGTTTGAGGTCACCACTTCTGATCTAGCCGTAATTCAGTAATCACTCAGTTTATGTGGCTCTCCAGAAGCATACATTAGCAGCTTGTGGGGGGGAGAAATGGAAGCATGACACCGTTCCTGACCTCAACCACCTCTCACCTCCACACACCCTCTGAGCTCCCTCTGCCTAGAATGGGGAAGAACAGAGAGCGATGCAGCTTGGGGGAATGGAGAAGGAATCTGCAGACAGCATATGCTGGGAAGGCTCTGAGTGCCCCAGTGTATGTCAGAAGAAAGATAATTTCTGAATGCAGCTGTTGGGGTCCTCTGAGAGATGTCATCTTCTTTACAAAAGATTTCCTTACTGATGAAAAGCACTGAACTAGCAGCACCAGGAAGCTGAAATCTCCACAGAGTCAGGCATGCAGATTTCTCACAGGCACGGCATCTGTCCCCTCCAAGTATTACCCTCATCCTAATCCTTTCCCCTGTTACACAATTTCATGTCATGCACAGGCTCACCACTGCACTTTTATGGCTTTCATCTAGAGGCACTTAGATGCTATGGGAATGGGCATTAGAGACTAGCTTGAAGATAGATAACACAAAAGATGACAGCAAGATCGGGCACCTACAGGTCACACAACCAGGGACTGAAACTTATATTCACGGTGGGACAGCTACATCTTTAAGCAAGTGCAGCGCAAGGGCAGCTTAGCCTGTGTCTCTTTCTCCAAGAAAGACATCAGTATGGTTGCACTCATTAGCATTTCCTACCTCTCTTCCTATCTAGCCCCAGGATTTCCCCTACCTTCCTCCTATTTCTTTTACACTTACTTCAGATGAAGTGTTACATCTGACCCTACAGAAGGGAGAAGCAGTATCAGATGCCTCCCAAGGAACTGCAGCAAAGATGGAGAGGGTTCTCCTCTCATTAATTCACCAATGTTGAACTTTTCCCCTTAAGACAGCCAAAGGATCTATCTGCTTCTTGGGAAGTATTCTGGATGAGCACAGACTCTCAACACACTGACTGTCATATCCTGGGTGCATCACTCAGAACTGGCTCTCCTCCAGACACAAGAAGCACCTCTGTAAGCCACAGTGTAAGTCCTACAGCCTAATGCCTGCAACAGAGCAACAACTGGATTGAAAGACTTTGGAGCATCTCAAAGGAAGGAAAATGATAGAACAGCTGAAGCTAGGTATGCTGAATCATAGAAGCAGAAAAATTACAGCACCTGAATGTGAGACAATTCTGCTCCATCTTTTAATGCCACAGCACTTCTGTCCTCTCATCTTCCTGTTATAAGGAGCTGATTAGTGAAAATGAGATCTTTGTGTCTTAAGATCTGTTCAGCTTCTGCCTATTCCTTTTACCTCCTGGTAAAAAGCTGCTTCTGGAAGAATCAGTTGCTGTGCAAGTGGTTGTGACGGTGCAGACAAAAGAAACTGAATCTGCTAAAAAAAACCCCAAGCCAACCCAAACCAACAAACAACAGAAGCTGGACTTTTGAGGAAAAGCCAATTGCATTTCCATGCATATGTCCAAAGTAATAAAGGTGGAAATTAAAATAGAAAGCCACACAAATACGATTCCCTAGCAAGGCTGTCTCCAGCAAGGCAGAAAAGGCCATCAATAAATCTTCATTATCTCAATTGCTGAACATATCTAAATAAAAGGAGAAATTCAAATATTGGAAGAGCTCCTCTTTTTAAATGGTCTTACACAAAACAAACTCTGTCCTGCCTGAACCTGTTTTACAGAAAAGGATTTTTAAACTTTTGTCTCAGCATTCTGCTGGCCTTTCACAGAGGTTTCATTTTGCTGGTGGTTTTTTTTCCCCCCTCTGCCTACAGGGAAGTGGGAATTTCCAGGCTTAACAAGCTTCAATCCCCATGACACACAGTCCCAAATTTTAGAGGCAACTAAGATTTTGATTCTTATTTGGCTCCCTGTTGGTTTCCTCCCTGATGCATGCAATAGCTGTTTTGAATCTCAGCTGTTCCAACAGGAGTGGTAAAAAAAAGGTCCCCAAAGGAACAGCATTAGTTCTTCCAGTCACCTTGCTGCTACTGCACTCCAGAACTCAGGCACATGAAATAGCACACGAGAAAAGGTCACAGCAGCAAGAGGCCAAAGCACGGGGCATCCAACTGAACCAAAACCAAGAGGTCTTCTACATTATTCTAGTAAGAAGGCTGTAGTAGTTATCTAAGGATCCACCAAAGATAGATGTTGCATGAAATCTCATTAACTTCTTGTCACAGAAACTGACTTCTGCTTTCTGTTACACACTGTGATGTTCTCCAGTCCTGATTCATCAGAGAGACTGGCTTATTAAAAAATATTTTTAAAGTTCCACCACAGTTTACTTCTGTATCTCCTATTGCTAAAAAACCCAGGAGAAACTCCTCCCCACCCCCCCCAGCTTCAAACACAATCACATCAACTATTTTGTATCAGAAGACTCATAAAAATACATTAAATGCTCAAACCTTCTAATTGTACTTTTCAAAAGACATTAATGAATGTCTCATTTCAGGGCTCTGCATTGCTTTGAAGCCACACTTAAAATCTAAGTCAGGATTGGGTTACATGAGAGCATACACACCTCATGAGGTGCTGCAGCACCTCATGGAGGTGCTGGAACGTGTCCAGAGAAGGGCCATGAGGATGATCAGAGGGCTGGAGCACCTCTCCTATGAGGACAGACTGAAGGAGTTGGGGCTGTTCAGTCTGCAGAAGAGAAGGCTCCGAGGTGACCTAATTGTGGCCTTCCAGTATCTGAAGGGGGCCTACAGGAAGGCTGGGGAGGGACTTCTCAGGATCTTGGTACTTGGGGTACTTGGTGCCATGGGTTAGTTGTTTGGGTGGGTTGGATTGGTTGATGGGTTGGACACGATCATCTTGAAGGTCTCTTCCAACCTGGTTTGGTTTATTTTGGTTTATTCTAAATCTCAGGTAGTGATAGGACTAGGGGGAATGGAATGAAGCTGGAGGGGGGGAGATTCAGGCTGGATGTGAGGAGGAGGTTCTTCACCATGAGAGTGGTGAAACCCTGGAATGGGTTGTCCAGGGAGGTGGTTGAGGCCCCGTCCCTGGAGGTGTTTAAGCCCAGGCTGGACGAGGCTCTGGCCAGCCTGATCTAGTGTGGGGTGTCCCTGCCCATGGCAGGGGGGATTGGAACTAGATGATCCTTGTGGTCCCTTCCAACCCTGACTGATAGTATGACACTATGACTTTAAACAAAAGTTGGGGAAAGAAGATTATTTTTATTCCCACCACCTAACCCAAATGATGACAATGCCTTGAAAGCTATCAGATGACAGAGGGAACTATCCTGGGTTAAGAAAATCATCATTTAACTCTGTAAATACTGGACAGACCTGTCTCTAGAAAATCCAAGGCACACAGGAAAATTTTAGTAACTTGCTTTGCTTCAGGATTTGTGGGACTCATTTAGTTACCTACTGAAGTTCAAATTAACAAATCCTCTGCTTCTATATTGGGGTTTTCGCCATCCCTCTTGAAGAGGTTATCTCCAGCGGCTGGGAATCCTGCTGGCCCTCACATTTGTCCTGAGAAGCGATTTTAGGACTGAAGGCTTCCCAATTAACTTTTCTGTAAATGTGCTCAGAGTAATTAGGCCTTAACAAAACGCTGTCAGCTCAATCATGGCTCTGAAAACGAGGTAGGCAGCTCTTCTTAGGACATCACCAGTGAGCACAGAAACAAGAACAGAAGCCTCAAGAAGCACAATTCATTTCAACCTACCAACTCAATTAAGTATTCACCTGTTTTGTCAAGTTTTAGAAAGAGCCCAAATTCACATATTAAACAAAAAGCTGTCCTAACTCAGAACTGCAGCATTTGGAGGGTGGAAGGGGGGGCCAGCAGTCCTCAAGGTGTTTCCTCAATAACCCTGGCTGAACCGTGCTCTAATGAAGAAATGTTCCTTACCTCTGCGGAGACAAAGCATTTCACCAGAAGTGAAATTTCATACTCCCTCAGGTACCTGCCCACAGTTCAGAGATCTGCCCATGCAGGCCAAGTCTTTCCACAGCAGGGAGCATGAGGTGGGAGAAGGGATGCCTACTCTTCTCCTCAACTACCAATGCTTCAGACTCTTACAGTAATTCATTCCACAGGCTGAAGATCAAGGTGTCGGCTTATTGCTAATATTGATGAAAAAGGGTAGTCACCCTATTTATAATCAGCTAGCATTATCTCATCTTGAGCAACAGCAAGTCAGCAGCTAGCCTTAGGTGATAAGTAGGGGGTTTCCTTAACAGTCCTCTTCATTGAGATTGAAGAGATGCTTAAAAAAAAAAAAAATAGGGAAAAAACCAGTGGTGGTCACAAGAAAAGGTGAATATTGGAACAGAGCGGGGGGGAGCAAACCAATTAACACTTTCAGCTTGTTCCACTTCACTGCTGACTGAACATTCTCCTCTGATACAAACATTGCCTGCCTATAGCTTTTTGAGAGACCCTTGCACATCCTCACTGATTACTTCCCCTACTCAGAGAGACAGACTGTCCTTTACCCTAAATGCTTTTATCCTCTTGATGAGGTCTCTTACCCAGCTGGATCCTGCCTTCTTCTCCCACTGCAATCTCTGAGCCCAAGAGAAGACACCTGGGGACCTTCCACTTTGCTTAGGAAAGAGATTTAATCTTTTCATATCCTAGCATGGGGCTGAAGTGATGCATGCTTTTCCCCTCCCTGAACACCTATGGTTACAGTCCTGGGTGACAGATGTCCCCAGCCAAAGAGAAATCAAAGGAAAGGGTTTTCTCCACTGTTTTCTGCACTTTCAGGAGTCATTTAAAAGCAGAGGTAGGTAAGGAACTGAGGAAGACCCCATAGGGAACAATCCTGCTGTACCCAGACAAGATGATGAGGGCTTAAAGTCTCCTTTATACCTAATCTGGGCTAAATCACATCCTCAAGGTCCTCTGCCTTCAGTTTTTCAGGGCATACCTTGCTCATGGCCCTCTACCTTGCTGGCTCACATGCCACATGCAGTTCCACCTGGTCATTCACCACTTCTCTCCCTAGGACTAGAGGCCCCCAGAGGTACAAAGGAGAACCCTTTGATGGGTCATTTGGCTTCATCCTTCAAGGGAGCTTCGATGTGATTCACAGGTTCACTTCCCAGCCAAGCCTGCAAGCCAACAGACAGCACTCAGCAGAGATAATGATTTTTATCTTCAAAGTGCTTTACAAACTAACAAATCCTTGCTTCCCCTCTGAGAGAAGAAAGAAAAGGGGGGGTGAGGGGGGAATAACCCTAAACATCCCCGCTGTTATGGAGCAGAGATGCAAATAACACCAAAAGTCCTTTCATGTCAAAGCAGGGGCAGAGGAGAGCAGTCCTGCTGTGCAGCAGTGCTTTGGGGTTGTGGATTTGATTTTTATACCAGAAACCTGGATTCAAATTCTGTTTCCAATCTCTGTGGACGGTACAGTAGAGCAGAGGTTCTCAACCCATGGCCAGCAGGTCCCTTCCTGAGGGCTGTGGAATAGGGAGTCTGAGATTCGGGCAGCAGCGTCTTCCAAGAATTCACTTGCCTGTTCAGACTGCAAAAGTGCTGCACAATTAATTATACATCTGTGCTACAAAAGATCAGCTCTGTAACTGCAGGGGGTGCTATTCATCAGCCTTGAAAGGCATTGGCAAAAGACAGCCAGGGTCCAGTAGTTGAAATAAGGAAATAAATAACTACAAAAGGAGGATGCGCTCTGGGTCGTTAGGAGTGAAGTGCAGCGGCGGGACCCGAGTGACCTGGGAGCAGAGAGGAGCCCGGAGCTGGAAGGGATGTGGCACTTTGCCCAGGAGCTTCACGACCCAGAGCAGCGCAGAAGCCACCGGTCATCGCGGTGAGGTGCGTAGGCAGAGCGCTGGCGGCAAGGCGCCTGCCTGACACCTGCGTGCACTTTTCCTTCCTCAGCCCTCCCCTTTCGAGGAGGCAACAAAACACCACAATCCCAGCACCAAGAGTCCAGTCCGGAGCGGCTTCACCTCAGAGGCGAATTCAGAAGGACCTCCTTTCCATCATCCCTTTCTTTTGAAGCCCCCCTGCTTTCCTAGAGTGGGTATTTAGCAAGTACAAATATACCACAACATTAGGCATCCTTCCACTGTCACTCTCCACTATCCTTCCTCCTCCAGACACACACACTAACACAAAATGACGGCTTCCTCAACAGACTGAATGAGCAAAGACCTCGCGCTGATCCTTAATTGTCTACGCTTTACTCTCTCACTCCAGTCATATTATATCACAAAACTCAAAGCAGCCCACCCACTGCCCCCCGTCTTTGTCCAAAATCTCCAGCGAACGTTAAATTTGACATAGGAGGAAAAAAAAAATAATAATACTGAAAAAAAAAATGCTGAAGAAGAAGGGAGGGGCAAGCTAAACCCCCCTTTTCCTCCTCCCCTTTTTTATTTTTCTTCCCTTTTTTTCCCCCCTCTTTTTCTTTAGGTTGCTCTTTGCTGGTGCACCCACACTGCCATTGTGCGGTTGGCAGTTAAAAAAAAAACAACAAACCAAAAACCAAACAAGCAAAAAAAAACAACAACAACAACCCACCCCAAAAAAAAAAACACCAACCAAAAAAACCAGCCAGCCCACATCCCCACCCCCACCCCGCCACCCCCCCTCCAAAAAAAAAAAGGAGATATTAAAGACGAAATCAGATCTCATAGCCCTTGAGAATATGACCCTGAGGCCCTGCCCTTCTCCCTCTTGCTGTATACCCACGCATGACGGGGAAATGGCAGGCCCCCACCCCATCCACCCCCGTGCTACTCTCAACCTGCAGAGCGAGAAAAAAATGATTAAAAACGCATCCAAAACCAAAACAAAATAAAAAAAAAAGACCCAAGCCATCGTCGACGAGAGATACAAGGGGAAGGCTGGGGGGGTGGGGAGAGCCACCCCCGCACATGCATAAACCCCATAACCCATTTATGTCGGTCTCGGAGCAGGAGCCAGACTGCAGCGAGCAGCCAACAGCTGGGGCCTTTGAAAAGGGACACGGCGAGCGGCTGCCCGTGGCTCCGGCTGCCCCCCCGCCGCCACACCGCCCCGCCGCCCTCCGGCCCAGCCCTCGCCGCCCACCCCCCACGCGTCCCCCGCCGCGGGCACCCCGGGCGGGCACGGCGGCGTCACTGGGGCGGGTGACAGGCGCAGGGCGCCGCAGACACACGGCCGCCGCCGCACGCGTGGTCGGCGAGAGCTGGCCTCTGCAGGGCAATTTTCCACTCTCAACTTTCGGCGAGAGGAGGAAGAGGGAGATAAAGCCCATTTACTGTACCTTTCTGGCATCTTTCTCAGCTTTCCCTGCTGCTTCTCCCCACCCCCTTCCGATTTATCTCAGCTACTGGTTTTATAAAGCGAGAGGGTGGAGGGGGGGAAGGGGGGGAGGGAAGAGGTGGGGGCTTTTTTTTTTTCCTCTTCTCTCAGCCCCGTCTGCACCTTCTGCCTGAGCCCGCCGTGAAGTCACAAGGCTGAGTCTCTGACATCACAGAGAGCCCACAAACGCCGGATTGTGACTTCACTGCAGGGTAGAACAGGGAGGAATAGGAGAGGGGAGGGGAAAAGGCTTATTCAAACACATATCTGCAGTAGTAACAAAGGGAACTCAGGAAATGGCTGGCCAAGAAAATGGCTTTTTCTTTTTTTATATAAAACATACTCTCTTTTCTTGTTGTGGGTTTCGGTGGGGTTTTTTTCCCTAAATAAAGTTTGTGACCACGACAAAAACACCTTTTAACAGCGGTCTGGGCAGAGAGACAGCGAGCGCCAGCCCAGGCGCCATCCTCCAGCACAACTCAGGCTCCTGCAGCCCTTTTGGGACAGAGCCACTCGCCGCAGCCGCGCTGGACCCACGGGGCTGGAGCGAGAGGTGCTGGGGTGGAAATCGAGGGTGACCGGTGACCACGGAAGAGGCTCGGGGCGGGGGGGGTGAGGGGGGGTTTACGGAGGAAAAGGACTGAGGGGAAAGGAGCTAAAGAGGAGGATGCTGCAGGTCATGCCTGGGATGCGCCACGGAGGCAGGCAGTAAGGGCCACCGGGCAAGCAGGGCTACCACGTCAGCGGAGCTCGGTGACAAGGGGTCTGGGAGCCGCGGGCTGGGCTGAGGGAAGGCTGAGCAACGTGCATTTGGGGCTTTATTTCCCCATCTGCAGAGCCAAAAGCACTTTCAAACTCTAACTAGAGTAAAAGAGGTATTAAAGGTCAGTGTTAAAGTAACAGATTTGTATGTGAGGCCTAAGTAAGGCAACAGGGTTAAAGGGGTGAGGCTTACAGTTCCATACCTTGTTTTTAAGTTTTAAGTGCCCTGGGGAAGGGCAGGGAGGCTGGGATAGGTGACAGAAAGGCCAGGAGACTTTCATGTACTCCCAGCACAAGGCAATGCTTGGATGTTGCTCTGGGAGCAAAAGCTGACAAAACAGACTTCTACAGTCATGTCTGAAATAAACCCTGAAAGAAAGGAGCGGGGGAGGCAGGGTTATTAAGTAGCTATTGGCTTAATATGACCTGGAAATCTGTAAGGTTTTTGGGGGGGGTTGTTATTATTTCTTCATCTGGAGGACTGTTTTTTAACATGAATATTGTGAAATTTAACACAACCTCAAAGATGTTGGTAAATAAACCAAATTTCTTACAAATACCTGTTAAAATGGAATTACTGTTTTTTTTTCTCCTCTTGAAGCAAGGAAGCTCTAACACTTGCACTGTGCTAATCATGCCTGAAGGCCAGGAATTCAGAGGGATAAGCCAAGAGCACAGCCACAGCCAAGTGAAATAAGGGGAAAAAAAAAGTGAAAAAAAAAAAATTAAACTGTGCTAATTGCAGCCAGTGTTGTATTTATAAAGTTATTTGAACTGCAGAGCCAAAGGGGAAACAGCTTGTGCTCCTCACAGTGTGTCCACTCCTCTCTCTAGTCTCCATCCCTGCCCTCACTGAGACCTGCAAAGCATTCCCCACTGCCATGCTGACCTGGAAGGGAGAAGAAAACAGCACCACCATCGCAGCCTGCCCTTCCTGCAACCTGCTGGTGCAGCAGGAGGGAAATCTGTGTGTGGAGAGAGCGAGAAGTGAAGAGGAAACGATCCAGATCTCTGACATGAACTGGCTGGCAGGTATATTCCCAGCCTGCTGCTGCGGGACAGCAGGAGCACCCCACAAGTGCCCAAAGTGCCCCAGAGGGCTAGCAGCACGCACAGCAGCACCAGAAGCCTACGAGTGGGCAGGGTCAAGAGGTGCTCATCAGAAACTTCTGTACCCCAGCAGCATTCCATGCTTCCAGCATAAAACCCAAGTGGCTCTTCCAGGTGGGAGCTCCTCCATGGCTGAAGCCTCCATTCCTGCACTGATTTTGAATCCCAGCATCTTGGGGCATCACTGCAGTCCTGGCATGGCCATGGCATCAGGGAAGATTTGCTCTGTTGTTTTACAGCTTCTCTGTGCCAGTCCAGCAATAAACATGGATGGAACAGAAAAAAATGAACTCTCCTGCCTCTGCTTGTGTGACAGAAAAACGTACAAATGGCAAGCAGAGAGGTCCCTATCCAATCTCATGTCCTCCAGCAAGCCTTGCTCCTTTTTTGGCCACAACTTTGCTACCTTATTTATACTGTCTGAGTCCCCTTTAATCTTTTTCACTTATGGCGGGGGGTTTTTACCCACCTTGCTGACTGCATGAGAGAAAACTCATTTATGTCACTCCTCTCCTGGGGGGATCTCTCTCAACCTGCCCATGGCAGTGAGGAAACATGGCTACCAGCATGCCAGGAAGGCAAGGAGGTGAAGCAGGGAGAGAGGAAAGCATAAGCATTTTTTGGGAAGCGGAATAAAGAACTGGGGAAGAGGGAGGAATCTAACACGCGCACACCAACCAGCAGAGGCTTGCTCCAACTTGGCCCACGACGCAATTACCTGACTTGGAGGCCAGCCAAGGCTCCCAGGCTAAGTCCCTCTGCACTTGTGCAAAGTGCTGTCAGAGCTGCTGGGACCACAAATAGTCAGGACTTCAGCAGCACATCTCATCCGAAAAGGAGGAAGAAAGAAAAAGAAAGAAAGAAAGAAGGAGGGCAGGGACCGACCGGGCTTTTTTTCCCCACAACTGCGATTGTTTTGTTGATGCGGAAAGGTAATTAAAAAAAGTTCTGATTTCAAACGTGCCACAGAATTCCCAGAGCCCGGAGGCTGCTGCTTAGAGGCAGATTAATCACACTGAATTCTCCATCTAGATATTGCATGCACTCCAAACTCCCACCGCTAATAGCTCTAATATTCTCCTCAGCGTGTGCATGCTGCTGGTGTTATGTTCCAGGAATATTAATTCCCCAACTCAAGCTCCTCTCGCTTGCGCATGTACCCTAAAGGCTTGCTGCCGGGCACCGGGAGATTATGGAAAAGAGAAAACAGGACTAGAAGAGAGCCGAGGTGCAAAGGTACTGGCTGGAACTCCTCAAGGAAAGTCATTAATGTTCTTTGGAATAGCAAGCTGTCCAAATAAAATCTACCTGAAGGCCAAGTTCTTTAAACAAAGACAGCCAACTACACACACACAAGATGGTTGAAATTAAAATGAGCTCCCAGCGCTGGCTTTGTCTTACCTGATCCTACTATCCTGAGACTTGCCCAAAATTTCAGTCCTATTAATTGTGAACTCTGAACTAGGGGGGTTTGTTTGTGTCTTCTGCTGGTGTCTTCCCCCCAGCCCCCTTTGCACCCAGACAAGGTTGCACACATCTGAACTCTTGCTGCCACACATTAGTAACAGTGAAAATACAGCAGGTTGTAGCGCAAGCATCCAAAGAGCAGGTAGCACTTTACATGGTGAGCTCTTTCTACCCCCAGCAGAGCCAACAGGCCTGTAGGTTCATGGTCTAGCTCAAGGTCTTGCTGCACGTCAGGAACCAGAAGGCACATCCCCAGGATCCTTGTGCCACATGGAAAACAGAGAAAGGGAGGACAAAGGCAGGAGAGAAATGTGTATTTTTCCTTTGAATTCAAACAACTGCCGTTCCTAGTGAGCAGTTCAGTGTGTGTGTGATCTGTAGCTATGGCCAAAAGGCCGTCTGCGAAGCTTTAAAACCAATGCACACTTGAAAAGTGCCATGTAAGATGCCTATGATGTCATTTTCAAAGCTGCTAAATGCCCAAAGCTCCTAGTGCCATTCAGCAAAGACTGCAGGGCAGTCACCAGGTCAAAACACAGTTCCCTGAAACCAGCTACGCCAGGACTCCAGCAACCACCATGCAGAAGACACCTCTAAATGGATGGTGCTGGTCATGCTTCCATTTACTAAGATTACTTGCATGACAAGAAGCTGTCGTGGGCATGATTTTCTTTGTCAAGCAGTCAAAATATGTATCTCTGTGTAATATAAATCAGCATGCCTATGTCAGTGCTGGAAAATGAAAGGGAGTTTGCCCATTTGACTGCAGGCATTTCTGATAAGAGCACCAGTATAGTACCTGAGCCATGGGTTTACTTAGATGGGTCTGCACCAGCCCATCAGATGTTTCCAGAACACCTTACCTAACCTAGTATCTGGACTGAAAGCTGTAACACCAGATGCGCACAGGGACAGGTGGTGTCCCTCTCCACTACAACAGCAGGTCGAAGAGAAAAGGCGACATTTTGATGGCTAAATACTTTCCAGAAGGCTGATGGTGGTAGGAGGGAGACGCATTAGAACAGAGACATTTCTGCAGCCTCCTCTGTTTGCTATATATCATGCATGTCTACGATCACACGTGTGCCTTGAACTTTCCGCCGATTCCTTAAACTTGGCTCCTGCTGCAGGGAGGAGGACAGGACGCCTGCATGAGGCCCTTGGGGCTTAGTTCTGCTGTACTGGAAGCCATGGGCTTCTTTCGCTGTGATGAACCAAGGCATCACTCTCTGTAGCCTAGGTGCAAATCTGTGATACTCTTTCTCTCTTTGTATACAAAGAATGAAACAGAGTGAAGCTGACATCTAAACCCTCACTATTGCACGTCTGAGATAACCCTGGTTGGTTTTTTTGGGGGGGGGATTTCAAACTCAAACACAGGAGAAGGGAGAAAGACAGAAGGATTTCAACCCCTGGCAAACCCTGCTGCCAGCCCCCTCACATCTATGAACTCTTACATGGGATGAGGGCTCTTTGCTTTTATCTCCCTGTGCAGCCTATGTCCTCAGCCCTTTGCAAAAACGTTTTGCCCTCTGAAAGGAAAAAAGGTGGGGGGGGTGTAAAGAAAGAGAGTGGAAGCATAGGGGGAGAGTGAGAGCACCAGCCAGAATGCTGTCTGCAGATGTCAATCAGGACTTCAGTCTAGGTCTAACATGCCAGTCCTGCAAAAGGAGGATACATGAATTTTCTAGTTGGATAGTCAGTGTCATCAAACAAGGAAATTGTGAGGTTTGGATTGTAATGCAGTCTCACGTTCAGTAAAAGGGCCTTGCTACAGGGAGATGATGTGGGACTGAGGAGCCTATTCCTAGCACCTTAAAAATTAACATTTCACTACAAATATCCTAAAGAAACGGTCAAAAATAGCACAGCATTTCAGACCAATTGTGCAGAGAACAGTAATATTGGCAAGGGGGAAGTGATTGTAGGTAGAATACTGTCAGGTCTGGGGAAAGATTTCTCTGCATTTTAAAAAATTACATGAAGGAAAATATTCTTGGGAATGAAAAGTCTAATGATTACATGTACATGGAGAGTGTCATCCCTAGCTTGGCGTTTAGCAGAAATCAACTCCCCCATGCCAACACCCTCCCCTCCAGCCACCCACCCTGATATTCTTCTTCACCACTTCCCACCCATTAACCCAGTACCTGCAGTGCAGTGTTCAAGTGGGACTGGCGGAGCTGCTGCCGCTGTCATCTCCTCGGAGCTGGCAGTCACCTGCCAATCTCGCCCCCACTTCCTCCTCCCTCCTGCTCCCCCCCACCCCTCGTCAGTGCCGCTTTCCCTGGGGATAGATCACTCTGCACCCCCCCCGCCCCCCCCCTCCAGCAGCCTGACAAATAACTACTGTTAACTCAATAATATCCCCCTCCAAGGCTTTTTAATTACTAGCCATCCGCAGGGCGCGAGACTTGCGCGCTCAGGGAGAAACGGGCCAGAGAAGGAGGCTAGCAACAGGGGGTCGGAGAGTTTGGGCTGATGCAGGCTTCACGCCTTGTCCTCCATCCACATGGCAGGGCTGGCACAAGCAACCTGCAAACCAACCCCCACGGGATGCTGCCGCCCCAGCAGCGCATGCAGGCACGGGGTGGGTAACGTGCCGCTGTATTTGGGGGGGGGGGGGGGGGGGGGGTTTGGTCCTGCAGGGGCTGATGCAGAAAGCTGCTCTGCAGGACAAGGTGGGGCTCTGCTACACCTGCTGAAGAAGCACCATCCAGGACAGCGTTTGTTTATCCGGCATTTTAAATGGAAAACACAAAAAAGCGGGGGAGGGGAGAGGGGGAAGGAAAATCAGGTGCATTTGTGTCTGTATCTCTTTACCAAATACATCCATTTTTTCATACATGAAAGGCCTTTTTTTTCCTCTTTGCAAGACAATAGTCTTATTTTGCCCCTTTTTTTTTCCCCCCTGAAAATTCATGGATCTGTGGCCCAAAAGGCTTTTGCTTAGCCTTGTATTAAACAGACACGGCTTACCGAACTTTCAAACCACCTCTTCACCTAGTGTTTGTTTGTTCACACCCATTTACACTCCACTGATTTTTAACAGGTCTGAATAAGGCTTATTTTTAAAATAATCAGTTAATGAAGTTTTATCTGAATAGTCATAAGCCTATTAAGGCTTGAGTTGTCCATCGAATCCCCCCTTCCCCCAGAGGTTAAATAAGACCAGAAATCCCTTTGTACTTGAAATAACATGCTGGGAAGAAAAGAAGCAAAGGAGGATAAAAAAGCCCAAGCCCCACATTTGGTCCTTTTTAAACCATAAAAGGAAAAGGGGCATAAATGCAAGTCTTTCCCCCCCTTGCTTCCTTCTTCTTGCCCTCCTTTGTAGGTCACCTTTGCTATGAAGACATTGATGCTTCAAATCTTCATTTGCTTAAATCAAACAGTACATTCAACACCCCAGTCTGTAACTGCTGTACCCGAGGCAGGCAGTGATGACGAAGGAGCATCCACCCAGCCCAGCATCTCAGGATGGACTCTGTGTTGGGCAAGGACTAAGCCCTTCAAAGAAGGAGCAAGGAAGGAGCAAGGCAGGGGGAGCTTCCCTGGGAAGGGGTGAAAGCGGAGCAGGCAGACATATTGTGCTGAGGGATGGCCCAACACCAGCCTCTGCACCCCAGAAAGGGCCAAGGGCAGCATTCAAGAGAAAGAGTGTGGCAGCCGGGGCCTAGAAGCCCTTTGGCAGCTGCCCCTCCACCCCAGGGGAGCATCCTGGCAGGCAAGAGCGCCCCGGCTCCCCTGAAATAAACAGCAGCCTTCCCAATGCTTCATTAAACTAACACAGCTTCCCGCCATTGCCCCGGCAACCGACACAGGCCTCCTGTTTGCCAGCTGGGGGAATTAAATGCAGCCTGGCAGCCAGCCCCCAGATCCTCCGCAGGCTCCCCTTACACTGTCAGAAAGCATCTGCAGGCAGGGGAGGGACCAAGGCGACCCCCAAGGTGCCACCTGATAAGGAAGGAGTCCTACTCGCCTCCAGTCTGGGAAGCTCTATCCCCCAGGGACACCGCCACTGCCATCAGTGCTGGTGCTGTAGGGCAACACAAAGCTGGAGGACTTGCCAAAATGATCCCTGGGGCCTAGAGACAGACTAAATATCCCTCTGGATGGTTCAGTGGCACAAAGGTGGATGCTACTCCCCATTACAGCATCACCTCTGTCCAAATGTGATCTATAGTTTACATTAATTAGCAACATGTTCCTCCTGTTGCCCAGCTGCCAGCCAAGTGAGCGAGTTATATCCTTTTGGCCCTGGTTTTCTTCTTTCCTCTTAAATCATGTACACAGCCAAGTAAGGCTCAGCCCAAGCCCCCTGCTCCCATCACCTCCTCAGTGGATGTGAAAGAGGTGACAGGGGACAAGCTGCCCTGTCCTTCACTGCTTGCCCTTAGAGAAAGTCATCTCGGGAAGAGCTCCAAATGAAAACACTGATGTTGTACCAGCCCTGAGCACATGGACAGCCTCCCAGCCCTTTGCCTGCTCTTGGTCCCTTCGCGTTCAAAATGGGCAGACAGTCCCTTCAGGCAAGGCAGAGATGTCCCTCCACACAGCCTCAGCAGAGGAGCTCATTATGCTGCCCAAATCCCCAAATTAGATCCACTGGGCTGGTGTGGGTGCAGTGTGCCAGCTGCTTCCAGCCCTTTCCTGCTGCCACCACTCCAGGACACCAACACCACAAAGGAAGCTCACCAAATTGGTGAGGAGAGGACAACACCTCACTTCACAACAGCAACAAATAAAGGGGCACTCACTCAGGCATCTGCATCTGTTTTGTCCTGTTTTCCATGACTACTGGCTGTGAGCAGAGGTCTCACGGGGAGGAGCATTAAGTATTTATTCCAGCTCTCAGTTTTGTCAGCTTCTGATGCCATCAACATGTTTCAATTCTGCTTGGAAAACTGCATTGTTTGGTTTGGGTGGTTGTTTTTTTAATCCAGGGATCCCAAAACAACCTTGCAAAGGTACCTCCAAGTTCATCAGCTGTACCCTAGCTTTCCGTAGCTCTGCAGCACACATTTCACAATGAAATTAACTTTGTCCAGAGAGACCCACCCCAGTCCTTCAGTTCTGCCTACAAACAATTTGTGTGCTCTACTCTGCTCTTATTTCATGACAATATTTAGCTTTATGAAATATTACTTAGCTACACTTAGCAGCATTAAGGAGGGGGGGAAAAAGAGGGGGGGGGGAGGGCGTGGGAGGTGGGGAGATAAAGAAATTAGTACATTCCAGATCCTGGCCACTACTCTGCATTGCACAAGGAAGCAGCACATGGAAAACATGGAGCTGTTTACGACACTCTCTAGCCATCTTGCAGGGATGAACGTAAAGGCAGCACATGGGAGCAATGCTAGAAAAATTAGCCAAGAGATCCCACCTCCATGACAGAAGACAGCACTGAGAAAATCTGGAGCAGAGGGAAATAAGGAGCAACAAAATATAATCAAATACCTTCCTTCAGGCCAAAGCTCCCCAAAAGAACTGTTAAAGACTGTGGAAGAGGTGGAGCCTTTGAGATTAAGGGGAAAAGTATGAACACCTTGACAACATCCACTGCAGATGATAATGACAGTGGGAAGCATGTTGCCATAGCTTTGATGTGGGATGCAGAGAAAAGGGGAGACTTTCAGCTACTTGCAGAAGAAAGTGTGAGAGGAAATTGCAAGGCAAAGATGTGCACGTAGACCACCACAGGTAACGGCCATTAGACTGGGAAGCCTGCTTAAAGCTGGAAGCCTGCCAGGGGTCCTGGTTTAACCATGAGTCTCCTAGTTTCTACCTGTGCAGGACTTGGATCTCTCAAAAAATAGCCCATACAAAAATCCCCATGTTTCTAATTCTTAAGCTTTTCTTCAAAGCACTCAGAAGTCAAATCCTGGAGACTTAAAAATCAAAGTCCTTCCCCCAAACAGAGACCAATTTATATTTAAATCTCGTTTCTTTTCAAGGGAGTGGAGAGAGAGGAGACTGACAAGTCCCGAGGCAGAGACACCTGGACTACTCTGTGCCCTGTCCCCACCTCTCCAACTGGGAAGCACTCACAGCCTGCTGTTGCCAAACCCACTTTTATTTTTTTCCATGCACCTTGCTAATTAAACTTTCAATCAGGTCTGCCTCACCTCCCACCTGGACCAGTTCAACTCCTTGATTTCACTTTTTTTTTTTCCCCATTCTTCCTCAGACACAGGAGATTTAGTGTCAGAGCTCCCAGAGGATGGGGTGGCTCAGGATTCGAGGACAGGTGGGTACAGAGCCATTTCTTGGCTCAGGTGAAACACGGTCCCCCTCCGCCTGTCCTCCTCTGGGGCTGGATTTCAGAGCAGAAAAGATTGCTGTCAGTGAGCCAAAGGCGCGCAGGGGTAGGGGAGGTGCTGGTCTCCGTGTGTGCACCGCGTCCTCCTTCCTCACTGCTGCCATACATGATTAATCATCCCTGAGACACGCCTGCTGCTTCCCTCTGGCTCTCCAACAACCACAACAGCGGCGGCGGCAGCAGCTGAGAGCAGAGAGACCTCCTCAGGTTGCCGGCCCCGGCCCGGCGAGCGTCTCCCAGGGGGGACCTCTGATCCTCGCGCTCATCCCCCTCTCGCACGCGCCGCTCCCGCCTCACGGCCTCGCAATTAATCGCTCCCCTTCCCCCATCTTCAAACTCGGCTCCTCTCCCACCCCTCCCCCACTCCCCGTCCATCTGTGTCTAATTGCATTTCATCTGTAGTCATTCTCTGGAAAACTCACCGGGAAGGTGTCCAGGAGACCAGCACAGGCTTAAACACGCGCCTGACACGGGGCGTCGGGGGGAGGATCAGGGCCTGAGGGACGTGGTCCACTCTGCAGCCCACCCCTCGCTTCCCTGCTCCCAGCCTGGGGAGAGGACGAGCTGTGCCTGCCCTTGCCCCTGGGCAGGGGGCTGGCAGCTGGGGAGAGGCAGCAGGCAGCCAGGAAGGCTGCCGAGAGCCGGCGGGGCAGAGGTGAAGCTGCTCAGATGCCAGCCTGTGCTCCCCCGCGGCAAGCCCTTGCTCTCCTTAAGCGCACAGAGCGCCGGCAGCCTGCTGGTGGGCTCTGCCCCGGCCGCTGCAGAGCAAAGGCAGCGGAAAGGCAGGGTTCCACTAGCGCAACCCTGCAGCCAGCAGGACCCAGGGTCTCCCCATGCTTCTGGTCTCTGGGAAGCTGCCCCTTCACCATACCACTGCTTTCCACTCGCATTACTGATGTTCCCATCTTATCCCCAGCACACTTAAGCCAGCCACGTCCCAGCGTTGTCTGATGTGGTGCCACAGCCAAGCTGGCCACACAGCTCCTCAGTCTTAGCCCATCACCTGGCTGCTGCTCTGACCCCACATGACCTCCTGTAAACTATAAACATTACCCAAGGGCTTGTTCACCCTGGTAAGGGGGCAATAAACTGGGCTGGGAAGGGACAGCATGCTGGGCACTGCACACCCACTCACACTACAGCCACTCTTTACTCCATCAACACCATTGGAGCAAGCAGCTCAGCTCTTAATTGGGTATGAAAAATGCCCACACAAAATAGCCCAGAACAGCTAGGGAGCCATAAACTCACACTCCAGCTTACTGCACGCCAACTTCCCTGTATAAACAAGTGTAAGTGCACAGTGGTTTTACACTGCAAGCAGAGTTTCCTCCTGGAGAGGTGAGCCCCCAGTGTGGACTATTTAAAATTTTAGAGCTTGGGTAGGAGATCTAATCTTTATCCTGGAAGAGAGAAGATTGAGGAAGGAGGTTATAAATGAATATAAATATCTAAATTATGGAGGTCAGGAGGATGGGGTTGGACTCTCTTCTGTGGTGCCCAGTAATAGAAAAAGGGTACAAACTAGAACACAGGAGGTTTTACTTGACCTTAAGGAGAAACTTTAACTTTAATGGTGATGGAGCACTGGTACAGGCTGCCCAGAGAGGTTGTGGAGTCTCCTTCTCTGGGGACTTTCAAAACATACCTGGACACATTCCTGTGGAAGCTAATTTAGGTGTACCTGCAGAGGGGTTGAGACAGATGACCTCTGGAGGCCCCTTCCAGCCTCTATCATTCCATGATTCTGTGATCTGCCACTCAGGGGCTGGGTACAGATCTCAAGTTCATTTTGCATGGGTTGGAGCCACCAGACTTCACACATCACTGCTGGACAATGCAAAGCTATGGGCTAATGTGCGGCTGTCTGAAAGGCCAACTTGGCTTTCAACAAGGGAAAGGTTCTCCACCATTTCTGCAAGAAGTCAGTCTTCCAGTTGTAGGAGGAACTGAACTACTAAGCCATACACCACCACTTCTGGCCTTCTCCATTTGCTGCCATAAGGCAGCCATGGTAACAGTGAAAATATCCTTCAGTAGGACAGCAACTTAGATCCAGACAAATCTCTTTCCACTTTTCAACCCAACCAGCCAACAGGTCTGCAGGCAGATTCACCTGCATCCAGGCAACCAGTGAGGAGAGGTTAACTCTCAGGCTCTTCCTTTCACTTGCCCTTCATTGACAACGGCTACCCACCAAAATCAGTCCAAGAGATGCAAACACAGAAGTAACAACTGAGTTACCATGACTAACTAGTTACCATTTGCCTGCTGACTCACAGTAACCCTGAACTAACCAACATCCTGATGGTGTAAGCAAACATTTTACTACTTACTGCAGCGGAGAAGGACCAGAGATTCAAACTACTATAGCCCCAGATGACAACTTATAACCTCGTCGTGTTAAATCAACTTGCTGGCAATTGTCTCCTCATACATTCTGCTCTGCCAAGATCAGATTGAGTCAAACCTTTTGGTTCTGCCAAATGCCACAAGCCAGATGCATTTCCACAGTGCAATTGCAATGCTGTTTGTGGTGAAGATGCAAAAAAACTACTACGTTTTTATCCTTTTAAGCTCCTTTTCAAGACAATTATTCTAATCAAAAATGGCACATTGAAGCTGTGCATCTCCAGAAGCAGATTCAAGGCAAACATATGTAAATACATCTTTAAATGAGCACAAAACCCATCCTGCCTTCTTGCTCATTCTTACTGGGTACTGGACACCAAACCGAGATTCCCAGAAACCTGGGTTCTGGTTCCCAGTTTTGATGCAGACCTTCTGCACCATCTCAGACCACACAATACAGTTCTTTATGAAGCTGTAAAATGGGGACACTACTAGTTTTGACACAAAGGAAAGTAGAATACATGCATTGATGCTTGCAAAAAAGCTCTATAAGGAAGACAAAGGTTGTATAAATAGCTGGATATAAATATACACAACAGATTTACCACTGCCCTAGAACTCTGACTGTGTGAGGGAAGTCTGCAGAGAAGGGTATTTTCCTGATGTTTACCCATTTAACCAAAACAAGTACCTGTGAGAGAACAGACAGCACTCCATCTGCAGATGAATTTTATCTGCTTTCAGTGCTAGTTCAGAGCCAGCACACACTGGGAGTAAACAAAATCCGTTACAAAACAACAATTTGTGACAAAGGAGAGCAACACATGGACTGAGAACCACTGAACGGGTCCCCCATATGTGTCAACATCATGGAAACTACCATCACCTTTCCAGTCTTGCACAGGTCAGGACGAACTGGGCAAGATGCAGGAACTTACCTCTCCTCCTGCTGCCAGAGGCACTCTGCTCCCTGTCAACACATGTCGTCCAAGCTGGCAGAGGAAGTTTTTACTGTCATTGTCTAAACTGTATTGTTACAGTGCAAGGACTGTCAACCCTGTCTCTTTCATCAGCACAGAGTTCTCCTTATCACAGAAGAGAAGCACAAAAGGGAGGGAGAATTACGTACACACGAGCAGTGTTTCTCCGATGCTCAGCATAAAAATCTAATCAAAATTGTACCCGAATGGTGATGTGAAAAGCACCCTGCCAAGGCAGTAATAAATATAAAATTCCTCTCTCACATGTCCACAATCTATCACCTCTCATCCCGCAGCACTTTACGCATTGTGGGGACTCGGATGAATCCCCAAACCAGAACAGATTTGTCCTGGAACCGAACATTTGTGTTGGCTTTCAGGCTCATTCAAATTACACCCTTAAGCGAGAGCAGGAGCACAGGCACTTAAAATGGCCTCTTGAATGCGGTGGCAGCCATTTTGAATGGGGCCCAACTCCTCCTTCCCGCCAGACTCGTGCCGTGAAGTTTGTCCCCCACCCATCCTCTATCCCTCTCGCTCCCTGAGCCCTGCGCTCGGTCCTGTTGCCTCTTTCATCTACCCTGTGGCAGAAGAAAGACAAAGTGCATAAACAGGGTGCATAAACAGCTGGTTCAGCCCAGTAGGCCCCACTGATGGTATCAATGATGGTATCAACTCCAAATGCAAACTGTCTAATTCTGGAGGTTGCAGACACTGAGACTTGAGCAAGCCTCACCATAACAGACAATAAACCCCTATCTTCTCAGCTTTCCCAAGTAATACCACTCACTGCACAGATTTTGTACATGGCATCTGCAGAGATCAGGAGCTATGCATTGTGCAGCCAGCAGCAGAGGAGCAGCTTCTCCTTTTTGTGAAGATATCATAAATTGGGAGAAATGTAGAGGTGGCAAGCAGTGAAAAGCAATAGTTCACCTCCCTGTTGCTCATTACCCACCACCAATTTTTTCATGACAGATCCACTTGCCTAGAACTCTGATAGCAACATTCAGCATCTCATCCTATCAATATGCCTGTATGACAAAGCTGTCCATTTCTGGCCCAAAAAGTTCACCTTCTGAAAGACAGATTCATACAAGACCAGAGAGGTTAGAAAATGCCAAGGAACTCTGCAAGTGTTAACAGCACTAGGAACCTTAAGACAGAAGTGCTGATTGTAGTCCAGGCTTTCACAACTGCTCAAGAGCCACAAGTGGTATGTGTTCAGTTGTCCTACATTCTGATATTGCCTCTAATGAGCCACAGATGATCTCACGCTCTTCTGCCTCATCACTAGTGGCAGTACATCTAACTAGGGAAGGCAGCAATGAAATGCATTGCAAGGTTTCCTTTTTGTCAGTAAGGTTTTGGAGATCTTCATATTTTTCCTATTTGTTATACTGACTTCTCAATGGCACTCCCTACAAACCAAGGATTTGGGGAAGAAAAAACCCTTGGAAGCCACAATAATGTGAATGATTTAAGTAGTCCATCCAAAGATGAAAAAAGGAGCTACTAATACTTGGAGATGCATCCAAAGGAGGTACATGATAAAGGTAAGAATCTCCTGTAGTTCCAAGTATATTTATCTGCATCTACACTGAGGAAATCAGGACAGTTACTTCACCTCTGGCAGCAGAAACAGAGCTGCAGCACACTAAAGAATCAACTCCTGATATTAAGAAAACCCCCAACAACCAATACCCCATGATATCATTTAGCTTTACAATGAGACGATAAACTACACATCATTTGTCTTCCTTTTCCTAGTACAGATAAGGCCCTTGAATAGCATCACCCAAACTGTGGCTCACAGGTCACTGCTGGCCTGTGAAGCATAATAGGTGGTCTGTGCAGCACACTATCTGCAAACAACACTCAGTGAGCCACGGCACCTAATAAAAATCTCTATTCATTGCCCTGTGTCATTTTCTCATTACAAACACTGAATGTTTTTATGCCTATATGACAGATAAGCATTTACATCTAAATGTAAAACATCACCCAGAGTACATCTATTTTGACCAAAGGGAAGAGGCAGTATGAGATCCTTCCTGAGACAGCCAGCCACCACGTCTGAAACATCAGCATTTTCCCCTGACAGTCACTGCAATGATGCTGGCACAGGAGATGCAGGATGCATTGGTGGGCAGTCTCCTGCAGAAACACTTGTAACAGAACTATTTTTATGTACAGGTGGGCACTGCTGCAAGCAAATAGTTGTGCCTGCTGCATGTGCTTGCAGTATTAGCAGTCTCTAGAGATGACAAGCTTCAAATTGTTTTGGTTCCAAAACCACCTGAAAGCTGGTGTTTAATTTTGGGCTAAAGCTGCTCAAAAACTCACGACAAAATGGAAGGTTGCAGAAGAGTAATGAGTGCCTTGGCAAGAACCAGAAAACCATTTACAGACACAAGGACTAAACCTGAGAGCTTGCTAAGCAATGGCCAATGAGCTGGGGGCCGAACACTCTACAAACCTCTGACAGGCACAAATAAAAATAGAGGACCCTTCAGCAGTACCTGGACCATGCTCAGGTCCACTGGAAACCAAGAAAGGAAAAACATGGGTTTGCTGCTGCATGGGGAAAGAAAAGAGGACAAATCACCTTAACAGGGAGGCATATGGTCTCGTCTTCTCAGGCAAACATTGGAAATGCAATCACCTGGGACAGCTAAAACTAAATTGAACACAAACACCAGAAAATGTGCAGGAGGAAGTACTGCATCTACTGTGTTTTGATCATGCGTAGAGCTGCTTTATCGGATCCGTGGGGTGGGCTTCTTTTTGTTGCTGCTGGCTAAAGGATATTAAATTCCACAGCTGAACAGCAACTTACTCTTCATGTCCACCTGGCCATTGTCTACCCAGGCTCCAATGTGTCACAGTCCCAGTCCCACAGGAGTGTGACACACCTACCCCTACAGTACAGTACAAAAGGCTTCAAGTAGGCAATCAAATGACCACGCTGAAACAGGCTGGCTGTTTGTTTTGCTTAAAATGTCTTGTCTTCAAGAAGGAATATTTTGAGTAAAGAAAGCCTTTGTTAAAGATTCACCACACTGACCCCTTTAATTAATGTTTTAAATGTTCACATGCACAGATTAATTTACACCTCCCACCTGTCCTTCAGCAATGTCAGAAAAGACCAGCGTTTACATTATTGGTGTTTCAAAGATAAAAAAGAAAGAGAAAAGAAACCCAAATAATCCAGAAAACAAAACAAACCCCCAAAAAAATTTACACCAAGCAAATGAACAAAAAAAAAAGGTCCAAAACTAAACCTACCAGGTCTTTCATCCATCTCCAGAAAGAAGAAATGGTGTCCAAGCTGAGCTGTTTAGAATCTCTCCTCTCACATGCAATACTGCAGCTGTAAGATGAATTAGAGGAGCAACTCGGGCATCACTGGGCACTGGTGGAGAAGACCTGAGCCCTGCAAACAGGACAGGGGACTGAAAGGCCTCACCCCACAGCTCTGCACCCCAACGCAGACAGACACAGAGAGGGCAGGTGGGGGGGTGGGGGGAGCAACCTCCCTTAGCACCTGGCAAGAGGGCTCATCTGTCTGTGCTGTGGGCAGGGTGAACTCGGCATAGCCCTGCAGTGGACAGGTAGCAGGGGTGGCTGGGATATTTGCATATGTTAATTGCAATGTCAAGGTGTTTGCGCCTGCCTCGCTCACTTCTTCAGGGGGAAACAGCGGCGGGATGCGACTCTACCTGTGCCGTGCTGGTGACGTCACAGCCAGCTATTTCCAGCCCAGTTGCCATGGAAACCACCAGGCCTCAGCACCAGTTAGCGGTTCAATATATAATTTACTTATTCTTTTTCACCTAAGTGATTAGGACTCAAAATACAGAAGCATCTCACAGACCCTCAAATCCTCTGATCATTTCACAGGAATTTCTTGAAGGCAAAACCCAGTCTGAAACACTGAGCTCTGCACTCTCCAGGGAATTAAAAGGGGCAAATAAAAGCCTAAAGCAAGAAAAATATTCAGTCCTCTTCCCCCAGATCCCCTGCACTCCCAAGTTTCAAGGGAGACAAACACTGCAGCTCCCAGAAGATTTCACAGGACTGTCACTGTCTGAAGGAGATGAGCTGATGGTGAAGCAGGAGATAAAAGCCAAACACAGGAGCTGCTGTGTCTGGTGGGGCCTTTGGTGCATCCCACTCAGGATGCCATGTCCTGCAAGCAGTCACCGACTGCTGCTGCTTACATCATCAGCTACGTATCGTGCGCCGTGCTGCGGGTGATGGGTGGCAGCAGCACATCCAGAAAGTCTCTTTTGGCTCCCACAGACAACCATCATGCATTAAGGAACAAGTCTCTCCTCCTTATTAATTGTAGCAGAAGCATGAGCGCTGCTAGTCAATGGAACACCAATCTGAGCCCTAGGGAATGCAGCCGCTCTATCTCCACCTCCTCTTACAACCTGGGATTGCAGCAGTTGGCTTTAGTTTCCATAACTTTTTCAACTAGTGCTGCAGTCAGAGGTGAGGAGATTGCTCTGCTTTTCCTCTGTCTAATTAATCACTGCAGAACCTTACGCGAGACCCAGAGGTTACACTTCCACATACTGGTCCAGCGAGAGAAAACACACAGGTTGGTACTGGGAGAATTTTCAAGCGATTCATTTATCTTCAGGTAGCTTCCAAAGTACCAGTCCCAATGTTTCTTCTTGTGCTTCATTACCTTTGAAACTGGTATCTTTCAAAAACTGGAGGTCTTAAACATTAATTTTGAAAGCCTGAACTGCGTGGTCTGGCAGAACAATCAGAACAGCAGCACTCGGCAGCCCCGTTTCAACCCAGCAAGGGCCAACCTCCTCTCATTTCTTGAAACAAGTCACTGCAAACCTTTCCCACTGTATCCCTTCTCCTCACCACTCCTCCTTCACAGGTAGAGCTGGCAGTGAGGAAAAGACCCAAACAAGACCCAAACAAACCAACCCAGAGGCATTATTTGGCAGAGAGTGAAATGGGGCTCATTATTCTCTGAAGAGTAAAAGAAGAAAAAGAATCTCTACACAAGAATCTTTATGTAGTTACTTTTTGGTGGTGTTCTTAAATGCTTTACATGTTAGAAATTCTCATCTACAACATAGAGCAAGAATTTGAAAGCCACCAGAACGTACTAGCAGGGGACCATGCTAAGCCATTAACATTTTCAAGAGTTCAAGGTGCTATTTTCTAGGGAAAGGAGGGTGCTACCAGACACCAGTGTGACCTCCATTTTAGAGGTCTTCCTACACCAAATTATTTAATGTGATCATTTAGAGTGGTCAGATGCTTACAAAAAAGAAGAGCAAAGCATCATTATGGCCTAAGTTTAGAAATATAGGACAATGCCTCAAAAGCAAAAAACCACAAATGCCATCTATACAGCTAATTGACCTGAGCAAATGCTTTTCCTTATTCCCTCCCTTTTCTTTCTTCCAACTCCTTGACTCAACAGATCTTTCTCCAAGCCACTGCTTTCATTTGTGCTTCACTTCCTTTTCATCTTTGATCTGCAGCATCTCCTTTCCACTTATCCTTTGCATAATGTTCCATACTCCCCAAAGCTCAACACCAGCTTCCCTGTGGTACCCCTTGGTCTGAACTTCCTCTTCCTTTTTTTCCTGTCATTGTCACTTCCTTTTTGTCCCTTCATGCTCTCACCCTAATTCTACTTGCTCACAGGGTGCTTCCCTTCTCTAAATACTAGGATCTTGTGCATGTTCTACCAAGATCAACTGTATGAAACGGCTACAAAACCTTTGGGAGTTTACCAGGAGCTATCCTGACTCAAAGCTAATGCAAATAAAAGATAAATGATAAGTGACTGAGTAAAGATCACATGCAAAGTCAGTAGCACAGAGCAGAATAAAACATGGAATCAGGCCAATGTGTACCATTGACAAATTCAATCAGATTGATGCCAGAAACAGCCACTGAAAAAAATTAATGCCATTTGCCTGCACATCAAGAAGTGTGATTAAAAATATTATTAAATGTTTTTATTTTGGGGGGGGGGGGGGGGGAAATAATAAAAATTTGACAAATACAAAGCAAGACACAGGCAACAAACCCCCCCCCAACAATAACAAGACCACCCACCCAAGCAAAGAACGTATTTAAAGCCCCTCTGCTACAGCAGCTCACTTCACACAAGGAATGAGGCGAGGAAAACACTGCTGCAGTGACTTGAACTATTGGAAGACAACTGATACTTTGGATGGAGCTGACAGCTGACTGAAGAGTCATTGCTAGGGCTAACATCTTTGTTCTCTGTGCAGCCTACAGTGGTCTGGCATGTCTCCACACTTGAAACAAACAAAAACAAAAAAGCTGCTGATTTCATAGAGAAGTAGCCTAAGAGGCTGTTTGGAGAATGAAGTCAACTGCATATGGTTCTATTTATTTGTTTGTTTTGGGGTGGGGAGAGGGAGTCGGTGGCAAATGCTCAGCCCTAACAACCAGCTCACAATAAAAGCCCATGAAGTGAAGAGCTCCTCAAGGAAAAGAATCACTCTTTAAGTTTCTATTTAT
Organism: Melanerpes formicivorus; assembly: GCF_026170545.1. Classification (NCBI taxonomy): domain Eukaryota; kingdom Metazoa; phylum Chordata; class Aves; order Piciformes; family Picidae; genus Melanerpes; species Melanerpes formicivorus. The sequence goes on from NW_027142360.1 coordinate 21,847,965, forward strand.
TATATAAATGGCAACATATTTGCAAGATTCCCAAACTCAGGCAGCATCCAGCTTGAATGATTAAAGGACATTTCTCCTTGAGGCCACCACTTGAATCCAGCCCAGACAAACCGTAATCCAAAACTGCCTGTGGATAAGGAGGTCACCACAGTTTACACAAAATCCCCCTCTGCGCAGGGAGGTGATACAAAACAGGTACACTAGGCAGGCCATGCTCTAATGCACACTCAGACCTCTACCCCACAAACCAAACCCAGCTGCTTTGGAACGCAGGAGCAAACTTTTCTGCGTTTTTCTTAACCCCCCCATCCCCCCTCGGAAACGCTGTACAAAAATATCCCTCCTCTGTGCTTTATGAATGAGAATTCACATTAGAAAACACAAGGCAGGAAACGAGGCAAGGTTGCTTTTCCCCTCATCCTCCATACTGTGACCACAACACGTCCATTTCCAAGCTGAAGAATGTAACCACACACTGGTCCAGAGCCGCTTCTCGTCTGAGCGCTGGGCACTTGGGAAAACTTTGAAATCCAAGAACTCTGCAGCTCTGATCCTACAACCATTACCAGTTGGGAGCTAACATACATTGCCTTTTTTTTTTTCCCTGTTCATCCTGAAGCTTTGAATTATAATTTGCTCATTAGCCTAATAAATATCTCGCCGTTGTGTGGCCTGTAAGAGCAGAAACAGCAGCTATTGTAACAGCTCCCCACTGCAGCAGAGGAAGCTCGTCTGACCTCAGCATCCCTCAGCACCTTAAACAAACACGGATACAGCACAGCCGTGATCCTTACGGAGCTTTCCTGCTAACCCAGACACGGCAACCCAAGAGGTGTGATTCTCCTCTCCCCAGAGCACATGCAGGCTCTTCTCCACTCAGAGGAGAAATATCCCATCCCCAGAGGTTTTCTCCATCTGCTCCTGGTAAAAAAGAGAAAATAAATTAACAACCTATGGCACAGGGACAACACGTGCTGTAAAAATGGCTCACTAGCTCAAGTGCCTTGGTTGTGCTGAGCGTTTCAGTTGTGACCAACATAATTTCCTGCCATTCCACTTCTCCCAGGTTGCCTCTACATCTGTCCTGAATCTGTGTGAAACTCCTGTTTATACTTGATCCAGAGCCTGGCAGGGAAAAAAAAATCCTTTCAGAATGGAAGGGGAAGAAAAGCAAAAGTACTAACAGTTAACAGATTTCTTTCTTTCCTTTCTTTTCTTTTTCTTTTTAAAGCTTCTCAATGCACATAGAAGCGACCCCAAAACAATGAGTCTCGTTTTGTTTGGGTTCTTTTCTTTTAAAAAACCCCTAAGATTGTGATCCTGATTCTCTTGAAACCTCCCCTGGACCAATCCCAAAACATATGCGTGATGAGAAGAGCAATGACTCTCCCAAATGTATTAATAGGGCAATTTTGGGACCCCCTCCAAGATCTCTCTCCATCTGTCTATGTCCTGCCCAGCAATTCACTGTGTGCCCCCAGTCTCTTAACTCCACTGTATTCTCCAGCCCCAGCATCCGCTCAGGTCTGTTCCACATTAATTCAGTCACATCCCACCACAGTTCAAGACCTTCACTCTTCCTTCAGTTGTCCCCCTTTCACTGACTGATACCTGGGAAATTCTCAAGCTTTCTGTTCCCAAAGCCAGGTGGGCCCTAGGGCATATAGGTGCAGCACTCACTGCTTGCAAGAGGGAGAGGAACCATCCTATGGTGCAAATTTTCCCTTTCTGCTGCAAAAACAAGCATCCCAAAAGCAGAGGAATCAAGTTCCACCTCCTCTCTTCACTGTTTCACCCTAGCTCTAGTAGCCCACTTATCCCATTTCTCTTCAGGGTTACTTTTCAAGCAAGGCTGAACCTTCTAAGCCCTGTCATCTGACCCAACTCAGCCCTGCTGAAATGACATCATTTGCCTGTACAAAACGTTGAAAGAATTAGCACTCGGCCCCCAGCCTACCAAGAGCCCCTGTACACAGAAGATTTAAGTACTGGAGTGTATGCTCAGAGCAGGTGACAGAAACTCTTCTGCCTGCAGCAGGTGAGAGATGGACCTATAATTTTCCTGGAAATCTGGCTTTTCCCTTTAACATTCTGATTTACAGTGCAATCAATAGGTTTCTGCCCACTGCTTCCACCCCCTTTAGTTTCAGAATTGATGGGCGGCAGCGCTTCGGCGCTGTCGTGTTACAGACAAACTGAAATGCCACCGAGACGAGCGCTCGGCTGAGTCACGCATGGGCTGCACAGCTGGGCTGGGCAGTGGGTTGGAAAGCTCTGCATGGACCCGGCCACGCCAAGGCAGCCCACTCCCTCCCATTGCAGCTCTTGCCCATGCCATTTCTTGCCCCACAGAGGTTTTACCAGCAGATATTATCGTGTGAAGTTTCTCTTCCTCTCAGACGTGTACACAGGCATGTCGTATCTGATCACTTCTCAGCCTGTGATACCTTCATCACGCCCTTGTGAAGCTGGGAAATGCTATTAATTGGGGATAACAGAAGAGGGTAAAGAGTAGAGGCAGACAAGTTTGCTAAATAAGCTGAAAACAAGTTGTCAGCTAACAAATGGAGACAACTCAAGTCCTTACTTCTGCTGAGAAGAGGCAAACAAGCCTCTCCTGCCTCTTCCCTCCTGCTCTCAGCACATTTCTCCAAGCAGATCTGGCTGGGAAAGTTTGGTTTTCCTACACTAGTTTACCACAGGACATTTGCAGAATGAACAAGGGATACAGGAGGGAACTGCATCCATTCTAGTTGGCAGCCATGCTGATCTGGATCTACTTCAGCCCACCACAAAGCCATGCCCTTAAAAACACTCTGAAACCCACAGCCCAAACCCCAGCCATTGCCTCGTCTCTGAGCCGTAGATTTCAGCTCCAAATTGTGAAGGGTACAGATTGAGTGCAAGCCTCCATCCATTCAGGTTCTTCAATCTACTTCCCTTCCTCCAGCTCACTCAGTTGTTCAAGCCTAATTCCCACCTTCCTCATCACATGCCTGTGGCAGAGCCCTTCAGTGCATCATCTTCTGGAGACGCAGAGAAGCTAAACAGTGTCAGCAGAGATTGGCTTGGGTTTGAAGTACAGTGTGTTGAGTCCTTGTCCAGCACCTTCCCTCCAGTGTTATAGCATACCTTCTTTCCTTACCCTGAGCTACACATCTTGTAGATGATACCCCATCCATGGCATTGCCAGAGCCACTTAATACAAACCTGCAGCCTGACAAGTGATTACTCAGTGTGCCATATCCACGCATACCTAGATCATAACTTGCCACCCAGTGCTGCCCTTTCACCCTCCAACATCTTTTCATAGAATCACAGAATCAATAAGGTTGGAGAAGACCTCAGAGATCATCAAGTCCAACCTATCACCCAACACCTCATGACTAACTAAACCATGGCTTCAAGCGCCACATCCAATCCTTTTTTGACCACCTCCAGGGACAGTGACTCCACCACCTCCCAGGGCAGCCCTCTCCAAGGGCAAATCACTCTTTATGGGAAGAACCTTCTCCCCACCTCCAGCCCAAACCTCCCCTGGCACAGCTTGAGACTGTGGCACATCTTTTTGAAGGCACATCTCCCTCTCTGGAGATATTCAAAAGATGCCTGGCTGCGTTCCTGTGTGACCTGGTATAGGTGACCCTGCTCTGGCAGGGGGGGTTGGCCTGGGTGATCTTTCAAGGTCCCTTCCAGCCCCTAACATTCTGTGAGTCTGTGAAAATGTATCACAGGCCGGCTTCCAAGCCAGAGAGATGTGAGGATGCCTTAATCACGCCGCAGCAGATCACACAGCTTTGCACAGCTTTCAGAAAACAAAACAAAAAACAGAACAAGCTTCTCCTCCGCCTCCTCGTGGAAGGGCCCAAGGCACAGCTGGATCCTGGCTGCTGGTGACAAAGCTGGTGTCTGAAGCCACTGGTGCTCAATTCCCTCCCTTCTCGCTGTCCCCAGGCATGACTGGGAAGCAGGATCTGTTTCCGTGAGGACAACCACCAAGCAAACGCTCTGCCTGCCACCTCAGGCATAAAGCCGTGCTCCAGCTCAGAGGAGGGCCTTCAAGCTGGCAGGCATGGGGATATTCTGGGCAGCCAGACAACATCACATTCCTTTCCCCATGAAACTCGTATGAAATGCTGCTTCTTAGACAGATACTTATTACTGTTTAAATTAACACTTTCCAAAAGAGAAAAAACCCCACATTTAATCAATATTCCCAACTGGCTCAAGTGCTCATATCTACAATGGAAGGAGAAGAGCAACACTGGGAGGAACAGGAGAGGGAAGAGTGTTTTCAGATCAACTGAGAGTTGGGAGAGAGAACCAAGAACACAGAGATGATCAGCAGGTCTCTTCCAGAGTCATGCAGCTGTACAGGAGCTTTTTATACCAGAGGATAGACTTCATAGCAAGCTAGAGAAGAAGCTGTTATCCCTAAAGGAGTGCAAGGTAGGGGGTGAAGAGACAGGAGTCTACAAGAACAGGTAAGCTAAGGCTGCTCAAGCAGCTGTAACGCTGTGACTGGGACCAGCTATAAACACATTGGCTGGAAGTATGGATAAGCATCAACAGAGGAGTGCCTCATGGCCATCTCCAAGTGCCTACAGTTCTGGCAGAACACTCCCTAGGTATTTGGACATGGAGGACAAGTGAAGTTTCTCAGATGGAGGCACTACCTAAGAATAGGCCTTGCCAAATCACAGCCTTGGGAGCCACAAGATGGAAGCACGTGGGTTGCTTTGACAGTCCAGGAAAAAACCCTGGCTAGTATCTTTATTCAAGTAGACTTTTCTACCCACAGTGAGAACATCCACAATGGTGTCAGAGAGGAAACCACTTACAAACTAGCACAGGCTCTCACATTTCAAATATATGAAAGCCAACTGACAGAGCTGTAAAGCAGCAGCTTGTCTCTCAGGTCATTGCTCTGAACTATCCACAGTGGAGTGCAAAGTCTTTGCAGACTTTCCAACCAACATTTGGGCCTCAGCTCCAGCATCACAGCCAGCTCCAGTGGCCAAAACAATGCACCAGACCAACTGGATCAGTGGTCCAAGCAGCCTGGCGATGTGCGTCTGGTCCCTTATGCTGCCTTGGGCACAAAGCAAAACTCATGTTTCTTCAAGTTCCACTGGGATACCCAAGGACCCTTCCCATCACTGGAAAGCTTTGAGTGATGAACAGGAACTACCTTGTTAAAATAGATGCTTCTGCCACTGGCAAGGAACCCAAATGGTTCCTTTGAACAAGAAACTTCATCACTAGGCTACCATGAAGGAAAGTTTTGGATTAGGACTGGAGGCAAGAGGTAACTCTGCTAATTGTTCTTTTTGACAGCTAATGAAAACAAGGCATCACTGCCAGATCTTTTGTATTGGTCATCTGCCTTCAATTAGTCAACATCAGTCAACCACAGAAGCAAAGGAGACTGTACGTGAAGGGGACCGAGTCATCGTCACCATGCTCAAGATCCTAGACAGCAAAGGATGTTTTCTCTGCATCTCAGGATGTAGCTTACACTACAGGTTTTGACAAGCAGTTCAATGTCTGTCTGCAGACAACAGGCAGGCTGGAGAGGAGCTATGAGATAAGAGTATCCTCTGGCATCCAGTTCTAGAACTCTACCTCAAGTGACTCATTTATGCTCTTTCTGAGGCCAGGTCAGAAAGGAGAACCAACAGCACCTCGTCAGCAATAAAGCAGTGACATGTCAACCATGGTCCTCCCAGCCAGGTGCCATGGTGAGAGCCTTGGAAGAACCACTGACAGCAGACATGATTCATACAGCAAGTATTTCACTCCATTTCATCCACCATTCATGGTTATCTAATGGAACCAAGATAACAGTGAAAAATGCAGTTCTGTGGGATGCAACACTGAAGTTTGGGCTACTTCATTGCATTGACCTGAAACCCAGGCCTCAGGTGCCAAAGAGTCCTGTGAGAAATAGGAATAAACTGCAAGTATCAGGAGAGAGGATGCCCCTTTCCAGCAAGGCTTACAGAGCAGACTCCTCTCTGGCAAGAACGTGGCATAAAACAAAACTTGGGGGAGGGGAGTAAGGAGGAGGATTGACAGGGAAGGCTACATCTAAGCTAAAGCTCTTCTACAGAAACAGTGAAAAAAGCAGAAAGACATTTCAGCTGCACAAAACCCAGCACGGCCCATCTGCACCTGAACTGCCCCACCACAGGGTCTAATCAACAACAGCACATCCCACTAGCAAGGGACAGGCCAGGTGGGTAAAATAAATGGAAAGAGAGAGCCTCTGCAAGGTCCCTGCAACCTCTGCTCTCCCAGGGCAGGAGCTGAAAGTCACGGCTCCAAAAAGCGAATGGAAAAAGGAGAGGTGGTTGAGGTGAGAAGAGGAGATCAGATTCTGTATTTGAGATTCTGGGAGCTAAAAGAGAATAAAAAGCCAGCTGAAGCCTGGCAATCCACTCAGCTAAAACCCTGTGTGCAGCCACAGAACAATGCTGATTTTACACCAGGAAGCAGGAGCGGAGGTGGCGGGAGGATGCAGGACAGTGCTGTGTTTCTACATTAGGATTTTTAAGCACACTGCAGGATTTCTGTCTCAGAGCACTCATTGAGTTACATCAGACTGTAATGGCCTGTTGATTTTGAGAGATTATGGCAGTGCTGCTGATGCAGGGGAGAGGAGATGGAAGGAAAGAGATGTGATGTATCAGCCAGCGTGCACACACATTTCAGGTGATTACACTCCTGTGGGAGAGAGCCACTGGATTCACAGCTGGACCAGGACCAGGGGCGACCGTGCGCAGCACCCTGCTAATAATCTAGGCTGGCACAGCGGGCAGTTTTGGTCTGTCCCTGATCCACAGTTCATTCTCCCAGGGCAGCAGATGCCAAAAGCAGTATTCCTGCAGGGGAGTCCCATCCAGGGCTGGCAGGACCAGTGCCATACAGTGTGGCACGGCCAGCTTAATGGAGGAAGTGAATCCCATGTGTTCAAGGCGTGCAGCATGTTCCTGAGATGGATTCAGTCTCACTCTGCCAGGCTGACAACTTTGCTTGCCTGCCTTTCTCTCTCTCTCTCTCTCTCCTGTATTTCACAGAGATGGTATCCTTTCCTTTTCCTTTCTTTGCTCCCGGGCACAAGCAATCAAGAACAAAGGATGAAAGAAAAATGCAGTGGGGGGGAGTGAGGCGGGGGAGGGACATTTGAGAGTTAGGGAGCAATCTTTAGCAGAGAAGAGAATTAAAAAAAGGAGGAAGAAAGGAGATGGAGAGGCTTGGAAAAAAACAATATGCAAATGAGGCAGAACAAAAAAAAATCAGAGCTGGAAAAAATAAAATCAAAATCATGCCAAACAAAACCACCTCTCCATAAGCTCTCTGTCTCTCAGACATGGGGATGCCATTAAGGTGAGGGCTTCCCAAAGCCTTCTACTCCTCTCTCCAGCAGACACCCATGGCTCACTGCAGGCAGGCAATCTGCCCTCTGGGGCACAGCAAAGGAAGAGAAGAGGGAAGAGCAAAGAGATTCTGGAGCAGTGAATATCCTTGTTTTCTCTCTGAGGTAGGGAGCTGTGGGGCAAACAGAACCAGCCAGGTGCTTCTAACATGATGTTTGTCAAACAATCTGATTTCAGGCTTCACTGGAGTAGTCCCTCAGCAGCTGCTTTAATCTACCGCAGCACTTCTCCCCCACGGCAGGCTGCATTCCCCTTGACCCTCCTCCACTCTTCCACCAGAAAGGAGGTCCCCCAGGAAAAGAGACCTCCACCCTGGCTGCCAGCAGGTTGCCTCAAGCCTGAACCACCTCAGGCCACACCACAAGCTAAACAAGATCAGGCTTGAACTGGAGCTTTCCACAAGGCATCCAGCTGCACGAGGAAAAGAGGGCTTTTGCTTCTGCAGATGACATACTACTCTCAGTGCAGAGCCCTCACACTGCTCAGAGGTGGGTGTCAGCAAAGGTGGCCTCTTCCCTCTGGACTGTGGAGCAAATAACTCATCCATCAGCTTATTCATTAGTGACACAGTAGCTGGTGGTGTGTTATGACCCACCATAGTGCAGTTACCCTTCTACTCATCATCATTTGTTTCTTCTTCTCCCAAGGTAAGGCGAAACACCCGTGCATGCTCCTCAGCTGGGAACAATGCAAGGTGTGAAAAAGAACTAGGAAGCAGCAGGATTCCTGGCTTTTAGACCAGCTCTGGGGCTGACTCACCTGAAATGCCACCTTTTAGTACCAGTAGTGCTCTGCCTTCATGTAAAGAGCAGCTCCTCTGCCCCACGTTTCTACTCCAAATATCACAGACTCACAGAAGGCCAGGTTGGAAGGGACCCCAAGGATCATCTGGCCCAACCTTTCCAGGTGACAGTGTAATGTAAATGAGGTGGCCCAGCACTCTGTCAGGCTGAGTCTTAAAACTGACCAATGTAGGGGAATCCCCTGCTTCCTTTGGGAGATTCTTCCAATGTCTAACTGCTCTCATGGTGAAACACCTTCTTCTGGATTCCAATGGGAATCTCCCCAGAAGTAGCTTGTACCCACTACCCCTTGTCTTTTCCATGGCACTCCTCACAAAAAGGGAGTCCCCATTGCCCTGGTAGCCACCCTTTATGTGCCTCCTCTCAAGGCTGAACAAACCCAGTTCTCTCAGCCCTTCCTTCCCCCAGCCTTTCCTCCCCTCCATTAGCAGCTGTTTGTCTGGTTCTGCCTGAAAACATCTGGAGCTAGGGACTGGAAGTTATGGGTTAAGTCTTAACCAAAAACCCCACCATTTTTTTAAGTTTATCCATCACAGAAAACCAGCCTACTGCTTTTACTTACTACTAAGGAGCATCATTTAACTTAGCAAATGCTAACTGCCTAGAAGCACCAGTCACAGCTGTTTTGCAAGGGCTAGTTAAAAAACAATTTCAAGAAGGTGACAAATTCCAGAGCAGAGGTGCTGCGGACACCGGTGGAGCACATAAAAGCAAAGGTGTGTTTTACAAAGGACTGTGAATATCAAGGTAAAGCAAACAGGGAAAGCTGTGCCACTTACTGAGGGCAGTAAGCTGTCTAAAGGGAAAGCAGCAGAAGAGCAGAAACACAGGGGTGGGCTGGGGAGGATAAGGGAGACAAGGACAAGTTTTAGCAGATGGGTAACTGCAACCACCTGCAAACCCCCCTGCACCTCCAGCAACCATAGTGGCTGCAGGCACCAGCTGTATTTCCCAGGAGCTCCCCTGCTCCCAAGTACAACTCCCTCACCCCAGAGACCCACGGGGAGGCAGAGTGAGAAGATGTATGATGTCTCAGTTCGCATCTTAGCTGGGTCTGTGTCCCCATCAGTAAGAAGCGCCACCAAAACTGACACTAATTGGTTCTCTTGTTGTCATGCTGCAGAGGTGACAAGGACCACATGGGCACAGACAAGAAGCCTCCCTCTTCCCAGTCCCCTCAGGTCATAGCTAGGTACCCTGGTAGGAAGAGCGTGCATGCATTGCTGGTATTGCCATGATGTGTGTGATGCCTGCTCGGTGAATAAAGAGCATCACTATCTGGAGCTGTCGAGCCTGCGTCACTCACTGCAAGAAGAGGGGGGGCAAGACAACTACCAGCTTAAACCAGATTTTACTGGTAGGAGCACCACCACAATCCAGGCTCTCAGGGACTTTACGAGAGAACCTGAAACGTTACCAGCTGCAGTTGCAGCCTCCATACCCTCCTTCAGACTGGAAGAACAACAATTAGCACACGTGTGCGTTAGTGCATGCAAGTGTTTGCATGAGCCTGCCGTGCAAACACATACAATAAAGAGAGCGAGGAAGAAAGGAGATTGATGTTTGGAGCTCAAAGAAGCTATTTGGAAAAAAAGAGGGGGAGAAAAAAAAATCAGTGTGCAAGTGAGAATGAAAACATAGGCAAGAATTTCTTTCATCTTTCTGGGAGGGAGAGGGGGGCAGGGAATTAAACACACACCCCCTCCAAGCAGTGCCCAGGCAGAATTATGCCGCTCATGATAAATGCACTTTTCTGGTTCTGTGAAAAATCTGACATAATGAAAGTACCTTGAATGCAATTACTGGCACTTGTTTAGCATGGCAGGGCATTGCACTGCCACTGGGCTCACTCCTCTCTGCTCCCAATTAGCATGCCAAGTACTCCAGCCACACACATGGGCTCACGGGTCAGGGATTGGCGCAGAGGAGCGGCAACCAGCTACCTGCCCTCCAATGAGGAAGCGAGCAGTGTGCTGGAAAGCTCCGGCTTCCTTCATTTTACATCCTCCCATCCCTATCACACTCTTTTCCTCCACTCCTCCAGGGTCTCTGGAGGCAGTGATAAAAACCGCAAACTCTCCCCCTCCTCTCTCAGCTGGTCTCATTCACGGCTGATGGCAGACCCAGTTTCCTCTGGGGACTCACTAATGAAGACGGCCAACGTTAATCTCTTTCCCCCTCCCCGACGGGTCGATTTATAGTTCCACGGAGAGTCCTGGATTGCAGCCAGAGGGCCTGACACATTCTTCTTGTTCCAAGACGGAAGGGGGGGGCCGGGGGGGAGGGGGGGGGAAGAGACAGGGCTGCGCGCACACAGACACACTGAAGATACACACGCGCACTTGTGATTTGGGTTTAGCTGGGAGATGCAGCTGCAAAACCTGTTTACCTGTTCCAAAACAGCAGCTGAAGGGAAGGAACAGTAACCAACAGAGCTTTTGTGTATGTGTGTACACCCCAAACACCTCTGTGTTTCCATAGCACCTCTTTCAGCCCAAAGACCCCAAATCACAGGGATCACTCCCTCATCGCCAGGATGAAATAAAGCACCAGTTGTGTGCCAGCAGCATTACCGTGAGTCATTAGGAGAGGAAGTGAATGATAACTTCTCCAGGATAAAAGGCAAGGGAAGGAGAAGGGGAAATTTTAGACTGACAGAAAGTAATGAACTGGAATCTGGCCAGCACACTGAGGTTACTGTCCCCTCATCTCATGAAAAGTGTGGTGGGATCTTTAACAATCAATTGATCGAGGCCTTGGCTCTACCTCTCATCCATAAGAGGCTGCAGCAGTAGCTGCATCTTTTTCCAAGAGCAGTGTTCATGCACAGGCTCAAGAGTGCCTCAAAGAGAAATGCACGCCTCTGGTACTCCCCACCTGCCTTCCTATGGCACTGTGTGGCACTGCCCACACAGGAACTCCTCAGACCTGTCATTCCCGTGGCTGCACCTTCAAAGGAAACTGGAGAGAAGGAGAGACTGGGCTGTTTTTTTTACCACTGAGCTATAAGGGAGTATTCATTTCTCCCCACCATTTAATTTTCTGCCTATTTGGCAGTCAGTGCTGTAGCCTCGCCGCGTCCCCTAACTTCACCGCTTGTTTAGCCTGGCTCCCTGTCCGCACGCCGGACTCGCCCGCGATGACAGCACCACTCCGCTAATAGGGTCAGGCAGTGAGCTACTGCTGCAGAGCCGCAGGGGAGCACAAAACACTGCCTTTATTCCTGTAAGACCTATACATTACCTCCTCACCCCCGCCCCCTCAGGAACCAAGTGGTGGATTTAAAAGGAGCACTGTCAAGTCATTTAGGCCCATTATTTTGCACTAGAAGAAATGGCCTTTACAAAGCTCAATGGAAGCACACTCTCGTTCCATCTTTAAGTAATCTTGAAGGTTTCAATTGCAGAGCTGCAAACCACAATGCAAAAAAGCACAGACAAATAGATCAGATCAGATATGAGACTGCCCAGACACAGAGTTCTACTTGCCAAGCTGACTGCAGAGCAAAAATAGAAAGAAAAGCTGCACGTAATTATAGTATTTTACATTTCCACTGCACTTTCCATCCTGAAAGATCCCCCAGTGCACACACATGTGCATGCATGTGCACAGAGAGAGGTAGGACGTTGGGATAAAATCACTTGCTTGTGAAAGAGACCAAGAAATCTCGTGGTCCAGTAATAACAGCTTGTACTGAACCAAAGCCTTCATTAACACACACACACGCACATGCAGGCTGGTTAGAAAATCATTATAATGTGAAACAAGCCTAAGCCAAGCCACAGCAATCTGTAGATCAGTGGCTCCAGCACTTCTGCTGCTGCTCAGCCTTTCCCCCAAAACAGAAGATTAGAAACAGATCTTTTATTAGCTCTCGCCCTCTGTTTCCCAGCGAAGCCCAAGGTGCCAATTCCACTTTGCTACCGCAGGGCAGGGGCAGCTCCGCAGCTGTCAATCCCCAGTCTTCCCCTCTCCTGCTGTTGAGCACTTCACAGCCTGTAAGCATGCACATCCTCAAGCCCTATGGGCTGCAACAGCCCCATTTTGCAGACAGCAGAGCATTTGAAGAGGGGAACCAAAGCCAGGGACAGTGCTCGAACTCCAGCGCATCCCCTTCCCTCCTGCAAAAGAGCTGGTGTCAGATACAAAGGCCCATTTCTCTACTTGCATGCCACCCAGGATGTTCTCAGCAAAGATGAAAAGGGTCAGGAAAAAAAGAGTGCTGGAAAATAAGCAGAAGCAACTAAGAGACACTCTGGCAGAAACCTCCAGCCTTCTCAGGAGGCTGAAAGGCAGGGGAGAAAGCCAGCTCAAGCCTCAGCCTGGGATGCTGGGTCACTCCCTTCTCTCTCCCCCACATATCTGTGGCAAGTCAGTTTTTGTCTTCCCCATATTAAATATCTCATAGCAGTCTTAAACTCCCATCTGAGCACACAGGCGTTTCGATGTTGACTTGTGGCCAAGCATATGGAGAATGGGGGTAGGAAGTTCAAGAGGAGAGAGAGGAGGCAGCGTCTTCTGAGGGCACTACAAAAAGGAACTGATAGTCAGGAGGAGGGAAGGAAACAGTCCGAGGCTATGAAATGATTCAACAGCTGGGTAGAGAGAGCTGGAGTTAGTTTTTCTTTTTCTTCTTTAAATGAAAACCAGAAATCTCACCAATACAATGTAATCAACTGCAGCACCTAACTGTCCCTTCAGGGGAGAGCCTCTTTCCTAGCAGCCCCAGCCTTACGCCAGCACGAGGCTGAGATCTGTCTGCTTTTGATGCCCCTTGCAGAAGAATCCCTCCACTCAGCAACATCCTACAGTCATGTCTGAGGCTCAGGGAACAACTGGTGTGTGCCCCTCTCAGCAGAAATTTCAGGGAAGGAAGAGATTTTGTCAAGGACACTGCAGCAACACCCTCCTCCATACTTAGGGAAACAGCCATGAGATTGTTAATGTCCAGAGAGGACTCCAGGTTTTAATAAGGTCACATGTGAAAGAGCCCCACATAATAAGCTGCATGGAAGTCAATTTATTGACCTCAGCACACTGGGCTAAGTCGAGCCTGCTGGGATTCCAAGTTGTGGTTGCTGGGTGTGTAGGCAATTCATACCTGAGATACTCGAGGCCATTTTCTCTGGCTACAAATGGGAGGCCAATGTGATTGCTTAAATTTCCTTTAGTTTCATAGCCCAGTGCATTGCTCAGGAATGTAAGAGCGAGCCTGCTTGTAACAGGATTTTGATTTTGACAATGTCACTTTAACAACAAATAGCTGGCTGCTCAGCTCCCTGAGCAGGGAGACAGCAGGTGCTCAGCCAGCTGATTGAGCAGCCACCAGGAGCTGCTGGGTGCAGTTCACAGGCTGCAATTCCCTACTCCCTTCGATGGGACTGCAGATTCCCAGGGAGGGGGAAGGGTTAAGAGAGAACAGGCATGCAGACAAGCTTGGGGTGAAAGATTATTAACAAACAAACCTCACTGCCACTTCACTGGGACACCCTCATCAGCCTCCAGTGGGCACCTCTGTCAGCTGCCTGCCTCCCCCCCCAGCCCTGTGTGCTCCCCCCATCCTGTGTAAGAGAGCTGAACAGCACGGTCAGGAGACTTCTTTCCCCTCCCTGCACATGCCTGCTTTTTCACTGCATGCAGCACCAGTAAGATAACCCATGGTCTTCTGAGACCCTCCCCAATGGCTTCCTTTTATGAAATCAAATCAGTGTCTTCAGTACTGCCTTAGTAAACAGCCAGAAAACAAGAAAACCGCAGCCTTGTGCCTACAGAAAAGCAGAGCTATGGCAATGCATCTCAGCAGAGGGGATGGTACAGCAAGTGGCTTGTGGCAAGAGATTGCTAGAGATGACCTGAAAATAAATCTTGACAATTAGACAGATGCATGTGACTTTGGGTTTGGTTTAGTTTGGGGATTTCATTTGATTTTTAAAAGCATACTACATGAAGACCAGCAAGACAGAAAAACTCTGGCCATTTCCTTTCCCTCCTCCATCTTCCCCATCTAGCAAAGAAAAGATTTGTCCTGGACTGAAGGACTACGACAACCAGAGGAGCAGGAAAATTCAGTCCTCCTAAACAGTGAGAAACTAAATTCAGTCCTCCTAAACAGTGAGAAACTAAAAGATGTGATGCTAAAGGAGAATGGGATTTCACTCAGTCCACCCAACATTCTAATTGGCCTTTACTTGCTGTTGCTGCTGTCTGCACCAAGACATATTCATTTTTTTAACCTGAAGACAGCCAGCAGACACAAAACCCTCCTACCCCCAATTAAAGTATTAGAGCTCACAGAAACATCCATTATACCTCAGCAGCAGCTCTCCCAAGCACCCCCTCCAAACCCCAAAATACAATAAATTAAAACACAGAGCACATATTACTCTTTATTGCAGCCTTAGATCCATCAGGCTGGATGAAAGCACCATTTTTTAAATGCACCATGGCAAGGTGGAGAGGGGAGATAAATTGGTACAAGCTCAGCGTAAAACAAACATTCCCTTTGGGTCATCTTTTAAAACTAATCTGGACAGGACATTAAAAAGGACACTCAGGGAGACAAACAAAATCCTTCCATTGGTTTAGCAGCATACTATCAGTGGAAGAGGCCTGAGTAAAAATAATATCACATGGCTGCGTTAGCCCGCTGTTATTGTTGGCTACTCCAGCGAAGCAGAGCTTCAGCAGGGCTTCAGCAGCCCAGAACGTGCAGGACTAGGAGCCTGGTGGGTTTCTGGGTTTGATTTTGTGCCAATTCGCATTCACTCGTGCTCTCAGATAAGTCAGGATGCCATCAGCAACTTCAACCCAGCTGGAAAGCCGGGTTAACAAAGCAGAGGATGCTTGCCGACAACTAGGGCTTGCCTGTGCAGGGAGAGGCAAGCTGAAGCACTCTGAGCAGACGGGTAAATGGCACTAAACCCCTCTGTGGACAGATTTAAGTGGAACACAAATGTGTCCCTGATTTGCCTGCTTCACTACTAAACCAATTTTTACTACATCAGCTGAAAGTTAATTTAAATCTAAATAAGGACATGGTCAGATCAGCCAAGCAATCCAGTCAGTGTGGGCTAACAAGTTGCCATCCTCTCACTTGGATGCTGCTAACTCACTGGGATGTGCTTCCAGTTTTCTGTAATGAAACCTACAGCATCCTCAGAGGAAACTCCCACAAACTTTTTGGGCTGCTTAAAAAAAAAATCAAAGGGGACAGTTTAGCTGGGAGTCAGCAATCTGGTATCTTGGCAGGGGCAGGCTGCAAAGGATGTCCCTAGAGTTGCCAGTCTAGCACCATTCCTCAGCTCCAAAATTAAACAGACAGACAAACATTTAATTTAAAAAAAAAAAAGGAAAAAGAAACACAGAGAAGTGTAGCTTTTATCCTGGTGGGATGTCTAGGTTGCCACCAAGAAGGGGCTTTCGTTTGCAGCAGGACATTCCCCAGCACCACAGTCGCTTGACAGAAACAAGAAGCCAGGCAAGGGCTGCTGGCAACTCTCATGCACATTACTCCAGGACTGGGCAAGGACTCAAGAAAATGACTGCCTCACCTCCTCCCAACAGTGACCCCAGCCAGACACCTTCCTCAAGAGATGCTGGCATGCCTTTATGGCTTTGACAAGAACATGCTCCTTAGGTGCAGGCTTCTTCACTTGGAGAAAGCTCCCAAAACTACACAGGCTTACCATTAGCTGGACAATCCCCCTCTGAGTGGGCAAGGTAAGATGAGCTCACTGCTGAATACAGAAGAAACACACAGTTGGCACAGCAGCTATTGCCTGAGGAATAAAAAGTTGCTGCCACCAGAGAAAACACTGTTTTAGTGTCTACCTGATTTTCTGTCCTTCCTGCCCCAGGGCAACATCACCCTCAACTGGGATTTTGCATGAATGAGAGTGCAAGAATGGAAGGGAGATGCCACTGCTCCCCTAACTCACCTGCTGAGGATGGGCTCAGTCCATGGAACCTCTCCACATCATAACCCCTCCCAGCCAACCTGTCAGTGTGTCACCAGAGCCATCCTCTCCCAGCTGTTCTAGCTAATCGGCATGCACCAGTGCCAGGGCTCCTTGCTGCCTGCTCTCTCCCCCTCTCATTAGGGATATGCAGCATTAATCCTCTGCCAGCAGCTCTCGCTCTCCTCCTGCATGTTCCTCCTCACGGCTCCATCAAGCACATCTCTGCTCCAACCGGCTGACCTGCACCGCAGCCCCGACCACCAGGCTCCTGGCCCCCAGGACCCACAGCTGCCCCCTAGTCCCAGCAGCAGTCTGCATGTCTTTGGAACAGAAAAGCAGCAGCAACCCCCAGTGCTCTGAGGAGCCGGCTCAGACCACCAGCCTCATCCTGCCTGCAGCTTAACTGGCATGTTAAGGCTGGAAGGGGAAAAATTCTCAGTGCCCTCCTCCTGTTCCTCCCCCCTGCAACCCTGCCAGCTCCCTTCCCAGCTTGCTGCTGTAGTGTAAACCCTTTTGTTTCCCATCATAAATACAGCAATTATTTCAGAAAAATTTCTCCCCTCAGCACTGGCAGAAATACCACAGCCTGAGACAGTAGCTCTCTTGATGATCACAGTGGAATATTCCAGAAAATAAGGAAGATTTGGGGAGGGGGAAGGGAGGAGGTATCTGGGATCCAATCTTCTTCCTCTCCTTGCCAAACCCCCTCCATCTCCAGCAGATTTCATTTGTGTCATAGGAATTTCTGTGAGATTTTCAACCAAGCCTCTCTCCCTCTCTCCCATTTCAACTGCCGGCAAAGCTCAGCCAAAGGTGCAGAAGAATAACTTGCTGCTCCACTTTTCTTGCAGGCTGGACAAATAAGTCTTCAGCTAGCCACATGCAAGCCATTAAAAATATATTAACATACCCAGCAGGGTCTGTCACTTTTTCTTTCCCCCCTCCTCCCCTTTTCTTAGACAGAGAGAAGGAAGAAATCTTGCCACAGTAACAAGAGGTTTTCATCAAGTCTCATTACCTCAAGCACAGCCGCGCACCACAGCCCCCACAGAGAACAGCCTTCGGTTCCTGCTGTCATTAAAGGAACAAAGATCTTAAACAAAAATTAAACCCAGGACAGCATGAAGTTGGGAGCACACAAATGGCTAAGGCAGGGAAGGGTGCGTGAAAGCCAAGTGGAAGTGCAGGAGCAGCGCCACCAGGGCGCTGCTCAGCTGGCTGGGGGGGGATGGGGGCAGGTTAAGTCCCATCAAGCAAGGCAGGGGCAGGAGTTGTCAAAGGTTCAAGCTATCATTCAGAGGTATGCTGCACTTCCCAGCAGCTTAGTGACAAAGCAGCGTCCTGGAACGTTAACAAAGTTCAGTGTAAAACCACAGCAGCAATTATGACGAGCAAGGAGCTTCTCCTGAGCTGCTGCACAACACAGATGATTTTGCACACTTTGACAAACCTCCATTTTCACTCCAGGGGGTCCTCGACCCTTCCCAAAGGCATGGTCCACGCTTCCCAGAGCAGCTGTGCAGAGCATCTTAACCTGCAGCAGCTGCCCTAAGCCTGAAGCAGGTGGTGGCTGGTGTTACCAGTTTGGGAGGAGGGTCTGAAGGGCAGGAGGCAGCAACTCTACATTTAAACAAGGGATTTCTATACCAGGGGGGGAATTAGTCAAAGTGCTATCAAGTCAAAGTGCCCTTAAACTGTGGTTTCTCGAGTATTTCTTTGGGCAAATTGCTGGGTTAAGCAGCTTTCCTCTCCAACTTGGCTACTTTAATCCAGATCAATTTCCTGATCAAGTTCAGTGCACAGCAGCATGTTCAGCTGCACTGGCACAGCTGAACAAGCAGCTCAGGAGAAGCAGCAGGGGCTGCTGAAAACAAGGCTTGTAAAACTACACCCTCAGATTCAACAGGCATGGCACTCAGCCCCAGGAGAGCAAGATGCTGCTTGCAAGCCTCATGAAAACAAAGCTAAGTGAAGGAGGATACTTATTGCATGGCTAACTGCAAAGAGATGACCTGAGCCAAACAAAAAAAAAAGGGAAAATAATCTGGTGACTGTGTGGCCATGTTTTATGCACCTCTAGATGAGATACAAGTTTTATTTCTCCCCTGAGAATGGAGGAAAGCTGAAAGCTTTCCCTTGTGAATCAGGCAGTACAGTCAGGAAAGACAGAGCTAGCAGAAGGACCAACAGTGGTAAAGCACCAAGGAAAGGTGGACAGTGACCTCTGAGGAACCCACAGCAGGTGAGGAATGAAAACTGCTCTGGGACATCACAGAAATAACTCCCTTGTAGAGCAGTGAAGAGCAGAAGGGGGCCAAGATATGAACTATGAACCCAGGAGCAGGTGGGGATGTAAAGAGGTCCACCCTGGGCACAGAAGGGATCACAAAAATTAGTAAGGAAGCTACTTCAGATCTGTTTCACAACCTGGGTCCTTATCCAAACAGTTCACACACACACTGATTCTCACATAGTGAGATCTATCAGTGTCACAGAAGTACATAGGAGAGTAAGCAAAATATCTGACCACACAAGGAACAGACCATAACATAGCACTCATTTCATAATGCATTTATAATAGTCAAAGATGTATTTGCCTCTGTAGCACTGAAACCTGCTCTATTCATCCTGCCTTGGAAAGGGAATAAAAGGAAATGAGGAGGTTCAGCACATGACAATGAAGAGAAGAGATCTGGAAGACAGCAAAAGCTTACATGAAGTCCATATGTGCAAAACAACAGCTATGTGCTAGAGGAAAAAACAAAGCCTTCTAGTGCAAACAGACTATAGTGCATAGCAGAGCTGTGACACAGTGGGTGCACACTCTTCTCCCCAGGAAACCCATTCGTTCTCTCACAGCCAGCCACCACCACATGGCAGTAAACTGCCATCAGCCATGGGACAGAGCCATTCCTTGAGGAGCAAACTAAGCAGGCTCTTTCTCCAAGCCTGTCAAATTGGATACACTGTGCACAGAGTCTGCACCGTGGAGTCTCGTGGCTGGTATTTCCACAGCCTCACAAACAGCTTGGCTGGGTTGCTCTTCCTAGCTGCTTCAACATGGTACAAACTTTGTCATGTAAAAGCAATCGAATGCTACTTGTGCTCCTGAGTCTGACAGGAACATAATTAGGTCAGGTGATAGCTGTGCAGTAACAGATGCCTCGGACTTGGCTCTATCCAAGACAGAGATGCACTTGAATGCTGCTTCAGCTTGTATCTGCTCACTTGCCAGCAGTCTGGATTCCTGAAAACCTACTCAAGTGACCATCTCGTCTCAATTGCAACGCAGGCGCCCAGCTCTGTACTTCTGCAGTGGCATCCAACAGCAGCACTAAAGAGAGGGGAGTTCAAGCCAAGGTTCAGCTGTCTGCAGATGAAACAGGCCTGAAATAAATGTCAAAAGGGGGAGGCTGCCTCAAGGCAGCACATGCAAGGAATGCACTCGTATTGATGCAGGCTGAAATCATCCCAGGAAGCAGGGGTTTCACACCCATGATTAAAGCATAATTAAGAGATGCTTCCTGACAGTGAAGTCTATCAGGCTATGGGTTTAGATCTGACTGTAATGTTTAGTTGCCTCCCTTAAACATCTCCTTTTTAATTTTTTTGAATGGGGTAAAACCCAACTTGGTCTTGAACTATGCAGGTCAGGAGCGCATATTACGCCCCATACCTCTCTCCCTTTTTGGGGCTTTTCGCTTTCTTGGGGTTTTTGTTGTTGTCTAGGGCTGGAGTGGAGGGGAAAGAGGTGGTAAGAACATCACAAAGTTCAAAATGAATGTCTCAACTTGTAACACACTTCCCCCTCTCCCACAACACTGGTTGCAGAAGCTACCCACGGCTGACACTACTCCTGAAGCTCCATATGGTTCTGCTTCCCTTCATTTTTCCTCAGCCTGACAAACTTTGGCACAGCTCAGGTTTTCCTGGTTCTTAGGAAATAGGAGACATTCCAGCAATTCCAGCTTCTCCTTTTTCTTTTGCTTTTACAAAGCTCCCACGGTGCCATCCATGAAAAAACCTATTGTAATGGCAGAGCATAAAAGCAAATTTGCCTGAGTGTCACTGGTGCTGCAGGATTTTTCACATTGCAATAGTGTTAACCATTACTTACACTGCAGCAGAGTCGAAGGCCCTCAGCAACATCAGGGTCCCTCGTGCTCAGCACAATATACACATACAGCAAGAACTGCCTGTGCCTGCCTCACAGGCTAATAAAGTTATTTTATTTTAGGTAGAAAGGCTTCAAAATGGAGTGTCATTTTAAAGCATCCATGAGCTGACAACCATCTGCACAATTATCACAAACCACTCCAAGAAAGCTTCCAGTACACCCGGGAAGCATCCATGTACACAGTAAGTACCCTGCATGCACCATAACTCAGCAAGTGCTTTTTGCAGCTCCCTTCGACTCAGTCATGAAGGATATAGATCATTACAGCCTCCAGCTACAGAGCTTTAGCTCACAGAGTAGCAGCTCACACTTTTAGCTCTGGAGATCCCCAGTTCAATCTGCTGCATGTCAGCCAAGAGGGCAGCTGTCATATAATTGCAGCCACAGCTTTGCATGTGAAAAAGTAGGGAGAGCAAACAGAGATCTTATTATAGAATTCTGGTTGCAACCTGCTGAAGAACTCCCTATTTAAAGTAACTTCTTGTAAAGAGGAGGGAGATTTGGGAAAGGGGGAAGGAAAAAGACCCAGAAAAAAAAAAAAAAGGAGGAAGAGGATAAAAAAGTCTTCCCAGTTCTCTCTGCTCTGCAGAAGAAATCAGTGCTGCTTTTGTTACAAATGCACGTGTGCATTAGACAAAGCAGGCAAGTGCAGGGAGAAGGCTAAGGTTCTGGCCTCCATACCAGTCCAAAAAAAACCCTCCAAAAAACAGAAAAAGGAAAAAAAAACCAAAAGAATTCTCACTGCTGCAAGCAAGGGATCTGAAGTCCAGCAAGGCATCTGAGTTTCCTTCTGAGCGATAATGGGAAGGTCGTGAGTTCAAGCCTGCAGCGGGCAGTAGTGTCCTCCCTACTCTAGTCGTGAGGTGGTGACAGGTTGGACTCGATGATCTTTGAGGTCCCTTCCAACCTTAGGAATATTGAATACTGAATAACCATTTGCCAGCAGCCAAGCCAACCATTTGGCTCCGCTACTGAAGAACTACCATTCGAGTGCACAAAACCTTGACTCCGTTACGTCTTGCTTTTTCCAAACCGTACAGACCGGCTCCCAGGGAGACTTAACAAAGCAGAAGCTGGGAGAAGAGCATGTTTGAACCAGGAAAGGTAGGATAGAATAAGAATAGAATTAGAATAGAATAGAATAGAATAGAATTAGAATTAGAATAGAATAGTATTAGAATTAGAATAGAATAGAATTAGAATAGAATAGAACAGAACAGAACAGAATAGAACAGAACAGAACAGAACAGAACAGAATAGAATAGAATAGACAGACCAGGTTGGAAGAGACCTTCACGATTGTGTCCAACTTATCATCCAACACAACCTAATCAACTAAACCATGCAACCAAACACCCCATCAAGTCTCCTCCTGAACACCTCCAATGATGGTGACTCCACCACCTCCCTGGGCAGCATATTCCAATGGGCAATCACTCTCTCTGTGTAGAACTTCTTCCTAACCTCCAGTCTAAACCTCCCCTGGCACAGCCTGAGACTGTGTCCTCTTGTTCTGGTGCTGCTTGCCTGGGAGAAGAGACCAACCTCTGCCTGTCTACAACCTCCCTTCAGGTAGTTGTAGAGAGCAGTAAGGTCACCCCTGAGTCTCCTCCTCTCCAGGCTAAGCAACCCCAGCTCCCTGAGTCTGTCCTCATAGGGCTTGTGTTCCAAGCCCCTCACCAACTTTGTTGCCCTTCTCTGGACATGCTCCAGCAAGTCAACATCCATGGCAAAAAAAAAAAAAAAAAAAAAAACAAAAAAAAAAACACCAGTCTCCAATGTAAAGATCTTTTAATGAGTGCAAACCAAAAGCAATTAGACAAAGTTTCTTCTTATCTGCTAATCTTTCTGTACATCCTTCTGCACAGGCACAGCGATTTTGGAGCCAAGCTCTTTTCCAAGCCAACATGTTCAAAACCAGAATTTGAAACAATGCAATCTAGTTTTCACCCAGCAATTACTCTAGAAATCCCTCTTTCCTTAATAAATCTATTTCAGGCTTAAGAGACAGATTAAATTCTTTGCAGAACATTCTCCGCTCCTCGACAGTCCCATCCATCCACCACCTAGCAGCGCAGAACCTGTGGGTCCCCCATTGCCTGGGGTGAAAGAGCCACTTTGGATCGTGAGGTAACAATCCAACTTCCTGCAACCTACTTACCCACTTGCTAAATACCAAAGCAGACCAATATGACTCAAACTGTTTGGTACCTGCCTGCAAGAACACACTCGCCAAAACATGTCAGCGAGCTCATGCACACTGCACCAGTGGCCCTTCACAGCTCCCTGCCAAAGAGTGCTGTGCTTCCAACAGGATTTGAAGAAGTTCCTAGCAGCCAAGATGGATGACTGCTAACATCTAGCACAACCCTGCAGCAGTTAACTCCAGAATCAACTAACACTTTGTATTTAAACCAGCTAAATCCTCTGGTGACATCCCCTCAGCCTCATTTCTGAAGATCCATTTTCATTTGTCTCAAGGAGTCTTCTGCGCCTCACCTCAAGCAAAACCTACTCAGGAAACACACAAACTACCTGACCATCTCCCTCCCTTCAGAAGAGAGTGAGGAAGAGAATCAAGCACATGAAGCCCAGTTTTGCAGAAAGCAATGTGCGGCTGCAGCAGAGAAACATCTGGAGTTGATTACACACGTGCAGCAAAACCCTGGCTGGGCTCATCCCACAGGAGGGACCCATAAAAGGTTTACCTCTCCCTCACCTACTGCAACCAGGCAAAGCTCACACACATCTGAACCACACTTGTTGCAGACAGCCAGTGAAGGCAGTAAAACCCTGTGCAGAGAGGACTGAAATGAGACTCCATTATGCTATTTTCTGATATTATTTCTGTAAATTTAGCACTGCTAAAAGGTTCCAGATAGACATTCTCTGGAGACAAAAATCCTTTCCCTACCCCGGGAAGGTATGCAGAGAGCTCTGCAGCGAAACACATGCCTGCTTTTCTCATCTCTCCCAGCCTGCTGAGGCTGAAATGACTGACAAAGGTCCAAAATGAGGGACACACATAAATTATTAATATTGCACTAGCAGGCTCGCTGTTGCTGTGACAGTCTGAAGACTTAAGAGAGGCAGGCTCTGCAGGGAAATATTATTTCAGAATCACTCATTCAGGAAACTTACATACTGAGGAGACAAGAATCATTCTGCAGCGTGCTCTGTCAAAGCCCTCAGCTTTAAGGCCCTTTGTTTCTAAAGCAAAAGCGATTTTAACAGGAACAGCACATCAACATGAAGCATAGGGAGCTTCACATTTCAAGTGAGCAACGCTGAACAGCATTACTTCCAGACAGAAGCTCCACAACACACATCTTCTCATGCCTGACCTGGAAAGTCCATCCCACTTCTCAGCACCAGGTAAGTGTACTGTCT
Organism: Melanerpes formicivorus; assembly: GCF_026170545.1. Lineage (NCBI taxonomy): Eukaryota > Metazoa > Chordata > Aves > Piciformes > Picidae > Melanerpes > Melanerpes formicivorus. The sequence continues at coordinate 21,871,732 of NW_027142360.1, forward strand.
CTGCAGCTCCTATGCTGAAGCAGCCAAGTGGCATACCAGTGAGAGGATAATGGGCAGCCGTGCACCAGCAAGTGGAAGGGAGCCAAAAAACCACTCCAGTTTTCTGCTCAGGCTGCAACCTGCGCTTTAGGCTCCTGATTCACATTCTCCCCAACCTTTTATTTCATTCCAGGCCTCATACAGTACCTCCTGCTACAGCAGCCATGCAGCCCTAAACAGTACACAAAGAGATGCTGCTTCCTACTGATCTATTTGCTTCCCCTCCCCTGTGCAAGGGAACAGTTTATGCAGGGGTATTAGTCTGTTTTACATTAATTTCTAGGACTGGGACAAACAAGTTGAACTCTGACATTTCTGCAAAAAGCTCAATTATTTTCATCTTCTTTAGTAACTGGAATAGATTTACTTTTTTTTTTTCCCCATTTAAAACACAACACTTCCCTCCCAAAATATTCCAAGCAGTTGCTGAAATGTTTTCTTTACCCAAAGCCCTGCACAGCATCAAGATTATTAACAACATTTTGAACACAAAGAGGCACAGCATTGTTCCATACCAATAAAAATAACCTCCCCCAACCCCAGTACATTTCTCATAGCATAAAGTAATTACATTGGAGAACTATTACTTTTATATTAAGACTTCTTGCATGTAAAAACTAAAGAAAGCTTTCCAGTAACTCTAGATACTGATGGGGGCAAACAAAAAAGAGGCCCTACCCCCAGCTGGATGGCATTCCTCTCTTTGGGTGCAATGTGGGAACATTTGATTGACGCATCTGATCCATTCCAAAACTCCAGGCGAGGTTTTAATCATCAATGGGCAGAATCCTGGTCATTGTCAGGGGAAAAAAAAAGAAAACACATAGAAAAACACAGTAGAATATGGAGGCAGGATACCAAGCACCTGGTGTTTGTCTAGCAGCTCCAACTGATTTAGCTAGGTTCATAGTGATCAACAGATTAGAGACTGAGCTGATGGCAGAAACTCCCGTCTACTATCTAAGCCCCTTCCTCCCCTCCGCCCTGTTTCTGCCATCTCAGCCAACCCAGTGTCCCACTGCAGCCTGAAACATTAGTCCCATACCAAAGGAAATTAAAGAGGAATAGGAAAAAGAGTGGGAAGAGATAAACCAGGGTAAGTAGGGGTAGCACGAAGAGCCCGTTGGAATGCAACCAAAAGCCTGCACAGATCCTTTCTATAGCAGAAAAGAGGAGATCAGGCACGTATGAGGAGATGGCAGGAGAGGTGCCAGAAGATGAGGGTTCAAGTGGTCCCTGAACTCCAGGAGTAAGAAATGGCAGCAGGCAGAGTACAGGAGTGAGCCCTAGCATGCACAACAAGCTCAGCTTTCAGGAGCAGCAACACACCAGGTGACCTGCTAGCTTGGTGTCTGCTGTGACAGGCATTTTCACTACCGACAGGCATGGTATGAGAAATACAGTGTGAACCTTCCACATTAAACAAGGCTTCCCAGTCTGCCTATAATTTATTTTGCTATCAGCCAAGCCCAGATCCACCAGGATTAACCACTTCTGCTCTGGAAAAAGCCTCTACTCCCAGTCTTGCACCAAACAGCTGTTGCCGTTCAATTTCGGCGCCGATGAGCTCTGCAAGCCCTCGGGACCCACCAACGCAAGAGGCAGCACAATCCCAAGGGAAATCTTCACCCATTCCAGCAGCGGCCACAAGGCAAGCACTGTCAGTGTCACCCTTCCAGCTGGCCAGCTGACAAGAGAGACCAACCCACATCTCAGTCAAACAACCTGGAGCTGGGCACCTCGCCACCAGAAGCAGAAACCTGGCTGGCTGGTCAGTAGGACAGCAAGGAAATGCTTCTGGTCTAGCTGCCTGCCTGCCTGGGAACCCGAGCTGCACAAAGGTCTCTGGGCACCCACTCAGTCGCCTGGTTGTTTCTTACATCTGCTCTGTGTTCCCAGGTCTTGGGAGGATTAATAGGTTAAAGTAGAGAAACCAAGAACAAGCTGACATACTGCAAAGGGAAGAGAGCAGCAGCCTGAAGCGGGGATCTTACAGCAGGGAAAGAGGTTGCTACAGTGTGGAGCAGAAGCTGGGGGAAACAAGAGGGGGTTGTCAGCAGAAGAAAGGCAGGTGAAGGCATGCCACCACAGGGAATGGCAAGTAGGGAATGCTGCCAGAGTCTTACACCAGCCCCTAAAGGCTCTACCGCTGACTGTGGGGTTCAGCAACAAGCAATATCTGCCACAAGCCTGCCCACCCAGCAGCTTCAGGTAGTCATTTACAGCGTTCCAGGTCCAGGCCATTAATACCCTGAGGAGAAGGACAGGGACCTTGAATTCAAGATGAGAGAGTCACGTGGAGCTGGCACAATGAGAGAAGGACACGCTCCCAGCCCTGACCATGTCTGCACAGCTGCAGCTTGCATGTCCCTTAGGCTCCTCGGAGCAAGCGGCTGCAGGCTGCCTGTGTAACCAACCCCCACAGCCCATCAGGAGGGCCTGAACCCTGGACCATCAGCAGTGAAAGCACAAACCCCCAGCTCACGCTCTAAATAATTAAACTCTGTGGGAGCAGCAGCAGGCTCATAAAACTCTTACACAGACCAAGCCAGTCATTAATGGGGGTCAAAGATGAACGCTCCATTTTTTTTAAGTGTGCTTTGATGCGTGGGGAGAGTGGTGAGAGGAGATCTTCATTACTCTCTCTGGTACCTGATGAATTTTTCCTTTCCTAACCATCAACACCTCCTACTTCCACCCCAACCCCATACTGCTGGCAATCATCTGGACAGCCAGAGACAATTAGAAGGTGTGTTTGGATGACATCTGTGCTAGCTGCTCACCTGTAGGTAGGGAAACAAGTGGCCTCGCCAAGCAAAGCCAGGCTCTACCAGAGGCTCAGGCACTGCTCGTAACGAGGTTTGGGTTTCACATGGATGCCGCTGGGTGGAATTCCAGGGCCAGCATGATGCTGAAAGCCGTGCAAACCACAACCTCACACACCGTCTTCCCTACAGCAAGGCACACAGCAGAGCACAAGCCAGTAAAATCTGTCAGGATTATTAGCTTGGGCTCGGAGCCAGAGCTGGGAGCTGCCACAAGGGCAGGGAGGCTGCCTTCAGCCCTGCAGGTCAGCGGGAAGGAAGTGGAAGTCCCCTGACAGGCAAGGAGAGGCAGCAGGCAAGAAAGGCAAGACACAGTTGAGAAAAGGTCACAGAAACACCAGTCTGACCTGCCCCTTCTGGCCTTAAAACACATGCACACACACAAGTTTCTTTACTACTGTGCTTTGTTCGGACATTTTAAGGAGAGTTCTGCTTTTCCCGCTCCCTTCGCATTCCCCAACCCACACTGGTTCCTGAGGCTTTATATCAATGAAAGCCTCTGGTGGAGAGAAGGGAAAGCAGGTTTGCTGGGGAACGGGCCACCACCTTGACACAAAGAACTCCTCCAGCAGCACAGAGGGATGCTGAATGCTCTGTCAGCAGCGCCAGTTCCAGCCTGCACCAGCCAAGCCTCTCCCAGAATGTTTTCTCCAGGTGGAAGGAGAGGCCAAAGACTGGAAGTGGCTCCAGGATCTCTACTGTTGTGCTGAGAAAGTGGGCTGGTGCAGCAAAACCAGCTTTTGTTTGTAAGTAGTACTGATAGATGGCCCTTTTTTCAGGTCACCAGAAACCTCCCAACAAACCCAAGTGTTTGTACTTTCAGAGGGAGGAGCTTTTACATGCGACACTAGCCCTCATCCTTACCAGCATGGCAAAAGCAGCAGCTGTTACTTCCATTATTCTTGGAAATCAGAAGGAAAATAGCTCAAGCCTTGGCACCTCTTTCCTCCCACCGTTTGGCAGGGCAGAAGTGCTCTAGAGGGCACACATTCCAGGGGGCCGAGCCATCCCGCATGGGCAGGCTCAAAATGGCAGAGAGCGGCGAACAGGATAATTGGAAAGCACAACAGAAACCACAACATAAAAGCCAGCAGCTTCTAGGACAAGAAACTGTTCTGTGGCATGGTTAGATCCATCACCCCCCGGATGCTGCGTTGCGGTCGTGCCTCAGGACCCTGCTGCTGCTATCTGTTTGCAATCAGATTTCAACCTGTCCTTCTGCTTCATGCACAAGAAGCAGAGCTAATCAGGTTCACCCTCTCTTTCTGCTTAATGTCTCCACTTCTCAACCATGCTCTGCACTGCTTCAACTGATGTTCAACTAACACTAGCCAGGAGCACATGGGGGGGAGGGGAAACACACACACTCACCAAAAAATCCACAAAACCTACGTATTAATTTTAGTCCTTCCTTCCATCTATTCTGTCTAAAATCCCTTCTACACTTGAGCTTTGCACACAAGTCAGGAAATTCCCATTTCCCTCGCCACACCACACCCAGCTCACCTACAAGCTCCCTTCTCCAAACTGCTCCTCCAGTGGTATCTGGGTAACTCATTATAGCCCAGATCTATCAGGCTTGCCTCTCACTTTCTGGGACAGCTTTTTTAAACACTTCCTGGCTGGGATCCTCCACAGAAGGATGTCTTCTGCTGGCACTGTAACAGCCTCTGTTTGTTAAGCTATTTGAAGTGACCACCACAGGCTCTTCCCCCTCATCTACCCCCAGCACTGTTTAATTACAGCAGTCCTGCATGGGAACTCTAACAGTCCCTCAGCATTTCCAGTCTGAGCACAAACAGGGCCCTAGAACATCTGTCTCTTTCACTGCATTCCTCTGCACTCCACAGGGCAACTGGAGCTTTGCTAGTCAGCTACAATACCTGGAGCTTTGCTAGAGCAACCAACCCCACAGCGGAGAAGGCCCCAGACTGGGCAGACTGCATGAAAAATCAGCCAAGACATCCAGAAAAAGCCTGGCTTAGGGGACCACTCATCATCACAAGCCAGCTCAAGCAGTGAAGGAGAAGCATCACCCATCAGATGCACAACTGCAGATTTGCCACAACAACAACAGAATTTTTCAAAACAGGGAGTTTGTGAAGGAGATGAGACAGGGGTGGAAGACAAAAGTGACAAAAGTGTCAGGGTACACATTTCTGTTCGGGGAGGGGGGGGCAAAAAAGAGAGGGAGACCGCAGAGACGAAGCCCCAGGCAGCCCCTGCATCTGTACACATCCCTGAGCTAACACTCTCTACATCAATCAGAACAATGGCAGCTCCAGAGAAGACCCCAATTATCCAGCTCCTTCACTAATATCTTCCCCAGAGGCTGCATGCATGTGCAAGGGGATGGAAGAAAAACATACTTCTCAATGAGATTACTTCAAGCATTTTCTATATTGCTCCTTCCCTTAACAATGTGTCTTTCTGAAGAAATAGAGGCTGCAGCTGGCTTGGAAGTGCAGCAGATTTTTATTTTCTTATTTAAAAACATATCCTTGAAAACAAAGACACTTTGTGCCCAGCAGATCCAGTGGTACCATTATTCAGTATCAATGCACTGGTTCTTTCCTTTCTTCTACTCCATCCTTGGAAAACAAATCCACTCTAACAGCCACCCAGTGTATAATCTTACCATGCAAAGCAGCACAACCCTACAATAATCTTTCTCTTGCCATAATGCCTTCACATACCAAGGAGAAGAATTTAGGCTTAAATGCTTTAAAAAAACCCACCTCAACCCCCACAAAGCCACAACCAACTGCAGTACAGCATGAGACAAATCTCTAACAACTCTCAAGTTGGAGCAAATTCCCTCATCTCTCCCTACTGCTTCCCTTGTTTGCAAACGGCTGCACAAACATTCCCAACTTGTGCAGCGCACCGCCTGCAGCCTGCCCCTCCCGCAGGTACGGCTCCTCAGTCGGTCCACACAGGCAAAGGCTCCCCGCATCCAGCTGCCTCTGGCATGCCACTCTTCACTGACATCATCTTCACCTTCATGCTGTATAAAATTCACCAGACAGACACAGTATCTTCTCCTCTAGCCATAAAGCTGTAAGCCAACAGACGCCTCCCTCTAGTCTCCCCAGCGCACACTCTGACCTGCACTGTGGCCCTGCTAAGTAGACACTTGGGCATGCATCTCATTAGGTGACACATCTCCCCTCCCTGCAGCCAGCAGGGGCTGAGGCAGATACACCGATCCATCACCGGCAAAGCCGAGGTGGAAACGCTGTAAACAGCAGGCAGCAGAAGCAAAGTTCGCCTTGGCCAGTTTCCATGGAGTCTGAGCTCCTGCACACCCCTGCTTTCATCGCATCCCTGAAGCGAGAGAGCACCGCTCTGCAGTACCACAGCAGCGTCCCAGGAGGCCTTCCCAATTTCTGTTAGTGCCTGAAAATTAGTTAGGCAGCAGCACCTGGAACAACTCCAAGTCACAGTTCAGAGATGGAGAGACTTCCTCCTGGTGCTGTGGTACTCAGCTTCAGGCTCACCAGAAGATTCTCTGGACACTTCCCTGCCCTTGCCATTTATTCCAGGCTTCAGGGACCTCCTGGTCCCACCAGCTCCAAAGCCCCAGTCCAGACAGCCACCATCACCATGCCTGGGGAAGGCCTTTCACAGACCCAGTCTGCAGCTATCACCTCAGGCAGTCTCCTCTTGCCCTCTCACAGGGAAGGGTTACAGCTACTATCTCTGAGCTCTTTAATAATAATATATGAGTGTAATAATAATAATACTAATAATTCCAAGGCTCCTAGCACTGGGCTGTGAGCAACAGGCTCTTGGGAACCACAGTATCGCTCTTACTGCAGACACTGAATGTCAACCTTTTCCCTTTTTTCCCCTTTTTGAAAGCCCTGTTTGGGAATGGAGTCAGCATCTGGAGGCACACAAGTATATCTCAGGGAAAGAATAAGAGGAGCAGAGGGGAAGGGAGGGACCTAAAAATGAAGGCTGAGGGTAAGGTTTCACATTACAGCTGAACCAGGCTAATAGTTCACTGCTGCCAAAAAAGGTGTGTGTAGGGGGGTGCATTTCCACCTTCCTTTCATTCCCTACCTTTCATTGCTGGCAAAACAAATCTCACCCCTCCTGTGTGCAGCTCTGATGCTAGCCTAGACCTGGAGAGCAGGCTCAGTTCTCTGTCACAGGAGGAAACTACTCTTTTTTTGGTTGGGTTTTTTTTTGTAACAAGTTAGCTTTTCAAAAGCTGAACAAGCAGGATCCATTTAGCAGCAGAGCCGGCACAAGGCGAGGAATACATCCACAAAGCCAGGAGCAAGGCATGACCACCCCTCTTAGAAGGGACAAGTGGTTAGATTGGTTCAGACACAGCAAGAAAATCCATCCTTAGCCACGTGAAATCGTGGTTTCACCCTACAAGTACACCAGTCAGCACAAAATAAAAGGGCCAGCTAAAAAGCCTGCAATAGAGGTGTTAGCTTACCACCTTAAACAAAGGAGTTTCACCTACTGCCAGGCACGAGCTACCAATAGCATTTCTGAAGCGGCTGACGAAGGCAGCAACACAGGTAGAGAGTGACACTGAAACTGAGCAGACCCAAAGCAGACAGAAATATGCAGGGTACTGCAGGATTCTCAGGAACAGTTGGACTCTGTTATTGTCAAACAAGATGGCTGCCTTCACCACTATGCTCAGAAATGTCTGTTAGCGTTACAAACTTAACAATTAGTTTCAGGGTGCTCTTGATAAAGCATTTTTTTCCTTCCCCATCAGCTCCTCTATCATCAAATGAACAAAAATAACACAGTTCTTTCAATTAAAAAAAAAAAAGAAGCCCACATTACTCCACTGTCTTTATTCCTCTCCACCTCCTCTGCTCAATTACTAAAAGCAATTTACAGACAATAAATGTAACTTCACAGCTGCCTGTATGAAGTATTCTCTTCATTTTATAGATGAGGTTACAGGCTATACAGAAATTAATATCAGCGAGGTCTACTTCAAAGCTGGATAAGCAGGAGGCACAGATGAACTCTTAAGGAATACAGATCATGCCTGCACTCTAGTAAAAGCAGTAATAAAGAATTAAGGATGTTACCAGTTGGATATAAATTCCTTGAATGTATCTGCTCTGTACAGTAAAAAACAAAAGCTGGAGGTTTCGCTCGGTTTTATTCCATTTTTATTAGGAACAACATCATGAGAGTTCAGATTTAGTGCTCAGCACCCCAGACACCACACATGCTCGCTTTACTAGCACACACATGCTTGTGTGTTAATCTCACAGGCTTGAAGAGGGCCTTCCCAATCAGTGTATGAACACCAGGAACCTGCAGCCAGGAACTCTGTACATAATTTTAATTGATGAAGATAAATCAGCCAGGCGAGAGTCCAATGCTTGCTGCCGTAGCCTCATGGGCTTTGGCAGGGCTAGGAGGCACAAGAACCTACATCTGTTATTAAGCTTGCCAGCGGTGACTTTGAAAAAGCACTGAGAGAAGCAACACTAAAGAGAGAAAAAAGGGAAAAAAAGAGAGAAGTGCAGTTTTGTGCAGGCACTCCTCTGATGATAACTGCTCCTTAAGGCTTAATAAAAATGCACGGCCAACTTTTTCTTCTTCCACACATTAGCACAGCTCAGAAATAGCACCTGAGTTGAGTTCAACTCAGCAGGTCCAGCGTCTTCTAGGAAGCAAACAGTACTGACACACATGGCTGAGTCATCTGAGCAGTCCCTTCAAGGAAAATAATCACAGAATTGTTAGGGTTGGAAGGGACCAGCCCCCCTGCCATGGGCACGGACACCTCACACTAGATCAGGTTGCTCAGAGCCACATCCAGCCTGGCCTTTAAAACCTCCAGGGATGAGGCTTCCACCACCTCCCTGGGCAACCTGTTCCAGTGTCTCACCACCCTCATGGTGAAAAACTTCTTCCTAACATCCAATCTGAATCTACCCATTTCTATTTTTGTCCCATTCCCCCTAGTCCTATCATTACCTGACACCCTAAAAAGTCCCTCGTCAGCTTTCTTGTAGGCCCCCTAAAGATAGTGGAAGGCCACAATAAGGTCTCCTCAGAGCCTTCTCTTCTCCAGATTGAATAGTCCCAACTCTTTCAGTCTGTCCTCATAAGAACTGAGGGGTTGGCATTGAAGACAAAAAGGAGTGATAATTTTGGCACCCCTTAATTACAATGGTTGAATTCCATCCATTTACTACCAAACCTGCAGGTTCACAAATTCACTACGCTCCTCCATCCATCCCCAAGATCCTTCCCTGACACAGTCCTCCTTTAGCCAACAACTGCCTGTCCCCAACTGACACAAGCTAGTATTTGTAGAACCACAGCACTTGGAAAACTCATTTAGCATTAAGACCTTCATTTCTAGCCTGCACACAGATACCAGACATGCTTAAACCAACAGGGTGTTGTAGGCTTCTCTGCTGGGACTAGCTGAAACCCAAATGCCGTATGGTGCACACATCAAAAAACAAACAGGCCTCAAGGTGGACCCAGAAGCCAAACACAACACAAAGGATTTGGACTTGTAAAAACCTCTCATCTGGAGAGAGCTGATAAACACTGTAACACTTCTGGTTGCCCTGCCATTTTCTGCTTTTTCACTGCAGCAGGGACAGATGTTTGTGCCCACTGACAGTTGTGCCTTTTTCATCTAAGACTGCAACTGCATCACAACCTCGCACTAAGCCCCCAAAATGGCTCAGCAGATGTAGCTGCTGCAGAAAAGTGCCTGCCCCTGCAAACAGCAGTCCATGGAGAGGAGATGCAACTCATGATCTCGTTTCCAGGCAAAGTTTGGGGCATTGGAACCAGCCCATTAAGCCCCAGAGCCTCCTGACAGCTGCGCGATAGCAGCAGGAAGGAGGTGACCTAATGAATAGAATAGAATAAACCAGGTTGGAAGAGACCTTCAAGATCATTGCGTCCAACCTATCACCCAACTGCTTGAACCAGCAGTCCTGCAGTATAAACTGGCACACCAATGTCATCAGTGATGCCACAGGAGTCTGGAATTTGACTCCTATCATGACACCAGTCCAGTGTCCCACATCTGCTCCACCTGAGAACAGGCCACAGCACTCCCACCTCTCTTAAACTCTTCCAGAGGGGAAGGACTGAGAACAAAACCAAACAAACAGTGGGTCAGGCTGGGAATCATTTCTTTTTGAGGTTGGCAGATCTGCTGTGGAGGCTGATCCACTGATATTTTTTCTAATATAAGGCACATATAAGATGACTAGAATTTGATAGCTGCTTTTTAATTAAATTGAAATAAGTAAATCACAGCCTGTTGCCATGGAGAATGAACAGACACAGCCTCTTGACTCCAGGGCAGGATCAAGCAGGAGAGGCAAACAAGGCTGTGAAATTAAAAACACCTATTTTAAAGCAAATGGTCTTGATAATTAGCAACAAAAACAAAAAAAACCCGAACCATGGCATAGAAAAATAATATAACCATATGGCAGGAAGCAGTTTTCAAGGTGAACTGCAAAGCTGTTTTAAATAAATGAATAAACTGGTGGAGCTGCTGGGTCACCAGCAGAATCATACATGCAGGATTAAACATGATTTAAAAATATACACCCCCCCCCAAAAAAAAAAATAATCTGCAATTAGCTTTTCCTTCATTTTCCTGCCTATAGGCTGCATCTGTGTCTGTTCTTATTTTTAAGGACTTGTTTCAAGTGATTAGCATTCACATCTATTTGCAGTTACCAGGGAGCCGTCAGACTCAACGTTTGCAAAAGCCTTGCGGTTCACCCTGAAGCAAGAACCAAGTTTATGGGATACAAAACCTTCTGCCTTTCACTGGTGTCATTACACAACCCTGGCCAGGTCACTGGACAATAATACTCATTTCTGACTGTGTGCATCCTTGTTATGGCTTCCATGACAGAGTGATTTTGGAGGGAGTTTGCCCTCTGCACACCACGCAGCCAATGCTGTGCTGCATCTCTCGAGGACAGCTCAGAGAATGAAAAGGCAGTGCTGGTCTGTCAGGGGGAGGCAGCACAGCCTTCAGCACAAGCTTGACTGATAAACAAGAGCTTTGCACACTCCCTTCCCAGTTTCTCCTGAGCACTGGGCTTCAAATCATTCCACTCCTCCTTGCTTCCAACCTTACCTGCTACCAGCTCACTTCTGTCAGCAAAGGCTGCCCAGAAAGACAGGACAGAGTAGTTTATGTAGCTCCTATACCACCTCTGTAGAGAGGATGCTGTATGGCAGGAGTAAGATCTAAAAGGGCAGCAGCAAGGAAACTCCCTTATCACCTTTTTGAGCCCAGCCAAGGCAAATCTGAGCAAGACAGTCTTAAAACTTCCAGTGAGCATGGGGTCAAAGTGCATCAGATTCATAACAGCTTTAAAATACTTGAAATAAATTGCATCTGATGACTCAGTTTCAGAAATGTGCTGTACATTTTTTTGAAGGGAAGGGACAGATGAACTAACTCTCACTTCAAACCTTCCATCCACCCTAGGGGAGAAGCCAACCTTTCCTCCTATTTTGTGAAGACACAAGTTGTCAGCCACAGCCATTAGTCTTCCATGGCAGTTAATGACCCATATGAAACAAACTGTCAGGGTCCCAGTCCAGGCCCTCATGACACAGCTGGTTAGATCTAAAATCAGTCATACTCTCAACTCTAATCAGCTGAAGCTAAGCTGACTATTGACAAGTTTCCTTCTGTCCCCCCCCAGGACCAAGAAACACTTGCAAGGAGGAGTGAGGACAAGAATCCTGGCAAAGGGAAGATTTAGGGAAAAATGAGCAATTAACATCAGTATTGCCTTCTTTTGCAGTTTTGCCCTCTTTTGGAGCATTTGCGGCACTAACTGAAGCTACCCTACATAAGATTTGTGGCTTTCATTAAATATAAACTCCAAGTCCAAGTCTTCATGAAGACATGCATAACTTGCAAATCTGGTTCACCCTGAAGGACACCAACAAAGTCCCCAATGAAAGTCCTTAAATATGCTGGGGTGGGGGTAGCACGAGTGGGCCAACTTGCAGTCTTTGAACAGTTGAAGCTGACATCAGTACCTGCCCAATCTCCTCACTCATGCACCCCCTTTCTTTCCAAAGCCTGCAGCAAGAGCTGCTGGGAAACATCTTGGGACGTATTAGCTGTGCAGCTACACACCCTTGGCTTCCCGTCTCTCCACTGATTTCCTTGGAGTGCAGCTGATTTCCCACTGCTTGAACCATAGTCCAACCCCACCACCTGAACACAACGGCTTTGCCAGGGCTGTTTCCATCCTCACAGATATTGGGCACCCAGAGGACGGCAGACGGCTTGTTTCTCCTCACCTTGTAGCTTTACTGATGTTTAATTTTGACCTAAAGAGATTTGACACAATTATCAAAACCAGCCTAGCACCTCCCTCTGAAAGGCAACTGTGGTTTATTCTCCATTCCTGCAAGCCAAGATAATCACACATGGGAAGACTCCTTCCCAGAGACACTCCCAGCTGAACAGAGCCCGGGTTAACAGGCGCCTGCATTGAGGCTCAAGCCAGGCAGCCACTTGGTGTATGAAGGAAGATGCTAGCCATTCCCAGCAGCAGATTTTCATATGGCAGCAGAAGGTTGTGAGCCAAAAATAGGGGATTTTTAAAAAGAAAGGAAAAAAAAACCGCCTCCAACACATAAAGCTGCTCCCTTCAGCAGCATCACACCATGCCATACACAGAGAGATTGGCCAAGACCCCTGCCCAGGCTGTTCATCATCCCCCTTGCCAGACCTCCGGCCTGCCCCCATGCCACCCTGCCTCCCTGCAGGCCAGGAACCAGGACCTCCTTCTCCTACCCATAAACTTCTCCTGACCTCCACACCCCCAACACTCTAACTGCCCACAAGCAGCAAATTCCAGGGAAGGCCCTTTCCAAACAAGAGGCGGCTTCAGACGCTGGCCTTGCAGGGTGTTTGTCACCCGGGGGCAGGTCTCGCCACACTGCTGCCGCCTGGGCTCCCATGGGAGTTTCCAGCCGTGAGCCTCGGTGGCTGCTGCAGGAGCATGTGGCACATGTGCCACTGTCAACAACTTCCAGACACGGTGGGCAAGTCCCGGCTGAGCATGAGGCTGCCTGCCACCACAAGCAGTCATCTGGTTTGGGGAAAGGCAGCTCCTAAACGGGATGGCGCTTCAGCACAAGAAAGATCACCTTCGTATTCTTCTGAAAAGCCAGAGGTGTGCATAAAGGGGAAGGAAGCATGGATGAAGGAGGGGGAAGGCAGAGCACAAGACCACATGGTGTTAGCTCTTCGCTCTCCATAAAAAGAAAATGATCTGAAGGAACTGGAGGCAGCGGCGGTAGCACAAGGAAAGCCGGACAGAAAGCCACGCCAAGGGACGAGCGGCTGCCTGAGGGAAGCATCGGCGCTTCCCCCGGCTTTCAGCAGCCCCAAAGAGACCGCCCCGCCACCGGCAGGCCCGGCTGCGGGACCCCTGTGCACCGGCGCGGACCTGCCCGGCCGCCCTTCACAGGCGGGGACGGCGGCGGAGGGAGCGGAGGGCGGCAGGTCCTCCTCCCGCTGCGCGCCGGCCCCGGGGGGCGCGGGCAGAGCTCGGATTACAGCCCGCTGGAAAACAAACCAACCCCCAGCAAACACCGCGCACACCGGGACGGGCGCACACAGAACACGAGAAACACAAGTCACCTCAGAACAAACGAGGGGAGCAAAGAGGAGAGTGGGGGTGCCGGCCCCTCCGGGACGCCCCTGCCTCAGGGTGGAAGCCCTGCCCTGCCCCGCCCCTGCCGCGGGGTGCGGGGACGACCCCAGGCGCGAGGTGAAGCAGGGGGCGGGCAGCCGCCGCGACGGCCGCCGCTTACCTGTGGGGGCCGGCCCTCAGGGTCCCATGGCAGCCCAGCCCCGCCCCGCCCCGTCCCGTCCCGCGGCGGGCAGTGGGGCTCTCGAGTCTTTGTTGCGCGGAGGGGAGCGGGTACGGATCCTGTCAGCTCATGTGACGCGGCGGGCTCGGTCTCCGCAGCTTTCTCTTTATGTTTTTGCCTCCTGTCTCCCTCCTCTCTCCCGCCCGCCCTCCGCCGGCGCACAGGGCAGGCCCCGCAGCCGGGCGCGGGTCTCAGGCCCGACTGGCTGCTGGCAGAACGGCGGCGGCAGCGGGGGAGGAGGAGGAGCCGCCGGCGGGGCGGGCCCCCTCGGCAGGGCCGGGCGTGGAGGAGGGATCTGGCATCTCACAGCGCTGCCTGGAGGGGGAGGCGGCGAGGGACGGCGCTGCTGCGGGCGCTGGCTCCCCGTGGTGTGTCGTCGTGCCCGCCCCCGGCTCCCGCTCTCGCCTCCCGGGAGGCGGCGCGGCGGGCTCGCTCTGACCCGCAGGCTTTGGCGGGGGCAATCAGCCTCTGCCCTGGCCCGGCTGCTCTCGCTCCGGGAAGGCCCTGCCACAGGGGGAAAACAGCCGCCGTGGGCCTTGGGGCAGGCATTGGCTTTCCTGGAGGGACGGCCGCCTCACGCCTAGGGATGTGCTGTAGAGCGGCAGAGGGGTCAGGCTGGCAGAGGCTTTGCCGGCGTGGAGTAGGAGTGGATAAAGTGGACACCTGAACTGGGGGTTTGCTCCTCTACTGAGGCTTCTGTTGCTGCACTTCAGGCCCCGATGCATAGGCCTGGGCCTGCCGCAGCAGTCTGGAAAGTAAACTGAAATGTAATTAATGTGCATTCTAGTTGGGGCTTGCCATAAGAGAGGAAAGCCCCTCGTTTTCTCTAGAAGACATCAGAGAAATGGCAGTACTGAGTCAGATAAGCACCCTGCCTCTCAGAGTGCCGAAGATACAAACCGTAAGACAGCCTGTCTGCTCCAACAAGCAGACTGCAACACCGCCTCAGAGGAATCCCCTGCGACCAGCAGCCAGGCACTTTCCAACCCACAGCTGGGGGCTTCATATTTAACAGCTTCCAAAGGACTTTTTCTTAACTCTTTTTCTTTCTTTTTTTTTGTTTTTTAGCCACGTGAAATTTCCGTATCTGCTACATCATGCAGCAAGCATCCAGCTCGTTTTTTCAGACAGCATTTACTCATCTCCTTTTGTTTGCCAAGCTCTAAGTAGGGGGCAGAGAGAGATCACCTTTCTGCGGCTCTTTAATGTCCCAATATGCCATTTTTCTTCACAAGTCATGTCTGAAAAACATTACACCACCAAGCCAAGCAGTATGTAGGAAATATAGATGACATTTCTATCAGAAAGGCAGACAGCTCAAGAAACACTCAGCCTGCTTCATCAAATAAAACTGCAAATTCAATGAGCAGCTTCCTTGCTGCTCTAGTCAGTCCCAAGATTGCTCCTACACTGGCATCAGCTTTCTAGACACTAAAATTGACATTAAAAAATGGTGCCCTGCAAGCCAGCACATACACAAGAACCTACAGACCATAAAACTTCCTCTATAAAGCGGATGCAATAAGACCATCAGCCATCCAAAACGCACCGAGAAGCTGTGAGGTTCAGCCAGCCCTGCAGATACTGCTGCACCTGGTCCGAGGGAACAGTGGCCTGCTTTATTCAGCAAGGTCACTCTTCCAGCAAGAGAGCTACGAATTCAGTACAATAAAAGGTAGAACAGCAACAACAGCAATTCCAGAAAATCACTTTTCAGGCGATCAAGGTTTATTCGGTGTTTGTCTAGCGCAACCAAAATTAACGAGGGCTGGCAAGGTCTCTGACCACATTAGCTTTCTGCAAATTTGGTTTGCTGCTTTTTATTTTAGAGTCTCTGCTGTAGCATTCCCTCCCACCACCACGTGCTCCTGATAGTGATAATATTCCATGCTAAAATCCACAAAGAAAATAATCTTGCTAATTACTGCCTCTGAAAGATTGATTGATTTTTCTTCCCCCCCCCCCCCCCCTTGCTGCGTCTTTTTTTCCTAACCTTCAGGCTCTCCCTTTCCCAGCTCATTACAGGGAGCAAATCCGCAGATGAAAACACATGAAACGGAACCAGATACTGCCAGAGCATCAAACATGAAATACACCAGTGCCGCTCCACAGACAGCATAATCAATGCCCTTCCTCCCACAGCAAAGCCACCAAAATTCTTTGTTCCTGCAGGTACTCGTCCCAAATCTCCACAGTTCATCACTTCTCCCAGCCCACGAGATACCCCACAGAAACCACGTGAATGAGCCTAAATAATCGCTGCCTTAGAACGAGAGCACACAGCCGGCCAATAAAGGACAGAAACATGCACTCATCATTAGGAGAGCATTTGTCAGATGAGCAACAACTCAACCCCCCCGCCCCAGTCCTCCCACAGATGACCTACAAAATGTTCCCCAAAAGATAAAGTTAGGCATTAAAATTTACAATCCCTAGATACTAAAAACTCGTGGATTTAATGGAGGTGTTCCCTTCCTGTCCCATTACCACCTCCCCGCCGACCTCTCCCTTTGTCACCAGCATAAACAACCCTTTTTCGCTAGTGGTCCAGCAGAGAGCCGGCAGCCTGTCAGTCACTTCTGCTCACACCCCTTTCCGCTGCAGAGGTGCTCCTTTTCTCTCTTTTTTCCCCTTCTTTTTTTCTCTCTCTAGTTGTCGATTAATATAATTAGATTACACTAAGAGCAATTGCATCTAACCTCTAGTTAACTTGAATATTGCTGCTTTCTGTCAGGTCTGATAAAAGGGACCCTGAGCCCAAGCGCTTCTTTGCTTTTTCCAGCTGTATCGGTTGATCTAATAAAACATATTACCTTTTGCCACAAACCTTGCTTCCTTAGGATCTCTAGACCACCCCAACTGCAACATCACTTTTACTTTTAATGTCTTGCCCACTCTAACCAATTCTTCCACATTCTCTTATCTGTGAAATAGAATATGATAAAATGTATTCCCTTCTGTATCGATCCTTATACTGTTTTCATAAAGATAATATCCAAGGAACCTTCTAGGACTGCATTAGCTGCTCTGAATAACATCTGTCACACGCAGGGTTTGCTTTTCTTTTCCTTGTTCTCTCCCCAGGAAGAAAATTATGCAAGGCTTGGTTATTTTTTTTTTTTCCCCTTTCCTCTTTTCATGTTGCTCTGCATTCAGACCAGCGAAAATGAGAATGATGGCAATTTCTGTGATAGACCTTATTTCCCAGGGAAGATAATTTCAGTGCTGAACTACCCATAGAAAGATGTCTCCAGCACATAGCAACATTTTAATATGCCGCTCCCCACCAAAGGAAAACTAATCCTCACTCTTGACAGCTGGGACAGAAACTTCCTAAGGAAAGAACAATGCTTCCCTTTCTTCAGGAGCAGTTTCTAACCTGTGCTCCTCAGAGTGTGAGGCTCAAACAGTATGTTGCAGATTAGCAAGATAAAGGGCAGGGCACCATACAGTCACACATAGGAAAACCTGGGAACCAAACAGAGTAACATGCCTTTTAATTGCACTGAGGCGGATTACCATAGGACAGCTTGCAGACAGATCATTTTGTGCTAAAAAAGACAGAGAGAATTTACTTATGTGTAAGGGACCACACTGCTGTTCCTCAAAGAGGAACCCTGAGCAATCCCACGTGTCTAAAAAGGCAGTAGGTACAACATACGAGCTACTGAAGACAGAGACTGAGGTGAAGAGAGGAATCATCTGTGCTCCAGCACTGAAAGCAGAAATACCAGAAGACCTCAGGGAGACAGTAGACAGCAGATTTAATATGTTTTTGCAATGTGATATGGCAGCAAAAATCATGCAGTTAATTTAATTTGGGGTTGTAAAGGCAGAGACCTCTTCTCAAAGATATAGGCAATAGTTCCATTTTTTAATATAGTGGTGAGACCGCAGTTTGAAGACATGTTTAGCTCTGGACAGCTCTGTGCTAGCTTGATGTCAACAACTTGGAGGGAAAGAAATAAAAAAAAATAAATATATATATATATAAAAAAAAAAAAAAGGAGGAACATCAACTGATAAAAAAGCTGGAAGGGATTACAGTGTGTGTAGGTTGGCCAAATAACAACCGTGAAGAGCATCACGGGAATTGTGTGTGAGAACTTCAGGGGTGCAGAAGCACCAGGGAGCAAGAAAGACTGTTTAAGAGTTGTCTGAGGGAGTATAAATGTAAATTAAATTAAGCAAAGGAAACATTAATCTGCAAGGCTGCAAGACAGCATCCCCGAGGAGCTCCCATCACCTGATTCACACAAAACTGGATGGAGCGAAGCAAGTAAGAAACAACTTTAGGAAACCCTGCTGCAGGAAGGGATTAGATGAGGACAATAGGCCTTTGGGACCGTTTAACTGCCCACTAACTGGGATATCTGCAGAGCAATAGGTCTCAGCTCAGTAGATGGTGGAAACATTCCCTTCTCTACGCCACTGCTGAAGACACTTGTAGACTGAAATAACCACGCTTAGTTCCAGCAGGTAACCATGACAGAAGTGCTCTACTCAGGGTGGGGGGAGGTGTATCCTCAGAATTTTTCCCTTTACCACTGGGATTTACTTGAGAGGTCACTGGTTCATCATCTGGTAAGAACAATGGTGATGGCCCTCCTGTGTTTTAATATTGTCACCACAATGTTACCTTGGATTATACAGACCTTTGAGTAGGTGGCCAGCACTTACCTCTCCCAAGAAGTCTGTAGCATCCAGATACAGCAGTTAATTGGAAAGGGGGAAAAAAATCAGAGGCTTTAATGTCCCTTAGAGGGAAAACCTTCAGATGAATCCTTTTTCTAACATAGGAAAACCAACTTGTGCCTGTAACACCTTTACATCACACTGTGACATCTCATCTTCTGGCCTGCCTGTCATACAGAAAAGGAGACCTGTCAGTGTATGTTCCTCCCAAGCAAGGGCTGGTCCACCATATTGCTGTTCATCCTGGACATGCCACACACACGGTTGGGGAAAGAAAACCCCCAACCCCCCAGATTTAATGTCTTGTCTAACCTGGTCTATTTTTTTTCACAAGACCCCTTAGGGAGCCATGTGCAGTGACAATTATCAGTCCAACCATACATGACAAACACAAAGGTGTAGCCCGCCCATAACTGTTGACATTAAATGGCCTTTCTCTGCACAGAAATGTCATGATCTTCATGAAGGAAGATCCCTGAAGGTTTTCAAAAGACACATAGATGTGCTGCTGAGGGACAGGGTTTAGCAACAGACTTGGTAGAGTTGGGCTGGAGGATCTTAAAGGGTTTTTTTCCCAGCCCAAACGATTCTGTGATCCTCTTCTAAGGACACTTTTCTGCTTGTTTGTTTAAATAAACAACATGGTCTATCAGACATGAGCATGCAGCAAATAGAAGTGTGCCAACATTTGGGTTTGAGATAGTCTTGTAATGAATTGCTGAAGCATATGCTAAAACTAATTCATCATCCCCCCTACTTTATCATGATCCTCTCTGGCTGTTTCGCTTGCACCCTGCCTAATGGCCCATCTCTCTCAGGGCAACCTATGCTACAAGCCTCTCTGCAATGTCATGCTCTTACCTTGCAGGCTATATTTAAAGAAAAGAAGAAAATCACGATTTTTTCCCTGCTTTCCATTAAATGTAACCCCTGTCTAACTGCTAGGACACAGGCATTGTCTGCTCTGAAAGTGCAATAATAATCAAGCAGTTAAGAATTGATAGCTGGTGACTTACCATGCCTGGAAATGAGAGAGGCTGCATTCATTTTAGCTCTGCAAGAACCCAAAATAGCTAACCTGTTTTTTATGGACAGTAAGATGTTTTTAAATCTTCTGGGGAGAAAAAAAGACAGAGGAGTTACAGCTTCTTGGTGATTCTGTGATTCTTCTATTAAACTGCTTTGTTCAAAACTCCCACCTATGTTTTTGCATGCTCCTTAGCAAAGGGTCTGTCAGTACAGGTCACCATGCCAGAAGAGCTGCTGCACTTCAGATTCACACCCTGCCTTGACCTGAAGGAGTCTGAAAGTGCACAGAAATCCCAAGAAAGCAAAAGCCAAGCTGAAGTTTTACTTTCTCTTCCCCATGTGCTAGTGCAGAGCTGCTTTGCTTGAATAAACAACCCACCCGAGCAGCAATTACATCACCTCAAAGCTGTGGTTTCCTTTAAACATTAAAAAGAATGGCAAGCATTTCCATTCACGTAATTATCAGCATTATCGCCTCTCCTCACACCTTCTCCAGCGTCTGTTGGGATCATAGGGACTTCCCTGCCTCCCTTCCAAATGAGCAGAGAACACCTTTGTAACTCGGCTGCAGCCATTTGCTCTTCTTTGTCTAAACCCTCTCGACAAGCTCAGGAACTTCTCCAGCAATCAGGAAGACTTCATGGGGTGGATGAGCAGCTACTCAGCACATTCTCTTCACAGACACTCATTTGGGGAATTACGGCATACAGATTTGGGCTTTCCATGGTAATTTGGCTCTAACGAGCTTTCCTTACTGACAAAATAGTAGACACCTCTCTAACACAGAGCGGTAACTCCTCCTGCAACTCTGCTACCACAGCAAACAGACCTCAGCCAGGCAAATGTGAGCCTGATCGATACTTGCATGAGAAATCAAAAATGAGAAGCCAAGTGCTACAGAAACTGGTGCTGGTGACTCAGAAAGAAGCTTCTTTTTCTCCTGAAACTCTAAGGATCTCAGCTAGCTCCTATTTACCCAGCTACTGGGTCCTATCTGAACAAACAAGAACACAGGAACCCGAATTCTGATCTCAACTTCACCTCTGACCCTCTGCACTTTTGGAAAAGTCATTTGACCTCCTGACTCTCTGTTTTTTTCCACGTGTGAAGCTGAAACATCACAGTGAGTCTTGTAAGGACTTCTGAAATCTTTTGTTTTAATGGCACATGTCCGTGGCCAAAGCACCACTAGCAGCGTTAGAGGGCTAATTCCCTCACAAGGGAGGGACAGCTCACTGTGGTACAGGTAGCTTGGCTACAATTATCACCCCTGGAATTGCTGAAATATCATTGCATGAAATGGTAGGCAGACAAACCTTTCAGATGAGATAGAAACCAGAGGCCCTGGCTGGTTGTTAAAAGACATAAAGTTTAGAAGGATCCCATATGTTAGCTTTCCCATGTTCACCCTGCTCCAATTTGGATAATTACATTCTGACTCCTGAAAGCAGGGTGGCTGACCTGCCTGACCCTGCCAGCTGTGTATCCAAATCTTCATGTGGCCCAGAGCAATTCAACACTACCCACGTCTTTCAAAAGAGCTGAAGGAAAAGAGGAGTTCCAGAAGAGGTTCATCAGCTGATGAGAAGAAGGACTCCCAGAATGGGACCACTCCCCTCCTGCCTGAACAGTCCTTGCCTCAGGAGCTGACAGCTTGCCCTTCTGTGTCACTTCTCATGGGAGCTTCCTGATGTTGTCGAAGCACCATCAAGCTTTGTCCCCAGGTGACCATGTTGTTGCCACACTGGTGCTGCAAACCTTGCAGATCCACAGCTCCTAACAGGGTTTGGCAGCTTAAAAGGTTGTGAAGTACCTAGTAACAGACTAGTTACTAACAACCTGCATTTCTGTGTTGTCCTTTTACCCCTGGCAGTAAGTAGAGACTGTCTGGCCCTGGAATAAAGCAAGAGAAAGCACTGAGGAGTTACATTCTCCTCAGGTTGGCACTGGTGCTCTCTGACCTCCTTTTTTATTTATAAACTCCTAATGATACTGCACTGTGCAGAGGCAATCTTGACCACCAAAGAATCCCTGAAGGCAGAAAGAGCCTTCATCAGCTTCCTGACACAGCAAAGAAGAGGAGCAGCATCTGCTGCAAAGGATTTTTCACCATGGACACTCTGTACACTTTCCCAAACCCCAGACAAGATGCTGTTTCCAAACAGTGAAAGAAAGTGGTGGCAGCTCCAAGCTGCCCCCAGTATCTGGCCAATTGCATTTCGGGTGCCAGTCTGACCCAGTGATGGTGTCAGAAGCCACTCTCCTCACATGGACAAGATGCTGGCAGCCAATGAAGGTATTTCTCCACACCTCATAGGTGAAAAGGAGGAGAATCTGTCCTGTCCTCATCTCTTCACTGGTGCTGGTGGCACCTTGACCATGGCACAGAGCTGTGAGGGGTACCAGAAGCACCAAGCCCAGGGGTAGAAGACAGTCACGGCTGGAGATATTCTGCATAGCTGTTAAGCCTCCACCCCTGACAGTCTTTGGCCTAAGGACTACCAGGGCAGCTGGCAGGGGGGTGTGGGCATGCAGGGGACAGAAAAGGGAGCAGAGAGGACCTAGGGCACCATCTGGTGGCTTCACTCACTGCCTTCCCTAAATCCCTGTCTCACAGGGTCACAGCATTGCATGGCCAAGAAGAAACATCAGGTCTTTCCAAGAGACAGCCAAGCAGGAAGAAGAGGCCCCTGCACTTGGCACAGACTCATGCCCTTAAGGCACTGCTAGGTGGGACAGTGGTGCAAACCAGAGAAGCAAAAGCCATTTCACTTGGGTGCTGCTCAAACACCTCCCTTGCTAAAGAACCAGCCCTAGCTGGGTATCTAGAGATGATGCACATTAATGACACCCCTGAGAAGGAGAAATAAGAGTAGTAGAAGACAGAAAAGATGAAGGAGAACAACGTTGCACTACCCCTTGCACATGCATTTCGTTGTTATTACCCACCACAGCAAGGTCTTTCTTATCTACAGCTGAAGGCAAAATATAGTTGGCATGTTTGACAGAACATGCAAGAGCTCCTCCTCTGCAGAAAGGGATGAATCCAACAAACCAGTGAACTGCTCAAGTGCATCCCAGTTTTTGTCTTCTCAAATTAAGATTTGCAAACCATTGTGAAGGAGTTATTTCAAAGGGACTAGATGACCTCCATGTCACCAACACCCTTTAGAAGAAGGCAGGTAGCACATTTCTACCTTGCACCACTGCTTACTTTGGTAATGGGTCTCCACTTCCCTGAAAACTTGTCAATATAAAGGGATGACTCAACACCTGGGAATCAAAGATTACACCACCCTAACCTGAGAGCACACTCTGTGCATGACAGCACCATGCTGGGGGAAGCAAGGGGAGCTGAGGACCTTAAGGACACAGTTTTAGTTTAAGAGAAATCCATTCACCACCCATTTCAAGGCAAAAAATGCAGAGTGAACACAACAAGCCAGTCATCACCTCTCAGCTTTGTGGAGCTGAGTGAGCAATCCTTAATCTCTCTCTCTCTCTTTTTTTTTTCCCCTTCAATTGCTCAACACTTTAAAATGAACTCCTTTCCCCTTGCCAGTAATACTCATTTTCTGCATCTGTTCTCCTGGGCCGTGGAGCCAGGTAAGACAAAAAGCCCAAATAACCCTCTTTTTCCTGAACAAATCTCTGCTACAAAATAGCTATACCAATATTATAGAAAATTATATTTCCTGGCCTCTCCTACCTGTGCCTGAAGGTTTTTCCTCTTGGAAAACTCCATACCATTAAAAACCATCTGTGCTCTCTCAGCCTTTGATTTTATACCTTCCTCTCTCACACGCTCTGATGTGACTGCAGCTGCCCAGGGCGCACGATGCTATAGATGCAATATCAGCTTGTGGCTACATAGCTGTGAGACTTCCTTCTTCTCCTGCAGCCACCTTTTACCTTTGCAGGGTGAATTCAAAGCCCACTGAAATCAACATAGAGACTCCCTCCCCCCCCCGAGTTTGCAAGCTTCAGTGCGCAGCCCAAACCCCCAGCCTTGCCAGTGTGCTTGGGAATTTTCACTTTCCCATTTAATTGATCAGAACCTGCTGTGATCCTTCCAGTACTTTAGCACCGACTGTTCTAGAACAGCCTTTTCTATTCCAAACGCTGCTCTTCCTCTCTCATGGCTCATTTTAAACAGTTTCAGCTGCTTAATATATGGAACTGCTCAGGCAGAAATGTGAGAAATGCGCTGCGTAAAACAGTAACAGAAAGAGAAGACAAATGAAAGTGGGATCCTTGCCAGGAAATTTCCTGCAGCACCCAGTATTTCAGGCTTTTATGAACTTTAAAAAGCAAACCAGAGAAACCTAAGCAGTGTTCCTCCAAAAGTTTTCACTTCTCATCTAATCCACCAGCTCCTGCTGAATATTTTATTGCCATACCGCAATGTATTTATAATTCATCTCACCGCTCCTTCAAATTGGTGAAGGAGAGGAAGTGCTACACCTGTGCAGTCCTCTGGAAAGTCTTCTGTGAACACAAATGTCTTCTGCTCACCTTACCAAACACTAACGGTGCTGGCTTCCAACGTCCTTCTTTGTGATTACTGTGATCACTTAACAAAAGGAAAACGGGTCTAAGCAGCGGCACAGCTTACTCCTTGCTCTTTCTGAAATGAATTCCTCAACACTGGGAAGAGAAAAAGCATTTTCCTGTGGTTAAAGAAAGTCCAAATTGCATGTTTGAAATCTCTTCTAATAAAAAGAGCAAAGCAATAAGCGGATTATCTCTTTAAACATAGTATGGGAAGGCTGGAGGCCCCGGAGACATTTTCCATAGCCTCTATCTCTGATGCATAGCAACATTATCTTCAACTAGAGAGGGTCCTATGACCCTGGAGCTCAATTTTAATTTGATCTTCTTCTTTAAAGAGGTTTCTGTGATTCCTCTCAAGTTATGCTGCATATTCTTATTTTGGGTGGGTTTTGTTTGGTTGCTATTTCGTCGTTGTTTTCTAATCCAAGATAAAACAGCCTCAGCTTTTTGATCCACTGGTTTGATCGTGTTATATGGGTATTTAATGTAACCTCTTCCCTATCACAACTAGAATACGCTTCAGCACAAAATGGTTGGCAAGTTCCAGCTGACAGGAGAGAAGAGCTTGGACAGAAAATTCACCTCCAGGGCCTCTCTCCTCTCTCCAGCAATTCTGAGTTTCAGAACTTCTCTACTTGGCTAAATAATGTGTATGGGGGTTAAAGGAGTCTTATACCCTTGCTGAGGAGTACTGGCCATCTGACACAAAGGCAAACCTATTGGTTTTGGTGGGGGAGAGGTATGATGGCTGTTCCCACAGAGGCTCAAAATCCCAAGTGATAACAATGCCTGTTGCCATGAGGCAAAGGAAACTGGGGAGCTCAGCTTGAATTTCACTGGGCTGGAACCTGGCCCCAGATCCACATGGTTTCTGCAGCCTCAGCAAGGGAGTTTCCTCAGATTCCCACCTCCTTGTTCCTATTCCTTGCTCTGGAGAGGGTGCTGCCACTGAGACATGTTGCCAGGCAGAGGTATTCTCTGTTTTCCTTTTCTCCATCTTTATCTCTGTCCATGCATCCAGTCCTCACCATATACTGCTGATATTGCTGAAGAGAAATTTCTGAGGCACCGATTTGCGTCGCCTGAGGATGGTCCCAGCAGGCATCTGTGACTATTTGATGAGATTAGCAGATTATGAGAAAGCAGGTTTCACTGTGGGGTTCCTGAGAAAGGCAAAATGGGCAAGTGGATGCTTGAATCTTGGTTGAACTATGTATGAAGGCCTGATGGCCGTGTTAGGAAAGTCAAAGGCACAGGATCAGCTGGATGGCTGCAGGTCAGGATTGGAAGATCAAGCCAGCAAGCAGGAAGGTCTCTGGCTTGTCCTATCATTTACAGAGGATGGAGATTTAAGTATTTCAGGCAGGCCAGGTGAAAGAAACCTGCACAGATCCATCTGCACCATCTCCAAGATATGTGTGAGCTTGACAAAAGCAGATTTTCTTTTGCATTGAACGGCTTTTCTGCCAGATAGCTCTGCTGCTCAGTGCAGACTGAGCCCCAGTGGGAGCTGAACAGATGCACTCTGTTGTTAATGAAGGGCAGTTTAGAAGGAGCCAGGGGTTCACAAGTCCCTCATGGTTGTGCCCTGAAGTCGCTGTGGATCTCTGCAGAGAACTGGGGATGCAAGAGAGCAGCTCTGCCGTACAGGAAGTCCGCATAGGGTCAGATTTTCCTGTTAGATATTCTCATACAGCGTATCAGAGGATTCATCCAGAGCTGCTTGCTGCTTAGGTGTCTGCAGAATGATGAAAAGGAGAAAAAAAGAGATGGAGGAAAATTATTCAGAAGAAGATGAATTAATTCTTAATAAGGAGGCAGCGACGTTTGTTCTGCTAGAAATGGCTATAAGTGATCTGCTGAAAGGGAAGCTGCTACCATGAGAAATGTTGCTGTGCCAGAGACTAACGTGACTAATCCAGCCCAGGGGATAAAGATGCCTCCTTCACTTGTCACTCTTCCCCCCCCCAAAAAAAAAAGCTGTCAGACAGGGAGGGAAAATTGGACTTGGTAAAAAAAAAAAAAAAATTAAAAAAAATAACTAAATTAACCATTTTGGATTCTGTGAAGGAGGAATTCCCTGACCTCCTCAATCCTCTCTCTGCAACAGTTGAGTCTATTCCACACGACCGCTCCCGGTGCAGACAAGGCGCTGACAGACTGATATTTTAAGCGCTGCGTGGCACAAGCCTGCTGTAAGCAAGGTTACACAGCAAGCAGCTGAAATGCCACCGGGTGAATGGAGCCCTACCTACACCAGCATTTTCTCTGCTGCCACCACCAAAGGGAAACGTTTTACAGGAACGCCGAGTGCAAACACCTCTGAAGCGTGTGGGATTAACCCCTGGCTACCCAGGCTGGCTGACAGTCCAGCTCCACAGCATGTGAACGCTGCTTGTTTCAGGGGCTCTCTGCCCTGCTTCCCTTTGCAGCTTCCCCTCTATGAGCAGCATCTCGCAGCAAGGGCTGGCCTGGACCCTCTGCAGCAGAGCCAGCCAAATGTTCAGCAATCCACCTGCCACTCACAGGCCAAACCTGTTGGGCCCACAAGCCCCACTCTTAGGGAAAACATCCTATTACATTCTGGCACAGGCAGCTGAGGAGGGGGGTTCCAGGTGGTCACAGCCCAGGATGACTGCTAGGAAAGCTGATCAAGGTGCTTGGACCAGTAGCTGAAAGTGCAGCCAAATTCTCCTGCACAGTGATTGTGGGGCCCTGTCATTCACACTTCCCTTCCTTCTGACCACCACAAGAACTGAGGACACTGTGTGGTGTCTGCTCTTGGTATAAGATCTCATCCCAGCCCCTCTCTTTGCTTTCTTCTCTTTTATTTCTCCCATCTCTGCTTTGACCTTTACCCCAGCCTAGCTGAGGCTGCCAGCACCAGACACACTCACATACAGCTGCTCCTTTGCTCTTGCTTTGTGGCTTTGCTCCTGCTCTGTTTTACAGACCTGCTGCCCCCTAAAGCAGCACTTGAGTGGTGTGGGCCACACACCAGCAAGTCAGCAGAGCTCAGACAGCTCCACAGTAGGGAAAAAAAATACACACATGCTGCATCTGATCATCCAGACTGAATCATTCCACTGTGGAGCAGCTGATAAAGGTATACAGAAGAAACAAGACAGGAAAGAGGGATCAGGACCCACTGTTCCCCCTATGCAACTAATTCAAAATGCAGCAGGAACACAAACCCAGGGATGCTGTCTTTTCCCAGTTCAGACTATATAAATCAATCCATCTTTCCCCTTAGCAATCAGATAGCTGCCAATGTCTTTGCTACCACCAACCACTGTGGTGCCACAGGAGGCCAGTGGCCTGGGGACCAGACCACATGACAAGCAGCTCTGACATGCTTGATTTTGGACTACATTTTCTTAAAATGGGGGAGCTGTGAAAATGCCTCAGACACTATCCTCCATGAAGCAAAGGACTGGTACCAGCTGTAGCTGGATCCATGCTCCACGCTGCATATGTGACTTGGGGAGCTCACCCTAACAGGACATCAGTGAGAGGAAGCAGAAGATGTTTTTCAGGAACATTTTCCAGTGTTGGAGAAGTGAACATATTTTTTAAGCAGATAAGAGGTCTGGAGAGGAACAGGATAACTAAATTCTAAGGATGGGAAAGAAATGTTCTCTGGGATACCTGATGCAAGTTTTATCCCCCTGCCAAATTCAGGGCTGTGTGGGCCTCTGGTATGCTTCATATGGCCCCCACAACTGATCTGCACCTGCATATTCTGAGCTGCAGCTACTTTCACTAGGAGTGGATTTAGTTCCTTGCTTCTAACTCCAAACTCCCAGACCAGCAAGAAGATTCAAGCTCAAAATATACCCACACTGACTTTTCCTGAGTTGACAGAGGCTGCATCAGCTTCTGTTCAGATCATCTTAACCTCTGCTGTGATGAAATGGCTCTCAGGTGCTTAATGCCACTAAGGTCTGTGTGCAGTGTACAGATTCCTCCACCAGAGAGGACTTCTCAGCTGCCTAAACATTCTGGAAAGGGCAATAGTGGGGACCAGCATCTGGGCAAGTCTCCATGAACATCCATCTGTTCAGAGGGAGCAGCAATGCCAAACCCTTCAATGCCTTTCAGGGTACCTCACACAGCAAAGCATCTGCAAGAAACCAGGACTGCCAGAACCGGGAGAGGAAAGGTAGGCTACATGTGCTGCCCAGCTGGGGAGTGGATGCCACATCCCATTTTCCCTTTCAGGTGGGACTGGAGATAACAGCTGTCTGCTAGGGCCATGGCAACTCTGGGTTTCCAGTGAATAAGGGTTCTTCTTCTCCAGGAACAGGCTCCAGCCCTTACCTTCCCCAGAGGATTTTTTCTGGGTGATGTGTGGCCCACGTTGTTCTCGAGGCTGGAATAGACTTCAACTTGCTGCAAATCCAGGGACTGCACAGGGAAGAGAGAATGGAGCAGGGGTCAAATAAGTTGCTTAGGTTTAAGACAACTAATTGCTGACCAAGTTTTTGCCCATCTTGTGCCTGACACTTTTTAGGAACCCATGTCACCTCTGAAATGTTAAGTTCCTGACCTGAACTTAGGCAAAAAGAAAATGCTTTTCCCCTGAAATCTCTACAGTGTAGCTGCATCATTTCTTTTCTCAGGCTCACAAAGACAGGCTTTGATGTTACCTACCTTGTGCAAGGCAGCAGAGAACAATGTGAATGCCCCTGCTTCCCTCTACTTAAAGTTGTCCCAGAATGCAAAATAAAGACCACTCTGCATACTGTGCACCATGGGGACCACCAGTGACCAGCAGTGCTCTGCATTGCCCAAGACTGCTAAGGTGCTTGACACCCACAAACTCTTGCTGATGGTTATTCTGGGTACACAAGAGTGAGAAGAGAGGTGAAGCTGAGGTCCTGAAGCACAGGGGCTATTTGAAATGGGAACCCCTCCGTGGAGCACGATTTCCATTTACTCTCTGGGTTTTTCTCCAAGCCAGAAATCTCCTTTCTTAGAGGGAGCAAATAATAATTAAACAAAAAAAATCAATCCACTGCCAGGCCCTCAAACACATCCACAGTCCCACTCAGCTGCACAGAGAAACACACCCACCCCCTACGTGTGTGTGCACCCGCTGGTCCCCCAGGTAATCCTGTCACAGGAGATGCCTGTCAGCTTGAGTGATGTTCCAGATCTGCCTGAAGGATCAAACACAACAATCAGGAGGACTTTTCCATGTGTGTTTCAAGGATGACAGCAGGTTGCCAAGGTGGCTGTTTCTCTGGCAACAGGAAGATGGGAGGAGCTCTGGCCACAAGAGGGGCAGATGGTAGTAGTGGAGAGACTGCAAAGGGAGCGAGGTGCCCTGAAACACAGCAAGGAGGACAAGCAACACATGGAGGCTTGATTCTGGGGCTGCCAACCAGCTGAACCCTCATCACATCATCTGGAGTTGCAAATGCTCAGTTTCTTTCAGGAGCATGTCCAGCAGGATGGTGGTTTGAACAGGACCAGATAATGGAGGAGCAGCATTTGGGAGCAGGGTATGGAACAAGCAGGCAAACAGGAGGTGAACTGAGCACCACTCAACTCTCCTATTCCCACTCCTCCTCCGGAGCAGTCCAATTACTTCACCTGTCTGCTTCCCATTCCCAACCACCCACTTGCCTACACAGACATTCCCAACTGCTCATGTGTGCACATGCATCCACAAAAATTCCATTTCCCCATCCTCATTTTCAATTCTCTTTCTGATGCTCACAGTCAGGACCTGATCCTATGTGCTGTGCTCCCAGCAGCCTGGCTCCGTGTGTCCACGGCAGGACAAGCAGCCTCTAGTCTGAACCTACTTGTGAGCCAGAATGATCCTTTTGGTGTTCAACCTCCAAAAATGATTCCCTCAACAAGCCCTCTTCTCATGGAGGCTGTTGACAATGCTGGTTCTTGGCTGGCTGGTTGGAAAGCTGGGGTCTCCAACCACCATTTGCAAACTAATTACTTACACTTGGTCACTGACCACCTGCCACTGTCACAGAGGAGGGTCTCAAGCCTTTCTCCTCCCTACTGGCAGATGCCTTCCCATCTCCAAACAGCCTTCTTGTCTTCCTCACACTGGGAGAAGCTTCTGTGCTCTGGAACTTGCCTGCACCACAGGAGTTCCGTTTGCTGCTCAAAAAAGCTTGTTTGAAGTGCAAAGTGGATGAAGCAAGTCCCTGGATTGTTATTTCCAAGCTGCTCGTTAACCAGGCAGCTAAGCTGGAGGATAGAGAAAGATACAGGCTTGTGTCTGGGCAGTGCAGTGAGGTAGAGCTGCTGCAGGAGGAAAAAGAAATCTAGGAACACCTGGCAGAGTAGTGGGAACAAAATGGGTGCCCAGCTGCCCTCTTATTACTGGGGTGCTTTGTTACCTACAGCTTTCACCTATCCCCAGAGACCACGAGGTAAATGGAGGCATCAGGAAGAGCCACTGGGGTGTTCAGCAGGAAGGTTTTGCAGAAGGTGTGGTATGACCCCTCCCACACCAAGAGGTGAGCCTTGTTGTTGTGTAGGATAACACAGAGCATTCAATGAGCTGCACCAGTCAGTTCCAAGCCCTTACTTCAGTGTCCAGTGTTGCCTCCTGCTGCTTCTGTTCCCAGCTCCAGGCTTGCAAGGGCACTGTCTCTCACTCAACTTTTTTCTGGACTCTGCCCTCCTGCATTCCCCACAGACAGCACCTCTGGCATATGCTGGCCTCCTGCCCCATCCCTAATCTCTAACCTCCTTCTCTGTCTCATCACTTGGAGTTACTTCTCACTTGTGTTTCTGTTTTTCCCAGCCACAGTTTACCCCAGTGCTGACCATGGATTTCTGCCCTCCCCAAGCACCATCTTCTACACCCAGTTTAACACCAAAGGGTTTCCACCACGTACACAATTTCAAACAGTTTGCAGGGCTGGTTTTATGCTATGCAGAGTTCCAGCAACATTTAGCAGTGAGGCACCAGAGTCATCTTCAAAGGAAATAAGGTTTGCTGACTATCCACTCCCCTCACCTGTCCTGAGAGCCCATCCAGCACAGGATCTCCATCCCAGGGCTCTTGCCCCATTACCTCCCAGCTCTATGCTCCCCACTCTTCACCTCGCAGCCCTGCTCCTCGCCATGTGCTGTGTCTGTGGTGGGAGTTGCTGCTTCGTGCCCGAACAAGTCACCCCACAGCAGCTGCTCCACAATAACACAACCTCCAGTGGGTGGGCTCATACGCCCCCCAGCATGCAGGAGATGGTCTGAGGCTGTTTGTAGCTCTGCCAAAGAGGGTTGAACCACCTGCCCTGCACACCAGGCTGGCTAAGAGCCCCGCACAGCTGGCCTGTAGTTACCAGGCTTCAGGGGAAGGCCAGCTGGGCCAGGTCCAGAGGGCTTCTGCAAGCACAGGGGCCCAGCCAGCTCCTGTGACTGCTGGTGCCTAAGGCTGCCTCTGCTGGCTTGCTATATTAGCCTTAGTGGGGCCTCCTGAACAGAGCAACATGATGAAACATGTAATTAAGATGGAGCTAAGGATGCATGACGAGGCCGACTGAGCGAGAAATGGATTTGATTTTTTTTTGTCTCCTTGCAGAAATCATCCACTTCAGCAGGAAGCTACCCATTCAGCTTCTCAGGAGCCAGAATTAGAGAGAAATTACTTGCTGCAAATGAAAAGGTTTATAACCTGCAACCTCCTTCACCCAAAGCACTGCTTTCATTTTTGCCCAGAATAAACACACCACATACGCGGTTGCCCTGCTTGCTTTTAAACCCCTACACCCCCGAGCCTGGAGAATGAGAAGGGGGCAGACCCATCCCCTTGTTCATATCTGCTGCCCATCAGCTCTCCTGCCTCCTTGGCAGAGCTTTGCTGTTCTCTGTAGTACATTCTCCAGAGCTTTGCTTTGTTTAGTTTAAATGATTAATGCAGCAGAGCTTACAGGTTTTCCTCAGAGAGGCTTTCCCAGCCCTCACAGACCTCGCAGGCAGAAAGGTTTCCTAATATCCAGGCAACATCCTTCTCTACTCTTATTTTGTTCCTCCTTGTTTGTCCCACAGATTAGGGGAGGGTGGGGAAAGAATCCTTCCCTTCTTAGTGGAGCAGCCCTCCCACAGGAGTAAAAGGAGAAAAAGGCATCTATTTTATATGGAGCTGGATGGGTTGTAAATGAGATTAGGGGTCATGGCTACTTGAGGTAGCTGAGGTCTGGCCTGATACTTCAGGAAGGCCACCCCAACCTTATGACTTAGGATGCTGTGGCTGCTGGGCTGGAAGAGTGGGAGAAGTCAGCATTCCACACTTTGGGGAATGGAAAAGGAAATCCTCTGCAATGAGAAGAAAAATGCTCCAAAAGAGAAACTTGCTTCCTGCCCTTTTCCTCCTGAAAAAGCTAAGTCAGCCTGCTCAGGACTGCAGTGGTCTACAACACTGGCACCAGTGAAGGTGTCACAGCAGGAGCTCTATGCAGCTGAGGCTGTTGCAGAGAGTACTTCTCTCTGCTCTTTTCCTGAGCTATCATTCACCATCTGGGAAAAGCATGGCCTTGAGACACTCCACAATACAAAGCAGGGCTAGGATCCCCTATTCCTTTCTGACCTCTGGAAACCCTTCTACCTCTAACAGCAAGAATCTCCTCTGGCCCCACACTTGCCACTCAGTGTTGCCTCCCTGCTGGCAGAGGGAAGAGTGCTACCCAGCAGGGCATGGTGCAAGGCCCTGGCACTGGGGAGGCCATGAGTGGGGCCAGGATGGAGATATACAACAGGCAGAGTCCTGAGAGGAGCTAAGAAGGGCAGAGCAGAAGAGCAAAATCACCAGTGCCAGGCTGGTATGCAGCTATTGCTTGTGCTTCCCCTCATAATACTGGCATCTGTACTGTGGCAGGGCAAGGAAAGGAAGGGCTGTACCATGATGTGGACAGAAGGGATGGAAAGCAATCCTGGTACTCACGTCATAGACAGGAGGGGGTGGGGGTGGTGGGCTGGCTGAAGGAGGCTGTGTTTCCACCTTCTGTCTCAGGATATTTGGCTGGTTCCTTCTAGGGCACAAGGCCTGCTTAAGACAAGACACCAAGTGATACATGAGAAAACATCATCTCCCCAAAGATGAAGTGAACACCAACATCATGTCAAAGCCAGCTGCTCACACACTCTGAGTGCTTCCACCAGAAAGAGTGCTGTCACTTTCTTCACAATATGGACTAGTTCCTTCCAGAGCATCATAGAATCATTCTGGTTGGAAGAGGCCTTTCAGATCATGAAGTCCAACCATTAAACCAGCACTATCAAGTCACCACTAGGCCATGTCCCTAAGCACCACATCTACCTGCAGGGACAGTGCCTCCACCACTTCCCTGGGGCAGCCTGTTCCAGTGCCTCACAACCCTTTCAGTAAAGAAAGCTTTCCTAATATCTAACCTGAACCTCCCCTAGCACAGCTTGAGGTCCTTTCCTCTCATCCTGTCATTTGTCAC
Organism: Melanerpes formicivorus; assembly: GCF_026170545.1. Classification (NCBI taxonomy): domain Eukaryota; kingdom Metazoa; phylum Chordata; class Aves; order Piciformes; family Picidae; genus Melanerpes; species Melanerpes formicivorus. The sequence goes on from NW_027142360.1 coordinate 21,905,213, forward strand.
TTGGGAGAAGAGACCAACACCCAGCTCACTTCAACCTCCTTCCAGGTAGTTGTAGAGAGCAGCAAGGTCTCACCTCACCACAAGGTAAAACAGAGAAGTCTGATGACTTACACTGGAGCAGGGAAAAGGAGAACCAGGCTCTGTTCACTGTGAAACTGCTTCTACCACTGAAACTTAGCTGGACAGAGGGTGTAAGTATTTAACAGCTCACAACAATGAGGGAGTAAAGCAGGGCTCTGTTCAAAGTGTGTGTGTGTGAATTTCAGAGAGCCAAAAGGCACTCAGGATTTGGAGGGAAGCCTTTGCTAATATGTAGAGCCTAGAGAAGAGGATCAGATGACCTTTAATGATGACATACAGTCAGTGACACATTAAAATGCAAGTCCAGCATAGAGTTGAAGGAAGAAGACCCTTTCCTCTGCCATTTTTCTTGCATCAGATGAGTTCTTGAACATGTTCCATTCATGCACAGATAAGGGCTAGCCCTGCTCAGCAAGCAAGAGAGGAGGCAGAAGAGGCAGAAGGCTTTGCTAAGTATCTCTGTTCTAATTCTGAAAGAAGTGGGATGATTATATTCACATCACATGAAAGCAATGAACTGCTTTCCAGTCCATTAGTAACTAAGGAGGATGCTAAATAGCTTCTCTTAAAGATAAACATTTTTAAACCAGCAGGTCTGAGCAAGCCATGGTGAGAAATATGGGCTGTGTTCTGCAGGAGGGCAGATGGAATGGCTGTGTGATCTCTTTGGGCCCCAAGAAGAGCCCAGAGATCTGAGACTTGCAGGTCCACCTCAAAATCTAGAGATGCCAATCAGCGAGTCGTGACAGTGCCTCCCTCCTCATCCCCATGGAGATGCTGTCTAGGAAAGCAGAGACAGGGGCCTGTCTCCAGCCTAGTCACTGCTGCTTAGATTCCTTCCCCCTCCATCAGACTGCCTGCAAGGTAAGTCTCACGAGAGCAGCAGGTCTGCCAGCTGCTGCCATTCTGTTTTCAACCTCATGATCTCTGACTATGTGTACTGAAGCCTGATGCTCCTTGGACTCATAGGACTGTATGAGCAGCACAGCCTCCACATAAAAATGCATGCAGGTCTGCTCTTGTGGTGGCAGAGAGCAGCCTGAAAGACTATGTATGGGGCACTCTCTACCTGGAAAACAACAGTCCCCAAATTCTGTTCTAAAAGGCATCAGGTTTTTTTTAAGCCAGCCTTGAGATCTCTGGAAGCAAGCAGAGGATGCAGTGTGAATGCCTGAGGGTGGCAGGCCTAGGAGCAGTAGGTGTTCCCCAAACAACATGGAATCCAGTATCACAGCTGCATAGGCTTTTCCACAGGGCCCCTCTCTCATCCAGGTTTTTCAGCCCTACTTTTGGCTTTTCTTCTCTTGCTCCCTGCATCTCTTCTTCCCCACACCTAGGTTCCCTTTGCCCCCCAGCTCTCATCCCAGTTTCCATTTCTTCACCCACCTGGTCCCAACCTATACCACTAGTCTGCTCATCTGAGGGGCCTTGTCAGTCCAGTCTTAACACCTTCATCCAAGCTCCACTGCTTCTTTGCTCTGGATTCCAGCCCCTAGTTTGCCTGCTGAGGCTCCTTCCCACCTCAGAGAATCACTGCTGCTGTTGGAAGAGGTGTCTCTGCAGATTTAGTGCAGTTAGTTGGGATTTGCATACAAGTTTCCTTGGGATCCTCAGCTTGACCATCCCTTCTCACTCTGTATCTTAATGTTTTCTATGCAAAAAAAACCCATGTGCAAGGCTCTGGTTCACATCCCCTCCACACTGCTGATTGTTTTCTTCTATAATAATAATAATAACAAACCAGGTTGGAAGAGACCTTCAAGATCATTGTGTCCAACCCATCAACCAATCCAGCCCACCTAAACAACTAACCCATGGCACCAAGCACCCCATCAAGTCTCCTCCTGAACACCTCCAATGATGGTGCCCAAGCCAGGGCTCAGAAACACAGTTGCAAAGTCTCCTTGGGATCAGGCTGTGCCTGTGAAGCAGACTAGCCCCTATCTTTAAAGAGGATTACACAGAGGTCTTGCTGTCCTCCTGCCACCAGGGCTGCAGCAGACTTGCCTGAGTGCACAGGACATTACCTGTCTGATTGGCACCCTGTGGAAAGGCAGCCTCACAGGAGCTGCTTTAGACAACTGAGCTGCTAAACTGACAAGAGCCAAGACTGAGCATGCACAAACTGCAGTTTCCCAAAATCACATCACAGGGCTACATCTTCTTGAACATTCTCAGGGCCAGCACACTCCTAGGGTGACTTCTTGCCCTGTGTCAGAACTTTGCTCTAAAGCAGAGCATGCTGGAGTCAAAATGATTACTAGAATTTCTTTAATGGACAAATCAATGCCTCAATTTGTCTTTCCTGTAATCTTTTTCTCAGAAAGATTGAACTAAAAGAAATAAAATAAACCTGAGGCAGACACCCAGTATGGATAATTTCAACACAGGGATTTCCAATCCAGCCAAGTTAGAAGCAAATGAAATCAATTCCTAGAATGGGTCATGTCAGGTATTGCTTTTTGTTTGGTTATAACTTGCCTTTCTTTTCCACAGAAGCAGAGCTGTTGCAGTGATGCTCAAAGCAGCAAGAAGAACAGTAAGGGTAACAAGGATTTCCCACTTATAAGAGGTGTCTATGTACCCTGTACCTGTAAGAAAGAATGGAAAGATTCACAGTGTGAGTGGAAGTTACAGTCTGCTGCATTTTTAACCCTGGTAAGAGCCTTGAGGGAACTAAAACATAGAAGCAGTGCAGAATATAGTGGCACAGGTGCACACACCCTCCAAAACCTAGTCTAACTGAACAGCAAGTAGGGTGCAGCTGAAGACTCACAAAAGAGACAGGATATAAGCAGCTGCACTTCATGTAGATTAGAGGGAGGTGACACAATTATGAGAGCTAAGAAATGTAGTAGGTAGAGGCTGGCAAAGGTCTTTAGTGACAGGGGCAGAAAGACAGATGGTGTAAAGCACACAGGCCACACAAACTAGCAGGGTGGGCACTGTAGGCGTCTTCTGACCAGAGTAGCAAAGCTATTTCATCACAGCTCGTTGCATTTACACTGCCTAAGAAGTTTTTCATTTCCAGCACTCAGTAATGCAAATCCAGCCAGCTAGCAGCGCGCAGGTCCTTATCACTTACCTGTAACATCCCTTTTATCTTGGTGTGAAGCTCTCTCTTGATTTCCAGTCTGCACATTAATGAAACAACTGATCCCTTGTACCACAAGGAAAGGGGGAGGGATCACAGTGAGACCCTAGCCTGTTCATGAGCCCCTAATGGAGAGCACCTAGCCTGTACGTATGATTAGGGCGAGCACCCTAATTTGTCCTTGTGTTCAGCCATCCCTGTCGTACTGCTGAAGGCCAAACCCCACTGTCTCCTGAGCACTGACATCAAAAAGCACTCACTTACCCAGTGCCCAGACTCCCTGGTTAGACCATGATTTTAAGCCTGCTGTTCCCAGGCTTTCATCTGTGGCAGGGCAGATAAAAATTTCTGCATCTTCATGTCCCTAGCTATGCCTTGGCAACAGTAGCACAGGTCACCTGTGTAAAGTGCATTCAGCTTTGATGGCATTAAGTATTTGGCCTAAAGTATTTTTCCCACTTGACTTTGCAGCCTGTTTGGGTAGAGGAAAAGAAAAGCAAAGATCATCTTTTCCTAGCCAGGTCCAGCTGATGTTTAACTGCCTGCCCTTCCTTTCTGGTTGTTGACTTACCTCTAGCAAGGACAAAAACTCCCTTTCCCATTTTCTGGATGTCATTCCATTTGACCTTGCAGTAGTATGTGCCAGAAGAGGTGCTTTCAAGTGGCATGATTCTGTGGTTGTAAGATAAGGTAGCGGTTTTATTCTCTTTTCCAGAAGGGATGGGTACATTTTCCGACCTATTATGGATGGAGGTTGTCTGTCCCAGTGAATTAATCCAGTAATAGAAGATTGAAAATTTGGTATATTTCGGCATGTAAGGGAAGATGACTTCACAGGGGATGGATATTCCTTCCTTGAGCAGTGCAACCTGGATTGGAGGTTTCTGCTCTACATCGACAGTTCCCCCTGTAAGGGTAACAATTGTTAGCAGTCACCTAACATCGCTTCAGGTCAGGAGCAGCCTGCTGCCCCAAAGACAGGCTCACACAGTGAAAAGAACAGCATGTCAGGAAGCATGCCCACAGCAGGCAGTGCTGGGGCTCGTCAGGAGTGGAGTGAGTCAGAGCACAGTGCCCCAGTGTGATCTGCCACATCTCTTAGGTAATTGCTGGGCGATGGTCCTGCTGCCTTCGCAGCCTTCCCCTTTTCCCTTGTGAGCTCCTCTGCGTGACGCCAGCGCACAGAAAGACAGGAAATGAAGCAGGAAGTGCAGTGATTTTGCTGTGGTGTGAGGCTGCGTTTACAGTGGATGAACAAAAAGTGACTTTCCAAGACAAAGGCTAGCTGGCCATCTCCTGGAACTCCCGAGTCACACACCTGTGCCTGGGCACCACCTGTGGCCAGGGGATGACTCTGCACTGAAAGCGCTGTCCAGGAGCAGGCATTTCAGTGGGACTCTGTGTTTCTGAAGCACAAGTGGGGAAGGAAATTGCATCTTGTCTACAGGGGCCAGCACCGGGGCCACGAGTTCAGCTTAATCACTCCAGGCTTATGCTGCTGTAAGTGGGCAGCAAAGTGCAAGACTCAAAGCTAGACACAGGAACTGCCTGCAGAAGATGGCAGACCTTAACTATCTATACATGACAGCATCTTAGGCAAAGAGATGGGAGATCATGCCCTTCATGTGCCTCCCCCTTACACAGACAGGGCTGTTGAAGGTGACCTCTCACAACAACGATGTCAGGAGTTACAAGAGAGGATGCCTAAGCACAGATGGGGAACCACATCACAGTTCACTCCCTGTTTTGTTTAGTAATAAAAACACTAAGATGAGCCATGGGCTGGTAAGGAGCCTGGGGTACAGAACCTCTTTGGCTTCAAAGCCAAATCTGAGTTTAACATCAAGCAGTCTCTGGATCTGTTTGTTTGGCAGCTGACATAACACCACATATACAGTAACCTAAAAGGAGACCCATGCAAACCATTGTTGTCTTTAAAAAAGGGAACTGGAAATTAAGACACAAGCCTTCTTACAAAATGAAGGGTTCTTTCAGAGACAAGGAAATTAAAGGGGGGGTGGGGCAGGGAAAGTAGAGAAAGCAGGAGATGGGTGTATTTTTCCATGCATGGTTTTGACAGGATTCCCTGGGGTTTTGCATCTGTGAACAAGCTCATAACAAGGCACTAAGCTGTCCCAGAGCACAGCCAGGCTTGCTTTCCTGTCAGCGTGCACTAGTGCCACATCGCAACAGCAGCGTCACCTCTGCACAGCAGGACTCAGCACCACAAAAAGCAGCTCAAACTTAGTGCCACTGAATGCTGAGCACTGAGGAGTCATGGGGGGCAATAATGGAGGGAGATCACAGGATGTTAGGGGTTGGAAGAGACCTCTGGAGATCATCGAGTCCAACCCCCAGTGGCTACTGTCCAGAAAGGACCGTTAGGAAGTAACATCCGTTAAGGAAAATCCTCTGCAGATGACATAGCCAGGGAAATAGCCTGAGAGTAAGCAAGACCTCAGGCTACATCACTAGAAAAAGGGTTTTAGCTGTCAGAACAGCTGAGATAGGGTACAGTCCTAAGGGACATGAGCTTTCGTTGCGAGTCCACAGTGCTGTGTACACCAGATACAGTCTTATAGAGACAGTAACAGAAGATCCTGCAGACACTGTGGGAATGATAACCCAAGCAGTCTCTTCTGGGCCTTATTTTCTAAAATCATCCATCATTCCCCATCCTTCTCCTCATCTCTACCCAGCAGAACACACATGAATACAGTTTCTATACAAGACATGGCTAAGCAGTGCTGTAACAGAACAGAGGAGAGATCAGCCTTCTTAGAGTATCCCAGGAGCTATTACCTTGGGAAGAACATGCCAGGGAAAGAGCCAAACTCTTTTATTTAGGTTATCTAACCCTTCTCCCATGTTCCTCCTTTCTTGAGGATTCTCTCTCTCAGCTCTGAAATGCTTGAAAGACAGAAATAGCAGCAGCACACAAATTCCTAGAGGGGATCTCTGGAAATTAGCAGAAGATAGCAGCTGGAAATGCTCTAATACAGCAAACGTGAGGGTAAACAAGAGGAACAACAACAACAAACCCAGGCTTTTACCTCCACAGTGAAGCAACCAAATAAACAGGAAGATGACTTTTAGATTAGAGGCCATGATGGAGGTCAAAGGCTGCAGGAAAGCAAGCAGTCCTGAAGATCCAAAAGGCAGATGAGGCAGGGGGCTGTCAGGCATTTCCACACCCAGGCAGCTGGACAGTCCCCTCCCGTTTGGGAAGGGCCAGCCAGGATGGACACACACTGCTTTTGGCAAGCTGTTCCTGGCAGATGCAGGCTCTTCTGCTTTTTGGTCAGACTCCTCCCCACCCCAGGGTTCATTACTCTGTAAAATTGTGGTGGTGTTACAGCTACCAGTGGGTGTCCAAAGATTAGACCATGAGAGCTTCAACACACAGAGCTTTGCCTCCCGATGACCACAGAACAACACATGCATTCAACGCACATTTTATCACCTTCCACAGTAATCAAAGCACCACACTGGAATATGGAAAAAAAGAACGTGCTTTGACTGATACAGATTGAGGGCATTTGAGGTGAATGTGGTCAAACTCAGGAAAGGATTCAAGTGACTCTGAAGTGATGGACAAGCTTAAGAGTGGCACAGTGAGATTTTTAACCATAATTGCACAAGGACGTCCACAGAGTTGTTTTGGAACAGCTATTCCTGGTTATCTTACTGCATGGACCATCTGGGTTTTGGAATAAGGGCACCATACTTCACATTATCTTAATCAAGTGCTTTGTTCATGTGGAGAAGCTACTGGGCAGCACCACAGGGGCTGAGCGCAGGACAGGGCAGTATCAGCAAACTTCTTCATGTGAACACTCAAGTGTGAGATCATCTGTTTCGCCTTCGACACAGAAAACAAGCACCCACATCAGCAGTCAGTACACAGGAATGGCTGCACTGCACAAAACTGTCCTCCGCAGCCAGCTCCTCCACTAGGTCACTTTAGAGGAAGTCAATCGTATTCCAGAAGTGAGAAGGACCAGAGAGTGAATTCATCCCTAGCAGCTGGGGTGTTTCAGATTCACATGATGCTGCCTCTGAATCAGCTTCACAATGCAGGCAAGCCTTAAGAAATCTATTGTAGGGAAACCTAAGGAGAGGCCTTTGAAGAAGAAAAATCCTCTTTTTGTGGGAGGATCCTGCCACCTATACTCACAAAGACTCTTTGATTTCAGTGAAAGCTTGTTTTTAGCTAAGACATCTGCAATGCAACAGTTGAGGAGCATCTGACTAAAAAAAACTTGAGAGGTCTTCACTTTTCTCTAGGCAGCTTCCTCCTTTCACACTTCTGAGGCATTTGCACTGTCCACAACCAAGCACTTTGCTGCACTTTCATGTGTTCCCACTCCCATGGGGTGCTGGGGTGACTGGTGAGGCATGAACGTGTGGAGAAAGACCTAAGAGTCACCATGAGCCTGCAAACTCTGCATTGTCAAAATCTCTCTGTGCCGGTTGTTTTATCCCTCTGGAGTTTGTAGGAGCAGGGTTTGCTCCAAAGCAGTGTTGGATTTACAGCATTTTTCAGCATTGTTCAGCCCTGGGACAGGTCCTCAGGAGAAAGGGGTCGTGACATGGGGTGGCATGCAGCTGCAGCCACTGCAGTCCCCTGAGCCCAGGGATGGCTCCAGTACCTTGCTGAGAGCCCTGACAGATGGGGAAAGGATCAAGTAGCTTTGTGTCACTCTAAGGCTGGTGCAGCAGCTGCACTCCTCCAGGGAAGGTTTAGCTCAGATTAGCCAAACCAAACTCCTCTCCCCAAGACATGCTGATGTGAGCTGCATGGGGCTGGTCTCAGCTGCAAGTCGCTCCTTGCAGGTCTTAACGCTGAGCAACAAGGACAGTCAAGAGTGGTAACAGGCTACTTGGTGCTCACTTGGCATGTCAGATACATAGACACAGAGCAGGCAGCTGTGGCTCTAGGGGACTGTGGGGTCACAGCAGTGCTCAGCAGCATTTCTCAAGCCTGAATCTCATCCCAAGGTAGTTGGGGCAGGGAAGAAGAAGGAGATAGAGGATAACTAACCCCTCCTGTGGAAGAGCTCTGCTGAGCAGCAAGAGCTTCCTCAGCTCTTATATCACGCTCATCCCCATGGTAGCACACAGCTTTGCAATTTCCAGCACTGATGTATTTCTAGAGGACAGAACATGCTGCTCCTGTCAGTGATGTGTTTTAACTGTTATCAGCATTTATCTGCCTCAGGAATTCAGAGCGATAAGTGGATTAAGTGCGGTAGGTTTGTAGGGCTGCTAGGTCAACATCATCCTCCCGTCCTTTCCCTTCTCTTCCTATAAACAACCCTGCTGCCACTCTAAATGCCAAGTCCTGGAAATATTGCTGTCTGGAATAAAAAAAAATAAAAATATAGATCTAGCATTTCAAAAGAGATCACACATAAAGCTCAGCTGTGGGATTAGAGGCACAGCCAGGCCAGAAATACATTCACTGCCGGGATTTGCTATGGTAGAGCTTGCTGAAAAGAAATGGCTTTGAAACGACTACCCAGCAGCTATTAACTGCGAGCTGGGATGACATTCTGTTCCTTAGGGCCTAAAGGGAGCCTGAATCTTAAATTCTAATCTTAAATTCTAATTCAATTTGGTCTGGGGATTCTGGACTGGGTTTTAACCCTGGAGACATAAGTGGGGGGAAGATGAGGAAAACGTGGGGCCCTGTGTTTCTGTTACCAGCCTGTGGTGGAGCAGAACTGATCTCTCCCAGAACTTAGGCAAAATTAACCAGGATACCTGTGCCAAAGGAGGTAAATTACAAAGCTCCAAAGGGACAGGGCATTGTATGACCTTCCCTCATGCATTATACAGTACACTGCTCATGTGAGCTGGTCCCTGCAGCATGATGAGGAGGGAACTGCCTGTCCAGCTGTGGCCCTGCCACAGCACAGACTGGCCAGGATCAGTGTTACTGGGTTCTGAGACTAAATACAGGATTGGGCTAGGTGCTAGCAACAGTTTCTCCTTGTAGCTGGAAAGTGGCCATTAATTTCACTCAAGCACTGTTAAAAGCCCACAACCCTGGCGAGCATTCCCAGCCATGAGGAAAAGCACATTGTTCTGGCACGAAGGAACAACAACATGTTTGGGCAAGTGCTGAACCTACCAGAACTGCCTGTTCACAGCTGTGTCCAACGTACACCCCCAAGTAAAAGGTGAACACACACACACACATGCCCACACATGCCCCCACAGCCAGCTCCAGGGAAAGCATTTATTCACACAAAAAGGCTGCTGCTAACCAAGGCAAAAGCAATGCTGCAGAGACCACAACAAAGCCTCCTTATTGCTGAAGCATTTAGCACCACAACCATCCAAAAGAGAAACAGCGCTTGGCGCACAGAAGAGCTGCAGCAACTCAAGGAGCCTGATTGCAGAGTGCGCTTCAGAGCGCTCCCCAGCACAGCAGCTGCGGATTTGCTGCCTTGTCAGAGCCCGGCTCAATCCCCCATGGCTGGGGAGCCAGCCGGCGGCAAGGCACGCACCTCCGAGGATTCGCAATCTCTTTGACTCTTCTAACCCCAGACTCCGAGGCACACAATTTCCTTCTGTCTGGCAGCAGGAGCGATAGGAAAGCCAGTGCGAGCGGGGCCATGCCTCTGCCAGCGTTTTTAGCACTGTTATGTGTCGAGTGCCTCTCAGCAGGGCTGGATGACGCCGAGGTAGAAGCTGCCAATGCCCTCGCTACATTTCTACCCGCTGAACCGCTCCAGAGAAGAGAACAATCAGCAACTCGAGGGGAAACCAGAAAAAGAAAGGTGTTGACACTACTGTGGGGAAGGGAACGACCGCGCCTGCAATTCCCTTTCACCAGCAAAATGAGTCTGCCTCAGAAACCACCCCATTTCTGCTCTTTTTCTGATCATTTACTGGAAAGATTCCCAGGAACTAAATTATCATCACACACCCAGTGCGCTCTCGAGAGCTGTTGCCGTGTGGCTGCGCCTCAACCCGGCGTTCCCTACAGCTCCCTCTCCCAGGCTGCCTCTTCCCGCCCGGGTGGCAAGCCGGGGCGAGCGGGGCTTCACCTGGAAGGGCTGCGCTGCCTTCTCAGAATGACTCTTCCCAGGAGAACGTCCACCTGGCTGGGCCTGGAGCTGAGCTAGGGCCAGAGCTGCCCCGCCGACAGCACGTGGGGACATGTTTCATCTACTGCGCCCTGCCGCACCGGCAGGGCCGGTGAAGCCGCACCACCGTAGGCAGCGGGGGCAGGCCTGAGGGGCGGCGGCCGCTACCCGCCAACCCGCGCCCTCGCCCACAAGATGGCGCCGTCGCCGTCACCCCCGCTCGCCAGCGGGGTCCGCCCTGGCCCTGCGGCTGCGGCCTGGCCGGGGCCCCGGCGCCAGCGGTGCGATAAGCAGCGGCGGCTGTGGTTATTTTTTTTGCTCTTTCGGGGCAGGTGGATCCTTGTCATCTAGAGTCGCGCAGCAGCAGGGTGCTCTGCCAGCGCAGCTGAAGGCTGTGCCACCTGCGTTTCAGCCGAGGCGAAAGGCAGTCCCGGGGTCAGGCTCCTACAGGTCACTGAGGACATGAAGTGGGTGAAACGCTCCGTGTTGTGCCGAGGCCAGCCTCCCGTACGTCCTGCACCCACCCCTCGCCACGGCGCCTGGGCACTGGGGGAGCCGCCGTGCGTCGCGTCTGGTACCTGTCGGCATCTCCTCCCTTCAGCAGCACCACAGCAGAAACCCTGGAGGAAACGGGCACAATCAGGATCCATTTAAGGCAAAATTAATGCTAATTGACTGCAATCATCAACTCGAAGAGCAACATTTACTCAACAAGCTGCAGATACTGCAGTAGCAGTCTGTCTGTTAGGCGGGAGGGAGCAGAAGGACAGACAGGGTGTGGAAAAGGGGAATATATCACAGAACGTTAGGGATCTCGAAAGATCATCCAGTCCAACCCCCCTGCCAGAGCAGCATCACCTAGAGCAGATCACACAGGAACACACACAGGCAGGTCTTGAATATCTCCAGAGAGAGACTCCACAATCCCCCTGGGCAGCCTGTTCCAGTGTTCTGTCATCCTCACAGGGAAAACCTGACTGCAGGCTCTGTGGGACAGGCAGCCCTGCGTTTAACCCAGTCCTGCGGTCTGCCTGCTGCCTTCCTCCCCCTGTGCTGCCAGACATCACTGTCCTGCCCCCACCATACTTCTTGCCCCACTGTCTGTGACTCCTCCTTGAAGTGCCAGCTTGCAGCCCCCTCCAGCTACACTAAGCAGTGGCAGCTGAGTTGCCTCTGCTGAGCTTTTTTTGGGGGGATCAGCCCACAGTCACTGGGGTGAAGCATGGAGAGTCAGTGGCAGCATTGTCTCCAGCACCTGGCACCGTCTCACCCAGCCACTCACAAGCCATCCATCCTATGCCAAAGGTGCTCTGGAAACTCTGCCAGTGCTGGTGAGCAGCACAGTTTTGTTACAAATGACACTTCTCAGCTTGCACAGGTGTCCTGACACCGTCTAGGACTGCTTTCCACGAGCAACAAAGCCAGGCCCCTCTTTCCTGGCACTAATCAGTGATGCTGCGCTAGTCAAGGCCTTGGCAATGGTATTTAGTTCACTGTGGCTGCCTTAACAGGGGCAGGCTTGAGTCAGTCAGCCCCTATCAAAGTATGAGAGCAAGAGTTACAGGCACACAGCTCTCGCACAGCCACGGGATGTATCACCTACCCCAGGGTGCCACAGTTGGGCCACCCAGAACTTTCACATATTAGAAGCAAAAAAGCGGGGGGCAGGATGCTGGGGAGGAGCAGCCCACATGTCAACAGCTCCCAGCCATGCTTTCTTAAAACAGCAACCCCCAACCCATCTCCTTGCCAGCTACATGCCTTGAGGTGTGCACATCATGCTCTGAAATCCTCCTGAGTGAAGGGATGTGCATCCTCTCTGCAAGAGACAAAGGGTGAGAGGCAGGCAGGTTTGGCAGGGGCTGGATTCTACATGGGGCAGACACAGGCAGGATCATGTTGGACATGGTGGCAATAGTTGCAAGGGAGATGCAGAACTGGTCCCTGCCAGCAACAGCCTCGCCAGATGGCCCTTCTGGCCTTGTCTGCACAGAAAAGCTGCTCCAGCCTCAGCAAGTCCAGCTTTGAGCCAGCTGGCTATGCCAGCTCTCCACATACTGGCAGGGCACAGCTGGATACCCAGGCCTGCCTCACAGCTGCCTCCAAATCCAAGCTCTTGCCCCCTGAGATCATCCAAGGAGACCCTGATTTTCCCTGCACCCAGACCATCTTGTTCCCTCCCCTGTTCCTCTCCTCACTTTTTTTTCTGTGGATTCCCCCCCTATTTCCTTTTAATGTTGGAGTTTCATTTGTTTGTTTAAGCTAGGAGCCCTTCTTCAGCCTGCAGGAGTTTTCCAGCTCGGGTGCCCACACCACAGAGACAATAACCTCGGGATACACGTGTGCAGTTACACCCTGCTCTGGACCAGCACAGCTTTACTCATGCATAACAGGCCACTGCCAGCTCCTGGGAGGAAGTCTGGGAAGGGATTAAGTAGCTAAGTATCTCACTGGCAAATGAATGCGGCTTTTTTTTCCCCTATTAATTCCTCAAGTTTGCTTTTATCATGAACCATGGAGAATATGCAGGCTGATACAGCTGTTACAGCACACTCTCCTAGGGTGGAAAAACACCTTTTCAGCACCAGGCCCTATTCCTGTTATGCAAACTAAATAAAGCCTCCTGGAAAAAGCATTTGCTGGAAGAAACACTTCTCTGCTAGGATTTTTGCCAATATAGAAATGTGTTTAATTCTGTCTTCCTTCCCCACCCCCCCGTTTCCCACCTGCTGTCTACATCTCTGGCTGACAGGACTACAAGACAAGGATCTGTAGTTTTGGCCTAATGCTAGAGAATCATCACTGGGCTTTGTTTTTCCAAGTCCCTGCAGAGCACTGCTGAGGGCACTGGGAGCAGCCAATGCTGCTGTGGGACAGGGGAAGACCTGGAAGGGGTTTTCTGAATCTCTGTGTGCCTGGAGATTTGGAACTGAGTGTGAACCCACTCCAACCCCTCCAATGAAAGGGACCTCTCCTGCCTGGAAAACTGTGTGATGGTAGATGTGGGTCCAACAGGGATGGAAAATGCAAAAAAACCCCATGTGCACACACTTTACACCTAGCTATTAATACTTCAGAAGTTTCCCTAAAGCAACCCTGCTGTGTTCTCCCACAGTCAAGTAATCATGCAGAGACCCTCTACCAGAGCTGGGCCCACAGCTTGGCTTCCCCACAGACACCCCTCTGCACATGGTGGGGAGAGTCTTCTCCACCCCAGTACTGCTTCCTTTATTATCTCTGCCCAGCTGTGGTTTATAAGTTGTTTAAATCTTTTCTAGGAACAGATAGAGATCACAGTTACTCAGAATCCAAAAAAGCAGACAGCTTGAAATGTGGTTAGACTCTGCCCTACTTTCATCGAGCTGAGAGCAAGGCTCTGCCAAGGTGCTCAGGGGAGAAGGAGAAAAAAGAAAGACCCATCTCAGCAAACTGCTGCTTCCTCCTGCCCTAAGTAATAAACCTAACCTGTCCCAAAGTCTTCTGCACCTATTCAAACTGCTCTGCCTCTCCTCCTGGTTTTCCCAGGACCTGCAGGGGAGTAGGGCACGGAGACTCAAAGCCTGGGAGAGAAGCTGTCCTGCACCACAACACAGGACAGAGGCACAGACATCTGCCCAGGCTGAGAGAGGCATGAGTGTTTCACCAAACTAGGACCACACAGGGAGTGCTGCAGATTAAGTATGAAATGCATCAGTAGAGCTCTAACTGTCCACACACTCACTGACACTGCTTCTCCATGCAAAGCTGTTCAGAGGCCAGGGGAGCTGCAGAAGTGGAACAGTGGCCTGGGACTTCCCTCCTGTGAGAAATCCCCTCCCTGAGAAATCCACACTGGGCTGCAGAGCTGCTGCAGGGCTACACCTCCACGGTGAGCACAGCTCCCTGGCACTGTCAGGCTCTTTTGATGGCAATACTTCCAGGAATCCGCAGTGACCAGAAAAGGACACTGCTGAAAAAATGCCAGGAAGCCTTTTTCCTTCTCTCGGTGGTGCCAGCTTGGAAGACCAACCTGGAGACAGGATGCATGTTTCCCATCCTCATTTTGCCCAGGATCTGATTCTCATAACCCTGGGCCTTTGCCACAAGTGCTGATGGTGTTCAGAGACAATGGGACATGGGCTGGGGAGCACAGCTTGCAGATATGTACCTCTGGCTCTATGACTTCCTCCAAACTAGAGAGTATTTGCTAAGTGATTACATCTGTATTGCTCTGCTTTGAAGCAGTACATAGACAGACAAACCAGTTGCAGCCACTAATATTTTAAGGGCACTGCTTAACCCTGCACATAACAAAGCAAGTATCAGAACAGCAGCAGGGGATTCTGGCTTGTGCTCTCACTGGTAGCAGCAACAGCAAGGGGTTTCAGGAGAAGGGTTTGCTGTACTCAAGGCCATAGAGAGATGCTAAAGAAGTTACTGTCCAAAAGATCATAGTATCAGTCAGGGTTGGAAGGGACCACAAGGATCATCTAGTTCCAACCTTCCTGCCATGGGCAGGGACACCCCACACTAGATCAGGCTGGCCAGAGCCTTGTCCAGCCTGGGCTTAAACACCTCCAGGGACGGGGCCTCGACCACCTCCCTGGACAACGCATTGCAGGGCTTTACCACTCTCATGGTGAAGAACTTCCTCCTCACATCCAGCCTGAATCTCCCCGCCTCCAGCTTCATTCCATTCCCCCTAGTCCTATCACTACCTGAGATCCTGAGAAGTCCTTCCCCAGCCTTCCTGTAGGCCCCCTTCAGATACTGGAAGGCCACAATGAGGTCACCTCGGAGCCTTCTCTTCTGCAGACTGAACAGCCCCAACTCCTTCAGTCTGTCCTCACAGGAGAGGTGCTCCAGCCCTCTGATCATCCTCGTGGCCCTTCTCTGAACACGCTCCAGCACCTCCAGATCCCTCTTGTAATAGGGGCTCCAGAACTGGACGCAGTACTTCAGGTGGGGTCTCACCAGAGCTGAGTAGAGGGGGAGAATCATACAGTCCAGGATGATTACAGTAGTTATTAACACCCTTTAGAGGGACTGGCTTGCACAGCCTTGGAAAGAAGAATGAAAGAACACCAGCAAACACATTACGGTCTCCTGCAAGAAGTTTTCTCATCCTGTTGAAAAGCTTTGTTAGAAAGAATGATGAGAATGGCAATAATAAGGCACTATAATTATACCTGATCCTTCTATAATCTCTCTCTCCACAGAGTTTGGGAGCACTTTACTGCTATTATTGGATTTGAACAGTCCCATCTGGATAACATACGACTGATTTGTTTGCATGGCTTATTTTAGGTGTTTCAGCACGTACATTAGAGCTGCCTTCGTATCTGGCCAATTCCCTGCACAGTCTGTAAGAGCAGGAAAAGATCTTCAGCTCCTGTTCTTCACCTCCCTGTTCTCACATCCCAGTGCCCCTGGAGAGCTCATCACAGAAGTCCACAGATAAAAGGAGCCATCAGTTCTTCCCAGCCCAACCCAATGCCACAACACAAGGGTTACAACCTAGAGGATGGGTACTACCTAGGACATCTGGATTTGCACCTCTATTATTTTAGGCTTGAGATTCAGTGAATCCCAAAACAACCCTAGATGCACCTAAAAGTCTAGCAGCAAGGGTCTGGCACATACCTTGTGCCAATGTTCATGCCCTGTGGTCAGAATAGCTCCTACTTTTCAGGATGAAGCTTTTAAAGGCAGGCACAGAACCAGGGAAGGTGTGACAGATGTTGGAGTCCGGGTCTCAGCATTACCAGCAATGCCACCTCAGTTACAGCGACACCAGCAAGCTCCCAGTGCAGCTTCATTCACCATGGCACCTGAATGAGCAAGCACCTCCATCAATGCCAACAACTCCACTGGACCCTTGCAGGAGGGTGTGAAGCTGGGCACTCCCTATTTCACTCTGACAGGGCCAGGAGGAAACAGACACAATTTGAAACACTTCAGCTCACATTTAAAAATGTTTTTAAAATAACATATTAAAAAATAATAGTAGAAGTATGATAGAAACCCTCTGGGTTACATCCACTGAACTGTTCTCAGCCTGAAATTCACAGCTTATAGTGTAGGGAGCATCCCTTTCAGACTGAATCCCCCCTAAAACACAAGCTGCCCAATTCTTTTGTTGCTCTTACTGTAGAATAGGAATAGAATAGACCAGACCAGGTTGGAAGAGACCTTCAAGATCAGCGTGTCCAACTTATCATCCAACACAACCTAATCAACTAAACCATGCAACCAAGCACCCTATCAAGTCTCCTCCTGAACACCTCCAATGATGGTGACTCCACCACCTCCCTGGGCAGCATATTCCAATGGGCAATCACTCTGTGTAGAACTTCTTCCTAACCTCCAGTCTAAACCTCCACTGGCACAGCTTGAGACTGTGTCCTCTTGTTCTGGTGCTGCTTGCCTGGGAGAAGAGACCAACTCCCTTAAGGTAGTCGTAGACAGCAATAAGGTCACCCCTGAGTCTCCTCCTCTCCAGGCTAAGCAACCCCAGCTCCCTCAGCCTCTCCTCATAGGGCTTGTGTTCCAAGCCCCTCACCAACTTTGTTGCCCTTCTCTGGACACGTTCCAGCAAGTCAACCTCCTTCCTAAACTGAGGGGCTCAGAACTGGACACAGTATCACACAGTATCACCAAGGTTGGAAGAGACCTCAAAGGTCATCAAGTCCAACCTGAAAGTCTTTTCTCAGATCATCAGTGGCCTAACCAGTGCAGTGTACAGGGGCATTTAAGTAGGTTTTTTTTTTTCCTCTTTTCTCCTGCAAATTTAGTAGGGTCTTCTCCTGCATCCCTTCCACCTCCCAGCTGGTCTCATCAGCACAGCCAAGTGGGGGTTCCAGTGCCTGCCCATCCCCAAGGTTGTAGGCAGATTTTCCCGAGGAGTTTCCAACAACCCCTTAGCCCTGCCTTAAGATTCCCCCCAACTTTGGAGCATTACATCCAGTAATTCATTCCCTTAGATTCTTCAGAGCTGTCTTTGTCGATTTGTTTACTTCTGGTTTATTTTTAAAAGACAAGCCCCCAGTGGACATGGGCTCTCAAGTCCCTTTTGAAAATGCTGTCTTGTCTGTAAGTGCTTTGTTTGTGATCCTCCGCTCCTTTAGGCTATTGTTTACGAGCTGGAAGGCATCTGTGCTTGGGCTAATCATGCCGAATGCCAGCAACTCCCTCAGCATGATTTGTTGCACAAGCCGGTGGGAGCAGGGTTTGTTTTGATTACGTTTACTGTGGAAAACCCATGCTTGCTTGCCTGGCCTGACAAAAGGGAGGGAGGGGGCTAGTCCAAAGCCTTCTGAGGGGAACAACAATCTGGACATTGATTTCAATGCCATCTGGGACCGGCTCAAAGCAAGGGTGGTGTCTTGGGAAAGCAGGTAGCCAGGAGCCAAAAAAATCTTCCTTTAATATTGTTTGCTCTGGATGAATCAAACTGCAGATCTATGGGGCTGCCAGGACTTAAGGCATTTTGCACAGCTTTTTCCAAAGCTGTACAGCTCCTGACACAAGAGCAGTCACATTGGGACCCTTTAGCCCTGTCCCAACCAGCACAGCTGGGCAGAGCCATCCCAGCCTTACCTGGCCAGCTGATGTTGGCCTCCCCGATGACTTCAGCTGACAAGGTGGCCTCTGGAAGCAATGTTTATCTCCTCAGCCTGTGCTGGTGCTTGCCTTCAGGCATCAGATAGGTGTCCCAGTTTTTCTGCTCATGGAAGCTGGGAGGAAGCGCCAGAGGGCTGCCATCAAACAGCTGCTGGGGCACACAACTGCAGCTTGTACAGGTGGGTGCATAGCTCTGCCTCCTGCAGACATCCCCTGTGCCTTGGGAAGCCCCAGTGCAGGTACCAGGAGCGCTCTGCACAGCCAGAGCTCAGCACGGCTATTCCCTGCTAAGTTGCTGGCTCAGGTGGCCTGCTCTGCTGTCCATGCTGTTGATCCTAATACTGAGCTCAAGCTGGCTCATTCCCACACTCCTGCCACAGCAGAGGTTTGCCCAACCAGACACAGAGCTCAAAGCTGCACCTAGATCCCACCTCTTCCCTATTTCCCGACTCAGCTTCTACTCCTCCAGAGCAGAATCCTCATTAACCCCTTTCTGTACCCTTAATGAAGTTACCTTTGCCATTACCCTGTGACAGGAACTTCCACACCTTAAGGTAGACATCATGTGAAGCAATGTCTCCTTTTGCTTCTTTTGAGTCTTGCACTTGAGCATTTAATTGCATGCCTCCTTGGTTTCTTAAGAAAACACACTTACTTGATCACCTACTCCATGGCATTTAGGCTTCACAGATCTCTGCCACGGACCTCATCCATCTCTTTTTCTGGCTGAACAGTCTACTGCAGCAGCCCTTACACAGGAAGTGTGTGGAAGTACTCTGCAGCACCTGAATCAAAACCCCAGCTCCAGCAGCCCCAGCTGAGATCACAAGGCAGCAGGAGCAGGCAGAGACCCGGGCGGCTCTGCAGGGAGGCTTCGGCAGTGGAAGAGCAGCTCCGCTGCGCCTCCCCCTCCCTCTGACAGCCGCTCTCCCTTTGAACGCTGCCCTCAGGAGCCCTGCCTTTGCACTGGCAACGGCACAGGGCAGGCAGAAGGCTCCAGCTCATGCAGTTGTTACAGCCTTAGATACCAAGCAGCTAAGGAATCGGGGCAGAATGAGCTCAGTCAGACAAAGCCACCACATTCCCCCAGCCAAGGCACCCACGTTTAGCACGTTTAAAGACCAACGATGCAAATAAACACACACTTTCAGAGAGACACCAGGGTCAGGGTCCAACACTGAGCCCCAGCTGTGTGTGCACAGAAGGTTTGATTTGGAAGCTGGACTACCTGGGAGGAGCTCATTTCCAAGCACTGAGGATGCCCAAATGTTAATAGGTTTTCTGAGATGTGTTTGCACAAACTTGTGGTTTTCAGTGACTCGTGATCCATCCAGGCAGATCCCTAATGGCACACAGACCCTTATGGCAGACGTAGTCAAGGATTATTACGAGAGCTGCAGGCTGTGGGGCCCCTCCTGTGCACACACATGGGTACATATGGAAGTTATTAACAAGTTTCAGCAAAGGATTTTGGGAAATTAACCCCTGGGGCCCCAGACCACTGCTAACAGACGGCTAGTTGGGAGCAGATGAAAAGCAGTTTCCTGCTGGATGCTTGTGGCACACTGGGACCAAAAGCCAGGCCTTTGGCAGAGCGGTAGAGGAAGCCCCTCTCCCAAGGACTAAACTTTTCAACTTCTGCTCTTAGGAAGAACGGTTGAAAAAAAACACCTGGGAGGCTGTGTAAGGTTTCTCGACAAACTGAAATGACTCAGCTGGAGAAATGTATAACATAACATATAAAAATGCAAACAATTCTCTTCTGCTTCCCAAATGGTGCTCAAGAGGTTGTGAGGAAGTTTGTGATTACTTTTGTAAGTCCCTTTAGGAGTCACCAAAAGCAACAGTTGGACACAGGCCACCAAGAGCTGCTCCCTACAGGGCAGAGGGACTGGTTCAGAGGCAGGGTGATTGAAGGGAACACCTCTCAGTCGTTAGTGAAGCAGTAGGATGTAGTTTGCAATCACCCTGTGAAAGTAAATTTTGATGGGTTTTCCTCTGTACATCTTTTTCTCAAGAGCTGATGGTAAAGGGAAAAAAAAATGTCTCCTCCAAGGTCCAAGCAGAGAACAAAAGACAACTCAGCAAAGCCTACCACAGCCAATGCACTTTTCACACTCCTTTCTTCCCAAATTGGTTTCCTTTCTTGCACCAGTCCTGATCTGCAAAGTGACCTCTCCTTGGGCATAATGAGGATACTCACCCACAACGTGCTTTAAACATCCATAATCTAACAATGCATGGCAGTCATTCACTGCTTTTCATCCACAGATCTCAAATCAATTCGCTACAGCCCTGCATGGAATTGACTGACTTGTGAGATGGAGATGAGCACTTGCTGTGCAATTAACAAAAAAAAAAAAAAAGAAGAAGAAAATTAAGTCAATTCTTTAAAAATCCAAACTATTTCCTCCTCCCTCGGTGTGATTTTCCTAAGCACAATCCTGGCCTCAAACGAGGCTCCTCTGCAGCCCCCAGCCATACAACCCAAGATGCTCATTTTCGGCCAAATGAGTACAGTTCACAGCCAGGTCAGAGCAATCCAGTTAGAAAGCTCTTCCCTCAGTGAGCTATAACTGTGGCCATAAAACAGAAGCATTCCTGGGCTCTGTTATAAACGTGGAAGGAATTAGCCTGCTCCTTCCCCCCTTCCTGCTTTCTGAAGGGAAGGTGGGAAGGCAGCCAATATGCCTTGGCAACAAACACCTCCAAGAAAGGAAGATTGAGAGGACGGGCAGGATGCCTGGGGAGGTAGACCTGGCCCCACTCCTTCAGAGGCAGACAGAGAGGAAAGGTAGCTGCGTGGCAAACCCCTCTGAGAACAGGGCTTCACCCAAGAACCAGGGAACTGTCCAAAACACAAGTGCCCAGAAACACCCAAGATGCCTGCAGGGGCTGACTGGGCAGGTGGAGCTACAGAAGACTTAGGCTCTGCCAGAGCTCTGCACAGAACATTGAGAATGAGTAATGGGATGGTGCCCAAAGCAGGCCAAATCCATGGCAGGCAGCAACACCCAGAGCACCTGTGTGGCCTGGCAGTGCTCCGTGTAGTAAGGGAGATTTTCTCTCCACTGCATGCCATGTCACCATCCTGGCCTGGCACCCTGGCAGCACACTCCTGCTGCAGTGTCCACCCTTCCCTCCACAGGGGGGTCTGCAGTCACAGCAGCTGCAGCAACAGCACCACCTGCCCTCTGCCCCATTATCTCCTCCAGGGCCAGTCCCACCTCCCTGCCCTACAAAAACAAAGGTCTGCAGAACTGTTCAGAAAAAGAGACCCCAGAAGGTCCTCTCTAGTCCAAGCTGGGGCTTACACCAGGGCCAGCACTAAAGTCACACCAGGTTGCTCCAGGTTTGACTGAGCTGGATATTGAAAACTCTCAAGTGTGAAGACCACACAACCTCTCCAGGCAACTTACCTCCCATCCAGACTGCTCTCACAGGGAAAAAGTGCTGTAAATTCAGATACTGTTAACTGCAGAAAAAACATTTGTTGTGCCAAGCATGACCTTGCTTCCTTTATGCCCCCTGTGGCAAGCCTGGCTCCTTGCTGGTCTCCTCACAGGTACAAGCGGGCTGCTGTTAGGTTCCTCTGAAGCTATCTCATCTCTGGGCTGGATAAGCTCAGCTCCCTCAGCTTCTCCTTGGAGGGCAAGTGCTCCAGCTCCCTCCCTGAGTTTCTTGGGGTTGCTCCCCCTGCCCCCCAGGCTCATTCCAATTCATTATTTTTCTGTTGTAGCAGGGAGCCCCAAACAATTTTCTAACTAGAGTCTAAGGAATGGGGAGGACAGGGAGGTAACCATTGCCCTCATCTGCTGGTGGTGCTCCTGTGCTCCTGTTAATGGCAACCCAGGAGGCTGCTGGCCTTTGTTGCCAGGCAGCCTGCAAAAGGATCCAGCTATGCTGTCTGCCACGACCCCCAGTCCTTGCACAGGTACCTGGACAAGGCTGCTTCAGGAACTGGGGATACCAATAACCCTGAGCAGCAAGGCTTGTGCTTGAGCCGGGGATGCACAGAACTATTCTTTCAGGGTGAGCTGAACCTCAGCACCCTTCATGACACTGCAGAGAGCACCTCAGCCCTCACCCAGGACATCACAGCCTGACTCAGGCATCAGAGGGCTCCAATTCACCACCTCTAATGGACCCAGTGATGGTAAGAGATGCAATTACCTGCTGAGCTTTTGCCCTGCCCCTGCACAAGATTACAGCTCCAGCAGCAAGCAACACCACGTGCCAGCTTCCACAGTGCTCATGAACCCTGTGATAATGAACAATCCCAGCCCATGCTTTTGCACTGGGCTGAGAGCTGCAGGCAGCTGCAGGGCCACCACACTGCCCCTAGCTTCCCTGAGACTGAGAGGAGCAAGCAGCAAGGAAAAGATGGCCACTTCTCTGGCACCTACTAACTACCTTGGTTCATAGGCTGATGCCCTGAGATAGATGCCAGGCACCCTGCCATCAGCAGAGCGACAGAGCCCTCCAGAGAGTAATTCAGTGTCTAAGTTAGGCTCTTGTGATTCATCACAGGACCTGTATCTTTCTGTGCTGATCACACACTTTGCTTCCTCAGATAAGATACCTGAAGCCAAAAGAGCAAATTCAGAGTAATCTCTCCCCACATTCAGCTTTATTTCCCCCCCATGCAGGTCTGAAGGGGAAAGTCAGCATGAGCTCAGCAGGCTGCCTGCCTAGCTATGGATTCTTGGCAGCATGCACAACAGCTTGGCTCAAATTTTACAGTATCTGAGTCTCTTCTTTCACATGGCTGTTTTCAATCACTTGTTTCAAAGACATCATGCCTGCCTGCACCCTTGAAATGAACTACAACCCTATATAAGCCAGCTCTGCTCCTCTCCTTCGCACTCACCCTCACCAGCTCGCGTTCACGGATGCTGTGCCCTGTTCTGGGCTCCTGGATTGCTCATGTTTCTTTGAAACACAGAGTACAGATTTTCAGATACTAAAAATACTTCTAAAAAAAAAATCTCATCCCTACATTTTTTTAGGAAGTATCTTATGTTTAGAAAATTCTTTACTTGGTTACATCATGAGATGAATGAAGTTTATTTTCCCCAGCTAAGACCATTGGTTTATGTCCTGCTTGTGGTCTTTAAATGAAATTGGATGCCCCCTCCCTGAAGGTGCTCAAGGCCAGGCTGGATGAGGCTTGAGCAATGTTGTCTAGTGGAAGGTGTCCCTGCCCATGGCAGGGGGGTTGGAACCAGATGATCTTTAAAGTTCCTTCCAACCCAAACCCTTCTATAAATCTACGAAATCCACTTGATTGGTTTCAGTTTGTTTACAATGGCTCAGCACTAAACTAACCAAGTTTCCAACACTGCAAGGGAATGAAAAGATTGCATTTATTTACTGATTTTTAAAAATAAGTATAAAAACATGTTTATTAATTATTATTTTTTTAAGTCTTATATAAAAAAAAGTCTTTGCCTTTTTTTGAGGCAAAACCAAAATGTCTGTAGGTGGCAGCAGCACACTATCAGATGAGCATCAGAAAGGGTGCTGGATCCCATCTCTTTGCATCCTCCCAGGGCAGACCCAACTCTCCAGCTGGGGCTTTCCTCCTCCACAGGCATACCATGCCCTTAACTCACCTGCACTCCCAAAAGATCTGTTCAAATAAAGCAATGCAAAAGCCTGTGAAGCTGCATGGCTGCAATGGTTTTCCTCTAGTGCAAAGATTGTCTTCTGAAGTGGCAGGCATTGCATCTGTGTTGCAAGGAGTGAAACGTGCTCTCACTCCACTGCTGCTGGTGCTATGTGGGGGTCACCACGGGGGTCATGCTCACCAACGCTCAAGCTGCACTGCTGTGGGACTGGACTCAGCCACCCCCCTTCACAACAGCAGAGTTATAGCAGAAATGAGCTTGGGCACTTCAGAGTAGAGGAAAACACAGGGCTGAGGACAGGCAGCTCCCCTTCTTCTCAAGCTTGTAAGTTATAAACAGAGCAAAGAGTAGGTTTGGCTTTACCCCAGGCATCTCTGTCCTCATGTGCTGTGCACGTATGAGGACACAGTTGTCACAGCCAGCAGATTCAAGACCTGCTCCCCCTGCTCTCCCCTACAGCAGCCAGTCCAGCCTCACCAGCCCAGCGTGCACCCCACCAGCACAGCCAGGTAACTGGCACCTCCTTTTGTCCGCCACACACAGAGCATCATCTACCAGTCCAGGACAGAGAGGGGCTTGTAACAACACTTCCCTCTGACCCTCCCCTTCTGCCCAGGGGTGAGAACACCTCCTCCCTTGGGCATATCCCCATGGAGCCCCCCATTCCTGCTCCATCCCCTGCTGCTGCAGCACCAGTGGGCAGGCTCCGGCAACAGAGCTCTCGCAGCGTGGGCACGGCCCGGCGGCTCCGGCACAGGGGCTCAGAGAAGACTAGGGGGGTTCCCCCCATCTCATCAAAGTGCAAGGGGTTGTTCCGGGTTCCCGCCACCACCAGCTCCAGCAGCCGGACCACGCAGTCTGAAAACCAATTCTTCAGGCGGAAATAGCCCTCCTGGAAGGAGATTCGGAGGCTGACGGGCCCTGCGGGCATCCGCACGCTCAGGCTGAACAAGCAGTTGCCCTGAGAACTGTCCCGCACCAAGTAGGTGCCGACGGGCTCCCGCTGGAGCTTGGCGTGAGCCTCCCCCACGGACAAGGGGCCCCAGTAGAAGTCACTGGCCTGAAGGATAGTGAGGGACCGCTCCAGGACCTCCCACTCGCAGCTGCGGAACATCCGGAAGCGATTGGGCAGGCTGGGCGGCGCAGGGCTGGAGAGAAGGCTGCGATGCTGCCTTTGCGGACGAGGAACAGCGGCGTGCGTCTTGTGCAGATCATCTGGCCTCCCTCTGATCATCTCTCAAAGAGCCCATGGATCCTGGAAAGATGCTGCCTTTACCATGCTTCCTCCTTTGCATCCAGCCTGTGGGACAGAAGAAGAGTGAGGCGAGCCTGATACCTGCTTCCAACTGGGCAGCGAAGTGAAGACACTTCACAAGGAAGAACGAGCAAGAATATCGAAGAGAGTTTCAAGGAGGTACTACGTTCACCAACCTCCAGCTGCAGGGACAACCAAGGATGTATGTGCATGAAAGTCCCCCCTAGCACAAGGCAGCACTTGGAGCTCTGCATCCATTTTGTTTCTGTGATTCACACCTAGAGGCTACCCAGCACACCCTTCAGCAGGCTGGTCTGTACCTAGCAGATCTCACTACTTCCAAGATTTCCCTCTGTTGGATGCTTAGGGGCTTTTCAGAGTGGCCTTGAGGCTAACAAGGGGAAGTGACACATCAAATCAGAAAGGAAAAACTTCCCAAAGCAGGAAGGTATCATTTACTTTGTCATGCAGTGAAAGGTGGAAAGGCTTCCTCAGGCCTCTCCAACCCTTTCTCAACAGAAGGGCAGACAACAGAAGCAGAAGATGGAAATGAGCCTTTCCTACCCAGCCCCGTGAGCTGCTCTCTCATCCCAGGACATGCCTGTTGCACTGTCAGGAGGAAGCACAGGTCAAAGATCACGATCCCTTCAAGAAATGTTACACCAGCAGCTTCATTGTTGGGTCTGCCATGCATGAGACTGCTTAACACTGGCACCAGACACTGCTCATGTCCAAGGAACATTTCTGCTCAGGCCCTTCCAGCCCCTTAACTTCTCTTTTCTGCTGGAGGCACATGTCCCCCTGAGAGCAGACAGTGCTGCCCTCTCCCAGTCACCATCCTCTGCTCGTGTGCAGTGTTCAAAGTGTCCTCCTTTAGTGTCATGACCCTGTCCATCTTTTGTGCCCCTTGTTATCACCAGGCTGTCTGTTTTCAGAGATGCAAATTCCTGAACCCAGTGTTGCCATCAGTCATCCAGGTCATTTCAATGGTATTTACAAAAATGCATGTTCTGCGTGTGTGTGTGTGTGTGTGTGTGTGTATACACACATATATATGCATGAACATAAAAACCACAGCCCCAAGCCAGAGGCTCATTCTGTGTGAGAAGCTGAGCTGTTACATACCACTTCCCCAGGCCTGACAAGTCAGTAGCTCACTACCAAACCCTGCCCTTGGTCCCCTGACATACTCCATTAACCCAGTCACAGTCTCTGACAGCAGAGCCATGCTCAGAGCAGAACAGAGTGCTGACGTGCAGCCTGCAGCTGAGGGAAAGAGAGGCTTCTCTGTCTCCAGAGAAGACTTGTGGGAGCACTGGGGCTCATAGTGGGCAGGCAGCCCCCCAGGGAATGTGCAGAGACCTGTGGAGGGCTTGCTCTGGTGAGAGATCTCTAAGTTAGGCTTAACTCCTCGTAAGGTTCCCCTTACCACACCCTTTGCTGGCTATCCAAAAAGCCTCACGCTCCTTTTGGTGCTTGTGCCAGCTGGACAGCCACGTGGAGCAAACTCTGTGCCCAGTGAGAGAATGTGGAGCAGCAGGGCCAAAGGTCTTTCCTTCTCACAGTAGTTTTGGATAAGAGCCATCTGCCCAGCAATGCCTTGCCTGTAATCATCTTTTCTCTCCTGACATCTCTCCCAATACTTAACAGTAACACCAGTAATGTAGTTGTCAGGCACAGCTCCATACATGGAGCTATAAACACCTGCTCCAAGCCACTAAGATCCGTGGTGGAATCCCTGGTCCTGCTCTGAACACCACTGATCATGCCCTTTAGCTACATGTCACCACGGGAGGGAAATTCCACACTTAGAGGTTGGGAAGGACAGGAAGGAGTTAATCAAGTTGTTTTTTTTCTTTTCCATTTCAAACAAACAAACAAACAAAAGGCAGCAGTTGAAAGCTGCTGGGGTGGTTCACAAAGTCAGAATAAATCTTAGGGGAAGCTGATTTAGGGAGCAGAATGCAAGTAAACACAGTTGCCACGTGCAGCAACTAGGGCCATTTATCACCACTGAAAACTCAGCACTTTAGGCACCACAAGATGTTGCAGCATCTCTGTGCCTTTCCTTCTCCTCCCAGCTCAGTGAGGAAGCTTTACAGTCTTCTGACATTAACTACTATAGAAAAGCAAGGTCATACTCCTGCCAGATGCCTCCAGGGCTGCAGCTAGAGCCTTGAGGGGAGCAAGAAGCCTTACTCCCACCAGCAGCCACTCTTCCCAAGCAGCAACACCTCTTGGGCCCAAAAGGAAATTTTTGCCAATCTCATGTGTCTAGGTTGGAAAATTAATTCAAGCAGGCAAACAGAAGCAGGCAGCTGTCTTTCATTTCCAGGCTAGTTTTAAAAATAACAAACAAATAGATAATTTGTTTAAGGCTGCAGATGCTATTTGACAGGGGAAAAAAAAAAGATAAACTTGTTTGTCCCAGTTTTCAACCTTGAGTCACTCTCCCAAGTCCTTTAAGAAAAATTCACTGCTACTAGAAGTCTGACTGACTAAGAACTGAGACTGTGTCATCATTTCAAATTCAAACTAACTGCAAAAATAGCACCCTCACCATTTGTTCACTTGAGTTGAAATCTACATATAGGTCAGAGCCTCAGACAGCATGAATTTGTTTAGCTTCAGTGACCCATTTCCAACAGATGACTGCCTGGTTTGCAGAACAGTGTTATTTACGTTAATATTAGCTCTAGAAGTGTTTTCTGCTATTACCTTTAAGGTTCACTTTTAATGGGTCAACAGGTCCCACGTGTACATGGCCTCCCACGTCAAGGGGGGTGAGCAGACTCTCGGGCTTAGGCAGAGGCCAGCCCAGGGGGGTAATGAAATACACCAGCATAATTAGTTCTGCTTCTGATCTGCCACACCACAATTTGCCTTCCCCATCCTCCCTCCATAAAAGCCCAAAAAAACCCCAACACCCAAACATGATATTACATCTCTAGAGCAAGACAGTCAGAAGAGTGTTTGCAGCCAAAATAACATACCCTAAAAGAGCTGGCGTCTTGCTAATCAAAAGGCTGGGTAAGTTTCCCCAAGACCTTCTGATTTACTGTAAGTTCAAGAGCTTTTCAAAATAAAGTACCCTTGACACAGGGCATTCTGCTTTCCTCCCTGGTTACCAGGCAAAGCAGCATATTTCATATAAGGAGACAATTCTAGTAAACTGGGGACTGTATGCAGCCTCTGCTATCAGCCAGTCCAGCCCTGAACCCTGGAGCTTGACAAATCTGGCATGGTCAACAGCAGCTTCCAGGTACTCAGCTATGATGTGTTCTTGAGCTCTTCCTCCAGGACACTTGAAAGAGCTTACCTCTTTATATTTACCACCCATAGGGATGAGTTTCTGGATGTCAGGCCTGGAAGTGGTCCAAATTCAAGAGCTCCAATGCAGCACTTCCCAGTTTTTGCAAAGCTTTACTTAAGGGGAGATCCATCCTTTGGGAAAAAAAGGGAAACAGGTCACTAAGTCATTAGTTTGCCATAATGCAGATCTGAAATACAGAAATATGGGGACAGGTTGTCTGCTTCTACCTCTTTGACCTTATCATTGTAGAAGCATGCATATGGCACTTCAGATAGCAACAGAGACAAGAGATTATTGGTGGGGTTATTATTACTGCAGCTTACAAAGCCTTGAGCTGACTAGTTAGAGACAGCTCACAGACAGCCTAGGGACAAATGCAAACACCATAAAGTTGCTATCATCTTCCGGAAGTGGGAACCATAAAACTCTAACACTGAAGAGATGATAGCAACAGCAACAAGCTTAAGAATTCAGAACAGCAAACAGGTTTGTGCTCAGTGCAGTTTCCAGTGTTTAGATACCTTCTTTGCAGCCATGTAGGTAGCCACTCACTGCTGCATTACCCTAACAGTGATCCAGTCTGTTCTGGCCTGCGCTCTTCTGCCCTGCTTTCCTGGCTTTCAAGGCTCTTCTTTCTCATCTTGCAGATGGAAAACTAAACCTGCTGACCTGGTGGAGCAGCAGACCACCACGTATGCAATCACACGTCTCTCAGTGGATCCACAAGCAAGCTGATAAATGAACCCAGCTTTCTGTGTGCCTTTCAGAGGCAGACCCTGGAAGTCTTCCCTTATACCTATGCTCCATTCTCTGCATTCCCCTCAAGCCCACACTAAACACACACTCCACTTAAGCTTCAACAGATCTACTCCATTACTATGCTACCCACTCCACTTAAGCTTCGACATCTCCCAGTTATCAGTCCCACAGTTCCCAGAGCAGTTAGATGGAGACTGGGATAATTTGGAAAAGCTCTCCCTGAGGTATCCTGCAAGCAGCAGCATCCCCATTCCAGGCAGCAAAGCCCGAGCAGACATCGCTTGCTTGCGCGTCTGCACGCCACAGAAATGTGCTGCCTACTGATTTGTGGTTGCAGAGGATGTTTCAAAGGAAAGCTTGAGCAAAAACGTCTGGAAGAAACCTCCCTGGCAAGAGCCAAGGATGCAGCACTGTGTTTTAATGGTGGGCCGGCCTGGTTCCCAGGGCCACCACTGTCTGCCACACACTAAAGCTGGTTTAAACCACATTGTCACAGGCACAGTGAGTGGCCACGCCGACGTCGCTTGTCACAAGCGCCCTACCATGGCCAAGGTGACCAGGGCTGATCCATAAAGGGCTTGTGGAGGGGGAAGGGAAAGGCAGGAGAGACAGACAGATGCGCGCCAAAGAGCACAGAGGGAGCTGTGGTTAGACAAGGAATGTGGCGCAGCTCAGAGGACCAATGTTAATCACAGCCAATTTCTCCAGCGCAGAGCAGGCCTGGGAGACGTCGCAGTTCCCTCTATCTGTCGTGCCATTGCTATAAATAGAGGTTGATGTGAGGCTGCCATTACGTTTGACGTGTGAGAGAGCATCTGGGGAGAAGGGAAAAACCCCACACCACACATCCATACCCCAAACCCAAACTGTGTTTCCCTCTAAAACCAGCATCCAGGGGTGCAAAATAAAATCAGCTGAGGGAGCACACACACTGTGACAACTCCTGCTTCCACCCAGCAGAGAGGCTGAGCAGGAGGATCCCATGTGCAGCTCTGGGAACCAGCTGCTGGGCGCTTGCAGACGGACTGGCCTTATCAAATGCTTCCCAATATTTTGGGGTTGGAGAACAGACTTCAAAACCAACAAATAACTTCCCAGGGATCAGATAGTTAGATTCTGTGCTTATGTTTTCGATGGTGTGTTTTCTGTGTTAATACATCGCTTTTCTGATACAAGCTATAAAGTTTTTACCCCCCCCAAAAAGCCACAAGACAGTGCAATGTGTGCCAAGTATTCTTCAAGGCAGGGAAGTCTCCAAGCACATTGGCTTTCTGCATGGCATGCTTCCAAAGGAAAAAACAAAACAAAGGAAGGTGGCAGTTTACAGGGAAAGCTAACTGCTTTTGCTGGACTAACTGAAAGAAACACCACATTTTCAAGGCCCCTTCCTCACACCTTGGGAACACTATGCACACTCAAAACAACTACTTGCAAATGAAGCAGCTTGTTCCTCATAGAAATAGCCCAGTGTGAAGCTGTAATTCTGCCATTTCAGAGTAACAGAGAAGCCACATGGCTTCACTGAGCTCAAAGGCTGCTCTGCATAGGTTGCAAGCAGCTACAGTTTGTCCCACAGCAAGTCGAGCAACCCAAATTACCAACTGGCAAGGAACAGTTTCTTTTGGAGCACAAATTCTGCTTCAAAAGCCTGATACATTTTTTTTTCTCCCCTTCTGTTACTGAGGAAAAGAGAAATATTTTATGAAATCAGAACAAGGAAATCAGGCCAGGTTATAGCTCAGTTTCAAAGCTGCAGCTGAGGCTATCCTGCCACAGCTAAAGGAAAGAGTTGTTGCTGTTGCTTACCTCTGGCCAACACGACAGTATTTATTGGCAACTGAGGGAAGCCTTGATCCTGACCCTTGCAGCTTCATAGCAAGCAGCCATCCTTGTGAATGTCACTGCCACAGAGCTATGCAAAGCCTCAGCCCTGTGCTCAACCGGGGATCACAGGCTCTGCACGACAGCCCTGCCTTGCCTGTCTTTCCACTGCCCTCTGGCTGGGGAAGCAGCCCTCTGGGAAGGTGGCCAGGGCTCTCCCCAGTATGGATGCAGAAACGAGGAGACAGAGAGAGTATACAATGGGGAGGAAGCAAGAGGCCAAGACAACAGAGTCCCTCATGGATCTCTACTGGAAATGCTCTGTCCCGTCTCCCTGCCAGGAGGGGGATTAGCAGGAAGTGGGCAGCGATGCCCAGAGCTGTGTCCTCACCCTCTGCTGGGGTAGAGCTCTGCATCCACTGGTCACGGTTCTTTGGCCTCATCAGCTCCTCCCATCCCCCCTGATCAGCAGCACAATCATGTTTTGTCTGTCCCATGCCTCACAGCTAAACTAATTTTTTTCAGGTGTTCCAGCACCCTGTTTGAAGAAACAAGCAACTCCTGAGAAGTGAAGGCTGCCAGGGGTCCCCACGATGGATGGGGCCTCTTATCAAAAGCACTGCATTTAGGAGGCAAGGAATTCAAAGCAGCAGCAGCTAACTCCAAGAAATGAGGAGTACCTGAAGCTAAAACTGGGTCAGTATCATGATCACAACTAGAATCTCAGAGAAGAATCCCAGGTGCCTACCCAATGCAAACCAGAGCACAGAGGCACAGGGGAGTGAGGTCCTCCCTTAAGAAAATAGAACAGAATAGAAAAAATGGAATAGGGTAAACCAGGTTGGAAGAGACCTTCAAGATCATCATGTCCAACCTATTATCCAACACCACCCAACCAACTAAACTATGCAACCAAGCACCCTGTCAAGTCTCCTCCTGAACACCTCCAGCAATGGCAACTCCACCACCTCCCTGGGCAGCCCATTCCAATGGGCAATAACTCTCTCTGTGTAAAACTTCCTCCTGACCTCCAGCCTGAACCTCCCCTGGCACAGCCTGAGACTGTGTCCTCTTGTTCTGGTACTGGCTGCCTGGGAGAAGACCAGTTGCAGAAGATGTGAGGGGGCCATTAAGCACTACCAGCGTTACCTGCCTTCAGAGGAAGAGGTGAGGGTCAGAAAATTCAAAACCCTACAAGCTTTGTAACAAAGAGCTTCCAAAACACAAACTAAAGAAACTGAGAGTCCTAAGAGTCAAAAGTGAAAAGAAAAAAAAGCAATAATTAAAAGTTATTTAGGAAATATTAAAGTGACAGAGTGTCCACACCTCCTGCAAACTATGGAGCAGGTGCTGTCTGGCTGAGAGGACAGGCTCAGGGGACAGCACAGGTCACGCTGCAGGTATTAGCTGTAGATGTGACAGCTTGCAAGGGCCCCAACATGGATAAGCAGCAGCAAACAGACACACTACAAAACCCACAGTCCCTTCCCAAATCTCTCCACAACCTCAACAGTCCTCCAGAAAATGAAAAGCTAACCCTGGTGGCGCCGATAAAAGGGAATATAAAGTACTGACAGCAGGGAACAAATTTACATAAGGATGGCTGTCATGGAATGGGGACAGCAGGTAGCCAAGATAAATAAAACAAATGGCATTTTCAATTTATCAAGCCCAGAAAACCTCTGGGAGAATTTGAGATGGCTGGTATAGCACCAAGTGGTTTTAAGGATACTGCAGAAAAGCTGTGTAAGCAAGCAGACATTATTTTTTATGTGGCACAAGCTGCTGAGGAGGTTCCCCAGTATTTAAATGGTATTTAACCTGAAGCAGGGGGAAAGGGAATGCTCTGTCAGAAGAGATGTGAATAAGTGACATTAAGGAACAGAAAGGCAGCTGGACACAGTGGACTATACCCAGGGATTTTGAAGGAGTTTGGAAGTGGCTAGTTGAGATGCAAAGACAGGAATCCTTTCCATTAAATCAGCTGCCACTACCAATTGCTAGAGGGTTGCAAGTGTTGTAAGAACGTTTTTTGACATGTGCTGCTAAAGTAGGAGCAGCACATGGCTACCTGACTGTGTGGGAGAGGCAATCCCCAGAGAGAACTCCCCATCAGGAATATGGTATCTGAAGAAGCCGTATCTGCCTGGACATCCCTTGTGCTTCCCTAAAGCCTCCATGCCATAAGTAAGTCAAAAAGAGAGATGCAGTGCATGAAGTAAAGAGCCAGCAGCACCCCAGAACCTGCAAAGCAAATGGACAGAAGACAAGGAGTAGTCATGCCCCAGAGCGATGGAAGGGGGAAGTGTAGTCCTGAGGAAACCAAGGCATTTTATCTACTGCACATCCAATCACCTCTGTGTCACCCTCCCTTCTTCCCTCTGGATCAACTCAGTCCACTTTGCTGAGCAACCCTTCGCACTGCTCAACAGGTCAGTGGGTACAAGGTCCCCAGAGCCTCCCATAGCTCAGGTGTGAGCAGCTCCCTTCTTCCTGCCCATGCTCACACACATGTCCCTCTCTAAAAATCACCTCCTGTGGTCTGCAAGTTGCCACTACCCAAGACACCTCAGACCTTGCCCCTCCAGCAGGCAGCTTAATCTTGCCCCCCCAGCAGGCAGCTTCCAGCCTCGAGGTGCTTAAATCTAGGCAAGCAGCTGGAAAAGCTGTAAGCCACCTCCATCAGTGCAAGCACTGACAAAATCATTCCACTCTCTGCAGGCCATAGAAGCTGGAGGCCACTCAGAATTCATCAAGCTCACAATCACCAGGAGGTCAGGTGAGATTCTGTCCTGACAAATGCAAGAAGATACAGACTTACAGGACAATAAACTGGGTCTGTATTTTGAAGAGCAATAAATTAAGTGGTGCAGATGATGAATGAGCAGAGTAACCATGCTGAGACTTTGTTAAGGAAAGCTCTAGCTCTGAATCCAAAAGCAATCATTAAAAGCTAAAAAGCAAACACAAGCATGAGGTTGCAAAATGGATGGGTGGGAACATCACAGTAATGTCACCACCTGAAATAATACCTTCAGCTCTAGTCACCTTAAATAAAACCAGACAGAACTGAAACAAAGAGGATGTGTCTACAGCTGGGTGATAAGTCACATGTAAGTGTGCAGACAGAAAGACTGGAGAAACTTCACATTCAGTTTAGAGAGCAGATAGAAGGGAGGGGATGCAAAAGAAAGATACAGTACAGCCAGGCTGTTCTTTGTAAGCTCTTTCATAAAATGAGAAGAGAGGAAGTTCAAAGGTGACCGAGATTGAAGAGTAACTAATTTAAAAACTCATAAAAGAAAAAACTCCAATCACACAGACATTAAAATGCTGCTGCTGGGGAAAGTGAGAGAATTAATCTGAGGAGTCTCATTTCTCTCTCAAATGTCTCTGCTTTGCCTCTGTGAAGTTCTTGACGTCCTCTGCTTTAGCAGACCTTAGGCAGAGGATTTTCCAGCACAGGGATGGGTTTTTAACATCATTTTTCTGAGCCACCTCTTAACCATTCAAACCTTACATTAAGACTCAGAGGAGCCCAGCACAGGGCATAAATGTGCTTTAGTCATACAGCACTGAAGAAGTAAATGGGAATTTATGAAGTTGCTACAAGGAATGAACTACAGACCTGCTGCAGACCAGCTAGAACGGCTCAGCCCGTTTTTGCTTCACGTTTTTAAACGACTAAGCAGAGCAGCACCTCTTGCTTACATGTGCTGGCTCGAATACTAGCGTGCATCCTATACAAATGGGCCACTTCAGTCGTTACTGCTAAAGCAGCTCGGAATCACAAACGGCTGCGGCCATGTGGTTAGAAAGAAACATTCCTGCTGCCTCAGTGTCTCCTGAGTGGGCTCTTGGTCTGTTGTTACTTTGCCGGGCCTCAGAGGATGCATGTACCTCGTAGCAGGAGGGATTGCAGAACATTTCTCCAGCTCCAGCTTCCTTCTCAACCATATCCCCAAAATCTCTCACCATAAAAGAAGGAAGAATTCGAACATGCATGAAGAACAGCGTGGCTTAAGAATAGCATTGCTGGTTTGTTGAAAACCCATAACCAAATCGTTCCTACAAGTGTCTGTACACACCACCACGAGCAGCTGGCCCAGGCAAACCTATGGCCAGCTGCCCTCAGCTTTAGCAAGGCACCTTCAGCAAGCTGTGCAGATGCCTGGCTACGCAGTTCAGACTGCAGGGAGAGGGACGGAGATCTTTGACATTTTCCAACTGGTAATAGTCAGCCACACTTGTTTTCTTCCCTCACAGCCTTAGCTTAAGTTTCCAAATAAACTTTGCTACCGAGGAAGTATGAAAGGAGATCCAAACTGTTTCTGAGCTGCAGAATCACACAGACACAAAACAAAACACTCTGTTGCACAAGTCACAATCTGAAGTCAAAATTTTTGTTCAGCATTTGCAGGGGATGAGGGGGAGGACAAAAACTCTCTGCTTACACAAAGGCAACTGAATGCTGACAGCTTAACCCAATTTTGCCTGCCACAGCTCTAAACAGCCAAGGCAAAGCTAAAGCAACCTATCTGCAAATATTGGGACTGTTCAGGTCTTTCCCTGGTCCCTCACACGTGCTTCTGAAAAAGCAGGGGCACAGAAAGCGCACGGGGAGCAGGAAGGCAGAAGGCAGAGAGAATGTGCATTATCAAAATACCTTGAGAGCAGTTCTTGGAAATGTGCAGCCTGCAAGCCTGTATCAGACACTCATTTCCTGTGAAGTGCACACAGGCCTTTTCATTTCTCCACTGAAGAGGATGAAAATAAGGGGGCAGCTCTGAAGTCTCCAAAGACAACATGACCCCATCATTTAGTGATTGTACTAGAACTGAGTTAACATTTTTGTACTACTAAATGCCTGTCAAACACAAGCAGAGATTCCCAGAAGTTTACAAAGTAGGACATTCTATACTTCTGACTTCTAAATCTTAACTTGAAATCTTGCACTTGGCTGGGGGGGGGGGGGGGAGAATGAATTTTACTCAAGTCATTTTGACCACTCACTAACACGAAGCCCCCAAATCCTTCTACATCCAACACCCCTGCACTTTCCTTCTTTTTTTAAGTGTCTGAGACAGATTTCAGCAAAATGGTGAGCTAATAAATACCTTACTGAGGCAGATGGCTGCAGGATATGCACAAATGCAAACCAGAAGAGCAGGCAGTAGAGAAGTAGACTGACAAGATGGAAGGGAGTAAACTAACATCATGCCTGCCTTCTGCCTCTACTGCCATGTAATCAAGGATCTAATTAATATAGCATTTATTTGCATTATTTTAAATAAATACAGGATATCTCCTGTCTCACAGACACTTAATACCTTTACTCTGTAAAAAGTTATCATCCCTCTATGGCATACTTGGCTCTTGGATCATCCACATTTTCATTTACACTTCTCCTAGCTTGCAAGTTTTTGGCAAGCACCTCTAGCCAAGGCCTGCAGCAGCCTGGAATAACAGCTCAGGAACATGCCACCTCCCCACAGCTTTTATTAATCCCACCACCGTGTCAGCCCGACCCAAAGGATGTCATATTTAAGTACCAACACTGTTTATTGCTGAACAAACAAAGGTAGGAGAAACCAGGAGAGAAAAGTCTGTGGGTGGTAGGGGGAGATTGAGGTGGCAAAGAGCTGCAGGGAAAGACTTGGAAGAAAGAGCAAAATATCCCCAGTGGGGATGAAAATAAAGAGGAGCAAAGGAAGAAACACAGCTCCAAAGGCACATTTTCTCCTTTGTTTCTCAGCAATGAGACCGCAGCATTAGTGACAGCAACTAAGAATTTGCACCACCCATCTCCGTCCCCTTGCGCAAGCCAACCACCAACTTCACAGAGCCCCCAGCTGGATTGAGGGCAAGAGGCACTGGCTGCATGCTTCAAGCTTTCATTTGGAAACTCCATTTGGCCCCCTCTGGGGAGGCACAGCAGGGACACACACCTGGGAGGCTTGGCAGCAGCTCAGTGTTTCCCTGGTGTTCTTCTAAACCTGCTTTTTGGGACTCCAGCAGAGTTTACCTGTGCCTTCCAACACAATCTTAAACAAAGGCCCTGCGTTTCCTCCCAGCCCCACTGCATTTAGGAAGCAATAAGCAAACCAGGTTATTGGAGGACATACCTCATCATGAATGGTAATAATGAGCAAAGAAGTAACAGAGGCCCAGAAGCCAATCTAGATCAAGAAAAGATGGGAACCTGGGTGGGAGGTTGGCATCCCAGCAATCACTCGGGTTTGTGCCCAAGAGCCTTCCACTCTGGAGGGGACAAAAATCCATACTTTGACAACTACATTTTAAATCACATTCCCAGCAGAATTACTCCCAAACACAGAAACAAAGCTTGGCTTCATCTGCAGCAACTGGCCACATCTCCTCGTAACTTGACTCAACCAAGAGCAACATTATGTGATAATAGAGCCTCAGTCCCACGAGCTTCTGTGCATGTGCATAATTTTTTAAGCACATGACCATAGGCCCTGCTGTGACTGAATAAGCTATTTGATGTTCACCCAGCATCTGAGCCGCAGTCACAATTGTTTGGAGAAAGAAGATATGCCTGCATACTCTCTTAGGGACACAGTCAACAGAGAGTGAAACATCAGGAAACCCTACTTATTTCTGATTCTGCCCCATTTTACAGAGTTGAGCATGGTCAACATGTGACTGGCTTTTTCATTTAAGTTCTCTGAGAGCAGCGAGGACTAGAACTAGCACACGGCACTGTCTGGACCACATGGTCCTAAATAGCAGCTTGCTAACAATACTCTTTTAGCCTCAACTTTCCATAACAATGGTCAAGCCACATCCCTTCCTTCACCCATGCAGGGGAAGGAGACAATCAATTCAACATTCTTGAGTTCCTCTCAGTTACCTCTGGGGTTCACCAAGATCTTGTTTCCAAGCTTCTACTGCGCAGGAAATAATACACACTTAAACTAAGGTGGGTGGGTTTTGTCGGTGGGTTGTTTGGTTGTTGTTGTTGTGTTTCTCTAATAAAAAGAGCCATGAACTGAGGCTTTAGGTGGTGACTATTCCAAAATGCTCAGTAAGAGCATGTGTGTTGGTGGGAAAAAGTGAGTAGCAGATCCTACACGGCTGCAAGCACCATGACTCAGAGTGCATGAAGGAGAGTTCAGCGATAACCTTTGCAGATGAGGCTTTTCATGGGCACGCAGCGCTGATCTTCTGAGAAGAGGCAGGAGTGAGGCTGTGACGGGTTTGCAGGATGGTGAGTTCCTCTGTCTTTCAAGGGCAACCCCAAACGGGCACGCTCCTGGTTCACAGTTACCCCGTTTCCCTGCAATGCTTTTGATTCTGGCAGGCAGCTTCACTTTCCCATCTATGACTAAGTGTAATAACCCGTTCACCACTTAAGTTTACGTGAAGGGGAAAAAAGTAGCTAAGTAGCCAAGAGCAAGTTACCAGGACTCATGCTACGGAGAAGACCTTGACGACAGGACAAGCCCCACCAAGGAGTCTCCTAGGCTACTCCCAGCACCCTTTCACCAGCCCACCACGGCACACAGCACATGCTTCAGGGCAGTGAGTTGCTAGCAGCCCAAATCCTCCCCTGAAAAGCACTCCAAGCCCCAGCACACTCCGTCTTCCCCAGCCAGCAACAGCCCCAACGCTCCTCGGAGCCAAACCAGGCGGGGGCTGCAACCCCCAACTCTCGCCCTTGTAAGAAGCTAATGAGGAGCCGGAGGAGACAGACCTCTATACACACACATCCCCACACCCCCGAAACAGGCCGTTTTCAGTTACCGCCGCACAACTTACTCTCGGTACCTCCGGGCGGTCAGTGCTGCTACCGGTGCGAGCGAGCGCTCAGTGCGGGGGAGACAGGGGCGCTGCCCGGCCCTGCCGCTGCCGCTCTCCCGCCCCGAAGCGAAACCCAGGCGGCCCCGCTCTCTGCCGTCCGGCGCCGCCGCTCTCCGCATCCCCCCTCGGCCCCTCAACTCACAAAGGGGGCCGGTGCGCGGCTTACCGGAGGCGGTGCGGCTGCCCGTCGGGCCCTCCTTGGATGCGGAGGAAGCGGACGCCGCGACGGCGGCTTCGGGGAGCAGAGCGGAGGGGAGGGGAGAGAAGAGGAGCGGAGCGGAGGAAACCCCCCAAGTGTTTCTTTTCCGAGGAAGAAGCCACGGGGGAGGGGAAGGGGAGGGGTTTCTCCCTCCTCCACCACCTCGTCTTTCCACGGCGTGGCTCCTGCGAGAGGGGAGGGGGGGAACTAAAGAAGAAAAAAGTTTTGATGGCTTTTGGTGGTGTGAGTGCTGTTGCATTTTTTTAAAGAAAAGTTGGACGGATTGGGAGAGAAGGAAAGAAGAAGGAAAAGGAAAGGAGAAGAAAAGGAAAAAAGAAGGAGGGGGTGAGGGGGGAAGAAAGAAACAAACCCAAAACCCAAACAAAAGAGGCTGTGAAAGCCCCGCTGCTGCAAACTGGCAGAGGAACCCTACCGGGATGGCACCGGAGCATCCACCGCCCCCGGGACTCGCCAGAGCCACGCATTGCCCAGGGGAGGCGGTGGCAGAGGGGGAACGGGGCTCAGCCCCTCCTTCCAGTCGCCGGCTACTGTCCTCCAACGCTGGGTTGGGGCTTCGGAGCTGGCAAGCACCGGGAGGAGATGCTATGCCCAGGGCCGGGGTAGCAGAGCATTGAAACACCGGGGAGTGGGAGGGGTTATATCCAAAGCCGAGGGGCTCTGCACAAGGCCGGCTAACGAGGCCACGTTACATCCTCGGGAAACGAAAGCCTGTCCCGGCCCTTACCTTCAGGATCGATGTGCCGAGGACAGTGGCATGAGGTTCAACAAGGCCAAGTGCCAGCACGTGGGTCACAACCCCATGAACACTCCAGACTTGGGGCAGAGTGACTGGAAAGCTGCCCAATAGAAATGGACCTGCGGGTGCTGCTGGTCGGCAGCTGCTGACATGAGCCAGCGGTGTGCCCAGGTGGCCACAAGGCCAACAGCACTCTGGCCCGTATCAAGAATGGTGTGGCCAGCAGGACCAGGGAAGTGATTGTCCCCTGGTCGTTAGCGCTGTTGAGGTAACACCTTGAATACTGGGTTCAGTTCTGGACCACTCACCACAAGAAGGACATTGAATTGCTGGAGTATGTCCAGAGAAGCTGGGCAGCAAAGCTGGTGAAGGATCTAGGGCACAAATCTGAGGAGCAGCTGAGGTAACCTGGATTGTTACCAAGTCTGGAGAAAAGGAGGCTGAGGGGAGACCTCATTGCTCTCTCCAAATACTTGAGGCTGAAGGACAAGTGATAGGACAAGAGGAAATGGCTGCAAATTGTGCCAGAGGATGTTAGGAAAAAATTCTTCACAGAAAAGGTGGAGTATTGGAACAGGCTGCCAATGGAGGTGGTTGAGACACCATCCCTGAAAGTATTTAAAAGACATGTAGATATGGTGCATAACAACATGGTTTAGTGGCAGACTTAGCAGTGCTGTTAGTGGTTGGACTTAACAGGTCTTTTCCAGCCTAAATGATTCTATGATACACTGCCAGAGCTCTCTCCCAGAGCTCTCTCCCAGCTTCTCTCAGGCATTGGAGTAGCCCCCAGAAGGACAGCAAGCACCCTGGCTATGAAGCAGCATAATGTGCACTTGAGGAGCATGTTGGATAACACACACTGTTGCTACGGTGGGTCAAATGAAAATGCTGGAAATCAAGGGAAAATGGGGAAATGCACAAAGATGTTATGACATAAATATGGTGCATCCCATAAGCAAGAGAAGAGAAGAAAGAAAAGAGAAGAAAGAAAAAAGATAAACTCCAGAATTCAGTACAAGCCTCACAGCTGTTAAAGGCAATCAGGCCATGATTTGGCTGCACCATCAGAGCTCTCACACCCTTTCTCTAGAGCCCACCAAGACTGCCACAGTCATTCCCTGGTGCATGCATGCCAGGTGAATTGCCCTGGTGAAAGAGCTGTAGGCAACCACTGAATGCAGACATTCTCTGGCTGCTCTGTACCAGTCCAGTGAGGCAAAGCAGCTGTAACTCTGGGGTGAGCAGCTGACTAAAAGAGCTTTACAGCCGCCTGGCATTGCTAGGGAGTACGAAGCAGTCAGAAACACACCACTGGATCTGACCTGCAGCCTTTCCAGAAATTCCACAAGTACTGGCACATCAGCTCTTGTTTTTCTTTTCAACCAAGCATAAAGATGCTGCTGACCAGAGACAAATTTCTGGACTTCCCTAAGAGTCTGGGCAAAGGCTTCCTTCTTTTTCAGGGAGGCTTCAGTGGGAGGACCTGCCACTGGAGCTCTAAATCACAGCAGAAACTAAGTGCTCAGCTATTCCATTTTTGGTTTTTAACTAGGCTCATCGCACTTTTCTTTGTATGTTTGGATGGCAGCTTCAAAAAATATCCTGTGGTTTGCTTTACAGTTGCCTAGGAGGGAGTCAGTTTCCCTCTGTGGATATTTATAGCAGTTATTGGGTGAATTCATAGACTCTACCAGCCACCTTGCTGGAATAGTCTAATTCTGCCTTTTATTCTTCCTCTTTGACTTTGCCTGTGAAGAGCAACATGGAGTTTCACTGCTACGAGATTGTTTGTGGGACTTTCTCTTCTCATCCACTCAAAACCATGACCTCACAGCAGTGACAGATGAAGCATATTGCAGCAATCCCCTTCAGAAATAAAAGCTGGTGAGACCTGTCATAGTGGCATCATTCACCACAGCTTTCCAAACCCTAGGTTTGATTCACAAGGCCCAAAATGTGTTCAGGATCAAGGTGCCTCTGAGGTGCCTTCATTATAAGTGGAAAACACAAGCAGCTTTGTGTCCTGTGACACAAAGGAGGAGATGGCAACAAAACCATGCTCAAGCAATGGCTTTACTTGTGCTACATTTCTCCCCTGCTAGGCTGAAACCAAGCCTGGATGTGTTTAAGGTGAGAAACAACCTCTGCCTTTAAGTGAGTTTTATTAAGAAGAGCAGATTCTTTAGAAGCAAGAGGCTCCCCATGCTTTCACCACTGCATTGATGCATCTTTTTCGCAATGGCCTGCAGGATACCCACCTGAAAGGTTCTGTGTAATGATGGTGAGGGTGCAGGCATGTAAAAGGTCCTGCCATGAGCAACTCACTTTGAACACTGCCTGCTGGTGCCTCTGTGGAGAAAGCTGGATCCATCCTTAAGACAGGGTTTCCAAGATGCACAAGATGCTGATGACAGTATGGAGAGGAACAGCTCCCTAGAAGAGGTCAGGATTTGTTCTCATGATTTACACATTTTTTTGCTTGTTTTGGCCTCTGCCCAAAGACACTTGTACCTCTCCTGCCCCTGATACTGAACATGAAACATGAAAGCATTAATTGATAGAGCTACTGATGGAATGAACCTTTTCCAGAGAGTTTTGTCTGAAGTCCAGCTCCTGAAGGCAGTAGGTCTGAGTTCATTCTACCTTTGGATGGTAGTTCTGCTTTGTGGCGTTTTTCTGCTTGTCCTTCAGCTAACACCAAGTCTTTGGTAAGTTCAAAGACATTGATATCCAGCAGCCCTGGGGCCAGTCACACCCTGAGAGCTTCACTCCTGCTCAGCATGTGAATTCCTTACAGCCAGCAAAAGGCTGCAAGCACCACATGCTGCCTATTTGCACCCCATCAGTTTGGGAGGTGTGGGAAGAAGAAAGGTATTTTGGGGCAGGTCATTGCAAATTGCTGACTAAAGATGGGTGTCTGGGGCACCAAAGGCATTCATTTACCCAGAGGAAGGGAGAATGTAATGAGGAGGGAAAGAATTGAGGTGAAGAGGATGAAGCACTGAAAATGTGCAGAAGAAAAGAAGAGAGGCACAGAAGAGTGAGAGGAGCAAAAGAGAGGGCACAGGGGCGGGGAGAGGGATGAACATGTTAGGTGTGTCAGTACTGCTTTGCCCTTCAACCAGCTCAGCTGGGCCTTGAGTATCATCTCCAGATGAGGACTTACTAATTATTTAGGGTCTCAGTGCCTTACTGGGCCCCCAGCCCAGTAAGAGGGGATGAAGGCAGTACATGAGGTTTTGTACAGAGAGGATGGAAGGATGCTTGAGAGGTGAGTAGGAAATGACTGCCATGATCTGTGCCTGTGCATAGTACAAACAGTACAACCTTTGCCTGCATACTGTCCTAGGTGCTTTTTCTTTTTCTAGGTTCTCCCTCTCGTAACTTTCCAAAAGCCTCTTTTTAGGAGATGCTAACAGCAAAGTGTTAAAAAGAACTTCAAAAACACCACCACAACAACACAAAAATAGAAAGTCAGGAGGGCAAAACCAATGCACAAAAATCCCCCAGCCCCCTTCCTCTGCTCCACCAAAGAAAAGATAAACAAACAAACACCTTTCTGTGGTTTAGAGCAAGCACAGGCTGTATTAGTTCAACTCTTACAAGAAAAAT
This sequence comes from Melanerpes formicivorus, assembly GCF_026170545.1. NCBI lineage: Eukaryota > Metazoa > Chordata > Aves > Piciformes > Picidae > Melanerpes > Melanerpes formicivorus. The sequence continues at coordinate 21,948,263 of NW_027142360.1, forward strand.
TAGCACAAGTATTGGCCCCTTTGTGTGAAGAGGTGGCCAGGCCCCTCCTTCCCCTCGGAGAGCAGAGCTCTTCTCAGTAATGAAGTGAAACTGCTTTCCAGGAAAGCAAAGGTACAGGGGCTGCCCAGAGCAGAGTGACCTAGCACAGCTGCGAGGAGCTGTGCACTGCTGCTTGCAGGCTGCCAGCCTGACAGCCAAGCTCTGGCACCCAGCTGGTGTGCCTCTGTACCAAACGATGCTGCATGTCACAGAGGACTGGAAGGTGTGGAGCCACAGCCAGCTCTGCAATGGGCACCCTGCACACTACTGCCAATGCACTTTGGTTCCAGCCTGCAACACGCCCTGCTGCTCTGGCTTTCCCCCACAGCTGTGGTGGATACCATACTCATGGGCTTCAGCCTGTGCAGGACTCCTGTACTCTGTTTGGCTGGGCCTGAGGCTCACTGAGCAGCAGGGAATAGGGGCACATTCTCCTGGCACCAACAGGTGGTGTGCACCTTCTAGGTTTTCAAAGAAAGCACCAGGCTGTATAACCTGGAAGGTATTTAGGTCAGATGTAAGCAGATGCAGAGAAAACAAACAGCCTTTTATAACTGTATAGCAAACTGCTCCCTCACCTCTGATGCTGGCCTGTATGTCATACACCCTAGAGCAGTAACAGAGGACAGTCTGGGACAGGAGAAATGAGATACCAGACCACTGCACCAATGGACTCAGGTGTGAGCCTCCCAGGGTTCTGTGGCCCCATGAATCCATGAGCACAGCAACTAACTTCTAATGCTGCTGCTCATCAGACATGGAGGGAGAAGCTCAGCTAAGGATTTCATAGTGTTCCTGAGACCTACTGTTTCTCCCTGTTATCCCACATATTCAGGACATATTCCTGACATGCTGTCCAAAAGTGGTGGACCTTGACCAGAGCCCTTCACTCAGAATCCTTCCCCTGGAACATGTAGCCTCAGACCTGCCCATCCATCCCCAGATTTGTTCCCCTCTCTGAGTTGGGAGGTGATGCTGAACCCCACTCAGACAGACTGGCACTGATCTATGCCCACCCACTTCAGAATTTTCCCCAAAGCAAACAAAACCATCTGTGAGAGGCCACTCTGGAGGAGTGCTGGGAGCAAACCAAGACACACAACCCATAGCAGGAATGTCCTAAGACATCTCTGGACCTAGAAGCAGAGACTTTGTCAGCTGAGGAAGCTGAGCCTTTAAGTGAAGAACACCAACACAGGAGGCAAGGAGGACTGTAGCTGTGAGCTATAACTTTGGGAGCAGCTGTAGCAGCAGCACTGCAGGCTGGTACCACCTGACAGCAGTACCTCTTACACTGCAGTAACTTCCAGACTGATCTGCTTCCCAGATAATCACAGGACAACAAGACTCTGTCACTTTAGTTGTTATTGTTTTGTTAAACATCCCATCTTAATTCAAAAACTGCTAATGGCCAGGAAGTTGCCACCACCCAGAGTAAACTGCTCAAGTATTTAACTACTCTATTATTAAATCTATTCCTCATCTCTAGGCTGTTTTTATTTGTACCATTGTTAGGCAGAGCAGCACAGATTTATTTAGGCTTTGATGATATCAGTTGTAAGAGCTCCTCCCTCCCATAAGATGCCTTCTAACCTCTTAACAGGGCTTAGAGCTCTTGCTGGAAGCCTCTCCAACTTGTTAACTTCCAGCCTCGAACTGCAGATGTCAAACCTGGGAATTCTTTCACACCAGTAATCACATCCATGGAATTAGCAGACACAATATAATCCCCTGCAAGATAATCTCATTACACCTGCTCCACATTCCCTGCTTGTACATCTAAGGGATGGAATTAGCCCTTTCTGACTGCAGCATTGTGCTGGGACCTCACATTCAGCTGCTCCTACACTGTGAGTCAAGCCACCAGCATCACTTCTTCCACAAACAGAGCTGCCAGACCAGAAGTGTGGTCTATGATGAATAACTTACCACTGGGCTGCTTAAAAAAAAATATGTGTTACATGCTTATCCCAGCTTTAACATTTTGCCAGTTTTTAATGCAAGTCAATGTTCAGTCCAAGTACTCCACAATTTGTTAATTTGGTATCATTCCAGGTTTTTTAAAACAAATCAAAACACAGTGTAGGGCTGTATGAGATTCCTTGCTGGAGCCCCGTTACATCAACAGCCTTTACAGATTGCATCAGGTTCAAACAGACTCTCCAAGGTCATCTTGTCCAAACCCCTCCCCTCCCCCCATGCAGTGAGCAGGGACACCTCCAACTAAATCAACCAAATTCATAACCCAGATCTATAAATTACAGCCCCAAGAGTTACCAAGTAGTTCTAATGGATCTTTTTCATTAACATGTGGGAGTTAGCATTAACTACAACTCTTGCCTTGTTTTAAAATGATCTTAGTAAGTGCTATTTCCTCATTCTGTCTGAGGTCCAGAAGGAACTGCTGGACCTGCAACTACAAGTGTCAGATTACTTCTGGGTTTTGCTGTTGCCTTATTTCAGCCTCTGGGGAATCTGCCAGATTTTCCAAGCACAAGAAGGTTAAATGTAAAGCTAGAGAGAAACTCTGCTCCTTCCCCTGCTACTTCATACATCAAAATAGGTGCTTGCTCTAAAGGTGTGCATGGGTTTGTGGAGACCTGGTGAGCTTGTCTTGCTTATTAACCAAAACAGGCCCAGGTGATGGGAACCAGCAGAGACTCCTGAATCAGTCCCTGATATAGAAAACTTTCTGATTAAGGAGGAAATGGAAAGCTGAGACAGGAAAGAGTTTATTTGTATGATGGGTGTTTCTGGCTATTTCATTAGTTGCAAATAAAGTAATACAAATGTGCAGCACTTGGAGCCTGGGGCTGCTCCCAGCTGAACAGCAGTGGTTCATGTGGGGATGATTTAACAACTCCAGCAGTCCTACTATCCTAATTCAGTTTCAGGTTAATCCCTGGAGCAGGTGCACACCACTTTTTCAACTGCTCATACCTTGGCTTATTAACTTAAAAAAAAAAATCCCTTTAAACTATTGCATTGGCCCCAGACTGTGATGGGTATCAGAATCATAGAATTGTTAGGCTTGGAAGGGACCTCAAGGGTCATCTAGTTCCAACCCCCCTGCCATGGCCAGGGACACCTCACACTACATCAGGTTGCTCAGAGCCACATCCAGCCTGGCCTTAAAAGCCTTCAGGGATGAGGCTTCTACCACCTCCCTGAGCAACCTGTTCCATTGTCAGCATCTATTTGTCTCACCTTCTGCGGGGCTGGAGAGCTCTGGGACAAGGAGCATAACAGGTATGTGCCTGGAGCAAAGGGAGGGAAACCAACTTAAGCCATCACAGCTTTTTTGGGGCTTACTACATCAGTGGCTATTTCAGCCATCAGAAACTCATTCATATCAATGAAATTCAACATGAATTCAGGGAAAACCAAAAGAAAAGTACACCACACAAGGCACTTGGATGGATCTGCTGCTGTTGAGCAGAATCCAGGAATGGCAGGACACTCATATCCTACCTCAACTCTTACCCTGTTGGCAGTTTATTTAAACCTTTGTGACTCCTTGGAACCATCTCCAAGTCAAGCAAGGTCTATGGATGGGAGGAAGATGTCCACTGCAAAATGTCTGCAGGCTGTAGATCCATAGATCCTCATTGAGTCCTTCCCTTTTCATAAATTCTGTTCTCCTCCCAGATTAAGTTAAAATTAGAAGATAAGATTCTCACCTCCACAACCTTGTGCAAAGCACAGGGATCAGAGGGCAGCTCTCTTCTGGCAGGGGAACATCAAGCACTGTGCATGATAAAGGGCAGAAGATCCATTAGGGATCCAGGCACTGGAGAGGTGGGGACTTCTCTGATCTAGCTGACCCGACTGTGGGCTGCTCAAGCAGTGCTCACACCAAAGACCTACAGCTCTGCACTGGCTAGATTCCCCTCCTCTCCTTGCAGAGATCCCTCCCCTGCTCTAGGCTGCTGGAGCAGGGACAAAGCTGGTCCTTATCCCAGAGGAAGAACTGCTCTGCAGGCCCAGACAGCACCCAAGATCTGCCTGCTGCCCACAAACCCAAAGGCTGGGAGTCAGTGTGCAGGGCCTGGTTACAGGATACTTGCTGCCCTGTGATCAATCTCATTTTCCTGTCCACTACAGATTGCAGCATCTGCTCACATTGTGAAGCCCTATACAGAGGCATATCCTCTATATATCCTCTGAATGAAATCAGTTAAGCTAGCAATAGTATGTTTCCCTGCTTGTGTAACTACACCAGACAGTTTGGGGTACAGGGCTATTACTAATAAATCACCATAAATAGATCAATATGTCAGTACTTCAGTGCTTGAATCCAACCAGCTATGGGGAATTTGTCCCTTGGTAGCAATCAATCTGCTGTACTTAAAGTTTCCTCACCAGATCTGCAGCTAGCACAAACTGATCAATGCTGTTCCAAGTCAGTGGAGCATAACAGCTTTGCATGTCCCAGAGTTCACCCTTGCAGGTCTCCTCCTCCTTTGCAAGGACACAGAGGTTAGATTATCCTTTGCTAAGCACATGGGGTATTCCTAACTCTCAGTTCTTTATGCAAAACCAGCTTTTCTTACCTCTAGCTCAGAGCAGCCCAGCCAACACCTCAGCACCTTTCCAGGTGCTGCCTAGTTTGGTACTCCACAGGCAGCAGCCTGCAGCACTTCTTGGAAGGAGATGCAGCAACATGAATTCTGTGAGACATCTAAATTTTGTCCTCCTGGGGGGGTGTTTTGCCAGGTGGTACAGGGGGAGAGAGGCAACCTTGTAAGATGCTGGGCTGCTCTTTCAGAAGGGTAAGTAACATTGCTAGAAAAGACAGGAGGGACCTGGAGGAGATCTCAGCAGCCTGACTTTAGCTACTAAGTCCTGCAGCTGAAGGAAGGTTCAGGGCTACATCCCACAGCAACCTTCTCCACTTGGAGCTCTATCTCACATCACCTGTGGCTGATGATTTCTGTGAAGAAGCTTTTGTTTTCCATGGGATGCCTGCTTATAGGGCCTCCTATCAGAATTGACTTGGGATGCAGGTCACAGGAGTCTGAATTCACCCAGAGGTCATTTCTGTGACTCAAAGCAAAGAAAGCACAGGTGCTACTGGCTGCTGGAGTGGAAGAGGGGGTCCCAAAGTGGTGGTGAAGATGGTCCAAAACCTGTGAGCAGTGATGCACACACTACCAGGGCAAGGATTCACAGCAGAATCCAGCAGTTACCCCAAACAAGACTTGTTCCCAATACAGGGTATTAGGACTGCCAGATAAACAACTTTGATAACTACCACCTACCTGCAAATGCTGTCCAGAGCTCGTGGCTGCTAAGAAGTTTCCTGGGACCAGCTCCCAGCATGCCACATTCAGAGGATCTTGCCTGTGGGTACATGTTTCCAGAGGTGAAGCTCCCCATGCCTCAGGGACACGTGGCCATGGCCTGGAGACTGTGAAGAGAATACCTTGTGCTCTTCCTGCATGGCTGGCCGGACAACACCACCACTTTTGACAGGCTCATTCCACTGCTCCCCAGAAGTAGGTCTGTCACACAAAGATGGACTGTGGGCCATGGTTTGGGTCTGCATGCCTGATTCTCTCATTTTCAGATTCCAGTTAAGTGTCAATGGATTTTCCTGGTCATTGCTTACTGTCCTACAAATGACAGAGATTTGTGCAAAGGGTCCACATCAGTCATCCTCCTGACACAGGGCCCTCTTCCTCAAAAGTTGTGCCATGGACAAGAACAACCACAATCTTAGCAGCCACTGTAACAGCTACACTTCTGGTGGCTTGTCATGAAGAAACCCCAGCAGTTCCCAGGAAGGGCCTGCCCCCCATAACAGCAGCAGCAATTGATTATCCAGTGCATCTTACAAATCTGTTCTGCCAAGCTGCCTATTGCTTTTCAGCTTTTGTAATCGGCCACCCACCTCTCACAGTTGCAGGAAAGAAGCTTGGGTGGTACCATGACCTCTCTCTGTCCATGTGGCTCCTCAGCACTTCTGGTCTGCTTTCCTGCTCCCCCTCCAAGGAGGCCTAAGAAAAAAGCAATGCACTGGACCTTCCAAACTGGTGAGAATTTATGTTCCTATTTCCCATCTAATGGCCAGCCTGGAGGAGAAACTGTGAGCTGCATAGGTCTCTTAATTCTTCTCAGTGATATGTCCCCAAGGTTACCTTTCAAACACACTGTGAAGTTCTCCAAGGTTACCTTTCAATAGGTGCAGAGCCTATTTTGCAAGGATGAGTTTGAGCTAGGCAGAAGAAATCAGGCTGCAAGCCTCCACACTGGTTTCTTTCAAGCTTTGCAGGCTGTTCTGAAAATGTATTGTGTAATTTAGCAGACTGATGTGCTGAATTGAGCAGAGTTTTCAATTACCAATATAAAAATTACTCCCTAAGAACAGACATTCATTCTGCTCTCTCCAGCTGTTCCAGGAAGGCATCCCACTGCTCACAGCGCGGTTTGACTTTGCTTTGTTTGACTGCAGAGTCCTTGACTGAAGGGGAATGGCTGCATTCTGCATCAGGCCTGGTACACTCTTGACTGCTGGAGGGAACACGAGGCACCAGCAAGCAGTATCCCAAGTACTGACCCTTGCAACCTTGTCTGTGCAGCTGTCCCTTTTCTGGGCAGCTACTGAGGAAAACGTGTAGAAGCCTTTCCAGCTGAGAGGAGCCTGGTTTTGCACAAGAGGAGTGGAGCAGCTCTGGCAGTGCTATCTGCTGTTTATCTGCTGCAGCCTGGCCCCACGGTAGAGTCATTTCACTGAGATGGGTCACAGTAGGAGAGAGTGACTCTTGCCTCAGAGCAACGCGATTCCAGCAAGCGTTAAATAGTTCAGAGGAGTTTCTCTAGCAGGGAGCGACAGAAGTTCAGCACTGGTGTCAAGCACTGAGCCCATTTGATCTTGCTACAATGCTCCTGGGTCACAGTTAAAACATCTCACACAGTGCGACTGCAGTACAGGCAGTTTCTATTGTCAGTAATGTGCCTTCTGGAGGCAGCCTTGGACTGCAGCTGTACCTCCGTGACTGCAGCTCCTCACAGGCCCCTAGCATGCCCACCCAGCAGGCTGGTCACAGCTTCAGACCCCCTGGACATCATCAGCTTTCCTACTCCTGCCCATCCAAACACAGGCTCTGCAAGCTCCCCCCTGCCCCAGACACCCAGGAGGGAGTTTGCAGGAGACCAGTCAGGCCAGAAGCTCCAGGAGGAGCTTCTCCTCCAGCTGGAGAAGAGGGAGGCTGCGATGGTGTCACCTGTCTGCACAGGCAAGCGGCTTCTGGGCCTGGAGAGGGGGTCAGGCTGGGTTGCGGTGACTCGGGTGAGAGCCAGGAGCGGTGCCGTGCAGGCAGCCCCGTGCTGTGGCCATGGGTGGGGAGGGCTGGAGAGGCGGGAAACGCTCCCCAGGCAGGGGAGCCCGCGCTGCTCTGCCCCCCCCGCCCCCTGCCCCCTCAGAACTCCCTCAGCCGCGAGGCGATGAGGCGGGACAGAGGCGGCCGCACGCGCGCCGGGCCGACCCAGCGGCCGCGGGCCCCAGGCGCCCCGCGGAGGCGGGAAACAGGGCGGTGCGGCCGGCCCGGCCCGCCCCGCCGCCGGGCTGCGTCCTCGCGCCGCGGCCTTGCCCTGCCATCCCGGCCGGACCGAGCGGTAGGAGCGGGCTGGGGCGCAGCGCGCGGGGGGCGCGGAGAGCGGCGCCGGGGCGGCCACCAGCGGCCGCGGCGCTCCGGGGGCCGCTCTCGGCGCCAGGCGGGGGTCAAGTCCCCGGGCAGGCCTTTCTTCGGAGCCGGAACCAGCTGCCCCAGGAAGCCGTGAGGCGAAGGCCCTTCCTTCCCACCTCGGGAGGCCCTCACTCCAGAGGCGTTAGAGACCCCACGGGCGGGACCCGCTGGGCGCAGGCAGTGTGAGCCTCCGGAGGGCAGGCAGGCGCTGCCGGGAGCCCGGCTCGGCAGGCAGGGCGGTGAGGAGCGGGCAGGGCCGTGAGGAGCAGCAGGAGCAGGCAGGGCTGTGAGGAGCAGGCAGGGCCGTGAGGAGCAGCAGGAGCAGGCAGGGCTGTGAGAAGCAGGCAGGGCTGTGAGGAGCAGCAGGAGCAGGCAGGGCGGTGAGGAGCGGGTAGGGCGGTGAGGAGCAGGCAGGGCCGTGAGGAGCAGGCAGGTGCACAGTCACGCCAGGAAGTCAGGCCACGGCGGTCAGAATCGGGCAGCCCGGGTGAGCAGCAGCCCCATCCGTGATCAGCAGCAGCCCCATCCGTGATCAGCAGGCAGCACCACGGCTGCTGGGGCGCTGCTGCTAGAGCCCCGCACTCCTGCAAGGTTGCTGCTGGCCCTGCTGCTGCGCTGAGCTTCAATAGGCTCAGAGGCATGAGGTAAAGGTGTCGGGGAGGCCCCAGGTGAGCTGATTGGGATCACTGGGGCTTGTCAGTGCTATCAGGGCCCTGACATCAGCCCCCCTGTCTGCCCACCCCTTCTGTCCTCACACCTTGCAGGAGTGTAGGCTCGGGAGGGACAAGCTGTGGAGCAGTTTAATTGCTATGAGGTCTCAGGGCTATTTAAGGGAGCAGAGACCTGAGACAAGGCAGTAAGAAGGCAGGAGAGGCTTGGGGATAGGGATAGTCATCTTGCTGATGGGAATCCCCAGGGGTCAGAAGGGCTTGGGGGCAAATGGGAGATACTAAAACTACCCCTGGAAGACCCCCATAGGCTGGGGGGGTGTGTGTGAGGGGGTAGCATTTGCTGAAGAGCCAGGGGTTGAGTACAGCCAGGCAGATAGGCAGCGATGAGATAGGTGGAAGTCGATCTGGTGTCTGACAGGTTGTAGATCCATCCCTCATGCCGCATTCCTTGCCCCGAGGGGTGCACGGGGGGTGGCAGCAGTCACCTGCTGTGTCACTAGCCAGCTGCTCTCTCCGAAGTGCCGACTGGTGGTGTGAAAGGGTAGAAGCACCAAGGTAAAAGAGGAGAAGGTGGTAACAATTTAGTAGTGGAGGCAGCATCCATATTCCCAACATTGTGGGTTTGGACTAGCACAGGTGCCTGGCTGACTGCAGCTAACTGGGGGAATTCTGTGTGGTTCCCTCTTGCCAGATCTTCTGTGCCTTCTGGTCAGGTTGCATCTGCTGCAGAGACACAGAGAGACTTTCTCCTCCTGCACAGGGAAAGCTTGTTTCTTCCTAGGAGCATTGCTAGTACGTGCTGGGAGGAGGATTCCCCAAACAGGCAGGCAGGGATAGCAGCTTGGGATATTGAATGGGGAGCTATAAATCAGCAAGCTGCTAATTAAGACCACAGGAGGCTGGTGAGTTACTAAAGACCTGTATTATTCTTTTCAGAGCTCTGGGCCATTAACAAGATCCCTGGGACCTATTCTGAGCACCTGGCTCTCCAGGGACATCACTTGTGAGCACTCTATTTTGGGCATGTTCTCAGAGTTGAAGTTCCCTGTGCCCTGGGGCCACGTGGCAGCCAAGGCCTGGGGACCCTCGGAGGGACAGCCGGTGTTGTGCCTGCACGGCTGGCTGGACAATGCCAACACCTTTGACAGGCTCATTCCGCTGCTCCCCAAAGGTAGGTCTGGCTCATCAGGATGGTTCCTGTCGTGTTGCAGGGCTGTACCCCTGATACTCTCTCCCTTTCAGGCTACTACTACGTGGCCATGGATTTTTCTGGCCATGGTTTATCCTCCCACCGCCCTGCAGGTGCCCCTTACCATTTCCTGGACTACGTGACTGACGTGCGCCGGGTGGCAGCAGGTGGGTAGCTGAAGGGCCCTGTGAGGAGCTATTTGTGCAGGAGGTAACTGGTCCTCTTCCTTAGAACAAGAAGGTAGCATTTACCACCAGGAGAGGGTTCAGTTCTTCCTGCTTCAGTGTGATGTTAGCCAATACTTTGTGACCACCAACTGAATAACCACTCCTCCTTTTTTACTGTTTTGAGAGGAAGAAACAACAGGCCCTGGGAAGCCAGGCTACTATAAAGCAGCAGTGATGAAATGCTGGATGACTTTTTTTGTAAGCAGCCAGTGACCTCTGATACTTTCCTTAAGGCAGTGGACCTGGCTCTGTGTCCTCACAGCTCCTGTGGAATGCCCTGCAGCAGGATGCTCTGTCAAGGTCTCTCTTCCAGCAGATGCTGCCCAGTTAGGCTCCTTTGCTTCCTGCCAGTCTCATGTCTGGCAATGAGTGGGAATTTGCTGTAGCTTATTTACCATCCAGAGAGAGCTCGAGAGCTGTGTGACTTAGCTACCAAAGAAATGAAGCAGTGGATGCTCTCTTTCTTTAAAACTGGCCTACTTAGCCACCCCATTTCTGGATTAGGAAGCAAATTAAGCAGTGCAAAAGCCCTCCTGGGAGAAGGGGCCTGTGTTGGTGGAGAAGCAGCAAGATGCTGCTCTGGTTTCTAATGCAGAGCTGTCTGTTTTTGTCTGTTGCCACTTAGCCTTGCAGTGGAGACGGTTCACCCTGATGGGTCACAGTATGGGTAAGTGGCTCTTGTCCTTGTAAGCTGTGAAATTCATGGAAAGAGGAGTAGATAATTAATTTACAAGACACACTGCTGGGAGCTGGGTTGGAATATTTATGATGTCAATTCCCAGGTTCCTGCTTGAGCGATTCAACAGTCTCTGCCCTTATTTGAAATGCCTTTGCTTTCAAGACTCTGTAGTACAAACAGTGGTAACTTCTTGGGGCCTTTCCCCCACCCCCAAGGACATGCAAAGGGGGCTGTCCTACTGGAGAATTCACAGCAGGCCTTATGGCCTGCTCCCCCTGTAACCACAAAATCTGGGGACAGCAGGACCCTTCTAGGTGGCCTGTGGAAGCTTGCAGAGGGGAACTGAACTCTAAGCACTCACTTCGTGCTTGGGATATGATTAGGTTTTGCTCCCCAGGGCTGCTGAAGCCACAGCTCACAGGACCTGCAGCCTCTGCTCTGTGGCCTTTGCTGCCTAAGAGGGAAGAGGGGATGGTGCAGGACAGGGAGTCCAGCTAGCTATTAATTGGGCTTTCTGCCTGCATTCTGCCTGCTCAGAGAGCTGTACTCTGTAGCTGGGGCTTTATCCTTTGGTACAACGTGCATTTCTGCTTCTTAGCCCCTGCTGTGGGGAAGGGAACTTTCTGGTGTGGGGCAATCCTGTGGATAACTGACCACCATTCCCTCCTTTGCAGGTGGGTCTGTGGCAGGAATGGTGAGTAAGGCTTCCTTTCTTCATGGGGTTTGTGATTTCTGTACCTGGGACAACAAAGGAGAAAAGAAGGAAGGGACAAATTGTGTGGGGCTTGGATCTCAGGGTAGCAGAAGCCCTTCCCTGACCCCTTCTCCAGGGCAGCAGGATGAAGACATCACTCAAGCTCCAGCTGTTCTCTTTTTCTCATGTTGTTTTCTCTCTCCTCAGTTCTGTTTCCTTTATCCTGAGATGGTGGATAAGCTGATCCTGCTGGAAAATCTTGGCTTTCTGCTAGCTCCAGAGGTCAGATTTCAAGTGTCTTTCCCTTCTCTTTTTAAAACATTAAAAACCAAAATTCTTTTCATTTATTCAGAAAAAGCACTGCTCTGACCAGTTCCTGTCAGGTCACACAAGTCTCTGGGCTTTCCCTTCTGGCAGGCACAGATCTGCTCCTCGTTGTGTGGCATAAGGGCCCTGCTTAGGGCGGCCCTTAGAGGACACTTGGTAGCGCTCCAGATCCCACCAGCCCTTAGCACTGAAATTCACTTGTCTGTGCCATGCCTTTGTACAAAGGGAACTGGAACCTCTGTCTGAGCAGCTGCCAGCTGAGGGTGTCTTTTTACCAACAGCTTGTTGGGTAACCTGAGTGCCAGATTGGTGGATTTCTTTTTCTGTTCCTGGCAGGACATAAAGCTCCCTTTGCACCCTGCCATCATCGCTACCAGGTGCTGGGGCTTTGGTTTGCAGAAGCCAGGCAAAAGCCCAGAAGCAGAGACAAAAACTACCACATTTCCCTTGTTCTTTGGACACTTATCCTCCACTCAAAAGTGAAGTAGGGAAGGGTACAAAAGATTGCAAGGGTAAAAAGTTACCAAGTCCTTTACAGCAGTGCTTAGTTTTCCTGTTCCTACTTTGTCTTTTAAGTGTTGCTGTTCCCTTTTTTCCCAGAAATGGGTATTTTTAATAGGGTGTTCAGAACTGGTACCAGTGCTGAGAGATGCTGAAGGGTGAAGTGCTCTCTTCTACCCTCTTGGAAAGAAAGAAGCTTAATCCTGTTGCCTACCTCTCTTTGTTTAAGGACACCGAGGCGTGGCTGGAATCAAAACGGGTGGTGATTGACAGACTGCTGAGTCTAGAGGCAAAGCAGCAAACTCCCAGAGCACGGAGCCCTGAAGCAGCTTTGGAGAGGTAGGTTTCCATCTGTCCTTTTCATTTGCTGTCTGCCCTCACCCTGGACAGGATTTGTCTGGCTGAACAAGAAAGGAAAACTGTCCCTGCATTTCTTCTTTCAAGTCCTCCTCTGGAGTCTCAGCAAGACCTTTTGCTTCTGCTGCCAGAAGCTGCTGATTCTCCCTGCTCTTTTCTGAGGCAGCCCAAGAGCTTGCTGTCACCTTGTCATGCCATTTGCGCTTCGCTTCCTCCCTTTTCCAGCAGAACAATCTCTCTGCCATGTCTCCCCCAGGCTCTTAGAAGCAAACAGCCATCTGACAGCAGAGGGTGGGGCAGTCCTACTGCAGCGAGGAGCAACTGAGACACCCGCTGGTAAGGGGCTGCATGGAGGCAGGGCTCATCACTCTGCTGGGCCAACACTGGGCGTGTAAGGGAGCAATGCCAACAACCATTGTCTTCTGCAGGGTACAGGGTGCCCTAGCTGCAATTCTGCAGAGCCTGAATAGGATCAGTTAGGTTTGGAGGCAGGCCTCTCCATTCCCAACAACTGGGGCTGCTGTTCCAGTCCTACAATGCCTGAGGAAATGAGAAAAAAAGAGGAATCTGAATGAATCCTATTCTTGACTCAAAAAGTCTTGGGCAGACACCAAAGATGAGGAGAAACACAGCAACTCCTGCCCCTGAGAGACATGAAAACCTTCCTGTTTTCTTTATTCCAGGGCTGGTGTATAACAGAGATCTGAGAGTCCGTACGGTGAGCACCTCTCTACTGCTGCGTCCCCTGCTGCTTCCTAGCCCTGGCAGAGATAGTGGAGGTCCCCTCAGTGAGCCCTGGCCTGGCCTCCACCCAGCTCTTCACTTTTCTGCTTCCCAAATTTCCACCTCTCTTTTAAATGCTGCTGTTGTAAGAGCCTGCACTCCATCCTTAACTGAGTCAGCTTACAGAGTCACTGAAAAATGTTACTGTTATTTTTTTAGCACTTGTCTGTCCCAGGGCCTCCTGGCCACATTTTCCTGCTGTAACAACTCCTCAGGCAGCAGAGGGATAGATGCTTTTGATCAGGTCACCCATACAAGAAAGGGAGACAAAGTGGAACAAAAGTGCTCATGTTTGATACTTTGGTAGCCTTGTGCCACTTTTGAGGAGCAGGGCCTCCTCTACCTGCGCTGCTGCCAGGGCATGACAGCCAGAATCATGTACTGTCTCCTAGTGAGGATTTTTAAAGCTTTTCTCTGCAATGAGATCATTCCCATATGTGCTGCATCCCTGCAGGCAGCCTTGTTGGCAGCCCTGAAACACAGCTGGACAGAAAGAGCCTTTACAGAGCCAGATACTCTTGTGCACAGCTTGGCTGTCTGTCATGTCCCAGCATAGCAGCTTTGGGACTGCAGACACTTCTGCCTTCAGAGCTGCTAGTGTGACAGGGTTCAGGGACACCCTCTATCCCCAGCTGCTGTCACTGACCTTTGGCATTTTCTCTGCACCTGCAGCAAAGTCGAGAGTACTTCACCGTGGAGCAGTGTGTGAAGCTCTTGCAGAAGATCCAGGATCGTGTTCTCATCATTGTGTGAGTGAGGCACAAGCCAAACCAACCCTCACTGCCCCCCTGTAGCCCCTGGTACGGGGAGCAAAGGTTAAAATGAAGTCCTCTGCTACCACCTCCCCTGCAGCAGCCCCCCAGATCTTCAGGCCAGTTGGCACAACAGTACTGCCCCACACAAGAAGCATTTCCCAGCTCCCCACCGCTGCCCTGCTTGGACAGGCTCCTGGAGCAGGCAGGGAGCAGCTGGAACATCCTCCTCCCAGCCTGATGCTGTTTCCAGGCTAAGCATTTCCTGGTGCAAAAGACCTGCTAAGGAAATGCCAGTCCTGCCCTGTCTTCCCCACACTCCTGCCTTCCCTCTGTCCTGCAACTTTCTGTGCAGCAAGGAGCCAGCCTGGCCAACATAGCTCTCCACAGCACCACTCTTACTTGCTTCCCTTCTGGCTTGACTCTTTTCTGAGCCACAGCAAGCCAGCCCACCCCCTTCTCCAGACCCAGAAACCTCTTTCTTGAGCAAACAGGTGAAACCATGGCAGTCTCCATCTCCATCCTGGAGCCCCTATCCTGACCCAGTTCCTGCAACCTCTCCTGGATGCCTGGGGCAGGGAGGAGCTGTGGGGAAGTAGCTGGTGGCTTGTGCAGAGCCCCGTAAGGTGTTAAGGTGTCTGGGGTGGGGATCTGGTTCTACCAGGCTTAGGCATTTTTCTCCATCTCCTTGGAGGGCAAGATGTGCAGGGCTCTGGCTGCCTTGGCTTGTGTGGTGCTGGTTGAAAGACCCTAGGAAATGAGAGGAAGTGCTGGAAGTTGAGAAATGAGGTGCAGTTTTGGCTTCCCATGTCTGTTGGAATTGCAAGAGCTGCTTAAGGGTTTTCCTGCTTGTCCAGAAATGCAACATGATGGTGAGGATAACCTCAGAGAGCACACCTGAGCCTGGGATGTCACCTTGTTTCATCACCTACATGCTGGCTTCTCCAGGATTGCCCTGGTATCTCCCTCTCCAAGCAGGGCACACTGTTCAAAACAGCAGCATGGAGGAGGGAAGGGGCCAGAGGGGAGATGGAGAAGCTGAATAGAAGAAAAAAGAGCAGAAGACAGGGTGGGAAAGGGCATGATGACACTAGTTAAGGAGCCAGCCCTGGAGGGGCAGTATTTAACCACTCTCCACTCTGATAATACTAGGGAACCACCCACAATTTTAAACAGATTGGTAGAAACTAGCTGCTTAGCCAAGCTGTGCAGTACTCCTCTGACCACTGTGTATGACCCTGTAACCCTGCAGCTTACAAGCTGCCTGGAAAGAACAGTTTGGTCTGTCACTCCACTGTGTTGGGGACACAGAGAAATGGAGGCACCCTGTGCTGCCCTGAGCCTTGCTGTTGTTTTCCAGAGCACATGATGGACTCCTGGTACCACACAAGCTACACACCAAAAACCAGTTTGTGAAAGCCCTGCGGGAGGCTTTTGACACCACCCTCAAAGAGGTGAGAGCAAACTTCCATCCTTGCATCTGCCACAAGTGCCACACAAACCCAGTTTCCTTCAAAGAACACTTTCCTGACACCTTGTGTCCTTTCTTTCCAGCACATCCAGCTAGTAGAGGTGCCTGGGAGTCATTTTGTGCACCTGAACGAACCTGAGGTGGTCTCTGGGATCATCAGCAACTTCCTGACAGTGCAAAATGCTAGGGCCAGGCTCTAGAAAGCCCTCACTGCTGCAGCAGTCCAGAACAGAGAGCTGAAAAGCAGGCTCTGAAGGAATCACCACCATTCCTACCTCACATCCATGATGATGAGTCTCTTTCCTAAGCTTAGCTCACTGCAGGGTGGAAGCAGGTCTGCCAGAGATTCCCTGGAGAGCATCTCAGTGGTTAAAGGGAAAAGGAATTCTTTCTGCACTTCCAGCTCTTGAGAGTACAGGGACAGAGGCTCAGCATGGCCTTCCCCTTCCTTGCTCCCAAGCTGCACCCTGAAACAGCAGGAACACAGAGAGGTACCCTCTGGGGGAGCAGCATCACCTACTGTAGCATTGCAGGTGGCTTATCTCATCTCCTTCCTGAGGATGCTGTGACCAGCCTCCTCCAGGTTTTAGACTTACTGCAAAACCAGAGAAGTGTTCTGCTTCTCTGCTCACTCCCATGGGTGCCTGAACTCAGAAGGCCTCAGTGTCTCTGTTCTGCTGTGAGAGCTGCTGTTTTCAAAATCAGCTTAAGTGAGAGCTCACCTGGGCACCAAAGGCCCTTTTAATGAGCTCCTAGAGAATCTGTCACTAATCCTCTAACTGCAGCAGCTGGGAGAACTACTAATAATGGAAAAGTTGGCAGAAGTGATTTCAGTCCTAAATAAAGATTAAGCTCCCAGTGTTGATGTCTTCTTGACTCTATAGGAGTGAACCACCTTTCTTCTGGGATGCTTGCCCAAGCAGCTAAAACCAGCCCTTAGGAGGCAGTGGTTTTTGCATGCCGTCTGCTTTAGGTAGAGCACATTAAGGATCCATCTGCCTCCTACTTGATGCAAAAAGCCAAGCAGGCCTGGCAGTCTCCCCCTGCAATGGAAACTGCATTTGCAGTGGGTTTTCTAGGGGAGAGTAAATCCATTTTGACCTAGTTCTGTGGAATTTCCCAACATTTCCACCTGCATTCATGGTTGTGCCTGTATTGAGGCTGCAAGCTATAAAATATATGTGGTACAAGCCAGGAGATGGCTCTGTGCCCCTTCTTGGTCACAGAGTGCACCAGAGTGAACAATACTTGAGTCCAAAGGCAGCACAAAAGAAGCTGCACATACCCTGCCTCCTGTGGGCTGGTGCCAAGTGGAAACAGGCCTTGGGAGTCAGGTTTCTCCCTCAAGAGCCAGGCTGACATCTCACCTTGTTCCAGTGACAGTGCTTACATCAGACCTTGCCATAGCCCAGGCTAGAGGCCCATGCAAGAGGCCCATGCACAGCTAGAGGACTGGGCACCCCAGCTCCTGGCTAAGGAAGCTGCCTGGAAGGGAAACACCAAGGCAAGGGGTAGGGTTCTGTACCAAATCACATCTTTCCTTGTCATAACAGGTCTGGGAGCTTCCAAGCTGGCCTCTTCTCAGAAGTCACATGGCTCTTCTTACCCCCAGATCAAATGTGGGAAGGAGCACCACAATACAACAAGCCATCACATTTACTGCCACCCCAGCATACAAGCAGCTGTGTCCCCCCCAAGACCAAGGGGGAGAGGGAGCCTTGCCCATGTTTTGTGAACATAGCAGCAGTTTATTTACAGTTCTTCAGCTGTTCCCTGCTCCTGCAGAGGCTGTGTTAGGTCAATCCCAGCTTTCACCATGCTTCAGGAGTGCCTTGGGTGGACAGGAGATACAGGTTGTCACAGGAAGCACTTTAGTGCCTTGACCCAGCTACCCTGGGAAGCGAACAGCAGCTGTAAGAGCAGGATACCTGTGCAGGTAAAGGAAAGTCTTCCTCCAGCAACAGCTGCTGGGATCTCCTATTTCAGATCCAAGGGCAGGGACAACCCTGAAGCTGCATCCAATCCTTGAAAGCTTTTGGCACATGGAGTCTGCAGGCACCTCTCTCCCCATCACAGGCACCTGAAGAACAGCTCAGCACAGCTCAGTACGGCCGAAACTTGCGCTGGGCTCGCATCAATGCGATTCGCTGCTTGTCCTCCTCAAACTTCTTCCTCAACTGGGCGATGTCTGAACAAGGGAAAAAAGAACAGGTCAGTGGGGTGCAGATCTCCCTCTCCTGGGGACCTTCACAAACAGGACACCTGCAAACATACACACTTCCCAGACCAGTCCTTTAGTGCTTGGGCTGAGTACCAGCTCTGGCTGCCCATCTCCAGCAGTGCTGCAGCTCCCTCTTGGGGAGGGAGCTGGCTGCTTTTTTTCCTTTCAATGGCTGCTGCCTTTGGGCAGATTAAAGGACTACCTTTTGGAAAGCCACGACCTGCACACACTCTCCTGCAAAGTACTCCAGCAGCCTTTGAAAGGACAAGTGGTGGCAGGGCTCCCCAGGAGCTGGTGAGGCCATTTGCACAGCCAACCGTTCAGCTGCAGCTGGAGGTAGTGTGCACTGAAGGCAAAAGGACATCCCTTGGACTGCAGAGTGAAAGCCAAGAGGGAACAGCAGGGACAGGAGACTGAAGCACTCACGTTCCCTCTTGGTCTCGCGATGCTGCCAGGCATAGAAGTTGAGCAGCTCTTTGCGGGCCCGCTTCTGCTTCTCCTTCTCCAGCACTCTCAGGCTGGCAGCCTCTGTGCGGGGCAGGCCAGGCTTCCGGCCCTTCCGCGTCACTTTCACCCAGCCCTCCTCATCTGGAACGCCCTCCTCCTGGGCTGCTTTGGCTTCTTCCTGTAAAGACAGGAGGATGAGGGCAGCTGAGCTGCCAGGCAGTCCGATGCACAGCTCCCCCACGGCCCCCCTAACACATGCAAAGCTGCAGCTTCTGGATGAGATCTGAAGGAAGGCACAGGACCAAGGCCACAGGCATTCAGCTCTTCAGTCATAACAGTGCATGCCAGCAAGGGCCCAATTTATCTGTAGATACCCACTGTAAGCTCTGGGTGTGGAAGGGTCAGGTCCAGCAGCTGAGAGGTAAAGCAACCCTGCCAACTAATGTGTTTCCCTCTGCCCTTTCCATTGGGATACCAAGAGACCTCTCCCCTGCTTAGCTGGGTCCCATCCCCAGCCTGGCCTCACCTCTTCTATCTTTTTGTCATAGTCTTGCATGTAGGCATCCACCTCAGCCTTCAGCTCCTCTGGATCCACAACTGAGGCTGCATAGTTGGCAATCCACTCTGAGACAGAGAGGGCAGAAGTTAGCTGTAACCTGTGTTAGAAACAAGCTCTGGTGTGCTGCCTTTGGGCATCTCTAAAGAGACCTGCTGTGGGGAAGGACACTCTCTCTTTCCATTTCTATTCAGCCTCCCCACTACCACAGCTCAACCACAGCCAGCAAGTCATGAGAAGAGCTTGAACCTTCCCCCAGGAGGAATAGGGTAGCTTTAGGTCCTAGAAGTACAACATTCAGGGCTGTGTTCTTGTCAAGGGATCACATCTGAAGTGCTGTCATCTTGACAGACACCAGGTGCCTGTTGTTGAGTCTGGATTCCATTTTGAGGGCGAGATACAGCTAGTTTCTCTCAATCTATGCACTACCAAAAGACATCAGGAACAACTGCCCTTCCATTATAGCAAGTGACCCCATTGTCCCAGGGTCACTGGACCAGACTACAAAGTCTAGAACAACAAGATCACTAAAAACAGGACAATGAAACACTGGGTATTTCCCAGCTCAGTACAACAGGGAGAGGTAATCTAGGACACAGAGCTAGATTCAGCAAGGAACATGAGCAGTTCTTCCTGTCTCCAGGTAGTGAGAAGACAGCTTGGGCTGACTTACTGCTAATGCCAGTCTTCACAGGGTGACTCTCTGTTGATACCAGTAAGGGACCTTGCTGTGACAGGGCCTTGGCTGCCTGGACACCAGCTGGTTTCCTGAACACCACATATGCCACATGAAAGCCCTAAAAAAGACACACGGGCCAGTCAGCTACACTGGGGAGACTTCTACTGCAGCTCCTTGCTGTGTCACCAGTAAAATAAAAGTAAATAAAAGCAAAGCACAGGTTGCAGCAGGATAGCAAAAAAAAAAGATAACATGAACTTAAACAAGTAATCACTGTATCCAGTGCCACTCACGGTGTCGATATTGCAAACACCACCACTTAGTGCCTGCAGTCTTCTCCCATTCTCACCAGTACAGCATCAGCATTCCCCTCCCTGCCCAGCCTTACCCTAACAGTTTTGCGGTTGAAGAACTTGGACGTCGACTTCTCTTTTTTCTCCCCCAGCTCCGGCTTGTCACAGAGGTGCACAGACTGGACGTGGCCGCAGCGGCTGAACAGCCTGACCAGCGAGTCCTTGGCACGGGAAATCAGAGAGCATGAGGGGATACAGAAGAGCCGGAGCGATGCCTCCCCCCGCCCCCTCAGGTACGGACTACGGGGCGCATCGGGGGGCTCCGCAGCACGCCCACAGCTACCCCGAGGCACGCCTGGCTCACGCCAGCCCCACTCACCCGGCTGCAGTACGGGGGGACGTTGAGGACGAAGAGGGTGCGGCGAGCCGGGTGCGTGGTGCCGGCGCCCTCCCGAACCTGGTGCTCCTTCACCAGCAAGCAGTGCGGCGACCGCTGCCGCTCCCCGAACTTCACCGCCAGAGCTGCAAGCGACGCACCGGTTAAGGATTCCGCTCCCGCCTTAGCCCTGCTCCCGGTCCCTCCCGCGCCGCCCCGGACCCCCTTACCCGTGTAGCCCGGCGGCGCCACCGCCGCCACACGTTCCGCGGCGGCCGCCATCTTAGCGCGGCAGGAAGCGGGGGCGCGCAGGGGCCGCCGGGAGCTGTAGTTTCCCGCCGCGGCGCGGCGCCGCTAATGGCCGCAGCAGCGCGGGCTGCGCCTTCCGGGCCCCGAGGGACCCCCTGCCGCACGTGGGGTGGCTCCACAAGGTTCTCCCATCCAGAGCATCTCACGGCATGGTCCGTAAGAAAGCTCACTGCTCACCACCATTTAGCGTAACAGTTCTGAAAGTGAAGCCCTGGACAAGTGTAAAACACAGGCAATGTGCTTAACCCTAGAGAGGCATAAATCAATCTTGCATAGAACATTCAAAGACAACTGTGAACCCAACGTTTTTTAAAGAGAAACTTGTATTTATGACTGAAGACAAAGATAATGGAGCAACACAAATGTAACAGATGAAAGAGTGTCAATGAAAGCAAATTATTTGGAGAGCTGACTCAACCAAATGTCCAAGTTAATGAGTACCATCAGAACAAATGGTACATGCAAAAGTCATGAAAATGCACCAGACAAGCATAGAAATCACAGCATCTCTTCAGAAGTCAGTGTGTTTCTGAAAGAGCAAAGGAAAAAGAAACAAAGGTTATTACAAGTTAGCAACCCCTGGTCCTGGCCAGCCACAGCGAATTACTGCAAGCAACCAGCGTTTCACTGGGGAGTCTGTCATCTCTAACAGCCCGGGAAGAACTGAACAAAACTATAACCATGCTGTATGAGAGTGGATGGGGACAGATGTGAGCTCTGTGGGATGCAAACAAAACATGCAGGACAGCCAGGAGAAACTGGAAAGCTGCAAGGTGAACTACTTATAAGGGGCTACAAATAAGTGGCTACTCTTCTTTCAGAGCCTAACAAATGCAGCCACACTGTAACTTCAGGAGGCTGAGGAAAGTAACACAGTCCAAGACACTGCTGTAAGACAAATCATAAGAGTGGTGTTTAAGCACCCATTGACTTAATTTAAATTAACTAAATCAAACCAGATGCTGCCCCAGATCCCAGAGCAGCAGTTCTTCCAAGGAAGTATGTTCGTGACATTTCTCATAGTTAACCTAAACACAATGCACAACTTCAAAGCAAGCTGAAGTGCATCTTGGTATTTGGCTTTTGGAATGGACATTTCTATTCATAATAATAAAAAAGGCTGAATCTCTCCATTCTTTCAGAAGGCAAGAGAGATGCACTCAGGATACAGCTCTGCACATTCCCACAGCTATCTGATAACTGAAGTACCCAACTTCACCTAGAACAAGCACTCTGATTCCACAGTATATTTTTTCCCCCCCTCTCATAAAGTAACTTTAAAAACTGTTAATCTCTCAGTAACAAATGTAGTTCTTTTTCTTTTCTTTTCTGACAGCAGAACTGGAATGTAGGCAAGGCCACAAATTGCTCCCACCTCACAAGAATCAGCTACCAATTCCAGTGATCCGGAGTAAAAAGCTAAGGAGCATCATCACTTCCCTCATCCACATACTCCTTTTTCTCTTCAGTTTTGAAGTTTCCACATGCTTCTAAAAGCACACTCGATTCAGTGTTGGAACAACTCCATCTCAGTTGCTCCACAGCATCTAAAAAGGCTTAGAATCCACACTCTGTATAACAAACGTTTATTCAGAAACAGATAATACATTATCTTCTCCAAGCCCTGTTTCCTCCCCTTCCCCCCCCCCTTTTTTTTTTCCTTAATAAAACACAGGTGTTCAATGGGCAATCTATAAAAGGAGAATCATAGCTGTCTTAGGTCCCCTCCCTTGCAACATTTGCTGTTCACATGAAGCACCCTACCAATATCAGTGTAGTTGGTTTCCAAACTGGAAAGTACTCCAGAAAAACAAGTCCTGACAAGTCCCCAGTTATTTCCATGGCTAAAAGGGATACAGTGAGCTAGAGGAATGGTCTGCACAAGCTAAACAGAGCAAAGAGTTAATACAGGACAAGAAAGCAAATGAACCATAGGGCTGACCAAGAAATGGAATCTAGACCTACAACGGTTACAGTGTTCATTACAGTTCAGCAGAGCTGAACAGGATGGATTAGCTTAGTCTCCAACTGGATGGATCAAGCCCAAACCCCAGATTCTGGAAATGGCTCTTGACTTTCCTCTCTTACAGTACAATTTGAGCAAATACAAAAGAATAGAGCTATGGACTTCAAATATCCACGGCGATCAGCCGCACTGACACAAGAAGCGACACCTAGTGGCCTGTGGCTCACTGGTCCAAGGTACATCCTCAACTCTGCTCGGGACTTGCTTAACACTCCTCTCCGGCATTCCTTAGAGTGCTAACGCTCTCCTCTCCAAAACCTCTCCTTGAAACAGGGAGGTGCAACAATCATCCTCCAAAGCTGTGCATGTGAGCAGCAGGCCCACACAGCGAACAAACACTGCCCAAATGATACCCCTCATAGAGCAGAGCTCTCAGGCACAAGACTGCTTTTTACATATGGGTATCTGAAAAAGACCCCAGCTCCTTCCTTTTCATAGGAGACCAGGTAAGAAAAAGAAATAACACCCCTGCATCAGCAGGAAGATGCAATACAGTCTAATGAGTGAAACACTTGGCTTCCCCTCAGCTCTGAACACAAGACTAGTTCTTATTTTTCAGTCCAGAAAGAAGAGAGCAACTGAGCCTGACTCTACAGGGCTGATATATTCATTGTACAAACGCCAGTGCTTTTTTTCACCCTCTCACCTCCTTGCATTACCAGAGCTGAAGCATCCCCCCACAGCACAATGGCTGATGCACTTGTGTCCTTTCTGCCTGATGCCTCCGTTGGCTGGTACACACAGCAGGAAGCTCAGATTTTCAGAGTTCTTCTCAAACGTCACAGCTGCTGAGCAGAAAAACATCTAAGAGCCATAGGAAAACAGTATGCCACCAAATACATACAAGTCCGAGATGCAAACTGGTGCTTCCTGTATGGAGCCACACCTGACTTCGTAGCCAGTGCTGTAATTTCAGCAACAAGGTGGTACTCTTGCCTGTTGACAAACATGGGGGTGCAACTTTTAGTTAACTGTCAGACAAAGAAAAAAAACAACAAAAAAAAACCCAGAAGGAGATCACCAACTCCTTCCCTCAAAGTCTCTGTGCATTTTTAATGGCCACTAGTGGCTCTGGAGTAAAGGAGGGAATTACATGGTATATGCTTGGTAATACATTACTGGCAGGAGGAGGAAGTTATTCTTTCTGAGGAGAAAAAAAAAAATAATCATGGAAGAAAACTCCAACTATGAAAACAGAAAGTACACACACAAGAGGAAACACTACTGTACAGTAAGGTAGCGATCATAGAAAACAAACAATTTCAAGGCAGGCAAGTGCAAAGGACATCTGCACTCCTGCACCGCTCATTCCCTAGCTTCAACGAGATCTGCAGTCCAGTGCTTGCTCCCCCTTCTCAGAGCTTAATTTTGAATTCTGTGGGCTGCACAGAGGCAGAGACCCCTGAGGATTTGAAGAGTGCCTTCAAGATAGTGTCAGGGTCCACTTCAGCTGGGGGATTTGAGGAGGCGCTTGCACTTGACCGGCGTGGCTCCCCTTCCTTCTTCACCGAAGGAGTATCGCTCAGCCGGCTGGAGGATCAGAAAACGCACCATTTAACCTCTTGCTGTATAATACAATTTAACATTAGGTCTGCATGTACTGTTTTCATTGTTGCCCCTTTCCCAATGCCAGAGAGAAAAGTTTCAAATATGCTTTCCTCAGGGAAAACTTCATCTCAAACTCAACCTGACCCTCAGGGCTGTCAGCACTATGGAGTTCAGCTACACAGCACTCAGCTCAACTGAGAGGTGAAGGAGGAAAGTATTCATTGCACAACAATTTGCTAACCATTTTCTTCCCCTTCTCTCAAACTCTCCTCAACACAGAACCTATGTACATGTTTGGTCCCTCCCCTCACCCAAAGGACACTTACAGCAATATAGGCTGGTCTGAGGTGATGACATTCCCATTCATATGAAGATTGCATTTCATTGGTTGACCTAAACACGAAACAATCAACAATGAAAAAGTCCTTCTGTCAGAACTATGGTAAAGCAAGACCCCAGAAATACCAAGCATCAGTACAAACAGCAGAATTTCACATTGTGGTGGTGAGAGAAGGCCCAGCTCTCCCTCCCCCACAAAGAAAGCAAGCACAGCTAACTCAGTCGGAGGAGCAAAGGGTAAAAGCTATCTTTACAAGCCAGATGAATCGCAGGTGGTATATACACAATATATAACAGTATTTACAATATATACAGAAATATACACCAAAGAAAGTAATACAGAACAAAATTCCCTCCTCTGTCCAGACAAGGGTTCCCCCCCTGTACCCCTCTCTCTCCCCCTACCTCCCTTTTTTCCCAAAAAGGGTTAGAGAAAAGGTAATTAATAAGGATGAAATTTTGTTAGGCCTCAAAGCACATGCAGGGAGTAGTTCTTATTCAAGGCCAACCCTGGCTAGTTGCTCAGAAGCAGACAGGCTGGAAAGGCAGAACAGACTGGAACAGAGAGAGACTCAAACTGAACTAAAACTTGAAGCTGCATTCTACCAGTCTACCAATGAAATTGGTTTGGAGTATCTGAATGTTTTCAAAACATTCAGCCAGTGTCCCAGCACTGTCCCTTTCTTAAAGGCACAGCCTCAAACGGTCACACACACGCTGTGGAAGCACTAGAAGAAACAGCTAAGACATCTTTTGCTACAAACTCACAGCAAGAGAAGAGGCACTGAAACACTCAGTACAATATGAAGAATCACACTAGTTAACAAGTCACATGTAAGCACAAGAGAATCTCCCATTCTCACCTGTCTGCTCCTCATCTGACATTGTTAACATGTCACTTCTCTAGAGCAAGAAAAAGCCTCTATTTCCAGCCCAACATTAACAGCTAATTTCACTCTCCACACTGCAGGTGGCTCTAGCTTAGAAATTGCATTGGTCACAGTTTACAGAGAAGCTGATAGCATTTGCTTTACAAGTCCAATTCAAAATGTCTCTGACTACACCTTTTGAGAATAGAATAGAATAGACCAGACCAGGTTGGAAGAGACCTTCAAGATCATCGTGTCCAACCTATCATCCAACACCACCCAACCAACTAAACCATGCAACCAAGCACCCTGTCAAGTCTCCTCCTGAACAGCTCCAGCGACTCCACCACCTCCCCAGGAAGCCCATTCCAATGGGCAATCACTCTCTCTGTGTAAAACTTCCTCCTAACCTCCAGCCTAAACCTCCCCTGGCGCAGCCTGAGACTGTGTCCTCTTGTTCTGGTGCTGGTTGTCTGGGAGAAGAGACCAACCTCTGCCTGTCTACAACCCCCCTTCAGGTAGTTGTAGACAGCAATAAGGTCACCCCTGAGTCTCCTCTTCTCCAGGCTAAGCAGCCCCAGCTCCCTCAGTCTCTCCTCATAGGGCTTGTGTTCCAAACCCCTCACCAACTTTGTTGCCCTTCTCTGGACATGCTCCAGCAAGTCAACATCCTTCCTAAACTGAGGAGCCCAGAACTGGACACCTTGAGTCTTTTGCAAATACTAGTTTTACAAACAGCTCTTCTGTAAGAAGGTAAAGCTTTACTAAGGACCACCTGGCTTTTAGCACTGCATTAGAAACAACTCACCTGGAAGCTAGAGGAGACAACTCGCCACGACCCTGTCGCTAGCTTTCAGCATTCCCTTTCTAAATAAATGTGGTGGCTTGTGTTTTGTTGTTGTTGTTTGGGGTGTGGTGTGGTTTGCTTTTGTTTGTTGTTTGGCTTTCTTTGTTTTTTAATCTCATTTAAACTCTGCACATATGCTCATATGTAACCAGCTCCACCTCAATTCACATGGCTCCCAACTGATGTTTCAGCATTTCCTGTCTCTCTCGGTACCATATGAGCATCCAGGATGCCTTTAAACTGCTGATGCAGAAAAGTTATCATTGATGGACTAATGCAACTCTGGCCTCACACTTACCATCTAAACACCTGTTGTTGTATTTCTTATATGCTGTGATAGCATCTTCTTTCTTCACAAACACCACCTCAGCCACTCCAGGATGCACCAGCCGGGCTCGCTTCAGAGCGCCACACACACAGAATAATTCCTGAAGGCAGAGGGTTAGTCATGACCATGCTCACGTCTAAAGGTACCACATCAACCAAAGACATGAAGTGAGAAAGGCTTAGTTTCCTACTTTCACCACCCCACCCTGCTTAGTAAACATCTGGCAAAGCCCTGACATTTGCCTTACTGTGTTTGCTATGGTATGAGTGCTTGACATTAGCAATACACTGCATGAGCAGAAAAGCTCAAGGGCAGTGCTCTAGAGTATTTGTCACACATGAAGAACAGGCTGAGAATGGAAGTGCCTAGATAATTTGAATGAGGCCTAAGTTCAAGGACCAAGCATCATTTGGCATGAACTCTAAGCTAGGTCAGGTATCACAGCTCACCCCAGGTATGGGATTTTGTCCCATCTTTTTCAGCATAATATAAAAAGTCAACAAAACCCAAATCAATCAGGAGCCCTCAAAGTTTTTGCAAGGCAAGCAAATCCACCTCATGCCCCTCCTTCACTGCATCCACCACAGATCAAGTGATTTATCAGAAGTGGTAGAATAATGGAAGGAAGTGCACAGTTCAGCAGTAAGCAACACTCACAACAATATCTTCTTCTGTGACTCGAGGATGCAGATTGTTTACAGTCATCTTTGTGCCTTCCAAAGGACTGAATGCCAGCTGCCAACACAAATAAATGCATCACATTAAAAAAGGTCAGAAATGCAGCAGGCAAATAGCACTGCTGAGAAAGCATCAAAATAAGTCACTAAAGGCACGTCTGGGGAAAGTCACGTACAAGCACAAAGGAGAGAGAGAGAGAGAGAGAGAGCTAGCAATGGGAAATAGCAGTGCTTACAAAAGCCCAGCTCTTCTGACTGCCAAAAGGAGCTCCTCTTCCACACTGATTTCTCTCTGAAGTAACTTTTCTCTGTCATTCCCAACTATGACACTAACTTAAAGCCACATACACACACAGTACTCTGCAGCCACACCCACACCTTTTAAGCACACGTCACTGCTGCACTCTACACCAGCCAGCAAATGCCCCAAACCCTCCAGCCCCTCAAGAACCTGCTGAAATCAAGAACCTGCTGAACTCAATGTGGCTGGCAACACCTTGTGGGTACCCAGCATTAAGGGGTTTGCAAAGCAGTTCCAGGCAGGTTGCCCACATACTGCCTGAGAGGCCTTGTGTGTACAGCTAGAAGCTGTATTTGTAAGACTCCTGTTTTTCTCCTTGCTAAGAGGAGCAGACAGAAGACACCATGTCTAGCAGTGTTATAACACTATTTCCAGGGACATGGAAGACACCAAGGAACATCTAAACCACGTCCCTGTATCGTGAATGCCTCTACAGACCACATATTTGCATGCTAGAGAAAATCTGAGAGAAGCAAGATGCACTGAGAATTCCCACTCTGAAGCTAAGAACTGGATGTTCAGACAGGTTTCAAATTCTTGGGACACGGGTAGGAGGTATCAGAATAAACTTGGAGTCCCAGAAATAACGTTAGAAGGCAGATGGAGAGGAGCTGCTCGAGTGATCAATGCACAGCAAGTAACAGAGACTTCTGTAAAGCATCTCCCATTCCCCTGAGCTCACCTCGACAGGTGCTGGCTCCTTTGGTGGCTCCTCCTTCGTCACTAGGGTGCGGGACATGTTCGTCAGAGCCTTGGTCCGCATAGGAGAAGGAGGGGCAGGCGGAGCTGTGTATGTATCGTTCTGAACCACTTTAGTCAAGGGAACAGTCTTGGACAGAGAGAACTTATTGCCACTCAGCCCAGTCTATGGGAAGAGAGAACGAGGTGTCTCAGAGATGCAGGCTACAAAAGTCATGCCTCTTTTTTCAGGCTCCAACAGCAGAAGTGTTACTAGCACGTGCTAGTATGTGCAACTGACTGTCCTTCCCAGCATTAAAGCTGCTACAGTGCTGGAGACTTCCAGCTTTGAGGCAAAAATCCACTGAAGTTTATGGCATAAGGACAAAAAGATCATTTCTCTCACTAACCAGCACTTCTTAGTGTCATATTCTTCTTAAGTGACCTTTACCAGCATGATCCAAATTCAAACAGCTTCTGTTATCAAAAGATTTTCAAGTACTGCACAAAGCATTCACAAACATTCTTCATTAATACTAAGACTGAGCTGCCCTAGAACAGACAGCAAGAGTTCTTCAAAAGCATCAAGCTGGGGCACACACAGACACCAAGTGTAACCTTTCCACTTGGAGCTACTCTAAAGCCAGACTGAACATTGTGATTGGTAGCTGCTGTGAATGCTGATAGTACATTTACTCCTGGGGAAAAAAAGCCCAAAACACCCCGCACCAAAATCACAAGACTGCTTTTAAAGGATCACAGATGGCCAGAAGCTCCACTTTGAATATTTAGATGAGAAAAATCCCACGAGCTAATCACTGCCTTACTGCCTGCATGATGGTAAAACCACACACATTTGCTTTCTCAGAACAATTTAGGGCAAACCTACATCCAATCCCCATGTCTGAAATAGGGCTAACGTCAATGACATTAGGTTGGACTGGGGCCTTACCCAGTTAAACTCTGAGTATCTGAGCAAGGCAATTTCACAATCTCTCCAGGTCCCTGTGCCAGATGCTGATCAGTACCCAGAGAATTGCACAACTTCTCCCCTAGTTTCACACTAGAATTTTTTATTCTACTTTTTTTGTGCTGCAACAGAGTTTTTGGGGATGACAAGCACCTGGGCTTTGCCTTTTCTATGACCATGTATTAGGCAGATCTCACCACACTCTTCACTTCTCACCCTCTGTAGCCCTCCCACCACACTGTTGTACCGGTTCCAGTCTGTCAGTGTCTGTCTTGGATCACAGAGCCCCAGAATAAGCAGAGAGCTCCAGGTGCATTTTCAACAAGCCAAACAGATGGGAGTAATTATCCTCCTTGATTTGCTGGCCATGATCTTGCAAACATGCAATCTGCAGTTGGCCTTCAATGCTGGAAAGATGCACTGCTAGCTCATTCTTGATGCATCTCTCAGCAGGACCCCCAGGCTCTTTTCTACAGGTAGCCACTTCCTAGCTTGAAAGTTCTCAGCTTCAGTTGCAGAGGGTCATCCCATCCTAAGAGCAGCACCTCACGTGTCAGCATTGAATTCCATCTCCTTCAGAGCACCAGCACTCCCCAACAAGCTGCCAAGTAAGTCTTGGAACAGTAGTGGATTCTGCGCTTTGATGTCCTGTCTCTGGAAGCCGCAGAAAGCTTCCCTTGCTCACTTGCTCAAACAATAAGCTAGGCTGAAAGCACTTCCCAAACAAGAAGAGAGTCAAGAGCTGACATGCAGCCAGCAAGGAGGGAGAATTCTGGCTGCAAAAGGCCTATAAACCCAGAGTTAGCCAAAGAGGACTCTGTGCCAAAAGCACTTCGAAGCACTTTGAGGGCGAAGAGCAAACATCTCTGGGGAAAGCATAGTTTCCACACTTCAAAAGAACGCAAGGCTTGTGAGCATGGTGTGGTAGGAACTGTTCAGGTAACAACTTACTGTGTTGTGCAGGAAACTGTTTGTGGTGGTGATTTTCATCTGTTTGCTAGCAAGGGGAGAGACACTTTCATCATCATCTTCCATGTCATACAGGCCCTGAAGAGAAGCAAGGGAAGTTTACAAGCAGGTAGATTTAAGCCAGACATCACTTCCAAAATAAGTAGCTTTCGCCAGTCTTCAGCCTCCTTCAGGCAATGAAGGCATCTGCACTGGACTTTACTCCTGTCACTGCAGCTTGGGGGCACAGAGTTGAAGGCAGACAAGTCCATTTCAAAACATGAGTGCAGAAACTACCCAACTAATTCTCCAGAAATGCCACAGCACAGCTGTTTTCCTAGGTGTACTGAAACGAGACACAGATTTCACTAATGCCTAGACCTTGCCAGGACTAATAGAACCACTTCAATGGCATGAAGCCTCAGTGCCTTACATTTTAGCACACAGCTACCTTTAAAGTTGCAGACTGTGCATATGCATTTTTTATTATTGCCCCCCCCTCAATTAAGCAGATGCTTGCCAAATACATCTGAACTAAACATTCCTCTGGAATAGCCTCCTTCCCTCAGCACAGCACATAGCTGTCTGGCACTAAAGACCACTGCACCAGGAGGTTTGCTGAATGAATAATTCATTTCCCAGTTCAACTTTATGCTCATAGCCTTGCCTTAAAATAATGAGAACCCCTATATAAATATTGTTTCATAGGCCAAGTAATGTTAAGAAAAGGTCTACACACAGATGGCACTGCCCAGAACACAAGTCATCACATTTTGAACAGCTTCCCATTAATTCAGTAGAAAGGTAAAGAGAAAACTGAGGATCAGCAATGAGAGCTTGCAAAATAAGTGGGTTTTCATAGTCAGCAAGGTTCTTGTTTACAAACAGGAAGATTGTTCCAGGGGCAGAAAAGTTATGAAGGAAAAGAAATACCATAAAGGATGGCAGAACAAAGAAGAGTTGTGCAGAAAATAAAAGAACTGGGGAAAGCACAAGCCATCAGCTGGCCTTGAATTTGAGGCAGATTACATGGATTCAAAGCTAACAGTAATGAGGTCAAACCAATGAAGAGATCTCCTTAAGTGACAGCATCTAGGATAGGTGAGGGTAGCAGGTTGGTATAGAGGTGTAGCATACACCAATAGCTAGTTACCATAGTGAAGGCCAAAAAACCCATGACATAAGGTTGTGACTGTCACTTTTCCAGTATTTATGTACACACACACAATAAAGTAACAAAAATGTGTAATCCTCTCTGAAAGCACACAAGGTGGTAAAGTGGCTGAAGGGCCAGGGGTTGTGACTAAGGCCTTTAAAATTGATGGCAGAGAGAGCACAAATTCCAGTGTCTTCTCAAAGTCTGACTGACAAAGATTATGGCAACTTTGAAAGTACATCAGAACACCAGTTAATATCATTCACTATCAGGTTTCCAGCAGAGACCCACAGCTGGGACTCCACAGAATGGTTATACCTCTCCCACCTCACTGTAGAACATTTGACCATGTACAATCATATCCATTCTCTGCAAAGGCTGGCAGGATGGTGAATAAAAACAACCAACAACTTGATCTGATGTGATGTCACTGAGAATTTACAAAAAGACATCAGAGCTAAGGGGTCACAGTCTCTAGGAAAAAAGAAAAACCATTAGCACATACAGAGGAAACCTGGGAATACCTACTTTGCATTCATGTAACACACAAGGAATCAAGGTCAATTAGACTAAATGAAAACCTCAAATACATGAAAGTAACTTAACCATGAAAGAATAGGGAGCCAAGGTACTGCAGAAGTTCCAAACATTCCTCTTCCCTACTTAAACTTTTCCTTGCACCTGCAAATGTTTATGGACACCTTCCTTCCCCTCCAAAAGTAACAAACAGCACAGTGCAGGCACACACCTGTTTGTGTGTATGGTTGTTCACCACATTGATCCTCATTCCTGCTGGATTTGAATGTCCAGGAACTGGAGCCTTCTGCTACAGTCAGAGAGAAAAAGCCAAAGCATTAAATGCTACAGTCCACCAAATCACCATGTCAGAACACCACAGCTGTTAGTTAATACCCCGAGACCACTGAAATGACACTCAGCTCTCCTGCTCTTGAGACATACTACCATAGTATGCCATGAGGTGACATCTGTTTCCTGTAATATGGTCAATATGAAATAATCACTTAAAGAAATGAAAGCCTAAGGCCAAGCAGAGAAACTGATTCCAATTATTTGAGTGTTAGTCCAAGATCAGTGGGAAGGGTACTCGACTCCAGGCCTGTCAGCACCGACTAGATCTACATTTCTGCCAATACAAAACCACAGGGAAAATCAGGAAGCTTTACCCACAGTGCAGGGAACCAATCTATTTCCATCAAACTCCAAAAGCTAAGACACAGCAGAGTTTGATTCAGCTGCATTTCAAAGAAGTACATACTGTCCCTTCACACTAAAGCTGCAATAAGCTGTAGTGGAATAAAATGATGCACGGGAGAGTGAAGCTGACCCTTCTGCAGCCTGTTAGCCCATGAAACAGGGAAACCACAACAGAAGTGGCCAGGGAATGCTGTACTAATGGACAACCAAAATCAAGCTGCAACTCACTCAAAAATGCCCTTTTTGGTCTTTAAAAAAGCTGGAAGCTGTCCCTTACAGAAAACAATGCTCCAGACAGGCAGTAAAATATTCAGACTTGCGTCTTGTATACAGACTCTAACTTATACCACAGCACCCTCACATTTCTATTTGCTGATCAGTTCAGAAACATAGATACCTGTCCTATGGAAACATCAGCAAGGCTTTGAAAATTCATTGGGTTTCAAAGACTTCTCCCCCCCCCCCTTTCCTTATGAGAAACAAGGCCACAGCACAGGACGTCAGAAGTGTCTGCTGCATCTCAGATCAAGGTACTTCAGTCTGATTCTGCTCTCAACACTTGGGAAGGGATTACTCATGTGCATTGTTTAGTCTACAGTCCAAGGTTGCCATTATATTCTATGATATTTTTTGGTTGCACTGTGTTGCCTAAGAGAGTCCTGCAGGTCAAATCAAATTGTACTCAGAAAAAAAAGAGTAAAAATCAGGTCAGAGCAAATTGCTACTGTATCAAGGCTCTGGAAGCTATTTCAACTCCTAGAAACTTTGCAGAAAGTGTTCAAATGGCTGCTGGTGGTGATTTGGCTTAGAAGGACAGCATGAGTACTAATTAGCCTACTAATTAAAGTCTACTGAACACACCACACTATTGCTCTGTGATTAGCCCTTCTTACAGCCACAAGAGTCCTTTCTCTTTCTCAGGTTGGCCTGGCAGTAAAGCTGCCAAGTAATGAGAAACTTCCAAAGCTAATTTGCAAAAATATTTGCTAGTCTTGAGCAAAACCCACAAGTGAACAGAAAGCAGCCTCATCTGCAAACAGGAGGTGTTCTGGGTACGTGTAAGCACACCACTGATCTGTGGAAGAAAGAAAGACATGACAGATGTATGCTAGGAACCGCAGTTATGCGCTTGTAGAGGTGAGGAACAAAACCGCTCCACAAACAACAATCTTGACTGTCTGCAAACTTCTGACCCTACTCACTGTACCTGACACACAGGCAGTTCAATAGTAGCTGTTTCTCAGAGAAGTTTACAAAGGGCCAAGTTACCATGCACACAGCAAAGTGAAATTAGAGCGCTGTCAATCAGCGGGTCAGGGTGACCAACTGATCGCACCGCAAGCGAAATAAACCTTGAGCTTCAGCAGGAGTGCATCATGCAATCAGGCAACCCCCTGGGAGCCAGGGCTTTCCTGAAAACCAGACAAGGAGAAACACAGAAATTGTAGAAGGGCTCATTGAATTGTAGATCTCCTCATATGTAAACCTACAAATCTAAGCCTTGATCCCACCGCTGGGATAAACCAGTTATCTAAACAGGTCCATCTACCACGTCGGGTTGCGAAGGCAGGTGGTATGACAAAACACACACACGTATTTTCTTCATATTTAGGTTGAAAAGCAGCTACTTGACCATTTGAGACAACTTTAACGCTGACAGGAGCACTGCTTTAGTATTTGTTTGGCCCAAACCCCATGTGAAAATGTAAATGAAAGCCCCAAGCAGCTGCAAGAACAGCCAAAAGGCTCCAAAGCCTACACTACAGCAGGAGTGAACTGTAGCACCATGGCTTCTACAGTAAACCTGTGAACATAGTCAGGTATTAACACTTCTCCTGGACTGCTGCAGAATAACTGAGGAGCTCAGAGGTGGTTTGCTTGACCTACTTGGATAGTTTTGGTGATTTTCATGGCTGGATTTACTGTCCCCATAGTTGGGCTGATAGCAGCTGGAGTGCTCCTTTTTAAGCTGATCTTCTCTCTGGCATCCACCACTTTGGGCACCTTTTCAGCAGCAACACTTTGCTGCTTACGGGAGTTTAACATCTCTCGAGCATCCTGCACCTTCCCCTTGATTTTGAACCGAGCATCCTTCTGCACCAGTTTCTCACGGGCATCTTTAACCCCCAGTTTGTGCCTGGCATCAGTGAGTCCTATCTTCTGGCGGGCATCAAACGTCCGCTGGAAGCTGACAGCCGGTGAGGATCTGTTCAGGAGATTTTGCTGTATCCCAATGCGAGACCTTACACCTCCAAACACTGGCCTTGTGTTAAGCCTGGGGAAAACAACAAAGCAAAGCAAAAACAAGAGAGAGAGAGAGAGAGAGTTTCAGACATTGTAAAATGTGAGACAATATCAACAAAGTATTTGTGTTGCTCCAAACAAAAGGTCATTATTAGTGCACAGAAATCTACTCAGGTTAGACTTCCAGCTCCAACAGTCGAGCCTCTAAGCTGGTTTATGGTGGATTTTGCTTTCTACATAGAGAGCTAAGGAACTGATTTCCAAAATCCACTCTTAAGCTCACATTCACAGACTTAAGTACAGGGTCTGACTTCAGGTGTGCTAAGCACATGCTAAAAGAAATTCATTGACAGCTCAGGTGCACAGAGGAAACCGCTGGAGACAAAGAGGAACAGACCACCTAGCTTTAGGATTGAGCAGGTCCTCTAAAGCATCTTTTGCAACACAGCAATTTGTCCAAATGCAAAGTAAACAGGGAACTACCCAAGACTTAAAGAACTACAGGCTGGGGCCAGAGAGCTGCCAAACAGAAAGGGACCTGGGGGTGCTGATTGACAGCCGCCTAAACACAAGCCAGCAGTGTGCCCAGGTGGCCAAGAAGGCCAATGGCATCCTGGCCTGTATCACGAATAGTGTGGCCTGCAGGAGCAGGGAAGTCATTCTGCCCCTGTACTCAGCACTGGTTAGGCCACACCTTGAGTCCTGTGTCCAGTTCTGGGCCCCTCAGTTTAAGAAGGACATTGAGACACTTGAACGTGTCCAGAGAAGGGCAACAAGTCTGGGGAGAGGCCTTGAGCACAGCCCTGTGAGGAGAGGCTGAGGGAGCTGGGATTGTTTAGCCTGGAGGAGGCTCAGGGGAGATCTCACTGCTGTCTACAACTACCTGAAAGGTGGTGTAGCCAGGAGGGAGTTGGTCTCTTCTCTCAGCCAACCAGCACCAGAACAAGAGGACACAGCCTCAAGCTGCACCAGGGGAAGCTTAGGCTTGAGGTGAGGAAAAAGTTCTTCAGAGGGAGAGTTGTTAGCCATTGGAATGTGCTGCCCAGGGAGGTGGTGGAGTCACCGTCCCTGGAGGTATTCAAGAGGGGACTGGATGTGGCACTTGGTGCCATGGTCTAGTCATGAGGTCTGTGGTGACAGGTTGGACTTGATGATCTTTGAGGTCTCTTCCATCCTTGGTGACACTGTGATTTGTGAGTGCAGAGGCTTGGATTTTAAGAGGTATCAATACCAATCCCAGTTCAAAGCCACCAGTTTCAATGCTGATTAGTTTATAAGCTGAATTACCTTTCAACATCACCACCTCTTCTTTAACTTACTAACAGAACCAGTACGCTCCATGGCCTGCACTTGTGAGCACATCATTACAACCCTGTGCACAGAAAGGTTAACTGCCCACATAAAGCACAGCCTTTGTACTGTGCAACTGAGAAGCAGCCCACAATGTAGCAAAACACGATTGTTACAGGTCAGATTGTTACAGCTCTGATGCACTTTTTCAACACATCCCTTAAAAGGAAACAGCTTCCCCAACAAGAAAGTTCCTCCTTTAAGTAGTTTTTCAGGTTCTATTTTCCCCCACTGGGTGTTTTGTTGTTTTGTTTCTTTAGGGCTTGCTGGTTTCAGTTTGTGGGGGGTTTTGTTGTTGTTGTTGTTTAAAAGACAAAGTGGTGTGAGAAATTTTAGTCCAGGTACTGAAAAAACCATTCCAAGTAAGCTACAGATGGCTACAATGTTCATCTCCTCTCTGGAATGCATTGTCCAGTGTTAGAAAGTCTGACAGTCGATCCCTAGAACTTGTTGCAATCTCAAAAGGCTAACATCACAGAATCAAATGATGGTGCACTTTGAATTATTTTCATACAGCTTTGTATCAGAAATTCCTGATCTAACTCCACAATCTTAACATTATTAAGTCATGTATGTTCAGTGGACAGAGCTGCAGAAGGAAGGAAAAAGAAAGCCCCCCCAAAAGAAAAAGACTGAAGACTGAGTCTCCACTTCTGTTTCTTTCATTCTTGTGTATAGACAACTGGAGAGCTAGGACTGGGGTCCCACTTTGCTACCTAAGCATTGTAAGACTGCTCTCTCCCACAGACAAAGCACAAAACCCAGAAGAAAGAGCACTACTAAATGAAATATATCCAGAGTAAAACAGAAGACTAACAGCATCCACAAAGCAAACCAACACAACAAGACTTCCCTTGCAAGCACTCAGGTACAGAGTGCTGCAGAAGGGCTTGATGAATGGATCTTATTCATGACCCTAAGAGGCCAAAGTGAAACTACAAATACATGTATCAGCACTTAAGACAGAATTAATGCTGTTACTGACATGAACTAATGAAACTGGGTAGGAAGCATCTTCCCTGAAGACTTGTGATTATCATTCTGCCCCTGTACACTGCACTGGTTAGGCCACACCTCGAGTACTGTGTCCAGTTCTGGGCCCCTCAGTTTAGGAAGGAGGTTGACTTGCTGGAACGAGTCCAGAGAAGGGCAACAAAGTTGGTGAGGGGTTTGGAACACAAGCCCTATGAGGAGAGACTGAGGGAGCTGGGGTTGCTTAGCCTGGAGAGGAGGAGACTCAGGGGTGACCTTATCACTCTCTACAACTACCTGAAGGGAGGTTGTAGACAGGCAGAGATTGGTCTCTTCTCCCAGGCAAGCAGCACCAGAACAAGAGGACACAGTCTCAGGCTGCGCCAGGGGCGGTTTAGGTTGGATGTTAGGAAGAAGTTCTATACAGAGAGAGTGATTGCCCATTGGAATGGGCTGCCTGGGAAGGTGGTGAAGTCACCATCACTGGAGGTGTTCAGGAGGAGACTTGATGGGGTGCTTGGTGCCACGGGTTAGTTGTTTGGGTGGGTTGGATTGGTTGATGGGTTGGACACAATGATCTTGAAGGTCTCTTCCAACCTGGTCTATTCTATTCTCTCTAAATCCTTACCCTGTAACAGCATTGGCTGTTTAGCCATCTTGCGCCACAACTGAAATGAAAGGCAATCTCAAACATCTTATTGACTTTCCACAACTCCCAAGTTCTGGCTGGAGTATTTTGTGGATCAGTACATATTGCAGGAGAAGATTTTTGTGTTATTTCAGCTAGACTACTGAACACTGTGGGTACAATTATTTCAGCTCATTCAGCCTTATGGAGTTCAACGTGCCAAAGAAGAGAAACACAGGGCACAAAAACTCTTGCAGAGCTGCAGGGGGATTATTGTTCAGCAAATAAAAGCAAGAATTCCTGGAAGAAATGAGTTAAGGAGGGATTTGAAAAAGGAGAAAGGAGGTGCTTGGCATATTAATCAGCATAAGACTGTTCCAAATACACAGGATAACATGAAGGAAAGCATGAAGCCAAGGCCTTGTCTAGACTAGGATTTAAACCTGTTTGAATGCTTTGCTAGTACACGTTAGCAGATAACCTTCAAAACACCACTCTAGACCTAAGTGAAGACAGGTGTAAACCCCCAGGATTTCCCAATGACCATGAAGTTTAAGAAAAGCCACCAATACAGCAACAAAAGAAGCACATTTTGCTAATGCAGATGGGGAGAAATTCATAAACAAGCCCTTCAGAAGCATCGGGAGACGATGGTAAAAGACAAGATGAAAAGCTCCCGAAGGAGAGGCCAGCTAAGAACTAGCACCAGCTTCACTACCTGGTCAAGCCTACACTGGAGACATCTGCCACACAAAGAATCTGATCTGCACGCTGCACACCCACAACGAGCACTGCAAACAGCCTGTCAGAGCATCATTAACTGCGATACAGAAACCACATTGCCAAGGGCCAGGCAGCATTTGTGATGAAGCCACCGCGGCCTCGACTGCGCGGACCCCGATCAGCTCTGCTGGTTAGGGCTCCCTGTAGCACACACACTACACCTCCCACGGCTCTCCCACAATGCACCGTGCACCGCTGCGGGGGGACCGGGCACCCACCCTAGGGCACTGCCTGACTTAATGCTGCAGCCCACAGCGGCTCCTGCCGCAGGCACGGGGCACCACGGACAGCGAGCGGGCCCGGGGGCAGCGCCGAGCCCCTGCTGATGGCAGGCCGAGGGGCAGCGCCGAGCCCCTGCCCACGCCGGGCCGAGGGGCAGCGCCGAGCCCCTGCCCACGCCGGGCCGAGGGGCAGCGCCGAGCCCCTGCCCACGCCGGGCCGGGGGGCAGCACTGCGTCGGTTAACCGGCGGGGAGAAGCAGCAGGCAGCGCGGAAAGCGCAGGTCGGAGGCACTAATGATGCACTGTGACAGGAATCTCGGGAGAAACAAGAAAGGCCCAAGACGGGACGGGCAGGGGCACTGCCTGTGCCTGCCCTGTGGGCGCCAGAGCCCACGGGACAGCGCCAGGCACAGGAGGGTGAAGCGGGGGGAACAGAACCCCCAGCCCGTCCCTGAGCGACGGCCACCCCCGCCAATCTGCACCAAGGCACAGCCCCACAGGCCAAGGCCTAAGCCAATAGGAAGGCCAAAGCGGGGAATAGGGCCGGGCCGCGCTGAGGCAGGCTGTGGCCCGCAGGGTCCGGAGTGGAGCGACCGAAAGGAAAAGAACAGACAAAAAATATGAAGTCCCCCGTGCCCAGGGTGTTGCATTTCCAGCCGCTTACCTCCCTTTCACCGTCACACCGCGCTTCCGTATGAGCTCGTCCAGAGACAGATCCGCCATCTTGTCGCGGCACCCAGCAGTAAGACGCAGCGAGCGAGACCCGGACCTGACATCACACCGCTTCCGCTGCCCGCCCCGCCTCCAGAAGTAAGACAGGCTCCGGCTCCGCCCGAGCGAGCGGCGCAGGGTGGGATGGGGAGGTCATCCCACAACCCCCAGCGGCGCTCGGGACTGTCATTTACATAGAATCCCTCTACGGCCACACAAATTTCGGCCCGGCGCAGAGGCTACACGGTGCAGAAGGGAAAGGATGGCGGGCAGAATTGTCAGAGCAAAGAGAATTTACTTATGCGTCATGGGGTGGCGGAAAGAGCTGCTCGCCCTGACCTACAGCGCTAACGCTTATGGTTCTGCCTACGGGGCGGGGCAATAGACGTTATGCCTTAAACTTATGAGTAAGGAAAATAACGACCCGGGGTGACGCCCGGGTCCTCACTGCCAATGTGAGATGAATTTTTGCGCGGGTACAGGTCGCCCCAGGGTGGCCCGCTTACTTCGCGGGATGCCCGGGAGCTGCGATTTGCCCGACCCCGTGCCCTGTGAGTTGTAAGAGCAGTGAAAGTGGGGTCTGTGGGCATGGGCGCGGCAGTCCCGTCCGAGGGACTTAGGATAGTGCCAGTGTCTGCGCCCCGCGTGGCTTGGGCTCGCTGTTTCGTACCACGCCGTCTGCCTGGGCTGGTCTTCACGAAGCTTGGGAACGCATCACCAAAACCGCCCTCATGTCTCATGTGTCTGCAGGAAGTGATTCCCTCTTTTGTGTGCGTGTGCTGTTGTGGGCGGAATTACGCCGTTTAGAATCAGTCAGGAGATCACCCTTCGGTGTAAGGGAAAAGCCATCTTGCACAAGCCTTGAGCAGAGGAGAGCTTTCCACCGTCACCTCCTGTCCTGCCCCGATTCCACTGGCTGTGGCATACCCGCAGGACAGTGACTGCATTTCGCGACCACCCGAAGTGCTGCTGGGCCTCCCTCAGAACGCCCTTGGCAGCGGAGCATACCCCCAGCGCCCTGCAGCGCCAGAGTTTGTTCCCGTTCTTGGAAGACACGTCACCAAAATGCAGTTTGGCTTCTGCCTACAGCTCTGCCCCTCCCCTGGCAGCTGCCAGGAGGATCACTTTATGAGGTTCTTACCTCCCCCCTAGCCGTCCTCTTCCTGCTGTCTCCCTGCCACGATGCTCTGAGCTGCAGTGACCCCTAGGCAGCGCAGCATGCACAGCAGCATCCACCGCATCACTGTGGACCTGCTGGCCCTCGGCATGCCCCATGAACGACCCACAGAGAGGAAGCGTGAGGTCATGTGGGAGGGAACTTCCCTTTGAGGAGCCTGTGTCCCAGCCTGCTAGTGCTGGTAGGGCGCTGTGAGAAGTAGAAAAATACCTTCACAACTGCAACAATGACCTGGGGAAGAGGCTGCACTGAAGCAGCTGAGTAGCACACGAGGAGCAGCAAGAGCAAAGGGATCTCCACATACCCGTCCCCAGCTCCTGCAGTGCCCTGTGGGCTCATCAAAGGGCCTGGAGGTATCATGTAGCACAGAGCTGGGTGACAAAGGCAGGGTGGAAAACAGGTGTCTAAGTGTTGGCTGGTTTATTGCTTGTCAGTAAACTAATTGGATTGAAATGTCACAACTCAAACCAGGTATTTTTTGCCCCAGGATGTCTGACATTCTTTTTTCAGGAGCTCTCTCCCAGGCCACTCATGACAAGCACCTGATGAGTGCTCTGCTCTCAGTGAAATACTTTGTGCTTCCCCACCAAGCTCCTCCTGGGCACATTTGGCTCCTAGGGCCTGGGAGCTGCCAACACCTGTGGTGCTGTCCTTGCTCCTTCCCTGTGCTAGTGGTGGGCTCGGCCGAGCAGAGCTTCCCCGGTCAGTGTTTGCCTCTGAAAAGGCAGCGGTCCCAGCAGCACAGTGTATCCCCTCGGGGCTCTCCTGGAATCTGGGATGCTTTTCTGAGCATTTTGGAATGAGAAAGCAGAAGTCTGTGCAGGTGTCTGTCAGACCACCCTTTGTATGCTGAGGTGAAAAGGGTGAGAGAGGGAAGGGGGAGTAGTTCAGTGAAGGCGTTTCAGGCACCCCTTGCCGGGTGTGACACACAACCCCATCAAGACCAATCTGTCTGAGGCTGGAGCCACCACTTTCCTTGTGCCCCGGGTTAGCAGGCTGGTTTTGCTTGCTGTGTCACACATTTGCCCTTGCAACTGTTCCTTCCCTCAACCATCCCAAACAATACAAGGTTTTGTCTGTGCTCAGCATCCAGCAGCAGCTCCTCAAGCCCCTTAGCCTTATTTTGTGTGCATGCCCTGGACTTAACCAGAACATTCCTTCCAGAGTTTAAGCCCAGGCGCCACATGGATAATCTGAGATTTTTTTGGCCTCTGGATCCAAGAGACTGTGACAATAATGGGCCCATAGGTGTTGTCTCAGGTCCACACTTGCCCTTCTCTGGCCTCTTGTCTCTTTCTCCCTCCTAAGTGAGCAGGGCTTTGGCATAGGATGGAGATCCGAACTGCAGTGCCTGAGTTCCTGGCCTGACTGTCCTGCATCATTTACCTTCTGAGTGAAAATGAGTTGGCTTTCCAGAGCATTGCAGCCAGGGATGCTGTGCCCATGCTGCCATCACAGGTTCTGCAATGCTGTCACATTTTGAGCTGGTGATGCCTTCCACCTGCCTGATACTAAGCCTGGGAGCAGGGATGAGGCCCTGCTAAGCCAGAGGGCTGTGGGGAAAGCAGTGACTGTGGTATGAAAGCTGAAGTAGAGAGAACTGCTGGAGCTGGAAACAGGTTCTTTGGACTGAAGGACCAAGAGATGTTGGGAAGAGGGCACAGCAGGGCACCAAACCAGGGAGCAAATCAGGAAAATTAGTGCTTGGGCAAGGATCACCTTTGGGGAAAAAGAAGACAAGCACTGAACTTGGCAGGGGTGAAAGGGCAGGAGAGCTGATCTTTTCCTCCCTGAAAACTCCCTTTTCACCTTTCTCTCCTCAGACAGTGAGATCTTTGCTCTGGCATCTGATGCCATGGTGAGAGTGCTAGTCCTCCCTCCTCACGTGGTTGGTTTCTTTCCTGATTAGAAGTGATTAGGCAGCCCTAAAGCCTGCAGAAATGTGACCAAGGGGAATGGAGACAAAGAGTCCATTCAAGATCTCTTAAATCCCTGGAGCAGTATTTAGAGAGCCCTGAGGAGTGAACTGAGGCAGATCTGCCCCAAAAGAACTTCCTTGTTCTTCTCTCTCCTGCTGTGTCCTTTGTTGTCAACATCTCCTCCATGTCATTCTCTGAAGCAGAGGTGCAAAGTGCCCGTGGGGCCTGGGAGAAGGTATTTGTGGATGCTGAGGAAAATGGGACAGCTGTGCTGGTCAGGTAAGGCAAGAGTCCATCCTGCTGCTGCCCCAGAGGGTTGGAGGAGGAGTAGCCAGAAGGACAGAGTTATCGTCTCAGAGCGTGACTTGGTGTTTTTCATGCAGGCCTTGCTGGGAGCGCTTTGATTTCCTGTGGTTTCTTGCACCTTAGGAAGGAAATGAAAAACAGGAGAGATCCACACAAAGAGAAGTAAAAGAAAAGGGGGAAGGGGGTGGGAAAGGAAGAATAGATGACAACAATTTTGTCACTCCATATGTGTAAGGTGAAGGAGAGAAGGTAGGAAGGAAGGAAGGAAGGGCGCAAAGAACACAGAGCTGGGATCTTCTCGGTGTGCTCAGTGACAGGACCATAGGTGATCAGCACAAACTGGAAGACAGGAAGTTCCCTCTGGACAGCAGGAGGTATTTTTTTCACTGTGAAGGGTGGCTGAGTACCCTCACAGGTTGCCCAGAGAGGTTGCAGAAACTCCATTACTGGAGATATTAATGTCTAGACATGGTCCTGAGCTTGATCTGGAGGTTTGGACCAGAAGTCCCTTCAAGTCCAACTGCTCTGTGACCATGAAATGCAGTCTGGCTTTTGCTATTGCTGTTTCATGTGACTAACTGCTTCACCCAGTGGAGCAAACTGCTCTTTCAGGAGCTTGACCAAGGTGACTGTAACTGATGCTTTGTAAAAGGCAATTTCTTTATGAGTGGCACTGGATTGTGTTGCCCTTGAATAAATGAAATGAGCAGTACTCACTACTCAGCCAACACTCCACCACAGGCAGTAAGAAAGCTATGCAATGGACTCTAGGAAAAGGTTAATGAA
The DNA here is from genome assembly GCF_026170545.1 of Melanerpes formicivorus. NCBI lineage: Eukaryota > Metazoa > Chordata > Aves > Piciformes > Picidae > Melanerpes > Melanerpes formicivorus. Next base: position 21,991,521 of record NW_027142360.1, read on the forward strand.
CAAACCCAGGGTTTCTTCATGAGAACACCCACCCAGAGCACAGAGGACATGTCTGCTGTCCAAAAGGTCTTTGGGAATATTGCACTGTCACACTAACCCCATGTGAACACACTCCCACTTCTTTGTGGATTTTACCTCCATCTAACACTGAGTCAACACTGGGGAGATGTTTACTTTAGAAGCAGCAGAACACATTCAGGATAGGTAGGCTTTAAGGTGGAGTGAGCAAAGGGAAGTGCCCTGGTGGGAAGGGGTGAAGGAGGGGACAGGCTGGTGCGGGCACAGGGGCTGTGCTCTGATGGGCAGGGCAAAGGAGATTCAAGCAAGAAATAATGGAGAGGAAAGAGGAGTCTGCTCTAAAAAAAGAAGGAAAGAAGGGCAATAAAGGCCTAGGACAAGGCCTGGAATATGAAGCCATATCTGTACCAATCAGTCCACAAACTAGAACAGCTCTCATTTCTCAACAGGATGTTTACTGAGCACCCAGACACCAAGTCCTACTTCACACACTTCAAAGGCATGGACTCTGCTGAAGAAATGAAGCAGTCGGATCAGGTCAGGGGCCATGGCAAGAAGGTTTTCACTGCCATCAATGACATGGTGCAACACCTGGACAACTCTGAGGCTTTTCTGGGGATATTGAATCCACTTGGCAAGAAACACGCGACTCAGCTGAAGATTGACCCCAAAAACTTTAGGGTGAGTCAGCAACCCTCTTCCCGGAGGGGGTAACTGTGATGGGAAGAAGTCTTCTCCTTGGAACTGAGTAGAACTGAGGAAAACAGGTTTCAGCATACATAAATAAATATATGCTTGAGAAGGTGGAGATGGTGGAACATAAGGTGGTTGATGGTGGAAAGTAGCAGGAATGAGACCTGGCATCTGTTGGGAAGAAAGTGGTGCAGCAGATGGGATGCAGGCAGGTCTGCTTAGATGGGAGCTGCAGAGCTACCCAGGAGTTGTAGTGAGTTTTCTCAGTGCAACAGGATTCCCAAGCTTGTCAGCTAATAACAAGACACAGAAAAGCAGCTCAACACTGGACTTCAGCCCTTGATGTCTATTTTAATCCAGTAACAGCAGCTGATCTTTTCTAGGACAAATCAATCAGCTGTTACTCAACAACAATGGGAACAACATTGCCACCATTAAACAAACCCCACATAGTAAGTGCAGAATCAAATGACTTGTCCAAGTCCACCTAAGTCCACCAGCAGAATGCATTTGTAACTCTTGTCTGCCTTACACAGCACAAAATGCAAGGGGAGGCAAAAGTCCCTCAGGCATCATGAAGGTGCTTTCCAAAGCAGTGGGCCAAATTGTCAGTCAGTGGGAGAAAACATGAAGATTTCTGCCTGCAGAGATCACAAGAAGACTTCTTCAGGGTGAAGAGGCCTGCAAACTGATAAATGCTACACAGAATAGGAGCTGCCATTTCAAAGCATGCCACCTACCTAGCAAAGGCAAACAAATCCCCCTTGCTCAGAGTGCTGGATAGCTAACGAGCAGGCAAGATTAGGAATAGGATCATGCCATCATTAAGGTTGGGAAAGACCTTTAAGATCATGGTGCCCAACTGTAACCCAGCTACCATGACCACTAAACCATATCCTGAGGTGCCACATCTATGTGCTTTTTGAACACTCCAGGGATAGTGACTCCACTATTTCCCTTGGGCAGGGGCAGCAATAAACTTATCCCCCAAGCTATATATTCCATAAGGTGTCCAACATGGGGCTCCTCATGGCCTCTAAACATTTGGGGCAGCCTGATGCCAGGAGAAGCATTGCAGTAGATGAGGAGTGTACAAGATGGTCCTGTACAGCCATCTGTGACAGGTGAAGTCCACATGAACTAGGTAAAGGGCAATTAAATCCCCAGCATCAGTAACTGTCATGTTGTGAATTTTATAACCCATCTGATTGTCCAGGACCTGTTCCAAGCTCTGCATGCTATATGCTGCTGGGTTGCTCTTCTGCCCCTTTCCACCCTCCAAGAACTCCAGCTGACAGTATCTGTTCTTATGCCTCTAATGCAGGGAAAAGTTCACGCTGGCAGTTTCTTCCCTTCTTGTTTAGATTATCTGTGACATTATCTTGCAACTGATGGAGGAGAAATTTGGTGCAGACTGCAAATCTTCCTTTGAGAAAGTAACCAATGAAATCTGCACTCACCTGAACAATGTCTACAAAGAAGAGGGTTGGTGAAGGTCTGCAGCCTCCAGGCTCTTCAAACATCTCACCAGCACTGATTTGCTGCTTTGGGGCCTCCAGCCACAGTTGGAAGAATGAAGAAGTAAAAAAAAACAGAACCCCCCTAACACAGTGTAGATACTGATGGTAATAATTGCCTTAGCAAACTGAGTTTCTTCAGCTAAATAAAACTCACAGGTATGTCAAAGCCAGCCAACAAATCCTGATGTGCTCTGCAGCTTTGGTGCTCCAGATGGGTCCCTCTGGTCACCGTCCTTGAAGACTACATTGCAATATGGTGACTTTCAGCTTGATGTTCCTGAAAGACTTGCTCCTTCCAGCAGCACCGGCCCAGAGAGACACCAGCAGCTCTTAAGCTCAGCAACCACCTCTCCATCCTCATGAATGATGAGTAGGAGACTATTTGGAAGCATCTCCAGGAATGGCTGTTGTTTTGTATTTGAACTAAAACCCTGGGGGGAGTGGTGTATAGGAGACTAATGTCTGAGAAAGACACAGGGGACACCCTGGCCTGCACGAGCCCCTGGAATTCCCTTACCCTGGCAGAGGTTTCTCGGAGCAGCTTTCAGCACCAGGGGTGACAAGGAGTGTGGCCACCACTGGGTCCCTCTGGGCAGGGAGGAACATCTTCAGTGCATGGATTTCACAGTGCTGCTCCCAGGGAATTGCTCTGACCACATACCCAGGAGAGGGCACCAGTGCTGAGCTTATTAGCTCCTGTGCCACTCAGAATGCATCCAGCTGAGGGAGGCTGCTGCCTTGCTGACTGGATTTCTGCAGGGCTGCCCTCATCCTCTCCTGTCCATGGCCTGAGCCTCCCTTGAGCAGTAACCAGGTCCCCAAACATTTAATTGCTTTTCCTTGCATTCCTTAGAGATGGTGAAATAATCAGCTAACAATTGCAGGTAATCACAGGGCCTCTTGCTTCAGTGTAACCCAATAAACAGAGAGAGCAGTGGTGTCCTCTCATTTGTAGCAGGCAGAAGGCACTCAGTAGGCACAGCAGTGGTAGCTGGTTACAGTGCAAGGTTACTGGTGGTGCTGGGGGGCTTACAGAAATGAGCTTGAGCTCATGCCAAGGTGCCCAGCATGCTGCAGCAATCAGGCTCCTTGGGTAATGGGAAGCATTTCACTTGACCACAAGACAACAATGTCACAAATAGCTAAAAATGCAGAATGCTTCTTTGTTCAGGGTGTAGTTTTCCTCACCCATCCCATTTGCTTGGCAAAACTGCTGAAATCCCAAAGTCCAGAAGATGAACTCTTGCTGGAGGGGGAGGAGGGTGGGGCAGGCTTCTTGGATGTGGCATTTTAGTCAGCTTGGGGGAAGAAGGGCAGTGCGCTGCACAGCACTGGTGAGTACTGCAAGGAAAGAACAAGGCTTGTAAAAAAGGATTTGTAATCTCCACTGCCTTTGAGGGATGACAAGCAGGTGACACTTTGAAAAGCTTCAAATGGTTCCCCCCTTTTTATTTACTTGCCTTAATTTGCCATGATGGTTGTTAGCTGTCATTGCCATAGACATCCATAGCCATGCATCAGTACAGGCTGGAGGCTCTCTGTCAGAGAGCAGCTCTGGGGAAAGGGACCTGGCAGTCCTGGTGGGCAGCAGGATGACCATGAGCCAGTAATGTGCCCTTGTGGCCAAGAAGGCCAATGGCATCCTGGGGTGCATCAAGTGTGGCAAGTAGGGCGAGGGAGGGTCTCCTCCTCCTCTACTCTGCCCTGGTGAGGCCACATCTGGACTACTGTGTCCAGTTCTGGGCTCCCTGTTTGAAGGACAGGGACTGCTAGAGAGGGTACAGAAAAGGACTACAAAGTTGATTAGGGGACTGGAGTAGCTCTCTTATGAGGAAAGACAGAGAATTTGGTCTTTTTAGTCTGGGGAAGAGAAAACTGAGGGGGAATCTTATAAATGCTTGTAAATACTTACAGGATTCTTTTATCAGTGGTGCCCAGTAACAGGACTCTTGCTGAAACTGTTCAGTGAAGTGAACATTTGCCCCAGTAATGACTTACATTCAGATTATTTCAGCAGGAAGCCAGAGGCAAGACACTTTCTTGCTGTTTAACACCAGTGTGGTACTTGGGTACTACGAAGCTCACCAGCCCACAACCCCCATAAATAAGGGAAAGCCCAAACCCAATCAGCTTTTCATAATTAAATTTAAGAGCTATTTGTAAAACCAATGGCACATTACCCAAAGTAGCTAGTAAGGAGTCTAAGCAGTGTGTTTTGTATACAGACTCTCTGCTGCCCTCCACCCCTACCCTTTTTATAACACAAAACTTCTTGCTAGTGGCTGCAAGGGGAGATAGGTTCTTAGTATTTCTTGTATATTTTTGTTGTGGAAAGGAATTTCAGAGGAGTTAGCAACCCCCTCACTGGCACTTCTGCCATGCAAAATGTATGTTCACCACCTTTTGTCACACCAGTAGGGTGCCATTAACAAAGGTGTGACAATAGAAGTGAGCAAGCACTTGCACAGTGCACACCTACCAGAAGGGCAAACACTGCTAACTCGCATTCATCACGCTGCTGGGCCACACAGGGAATCCTTCAAACAGTCCCAGGAAGGAAACTCCTGTCCAGATTTCAAATAGGTAAATAAAAGAAGTGTTAAGTAGTTACCTATCATTGTCACAGGATTTCTCTAGGAGTTTAAGATGACATGAATTCAAAGGGGAGTGTGTGTGCTGGGTTAGACACAAGTCTCTGCTGGGATGCAAAGGTCCTGTTCCAGCTTTCACTGACAACCAAAATACTGCTAGTTTATCTCCTGTAGTGTAATTATCACTCATGCCTTCTGACCAGACTGAAGAGGCTACAGAATGGACACTGAGGTAAAACACAGGGTCAATTTCAAGTGCTTAGCCACCCTGCAGAGGCATTGTTCCATGGGAGATACGGATACTAGAGAGGCTGCAGAACCTGCCAAGAAATCCTGACATTGTTCTTGAACAACAACATTAAGTAACTCAGTGCTGCTGTCTTAAGGATGGGAATTTACCAATCTCTAAATCCTTCTGTGTGGGGCATGGGGCATAGCTGAGGAATTCACATGCTCCAAAGCACCTTCAGCCTGACAGAAGTGACAGCAGTTCCCAACAGGAAATACTGCCTTTTGAAGTGGACGTCGTTAAGGAGTTAGTAGTTGTGCCATGATGATGATTCCACAGGTTTTGGGCTTTGAAGCTTGAGGGTAGATTTAGATTAGAAATTAGGAAGAAATTCTTTACAGTGAGGGTGGTGAGACACTGGAACACGTTGCCCAGGGAGGTAATGAATGTCCCCTCCCTGCAGGTGTTCAGGGACAGGTTGGATGAGGCTTTGAGCAACGTGATCCAGAGGCAGGTGTCCCTGCCAATGCCAGGGAGGTTGGAACCAGATGATCTTTTATGGTCCCTTCCAACCCAAACCATTCTACTAATAAGACCTTAGGATGGTCAGAACTGTAATCACAAAGACTACTTCCCCTAGAGAGTATCTGTATGTTAAAAGGTCCAATAATCAGATGGTTTTAAATGACTGACTGCTAAGTAGCCAGCTGCTGAGAGCAGTGTATCCCTGTGAAGTTATTGGACAACCTGGTTGCCTTTTCCATTGTTTATTTTTCTCAGTTGTTGTTTGTTGCTGCTGGTTTTTTCGTTTGTTCTCCATACAGTTAAGGATGCACCCCCCAAGAAAAAGCAGAAAAGAGTCCTTATGGAAAAAAAACCCAAATATATTGAACACATACCAATCAAATGGTACAGATATGGGACTGGCTTTGATTTCAAAATTTAAGTAGGAATAAAAAAAAAAGGATGTAATGCAACAGCTGTTCAGCTTCCAAGTCTAAAGAGGCACTGTGAAAAGACATTTCCGCTCTCTCCAGCACACCGTCTCCCCTAAATGCTCCCGCTGCAATCAACTGCTAGGTTCCCAAACCAAACAAATCACTGGGAACATAACCTTAGCATAAAAGTCCATATCCATCCACCCACCCTCTTACAAAATAAACAAAAAAAAAAGAGAAAAGCAAACAACCAAAAGTAACTTTTCCCCCAAAAGACAACCTTTCAATGCTGCTGTTCTGACCCGAGCAGAATTGGAGAGTTTATAAAGGTTCAAAAGCACCCAAGGCAAGAAGTACAATAGAATTTGTTCACTAACTTGTATTGGAAAGGAGATTAAAAACATTGAGATCTGCAACTTGGTACATAAAACTGCTGTCCTGAATAAAGAGAAATCTTTCAGAAAAGTTTTACAACTTGGTGGAAGTCCAGGACCCAGCTTTAGGCATCATTAATTGATGGGGTTTAATTCTGACTTGGTTATAACCACTTTTATATACTGTACATCTACCCTATAGTTGGATCAGTGTCTGGAACTGCTCACTGGTGTCCCTTTGAACAACTGTAAACTAAACCATAGTATGCAACTCCATAGGAAGCTAGAGATCAGGTGAATATACAGCCAGTTATATCTCCCCTGCTTCACGCTCTTCCGAGCTCCTGGGCTCTTCCGACCGGCCGTTGGCGCTCTCGTAGGAGCGCTTCCTGTCCCTGAAGTCCCGCGGTGACCTCTCCCGGGAGCTCCGATCTTTATCCCGGGACGTTCTGTCACGGTCTCTTGAACGCTCTTTGTCTCGGGAAGATCTTTCTTTTGAGGATCTGGAATGTGAGAAGCCAAGTTAGTTAGGAGTCTGCAGCAATCAAACAACATTTGGGGGCTTTAGTTTCTTCTTTTTCCCATGCAGCTTTACGACTATGTAAGTAAAGTATAGGAGAAGACATCAGGAATCATTCTGCTCTTCTCCCTCTATTTCAAATGTCAACAGGCAAATATTGCTAGGGGCAGAATTTAATCCACATTTATTATGGAGCCTAGACTAAGGTCAATGTGTTTCACCCAATCTCTTTTTCAACCTCTGCCCCCAAGAGTGTGTTAACAGAGGTTTAGTTGGAATTTCTCGGCTGTATTCTGTAGCTTGAGAAGAATGTTTAGCTTCTCTCAGATCTATAAATTCCAAACGTTAAAAACATGTGTTAAAACAAGGGAGTTTGATTTCAAGCAGGGAGAAATGAACTTGCACAATTCTGGAATGAGATTATTACATGACAAAGACAAACCAAAACTGGAATCTGTGCTACTGTTAGGTTTTGTTAGAAGAATTATCCCCTGTGTCAATCTGCAACGTTGAGGTGATGCTGGTTTGAGACATTTCCCTCTGATACAAGGCATTCCCAAAGCAACTGTTAAACAACCTGGTTTTAAATTAAGTGAGCTACCTGTACTTGGATTGGACAGTCTCCTCTCTATTCTCTCTCAGAGTGCTCCTAAGCCTGTTGTTGAAAATCATCACATTTTTGTTGTAAGATGTACTGCAGTCATAAACCATTCTGACACACACCTGCACACAAAAACCTAACAGCATGCTCTAAAGCTAGCCACTAATTCTAGTCCAAAAATCTGGTGTACTGGGTGGCAAGACTGTACCCCTCTCTACTTGCAGCAAGTTACTGTCATCACCTCAAAGCTTCAAAACACAGCCTGCACAGTGCTCCTGAACCAATTTCACTGTATAAGCTTACAAAGAAATGACAATCCACTTTACTTCCTCAGATGGAAAGATTCCTTTCCCTACAATGCAGTGTTTTGCACCACTTAGCACTTGCAAACACTGAGATCCACAGGCACTACTCCCATTCCACAAAGTAGGTCAGATAAGAAGGGGAGCTACACACCCAAGTAAGTTAATACTGGAGTTTGCCCAGCTGTTTAGAATAAACCAAACCAGGTTGGAAGAGACCTTCCAACCCATCAACCAATCCAACCCACCTAAACAAACTAACCCATGGCACCGAGCACCCCATCAAGACTCCTCCTGAACACCTCCAATGATGGCGACTCCACCACCTCCCCAGGCAGCCCATTCCAATGGGCAATCACTCTCTCTGTATAGAACTTCTTCCTAACATCCAACATTCCTAACATTCACAGCTGTTTTATGCTGCAAGTCCCCTGTAGAAGCAACAATCTTCCAAATTGTTTAACTCAAGCTAATTCTAGTCATTAATCCTAGAACAGATAGCTAGGATGTGATGCCATCCATATGAGGGTTGGACTAGATGATCTTTGGAGGTCACCTCCAACCCAACCCATTCTAGGATTGGTATCTTTGGCTTTTCATTCAATGCATTTTTGGAGCAATTTAAGATGCATTTGCCCAGCCTTTCCATCTCCCTCCAGGTGAGTTTCTAATCAGCTGACAAGAAGGAAGACTGGGTTTAATGAAATCACGAGAGAGTGATGTCTAGACTTCACACAATTGCCACAGCAAGCAGTACTGCTACTAGAACACTTAGAAATAAACCACCATTCCTGCCTTTCTCAAGGTGCAGCCTTCAAAAGCAGAGCCTCTACTAGACTAACATTATCTAGAAGACTTGGAAAGCACGACTTCCTGGCTAAAATTCTTCAGCAGAAACCAACCATTTCACCAGGTATGCAGGCAGCATCCACATGATGATGTTTACCAACTATGAATCATGTTGTGATACTGGCTCCAAACCAGTATGTGTCTGCCTGCATTGGGTCTGAGGACACACAAAAGAAAGCCCCAACCTGTAAGCAGCCTTGGACAAAAATCCTAGAGTAGTCTTAGCAGTCTGGGAAAATCCTTGAGCAGCCAGCCAGATCTAGGCAAGCAGGGGAAAATGGAGCTACAGTCTCAAACCTTCCAAGAGGTAAGATATGTCTGACTAAATGGGCTTGTGTTCCCCTCAGCTCTTTCAAAAGGAGGAAAAAAAAACAACTAAAAAATAGAAAGTGAAGTCTGCACTTTTCTAGCACAGCAGAGAACGAGCACAGGGCTAGAAAATCCTGTTGTCAGTCAGGATCTGAAGGGTATTTTTAAAAAGGAAAAATCATCCAAATGCGAAGAGTGGGATCTGTCTCACGCAGCTTTAAGTGTCTGCAGTGTAGACATCCAAGCTAGTCAGCCAGATTTCCTTAACGGTCAGCAGAAGACAGAGAGACTTTAAGGCATGACTTGTCTCACCTTAAAATGGACAAAGTGATGTTAGATGAGTCTGTAATGAGACTCATGGGATTTACATCAGACCTACTCATCTAAAGCCAGGTGAACTGAATCCCTATCCTGTGACTTCAGCCACTCTATTTATGCATACAATGTCCACAGAGGAGTGCAGCAGCTCTTGCCACACGAATTCCTGTAAGTGGGCTCAAGCATACTGACACAATCATCTCTCAGTTTACCCACACTTAGGTCTGCTTTCATGAGTGAGCTCATCATTGAGCATGCATCTCAATATCTACCTGCAGATACTCACTTTCTCACTGCACTGGTTAGGCCACACCTCGAGTACTGTGGCCACTTATGGGCCCCCCAGTTTAGGAAGGAGGTTGACTTGCTGGAACGAGTCCACAGAAGGGTAATGAAGTTGGTGAGGGGTTTGGAACACAAGCCCTATGAGGAGAGGCTGAGGGACCTGGGGTTGCTTAGCCTGGAGAGGAGGAGACTCAGGGGTGACCTTATTACTCTCTACAACTACCTGAAGGGAGGTTGTAGACAGGTGGATGATGGTCTCTTCTCCCAGGCAGCCAGTGCCAGAACAAGAGGACACAGTCTCAGGCTGTGCCAGGGGAGGTTTAGGCTGGATGTTAGGAAGAAGTTCTATACAGAGAGAGTGATTGCCCATTGGAATGGGCTGCCTGGGGAGGTGGTGGAGTCACCATCATTGGAGGTGTTCAGGAGACTTGATGGGGTGCTTGGTGCCACGGGTTAGTTGTTTAGGTGGGTTGGATTGGTTGATAGGTTGGACACGATGATCTTGAAGGTCTCTTCCAACCTGGTTTATTCTATGTATTCTATTCTATGTAATCTATATTAAGAACAACACATTATGTATTTTTATTTCTAATGAGATGAAAAATTATTTTTGTTACTTGAAAATTACAGCTAACTGTGAGAAAAAGCACGACTTCATTTAGACCTGTTCTTGATAAGACAGTAACCCAAGCTTGAGCTGATGTATCACTCCTATTACCTTAGGCACATTGCTGTTACTACCAGATAGATTTCCATCATCTTAAGAAACATTTCTACCATTGCCAGATACTTTGTATGCATTCAAGTTGTGCCCACAGAATGTGGAAGTCTGCTCCTTATCTTGAAATGAGATCCCAGGCATTAGAGATTTACATCTATTCACTTGCTCACAGAGTGACTGATGATACAGATTGAAGAAATCACATCTGTCAGACAAATCTATACAGGTGCAGTACTTCTCAGCTAGAGCACATAGTAAACATCCCTTTACTTTCAGAATGAAGTAAGCAAGAGGTGGGAGCTTTTCAGTTTATGTGAAAGGCTCTTTAGAAAATACTTTCTGAAGAAGAGTAGACATCAGGACTGGAAGGAAGCAGAGTTTGCTGCAAACAGGACTCAATGCACGTTTGCCTGTGATAATGTTGTGATACAGAGCAAAATGGGGAAATTACTTCCAGTAAGGAATCTAATTGTCTGGTGTGCCTGCATGTTGAAGCCATAATGGATATGATGAGAACTGAAAAAAAATCCAGACACATAAACAGCTTTTACAGCAGGATTCAGCAGCCTCCAATAACTGTACTGTATGGTACTTGAAGTAAGCCATCATGCTGAAGGCTTTAATTTAACATAGAATGATGCAACTCTTTCCACTCAGCAACCACAACTCCAAGCTTCTCTTAAAGCCCTAGAATTAGTGGCACCACAGGCTGCTACTGCTGCAGATTTCAGCTATCTTTCTGTTGTTTTTGGTGCCACACTGCTCTTCCTGAGTTTGGCAAAAGCATCATTTCCCCAGATCTAAATTTGTTTGGTTATTCAAAACCTTCCTGAAGAAGTTACCTTGCTGGAGTGTTTCTATTCTTGGCTAGAATTCCTTGGGTAACTGTATGGTTTGAGCTTAAGGAAGTTTAAGCAAGGTTCAGACAAAACTTTAACTCAGGACGTTAAGAAATTCCCTGGATTAGAAAAAGAGTTCTTTGGAGAGTAAACCAGAATACATTTGAGCCTGTAAGATCAGGTTTATTTTGGACTCTAGCATCAAGAGTGCTATGGTATTCAACAGAAAGACTTCTCCCACCTTCATCTGAAAAGCAGCTCTAATGGCTAGAAAGATGTCTCTACAAAGGAGACACACCAAGCCTGGCTGCAGGTTCAGTAGCTGTCTTGGTCCCAGTGCAGCAAGGGCAGAGCCCTAACGATTCTTCAGTCTCTTGCAGACACACGTTTGAATTACCAAGCGGTACGTGTAAACTCCATTTAGTGTGACAACTCTCAGCATGCAGCTAGGGGAAGCCATTTACTGGTAGGCCACCACTTACCTCTTTTTGGAGCTGCGCTCTCGGCTTCTCTCCCTGGAACTGTGCCTGCTCCTATGGTGGCTGCGGCTCCGGCTGCGGCTGGCCGAGCGGGACCGGTGCCGGTGGCGCTTCTCACGGGACTTGGAGCGAGTCCTCCTCTTCCGCTCCCGGGAGGCTGAGCGAGACCGATGCCTGCGGCGGTCTCGGGACCTAGATCTAGGGACAGAAAGGACTTGAACCAGACACTGTCCTCACCTAGCTACTGCTTCAGCGTGCTGTGAGTGTTATGTGCTCTAGGCACGAGCAAATCCGTACAGCGCTCAGAGATACCGCATGGTCCTCTCACAGACAGAGAGGTGAAAGCCGAATCAGAAAACTCCTTTGTGACTAGCGCAATTTTAAGTTAATTCATGACTCTCTATATATGCTTACAGCAGAGCCAACTCAAGCTTCTGAAAAGAATTAAAAATATGAAAAAATAAAGCATCAAAAATCTGCTTGGAAGTTTTATCAAGCAAAGTTGTTGAACTTCATGACGCAGTGGCAGAGATCATCTCCCAGACTGAGGTTCTGAGAAAAGAGGGCTGTATCCTTCCCCATAATAAGTTAAACAAGAACATAAAACCACAATGAAACTAGTCTGGAAGGTTCTAAACACTACCCAAAGTCTTTTTTATTTTTAATAAAAGAAGAAGGAAATCCCTTTGCAGTAATACCTTTAACTGTGCAGGCCAGGAAAAACCCTCCTCTATTATTGTATTTATGGGTCATCTGATGAGAGTTAACCTGGTGGTTGGAATTTTAAACACATGGGTTTTCACCCAAGGGTATTAACCATCTAAAACCATGGGGTTTCACCAGATGGTATTAACCACAAGCTCATTGAAGAAAGAGCAATTCTCTGTGTTCCAAGTGTTATTTGGGGCAAAAAGGTGCCTTGTAGTAGCCACAAAATAGATGCACACGTGGAAACTCGGTAGCAAGGTGATAAAACTCTCTATGAGCACACAGGGAGTAACTGCTTTGTGTGTAAACAGGGACACCTTAAAGTAACAGCACCAGAGAAAGTTAAGACAGTTTCAGGTTGTGAGAGGCTGGCTTCGCTGATGGTGTTCCTTGTCTGCAGATTTACCTACCTTTTGGCATGCTTGCTGTGGGATCTGGACCTGGAATCAATGGAAAAGAGTAAATCAATTTCTTTGACAGAATCTTATCATCAAATAAAAGTATAATTTAATAATATAAACCAGACTACTTGACCTGCTATTGTATTTCTCATTTTACCATATATTATTTAAAGGTCTTTCATTTGATCTTAACATTCTTGTAACATGTTTACCAGGAAACACAACCTTTTGACAACTGGTTTGTGTTTGCTGGGTTTTTCTTTGTCTGTTTTTGAGCTCACCATACCACAACCCCACCTCCAAAAATCTCATCTTTTTCTGTATTCCCAGCCCTCCCACAGAAAAACCTTATAGTTTAAGACTCTCATTTCTTGTCAGGCATTTATTATCAGCCAGCAACACAATTCAAAAGTTGACATTGTTAACCTCTGAAGCTAACATGTCAAGACAACTGCAGTTCAGATTCCATTCCACTCTGGCTCCCCAAGGCCTGGAAGCAAGTATTTCATAGAACCAGTAAGTTCTTTCCTCAGTCATAGATTCAACTACTTCCAGTAAGGAAAATTTCTATATCTACAAAGAAGACATCTAACAGGTGTTACAGATTCACATGTGTAAGCTCACATCTCTCAGGTCTCAAGACAAGGTCTGTAGCTGAAAGTCATCTTATTTAAAGACCATTTGTTCAAACACGTTGGGACACTTCTGTCTGTACCTTTAAAAGGGTTTCTATGAAAACAGTTCAGATTAAGAGTTAGACATGACATTCACTCTGAATCCTTGTACATTCCCAAAGAATGCAGACTCCTGTGATTCTGCATACTCAAAAATATTTATGAACTACATCATAGTGTTCCCATTATGGCAATTAAAACAGATCCCTACCTTCTTAGTTTCTCCCTTTCTTCTCTTTCCCTCTCCTCTCTACGTTTCAGACGTTCCTGATTTCGCTTCTCCTGCTTATCAGCCACAATCCTCTAAAAGCAAAGGAAAATGTTCATTCAGTTACATTCCAACACTTTTCAGATGAAGCTGCTATAAAAATAACCTAGGCAGTTAATATTCAATCTTTCTCTAGTGTATATTCCCTTTTGCATATTATTCCCTCTCTCTTCCTCAGTACATATATTTCTTTTTCTCCAAGAAATAAAAGTTATTGCAGAAGAGCTGCAGCAAACAGAGGTGTTACATGAAGACCTGAAACATGTAGAGTGATCTTAACACACAAAGGGGAACTCAGAGCAGCAAGTCATGCCTTTAACGTGAAAGTTTCCATGCCAATCCTGTAATCTTTTGGTCACTGGGTAAAGGTAGAAAGGAATGAGAGCTGAGTCAATTGTTTCATTAACTCCTTCAGCTAGGCCATGACATAAAGCAATCCTTAAAGGACTTGGTTAGGCTGATAACCTAGTTTCCAGGCTACTTTTTTCTGTAATGTGAACATGAGACATGTAATTAGAGAGGATGCTTCAGCTGATAGCCCCCAAGTTGAACTCCCTACTACTGGGGACAAGGCACGCTCAGTAGAGGGCCCTCAGATGTGGAACTCACAACTGGAGGTCTGGCCAAACCCAAGTCTCGCCACCTTCTGGACATGATGCAAGAAATTCAACTCTTTGTAAAGACCTTCTTCTGAGATGTGGAATTGCCCCAGCAGCATCTTGATTAGATCTCTGAGGAGAGCTCTGAGGAAGGAGGGGATAGTTATTGTTTTCTTTTTCTGTTAGTGAAGTACTTGAAAAGATTATCTTACTGATGCTTTGGGAATGTGAAATAATTACCCATGCACTCCCCCCCACCCCAATGGTGTAAAGAAGCACTTATTTCAACCCTCTATGGCAAGTTGTATCTACACTGCCTTGTACAGTAACAGTGATTTAACTTCAAGCAAGGTTTCTTGTTGAAGTGACTCTTTGCATAATTTCATGGAGGTATGAGAAGAAGCAGACATGATTTATTCTAGGCATCTAAGGTTTATGTTACAGCAGCTATATTTAGGAGCTGAAATTGTCAATACAGTCAAGCAAAAGAGTTGGGCTTTCCAAAGGGTAAGTCACAGTATCCATGCAAGACAGCTGGAATATAAACCAAGCTTCAAACCAAGACTCAAACCCAGCAGCAACATAATTGTCTTTATGTGACTTATACAGTTAAATGCTTAATTGAGCCTTGCACTCTGTAATTTGCACATTAAGATCATAAATGGCATCAGTGTCCAAATCCATCCTCTTGAACACCAAAAGTCTAGAATATAATTCCAGTAAGTCTTTCTTCCAGCTCCTGATTTCTGGTCACAGCAGTGTTTAGGATAATATTCCAACTGGATTTCAAATCTTCACGCCACAGAGAGCATGCAACCCCCCTGCAACTATTACTTCAATAGCTACCCTGGCTTCAAGAGGCAGATATTTTTGTATTCTACAACCTTCAGTTGTTAGAACTTATTTACTTCATCTACTGTCTGTTAGGCTTAAAATCCTTCAAAAATTACTTAACAAAAAGAACCTTCTTGAAATGTTAGGATGGAAGTCATCTCCTAATCTTTGTCTGGACAAAATGGACAGACTGAGTTTTAATCTTTAGCCATACAACAGGCTGTCTGAGCTCCAAGCACTCCTTACATAGTGGTTCCAAAAGCAAGCATTTCAACCCCAGCTCTATTTGTATTTTATCCTAATTAAATAAAATATGACTCATTTAGGCCTGCTACAGGTTCTTGTATTTTCAAGAGTCTCATTATTACTTTTAGGTAACCAACTGGCTAAAAGTAAAGTTCATTTGGCTACCTCCTATGACTGCTAAATATCTTCCACCATCACTGTCCTTCAAAACACAGTTCTCTATTTTACAAGGAGAATCATGCTCCTTGTTCCCAAGAGGCACTACTCTGAGTATGCTTTACATACTCAGTGCAAAAGAGGTCATCTTACAAACTATGCAGGTAATTGATATTAGAACATTTAGTGTTTTGTAGAGTAACAATATCTCATATTTTCAGTAATATAAAAAGCCCCCCAAACCCCACCAAGACCTGCATGCCTTGGAAACAAAAACTTCCATTAAGGTTGCCTGGCAAATAATCAGGCAGGACCACACACATACACACACACACACAGAGGAAGATGCCACAAAGTAAAGAATGCTTTACCCGGAGTTCCTCAAGCTTCTCTCTTATTTCAATAAATCCTAAGTGCAGTTTTCCTCCAAAGTGGTCAGCAAGTCGTCGGTCATTGTCATGAAGACCAAGATAAGCTGAGCACACTTCGCAAACCCGTAGCTTCTGCTGCTGAAAGCTGGAGGCAGGCATAGAATTCCTGTACACTTCCTAGAAAAATAAACCACAACTCCTCAAACAAATTTGCTGTTACTTCTGCATGCACACAAACAAAGGTAACACTTTACCAAAGACAGATACACTACGAGTCGGTATCTGAATTCAATGCACATGAGCAGACCCTCGAGTTAATTCACACCGTTCACAAATCAACTGTCTCGGTCAAACAGCAGGCATGTTCCTTACTTTGAAGATTGGACGTGTTCAAAAGGAGGATATCAGCAAGTGGTTTTGCACATTTAATGGGGTGATTATTAGCTTTACTTAAGATCAAAGTACTCAGAAAGACAACCATTTATTTTAATATGCAACAGTGACCACACGTTAAGACAACAATTACTCTGTTAACTCATGAAGACATTGTACCAGTTTTAATTCTGAAACCAACTTAAAACTGCACTGTTTTCCTGAAAAAATAATAGTATCTTGCAAACAGACAGCCAAAACTGCTGGCAAATCCTCTGGCACCATTACAGCAACTGCAGATGTCTGTTTCTGTAAATTTTAAGTATATTGGTGAAATACAGAATGGAAAAGCTCTTGGTAAGTTCTGCCATCTGAACATTACAGAAGGGACCATTTTTGACTTGCCTGACACAAGCCACTGACTACCTTTCAATGAAGACAGAGGTTCACTTCACTGAAGCTCTGCAGTATGAGCCACATCAGCACACCGTGAGGCACAACAGGGTTGCCACAGCAAGAGCCACAAGACCGAACGAGCTAAGTCAGGCCAGCAAACACAACACATCTGTGGTGTGCACAGATACACCTGGCCAGTACAGCTAAACAAATAAATGCATCATCTGTGGAAGCAAGTAGAATTTTAGTAGTACAGGAATGTATTCAAAAGGTAGAAACTGTAACTGTACAGGATGCCACAAAGCAAATTCTTCAGTTTTATATGAAGTGACAGCAGGTAAGACACCTTGGATTACACAGATGCCAACCAATTCAGTACCAAACTCTGTCCTCTCCATTCCACAAGCCTTACACAAGCAACTTACTTCTGCTTCTCTCTTCTTTACCCGAGCCTTCTCCACTTCATCCATTACTTTTTGAGATTCTTCCACATTCCCATCAGCTCCAAGTTGTTCTACTTTGGCCAGCAGTTTCCCAATTTCTTCATTCAACTCATGAACTCTTTCAGCCTTGAAGGACAAGGAAAGGTTTAACATAGGAAATGCTTTTAATGATGCAAAACAATCTGAACTACTACTGAGTCAGATGAAAAATCGGCATGATGCCATTAATAGAAACATACAGAGATAACTGCCACAGGTAAAAGTGAAACAGAATTTGCCTCATGTAGAAACACAGAGAGAGGCTGAGTTATCAAGTCCTATGTACCAACTTCAGAGTAGGATTTTGT
Organism: Melanerpes formicivorus; assembly: GCF_026170545.1. Taxonomy (NCBI): domain Eukaryota; kingdom Metazoa; phylum Chordata; class Aves; order Piciformes; family Picidae; genus Melanerpes; species Melanerpes formicivorus. Next base: position 22,008,922 of record NW_027142360.1, read on the forward strand.
CAAGGAACTTCCAAGTAATTCACACTGTTGTCTACCCCACATAGTCTTGTAAAATTACTATTTGTCCAACCATTTCCCCTAGCATGTGCATAAAAAACAGAAAGTTGTTGTTTTTTCAGTTAGAAGATCTAGAGGAAAGCCCATCAAATGTTGTTTACTTTGTGGATGAAGTTACTAACATTTCTGTTGCATAGTATCATGGAAAGTCAAGTTTCAAGAGCTCAAAAGTATCAGTGAGGTCTCTTCCCTGTGTTCTCTCTGTGCTTTAAAGGCAGTTTTGGGGAGGATAAAGGAACATGTCTTGCATTTCCCCTCCTCAGTATAAATTCTTAAGTTGGATAGTTTGCCAAACCCTTAAGTTGACTCCTTAGAAAACCAGGCCTTCATAGATACTTCAGTAACTAATTTTACATGCTTACTTTAGCTGCAACTTCAGCACTGATCTCTTCTTGGGTTTCTGCTAGTCTTTTCTTAGCCACTTCTGTTCTCCTGTCACAGTCTGCGATAAATGACTGCAGGTGGTCCATTGCCTAAAACATCAATAAGAACACTGATCAATCCTGTCAAGAACATGAGCATTTCATTAGCCTTAACACTGTCTGGGTTAAGACTTAACTTTTGTTTTTATTAGTGGAACTTCTGTAAAACAAGGATCTAGCACTTTGTGGTGACTAATCACATATTAATATGCATTTCAAAAAGCATATTCTACATGTTATCAGTTACATCTGTTTGCAGAAACTGGGAAGTGATTCTATTTGAAGTCTCCCCTAAGAAGCAAACATTTCTAACATGCATTAAAATTCTTCAAGTGATACTCAGGTTCACCTCACCCAGCCAATACATTTGGTAGTGTAACTTTTTTTTCACTAGGGTTTTAATCTGTTAAGCCTATTAACACCATCCCTCCAAACAACACTAAAAAAGCCCCCAGACTAATGGCCTAGGTGGGAGTTCACAACTGTATTACTCAAACTACGGCATACTGAGACATAAGATATGATTTGTTATCCCCAATACAAAATTGCTTTCTTCAATAAGCACAGAATTTAAGAGTCTCTTCAGCCTTAACAATAGCTTGCTATTTGATAACACTAAGACATCACTTGGGTTTATTATCATTTGTCCTGTGAAAGGCTGTTACACAGCTCTACCCAGAGATGACTACCTATTCAAATTAAACACCTGCATTATGTGACTCAGCCAAGGGTTTATCCTTCTAGAAAACTATTTTTCCCCAAAATTAACTTTCGATGCTCAATTTATCCACCTAGGTATGCAAACTATGCTTGCCCTCCACCCTCAAGCCAAAATACATACATCAAGCTCAAAGAAGAAATCTTGATCTTTGGATGCTATTTCATAGTCTGCCCTTAATGCCAGGTCATGCACCTTCAGACATTCTCCAAGGTCCATTCTCTGAAAAGAGACAGAGGGAAAGCGGTTTAACTTTTCAGAAGTGATAGAAGGAATGAAGTTACCACAATTTTCCTTAACAGTTAAATGTTCTGAAGCAGATTACCTCCTCTATAGGAAGGAAAGGACAGCTTAATAAAGCTGTGAAACAATACCAGTTCTGCAATAAACATGTATGAACCAAGAAAAACAACAGAATAAACATCTTATCACACTGGCCATTTGCATTACAAAATATTAATGTCCTGCAAAAACTGAAAACCTGAAGTGTGACATCCTATATTGAATTAGAACAGCTTGAGAGAATCAAGTTCCCTGCAAATGGCAATTAAATGGTCAAATGCTTGACTTAATCTGTTGAAATGTGCTCCAGTTGTAGGAATAGCTACGACCACAGCACCATTGTAAGTGCTGCTTAAAAACAGTGGAAGCCTTTCAAGTAAGAAAGCCAAAAATCAAATTGCTGCAAAACATTTTGTAGATGACTGAAGATGAGCTGAGTGTTGGACTATGTTCAAGAACTACAAAAGAAAAAAGTATAGACATTCTTCTTGTAATCTGAAGCTGTTCTGGAAAGGGCAGGAAGGAAGCAGCAACTCAAAAATGTTGGTAGGCTGCATGACTAGTCTTGCACACAACACCCTGAGAAGAATGCCCAGATTAGGTAACAAATACTAGTTAAAAAATGTAGATTTGCATAGCACACAGCATAAGGAGTTGTAATTCAATCTGTTCCCTGAAGGTTTGGTGATTAGACAATGTGCATAAGGTAAAAAGAAACCAAACAAACTTGCACAAATAGCAACAAAAAGTGACACAAAAAAATTAAACAGATTTGTAATGGAAACAAAATTGAACACCACCAAGGCACTGCCTCTGCAAAAGCACAGGCTGAACTATAATTGCTGATTCTTTTTTGTCACTTAAAACTAGCACAGCTTCAGTTAAGTCTGCTCTTGGCACTGCTCAATTAGTACTCAGAAAAACTAAGCCTTTTGTAACATTAAAAGCACACAATGAAAGTTGAACTCTGACGGAGAAAGCTGTTACTGTTGCAGCTTAACAATTCTAGAACCAAGCCTAAAATGATTCATTACCTGTGCCCTGAGTTTGGTAAATAAATGACAAGTGTGAGCAGAGAAACAACAAAAACAACAAAAACCCTAAATACTTGCATTTAAGTAGCAGTTCAAGCCTCACAAGTACAGTAAACCCCCCAAAATCTATTGCTAATAGATGTCCCAACAAATCCACTGAAGGGTTTTTATGGAAGTTGTTGCTTTATTTCCAATGGTAGAGACAGAAAACACATTGCTAAACTACAACATTTTGAACTTGAGAGTTTTTGAAATGCTTTCCAGCCACCATAAACCTGTTTTCTGGAAAACATTTGATTGCAACACAGAACATCTGACTTTCTTCAGCATTGCAAAGATCAGCTTTTCCTCTTGCAACTACATAGGAAGGACCTCATCAATTTTTGTTAACTAATGAAAATTCACACAGATCTTGAAGCTGAGCTCCACACATTTAAATAAACTGATAAAGGGAGTTTGAATAAACCAAACCAGGTTGGAAGAGACCTTCAAGATCATCGTGTCCAACCCATCAACCAATCCAACCCATCCAAACAACTAACCCATGACACCAAGCACCCCATCAAGTCTCCTCCTGAAAACCATGGCATACTTTCTGGATGGTACTTCACTACTAGAAAAGCAGTATGAAGAACATTTTAAATTACCTGAAAACTCAGACACTTAAAAATCCTCCTGAAAGCGTGAAAAGCTTGTGTGTATGCTCATTCATCACGTGTACTGATAAGGTAATTTAAGGTTAAACTCAAGGCCAGTCCCATTTTAAGTGAAGCACTCCAGTTCTAAGTGCACATATATGCCTGGTGACATGCTTGAATAGATCTGAATACAGTGACAAGAAGTCTAAGAGCATTCACTAGTGAATTAGACAAATTAGAACAACACTATCTCAATATGCAAATCTACATAGACTCTAAACAAATACATGAAATAAGCTGTCATCACACTCTAAAAAATCAGAATTTACCTGGAACTATCATGACACAGTTCAGCTGTGTTCTGTGCTTCTATTTGGCTTGGATTTGCCCTCAAGACAGCACATTTCCTGATTTCTTCTTACTGGGAATTGTAAACCCATAGCCTGGAAGGATGGTAATTACTCTGAGCCAGCATCACTACTGAAAAATTTTCTGTGCTCCCTTTACTACTGCACTGAGCTACCCCATGGTCAGAAAACTCTGCCTCTGCAACTGAGCACAATGTAGGTATTGGCTGAGTAATATATGCCTTTGCAAAGCAAAAACAGAAGCCATTTTTCAGCAGTGTACTGCTGTCCGAGTTGCCAGGCAGTCACAAAATCAGATGAGATGACAGTAGGTAGGGGGCAACGTAATAGTGGGTTTCAGTAGCTAGAATTTCTTACAGTAAGCTACTTCAGAAACTCTTAAATAACTTTGGTAATAGTAGAGGCAATTTGGGAGGTTAAGAAGGATGTCTTTTTGTTAGATGTCTCCATTAGAGGACGTGGAATTTTGGCTTGCCTTCCCCTCTTCAATGTAACAGAATGTGGCCTTATAAATACTCCTGTGGGCCAACAGACAGGGAGCAAGAACAGGCAGGCACAAGAGAAAAGAATTGTTTTCCATTTGCTTTGTTAAAGAAATTACACCATTGTTGGAAGTGCTCCTCAGCACAGCTTGTACTAGTTTGGGCTAATCCTTTTGAAAGCACCCTCACAGAAATATTACTACTAAATGTCTTTCTTAAAAGTTCTATTAGCAAACCCTAATGCAGAGAGACAGTAAAAAGAAATAAATTGAAACTCTTAAACCAGTTTGCTTATATGCAAAACCTGGCTAAAATTAATTTCTGCTGGTATAAATTATGCAACATCAGCCAAAGAAGATTAATCTGGGGGACAATCCATTACTGTCAAAAGTCTATGCTGGATCAGCCTATAATACAATTTGGCTCATATGGCTAGCTGCAAAGTAGACAGCAGATGGAAATAGACAGAAGATACAGTAAGACATTATTTTAGTTTTCCACTCATCCACCTTACGATTTAGTGCCAAGACATGCCTTCCCCTAGAGGCAATGGACAAGCACTGGGTAGTCAGTCATTTAAAGCCTGATCACATATGAAACAGAAGATGGTTTTGAGGGGGACTAATGTTCAGACATGGAGCTAATAATGGAGGTTTAAAAAGAATGCATAAACTTCTTTTTTCATTGTCAATTACACTGATTTCCAGACAGACTTATGCTACTTGAAGCGACTGGCAGAGGAGTCCTGGTAATTAAAGCCAATGAAGGTGAGAACATCCAAGTCCCCAGGCTAGACGTGACTAAAGCATACTGAGTATTTGAAGCCATGCTTTGGGGATTTTAGCAGTTACTGCACTTTAACCAAAGATTAAACCCAGAAAAAGCCCTATACATTTAGTGAATCTTTCTTAGAAGTGAAAGTGACTGCTGAGGATTAGTCCAGGTCTGTCAACCATACGCAAAGCAGGACATCAGGGCTCCTTTTGCTATTGCTGAGCTCTGCTTAAGAAACTGGTGCCTTCTACTGACAGCTTGCTAAAAATTTTCTATCATGCCTTTTTTAATGTCCCCATATTAGATGTGTAAAGATACCTGACTTCCCCAGAGCTAAGGTTTAGACAACTGGTCTTTCATCCTGAATAACCTCACGTTGAAACGACCTAATCCTCTTTGTCATCTCAGCCACAACACGGATAGAATGCCTTTGGTATTAATACAGAAATATAGATTGCATGCATTTAGTTTAACCACAACACACAGCTCTGCTTCAGTTGAATCACATACCAAAAATGAAAAAGAGAATCACATGAGTTAAGTATGAACAGACAAGAGCTGACCAGGGACACCTGGGCAACAGAATTAACGTGCAAAGTAAGGGTGCACTCTGTATCTGACTGGATTGGAGACTAAACTCTGATATGATGCTGTTTCTGGAACATGAAATTAAAGCAGTTTTCAGATCCTCAGCTACCTACAGCAAAACTCCCTGACACTTTTACAATTACTCCACATTCATTTGAGATCAGAAATTAGGTTACTGAATTTACTCTATATGGAGCACAAAAAGAGCACAGAAAAGCTAAAGCTACTTAAAACACAGAGGGCTGATGCTGAGCCAAGCATGACATAGTCGCATGCACTATCAACGCCTCTTAAAAACAGCACACACCTTTGAGAGGTTTTGGACAAATATACTCTGGGTGGTGTTTGCTGCAGACAATTTTTTCTAGCTATGAAAATACTCATAGCAAAGCAGTTCACATTCAGCAGCAGAAGGATTTGGTTTGTTTAGGAAGGTCTGACATTACTGGAAAAATTGGTATTGGAGGAACGACATCTCTCTTTTTGGTGGTGTACAGTAACAAGACAAGGAACAATGGATGCAAACTTGAACGTAAAAGGTTTCACCTAAACACGGTAAGAAACTTCTTTACAGTGAGGGTGACAGAGCACTGGAAGAGGCTGCCCAGGGAGGTTGGGGAATCTCCTCCTCTGGAGAGTCTCAAGACCCACTCGGATGCATTCCTATGTGGACTACCCTAGGTTATCCTTCTTTTGGCAGGCAGGGTGGACTCAATCTCTGGAGGTCCCTTCCAACCTCTAACATTCTCCCTTTATCAAATTGTCAAGGCAGCTACTGGGGTCTGAATGAGAACATCCTTGGTATTGATATTTCTCTTTATTTGTCTTTATACATCTCTTAGCTGAGATATTTCTTGTCATGGAACTCACTTTTTATCTGCAGCACCAACTTTGCTTCTAACAGATTTTTGGACACGTGATAAAGCCTGTCCTTCCTTGTAGGCAACACATGTTCAGAAGGGGTGACTTAATAAGAGGCTCAACATGACCTGGCAATGTGTGCTTGCAGCCCAGAAGGCAGAAGGTGCCCCGGCCCATGGCAGAGGGATTGGAACTACATGATCTTTATAGTCCTTTCCAACCCAAACCATTCTATGATATAGTAGTGATTTACATCCCCTAATTCCACTAGTGGTGTTAACCCTTGTGGGACTTTGCTAGTAGGAAACAAATACTGAGCTGAAGAGGCAAACATTTTAAAGTTAATATTGATGGCAACCACTGAAAAGTTCAGGTATCCTCAGAAAAGGAATAAAGATTAGTTCTCCTATTAACCATACTCTTGCTTTCTGAAGGCTTCAAGTCCTTAGAACAGATCTGCACTGAAAGACAAAGCTAGCTTCAGTCTTTCTTATTTCTAAACAAGGTATTTCAGTGTTTGCATAATATTTGGTCATATCGTTTGAGAATACACACACACACACACTACATAAACACTGAAATGAGATAACTGTACAGATTGTAACTACCCCCCCCCCCCCTTCATCCAGATTAATTAAACACACTTAAATGGGATATGGTACAATCAGTTCGCTTCCCAGGCACCAGTCAAAGAAATTGAGAACGTTTGGAGACACTGAGGTGATCACTTGCTAGGACAACAGAGCACTTCACAATTCATCCCCACTGGGCTGAAGGCTACGAACTGAGGTAGCTTATGCAAGCCTGATTTAATTTGATTTGCAAAGCTGAGGCAGTTCGCATGGTCAAATCAGTCCTGACCTGAAGAGCTGATACCCTTCCAGCAGAATATCTTCTTTTTGTAACCCTACAGCAAATAATAACACCACCAGACCTAAGTTTTAAGCAGGGAAATAGTTCTGCTGACCCAATGGGACTACCAGCAAATAAATCAACTCCAGATTCAAACACCTTACTAACATCTATCTGCAGATGTGTGAACTCTCCAAACTTGTCTTCCACAGTCAAAAGAGATCTAGACAGTACAGCCAGTGAGCCTAAACAGATTCAGCACACCCCAGAGGCACGTGAACTACATCTTTCTCTAGGTTCCACTGCCTAGATTTCTTCTGACTTCAGCACAAGCTTTGACACCTCTGCTGAAACCTAAATTTAGATGTCTTAATCTGGAGCTGAATTCCATCCCTAATAAGCTTAAAGTTAATCATGCATTAAAGTACATTGCTAAACCAAAATCTCAATCAATATGGTTTTAGTCAGTGAGAGTCCTGAAGAGCTGAGTGCAATAAATTCATGAGCACCTAAAGATATGTCTAACTGCAGGACTGAGCTGATAGACTGTACTTTGGAGTACAAAGTTCCTCCACAAATACACATAACTATAAAACCAAAGCTGATCTACTGAGCAGAAAAGAGTTTCTCAACAAAGGTCTGCACAAGCACATGCTGTATTTGTGAATTCATCAAGAGGGAAGCACAACCAAGCTAGTAAGAAAGCCAACCTGCTGCAGAAGTGTTGAACTGCTTGGGCTCTTCCAAGATAGCTAGTGGGTTACTATAAATATTCAGGACTTTATTACTTTTGACCCTACTACAGGGTATTTGCTTTAAATCTTTGTCATTTTCATTAGTGCTAAGCCATTCATTCAGAAACACACAGCCAGAAATAAAAGCGTTCTTACAGCACACAGCTCACGTTCAGAGAATGTTGCTTAATAGGTTTGTAGCACTACAGAAGAGTCACCTGACTCCTACCTATGCAGCTTCAGTCCTAATCTCCTAATATAGATAAATAAAAGCAAACATTTATCAATGCTAGTGAAAAAGAACTCAAAACCAAAGATTTGGGAAAAGCCCACAGGCCTCTTCCTCCTCAACTATCAATGAGATTTTTTTCCAAGAAAGTGTTAATCACCTAGGATAAAAAAAATAAATTAAACAATTTGCTAACTTTAGATGTTAAATTATCCAGGTCTTACCAGCCAGAGTTTACAAAGCCTTACTAATCCCTCATAAAATTTGCAACTTGAAATGAATGAATAAACTCTTATTAAACTGCTGACTTATACACGTGAACCACTGCCAAGTGATCACTATGAAAAAGCAGAGCATCAAAACATGAAAACACACCAATTAAAAGAACTCTTGTGAGAGGCAGTGTCAAAAGCAGGTTCTGAGAGCCACTGTTCTACAACCCTGAATACAACATCAATTCTGTGATCTTACCAGTTAGTTTACTATGTGCCTCCCACAAACTTCGAAACACATTTCAAACACAAAAGATGATCACAGAGCACAAGAGACTTGGAATTAAAAGTTAATACACTGAAACAGGATGCCACAATTTTTTCTTTGTTCACATTTTTGCTGCTGGGACTCATCATTCTACCCATGTCTTCCATGTAGCCCATTATTGTAGACAGGCAGAGGTTGGTCTCTTCTCCCAGGCAGCCAGCACCAGAATAAGAGAAGACAGTCTCAAGCTGTGCCAGGGGAGGTTTAGGCTGGAAGTTAGGAGGAAGTTTTACCCAGAGAGAGTGATTGCCCATTGGAATGGGCTGCCTGAGGAGGTGGTGGAGTCACCATCACTGGAGATGTTCAGGAGGAGACTTGATGGGGTGCTTGGTTGCATGGTTTAGTTGATTAGGTGGTGTTGGATGACAGGTTGGACACGATGATCTTGAAGGTCTCTTCCAACCTGGTCTGGTCTATTCTATGCTTCTCACTGCCTTTAGAGAAGGACTACCAAGAAATCTAACCCCACATTCTCCCTGTCTCTCCCTGAAAACTGACACAAAATCATCTGCGGGCACTGACACCCCTCTAATGGTTTAACTTAGAATTTTCAAGTCTACAAACCTACAAGCCTAGACAAACAAAAACGTGTCCCTGAATAAATTTAAACAAAACAGGAATGGAACCAACACCTCCTGGTATAAGTAGGAAAACAGTGAAGCTCATTAGAGACAACCATCAACAGTGGAAGACAGTTGCTGATACAGAATGAACTGCTCTGTTGGCAAGGCAGGCAGAAGGAAGTGTTTTCAAAATACAGCTAATTCTTACAACTTTACACTCCTAAGTAAAATATTTAGAGTTACTTTAAAGATAACTTATTATCCCTTCAAGTACAAACTACGCTTGAGGAAGCAAGACATAAAAAAGTGCAAAAGAAAGTTCAAAGCAGGAAGCTATGGCTTTGTGGCCAACCTAGACAATGGTGGTTTCCTAGTAATCCACATAGATCAGTGATGTTTGGACTTTCTTTTTTTCTGAAATGCTTCTAACATTCACCAAAACATAAAGGTCATAAAGAAACTTGAGGAAAACACCTACTGCAAGTGTTCCAGTGAAGTATAGAGGTAGCAAAGACTTCATAGAGAGGTATCAAAGACTTCATAGAGCATTCTTATAAACAAGCTCACACTGAATCTAACAGAAGAAGTGATAATGCATGAAGAAATCTGGACAACAAAGAGAAAATCTCCAGTCTACTAGGAAAAGAATACACACACTACTTTCACCAATACAATACTGCAGCCCGAGGAACAGGATTTTATTGTCAAGGGAAATCAATTCCTCAGAGTTTTGGGCGTCTGCTCATTAAGTTAAAAAACACACTAAATTAACAGAGCCTACAGATAATGGCTCACTTAGTTTTGTCTTGCATCATCTGTGAAAGTCCTCCTCTGAGTGCTTTTGAAAGACTGGGTGGATTGGAATATCACAGAAGCCTGCATCTTGCACATGGGGACAGTAATGTGCAGTTCAAAGAGCTGCACAGATTCCCTTGTGACAGAGACAATAAGAAAAGGCAACTCCTGTCCAGTATTTTACTGACAATCCAGTCAGTAAAGAGACTTAACCTCATAAAATGTTCCACAGAACTTACTCTTTCAGAAATGTCAGAGTCTGGACTTCTATTTAAAATAAATAAATCTTTGTTACCTACAGATACTAAACACAAAGATGCATCAAAATTTTCCTATCAAAGTTCTGGAGAAAACTCTACCCTGATTTTCCAACTCAAAGACAAACTGTTTAGTTACACCATGTGTTTCTTGCACTTTACAAAACTGCTATAAAAAAAGAAGGTCGACTGCTTGAGACCCAAGTCTAGGTAAACAGCAGAACATCACACGGGTCAGACAGTTCTTCAGCCAGTCCCTTTCCACTACTCCCACTAAAAGAATACTCTAGTCATTGTTTTTCTGGATCCAGAATTGCATTGTGCACCATAGTGAGGAAGACAAAACCAGACTGATGTTCATTGAATAAGCAGTTTAGTTTAGTACTCCAAAAGCAGCAGCAGCAGCATTCAGTATGATGCAGGTGAGAACTTTCTGTGAGGACCTAAATTGGGTAAGCAAGACCAACCTAGGTCCTTAGTCTGCAATGTAAGAGGCTTTATTACAGGATACCTATGACTTTTAGAGTTTCAAAGAGAAACATCTTACTTGCTGAAGACAGCCATTCAAGGAATCTTTGCTTACAGAAATGAGACCACAATGAAAAGCTGATAAATAAATCTTTTGCCAGCATTTTCTTGTGGATTTGACCAATGACTTTGTACATTTTCCCAGCACACTGTTAATGTCCTGTACCTTTCCCCAGTCATGAGCTATATTCCTCAATCACACAACCAAACCACTGGACAACAGATGTGTGAAGAGGAACACATTCTCCTGCCTTTTCCCCCATTATGTTTGGAAAATAATGTACAGAACAGTTAAAAATAAAACCATGTATGCACTGATACACAAAGCATTGCTACTTGCTATTTTTTTGGTTACTTACAAAAAAGTGACTTGAAAGAAAGGAATTATGTGGGGTGGGAAGAGAAAACCCTGTCTTTAAGAATAGAAAAAACCAACCCAACATTTGGGAAGCCACAAGACTTATGAAGCAGCTCAAGTACTGGGCCTTTTCTATTCCACTGCCTTTTTTTATTAAGACAAATGACAAGTTCTCCAGTTCTATTTATTTTGCCTCTTCTTCCTTTGCAATTGCTGCTCAGCAATTATAATTGTGCCTTTTTTTGCAGGGACTTGAGAGCAGGATGGACTGTGATTTTTTATCAATGCAAGTACCAAAATAAATAAAACAAACAAAATTTATGTAAGCATGCATGTTTCAACCAGAAGTGCTATGGCAATTTAAAGTTACAGCTACTTGGGAAGAACACTAGAGGCCAGGTGACAGGTAAATAATTTACCAAGTCCACACATTTCAGTTTTCCATTTGGTAAATGAATTCAATTTTGTATTTCAATAAAGGCTCCAGTCAAGTTAGCCATTTGGAATGATACAGCACAGAAAATTAATAATGCTTCAAGTAACCTTGGGACAGGCTTTCCAGCGCTTATTTGTCTCTGTGCCACACAGCAAGATGTGTCAACATTAATAAGAAAAGATACTGAAGTGCAGCATTAAGAGTGGTAGGCACACAAGACTGTATCATCACACTGCATCTGTCTGCTGCTAATTATTCTACCATCACAGAATATTAGGTTGCATTGATTGTTTAACCTAACTCACTTGCCTTTCACAGAGAACCATCTACTTCAATCAGGCACCACAAGGCAAAGCATGGGCACACTGACAGAGCTACTGGCTTGTGTTTAAGCCCCTTGTTTGCTACGCTGAGGCAGAGAAGCCTCTACTAGGGTACAGAAAAATCCAAGCTGAACAAGCTACTAATATGCCATAAATGGAGATTTTCAAACTGCCTTAGATTTTGTAAAAATGGAATGGCAACTGGATACTGTACAGTAAGTGCCACTACCATGTTAAATATCTCCGCTTGTACAAATGCTGTGCTTTGAACTTTCAACTGGTTTCATTTGAAGCATTTCTGAAGAAAGAAAAATCACCTCCCTTCACTTAGCTATAACACAATCCATGTAGCTAATATTATGCTTTTTATTTATTTGTTGAATGTGTAAGTAATAATTAGCATACAGAACAGGGAACTTCTAAAACTGAACTAAATTAGCTGACTACAGAGTTTCCTCTAAACTACCAGAGAGCACTGGATAGATACCTGCTGAAAATTGTGCAATTAAAAAAGACACAATAAAGAAATAGCATTTCTCCACTCTTATCTAAACAAAATATAAGATTTAGCAACATACAGTTCCAGAGAGCACGTCATGAGGACAGCAGTTGAGAAGGTGGCTCTTGCACACTCTGTCGTCACTGAATTTGATTCGCTGACGGGTTGTGTCACCTGCAATATAGAAATAAGCACATTCCAGGTTAGAAATCTGGGGAAGCCAGGGATGTTCTGCAGGTTACATGCAAAGCATTAATACTGCCCTGCCATACAGTGAAGGTCTATACAAACTAGAACTTAAAACACTGTATACTTCTTCGACAGATAACACTAACAACACAAATACATGTTTTAATGCTCTATAATGCTATCTAAAAATCCCCTCATACTTCCCCGTCAAAAATGCAGTGTGAAAAGTGCTTGAAACCGGGAAGACAGCATTAGCTTAAAAACACTTTGCTATGGCAGCGTTTGTTAATGAGCTATGTAATATTCTATTCAGATTTTGCATGAGAGAGTGATGTATTTGTATGCAATAATTAGCATATAAAAGCAGCCTCATAAACACAAAATTATAGACATTGAGTCCTTTACAGAATCCCACCTGATACTCATTTTAGGATTTCGCTTCTGGATGCAGTGCACCCTCTTACTTCTGATGGGAATAGCATAAAGAGTTGGCAGAAGAATGACTTTAAACGCTTACAAACCTGAAAAAAGTCAGTCAAAATATGGACATAGCCTATATGCAAAGTAATTTTACAGATGTTTGCATATCTCCATATCAGAAGCCCTTTTTTTTCATTTGTTTCTTTTCAACACGCTGTTTGTTGGGCTGGGAGCATCTTAATTACATCTTCGTCACGGCAGATTGCAATTCTTGCATCAGCAGAAACATCAACCTGCCCACACGCTGAGGTCCAATTGCAAGTTAAAGCAACCCCATATGGAGCAAGACCTAAAGTCTTCAGAACAAAGCAACCAGCTGGTATTTTGGGGATAAGGATGGGGGTGTGTTTTCCTTTGAGTAATAACACAATTGTCACTATTTGAGATTCAGCAGAGAGATCACTATTATGACTCTCTCATTGTTAAGACGCAGGCATGATAAACCATCTTAATCTTGCTCAGGATGTAGGTTTGTTTGGTTTTTTTTAAACATAACTTAAGATCTCTAGTCATTGAAAACCTACTGGTGAATTACTGAAGCACAGAAGGCTGCTGGGATTATAAAAGGATACACAAGGTCAGGCAGCAGCCTCTTGCATTTAATCCAATATTTTAAGATTGTAGATACATTTTCACAGTTACTAAAAGATTTTTTTATGGCTTCATGACCTGAAACACTGAAAATTTTGAATCTATTGAATCAAGAAGCCAAACTCATTACTGAGGTAACTACAAGAGTGGAATACAAAACACACGCCTCTTATTAGTCACGCCTTTCTTACTATTCCATAATCAGATTTAAAAATACCAGTTCTATGTATAGGATGCTAATAGATAACATTTTCAGATGGACCAAGTTTCATATTATTAAGCAAGCAAACCAAAACCACCATATGCTTAATTTGCCTAAGGGATCCCACAGTTAAAACCTGTAATTCACAGGGTGAAGACAGCTTCAAAAGCAGTTCAACAATAGGTTTTCTAGAGGACGACCTTCCTGCTTAGTTATACTTACACTGCTAAAAATTTAGAGCAATCCCTTTATAATCATGCCTGCTACTGCAGCAAAGAATTTTGCTTTTTCTTTTTTTAGTTTTCTTTTTTTAGGAGGTGGATCCATATTTTTTTTTTAAACACATAACTGCGTTTGTTCCACATTCATTAACACATCTGAAAAGTTATTGATAACTCACGGCTCGGCGAATGCGGGGCCTTTCTGACACTCCCTTGCAGATTGATGTAGGCAGGCAAAGATACATTGAACCTTTATAAATAAAACAAGGGGCCAGATTGTTCAGTTTGTATAGAATAATAGACTCTGCCAGCAATTTTAACACAGCATCTAGAAATACACGTTGACTGTAAAGACCCTTCTACATAAAGACACAAGAACAAAATCAAGAAAGTATTAAAAAAAAAATACTAATAGCCTAACAGCACTAACCTAGGAGGAGTCAAGGAGTTACCAAGGCCAGGAAATTGCTGAAAGACTCACAGCTCCCTAGGTAAAGTTGGCAAGCAGTGTTTTCATAGACATTACCTCAACATCTAGAAGTAGCTTTTTCAGACCGCTACCACAAGGAGTAACTGATGCTACAGCTGCAACACAGTCTTGTTTCATCTAAGTCACTAGCATGATAACCACCATTACCAAACTAAGGTAAGGCAACAGAAGAGGAAAACCAAAAAGTAGCAGAAACTAAGTAATGACAGCCTCAAGAACATGTTCCACATTCACATTTTAAAAGTTTCCTTTTTCTGCACTGTACCTTTGGTCCAGTGTTTAAGAGACTTTGAGAAATGCTCCAGTACACAGAACATTCAGGTGTTTACCATCAGAAGTATCCTTTAACACTTATAAAGGGGACACAAGCACTGATATTCCAGACCTTATTACAAGCTCTTTTTTAATAGGTAAAAAATTAAATTAGCTCAGAACAGCAACTTATTTAACATTGCCTCTGAAGAACAGCAGATTATTCAACTACTTGATCTTTAGGGCTCATGCTCATTTAGGAAATCAGAGTAAGTTACCAAGGCATGACAGGAGTCAACATCTATTACTATAAGCCACCCCTGTGTTGCCAAATAGATTTTCTCCATTAAAAATATTTTACTTGATTATATTTATATGGAGAAACAGAAAACATAAATTTTTCTCAAGAAGTAGCATCTTCAGTTTTACTTGAAGTACCTGGCCCAAACCACATTTCTGCAAGAGATTACCTCCCAGAGGAACTTTGAAACCAAACTGAAACCGTTCAAGTAAAAAAGCCAAACATGAAGGAAATTTCTACACTTGCACATCTCTTATCCCTTACAAGCATAAGGAAATTGCACACTGGAGATCACAGCAGTAATATAAACTTTCTAAAGGAGCTTTTCTAGTTTGTATTAAACAAGCTGACTATAAAACTAACATCAATATTCAGGACCAATGCATACTGCTGATTAAGGAACATCCAGAGGTAAAGACTGCAATGCGCACTTGTACTATACTATTAATTTTGAACTCGATCTAACCTATTAACAAGCCTCCACAATGTACTTCCTGTTCAGTATATTTTAGTCACAAACCAGCAGAACAAATACTTATGTATTAACAATACTTAGCATTATAACATGTTTATAACAATGACTTATTTGATGCAGCATCTCTTTACTATTCTGACATAGCTTAATACTACAAACAACAATTCCAGAGCATTGTTGAGGATTACCCTTCATAATCCAACTGTAACCTCTAACTGCAAGCTAATGGTGCAATCCATGCAAAGACAACAGCATGCATTTTCATTCTAGCGCTGCTGCCTTCATGTATTAAGCTACACCAACCAAAACCAGTTAGCTTTCCACTTAAATTTTGAAACATGAGTCCCCAACATGTTGGCGAGACTGAGAGCTTTACTCACAAAGAGCTACCGATTGGATGAAATATCAGCTTAAAGACTGCATATCAAATTTCATCAGCAGAGCAAGCCCTGTTCAACTACTATTCAACAGTATCATTGAATTGAGGCTTATGCAGTCACAGAAGATCCTGTTCCTGCTACACACTGAACAGGCAGCTAATTCTGATATTCTTGTCACTAATGCTGGATACATCTTTACCACAACACCTTTACAGCAATACATTGCTAAACATGATTGCTTCTGGTTTGCACTGTAACTGAATTAATAACTTGTGAATGCACAATGTAAGAATTTAACTAAGCCAGCAAATATACACAATTCAATCAACCTAATTGGCACTTTTAAAGCCCTCTGATCACTACTGATTGATAAAGAAAGAACCTTTTAATGAAGGTTTTTGTCTTGCTACTACTTTCAGATTTTTGAGCTGATACCAGTTCAGTATTTTAGGTAGGTTTTGCAGATACCTGTGTATGCAAGAAACTTTTTTCTGCCTTTACCTTGCTGCTGATCTGTGTTTAAAAGAAGAGCTCTCAGTGGAGGCTCTTGATCTTTTAACCTGACCTTTCACCCATCTAAGCTGTCTCTTGGGCTGAAGCTACTCCAATGGCTAGCAGTCCTCCAGTAATGGACATCCTGAAACTTCAAAAGCACTTACTTCATGCTCATGTTTAAGACCAGGCTGGATGAGGCTCTGGCCAGCCTGATCTAGTGTGGGGTGTCCCTGCCCATGGCAGGGGGGTTGGAACTAGATGATCCTTGTGGTCCCTTCCAACCCTGACTGATGCTATGATACTTTCACCTCCAAAGTGGGAAACAGAAGCTATGTACCCTGAAAATACACATCAGCACACCACCTATCCCCAAGTGCACAGAGGACTCTTCAATAATCCCATATGGAAACAAATTGAAAAATGCATTGTGAGTTGTAGATGGTAGCTCTGTTACCACGTAAGGCATGTCACTAAACATGGGATGGCCAAGATAAGCACGGCAGTGTCATCTGAACTCCTCCCAAACAAGGAGGGAAGAAAAAGTCACCCATTAGTAATCACTACTAAGGATAACTGAAGTAGTTAGTGTAAAACAGAAAAACTGATTAAGACATTTATAGATGCAAAAAGGAGTTTAAGTTTCAATGTGAGACAGTGATCTAGAACAAGAAACATGCTTTGACAGCAACAGCTAAAGAACTGAATTAAAGACTCTAAACTGCAGTTCAGCTTGAAAAGCCAGCAGGTGAAGCAAAACAGGTGATGGCTGGCACTTCATACGTACTGGCTTGGTACACCTAAAGGCTCCAAAGACTTTTCTGCTAGTCACACAGCACAGTATTTATTAGGATGCTTGGGAGAACCTTTTCCTGATCACATCTAAGTCTCAGAAGCACACAGAGATTTATCTATCACTTGAAAGGAAATTAATCAACTTTGCTAGTTTTTCTAGACCATAATTTTGATGTACTGGCAATTATATAAAATAAAACAAATCTAGAACACCAACACAACCCCACCACATTTCTTTGCAATAATCAATTCTTAGCAGCTTCAATATATTGGGTTGTTCCAGGGCCATTCAGACCTGCTCAGTGTCTGCACTACTGTCAGAAGTTAGGATCTTGCTCCACCCTCTGCATCTAACTGATTCCCTACAATGATTCTAGCCCTCACCCAGCAAGGCAGAGCAGGTAACTGACCCGGCAGAAAATGAACCAGTTGAGCAAGATAAACTGATCTAAGATAAAGCAAGGTCTTAACAACCAGGCCTTCTAAAGAAAATTTTGCAGTATCTGCTCATTTTAGCTACATTCTCAACCCCCCCCACCCCATACCTTCCTGGGGCACTAATATTAATTGCTAATATTTCACTCAATTTGTAAATTACTTGATTTATTTACAACTGTTATGGTCCTATTTGTAAGGCATGGTCCACATCCAATCAAGTTTTCCATTTCTTGTCAGAGAAGCATAAAGACAGCTTAAGTTCTGCATACTTAAGGGACTTTAAAAAACCCAAACTACTTGGTTTTAAATAATGTTCTTTTCTAAGTGCATAACAGAATCATATCTGCCATTCATAGAATGTTTTCATTGTACAGACATCAATAATACAACTACTTTTTTGACATCCCTGACAAAGGCTAGAAACTGCAACTCACTGTAAACTCCTGAAATGCATCTGCCAAGTCCCTTCTGCTTCACTTCTGTCAGGTGTCTGTCACATGAGCAAAAGCAAGCAAGGATCAGCAGGGTGCTGGGCCAGGCAGCTGGCAAGGGGTTACCTGAATCTCACACCCTGGCAGGGACCATACAGCAGTTTATCACATGTTGATTTGAGCCATGTGACTACAAATGCATCCATCCCACTGCCAAAATGCAGACAAGGGAGGAAACAGGTTGCCAAAGTAAGTCACAAAGCTCTCAATTCTCCCTGCCTGCAAACATAGGATCCTCTGGAAATAGATACAGCAAGAAGCAGGCCCAAGCCATGTATCTAGTTTTAAGACAGCCATACACTGGGCTGAAATGAGAAGCCTCTTTACTAACACATTTTATTTTTCATAAGTGTTCTTACAACCCAGCTTTCTGAATCAATTTGATCAATACAGAACTGTACTTTATAGGTGTTCTCTGAGCTTAACAGCAAATCTATAAAACCAGTTAATAACTAGGTCCTCTGAGCTCCATTCTGGCCCCAGGGATACCAGTTCTAATGAGCACACACAAACTTCCACAAATTAGCCTACGGCTCATCTCCTAAAACCCATGTGTTTGAGTTTCTCACCATGGAATTTTCAAAGCCATTCTCAGAGCACATTCTTGTTCTCTACAAATGATGCTGTAAGGTCCAAAAAAGTAATACAGGCTACATATTAAGGCACTGCCACTGGATTCGAATTTACATCTAAGTTTGTTCTATCCCCACCGAAGAACTGGAAATGTTTGATTTCCCTTTTCTCATAGAGGTAATCTCAAACTTGCACATTCCAGGGTCCTTAAACCCCATCCTCCCCTCCAAAAAAACCACAAACCCAAAACCCCCAAATTGCATAAACTACAAAATTCTGTTCCTTAGGAAATTAGAAAGCACTCTGGTAAATTCTGAACAACATAAACCACACACATCACCCAAGAGAGATTATCTTTTGTAGAAATACCTTAAACTTTCTTGTGTGGCCAGGCAGAGAAAAATCAAAGGGGGACAAGTGTTGGAATCAGAGCTATGTTCTATCAAGAAATTGCTGCATTCCAATAACAAGCTGCATTTGCATATTACTAGAAGTAGAATATTTGTCTAAGGTGATAGGAACATAAAACCCCAACCACCTCAAACCCTGCTACTCTCAAGGCTAGCAATATTTCAATGACCTTGAGGCTGGCCTTGAATTTAGTAAGTACCAGCTCCACAGAAAAGGATGATTTTCAATCCCAGTGCGTGTTTCTGTTTAAATAGTACTTCACCGGATTTTCAATCTCTTTTAAAGACACAGTGTTACACTGAGCTCCTCAATTCCTCACTTAATCGAAGAATAGAAGCTGGCTTCACAGACTTTTCTCCTTACCCTGCCCCATCCTGTCAATGTCGTTTCAAATGCTTTCTCTCCAACCAGTTAGTTTCTAAACAGTTCAGCAGATCTGGTTTGGGAATTACAGGATAGGTGAAAGCAGGCAGTACAATTATCCATAAAGAAACTGCTTTCTCACTAAATTAATCCAGTCTGAAATTGCTTTTCCTGGTTTAGATCTTAGTCACTTTGCTTTTTTAAGCAGCTGTCACAAGTGAATCACACTCCCACCACCCAACTGAAAATACATTCATAAATTGACTTAGCTCCTCCCCGCCCCCACCTTCTGTGCAGTCTTAAGTAACTGAGACAGCGATCTAGGTGCCAACACGGGGAAAACTTGAGTTTCACATGAGCACAATGTTTTATTTTACCAAGCACTTAGGCATGCACAGCCACAACAGGAAGCATTCAAAACAACCCTTCAGGGGCAAGACAAAACCACCCTTAGAGATCCTGCATGGTGACTACTCACTAACCAGCCTTGCTCTGAAAGGCACGCTCTGCAGAACAGTACTTTTCCAATGAGAGTATCACACCCCTCTTTAAAACAGCTATAAGCCCGTAGCAGAAAGCATTCATAACACACAGAGTATGTGGAATTTACTAACATTTACTTAAGACTCCAGGTTATGCTAAAACCCCTGTCTTATTGCATTACCCCAGTACCAACAGATAACTGGCAGGCATAGGTACATCCCAATTCATACATCCTACTTGGTGCATGGGAAAACAGGGAACTATTAATTCAGCACAAAGCTTCAAACACAACACATCTGCGAGCGTGTGTACCAGACGCAGAACATTTACATAATCTCTAATTGCTATCTGCCCTCGGGCGCAGTATTTCCTTGCTTATAAATAAAATACTATGCACCATAACACGGGCTGTTCTTTTCTAGCAGCCCCCAAACTATCTAGATTTATGGGCGACTGCCAGGTCAAACTTTCATGTTGATAGCCATGCACCCTGACAAAAATTCTGAGCAGCTTTACACAGTGATGATCGTCAGTTCACTATGTGACCAGAGAGTGATCTGAAACCCCCGCCAGCATATCTTGTGTCTCTCTCCCGGGATTACTGCCTCTCCATGTTAAGCTTTTAGTTCTCTGTTTGGGGCTTGTTTGTTTTGTTCATCCACTTGGGTGAACTACACTCTCTCTTCCAGAAAGCAACAGCCGTACCCACCTGCTAACTGAAGTGATGGCTCGACTTACATTTTAGACAAAACTAAAATAATGCGCGCACACAGAAAAAAATCAACCCCCTCTGCTTCACTGCAGTGGCTGTTGTTTTGAGAGGGAATTTCTCTTCTGTTCCCCCCTCCCCGATGTGAATCTCTCAGACTGCCGTCTCCCTCAGACGTGAGCCGCACGGAAAGGCATGGCGGACGCGCCTTTAACGGCGCAGTTCCGCTGCGAGCCCCGGGCACCGCGGGGAGCAGATCTGAAATAGCTGGAACGGCAGCACAGTGTCTGTCCGGACAACGGGTAGCGCTGGCAGCTCCGCGGGGTGAGGCGACGCCCGGCTCGCCGAGCCCCGGGGGCGGTGGTGCCGAAAGCCCCCACCCTGACGCTGACCTACGGCCTCGGCAGGCCCAGACCCACGGAGGAGCGGGCGGGCAGACTGGGCCCCGGGCCTATCAATCACGCCGAACGGTGACCGCTCGGTACTGCCGTGACCTCGGGGGCTTCGGCAGCTCCGCCCCCTTCTCCCCTCCCCCACCCCGGCCGGGGGACACTTACCGTCCCGGGACGTGCCCATGAGCTGGTCCAGCATGGCGCGCATCTGGGCCTGCGCCGACATCTTGAGCGCGCGTGGGGCCGGCCCGGCCCGGCCGAGTCACGCCGACAGCGGCCTACAAGGCCCGAGGCCCGGCGCGGCGCTCAACCCTCCCCCTCGCGTCACTGGCGGGCCCCGGGCGGAGCCGCTCCCCCGACGCCACGGGGGCGGGAGAAGAAGCGGGCGCTGCCTGGCTCGCGCTCCTGGTGGCAGGCGGAGCGGGAAACTCGCCTCGCGCCGGCCTTGGTGTCGCCGTCGCCGCCGCCACCACCTCGCTTCCCCTCACCCCTCCGCTCCTCCCGCTTCCTCTCACGCCTGCCACGCGCGCGCGCCAGCGGTAACGGAAACCCGCACGCACGCGCCCTGGGCCCCCTCGCCCGCTCCGCGACGTCAGCGCGGACAGGCTTTGGCGCCCGCTGATTGGACACGGCGCGCGGTGCTCGGCCTGTGACGCACCCCACGGCGAGACCCTCGATTGGGCCGTCCAGCCCTTCGCCGGGCTGAGCCCGTGGGGTACGCTGATTGGCCGCGCAGTCCCGCGTAGCCGCTCTGACGTCCTGGTCTCCGGGTGGAGAGCGGCCGCGCGGTTTCGTCCGCAGGGCACCGCAGGGCTGTGCCCCTAGAGAGCGGCACACGGGCGCCGAAAAAGGTGGTCCAGGAGAGAGGGCTGAGCGGGCTCTGGACCCGCGAGCAGACGTTGAGCGGTGTCCGAGCTAGCGTTTTCGTCTGCGTTCTTGCCTCTGCCAGGGGAAACCCAACCGAACAGTTTCACGAGGGTTGATTCGGCTCACAGCATGTGGCTGAGCTGAAATTAATGCAGGGCAGGAGGGAAAGCTAGGCGAGTCTCTTCGCGCCCAGCAGCCTGGTCCTGCTTACTCAGCCCCGGGACAGGCGCGTCTCTTGACTGGGACGCTCGGTGAGTGACAGGAGCCATCATTAAACGCCTGATGCGCGCACGCATCTGGGCCAGGCAGGAGCAGGGGTGAATGGATACGTACCGGTGGAATATGCCTCTCAAAGACAATTATCTTTATCTCACATTCAGAAGCGTTTTAATGCCTCCGTCCCTCTCTCAAGCTGTCCAAGCGCAGTTACGGTTGCATCAGTGACACACCTGCTTTGCAGAGAACCTCCCTTAAAACCGAAGTTAGCCATGTGCTACAGCTAATTCAACTTGCAGAGCGCCAAAATCCGGTCTGGACTATTTTTAATCTAATGCCTGCCTATTGTGACTATCCTGTTCTTCACCATCACGTTGCCATCTAGTGCCCGAAGGCCGTCAGTGACACAAGGCGATCCTAATACTCCCCAACCAGAACGACCTTTAAGGATTAGCTTAACATCCGAGAGAGCATCTGTTTGTGCCCAAAATTCAGCTTTTTGTTCTTTTTTTCTCCTCCCTTTCTCCCCAGAACTGGTTTCACTGAACCATTTATTTTTCTGCAGGAGCAATATACTACAGACTGCTGAAGGAGCAACCTTTAGTCCATCTGGAAAGCAGAGCGCAAAATGTAACAGCTGCATTAAATAACTCAGAACAACAAACACATCACAGCTATTCTCAGGGTCTGGTGACTTCCTGTAACTTCCACCTACTGAGAAGCAAACAGGTTGTTATTTTCCCACCTGTGACAGCAACACTTCTCCAGAAAAACACCACTGTTCAACAAGTGAGATGCTGCAAGAGTTGCAATCCAGACTTTTTGGTCTATAGAAGCTTAAAACTTGTCATTCACATCTCCTTATCTTACCTAAGTAACCCAAATCTCCTGTTTTAAAAAAAAATCTATTGTTCCTATTCATTATGAGAATTAAAATACCAAGTTTTAAATGCAGGGGAAGGAGAATATATATTTAGATTAAGCAATTATCTTAGCAATGCTTTTTTAATGGAATACTTTGTTTTCCCTGGTAGGCAAAACCCCCCCAAACCAACCCAAACACTTCTGTTAGCTTTACTTAATAGCTCCTCCCCCATGTAAACAAGCCTCATGTTTTTAGCCATTAAAAGTCATTCTTATTACAGATTTCTTATGTATCTTGCAGAAAGTTCAATCCTCTTTTGAAAGCAGCATCAAGCCAGTATTTTCTTATAAACTGTTACAGATTGCAAGACAAGCTAGAAACGGCAGCCTGATTTGTGTACCTAGTGTGACTGGCAGTAATCAATCAGTTCCCTGCCTAATGGAGTTTTTCTCAGCTTGGCAATGTGAAACAACAGCACAGGAAGCCTAGAGCCATGGAGTCAGCTGCTCAAGAGACACCAAGAAATGTGTCATTCATTGAGTAGTATTTGTCTCAGAATTGTTACCACTAGCTCATTGCTACAGAGAAAAACCAGTATCTTCAAGATGAAAGAGTTTTGTGCTGCTCTAGTATTTGTCAGAGTCCACTAACGCTCCAAAGAAAATGCCTTCACTCTTGGAAGAGTAGAAATTGACAGGAACAAATTCTCCTACCTACAGATTTTGAGCAGGGAACCACAACCTTGCAGCTCCTTAAGACAGTTTAGCACTAAAGGATGTCAAGGAACAGCCTCTCATTCCAGGGAGGCCACCTCTCACACCACACGCTTGGATCAAAGGGGTGGGTCTGCCCTGCTGGATAAATTCAGAAAGGGCTTCCCAGTTACGGCTCTTTCACACCATACCGGCCACTTAAAATTGACAGCACACTCTAGCTAGAGAACCCATCCCGTTTCGATACTACTAGATTATTTATTCAGGGCTGAATAGGCGTCACAACAGAATCATCTTCATCCTTTCCCTCCCGGCTGCTGGGGCAACCTGAAGCCCACCAGGCCGGCAACCTCCTCAGGCGAGCGCTCCCCCTTGCCGTGGTACTCCTGGTGCAGGGCCGCGTGTTCCCGGACGCTGCGGAGGAGGCAGAGGTAGGTGGCAGCCTGGAAGTGCAGCTCCTGCTGGGCCCGGCACAGCTTCTCGCTGGTGACCTGCCAAGAGGAGGGAACACGCCTCGATACTGCAAGGCCCCGCCAAGGCCACGGACCCACTTCGTGAGGGTCGCCGCCGCCGCCTCGCCTCCCTAGAGGAGAGGCAGGAGGAAAGGAAAGGAGAGGAGGGTGGAGGTGGTGAGCCGCCCCCCCCATACCCGGTGGGCGCGGAAGGCCGCGAGGACGTGGCGGTAGGCGGGGGTGTCGCGGTAGGGGCGGCCGGCCCCACCGCTCGCTTGGCGAAGCTCGCGCAGAAGCGCGCGCAGGGTCCGCAACGGAGAGCCCAGCGCCGCCATCTTCTACCCCGCCCCGCCCCGGCGACCAATAAGGAAGCGGCTGGGGTGCTCGCGGGCTGCGGGCTTCGCCCTTCTACCCTTCACAGAGGCAGGCGGGCTGTCGAGTGCCGAATTCAACGATCGCCTTCTCCTTACCCCCACCCCCCACAAGCACTGGAGGTCGAATGCCGGAGGTCGAGCGTAGAGGAGAGGCCGCGACAAAGGCAGTGCGCGCCTCCCCTCGCTCGCCCGTCCGCTATAGGGGGCGGAGCTACTCGTCTGTGCGCCGCGCGTGTCGCCTGTGTACGGTGGCCGAGGTTACTGCAGCGAGATCACGGGGAAACAATCGAGGGGCGCATCCCGCTGCGGGAAGCCGCTTTGGGCCGTGACCCGTTCCCCTCCCGGAGCAGCCCAAGCGGGTTTCAGAGGTCTTCGGTTTTAAAGTGCTGTACCGCTTGTTAGAACCGACTGACGACCCTCAAAATCGTAGTAGATGCAAACCCGCAGCAGGCCCAGCTTCTGGGCAGCGAGCGGGAAGGACAGCAAGCTCTGCGTTTCGGAGAGAGAGTAGGCTGCAGCTGTCCCGCCTCAGGCGCCGAAAATGCAAAAATAATGCCCACCCCAGATGGGACTCGAACCCACAATCCCTGGCTTAGGAGGCCAATGCCTTATCCATTAGGCCACTGGGGCTGCCACGAAAGCGATTTCTCTACGCAGATACTTCTGTGTTGTCTCCGCCCCTTTCGTTTCTACACTAACTACGGAAGGCCGCTGACTGGGCCGCGCCTTCTCGCGGGATGGAAGCTGGGTGCCGCATGGGCCCCTGGGAGCGCCGGGCGAGGCCGCTGCTCGTCTGGAGGGTGAGGCCGGGAAGGGGCCTGGTTTAGCTCCCGCACCGGGCCTGAGCGCCAGACCGCATCTACCCCGAAGCTGTAAGCTTCCCTTCTGTATCAATCCCCTCACAGTTTTCAAAGGTTGCTCTCCCCTCGCACTATTTCCCTTGCCTTTGTGGATGCCCCGACTGAAGGAAGCTAGCCCACACCCCTCCTACACCCACACATCCCACCCCAAAACGGTAATGAGACAGCGTGAAAGCCCCAGGGACCTGGCTCCAAGTGAAATCTGGACATTCTCATTTCCGTGAGAAAGCACAGAGGCAGGGCTAATATGTACATTCTTCTTTATTTAATACAGCACGGACACATGACACATAAAAAAAGCAAAGTACACTCATGAAAAGAGCCTGTCGCAGCGAGGGACAGGGAACAGCTATGCCAAATTGAGTAAGGCTCCTACTGCAGAACAGGGGTCTGCTGGCAGGGTTGGATCCCAGAGCAGTCTGCTGCCAAAACCAAACCAAACCAAAACACAGATCTGCTCTCCTGTCGGGAAAGCAGAAAAACAAAAGGGCAAGTCCCTCTCCGAACAGGTGGAGGCAGCATTCTCAGCGAGGTTCACCGGATTCAAACCCGCTCACGATGTTTGGACCAAAGCACTGGTAAAAGGAGAAATGCTCTCCAGCCATTCCCGCAGAGGGCCAATAGTCCTGACCTCTGAAAGCATCAGACTTCTCAGGGATAGCAAACCTGAGTATCTGGAGGAAGTGAAAACATCAAGTAGTCACACAGAAGAGTTTTAAAATCAGTCTCCCTGATAGGGCTCTGCTAGCCACAACTGGGAACGTGCAGAGGAACAAACCAGCTTCTTGACTAACGAAAGACTAACAGCCATTAAACTGACCAGAACAATATACACATTGGGAACTGATGCGGGCTTTTGTGGCAGCAGCTTCTTCCTTTTCCTGCTTCAGTTCAGGATGGAAATCAAGCAGGCACCAGTTCCTCTGGCAAAGAGCCTTACACACTTTTTAAAAATTAAAATACAAAAAAGGGAGACAGGTGTATTTACAAAATCCATGGCTGGTACAGTACATCATTTTTAAGACACACTAAATGCTACAATCTTTCAGGTCCTGAGATTATTACAAAAAACCCCCAACAACTCAAAACTTGTGTTCAGGTCCAGTTTTATAAGGAGAGAGGAAAAGAAACCACACATTTAAAACACACTACCCCTTGAAGTTATTGGAACACCTCCCTAAAAATCCAAATGGAAGCGGTGCTAACCACCCAAATGTAGCTGCATTTGGTTGTTCAGGCCTATTGTCACAAGAGGGGAGCATTTAACAGCAGAATTTATCTGGAGACCTCATCAGGCAAGCACACAGCTTTTAGGATTCTCTCTCCGTCACTAAGCCCTAGGATCTGAAACTGGTGAGTATTAAAACCAGGAAGGTGACCTTGTATTAATTCATGCTGTACTAAGTAAAGTATCACCAGAATCACCACCTCAGACAGGATTGCTACCCCATAGCTACTGGGCATTCCTTTAGTTGAAGCCAAGGAATGCAAAGAATTCTAGCTGTGATTTAACATTTGTTTATTACACACTTTGGCCAGTGGTTTGTTCTGAGCTACCTAGTGAAAGGCAGGAAAACACTTTGTCCGTCTGGTTTGCAGTACTTTAGAGTCTTGGGGATGACAGCAAGTTAAGCTAGCTATGTCCAAACTTGCTAGTGTATATATACTAAGAGTGATACCAAACAAAGGATGCTGAGGCCAAGCTTCTGTTGCAGGAATAATCCCCACTACTGTTACCTGTGCAGACAGTATCTGGATGCACTGTTCTGGGCTGAGCCTCTATCAAGTAGAACTAAAGGGACTTGCACCCACACCTGTTTTGTTTTTGCCCCTCCTCCCCCCATGAAATACTCTGAACACACTGCTTTTGTATCATCAGAAGTTATCACAGATGCCTTTTCTCACAAGCACCCGACTTTAAGCTAGAGAATCCCAACACTTTAAGCATTACTCATGAAATGCTTCTAACCCTCAGTGAAAGAACACTACAAGAGACAAATCACACAACAAGGGTACTAGGTTGACTGCTAAAATATAACGCTGCTCAGTAGACTTTTGAAGGTAAATAGTAGTAGTTAATTTTGTACTTTTAAACAGTAGTCCAAAAATAAAATTTCTCCATCTATTTCCAGTATGGATCTTCAGAACTATGACAGAACATGGTACTAATTGCTACATGATGGAATGAATCACTGGCAATAAAACACACACTACAGTTCTCACCTCTGACCTAAATTGTTATTTGTAGTTACATACAAGACTCAAAGATCAGTGAGAAAGACCCAGCTACCGTGTAGCTGACAACTCCCCTTGTTTAGAAGCAACTTCATTTAAGTGATCAATTGATTTAATTCACTTCTGATATTGGAAGGAAACCGATGATATCTCACTGGTTTGGGAATGTTACAATCAAACAAACATTGCTGCAGCTTCTTCAACCAATTTTGAGCGCTGAATGTTCTAAAAACACCTCTTAGACTAAAACTTGTCCCAAGAGGTGATTTTAGCTTCCCTCTCGAAGCAACTTCATGACACTTGACACTGCATGTTGCACCAGGGAAAGGGTTTCTTTTTCTTAAAATACAAATTGCTTCAAAAAGACTTCTGCAGTACAGACATTCAAAAAATATTGAGTTTTCTTTGGGTAAAACTTCAACATGTGTTAAGAGGGGCTGGGGGCAGGAATGCATGTAACACTGAAACACATAAATACTTATCTGCATAGTTGATATTAGTGACTACTAATCAAACTAAGGCCTTGTCTGGAAAAAGCTGAGAACACAAGAGTTTCTTCCCTCACTCCTCTGGTGAAATCTGGTTAAGTCTCAAGAAGCTCTGGCTGCCTCAGCAGCTACTTGGTTTTGGCCTATGATGGTGGCATCTCCTGACTGGTTTGGTTCTCTCCCTCAGTTTTTCTCTTGGTACTAGACAGTAGTAGACATATCTGTTGGTAAAATACATCTGCACACACTGCTGGGCAAAGGAACAAAAATAAAAGGCAACCCAAACCCCCTTTAGTACTCAGCATGGTAAGAATCAAAACAGCTTTGGATTTCTTCACCATAAATAACAACTTACTAGCTAATGGTTATTATTTGAGCAGAAGAGGAAGGCAAGGGAAGAGACTGAAATTCACTTCTCCACAAAAACATAGGTTGTGGTTTGTTTGTTTTTTTCCAGAGTTACACTGCAGAATTACAGCTGTCAAAACTGACTACAAAATACAGACCTATATCCTTGACTAGTGACAAAATCAGCACAGTTTTATTTAGGAGTGTGCAAAAACAGCTGTGAGGAATCTTTGTGTTTCCCCAGGTTTGGGCCAGTTCCAGGCCATGCTGATCTCTCAGCACAACTCATAGCAGCAGCAGGGCTTTCTATGGCCCCAAAAGGCTATTACAGCAGCAAGGGATCACTGGGTCACAGAAAAAGGATGATGAAGCCCCACCAGAAGTTTCCACAAACAAAGCATTTCCCTTACAAAACTGTTATCTTTCCAGTGGCCCAGTAAGCATACTTCTGGCTGCTTGTTTTGGCAGCGATTTCTTAAACAGCAGACAGATCTTTTAGTTTTTTTTTAAACCACAAATGCAGCTGTTGTGAAGACTGCAGCAGTCAACCAGCAGCAGCTGTAAATGCCTCATCTCACAGATCAGCCCAGGATTAAAGCACGTATGCGCCCGAAATGAATTGAACAGCAACAAAAGAGCCAGGTTAGCTTAGCTTACTGTCACAGGTGGATGTGGCAAACCACTGAAGTTACCTCACTGATGCACCTAAGGCATATTAAGAAGCACCATCACTATTACTCTAACTGGCTGAGATACCAGCAATAGTCCTGTCTTTGACTGGCACCATGAGACTAGTAGAAGAAATCTGCCTATGGCCTAGCTTACATAAATGGGTTCATTCAAACATGTGAAGACAAGCAATTAGGCTGTCACAGAGATATGGTGTATCTGATACCTTATTTTATGCTCTTGAGATGGGCTCCCCACCTAGGAAATACTCTTCAATCCATTCCCATTCTGTAAAGTAAATGCTTCCTTTTCATATCATAGCTCATGGTTTGGAAGTGCATCACAGAACTGGCACAATCTAGTGATGCCTAAGTAGGTTACCTTAAGTTTAGTACTTGGTTGACTAGTAAATTGCTACTTTCAGGTCTGCATGTTTATAATAATGGTAAGCCAGATCCTTGGCACAGAATTAAAATCACTAGATCTACTGAAGACTGCTAATTGTCAGAGAACAAGGAAACAAGCACAGACACTATTATGATGGTTCACTTACAAATAGCAACACATGAATTTAGGGTTTGTTCTCTTAAGAGAACAAACCATTAATGAAATCTCAATGAACTGAGTGAAGTCTCAATAAATTGAGTTCATCTAGAAAACTACTTCATGGTGAGTGACCTAGGCAGCATGTGCAGCATAGCAGCCTGGTTTAACTGCAGGCAGCAGCTGCACTCTTGCAGATTTTGACCGAATTCCTTCCTATGTGTGATGCACAGTCAGAAGTGACAACTTCAGTAAATGTGAGAATCCTTGCAGTAACTGGTGTCAAGCAGATGGGATAGCCACAAAGAGGATTCCTTGCAATTCACAACTCAAACTTGTTGCAAGATGCTATTTTAAGCTCCTTTTGCCCCGCCTCCGTGGGGTTGTCGGCCACAGGTCTTTGCCTGAAGATTCAGTGACTGTGTGAAGTGGTTCAGTATTTCATAAAGTTGCCAGATAGGGCCCATGTTTTACTCATGACCTAATTAAGACCCCAAATTTAAAACCTCCAGAGGGGGGAAAAAAAAACCCATACAAAAATGTCATTCCCATTAGCCACTTCCTTTCTCTCATGCACATTGACACGCACTCACACACTCTTTATTGTACTGCTACCTTGGCACAAACGTTCACCTTTAGGTAAAGTGTTTAACAGAGCCAGCAGAACATAGAAGGATGAACAGGTTTCACAGGAATATTGCTGTATGTGTGTGCAAGAGAAAAGAAATGCCCAAGCACACAGAACCAATGCCATGGTACAGCAACGATGAAGTTACAGACATGACACACTTTTCCTTCAGAAAAGGGGGAAAATGAGTTTAACAGCATAAAGCCATCTTGGCAAGCTTAAGCTTTTCCTCCAAAATGCCTTCCAGCACTTCAGGATCTCTGAGAACAGTCTAAGGAGGGTAGGGAAATAAAATTAAAAGGAAAAACAAAAAAAAAAGAACAAAGGCAAAAAAAAAAAGGCACTTAAACAAAGGACAAAGGCCTGAATCAAGTCAGTCAGAGAGGGTAACAGCCAGTTCACCAGAACTAGGACCAATCAACACCTACCAACCTTTTTAATGTCTATGAAATTAAAATTGCATAAAGTGTTAATAATCAGTCTTTTACCTACTGCTTTCACCTTCTGGTTCATTTAATGGGAAAACAAACCAACCAACCAACCCAAACAAAAAGCAAGTGTCCCTCTAATGACTTCCCTCCCAAACCCCCCAAGTTCAGCAAAAGCTATTTGTGGGAGGAAGCCTCCCACAGCTTGTGTTAGCTGCAGGCTTTCCCTGCAATGCCATCTTCAAAATAAGAAGAAAACCCCAAACAAAAGCAGAAGAGGGACCACCTGTGCCTTCATCAATTCACACCAAAAAAAAACCAACCCCAAACCAAACAAACAACCCAGGCACCCCAACGCTTCTAATCCATCTGTGGGCAAAAACTACTCAAAAGAAAAACCCAAACCTGTAAACTAGATCAAGAATTGCTAATAAATACAGCCAAAAGTTTGTTTTATGTATGTAGCAGCAAATGTGATAAAGTTATTAGTTGGGGCCCAAGATAGCTCCCAGAGGGTTAATGGTTCACACAACTGATGGCAGCTTGGGAGAGTTGCAGGATATCTGTTTTCATGTCCTGAAGGGTCTTGCACCAATTGGAGAAGGAGTGTGGAGGAAGGGTCAGGTGATGGGACTGTGGGAGGGAAACAGGCTCTTGGCACCTGTCCCACCCCTAAATCTGTGCATCAGACAACTTTGATTGGATTCAAACAAGAAGCAGAACCCAGATAATTAAAAGTTACTTCTGATTAGCAGAAAACAGATGTGAAACCCACAGCATCCACACTTGTGACTTAGTTGATTGGCATTAGTCATGTATCTCAAATCAGCAGAGAAGCCTGGACAAAGTGATTTAGGCCATTTGCATATTGGAGCAGTAGAAGACTGCAGTTATAGTCCAAGGTGTCAGGAAACTCTGCAGCCTGTTTTCCATCTAGCCTGTAAATGTCTCAAAAGGACTTAAGATAGCTACCATGACTTTCAGACTTTGGATCATGTAGCAGAAGATATTCTCAGATGGTTCTAACATCTAAAACCTGTGTTTGAAATTATTGCTTGCATTTGTTTAGGGCTTTCAGTGAGCTGGATATATTAGCTCTCATACAGTCCCCAAACCAATTCAGCCCTGCTGCCTAGAAAAGACAGCTCTACTTGGCTTTCTTATTGCTTGTGAATACTGAGGGTTATTTAGTATGTACAACTACAGTTTGTTTGTTAACAAAGGCCCTTAAAAAGTAGTAAAAAAACTGGGGGGAAAATGTCTTTAGGAGAGCTCCTGTGCAGAAAATAGTAAAACATTAACCTAAAGTTTGCATTTGGATGTTGCAGAAAACTGTCACTTCCCTCTCCTGTTTATGCTACCTGCAAAGGTCTCTGGGAGACACCCTATTATTTCCTTTGATTTAGCCTTGCTAGGTATGACCAGGGAGAATAGGGAACAGGGAATGTAGATCTTTTCATCACTGTGTTGCTGATTCCTAAGCTCAGGAGCATGATAACTGAGCACAGCTGCCCTGTGGGGGCTGTTTGAACTGGTTTCACGAACAACTTAATTCATCTTTACTCTTGTCATCCGACTACTTGTTTCCACACTAAGTATTAGTTTACATGTTTCTCAAGACTGAGAAGCTTAAAAGGCCACAGACAGGACTACTCTTACCCTCCTTAAGATTTAGAGAGGATACTTCTCAACTGCAGATGAGGCATACTTCCAGGAGGAGAGGAATGTTGCAAGGAAATTTGTGCTGTAGTTCTAAAGGGCTCCAAGTCTCTCCCAGTCTAAAATTTCATTAAGAAGACAAAAGATGACAACTTGAATGAGATGCCTTGATGAGAAAAACATAGAAGAGGTAGAACTCTCTTAGGACAGGGTCTTTTAAATATACTGCTCCCTGATATCTCACTGCTGCAGCTCAGCTACATGCATCCCTAAAAAGCAGTTCAAGGAATTAGCATCCTGCCAGAACTGTTAGGCCTCAAAACCCAAAAGTTGTCTTCCTTCAACCCTTCCTGGAGAACAAACAAAAATGAAAAGATTCAGATAAAGCTTGCATTCTAGGTATCTGGATAGAACCTGCACAGCATTAAGAATAGCAGAGTTTACATGTCTGTATGTTTCAACTCCAAGTAGCTCTGATGGAGATGCCAGCTCATCTAATCAACACGTCACATACGGAGCAGTAGCACTCGCTAAAAAGCATTTAATTGACAGATGCTGTGGAGTGAAGTTAATGAACTAATGCATCTCATTTTAATTCAATTTGACTTTCACAGAAGTGTTGTGCAAAGACATTTATTGCTGAACTCAACCCAACATTTTTATACTAAATACACAATATATATTAAATTCACATATATATTTATATAAAATTAAAATGAGCTCTAAATAGAAAAGAAATTGTTGTCTGATCTAAGAAAAATAAATCACATGTAAAAGAAGCCTGAAAGCTATAAGTTAATCTAGCAAAAACCATTGAAGATTCGTTATCCGTGGGGCAAAGTCCCTCTGGAAGGTGTGAGATAACCAAAAGTCTCAGGTTTGATCTCAAATCAAACTACTGGTAAGCCTAGCTACTAGGAATTTCAGCATCTCCGATTAGAGGAATGTTTTGGGGTAGAAACGCATACTATTTTAATGTGCCTCTTTCCCCCCATGACTACTTTCAGTTTCTGCCATTCTCATCTTTTAACTGACAGCCCAAGGGACTCAAGAGCAAAGTCCTATCCTAGTGTCAAAGTGCAACATGTGCTGGGTACTTCCTAAACTCACAAGTGAACCAGTTGATGTACTGCTATCAAAACCAAGAAAAAAAGAAACAAAAAAGCCAGCTTTACAGTCTTGTGCTACCACATAAGGAAGAGTTCAGGTCAGGAACTCTCCAGGCCAGCAGGGGCAGGAATGCTGGAGACAACCCATTCAGCCCCCAGAAGAGAAGGCACCTCTGGTCGCTTTTGAACGACTCCTCTTTGGCTAATGCCCGAAGCAGTATTAACCTGGCTCTGGAACAGGTCATGATGAACTTGAACTAGCAAACCAGTATAATGCATGGGTTCTGGGAGAAGTTTGTGAAGATGAGGATGAGGGTTGGGCTTTTGGGAAGATGAGAAAGATCTAGAATGAGTAAAGAACAGCTTGTGTTTTATAAGAGACATGAACAGAACATGACTTAATTTCAGTAGCAGATAAGCACAAGGCAAAGGAAAAGAGTTTAACAAATGGAAGGACTGGAAAAAAAAAACACCTGTGCCTTTAAAAAGAGTGGGAAAGAAATGCTAGTCTGACCAATATGAGTTTCCTTTTCATGTAAATGGAAAAAATTCCATCCCCTTCCTCCCTTAAATAAGAATCTTTATATTGAAAAAAACCAAAACAAAAACCAAACAAGGAGCAAGGGATTTCCCAGTAGTCTGTGTCTCACATCCCAATGTACCAGATAAAAGGTTTTGAAGACATCTCTAATGAGACTGCATACATCTGTAGGCTCCCTAAAGCCAAACAGCCTTGTAAAGTTGGAAAAATGTCCATACTAGAAACTGCATTTGTATAAGGGTTTAATTACAATGCAAAGCATCCCAGCATCACCTTTACTCTACATAACCTTTGGTCCACAACCATGTAGTACACTCAGGACCTACACAATCTTATACTGGGCACTTTGGGCACTAATGAAATAGATGATTCCACCTTACACAATGGATGGAGAAACCTATTCTAGCTCCTCTCACACTTTCAACTCTTCCTTGGACATCACCTAAGGGAAAAAAAAAAGTTTGTGCTGCTGTGGGTTTGACGATCAATTTCTTTTAAAAGCCAATCAGAGCAGGTAAAAACAGCTTGTTTCTTTAGGCAAGATCAAACTATGACCAGTCTGCATGACCAAGGAGGACCAGTCCTCCTTTTCCTTCTCTCTTTGATCAAGTATTGTTTTATTTTTCTTCTTCCTCTCACCACAGTGCTTGGGATCAGAATATGTAAACATTGACAGAAACAGCAGCCCTGTGACAATAAGCACTTTCCCAACTGGGCAGACTCTGTCAGCCAACCAGAACTGCTTCAGCTCCCTTGCTTGTCCAGAAGTCACTGGTTTTTCCGCTGTAACTTAGTGTCCCCTTTACTTTGGCCTCCATCTGTAGTTTAGAGACAGGAAAAGAAAGAGAAGAGTAAGAATGAGTAAACTTTTATTATTACAGCTTACAGCAGAAGAGGAATTTCACATGTTCAGCTTTAGCATCACCAAAGCCTACACTGTCTTTGTAGGGTGGAAGACTCTGCATTTTCTGAGGTTCATTGATGATACATACCACTGTTGCAACCTGAGATACCAGGCTTCCTACAGGAAGATACCATCTTTCTAAAGACTAAGCTGCAGCTTGAGATACTGAAAGTGATTTAAGAAATCAAGCTTTTACATTTTAATAATGCTATTGCAGTGTTCAAACCATTGCACTCGCCGTCACAAACAATTTCAGTTGTACCCAATATGGCCAATTGATGTGCCTCCAACAGCACCACTGCCCAGTTTTTTGGTGCTGAGGACTCCAAGAACAGGATGAAGAACCCTCATCAAGCCACTGCCACCTTTCCTGTCAAGAAACCAACCCTACAGGTAGCAAAGAAAGGAGGGAGTATATTCTGAACTGCACCTTCTAAAGCTTCATAATAGTTCTTCAGCTCTAAGCCTTGTGAACAGAAAAAGGAGATATTCTACTTCAAGCTTCTTTTCTCAGTCATAATATGCAACTCTGATCAAGGACAAAATTCCCAGGGAGGGCAGATCTTCCACTAGGAACCATCACACTACTCACACAGACAAATTCTTACAAGAAACAATCGTATCAGCATCCAGTAAGGAGTATTCTTTTTCTCCCACTATCTGAACATGTATAATTCCATTTCTAGAACTGACAGCATAAAACATTACTGAACTTTTACAACTTTAGTTCCTGACACTGAAGACAAGTAGGATAAAAACTGCTCAGGTTCCAAAATACTGCAGTCATAGACTGCTGCTAAAGCTTGATCCTGATTTCTATCTTCCATAAACCAGTTTCAGTTCTGTTGTACATTTTGTTCCAGTCCGGGGCAGGAATCTGACTTTGAAGTAAGTAGTAAGAGAAATGTGGTGTCTTTACCTGTGTAAGCTTGCTGCAAGTGAGCAGGCAGAGATGAGTGAGACAGCGTTGCTGCGTGCTGAGCACCTGGCTGTAAACCCTTCAGTAAGTCTGGGGGGAAAAAGGGAGAGCAATAAAGATGAAAAATAGCTCTTGAGGACAGAGGGAGCCTTCATAAAAAAGGAAGCTTTTATTCTTATAATGTAGCTATAGTAGCATGCTAATTTGAACAGATTACTGAAGGTGTATCTCAACAACAAAAACTAAATTCCCAATAGCATTCTGACAGCTGGAATAAGTCAACAGAAAGAGACCTATTCAGATATGGTTAAAAGTCAGAGCAAGGACCATGCTTCACTATGGGGATGCAACTTGCTGTATAATTTTCTTCAGCAGAAAGACCAAAAATTTCCATGAGTTAAAAACAATGTAGTTGTTTAAGCAACCAGAACAGATAAATGCCATCTTGCTTGATGCATCCCTGTAAGAACTGTCTGATAGCTGAGATCACTGAGCTAAAGCCATTTTTGCAATCACCATAGTAAGTCTATTCGCTGTGTTGTGACATTTGGAGGCACTTAAACTATATTCCTTTCTAAAGATAAAGGATTAAAAGTTAACCCCCCCAAAGAGTACATAACTACTAGGTTACACTTATCAAAGGTGATTCACAACATTGGGATCACTACACAGTTTTACCAGTGAAGAAACTACATTTAGTCTCCTGCAGAGATTTTCAAGAACCACATCTCTTGGTACTTTATTGCTTCCCATCTTAATTTCCATCTTCAGGATACATCTTTCCTTATAGCACTGTGTGCTAACTAATTCCACTCACTCTGAGTTAGGCTGTGGTGGAAAGCCGCTGAGGTAGATCCCGAGGTGGTTGTCACTCCAGCTGTGTCTGTCCCGAAGCCAAGCAGCTCCAAGGGAAACTGGAAGGGCACGGTCACAGGAACAAGGCCACCCAGCATCCCAAAAGGAGTTAATGGTGCAGACGTCACGTTCTGACTGGTTACAGACAGGGGTGATGCCATGAGAGTCAGAGGTGAGGCATTAGCCAGTAAGGATGCTCCTGCTGTTGACTGTACAAAGAAAAGGAGTACTTCAAGATTTTAAACCTTTGAGTTGCATTCAAGGAGATAAGAATTGACTCTACTGTAAGTGTGGCCCTATTAAGAACTGCATTAAACTATTAATAAATATTCACTTGTGCAGCTGGGACCTTTTCCCACTGTTCATCTGCAAAGCAAGTACAATCACATCTTGGATTCAGACATGACAGTTGTTCATCTCTCGTGTTTTTCCTGCTCAGTCTTGCAGATAATTTCCTGTCTCTAATTATTCACAGGCTCTACAGTTAGAATCTAATGCAACATCTTTTATTATATTAACAATACAAAATTACCAGATGTAGGTCTGAAGCTCGAGAGCATAATGTTCCTCTCCCCTCTCCAAATCTGGGTCTTAACAGGACATTAACTGTCTTTCTAGAGAGGTTGCTTAGAATAAATGACTTTTGAACCTCCACACTTGGAGTCAGGTTACCAAGCTGCAGACATACATATGCATGTATAGCTGTTTGCACATATCAAAGACAAAATAAAAACAAACAAACAAAAATCTCCATTCTACATGTCACAATGAAGTTAAACTCACTGGGAAAAAAAAAACCAATCAAGATTAGTCAGAACATCAGCTACAACAGCTCCGAAACTGCATTAATCCCTCTAACATCAGAGCAGCTCATTCTTGTTCAACAATCTTCCCTTCACTCTGCCTATATTTCTATATACTACTCTACAAAACAGCTAGCATAGACATTACTTTGAATCACACATCTATTATTTAAGACCACCTCAAGCCTCTGCATCTATACAAGAAAGCCTTAACAAAACCCCAAACTTACAATTACTTTAATGAATGCGAACTTAAAAATGAAGTCTCCTTGAGTTCTGTAGTATCAACTTACAGAAAGAGCAAAATGATGAAAACTCTCAGTAGGAATAAAATTTCCATTACAAGTTTTGGTCTTAAGGTGTTCACAGATTAAAGCAGCTAAAGAAACAGATTTTTAAACCAGTAACCCTCTAAGTGCAAACACTCAGAGCTACGATGTTCCTACGAAGTGTTTTATTGGTTGTCTTATGAGGAACAGCTTCCAAGACATGATCCATTCCATGAGTAGAAAAACCACCAGATGGATGAAAAACTTCAATATTTACTAGTCTTCTCTCCACCCTTTAAAAGACCTGATGCTGTAATAAATCTATGCACAAAATATGACAGCTGTTCACGATGCAATCTTTACTGTGCAACAAAATAGAAGACACAGTAAGCTCTTACAACTGGGGCTTTGTAAAACACCTGAACAAAGAAAGCAGCTTTGCAATCTGCTCTTCTAAGACCTAGCTTGCTCTCTCAAAACCAGAAAGAAGTTCAGAGAATGTCCCAAAAGAATGGCAGTTCAGATATTTCTTTATCTCATTTGTGACAGCACTTCATAGAAATGTTCATCCTACTGATATAAATGTGAGTCACTACGATCCTTAGAAGTCTAAGACAGATTGTTTAAGAGCACTAATGAGGGGTAGAGTTTAAGGACAACACATGCACTAACTGCTGAATTCTAGATTAATTTGGCTTTGTATTCTTAGGATATAACTTAAGAGTACTCCAAAGTGAAATTTCTGTGGAGCTACAGCAGGCAGCTAGTATTTTGGTAAAAATATGTGCCAGCCTAAAGGGGAAAGTTGGCAAACTCCTTTTAGAAACTCTTCCCAGTTAGGAATGTCTTCATTATTTTAAGAGGGGTAACTAACTTCCTTAGTACACATTGCACCTAACAACTGGCTTGGAATTAAGTTCAGTCAGCAGTAAGACCTTTAAGGCTAAATAAAGCCCTCTTATCACAAATCTCTTCCCCTTCAGTGTACTTGGACTGGGAGTTAGCTTGATTGTAATCTCTTGAACAAACCCCACTGACTAAGCCTCAGTTTGCAGAATAGCAACAGCCTTATTCCAAAGTTTATCTTCCTTGCACCATTCATCTCAACCATTTCTGTGTTATCAAAGTAACTTCTGAAGTGTCAAAAACCTTCATGTGTACAGTCACAATAATTATTCTAGGGATACTATATACACTGCTCAGTACCTCTGGCTGATTTCCCCCTTTCTATACACCAACACTCCTTATTTTGCTGTATTACAGTGTGCACTCATGTTACTTGATTATCTACCACACCACTTCTAAGCCTCTTCATTATCATTATCTGCCACAATACATTTTGTTCCTCATGTGATCAGTATCTCTAACAAAACTAAACCTACTTGCCTTCATATATAGGAAAGTTTGCAAGAATGAATCTCCTCATCCAGCACAACACTACTTACTTCCCTTGCCTGTCACATTTAAGCACTACCACATCCATTTCACATTTTATTCTACATCAAAGCAATTGGATCCACTGGATCCCACTGATTGCACCAGAAATGAGCAACTCTGTTCCCACTTCATTCACTGTAGCAATTTTTGTCTCCTCCAGATATCACCCAGAGTACCCACACAGCTCAGTTCTTCTCTAGGCTTTATGTGGTAGCTTAGCAGTCCTGACACAGCATATGGGTTGGGTTTTTTTTCATCCAAAGTATGCAAAATGAGAAGGCCAGAGCCTGCCAGACATTTCTTATTTTCTCTAAGAGGCTTAAGGTACCATAGGATGAAAGACTACAGAAATATCTTGTTAAGAAAATCATCTTCCTCTTACTCAGCTGCATTGAGAAGAACTGGATAGCAAACTAAAAACTATAAACAAGCTGAGTATAGATCACTACCATGCAATAGCTGTGGTCATTGTTCAGATACCTACAAAGCTCCTTCATTTGCTGTACACCAAGTCTCTGATGCACATAAGAAGTGAGCACTTCAGGACAGGAAAAGCAATTAAAGACTGGGAAATACCAAATCATAGATCACAGAATTGTTTAGGTTGGAAGGGACCTTAAAGATCATCTAGTTCCAACCTCCCCATCATGGGCAGGACACCTCCCACTACACCAAGGGCAGGCTGGATGAGGCCTTGAGCAACGTGAACACTTCCCAGGGAGAGGGCATCCATGACCTCCTAGGGCAACCTGTTCCAGTGACTTGCCATTTCAGTTCCCAGCAAGAAGAATGCATAACTTGGGAAAGCAGGTTGCCTTCTGAGTGTATATATATCAGGTTTGCTTGAGTTTTAGAACAGTACTTTCAAAATATTTGGTTTGCATGTCTTTTTCCATTTTCAGTGACAGAATCCTGTATAAACTCTCCCCAACAATTTCTAGGCTATTTATGTATTGGCGAGGTGCCTCATTTAGTTTGACTAGATCCTGCAAAACAAGATATAATCACAAATACTACAGAAAAGCTGAATTTTTAAATACAAGTCTTAAATGATACTCAAATCATAAGCAACTGAACTCCAGTTTTGCATGTTCACTGTGAAGTTTGACAACAAATGTACTATAGACACCTTTTCACATGAGCACCATCATTACAAGCAAACACACAGATCAAATAATGCAAGCAAGTACAACATCCCCTGAAAATATGGCCCCAGAAAACTTACCTTTCCTAGTGCTAAAAAAGCAAACCAAACAATAAAAAAACCCACCCCCAAAACCCAACACCACAACCACCCCCAGGAAGAATTCTGTTCCACAGCACAGACCAACCATTTAGGGAGGATTCACTCCACAGTGACTGCTGCATTTCACATTGGTTGCCAATACCCATTGACTAGGTGCAAAAGAGTTTCATCAGGATTCACTTTTATGCTTAGGAAAAACAGTAAATTTATGACATATTTATAAACAAAATCAAGATGCTGCAAAAAAAGAATGTTTACAAAATGTGATAAATATTAATGCAGATTTTGAGTGTAAAGTCATTAGATGCATACCTGTACACTGGCTGCTACAACTGATGACCCTGAGGCAGAAGATGGTCTGTGTGGAGTTGACAATTGTTTAGTAGCACCCTGTGTTCCACTTCCTGCTCCCCCAGACAGACTAGTCCTACTAGCTCCACTTGAGTTAAGGTTACTGCCTCTGCTGGCAGGTACATTCATTCCAACTCCACCCAAATTATTTTTACCAACAGTTCCAGAAGGAGAAGAGTTGGGTAATTTTGAAGCCTGAGGGTTCTTTGCAGGCTGAAGGCCTGAGGTGCGACTAGAGGGCAGCAAATTCACCGTGGGAGACTGCCTGCTGATATTTACACCACTGGGCTGTTTATGAAGGGGGTTGTTGCTGGAGTGACTACTCTGGGAAACTAGTGCACTTGAACTGGAAGAACTGGGTGTTGTTGCAGGCCTGGGGGATGAGGTGGACTTGGATGAAAATTTAGGTGATGCATTGGGCTTAGGTGTCACAGAGGGTTTAGATGCAGTGGGCTTGGGAGAGGCAGCAGGTTTGGGAGAGGCAGCCATCGAGAAGGGAGGCTTGAAACCCTGGGAAGAAACTTGTGACACCATAGCCTTGGCTAAATAGTTACTAGAGGTAGAGGTGCTGGATGTTGACCGAGAAACCAGTGGGTGAGACACTTGAGAGCCACTTCCAGATGAAGGATTCGACAAAGGCAGGCGATATACTACAGACTTATCTTGACCCTTGATGACTGGTGATGAGCAAGACAGTTTGGGGTTACTACTCAATTTCACCACTGGATTGGTCTGTGATTTACTAATAGTTGCTTGTAAAGGAGACACATATTTCTGCTGTACAGCTGAATGCTGGTGCACCTTTGTCACTTGTGATGTTGAGGAAGAACTACCTTGAGCCTCAGATGATGATACTAACATATTAGCATCCTTGGTTCTTTGAGCGGAGGTGGAAATAGCTGCTTGGGTCTTAGAGGAAGAAACATGAGTCTGTGAAGAGGAGGAAGCAGCTTGGATCTGGCTTGACCTCTGTAGTCCTTGTTGAAGTAGTTTGGCTGGCAAAGGCTCTAAGGAAACCTTAGGATTTTGAATTGAAGATCCAGCAATAAGGCCTGAAGAGATACCAGTGTGAACTAGGTCCTGGGGTTTCTTTGGTACTGGTCCTGTGTGACCAGCAATAAGACTTGATGAATGGGATGTCTGAGTGGGCTCTACTTTCTTTGACGTTGCCAGGGGCAGCTTGCTCATAATGCTTGCTAGTTTTTCCTCCCTCAGCCCAGGGCGAGGTCTGGATGTCGGTGTGTCTACGGTGGATCCAAGAGGTGATCCCTTGGCACCATTATTGATAACTGCCAGAGCATCAGAAATAGAGTCTAGTGATGGTGGGTGGAAAGAGAGGTCTTCATCCAATGAGTCATCCAAGCAGATCGTCTCTGGAGCCGGCGTGCAGCTGGAGCTGGCTGGGGCGCAGACAGATGTGCTGGAACTCAGGACAGCAGCACAACTTGAATTGACTGAAGACAAACACATTTTCTGTTCTTTCTTTGGACTGGAGTCCTGAGAACAAAAAGAGAAGAAAATTCAGGTTTAAGAACCTTTCTGAAGCAGATCTGAAGTCAGCTTCAGTGTAATACTGTTATCCTGTAAAGGGAGATAAGCCCATTATCTGCTATTGAAATGTTCACATTGAGATGTCTATGGTGCTGAGGTGTTTGAGGTCCTGCATGCTAATTCACATTTCTGTTCTGGAAGAGTGGTCAGGAATAGGAACAGGCTGCCCAGGGAGGTAGTGAAGTCACTGTCCCTGGAAATGTGGACACGGCACCTGGGGACGTGGTTTAATGGCCATGGTGGTGTTGGGTTGATGGTTGGACTCAATGATCTTAGAGGTCTTTTCCAACCCAAACAATTCTATGGCTCTAACTAAACATTTGTATTTAAAGAACCTAGTGTTGCTGCTCCACAACTGAAAGTGTCCCACACAGTTCAGAATAATCAATGTTATGAGGACCAGGGTAGCTAATCTGATCCCCAGGTAGAATTGCTACTCAAGACACCTGGTCAAGTCTAATGGGAACCTCAATCAACTTACCATGTTCCTCCCAACTACACATTTTTCCAGTGTTGCCAAATGAATGCAACTAATTTTCAAAAGAACTAATATAGCTTAAAAATTACAAAGTTATACAGAAGCCTTTTGTAAAAACTTCCTTTACAGAACACACCTCCAAGTCAGGAAGTTCTTACAGCATTTCCTGATGCAATTCTTCTGCCAGACTTTCTCTGGATCAGAAGCAGAAAACAAGTTGTATCAAGCACTTGCAAAATTCAGATATCCAAATGGCATTTTACCTTCACTTTGGGTTTAGGGGCCAAAATCACCTTCTTCTTTGCCCTAAAATAGAGGGGATAAAGCACATCAGAAGACAAAAAGAGAGGCAAGACCACAGCATTAGCTGTTACCTTAATTATATCCCAATAAACTAGAAGGATGACTACTAGAGTCCAGCTTCAGTTATAAAACATCCTTGA
Source organism: Melanerpes formicivorus (assembly GCF_026170545.1). NCBI lineage: Eukaryota > Metazoa > Chordata > Aves > Piciformes > Picidae > Melanerpes > Melanerpes formicivorus. The sequence continues at coordinate 22,052,239 of NW_027142360.1, forward strand.
AATAGAAAATGGATTAAAATGTAGGGGAAGGAGAAAACAAGCACACTTTTAATCCACTTTTGTCATGTATCTCTAAGTGAATTAGAAGCAAAATTCACTGAATTGCTGATAAATCTTTATCAGGAGAGCTACTCTTCACTTTTCAGATTTAGAGGAACTTCAAAATATACATCTCAACCTCTTACAATCTTAAGAGTTTGACTGCTTGGCAGAGCTTTGTCTCAACTGAGGCCACTTAGGTAATTTCACTTTATGCTGATGTTTGTCACTAAAGATATGCATCATATTCTCGTTTCTATTTCAAACCACATTAACACAGTTGCTTTCCCCTCCCCACTAAGAGAAGTGTTCTATTGCTTATCAGCTGTGAACCAGTTGTATCTAGCTTCTGTTTGTTGCAAGAAACTATTTAACAATTGCAAAAGAACCTGGAAGTTTAAGTGAACACCACAGCACCAATTGCACTTATGTGAGCAGGGAGAGCACTCAGGATTATTAGTCAGTTACAGCTTAGAAGTTAAGCATTTCACATCGTCTGTTCCCATTTCTATTCACGAGGTTCAACAGATCTACATCCAATAGGTCATTTATTCTCCTTTCCTAGGCAACTAGGAGTACACCTTCTAAAAACAGACCAAACTGTGAATGAATCATGACTCAGTTTTGCCATTATGTGAAAAAATATCCCATGTAATTATATTTATCATAAAGGCTGCAAGTTGGGTGTTATTCTAAGACATCATTGTTTGTTTGAATTCTGTCTGAATGCAGGCAGCTCCTGTGAGGAAGAAAGCAATGCCTGAAAATGAAGAAGGTCAAATTCCACTAAGAGACACCACCTTCTGTTGGCTACAAAGATATTTGAGGAAAAGAGCAGGAAGTACTGCAGCCTGAGCTCCATTTAACATGTCGCACAGCAAAACGAGGGTATAGTGCTATGCAATGCTTTGAGCAAAAGGTGTTAATCCAAGAATGAATATCCCCTTGAGGTACCTGGCCACTTCCTAACAGAGTTAAAATATAATTGTCACAAGAACATTACAATTAGATGCTTAAAGTACTAAAAAAACCACCAACATTGTAAGTCTCTTCAAACAAATCCCCAAAAAATATCTCCCTTTCCTTCCCTGTGTAAGAAAGGTAGCATGAAAGTGGAAAGGATGAGCAACCTGAAGAGACTAACAGATTGTCAGTTATACTCACGGAGCAGAAGTGAGGTGATTGTGAACGCTTCGGCTTTCTTTGAATAGCATCCTAAAGGAGTGTTGAGAAAAGAAACGTAAGGTGATTGCACAGGGACGATCTGCAAATGGCCACCACATACTCAAACATGCTTCATTGTTCAGGAGAACCCTTTCCACAACTGATAAACACACCCTGTAGCACTGCAACGTGAAAAATCCAAGTATCTACAAAATCTCATGTAATCTGGTCAGAAAAGGTTGATATCCTCTTGCTACAGTTCCAATGTCTCACTTTTTCATCTTGCACTTTCAGATCCATTCTCATGTTTTCTTCACCATACTACCTCCAAACCTGTATTACACTGCTTCCCACTAGAGAATACTGAATGCTTAAGAACATCAAGGAGCAAAAGGAAGATGCCTCACTACAAGTTCAATGTGCTGCTTTCTGACTTACTCAGCTTCTCCAAAGTATTTCCCTTGTCATATTCTTCCCAGTAATTTGTCTGTTCCTTAATCTTTTTCACTTTGGAATGAAATCCAAAACGGATTCCAGGCCTGAGTAACATGTAGTATTGCCCATAAAGGTTCAAGACAAAAGTGTGACTACTATAGAAGTAAGAGCTAGAGCTATGGTACAAAGAAAGGACAGTGCAGTGTATGTTCCAAAAGCAAGGCCATGCCTGGAAGCAAATCCCTCCATTTCATATGTATATGTTTACAAGTAAAAGTTGATGAGATCAGTATGAAATCATCATCTCTGATCATGACTTCAAGTATGCTGTTTGACCTGCAGTATCAGACTGCTTATAATGCATAGGCAAAACTACATTCTATATCACTATCATTTTCCATATCACAGAAAGCTTCCTAAGCATTCACCTGGTCTCATACTTCCCCCTCAAATGAAGCACCATGCACTGTTACAAACACCAATACATACAGTCTCTACCAGATGACAAAAGCTCACAAGCATGCAAACAAGATAGAATTAACTTCTGGAAAACATCTGTTGTTCTAAAATATTCCAGTTCCACTGACATACTCTGAAGTTTAAAACCATAGTACATAGCTGAGTCAGATGTATGACAGTAAGAGAGACCTAAGGAAAAAATTAGTTAACATCAAGGTATCTTACCTTGCCTGCATCCAGCCCTTAGGCCAAAGTGGTTTCACTTCTGTTTCCATAAAAGTTTTGAGGTAATCTTCAGCAGACTGACTTCTATTTGGCTCTAGCTCATAGCATCCCAGCTTGATCTTGACAAGATTACACAACAGAGACCTGCAGAAAGAAACAATAAACTATCCTTCCAAAAAAGAAAAAGGCAAAAAAAATCTATATAGCTGCTGTTCATTGCCAGCTGTAGGAAGAGCTCAGCTCCAACTTCTGTTTACTGGAAGTTTGCCCCTACAACTGGTATGATCTGCCACTGTCACTTCTCCATTTCCAACAAACCATGTAGCTCTTTTTCGTTCTTAATGTAATTTTGTAATTGGTTTTACATTTTCTTTGTGGTTTATTCACAGCTGAAACATCTCCTCTCACTTTGCTCAGTGACCTCTACCCCATTTAAGATGAAAAATGTCTGAAAACAAGCAAAATGTGTTCTACTCTGAATATCTCAGATTCTGCCAGGGGTGCTGCCTTTTACTGCCCTTAAAAATATAGAAGGGCACACAGCTAAGTAACACCGGTCTTTCAGAGCCTTGAATGAAAAACACAGATTTAAATCTCCTCTTTAAGTGTGGCTCCCTCCAGATCAGTCCAAGCTACACTGGTTCTTTGTGTTCCATGAAGTTTGCTTCCCTGTTGTCTTAACATACTGAGATGACTAAATCCCAGCCCTTTTTAATTGTATCTGTACTTGTACTAAATTAGTTGAGGTCTTGCATGGGAAGTGACTAATCTTCAAGGATCTGCTTACTTTTAAGTCTAAAAAAGGAAAAGCCTGTCTAGATCATTTCAGTAACAGTAATCTCAGTTTGCAGTAAAATCTGTTTTAGGAAACAGAGCAGTGAGAAATCATTTCAGACAACCTGTGTTGCCCTTGAGAGAACACACTGTGTACGTGTGTGTGTATTCAGAGGGGATGGAAGGGGATAAGATTCATGCATTCTGAATGCTGGCTTGCCTTGTTTTAGCTGATACCTTCAACTGTTCGTTGGGTGAGTGTTTTCTGATCTGTTCCTAGAACAATGGAAGCCTGTGTAACTCTGCTTGCACCTGCTCTGAAAGAAACTCAAGGTCCTAGGACTACAAAAATTCTCGTGTCTTTAGATAAAGCAGCAATGAAAAAAGGGTTGGACATCCTGCCTTTCAAGCTAAAGAAGAGTCTTTCATTACTAGCCCCAGTCCCCAAAACTTCTGAGGTATATTTATGAGAATGATGATTGATTAATCAGTGTCATGTAATAACAGCCCTTGGAGAGCACTTTACAAAGTCAGTGAAAACTCTTGGTAGCTTGTCTCACCTCACTGTGTCATCCCAGTGAAACTTCTTTCTGGGTCCCACAACCCTTTTTCCAGGTTTCTCGTCATCATCTTCCTCTGATCCATTTTTCTCTCGTTCATCTTCCACTTGTGACCTACAATCAGAACAAGCAGGTAAATAGCACGGACAATGCTCCCTTGAAAATGAGTGCTCATGTAGGTGTCAGGAAAAAATACACCAAATGGGCCTATCTTCAGATTGTTATAACCTTCCTGAAAGGGTAAACAGTTCATCTTCCCCTCTTCATGGTCCTTAGAGAGAAGTGAAAGGACACTGTATGGTTGGCTAGAAGCTTCATGCAGTTCCACTACCTGGAAATAGCAGGATGCTTATAAATCTATTAATGCCTCCTCAAGGCTAAAATTAGTTGGCTATGTGGAGAAAGCATTAAAATGAACAAGGACAAAATTAATCAAGAACATGATCCTCCTCCATTAAGCCAGTATTCTGAGACTCTCCACTAGCCTTCCTGCTTTACAAGTCAATTTATGAATTTATTTCTAGAGTCAGGTGACAACATCATGAAAAACAAACTGGAGTTGAGTACTTTGAACTCAGGGAATGAAAATCATGGAGACAGACTTCCAGCTGACTCTAGAAGAGACATGCTCAGACTCCAGAAATACCTACTTGGCATTCTTGGCTTGACTGCGGGCCTGACAGTCCTCTTGATACTTGCATAACTGTTCAGGCATGACGTTACTGACAGCCAGTTTCAGCTTCTGCAGTGGCTCTCTCAAGCGGTCATCCTGTGAGGAGAGAAGCATCAAAGCAGTCTTATTAGATGCAATGTAAAGAGTATTTCAGATAGTTTCACCAAAACTATTTCCTGCTCATTTCTGAGGCAATATTCCCAGCACTAACTACTGACTGCATCAGCCATTTCCCACATGGCACTTCAATTCTGTTAAGTGCAACAGCATTATGGAACTGCCCATACTTGACATTTTTCATACAACACATATAAGTATTTAGACCAGAAACGATGAAGGACAGTCACAAGGAAACATATCATGAATATTCCAAAACATTACAGCATGATCTCATTAAATGATGCTTTTTAAATCAAAACTGGGAAGGGAAGAAAACCTGAGGGATGACCTGACTAATGATTCTCTCAACACTTGCCAATTAAGTGTCCAATTAATCAAGTCTCCAAAAAACTGTGGTATAAAAACACTGCAGGTAATGAGCAAAACAATAATAATCTAACATATCTATTAAATGTGATGTGTGCACCTTAAAAAGGTAAGGACTATGTATTTAGAAGGGTCTCCAAATAGTGAAGTTCTTCAAATACTGAAGTGATATACCATATACTTCCCTACATGTTTTAAATTCTCTTCCTTCATCTTCTGACTTCACCAATCTGCAATGTAACTGCTTCTTGAAAAGCACTCAAGTACTATGGACCATGATATCTAATTGCTTAGAAATAGTGTATGAATCCATTTGCCCTCTTAGAAGGTTCCAAGACCTCTGCATTCATGATCTTCTGGCAAGATTTAGTCCTGGATTTCATCTAAAAAAAATTGGGTCAGGGTACTTCAGATCCCAGATAGCTTTATTCAGTAGGGAAACATTAAGAGAAATGCAACTGCAAATGACAAAATATTTGTCAGACCTAGCCACAGTGGCAAACTTGCACGAACAGCACAGCCTGAGTCATCTGTTGTCCATCTAACCTTCCTTTCTCTTGATCCAAAGGTGAATGCAACAGTGGGTTTTTTTAGCCTGTCGTAACCATGATTGTGTCTTCCTAGCTTTGCTACTTTGACGTGTGCCTTCTACTCTGCTTTCCAGCTGCAAGCACTTCATTCTCAAATAAAGAATATGAAGTACTTCAAAATATTTGTTTCTGAAGTAGTGGCAACAGCAGGTATACACACAAAGGAGGAAGCTGTTGAGCTGATCCAGCAACTGATCAAAAAAATCTTTTGTTTTGTTGGTGACTGTGTGACTGTTCTGCTCTCCTGCTTTCTGTCCTTACCTGTATTACATAACTGACTCCTGTGGGAGCTAATCTCCCCACCATTACCTGCACATTGAGGTGTAACTTCTTCAGACGTTTTATCAGTGTGTCCTTATTGCATGGCACAAAAGCCTCAAGGTGAGAGTACACTCCATTGCGGAGGGCAGGATTTATCTCCTGTAACTGCAGCTCAATGCTGACAAATAAACAAGAAATAGGCAATCAGTGAAGCACTCCACGATGCAAATGACAACTGAACAAAAACCTAAGGAACCTTGGGATGTGGAATGTTTTAGCTAGGCAGAATTTTAATGAAAAATAGCAGCTTGGGACATTTTTTGGTAAGAAAGGAAGGCAGGCTTAATCAATGGCAAGAAACAATTCCTATACACACTGCTCCAGCAGTGTTGAACACAGCCACTCAAATTCCAGTTACAACCACCACTGCACATCAAATTTGATACGTTTTGACTGCTACAACCTCCTAGAGACTACTTTTTGTTTCTCAGAATACAAAGACAGAAGCTTCTATAGGAAATGCTTAGTTGAAAGATTAGAGTAAAAAGAGCCAGCACTTTGTGAAAGCTGAAGGTGTTCTGAGATATGAAAGTGGGGGACAAAGAAATAATGGCAGTTTTTACTGAATTTTACACATGAAGTCAAGGACACAGGCCAGTACGAAACACTTCACACTGGATAAAGACAGACAGTCATGACAGCTATTGTGTTATAGAAATGTCTTTAGCTAGTAACTAGCTTAAACTGATCTACCTTCAGTGACTTTAAAGGGCTTTGTTGGAACAACCTCAATAACACTTCCTCTTCTGTACTTTTCCTTTCACCCCCTTTCAAAAAAGGGAAGGTTGTACAGATAAGCACTTACTCCAGCAGAATATTATTCATGTCTTGTGTGAAAAACTTCTTCCTGCCTTCTTCATCAAACATCTTGGCGGCCTGAAAGTACAGCAATAAAGAGTGTCCAAAAGTTCACAGAGCATCTTCACTGTTACAGCTGTATTACATCTTTGTCTTCCAGAAAACAGCATTACTTGGGAAAAACCAACAGCATTACTTGGAAAAACCTAAAACCAAACTATATCCTGCTGTTTAGGAAAAAATGACTGTAGTTGTTACATTCAAGCAAAAATCTCTTACTCTAGGACACCCTCATTCTATTTAGAATCTGCCCAGTGTTAATTCATCTGTTCCATAATTAGGAAGAAGGAAAATGGCAGATTTCTATCATCTCACCACCAGCAACATTCCACTCCTCTAGAAAGAGCATTGCTTGACAAATCAAGCAGGCAACAGCACTACTCTATCTATTAAAGGTTCCTTTTCTACCTGGTATGTGTCTCATCCAGTTAACTTCCCAGGCTTCTTACATCCTCCACAATCATTCACTGCAATTTCTACAATGGGATTATGCATGCTAGAGGATTACTTCATCTCTCTTTTCTGGTGCTGTCCAGCATTCTTGCCTATTTAGACTCTCTCTCTAGTAATTTTGTCTGGTCTCTTCCTGAGTTTGTCTAGGGTTAGGGGAAGAAAAGAAAAAAAACAACCTTATTCCTGTAAACACTTCCTTTGATCAATTTTTGCCCCACTGATTTCACAGGAATTCCCATGCAGAATCCCTTTATCTTTGTTCTTACCACCTAGATTCTCATTTTCAAGCAATTAGAGTTTGTAGAAGAAAATCCACAAGCTCTGCATCTTCAGTAAGATGCAAGAGTCTGCAAGCTCTTTTCTCTAGTGTTCATCCACTCTGTAGATTTATAGAAGAGGAAAAACACAAATCACTTTTAGAGGCTTACTCTCATTTCATATTCTGACACTGGGGCAAGTCAGCAAACACCTAAAGAACTTAGAAAGATATAAATGCAGAAAAGCAGGCGAGTGGGAGATTGTTCTAATGACTGACAGATATGAGAGACAGCCAACATGCTACAAAGCTGACTATTCAAATAATTGAAAGACTCTAATTCTGCCTTTTATTTAAAAAAAAACAAAAAATGCAGTGGCTTGTGAGAAAGTAGCCAAAACCTACAAATAAATGCAAGTGATAGCTTGATAAAACCCTCCTTTATTATTATGAAGTACTTACTGTTCTTGTTCTTCATAACTGACTCATCTAAGTTTCAGAGAAAAATGTTTTCTGGGATTGTGAACTCTAGACTGCACAGGAAAACAGGAGCTTGATATTCTGTCAGAAACCATAAGGTAGCTCATTGTCTGAGTGCTTTACTGCTTCAGTCCTGAACACTGCCACCAGAGTTAAGGTTCCTCTAAGAACTGCGTTCTGCTGATTGCTTTCTACTGCTGAGGGGATGATACTATCTGTTCAAGAATATTGAAGCCTTTGTCCTGCTAAAAGAAAACCAAACTGAAAAAATTATAGATGTTTACAAGTGATAGGATGCTGAAGAGACAGGTTGGAGAGTCTTAGATCAGTAGCTTTAAGCACAATTAACACAAGGATTAATATCATGTTCTGCTCATATAAAAAAGAAGAAAATATATGCTTTGACACTGTAGTTTCAGGTAGCCCTTAAAAGGCTGTTTCAGCATTATACTGTCACGCTGGACAGTGTGGCTGGCTTTTGAAGGCAGCAACTCTGGGAGACTGTAACAAAGTGCACTGTTATCAGTGAACTGGGGCTGGTTTGGTGGGTGGGGTTTTGTTCTGGTGTGGGTTTTTTTCCTCCCTTTTCTTCTTTGGTTTGTTTTTTCCCCCCTTTACAGACAGATTATTTTGTCAGTTACCTTCACAATAAGAAACAAAAGCCATATTATTACTCTCCTGCTTGTGTGTAATATTGCCTCCTGTCATAGCTGTTCAGAATTGCCCAATTGGGAACTAAAATAAATTAATCTACAAAAGGAAGTCAGGAATTTTTATTGTATTTAGTCAGTGACTTTAGTTTCTATTATGTCTATAATCAAGACATGTCATACTGCATTCATGGAACACAGCCTAGTTCCTTATGAACTGTTTAGCTTTCTTTGCACTAAAGCTGTAAGCCTGCTAAGTATTTGACAAGGGTAATTTTTCTCCCTGCCTTTTAGAAGATGCTCCCCTCCACTGATAATGTGTCACTTGACTGCAAGTTGCAGGAGATTAGGAAGCTGCCATCTTTAAGCCAACACAACCTAGTTTTTCCTCACATGTATGGGTAGATTTGCTCTGCTCAGCCAGCACCAAACTTCTGTGAGACATTATGAAAAGCACAATGTAAGAGTTAGGCTTTCCAGGAACCACTGAATTAAAGCTTTCTTCCAATTGGATGGAGCTTGTTATACAGTGAAGCAGCAGGAATTTGGGACAGGCCACTAGCTTCCTGACTTTGGGCCTAATCCTGTTGTCCTGCAGTTTTGGTAGAAGCTTGTTGTTGATTCATAGCCAAGATTAAACTGAATATTCAAAGGTAGACAAAATTCTCTCTCACACTTTAGTAATATTAAACTCTTTGGTTCTATTTAGCTTGGTACATTCAAAAATAACTAACACCACTGTTAGACATTTCCATAAGGTAAGCAACATCTTATCATTACTGTAACATGTAGCAAAGCAAACTGTTACTGGCTAAACTATTTCTTTCCAAAAAGACAGTAACTTGAACTGCTTTCACCAAACTTCATCTGAGTAAGGAAAAGCTGCACTTTAGTCTGAATAATGTTTTCATGGCAATCAAACAAGAAGCATATACCACCTTACTAGCTCTGATTCCTTTTAATATGCTATTGGGATGTTTCTAACCCAAGGATTTAGTATTTCTCACTGGGCAAGTTTGGACTCCATTCTAGCTTTCAACTTGAATTCTTGTGTCTGCTGTTTCTGGGTGATTGTTTTTTTGGTGGGTTATTGTTCAGTTTTGAACTGGCAAGTTATCATTTACGTTATGGAGCCAAGAATTCAAGACACTGATTTGTAAGGTGCAGCCATATTCCAGGTTTCCTGCTCCAAAGTAAGGAAACCCTCATTCATTTCACCAGCTAATAATTCAAGTTAAAGTAACACTGATATTTTCATTATGGAAAAAACCCAAACAAACATGACAAGTTATTGTACACAGAAGACTCAGCAAACACTGTCTACACTGTGAAACAAACACAACAACTGACCTGCATTACCTCTGTGCTCATTTTCATCTGGGTATAAATGCAGCCTTCAAGATAAACACTATGACCAGTTCTACATATGTTAGTTTCTGCCAGCCATGTAAAGATGACAACTCAGGTTCTAGTTAACTCTTCCTTTTCTCTCAGACTCTTGAATGCAACCTCTTGCCAGTGAATGCATACTTACTGTTCGAAGGTCCCCAATGCGCTTTTCAAGTAGCACAGGTAGACCTTCTGGGAGGGCAGGCACCTGCTTGGGTGTCATGACCTGAGAGGTGTAGGTTGCCTGAGTGACATTTCCATTTTCTCCTGACAGCTCAGATACCGGGCTGCCATCAGAAGTGCCATCAAGCAACTTGTCAAAGTCAATGTCTCCCAGCATCTCCAGGGCACTTTCAGTTTCTTGTAGGAGCTCAGGTTCATTTGTGCTACCAAAAATGGAGAGAACAGGATCATTGCTCCTAAGATTCAAGTCAGAGATATCATTTCCTGCACTGAGAGAGGAGGAAGGAATTTTACTGGGGGTAGAGGTTGCAACAGTCACTGGAGGTTTTGGACTTGATTCCTTCTTCCTCATGGCTTCCTTCTCCTTTTGAAATTTACGGATCATGGCAGCCAGAGAGAGAGAGTCTTTATATAGCTTCTTTTTCTTCTTGTCAGACTTGTGAGAATTTAAGGCCATTACTCTGTACAGGAAAGAAATCTTATTAGAATGCATGTGATGCAAGGCTGTAATAACCTTTAGAGAGAAAGCCTGTTTAGTGCAATTTAAAAAGTGATCAGGGAAAAGTAGCAATTACTTTGTGCTTCCATCTTCAGACTGTTCTATTAACTACCATAAACCTTGGCAGGTCATGTCCTGTCATGTGCTCCACCTGATTTGTTCTGCTAAGTTTTGGACACATTAATTAAAAAGGTTGCTCACTTTTGACTTCTCTAATTATGGAGAAATTGGCAGTGTTGTTAAACCCATAGCTGATCTGTGCTACCAAAATACCTAAACTTGCTTCTCAGACTCCTGAATGGTGGCAGGCTGCTTTAAGTTTAGGCACACCATGTAGGTTATGAGAAGTTCTCTCTATTGCTAAGAATTTTGACATGCAGGCTCAACATCTATGTGCTACTTCAGCTGAAAATTTTCCAACAGTTTATCATGTTGATGAACAGTTATCAATAAACAAATATTCATAATATGACAACTCCCACTCAATAAGCGTTTTCTAGAAGCCAATTAAACCCCAATCTTCCCACTCTAGTCTCAGAACTCATGAAAACATGCATAAAGCTGAAAATAAACATACAGAATAGTTAAGCCATGTTCATAGTTCTCCAGATTAGAAATCAAGGGATAAAAACAAAACTCTTTTCCATTAGGAGCTGTAGTTCTTAGTCCTATATAAGGCTTTGTGTAGAAAAATGGATAGTGTCATTCATAGGCAATTTTTCTGCAATTTGCCTTTACTTGTTTTATTATTCCTTGTTCAAAATATTCATAGTATCATAGTATCAGTCAGGGTTGGAAGGGACCACAAGGATCATCTAGCTCCAACACCCCTGCCATGGGCAGGGACACCCCACACTAGATCAGGCTGGCCAGAGCCTCGTCCAGCCTGGGCTTAAACACCTCCAGGGACAGGGCCCCAACCACCTCCCTGGACAACCCATTCCAGGGTTTCACCACTCTCATGGGGAAGAACCTCCTCCTCACATCTAGCCTGAATCTCCCCACCTCCAGCTTCAATCCATTCCCCCTAGTCCTATCACTACCTGAGATCCTGAGAAGTCCTTCCCCAGCCTTCCTGTAGGCCCCCTTCAGATACTGGATATTGGGGGACAAAAAGATTTACATGTAGGACATGTTTATAAATAATCTCAATTCCAACCCCAAATCTCTTTGCTATTGATTGCAGTTCAAAAATGCAACATTCTAAACAGTTGTGATGATCTTTCTGTGGCATGCAATCTCCAACCCAAACCTCACCTAAGCCAAGGGCTCATCTGAAGAAAGAAACCTACCCCAACTGCTTAGGAACTTTCATTTTCCGAGGTTTCTTCTCCTTTTCTGTCCCTTCATCTTTCCGCTTGCGCTTCTTCATTCCTCGATCGTCACTCTCTTTCAACTTTGCTATCTAGAAAAGCGATTGAAGGGAGGGCAATGATTCTTCTTGTACAGAAAGAAACATTTAGTTTTCCTTACATTTTTCAGGAAAAAAAAAATACTTCAATAGGCATAAAGGCAAACAGTACCATGGGATTTCTGTCAGCAACTGCAGTTGCTGGCAAGTTGCAATCAAATTATTTTTGCACAGTTACTGAACTCAGTAAGAACAAAAACTTCCAGGCACACAGAGGTACGTCCCGGCAGTATGAGCAATGGCCACCACACAAGACTGAATCCCCTTTGCCTCCTTCTGTTACCGCAGTTTCACTGCTGCATATGCAGTTACAAAGGATAAAATATCTTTTTGGCTGATGCAGATTGGCTGTCTTCTCTCTCCAGTTGCTGCTGAACCCCAGCTTCCCTGCTGGTGCAGCACAGCAAAAAAGAAAGCCTCCACGCCGTGCAAACATTCAGCAACAGACAAACTTCAGTGTGTTACCAACACTCTATCACTCACAAATCCAAATCACAGCACCAAAATGGCTGTTATGAAGAAAGTTAACCCCACCCCACTCAGCCTCAATATTCTATATGTCCACCTAGCTATAAGCTCTGTATAAAAAGCATAATGAAGATGACCCACTTTAGGTGGCCTATGCTTTTTGTCTTCTGCAAAGTCTTCGTCCTCCGAGTCAGATGCCTGACGGAACTGCAGTGTGCCAGTGTTGATATAAAACCCTCCATATTTGGTTGTTAGGGATGCAGGAACCAATTCATCATACTGTGCAGGAAAAGGAGAGGAGTTTATCAGCATTTCTTCAGAAAATTAATGTGTATTTCATGTATCAGTCCCCACACATGAAAACTATATACAAGTACACCACACAGTTCACTAGAATGGGGCACTGTTGAACACTTACTGGTCAAGGCACAGAGCATTAATATTACAGAATAGACTTTTTACTTTCAAAACACATGCATATGTGTATATACACAAACATATATAAGGAAGAGAGGACTACAGCAGTGAAAGTCCTGCTTTCTGAAGGAAATCAGGATGAGCATACAGGCATCCCCCCTCCCAATCTTGGCTGCAGAACAACCCCAACTTCTACACTTCCCCCCCCCCCCCCAATATTCTGTCTGTGAGAGCATGTTGCATTATGGTAGCCATTAAATCTCAAGATACACAAACCACAGGAGCAATGTGATTACACCATCTGCCTAGGAGCAGCTTCACTTGATCCTTCATTGGTTGCTTTCATATAGGAAGCAGGCTGACCCGTGGTGAATTGTTTGTTTTTGTGGACAGCAGCCTTGCAGGCAAACCAGCAACAAATTTTTGTAACAAAACCTGCCTCTATCCATTCATTTATTGAATACTCTTCCATTTTATGAGACAACATGCAGTTCAAAGTACCTCTGCTAGTAACACACCTTTAACACAGAACCTTTAAGTTATCTGTGATAGCTACATTCACTTCCAGAACCTATTTTTTCCTCATTTTGAAAAAAGCTCTGTCAGTCTGAACAATCACACTACTGCACTGGAGGAAGCCTAATCTGTGTCAGAATTTTACAGAACTGGGTGTTATATTCAGGAAAAGACTGAAGACAATAGAAATGTTTCTGTAAATTAAGCATAAAACAAACCCTCACAGATTATCTGCTTTGCTTTATTAAGGCTGCCACGGTTTTCATTAATACCAAGATCTGCAGTGCAGTTGACACATTCAGATGTTCCAGCACATGCTATATTTAGTACCAACTCTAACCACACTGTCCTGCTCAAAAAAGCTACTTCTCTTACAGAGTTCTCTGAAATTTTCTTTTGTTAAGAAAGGTAAGCCAGGCATGACAACTTTGCCACAGTATCTGTTCTCTTATTTCAGATTCTAGGTGTTGATTATGTCTTACTTACAATTTTAGGTGTCTTAACACAAATACCCTAGTCCCAGGATTTGTTTTGAATCATCATCATCTCTGTATGTTTAAAGGTCATTTAGCTGTGGTACTGAGTGACACGGTTCACTGGTGAACTTGGTAGAGCAGGGTTAATGGTTGGACCTGATAATCTTAAGGGTCTTCTCAACCTGAACATATTCACTCTAGCTCTACACATAATAATCAACAGAGCCCATGGAAGTGTTTGCAAAAGAGCTGAGGAAGGGTTGCCTTGGCAATGCTGTTATCACTACCAAAGGACAAGGTTGCCCCAAACTGCTTTAGATACAAACTACCACTCTTAGTTTTCAAACACTGAAAATTTAAAGATGATTTACTTAGGCAACAAATACAATTCTGACAGCTAGAGTCTGTCAGGAAGCATTTACAGGACCTCATGGAAAGTGTTAGAAAAGTACCAGAAAGAAACAACAGCAAGGACTAAGAATCAACTTCTGTCCTTTTTGTGAAAGAAAGGGTAGGATTATGACACAGCTCAGAGCTATGCAGTCTGGTAAAGGAAGAAGGTAGATTTTGAGTTACAGCTGTTTGGTAGCACAACCAAATGATTACGATACTTGAGAAAAGCATTTGTTACGTTGAAATTTGAATTAGGGGCATTTCTTTACATGTCTGTTAAGACAGAATTCAACAGACTGAACAAATTAGTAAACAGTTTTAACTGCCACACCATTAATTGAGGACTTGAACACCTACACATAATAAACAGTGCAGTGTCAGCTACCAGCTTATTTCACTTCCCCCTGCATGCCATGCAAAATATACTGAAGATGAAATGGTGTAAGAACAAAAAGGTCCAGGCTACCAAAAGTACTAAGATAGGAAAAAGAGTTATTCAGAGGAGGAAAACAGCAAATGCATCCTTCAACAGGGGAGCTGATGAGAGCCTGAACTGCAGGTCTATATGGTTTTGATCTGCATAAGTAGTTGAAATGTCCATGAGTCATTATGCTTTATCTTCCCGCAATGGAAGGCTTAACAAGCAGTACAAAAAGGGAAAGGAAAAGTGGTTGACAGGATCCACCAAACACCCTAAGATCATATGAAAGACTAGCACAAAATAGCAAGAATCTATTAACTGGACAAAATGAAAGCAAAGTGGCTTAGTTGTGGTCTTGTCATTCATCTTAAGAGACCAGGATGGTCATGCAATGTAGGAGGTCCAAAGTAAACTTGAGAGAAGAGACTGTAAGAACTTCAGAGAAATCTGATGGTTTTCTACAGCTCTCAGAACCAGCTTCATTATGTACAAGATGATGAAAGAAGAAAATACATTATCCATAGTGCTTAATAGAGCAGGAATTTCGCTTTTGAGCTGGCAGGGTTATGAACTGAATTGGTGAGGCAGGGGCAGTACAGGATCAAAACAGAAGAATGTAGTAGTTGCCAAGTTTGAAGGAGAAAGCACACAAAGCTGGGACCATTATCATAAAAAGTGAAGAACAAATAATGTGAAATACAGTAAAGAATTAGCTGTGAAGTAGTAAAGGAAGCTCTGAAGAACATACAAGAAAAAGTAAGTATTGAAGATGGTCCACAAGTGAGGAAGCTGTGAGTCACAGCAGATGATTAGAATGATCATCACTGGCACAGATTCATAGGAACAAGGCAACCAGAAAGGCAGAATTCATTGAATACACAGACTAACAAATTATCCTGTAACAAGAGGCAAAGTAGGTTGGCAGGATGTGCATGTGCAACTTACTAGCTGAGGTTTCAACAGCTTCTGCTGAAGACTGAATTCAGTCAGACTTTAAGACCTTTTGGACATTCAGTTCTCTTTAACCCTTGAGAGCATTCCCTATCAAAATGTGGTTTGCCCTCAGCCTACTGATCAAGGTATAATTTAAAACTGAATGTTTCACTTCATTTTCAACTTGCCTAGAACTGGGTCCTGCAGGTTACAACATACCTAAGTACCTCCTCCTTTGAGATAAGCTTACTGCTTTCTAGTACCCTAAATGAACAGAAAATGTAAATATGATTGTATAAGATATTTGCAACAGCAATACTGCCCAGCCAGCATGGATTTAGGAAGGGCAGGTCCTGCCTGACCAACCTGATCTCCTTCTACAAGCAGGTGACCTGCCTGGTGGATGTGGGGAGGCCTGTGGATGAAGTCTACTTGGACCTCAGCAAGGCCTTTGACACCATCCCCCACAGCAAACTCCTGACCATGCTGTCAGCCCATGGCTTGGATGGGAGCACACTGCATTGGGTTAGAGCTGGCTGGAGGGCCGAGCCCAGAGAGTGGTGGTGAATGGTGCCACATCCAGCTGGCGGCCAGTCACTAGTGGTGTCCCCCAGGGATCAGTGCTGGGCCCCATCCTCTTTAACATCTTTATTGATGATCTGGATGAGGGCATTGAGTCCTTCATCAGTAAATTAGCTGATGACACCAAGCTGGGCACAGGAGTTGATCTGCTGGAGGGTAGAGAGGCTCTGCAGAGAGACCTCGACAGGCTGGGCAGATGGGCAGAGTCCAAGGGCAGGAGATTGAACACATCCAAGTGCCAGGTTCTGCACATTGGCCACAACAACCCCATGCAGTGCTACAGGCTGGGGTCAGAGTGGCTGGAGAGCAGCCAGGCAGAGAGGAACCTGGGGGTACTGGTCAATGGTAGGCTGAACATGATCCTGCAGTGTGCCCAGGCAGCCAAGAGGGCCAATGGCATCCTGGCCTGCATCAGGAACAGTGTGGCCAGCAGGAGCAGGGAGGTCATTCTGCCCCTGTACACTGCACTGGTTAGGCCACACCTCGAGTCCTGTGTCCAGTTCTGGGCCACTCAGTTTAGGAAGGAGGTTGACTTGCTGGAACGAGTCCAGAGAAGGGCAACGAAGTTGGTGAGGGGTTTGGAACACAAGCCCTGTGAGGAGAGACTGAGGGAGCTGGGGTTGCTTAGCCTGGAGAAGAGGAGACTCAGGGGTGACCTTATTGCTGTCTACAACTACCTGAAGGGAGGTTGTAGACAGGCAGAGGTTGGTCTCTTCTCCCAGGCAGCCAGTACCAGAACAAGAGGACATAGTCTCAGGCTGCGCCAGGGGAGGTTCAGGCCGGAGGTCAGGAGGAAGTTCTTCACAGAAAGAGTGATTGCCCATTGGAATGGGCTGCCTGGAGAGATGGTGGAGTCACCATCATTGGAGGTGTTCAGGAGGAGACTTGACAGGGTGCTTGGTTGCATGGGTTAGTTGTTTAGGTGGTGTTGGATGATAGGTTGGACGTGATGATCTGGAAGGTCTCTTCCAACCTGATTTATTCTATTCTATTTCAGCCTAAGTTATAAAAATGTATGACCACTTTTGTGAACACCTTTATCTGTTCAGCTCATTCAGAGACTGAGCTCTGACCCACAATGAAACTATAGTTCAGTGGTTTATTTGCAAATAAACACACAACATATGACTTAATCTCTCTGGGTTCAACATTAGAGAATTACTGGAAGATTCCATAGGAAAAAAAGTTATACTTTCCTTTTCCATTCATTTAAGATGAACAACAGACTTTACCCTATGACAAGCAGACAAATACACTTACCAAAGATCTGTTATTTTGGCATGTTATACCCCCCTCTTTAAAATTTATTAGTAATAATGTTGTTTCTAATTACTTAGGACAATACAAGTTCCCTGTGCAGCTTAAATAAATTGATCTACTTATGAAGAATAGTTGGTCCTAGGTCATGATCTTGCCCTTCTAGTACCTCTGATGATTTTTCAAAGGCAATTTTGTAATCTTCAAAAGTGTTAGCAAATAGCAAGAAGTTGCTACATTTATTATGGTTGTTCCTCTGTGTTCATCTACTTGACCTGTTAGAAGGTGCTAGCTGGTCTTTGCTGTGGACAGGCAGGTCTTATTAACCCTGAGTAAGAAAGTGACATACTTTTTCACTATGCACCATGCATTACTTCAGATTCCTGTTCTATGTTGCACAGCAGAAAGCTCAGAGAGCACTGTATTCCTCTGGAACCTCTACCTGTGTAAAGCTCACATTGTCAGGAAAGTATTGAAGCAACCAAATATTCAGGTATCCCAGGAGCAGGCTGATATGCACATGTATGCTTGTGTGTGCACGCAGGAAGCAGAAACCTACAAGAATACCATTCCACAAATGATGTAGTTCTGTGCAGTTTATATTCTAGCAAAAGCTGTTTTCAGCATCAAAGCAGTAGAAGCACTGAGGAGGGGGACAGCTTTCTCCACAGGTTATCAACTCTGTATTACTACCACAGAGGTCCATTTAGCTATGTAAAGATTAGTATTTGCTGCCAGAGTAATCACCACATAATAGTTAAGAACAGTAGAGTAAGATGGGTTTGATTTACATCTTTCTGGAATGAGGAGTTCACAACCTGCTGACTACAGTCAAAATGCTCAACCCAGTAGACCGAAACATGAATTTCCCACTTGCCTGCAACTGCATTCAGAGAGGAAATTTCACTTCCTTCAAACAAGACCAGCTAAAAATACTCTGAGGATGACAGCAAGGTGAAAAAATGAACAGCATGTAAACTGGATACATGCAAAGCAAACAGCAACTTCTAACTATGTATTTATTCCTTTAAGAGGAGGTATATCTGAAGGAAGATGGGAGGTAGGAATTGACTGTGTCACTTGGAGAAAGTTTTTTGGGTACATATTACTCTAATACTTTTCTTTAGTTTGACTTCACATCTAAGTCCACTTAATTGCTCTTCAGAAGCCCTTACTTTCTTGTGTTCAATAGTCACAAGGACCTTAATGGTGTTAATGCAGCCAGGCTGCTGAAGCCTTTACTATGCTGTAAGAAAGCACTGATTCTTTCCAGAGTAAACAATAAAAGGAAATCTGTAATCATCTGATGCATGTTCATCATTTGCACAGAGGTAAACAATGGCAATCTAGCCTGCTAGGCAGCCCAAGATTTACCATACCTTATCAGGGTGTCAGTGCCCCTTTGAGGAGTCTGACAGGAAAATTTTCTTTGCTCAGGAAAAGCTCTCTTCTATCAGCACTTTCCAAGAACCTTCCTCCAGGAAAATCATGGCCTGTATCTGTTTGCACTCCAGCCCCATGAAAGTTCATTACCTAAAACCCATGCCATAAGCAGATTTCTCGCACTTGACCCCAATTCCTGCCCCCAAAAAAATCAGCAATTGCTTTCCTAGATCCTTGGAGGGCCCAAATCCTCCAGTACATCTGCCATTTGTTATATGTGCATCCATGACACATGTGCAGAATTGCTTAATTGGAAATGCATCCAAAGGAAGAATTCCTTCATTACAAAGGCTACTCCAAACAAGCTTATGGGGTCTATTGGTTTGGTTTCTTGAATAGGATTTGATGGCATTACTTCAAAATCTGGTTTTAGAAGGAGAATGTCTCTGAAATGAATCTGTTTCACTGTGAAAGAGCTCAGTATGTCTTTCACATCCATGACAAAAAAAAGGACTGAAATTCTAAGGAACCTTTCAATTATTGTTTTCTGGGCTACAGAGAAACAACAGGATGCCAATCCTGAAGCAATTCAAGAGGCAGTCATACTCATTTTTTGTGTGTTTGTGTCCAGGATATTACAGCTTTTTATATATAAGAAAGTATATCTTCCAACAGGAAGGAAGATCCAGCTGGGCCTGTCTCTGACATTTCTGAGGGTATACAGTGATTTACTAGCTGGCCACACAGCAAATGAACAAAGTCAGACAGGTCTGTCTTTGCATCTAAGAGGAAATGAGAGGTTAACTCCTACATTTCAGGACTCTTAAGGTCTGCAATACCACCTTAGACTGCTGCTGGCACAGCTTTTTTTCCCTTTCCTTTGTATACAGAAATAAGGATAAAAGCAAAACCAGAGAGAGTCTCTCACTGGTCTGTATTTGTAATGCAGACAAGGAATAATGATTCGTTCAGGAGAGCAATCTTTGGAGAATACACCATTCTCCCCAGTAGCTTGCACAGCAACCACATGATGCAATCATCTAGTCCTCTAACAACTGCCTTTTGTATGTTTTTGCAAGGAGTCTGGCAAGAGATATCAGAAGTAAATGCTCCTGCAAATCTAATGAATCTGCTGCTGGTAACAAGAAGAGCACTGGAAAGAGGCACGGTATGAGAAGCACTATCAGTGCACCAGTGAAAAGTTCAACCCTGCTAGACTCACATGTGTCTTTGACAGAGACCTGTACTATGAGTACTGAAAGTTATCAGAACCACATGTCAGATCCATGATAGGTCACAATAAATCTGGAAAAACTGAGATACACCTTGTGTCTTGTATCAAACTATAAAAACTAAGGATAGTTAACATAAGCAACAGTGAGAAATTGGATAAGCCTGTAGGCTCAAATGGTTTCTCAGCAGGAGTGCAACACCTTTGTTCTCACTGAGCTGAAGATCAGAATCTGACCTTTGGAAAGGACTTAGGACCAAGGCTTAGGCCCCAGTATTGTTACACAAGCACAACCAGAAATGGAAGGATAACAATACGACAGTTTAATATTGGCAAGTTCAATGAAAATTTTCACCTAGACCAAGACAAAAGACAAATTAATCCAAGCTACAATAAGCAAACTTGATCAGGTGTCTTCAGACCCACTTCAGGAACTAATAATAGACACACAGACAAGCTCAGTTTGCTATTCATGGTGGTTAACAGCTGAAATTCTTTCGCTCAAGAAGGTATCAGTTCTGCAACACACCTTCTGTTCCCCCACACGGTTCCTACGAACAATATTCATTGCAACATCTATATGACTGAAACCTTACAGCTCAGTGCCCACAGCAGCTCTTTACAAAGCTTAATCACTCCTCAGATCTACTATCACATAAAGGAGAATTATAGGGCTAAGCTTTTATAACATCCACACTCTTGCAAGCTTCTTCCCCTCTGTTGTAATTTCACATATCCCTGCTACGATATTTTCAAGTGCTTTCTTATGAACCTGATATCACCTGCACCTAACTAATGCCTTTTTCTTTCACCTTGTAATGTGTTTTCATTTCTGAAAACTATTCAGACAAAATAAGCTGTAATACTCTGCTGTTGAACCAAGCTGGTTTATCTCAGTTTTCAGACCTATTCAGTGAGTGTTTAGCATAAGCATTCTATTCTTGCTGGCTTTTAAAAGCAGAATAGCTTCCTGATCTAATGCAGGAAATCTAACACCAGTAATCTACTAATAATCCAGATACCTAGTACAAGAAACTGAACAGAGGCAGTGTGATTTCAGTCCACAGTAAGTGAAAGAAACAATTTCTGAAGCTGGAAAACTACATGATACAGCATTAGTTTTCTTAATTAACAGTGCATCCTGACATCTAAGTAAGACTCCAAATACAATCATTCATGGGACTCTCAAAGTAGTACAGCTCTTGGGATCCATACCAGTTATACACAGGCACAAAGTATTCTCCCTTACCTTTCTTCTTTATCAAAAGAGAAAATAAAAGAAAGCAGCATTGTGTGGTTTCTTCTTGCTGCATCGATGAGGCTTACTTACCGCTTCAGAGTTATCAATGAAAGGGTCGGTTTCATCATAACCATAGCCTATATCAATCAGATCCTGCAGGCGATCCTTCCGGTGTTTGTGGGGCTTTCCACCCTGAAAAGCAAGCAAGCCTTGCATTACTTGGGAAACGGGGAAGCAATGTACTAAAGCCTACAAAGCATAAGGCATTGGAGGGATGATCAGCCAGAAATCAGCAGTTCTGCTTTCTTGGATGCTTCCCTGGAAGGTGGTGTAGATAACTTATAATACCTGCCATACAGGATTGAGCTCAGGCAAACATGCTCTGCTATAGCCTCACTAGAATCATCCCTAAAAGGTACTCACTGGCCACCCAGTTTCTGCATGACTGAGATCTTCCTAACATTTCCTGTTTGGGGAGCTTTCACCATCCTATGCTTTTACAACATCATGGTAAGACTGCTAGTGATAGAAGGACTAGGATAATTTAGAAAGTGTTGAGTTGTGCAATATGTGACAGAATCCTTACAAAGAAAAGTGCTGGGAGCCTGGCATCCAGTAAAGATAGATTGCTTCTCTACAGAAGAGTGAAGCCTGAGTTAAAGCAGAAAAATATTGATCTGGTACTTGTGGATGTGGTGTCTCTGAGTTTAAGGAGTGACAGCATTCCTGTAACAACTGAAGATAAAACATATTAAGAGAAAACTACTTAGCAACGCAAAAGCCATCACCTCAGTCACTCACATGGTACAAGATCTGCAATACTGCTCCTTCCCAAAACATGCAGTTACTTTTAAAGAGGAAAAAAAGTAAGTTTTGAGGAGAAAAGAAAACCTTAGCAAAATAAAAGGAGCACTTAAGAATTCTGTTTAAACTCCAGTTGGAAAGCTTACACAATTCTCACAATTCTGACTGAGGCACCAGCAAGCCGTCTGAAGAATGTTAAGCTATACTTCACCTCTCCTCATCTCACTGATCTATAATGCAACCCACCTCTGTACCACATCTCTTCCTAAGCCCAAGTATCTTTTCCCAAGAGCTCCTTCAACCCTTCTGCCCTAGAAGGTAAACAGTCATGATACTAGAGCCAATGAAGATATCTAGTTTCTGAAGCTGCAAATAGTTCCCATGTAAGTATTCAGAAAACTCAAATATGAGTTCAGTAAATTAACTGTGGCATGTAATCTAAGGCTTAAACCACCTTTGCCCACCAGGACTAGAAGAGGCAAATACAATGTCAGTTTCTGAAGAATTTTGCAAGGGCCACAGCAGTCTATAACCCAGTAAACCTGATCACTATATTGGGCAAATGAATAGAAGTTATAATGAACAGAACTAACAGGCACAAGAATACACATTCCAGAGCAAGATAATTTTGGTAAAGCATGCTTTAAAAAAGGTACAAAGAACTTTAAAGACAAGAAGCTATCATGGAATAAGAGGAAAATCTACTCATACTAATGTTTGGCTTAAGGCTAAAAAAAGTAGAAACAAGTATTTCATTTTGGCAAAGAAAGCAATCAGTGAAATCACCAAGCCATATACACTCATTCATCTTTAGAAGCAACAGAGAGGTGGGCCAGGGGGTGGGGGAAAGGTGGTGACAAATTACTGAAGATAGTAAATAAAAACAAGCAGCCAACTGGAGAATCACTGGAAGGCCTCAGAGTTATACTGAGCCAGAAACTGAATTCCCTATCAATAAAGGCAAGGTAAGCCACAAAAAGGAAGTACAAGCCAGACAAGAAAAATATAGCACGCTCCCAAAATTTGTTATGCTGCTGAAGGAGCCCTGAGCTGTTACACACAGCTCTATGACATTTGCTCAACAATCAAGAGTGGTCAGAAAGAAGATAATTGGGACTCATGGAAAAAGAACAGAGAACACACTGAGAAGTCACCATTACATCACTTACAAATCAGGGCATCCTACCATTAATATCCTTTCACTTGAAATTAGAACAAAGAAAGAGAACAGTAAGCCTACAAGGATGTTTAAAGGTAAAAAGCAGTGCAGCCATACAGTAATGGAGTGTTATTTCAGTATCAGTATCACTAAGGTCAGAAGAGACGTCAAAGATCATGTTAAAACACTTCAGCCACAATCACCATAATCCATGTAGCACGCAGACAACCAGGAAAGATTTCACAGCTCCTTACAGGACAGGAATTATGGAGCACCAAATGAACTCATCAGGTTTAAACACAAATAAGTTTTCATGCAGCACAATTGTCGGGTACTCAGTGCTAGGCAATACAAATGTATTGAACTCAAAATGATCTAGCAAGCTATGGCAGAACAGTATACGAAGGGTAGCTAAACACCACAGCCTTTGCTGGGAGAAGTTAAGCTACAGATTGCTAGACAGTCACAGTGAAGTAGTAGCAATGCACACTGTCATACTTTTGGGAATAAACTCATCTTAAAGTACTATGCCATTAGATGGACCTCTGTTTTGGTCCAATAAAAATTCTCATGTACAAGATGCAATATGTTTTTACAGTGTTTGATTAAAAGAATGAACACAGGAACCATTCAGAACAGATTTTTATGCTAGTGTTTAAAACAGGCTTCAACTGCAAAGAGGCTCTGAATAATCAAGTGAACAAAAGGCACATTAACTGTATGTACATCATTTCACAAAAATCCATTTATTTATAGGCTTCTTAGTATCTGCAGGATATATCCCATACTGTACTGATCTGATTGCAAGAATTTATCTGAGAAGCCCTCAAGGAAGACTGTTCTTCATGCATCAGATTTTTCAGAAGTACTGTCACATGCTGTGACTAAAAACCTTGACTCAATTTTAAATGGTTATAGACAAGTAATAGCTAATTAATTTGAGAGTAATTCCTGCAAATCTGACAGACCTCTTTGTCATATCACCAGTGATCACTTTTACACTAACATGCTGTTAGAGATTGGGATTCCACTTCATGAGATTCCTTGTTCTAGTTTAAATTAAGGAGTGCATGTCTCATCACAGCAATCAGAAGATGGCCAGATGCTGTCAGAACGTGAGCAATTGTGCTGGGTCAGTGTACAGAGATGCAATTCCTCTGAGCTTGGATAGCAAGTAGAGATTGATAGTTCTTGTACTGGAAGAGAAAAAGGACTGGGAGCATCTAACAAGAATTAACCCCTCGCCATCCTCCATGCTTAGTGGCCCCAACCTAAGAATTTGGGTTTTATACAGAAGGCATTTCCCTTCTGGGAATTTCAGAGAGCTGAGGGCACAAGGTATTGCAGATAATGAGAAAGGCAAGAAATCAAAAGTGCAAATAGTAATCAGGATACAAGTGCACCACAAGTTTGAACTCTTGTGAAAGGCTAGGTTTTGTTCCCACCTGCTAACAATTAAAAGGATCTGTCTGACAGTTTTTATCACTGAGCATGGAACTCTAGATTTCATAAGTCTTAATAACATGCTTTGTCCATAAGTGTGCATGTTTACCTTTAATGTATCCATAAATGAATGAGACTGTTTCCACCACCACTCCCTCCCACATGGTTTTGCATGCTTTAAACAGACTTTCATCTGCTGTAGTTAAACATCTCCTCTCAGGACTTCATAAAATCCTTAACTTGTATTGTGAAAATGAGGTTTTTAGAAGAGTACAGTTGAAAGGCTTCATGGTCAAAACTTAATTTATCATTCAAATGAAAAGCAAACAGTGTTCTGAAACCACCTCCTCAAATGACTGGGTATACTGGGCTCCATCAATCCCTCCAAAAGATGAATCACAGAATCAATAAGGTTGGAAAAGACCTGAAAGGTCAAGTCCAACTTGTCACCCAAGACTTTATGACTACTAAACCATGGCACCAAGTGCCAAATTCTTCTCTTCAGTTTAAAGGTTTCTTTTGTTATGAACAGCTAACATGCCCTGAAATAACAATGACTTCTACAGAATGCACAGACTACATGCTCAGAGAAATCTGCCTTAGCCAGAGGAAAAAAAAAGCCTCTAAATAAATGAGACAATAAAGATGTTACTATGTATATTAATAGCAGAGATACACAAATGACTGCTTGTTTCCCCTTATTACTGAGGTGCTCTATTAGTAATCCAGAATATCAACATGCCTAAGCATGATAATGAGTTTTGATTGCCAGCTCAGAATTAATCACCCAACCCTACCCACATGAATTCTTAAAGACCTGTTTGGGTGTGGTTTTAATCAACGTTTTCTGATTTCCACCTTCATTTTTCAGTGAAAGCCTCTTGATGTTACTACCTAGTGTTGTTTAAGTCATTTATATTACACTTTCAGGAGTCAGCAGAGTATCTTTAGGCAGCTGGCAGCTACAAGGTAAACTCATCAAGGAATGACTTATTATTCAACAATAACTTCCTAAGGAAGCATTACAAAACTAGTCAGAAATTCATCAGGATCCATCAGTATTTAGCCCAAACAGAAGACCAGTTCAATAGCACACAACTGCTTTACATGAAAACTCTTTCCTCTGGCACAGTAGTTGTCATGAATATCGACCTGCATCTATTACTCATTTATATTTCTATAGCAAGCTTTTCCAGGAATAGCTTCACAAGCTGAAACATCCTATAGACAAATCTCTTCAGCAGACTTGTCTAATAAGCTTGTAGCAGCTTCAAGCTACTTAAATTAAATATAATGAGACAGTTGGCTCCAAAATGTACAGAAGTCATTTTACACTACATTAGTAACCCTATTAAGGAAGAAACCCCTGATGTTAACATCTCTGCAGCATCATAAGTTATCACTCTTAAACATCAGGATGTTTTAACACCAGTACAGTAACTCACATATTTCGCCTCGAACTTCTTGGCCAGCATTTCTACTTCGTGCCTCTCACGCTGCTCATCATTAAATGGATCTTCTGAGTGAACTGATTTCTTCTGGAAAACAGAAGTTGAATATTCATTGTACAAAGAAATGCAGAGTGCAGCCCATGAAAACCCACTGAATGTCAACACACAGTGCTCTGATGACTTAGCAGTCAGAAGTTAGAGTCGAAATTACTGCCTAAAAATTAGTTTGACCCCTTCAATTATCACAGTTTCTTTCTTTTTTTCCTAATGAGAAGACAAACAGAAAAGAAAGACTCAACATTTCCCAAGCATTCCATTACAACTTCAACTGAAAGTGCAAGCATAAAAGAGCACTGTGCCTATTTAAGGTTCGACAAGGACGAATTCTCTCCAAGTGCACCTCCTTTTCACTTCTGCTCCACTGGTGCCTTTCATTGGTGCTGTGATCCTTCCAGATACAGTACACAAGACGTACCTGGTATGCTAATCAGCAGGGAAGCAGCCAGAAAACTAAAAAGCTCAGCAAGTTACAATTGTAACTAATGTGACTCCTTTTAACTCTTGTACTGTTATTTTTTCTTTCCTCCAGGTAATTTCAGTAATTACAGAGGCAATTTTGTAGAACTCACGCTATGGCAACCACAAGGACAATAAAGATTATTCCAGCTGTACAAATAAGCAGGAAGTATCCCCTTCATGGTTGTTTTTTTTTAAGTGGGTTGTGCTTTTGAGTTTGGGTTGGCTTTATTTCTTTCTTTTTTTTGAGGTTGGGTTTTTTTTGGGTTGGTTGTTTGTTGTTTTGTTTTGGGGTTTTTTGAGAAAGAGGCTTTCACTGACACCCAATGAACAGTAATCCAGGGTGCACACTGTGCTTTTCCAGGGGGAAATAAGGTATGGCAGAAAACTAAGGTTACCTCTTCAAATTACAGCTCATGTAAAATGTACTTGTTGGTGTTGTTTGGAGGGGGATGAAGATGGTAAACTACAGTGGAACTGGGTTCCATTTTACAGAACTTTTAAGGCTGGTGGCTAACTTCACAGCACACAGATCACCCAATGAATAAATGAAGGCTTATGGTAATACAGAACCAAAAGCAACACTACATTCAGAAAAGCTAAATCCTTCCTCTGCAGTACAAAAAGCCAATATATTGACTAAATACTGACAAACCAGCTCAATAATATCAAGACCAATGCAATGAGAAAGACAAGCTGAGCAAAATGGCAAACAGCATTGCATTACCTCACATTCTCTGAAGTGAGTACTTGGAGAAAAATTAGAGGTTAATCTCAAAAAAAGTTTTAAGTTACACACTTATTTTCTGCAGGCAAAATTGAACATAAGATACTGTTTACTCTGCTTTTAGCTGGGAAAATCTATTCCACATCATCTGTTAGGCAAAGGGAGGCTTTTTAACTGTGAACGTGAACAGGCCAGGGTAGAGCAAAATGTAGTACTTCAGTGTTAACTTGTCTCTCTCCACCAACCTCTTGAACCTGTAGGTGACTATCACTTTCATTAGTTAAGCACCACTGCAACATCAAATTCAAACAGGTTTTAGTCTGGATGTTTTCTGAGGGCTCCAGACAGCTCACAGACTTGGCAGTTACTATTGCAATTACTATTTCAGCACCTTAACAGCCTGCTTGACAGAAGCCATCTTGGGCTTCTGACTTACCTGCTTTGAGTTAAGCTTTATGCAGCAAGCTTCAATTACATCAATAGAAAAGGGAGTGTTATTCTCACTTCTGCCAGTTTAAGAGGCAAACCACACTTCAACCACACTTAACTTACTACTTGCATCTGAAAACTTTACATAAATCCTGCTAAAACATGAACTCTACCACCAATCTATCAAGGATGTTCTCTTTATCAAGGCAAACAAGCAGGACAAAGACAGCATGGGTTTCTAACAAACATCTCCAGTAGCTTCTGATTCAGACTAGGAACTCAAATTTGGAATAGTAAAAAAGAAGTTGCATTCTCCTTGTGAGGTAAGCTTGGGCCATCTCCTCCATTCCATTAAGAGACACATTAAAGCAACATTTTAAGTTAATCCTGTGCAACAGTCCTTGCCCTGTCAGAGCCTGCCCCTGGAGAACCTTTCTTGATTGCTCCAGTTCTAAACAACATTACAAGATAGAAAGACAAGCTCCTAATTTTGTGATGCTGAGTATTAAGTGGAATAGTTAAGGAAACTGAGCAACTTCTTACAAGGGATGAATAGAGAACAATCAATCTTCACCCTATAGTTTGCATAGCTGAGTTTATATGAGCTGCTCATTTGAAACTGAATCATTATCAAACCAACAAAGTTGGAAAGCTAAAAATCCACTTAAAACCACAGTATTACCTGCCAACCAGTTACTACCTGCTTGGAAACAGCAAACCTCAGATTCTGCAGAAGAGTGGTGGAGTGCAGAGGTTTCTTGGTCAAGCTTCCTTCAACAAGGTAGTTTTCTCTTCTGCATGAGCTGCAGGTACAAGTCACCCTGGCTATTCTAACCCACAAGCAAGAACACTTTTCCTTTCACTTTTTTGTCTATTTTACAACTTCAAATGGGTTACACACTACAGTCAAAGACAGTCTTCTGTCATCCTGCTCCTCCTAGCACTGTGCAGAACAAAATCTCCTCTTGTTGGCTTTACCTCCAAAGAGACAAGCATGCACTGATTTTACTGCTGGATAAAATGTGTTGTCCCTCTTGTGCTGATCAACAGAAGACTTGAAGTTCTCCCTACCACATCAGAGTAGCTTTTCCAGCTTCTACCACACAGAAGGCAAGAAGTTAAACTGACAGGCCAAGCACACTTCTGTTCCTAAACAAGAACGAAAAGTCCAGAATCACTTTAAGAGGCTCACAATTTATGACACTCTTTCACATAATCATCTGACTGCTCCACACAGTCAGCAGCAGACAGGCCATTTCACTCTGGATTCTACAGAGAGCTGAAAAAGCTTGCACAATTTCTTGCAAAGCATTTCTGTCACTTCTTTACCTTAACAGACATCTCTGATTCCAGTTGTACCAAAAATTCCCTAAATCCCTGCTCCTCCTGAGAAGCCATGGAACTCCCACCAGAGCCACATAAATTAACTTTACCCCAACTATGCAGTGAGCAGACAACCAATCTACAGAAAAAGGCAGTCATGGAACTAGGAACTGCCACAGGGACAACCAAACAAAAAACACAAGTCAACCTCCACATGTTGAACTACTTCTAAACACCTTCACACAAGAGCTGCTCAGAAAGGCAGCACTTCAGAGCAGCATACTTATGCCACACCAACACAGGGAAGTCATAACTGGCACTGCTTGGCCACAACAGCTGTAGGGCAGGATGAACAGAAAGAACCCTTTAACTCACATTATAAGCTCTCAGAGGGATTAAAATCAGAGTTCATTGATTTTTCTGCCTCCCACATTTGAACACAATCAGTGTGTACATCTCTCCTACTACAGAGCCAAAAGTGAGCAAGCTGCTAAGTTTAGTTGTGGCATCATGACTGCCTAGAAACACTTTAATTCACAAAAGGAAAGCTTCAAACATTCTCAAGTTTGTGCTGGATGTAAAAATCCAATGGCAGTATCAATACTTCATTGCTGAGGTTTGTTTTTATCACCAGAGCGATCACATCCTTCTCAGTAGGAGTCATGTCCTTGTCCCCTGCTCTTTTCACTAAGTCTTCCCTATAATTGTCTGAGTATCAGACCTGAAAGAAGGCACAACTATTTAAAGTGTAACTTAATTTCCTCAACTAAGAATGGGTGGTTTAAGTGTCACCAGCTTTAAAAACACGCATTTCTCCTTCCTACTTGAATGGTGGGTACTGTTGGCTGCTTGCCTCTTAAAAGTTCTCTTCACAAACTTTGCTCCTTAGAAACCCAAGCAGTTCAAGTACCGAGTATTACCCAGTTGGGAGGCACAGGAAACGAGACAGCACTTCTTGAAGTTCTTAACAGTTACAGGTGAAGTTAAAGTTTCAAGCACATGAACTCTCATTCATCCCAGCTCTCCAAAAACTGCAGAAACTCATGTCCCAAGTCTGCTAATGGCCACTTCACTGCTTCTCAAAGCCTGAAGCAGAGCCACGCTAAGAACTCTGCATTTACCTGCACAGAGGCTACAGACAATTCGGAAAACAGACCAGCATGGCTATAGTTTCGTTCAGCTGCAGCAAAAAGCGTCCACGAAGAGAGAATGCAACTCTACACCTCCTCGGGAAAGCAAAGGGAGGCGATGAGGCACAGGGGTAAGCGGGGCACAAAACACTGGCCTTCTCCTACCACTACTCCCAGCAAATGCCAGGAGACACCGGAAAAGCCACCCGGGAGCCCCCGGTCGGCTCAGGGACAAGTGCGACGCCTCCCCTTCCCCCATGGCCACAGACACAGCTTCAGCACCAGGAGGAGCCCAGAGTGACGGTGAGGCCACCGGACTTCCCTCCGAGGGCGCCGCCCCCCCGGGCCGGGACCACCTCCGAGCAGCACGGGGAGACCGATAGCCTTATCGGCAAAGCCGAGGACGTGGTCCGCTGCCCGCCAGCAGGCGGAGGAAGCGCGTCGGGGCCCGGCCCGGCGGGAGGGGAGGGGAAATGGAAAGGGGAGGTCCCGTACCCGCGAGTCCCCGCACAGCAGCAGCTCCGGGTAGCTGAACTCCACGCAGCCCTCCTCGGTGGGGTCCTTCAGCACCACCTCCAGGCGGACCGTCTGGCGGAGCGGGAGCGCCTCCTGCGGCGGCGGCGGCTCCTGCCGGCTGCTCTGGCGCGGCGGCGGCGGTAGCTGCGGCGGTGGCGGCAGCGGCGGCGGCTCGGGCCGCGGGGGCTCTCGCTGCGGCTGCTGCTCGGGCCGGCCGGTCTCGCGGGGCGGCTCCAGGCGGGCGGCGCTCTCGCGGGGCGGCGACGGCTCCGGCCGGGAGAGCTCGTGCGGCGCCGGCTCCGGCGGCACCAACAGCGGCGCCTCGCGGCCCGCCGGCGGCGGCTCCGGCCCTTGGCCGCCCGGCTCCCGCTCCAGCGCTGGGCTCTCGCCCTCGCGGCGCCTCACGGGTGACAGGCTAATGAACGGCACCCGACGCGGCTCCGCCATCCTCCGCCGCCCCCCCCCCCCGCCCCCCGCCCGCCCGCCGTTCAGCCGGCCCCCCGCCTCACGCGCTCGGTGACACCGCTCTCCGCGCTCCCTCCCACCGGCTCCTCCTCCTCCCTCTCTCCTCCCCCCTCCGCCGCCCGGTTGGAGCTGCCCCCTACGTTCTCCTCGTCGCCTCCACCCCCGCCATCTTGGCGCCCCCCCACATAAATAGAAGCAGGCCCGCAGGCCGCGCAAGCGCACGGCTACGGCCGGCGCACCGCCCCGCGTCGCTGTTGTTATTGCTCAGCTTCCCCCCGACGTCAGCGCGGCCGCCGGCGCCCGCCCCCAGTTGCCTTGGCGATGTGCACGCTGCCTGCCGTCGGCTCCTTAAAGGGCCCGCGACGCGCCGGTCCGACAGCCGCTCGCCCGCTCGCCCGCCGTTGTGGGACAATGGCGACCGCCGCCGTCCCAGCCCAGCGCCTGCACCTCGCGGCTGCTCGCGGACGGGCTGTGGCGCCAGCAGCGCGCTCCCAGCGGGATCCCCTCTCCTGTGAGGCGCGGCGCGGCCCCGCTGAGGCGGGAGCGGAGGAAGGGGCAGTCCCACGCTGGGCTGCTTCGTACTGACGGGGCGGCAGGGACCGCCGGCAGGACCGGAGCTGCGCCCCCGCTGCCGGCAGCGGGTGTTGAGAGGGCTGTGCGG
Organism: Melanerpes formicivorus; assembly: GCF_026170545.1. Taxonomy (NCBI): domain Eukaryota; kingdom Metazoa; phylum Chordata; class Aves; order Piciformes; family Picidae; genus Melanerpes; species Melanerpes formicivorus. Next base: position 22,084,085 of record NW_027142360.1, read on the forward strand.
CGCTCGTCCGCTCGGGGCAGCGCGGGATGGCAGCCGGGGCCGCAGGCCTGCTGAGGGAAAGCTGCTCTCAGGCCTCCTGAATTCAGCGGCTGTGGGTCAGTCACCAAAAAAAAAACCAAAACCGAAAAGAAACCAACCGAACCCAAACCAAGATTACCCCTAAACCCTAAACACGCCCTAGAGGTCAGCTGAGGATGAGACTATTTCCCGGCTGGAAGGGTGGTGGTAAGAACGTGTGTTGTGGCATCCGCACGCACCGAATGAAGCCCTGCTGGATCAGCTGAGGAGGTCAGGCTTTGACAGAACTGTTCCATGGGGAACAACAAACTCTGCGCTGGCTGCCAGGTGCTCCTGTGAGACACGGTAGCTTCTGCTGTGCCTGCTCTGGGCGGTACCAGTGCGGGTTGCAGGGAGCTGTTGATTGGTGAGGAAGACTTCTCCCCTACAACACAGGGTCCTGTGAGCTGCTGACAGAGCCCTGGAACAGGCTACCCAGAGAGGTTGTGGAGTTTCCTTCTCTGGAGACTTAAAAAACCCACCTGGATGCATTCCTGTGCAGACTACTCTGAGTGATCCTGCTCTGGCAGGGGGCTTGGACTCGATGATCTCTGAGGTCCCTTCCAACCTCTATGCTGGTTTAGGCTGTATGTTAGGAAGAAGTTCATAGAAAGAGTGATTGGCCATTGGAATGTGCTGCCCAGGGAGGTGGTGGAGTCACCATCACTGGAGGTGCTTAAGAAGAGGCTGGATGGGGTGCTTGGTCCTATAGTATAGTTGATTAGATAGTGTTGGATGATAGGTTGGACTCGATGATCTCAAAGGTCTTTTCCAACCTGGTTTATTCCTATTCTAGTCTAGTCTAGTTTAGTCTAGTCTTGTCTAGTCTAAATGCCCTGTGATATTGTGATACTGTGGCCAGCAGCGAGACTTCTTTCATGAGCCAGAGCTGCCTGCAGACAGTGCAAGTGTTCAGCCTGTCACCACCTACTTGGACAGACTGAGGGCTGGTAATTCCAGATGGAGGTGTGCCACCTAGGCACTACCAAGTTTCAGGAAGCCATAAACAACTTCATTTGCAGTGTATTCACCAGCTGCATTGGAGTAGAGAGAAAGATGTAAAGATGTTACAGTATTTCTCCCCCCTCCCCCCCCCCCCCCCCCCCCCCTTTTTTTTAGCCTCAGAAATGCTAGTCAGGAGTAGTTTTGTTCTCCTCTTTTAAAGAAATGTACTCATGAAAACCAAACATAATTTGCATACATGTGTTATTGTGGATAATTACAGGAGACTGCTCTGTGCAGCACATTACTCCACTTTCCAAATTGCATTTGTGGCAGTGCGTGGTGTTTTCTTCTCACTGCATATGAACTCATTTAACATGACTGCTTGCTTTCATCTAGAGAAGATCTGTCTCACTAAAATGGCATTATTGAAAGTTATGGTTCCACTGAAAGGGAATACAGAACATTCCAGAATGCTGCTTACAGCAGAAAGCCAGTGGGATGACTGAACTGAGATGAGAAGTGTGGGCTGTCTCCTTCTGAAGTCTGAAAGGCTTTGTTGAGTTTCATAGTCAAAAAGACTTGTTTTGTCTTGGAACTTTGTGTGTTCTGGTACGAGTAGCAGGCTTGGTAGAGGTACTCCTCAAATATGTTTTTAATTTCAGTGTCAAAATAATTTTGAAATCCCCCTTCTTATGTACAGCTTTCTGATGATACACAGAGTTGTGTATTTCTGGATTCAAGCAAAGCTCCAGCCACGCAAGTCCTGCCAGGAAGATTCCAGTTTTCATCAACTTGCTACGTAGTCCACGTCATTAAGCATACTATGGTGCAAAAGGAACCTTTCCTCAGAAACAAACAAGCAAACCCAATACAAAACACCCGTTTATTGCTCAGCAGACAAGTCTTTTCTGGGCTTTTCTGCACTTCTGATGAATGCTTGCTTTCAGTTACCAGGTGGGAGACTAGACATTGCAATATCAGGAATACAACGGTTTTTGTTCACAGGTAGTACTTGGGCATACCCGTGGGAAGAGGTGAAGATAAGCTGTGCAGTTAAAGTATCCAGCCTAGAACTCAGTCCTTTCAGTCCCCTAAGATATGAGATATGTCCTCAAAAGTGATGAGTGTAGGACAGGTATTCCACAGGAAAGAAAGTTTTGCAAGTGTGAACGTTTGAGGCTGTGCCTTTAAGAAAGGGACAGTGCTGGGACAATTAAATGTAGTGGGTTGAGAGAGAAGGCCTAGCTCTCCCTCCCCCACAACAGCAAGTATCTGAGTTCAGTACTTTGCCTTGGCTTGTAGCACATTCTGCTCAGGTTGTTAACATACTTTTATAGTAGGGAAAAATAAGCTGAATAGCAACAACTCACCTGACTCATGACAGGGTTACAGAGAAAACCAGAAGTAGTTCTTGGAAATAGTTTCAGGTAGCCATTTGTTCCAAGTTAGGAGATTGCAGGCACTGATAGCAGAAGCAGCCTTTCACATCTAAGGTTTTCATAGGTGTTTATATACCTCCTTGTCTTCTGGGAGTTTAATTAGACAACTACACCTTCCTGTGTTATCTAACCTCTGAGCGTCTTGGAGAACAATTTTTTTATGAGGCTTTGTTTATGTGACTAGAAAAACAGTAATTCTGGATCTCTGAATTTCAAGTGAGCTTGCCAAAGACAGCTTAGTTTTGAACACACGAGTTCCAGGTTTGCCATATCAAACAGTTTTAAAAGGAGTTAGAGCTGGGGGTTTTTTGCCATTGTTTTTCTAGTCTACCTGTTTTGTTCTTTGGTGTTAGGCTGTCTCACGTATTGTTCATACATGGTATAATTTGCTGCACTTTACAATGGAGTACCTATCTTCAAGCAGATCAGCACTCCCACCCAGTCTGCTGTCATTTGCAAACTTACTGAGGGAGCTCTCAGTCCCCTCACCCATGATCATTTGTCTGTCTCCAGGGAGCTTGTTTTTGTAAGTTTCCCCACTCAAGCTTAGGTGGCATGGTATGTCAATTTGTATCATAATATAGTAGTATCATAGTATCAGTCAAGGTTGGAAAGGACCACAAGGATCATCTAGTTCCAACCCCCCTGCCATGGGCAGGGACACCCCACACCAGATCAGTCTGACCAGAGCCTCATCCAGCCTGGGCTTAAACACCTCCAGGGACGGGGCCTCAACCACCTCCCTGGACAACCCATTCCAGGGTTTCACCACTCTCATGGTGAAGAACCTCCTCCTCACATCCACATTTGTCTTCTGCTTTGCTTAAGATGAGCAGTGGGGCTTGCACTGAAACAGGAGCTTTACTGCTAGTAAAGCTGAGTCAGAGCTCAGCCACTGGAAAGTCCCCAAGAGATACGTCTACTTAGTGTGGGCTTTTTCCTCAAGATACCCCCCTGCTGTCTTGGTTTCTTATGGTCCATCCAGGAATCTTGTTGATCCTTATGGTCCCTTCATTGAAATTGCTGCCACAGCAACTTCTGCTTTCATTGCTTCAGGAGATGATACAGCTGGAGGCAGGATGGTGTTTGTGTAGCTGTTACTAGAACTGCTGCTGCATTACGAGAATCTGCTGTACCAACAGTGTGGCTGGTGTCACTGGCTTTCTATTTAATGAGGCTGTCTGAACTGAAGTGTGCTTTTTATTGAACTTGTCTTGCCTCCTACAGCTTTAGTAAGTTGCTTCCTGCCAGATCCAGAGTAGAGGAATAAAATCCGCCCCCACTTTCCCAAACCAAGCACCGGTGCCCTGCAAACTGTTTCAAAAACTAATTTTATCTCCAGGATCCTTCCCCTCCTTCTTTTTTTTGTTTTTAATTAAGATCCTGTTTCTGGCAGAACATACATCTAACTTTCTCTCCTCAGGCACATGTACTTACAGTTGTTACCAGCTGCTCTGCCACATCCTTAAAAAGTCCAAAGTACTCTATTCAGTGAAGCGAACAGCAGCTTACAAGTACTGTAGGCAGGTAGAGAAATGCCAGATGCTGGAACTAGAAAAGACCACATTAGGTTCAGGTAATTAGAATGTAATTTACTAGGGCAGGAATACTCATTTATCACAATTTCAAGGCAGAGGAACCATGACTATGAACTTTATCCCATGCATTGTGAACTGCCCAAACATTACTTCTGGAAGAATGAAAGCTTGAGTCTGTGAGACACTGGATTCCTTTGAAGAACTTCAAGAAGAGACTTGAACAAACCCGATCAAAAGTTCAAAGATTGACACCAGGAAGTTTTAAGAGCAGCAGCAATTTCTATGCTAAAGGTAGTTACTGCTCCTGTGCCTGGAACTGCTTTTTACCTTTACAAGTGGATTTAGGCGCACTGTTCACTTCCGGAAGGGAGAAATGGTCTTCTGATACTGTTGTGTGCCAGAACAGCATAAATGGCATTACTGGGTATCTGGTAGGTAGCTGATGAAAAGAGAATGTTGGTTTTTACCTCACATTAAAAATAAGCTAGGAACTAAAGCAAGTCTTCAGGCTAGAAAAATAAAGAGATTTACAGGATCGCGTATGTCACGACAGCCTGAGTTCCTCATCCAAAGGCAGGGCTCTTAACTACCAGCTGTGCTGCTCACCTGCAGTTTCTCAGCAAGAACGTGGAGAAGGGCACAGCTTCTGTATGACTGGTCATTTTTGTGCCCTATGGAACATTGTAACATTCTTTAAGCTAAATAGGAGTGTTAAAGGAACCTCAGAGAAAATTCAAAGCCTCAAGTGCTGAGTTCCCATGGAACAGCAGATTAGGATGAAAAAGAGGTAAGAGAAAACTGAAAGAAGGACTACATCTTAGGCAAGAAGGAACAACCTGCTCGAAGAAGCTGCTGTTTGGAACAGCTTTTGATCCTGGAGTGAAAGTGAGGTATTAAGACATTACACATCAGCTCTTAAGTGGGTGCATTTACCAAGCAGAATGTGAGTAATTTGTTCCTTCAGATAACAGCAGCAAAGCCAATTGTAACAAACAAGATAAGAACAGTTTTCTAGTTATAGCTTATTTTTAACTTAATTGTTCACAATTGTTTCTCATCTCAAGATTTCTTGCTGGAGCAAGCATGCAACTTTCATCTTGAAGCTTTCCTAATGTCAAGGGTGAACTCAGCTGAGGTTGACAAATAAGCTGTAAACTTCTCCAGTAGTAATGATTCTAGGTGAAGTGGTGTGTGGATGCTGCGTCTTAACTGAAATGATTTTGGGAATGGCAGCATTTGAGAGGTTTTCCTTGCCAAACAGTGAAGATTAATTTGAGGTCTAAAATCACTAGGAAATTCTTCCTTGTAGGTTTACCCTCTGCTAAGAAAACAAACAAACAAACAAACCCAACCCAAACCAACAACCTCCCCTAACCCCCCCCAAAAAACCCCACACCACCAAAAGAAACAAACAGACAATCCCAACCGATGAATGAAAACCAAACACCCTGCCCCCCACACCTTCTAAATGGTCACAAGAAGAAAATGAAACCCACTGAAGTACCAAAGATACATGAATCTTTCAGCTAAAATCCTGGAATTTCCTTGTAGATATAAAGAATGACAAGAAGGGAAATGCTGGAAATAAACATGGAAGAGATTTTGCAGAGGAGTACCTGGAACACAGCATAAGCCTTTTGCACTGAAAATACAAACGTATAGGAAGGGAGCAGAATTCAATGAGGTGGCGAAGAAGCTTAAACCAAGCAGCACCTGCCTGTGGCATGTGGATTGTGTGTAACAATGTCACTCTAACCGTACTTAAACCGAGTTTAAAGCTGATGAGGGACTGCCTTTGGAAGACCGGATTTCCGTAAGGGTAGCTCTTTTATGATTCACACCTACTCATTAGACGGTGTGAAAACACCTAGATATTTACAGAGATTGAGAGGGATTGTTTGCTCTGGGGAGTTGTCCCTCACTTTTTTTTTCCCCTCCCATTTGCAGCATTTCTTTAAAGAGACGCGCAGGGTGGGATGCTTATCTCCGATGAAAAGCCGGTTCCATCAGGCCAGCACCCCTGGAGGCAGCCGAAGATTAGCAGCCCGTCTGAAACTTTGGAGTCAGGTTATTGTCTTATCTCTGAATTGCTGTTTGCTGGGTTTATTCTACCAATAGCAGTTAAAACCACACAAGAATATGAGTCACGTATATACCCCACCCACCTGTAATGTGAATAAGAAGGACTGGCCTTGCAGGGAACGCTCGGGTTAAATGACAGTTTCTGCAGTAAAAGCAGCGGTAATGCTGTTTAATGAGGTAAAAAGGGTCTGGAAGTAATTCTCAGCAATACAAAAGCTAATGTGCCATAGATTTGCTCTTACTGAGGGTTTCTGTTGTGAGTGCTGACCTGGAACAAGACAGTCTCTCGGTGCCCAGGAAAACAGAGCCAGTCAGACTGCAAGCCTTGGTCACTTGCCACTGGGGTATTTTCCAGATTTCAGTGAAATACAAATATTTACAGACTTATCAGAAATGTATTTCATCTATTAAATACTGTCATCTGTTAAAACACAGTATAGTCATTGCTGAGGGCAAAAAACCTCATCAAGCAACGTTCACCCTCCCCAAAATGGGAATTAGCTGTAATACAGATGTAGGCTGCAAACCAGCCTTCTAGGAATCGTAGTGCTGTACGATGTAATAGTTGGCTATGACCTTGGAGAAACTGGACTTGTTTTTCCTTAGTTCCTCTTTCAACTTTCAAACTGATTTTACAAAAATGCCAATTTCCTAACCGTCTTTTCCCCCTCCCTCTTCCCCCCCCCCTTCCCCCCTCCCCCCCCCTCCCCCCGGCAATGCCTCTCAGCGCTGTAGAAACTGCTTTTACTTATGTAAAGTTCTACATCTAAATGAGCAGTGCACATTATCACAGACAGCTGAGGGGGACTGCATAAACAAATTCCCACATCTTTAACTTTCATACAAGCTTAGGATTAGACAGAAGTGTACTTTGCATGTGCAGCTCAGCATTTTCATACTTCCACGATGCTACTTCCAAGCCAAACTGCCTTCAAAAAGCAAAGCACATATTCATCACTGAGAATTAACAACACACTGAGCTTGCAGATTCAACACAAAGCTGCTTTTGAGTTGCCACAGCATTAAAAATAGCATGTGAAAAATTACTTACAAAAAGGGGTTTCTATACATGAATAATTTAAGCAGACAAATGGAACTCTCTTTTCTCACCACCTCAAGTTTTCTACTGAAAAGACAAGGAATTCAAAGATTCTTTGGGTGTTTTTTTTGAGCACATGAAAATGAGTGTAGAATAGCAGCAATAGCAGTGGCAGTTTTAAAGACCAGAGTGGATGCTACACATCAGCAGTGTTGGTGAAAACAAGCTGCATTTTCTGTAGGACAGCTTTGTTTCAATTGTCATTTTCCTGGTCTTTGAAGAGTCCCCCCTTCCATTGATAAGTAATTGTGCAGTCAGATTTCCATTATTTGAGTACTTATCTGGAGACTTCCACACCATTGTAAGAGACTGAGTTATTTCTTGCTGTCATGCTGATGTCTAGTCCTCCATAGGACTTAGGGTATTTTACAAATCTGAACAAATCTTGCTTCAAATGTGAAGCAGTGAGGCAAGCAACGCCCAGAGGTGGAGGGAGGGGAGGAAGAGATTCATGGAAACCAGCAGCAGCTTGGCAGTACTTTGTGGTAGTCCTGTCTGTCCAGTCACATGGATAGATGGAAAGAGGAGGAGAATGTGCAGAAGTTAAAAGCAGACACAGCCATAGAACCTGTTTGGGAATAACTAGCTAAACTGAGTGGGAAGCTTGCCTCAGAAATTACCTTGCTGTGACTTGAAAATTGCTCTTCCACATTTAAATGGTGTGGAAAGCCATTCTTTTACATAAATAACTAACTTCCCAGCTTGCTCAGTGATGACTGTGCACACGTGGCATCATTAATAACTCAGACAAAGGGAAGACTGAACTTGTAGAATACCAATATCATGCTAATCATCAGAGCTGGGAGTGTACCAGGCAGTTTCATAGTTTCATTCAGGGTTGGAAGGGACCACAAGGATCATCTAGTTCCAACCCCCCTGCCATGGGCAGGGACACCCCACACTAGATCAGGCTGGACAGAGCCTCATCCAGCCTGCTCTTAAACACCTCCAGGGATGGGGCCTCGAACACCTCCCTGGACAACCCATTCCAGGGTCTCACCACTCTCATGGTGAAGAACCTCCTCCTCATATCCAGCCTGAATCTCCCCACCTCTAGCTTCATTCCATTCCCCCTAGTCCTATCACTACCTGAGATCCTGAGAAGTCCTTCCCCAGCCTTCCTGTAGGCCCCCTTCAGATACTGGAAGGCCACAATTAGGTCACCTTGGAGCCTTCTCTTCTGCAGACTGAACAGCCCCAGCTCCTTCAGTCTGTCCTCATAGGAGAGGTGCTCCAGCCCTCTGATCATCCTTGTGGCCCTTCTCTGGACACGTTCCAGCACCTCCACATCCCTCTTGTAATAGGGGCTCCAGAACTGGACACAGTACTCCAGGTGGGGTCTCACCTTGGTTTACCAGTTTTTGTAATTTCATTTTTCTGAAGGTTTCTTAGATGCAGCCATCACACATGGATTGATATTCAGAGACATATTTACTTCATGTGATATGAATTAATTCACCATCTCTGCAAAGTAAGACATTGTGTTTTGGCACACAATGGCTACCTCCATAATGGCTACCTCCCACTGACAGGAGGAGGCAAGTATCTTTGGAGTAGATGGGCACAATGATCCCATCATGCTTAAGGGCAAAACAGAGAACATTCTAGCTGTTATGATGCACAGTGGAACTGTCAGAACTGAAGCATGATATTTTCTGTGTGACATAAGCCTTCCCAATGGTACTATATGTATTCTTAAAAGATGCTCTAGTATGTTACTGTGTGTCACTTTCAGCCGGTGTTATACTTCACAGAACTGACCACACTGAGGTTGCTCACATCGATCAAGGAACAGATGGTGAAGACTGAGGCTCATCACTCTTCCCTAGTTAAAGGCCAGCTTAAAGGGAGGCTTGAGCACTCCAAAAAAGCAATGGAATTCCTAGGTCCATGAAAGTGCAGTTCAGAGACAACAGCACAGGTAGCGTTCCACTTTTCAGTGAGATTTAACTGTATCTGAGAACTGGTACAAACTGTCCCACAGCATACTGCCTATCAAAACAACTTAAGTCCCAGGTTCTGGAAGATTGGCTTGTAAAAACATTTTAAGGACCATTACTTATTTCACTGCATTAATTATTTTAGTTTATCTTAAAATAATTACTAGGAATAACATAATCTGGAAACACTAAGCACAAGACAATGTGTCTCTCCAAACCACCACGGTGTAAAAATCAACTGACTGAGAATGTCTCTTTTTATTGGAAGACTACACCAGCCTCACAGAAGTCTTTTAGCTGTTACTAAATATGGATTCATATTTTAAAATATATAAATAGATTCAAGCATAATTCATAAATGAAGCAAGGCCTCTAAGGAATTTAGGAACTGTCCCCTGCCCATACATGTTTGATGCCTGCTTTATTTGTTCCAAATGGAAGTTTAAATTCCACACCCAAAACAAAAAAAAGCTTTTGGTGTGTGGCTTCTAAATGTGATTACATACAGGGCAAAACAGAAGTTGTTTCCAATTGTGCAAGCAGCCATGAACAACTGCACTCCATCGAGCTTTCTGGGATGCTACAAGGTTCATCTAGTAAAGAATGAATGGGAAGTATTAGCTCCCATGACACAAATCTTCTACAGGTATAGCCAAATACAGCAATATTGCAGTCACACATAAATTTCTAATGTCATGTATCTCATGTAAAAGAACAGTGTAATAAAGGATCTGTAAAGTGCATGTTAAGTAACTTGAGACTGACAAATGATGAAGAGCAGCCATCAGTCATCGTTACTAGAACGTTTCAGGGGAGATTACTTAAGTAAGGTCCTAAAAGGATGGAGGATCCAACATATCCCTTGATGATCCAGATACAGATGTAAAACAGCACTAAGAAAAGGCTGCAGAGAAACAGACCAGTAATTTGTGAGGATAAGGTAAGTCAGATGGAGTGATCTGCAAAAGCTGGAAAACTGAGCCTGGTCAAACAAATTACAGGATGGGTGGCATCCTGGCCTGTATCAAACCCAATGTGGCCAGCAGTAGGGAAGCAATCCTGCCCCTGTACTCAGCCCTGCTGAGGCCACGGCTTGAATACTGTGTTCAGTTCTGGGTGCCACAGTATAGGGAAGACATCAAGGTCCTAGAGGCTGTCCAGAGAAGAGCAATGAGGCTGGTGAGTGGTTTGGAGGGCATGTCCTATGAGGGGTGGCTGAGGGAACTGGGGTTGTTTAGAGAAGGCTAAGGGGAGATCTTACTGCTCTCTACAACTATGAAAGGAGGTTGTGGTGAGGCTGCTGTTGGTCACTTCTCCCAGCTAATTACCAATGGGATGAGAAGAAATGGGTTTAAGCTGTGCCAGAGGGGAGGTTTAGACTGGGCATTAGGAAGAACTTCTTTACTGAGTGGTGAGGTGTTGGAACAGACTGCTCAGGAAGGTGGTGGAGTTACCATCCCTACAGGTGTTCAAGAAGTCTGTAGATGTCTTTATGTCTGAAGTGACAAAAGCTTTATTACCAGTCAATAAAATGCACTGTGCTAACCTCACATTATTTAGCCTATCAAATATGGCTTTGTGACTACAGTGCATAAAGGTGAGGTTTTCAAAAACTTCTTCAGTGGTCACAGAGAAAGAATTCCAAATTAGTCCCCAGGTTGTTATGCTGCAATGCCATCACACTTATTTAAGAAGATTCAGCCAACATGTAAAATAGTCTGCAATGGATTTGGATGCTTTTCAGCTCTCCTGTAGGTTAAACTTCAATAAAGGGAGTAATTAGCTGCATTTAACATCTGCTACAAAGCCACCAACACGATTTTTCTAAGCTTGGTATCAAGACTCATAACTGTACTCCCGATCTGTTTCCAAGTTAATTAAACTGGGAGGGAAAAGAAGAATGCCTTTTACAAGTGAAACACATTTTGTAACTGCTTTCAGTGGAAATCCTGCTCCTTTCACACCTCTTTGGAATGAGTGTAACACTGCCCCTGACCCTGCTGAAAGGCTCTGTTATTGTTGCTAGGTATGATGGATATAAATGTGTGTAAATGCAAGTAATCATAATTATCAGTGTATTTCTAGATATCTGAAGGATGGAACTCAGTTATTATGTTTAAAGCAGTAAAAAAGCCCTAACATGTGATATGGAAGAAATGTCTAAATACATTCCACATACACTGAGCCACCTTATTTCCAGCAAACTGCCATAAAATCAGGTCCAAGGTCATTGCCTGCCCTTCAATCAATTCCTGAATGATTGGTCACAAATCTGCCCTCTTCCACAGCAAAGTGAATATACTAGTGCAACTTTGGAGGCAGGAAGCAATGCAGAGCAGTGAGACACTCAACTGTATCAGTATCACAGTATATTAGAGGTTGGAAGGGAGATCATTGGGTCCAACCCCCCTGCTAAAGCAGGATCACTTAGAGTGGTCGATTCACTTGAGAGCTTTAGTCAAAACACAGACAGTAGAGAATGCTCCTATAAATTTCATTAACTTGAATAAACATTTGGAGTTTCAAACCTCAAAGCAAGATTGAGTAATGCAGTCAGTCAAATCTCTGTGCTCTGAAAGAGATGGCCCTACCATGCTTTGCTACCAACCCCATGTAGTTTTAGAGTGGACAGAAGCTCTTTAACTCCACCCCAAAGAAGTAAAAGAAAAACTATTCACAACTACACACAACAATACAAAAGCATACAAAATACACAAATCCATATTCAGTCTCAGCCCAGTTCTCCATCCTGGGCTTACCAAAACCTCACTAGGCCAACATCTTCCAAAAAACCTTCCCCCCACCCCCCCCAAGCCTCAATGCCTTCAAACAGGCTGACAACTGCCCCCTTCCCACCCCCTACCTCCCGACTAAATGCAGCAGGCCAAAAGGCCTCAAGGCTTCCCTCCCCCTCCAGGCTGCACTGCACAGCAAGAACTTAGCTGCCAGCTCAAAGCCCTACTTCCCCTTGCAGCCAGAGGTAGGAGCCGCCACAATGCCCAGAGAGACAATTATGCCCATTTATATAGGGGAGTAGATGCAGGCATGATGGGATGAAACAACAAAAGATTACACTTTCCAGTGTCCACCCATGGACTATCTAGTCCCTCTGGAGGACTGTACTCTCTGGTTAAGACATCCAGTCTTAAACCCACAACACCAACCTAGAAAGCAAATCATAGTATCAGTCAGGGTTGGAAGGGACCACAAGGATCATCTAGTTCCAACCCCCTGCCATGGGCAGGGACACCCCACACTAGATGCATTTTGGGTTGGTTAACCCCCATCTTCAAAAATAATGGTAAGAGAGAAAATAATCCTTATGGTCAAAAATGAGAAAGGAAGATATTTGTTATTGAGATTTATTGCGAAAAGGACAATGCTCAGTCATTTAACAAAATGTTCTTCTCCAGAAGCCAGAAGACTTGCTGAAAAAAACCAACCCATAAAGCATTCCAGTTAATTTGTGTAGAGAAGTCCGGGGAACATCTGAGGAGCACTTTGACTTGTGGACAGCTGGAATTACTGCTAAAAACCCCAACAACTGTGCATATGGAACAGAAAGTGGTGCCACAGAAAAGCACCAATAAAGCTTTAATTTAATAAAAAAGAACCAACCTACAACCAACCAAGAATCACATCTTGCAGCCACACAGCGACTCTGACTTAGATAGAGACTCTGTTCTCCTTGGCCCACTTTTTCATGACGCGGACAATGTATTCTGCTCGAGGATTCCTAGAGCTCTCCAGAAGGAGCAGTACTTCCTGGAGAGTCTCTCTACAAAGGTGAAAAGCAAAGACTTAAAAGGAGAGTAAGACCCAGTCAATACAATATACATCTACCCAGATGCAAGCTATTTTCCAAACATAGTTCCTAGACAGAGAGGTTCATTCATTTGCAAAGGAGGAATTAGTACAAAATGCACAGGAGAGAAGATCCTGGGGGTAAAGTATAACAACAACAACAATACAAAACCAAACCAACAAATAAGGAGAGAACTTAAAAATACTACCAGCAAAATGTGATTAGTTTGGAGTTTAGCATGCTTGCACGTGGTATAAATCTTTATTCTTGCAAAATAGTTCCTCTGAGCAAAGCAAACTTTCTTTTTCTGGCCTTTAATGCTACCTGTTGGTCTTCAGTATGGCAGCATTTAGCTTAATGCTGCCAAAGCACCTTATCCATCAATCAAACAACATGGAAATGAACATTACCAATAGGAGAAACCAATGCAAAACTGTGGTGTGCCAGCTACTTTACAGCAAGAACTTGTATGCATATTGAAAAGCAGGCAAGCTGCCTGTCTTTTACTGCATCTACTGCAGTAATTGCTAAAAGGACACTTGAAGGGTGCAGAAGTGAATGAGATTAGAGAGAAAGGAATACAAGGAAGGTGCAGAAGCCAAGACACACACCTACTAGCTATGTACAGAACAGCAGCTTTGGCCAGGGGAGAATGGCCATCTGGCATCACAGCAGAAGCATCATAAGGGAACAGTTCTTAAATACAGCCTCACTACTCTCTCATTCTCCCAGCCAGTGAAATGGGCCAAAGGTAACAAAGATAAGTTCCTTTAGGCTTTCCTCAAGTAAGTGTATTTGTCTGTCACAGACAGTGTCTTCAGAGAGCAAATCTGAGTGAAAACAGGGTCTCATCTACTCACTGTTTAGAGAAACTGTGACCTTCCTGCACTGTTGAGTAAATGTTTCCTTAGTTCTGTTCTGTGAACCTTAAAATGTCATGGGACAGTTTTCCATTCTTAAGCCATCAACACAAAAGAGGGGAAAAAAGAAAGGTTCTTTTCCTTCAGTTCATGAACATGCCGTAATTCAGCTTGTCCCAATATCATGATGAATGTATCTGGGTCTCCTACAGTTCACAGCATTAGCTGATAACTTACTCTCCACCACACACTCTGTAACTGTTGGCTGTGAAAGATACACTTCAAGCTGATCACTGCATATGGGTGCCAGAGTATCTGTTGTATGACAGCATGGAACTGGAAAAGGATACCTAGTCTTAAAGCTAAGATTATGATGCTGGAAACAGGAAATGAGCAAAGTAAATTCAGATACAACAGAGAATACTCACTTTGCTTCTCTGCCAGCTACGATCATTTGAAAGACACCAACACAAGAACCTCTCTTGCCTTCCCAGTATTCAGGATTACTGTCCAGACTCTCCAGAACATGAAATGCTTTGGCTGAATAGTAGAACTGGCGCATCTGCACAGAAAGCAAAACATCATTCCCGACTACGTGACCATCCTTCAGGGGTGGATTAAAAACTCTGAGCTCAGTTTTCTGACACTGGCAGTAAGTCACAGAAGCAACGTGCATGTTCTTGTCGTTTTTACCATGAATGAATGCCTACTAGGATAAGAAACTGTTACCATTATTGATAGCTCAATCATGCAGTAATTTGCCAATATTTTAATAACTGGTGTGTCCACAAAGGAGGCCTGTAGGTTAAAATATTGACTAATCCTTGCCAGCTCATCTACATTATTAGACACCTCACTCTTATAAGAAGTTCACTAGTGAAAACAATGATGGAAAGTATTAAAAACAAAACAAAGGCTGTTGGTACAGTCACTGAATTAACAAGGCATACACCGAGTTCTGAAGAGAAGACTCACTCTGTAGCAATCATTTGCAATGAGCTGCAACAGGTTAAAGGATTCCCCTGAGGTCTCCATCTTCTCATAGAGCTTCCAGGCCAGGTGTGGTTTCTTATTCATAATATCTGCAACAACAAAAATCTTGGATTTTGAAAAGGACATGCCATGCACAATACTCAATGGCAGGTGGAATAAGTGTTGCTAAATGTCTTCCCTTGATGTAAATGCATGCTTCACCCTCTGAGTGTGAGGCTGGAAACGGAAATTTGTCCTTAGTGCCAATCCATCAGAGAATATCAACATCAAGGGGAATAATGATGATGTTTACATCTCAATTTATATTTCACAGATGGAGCCCCTATTACAAGAGGGATGTGGAGGTGCTGGAGCATGTCCAGAGAAGGGCCACAAGGATGATCAGAGGGCTGGAGCACCTCTCCTAATGAGGACAGACTGAAGGAGTTGGGGCTGTTCAGTCTGCAGAAGAGAAGGCTCCAAGGTGACCTAATTATGGCCTTCCAGTATCTGAAGGGGGCCTACAGGAAGGCTGGGGAAGGACTTCTCAGGATCTCAGGTAGTAATAGGACTAGGGGGAATGGAATGAAGCTGGAGGTGGGGAGATTCAGGCTGGATGTGAGGAGGAGGTTCTTCACCATGAGAGTGGTGAAACCCTGGAATGGGTTGTCCAGGGAGGTGGTCGAGGCCCCGTCCCTGGGGGTGTTTAAGAGCAGGCTGGATGAGGCTCTGTCCAGCTTGATCTAGTGTGGGGTGTCCCTGCCCATGGCAGGGGGGTTGGAACTAGATGATCCTTGTGGTCCCTTCCAACCCTGACTGATACTACGATACTATGATACTATGAATTCCAGATGTGATTAAGGAACAGAATGGAAAGCACCAGAGAAGTTATTTTAGGCAGGACAATGGACTCTAGCAATCCATTTAGATGGTGAGATCTAGGATTCTGTGTTCTTACACAGAATAAAAACTAACTGGCACTGAAATGAGGTCTTTAACACTTGGTAACCACCTGAACCTAAACACTCAATTTCCACAATTCATAGCAAACTAACAGGGGGGTGTGTGGGTGAAGCCTCCCCAAGCACAACACAACTTCTCATTATGCATCTGTTAGGAAAATGTAGAAACCAACCAAAAATCTCAAGAATTTGGAAACATTTTTTCTGTGAGGATTGAATTTTTCATTGGCCTTTAAATATCACTGCTATACACAGTTAGAAACAAAAGAATGTGAATCTTCCACCTAAGCTAGTGGAAATTCTGCTGGGATGCTTGAATGCAGAGTTCTCAAATTTGTTGCCTTTTTTTTTCTGGAGATAAGAACCCATTCTGTTTAACCTGAGGTAGATATTGGTAATTTCAGCCTCAAGTGAGTGCTGAGAGAAAAGAAAATGAAATGAACTCATCCTTTCTTTTTCAAGTCTTACCAGCTACTTGCAGAGTAGTAATCTATTACTTAGAATATAGAATAGAACACACATATATAAACCAGGTTGGAAGAGACCTTCAAGATCATTGTGTCCAACCCATCAACCAATCCAACCCACCTAAACAACTAAACCGTGGCACCGAGCACCCCATCAAGTCTCCTCCTGAACACCTCCAATGATGGTGACTCCACCACCTCCCCGGGGTGCCCACTCCAATGGGCAATCACTCTCTCTGTGTAGAGCTTCTTCCTAACATCCAGGCTACACATACACAGTAACAAACTCTAGGGCTTAGTTTCCAAACATTAATCCATCTATCTAAAGAAATGTATTACTGTGCTAATTCAATGCTGGTTTTCTACCTTCTCTCCAAGAAGAATTCAGTCTAAGCAGCACAATACTATTAAACAAATCCACAAAAAGATGCATCTCTGGTACTTATTGCCTGTTGGAAATATTTCAGCATCAAATTGTTTACAACTCGCTATCTAATCATTCTCTGACGTGAATGTATTCTAATGCTCTCCAATTTCTACAGCATCTTTTATCCAGAAGGCTGTACTAGTAATCTACATACTTGACACACACACACAAAAAGAGAACAGTTGTTTGTGCAAAGAATTCTAGCAGCTGTTTGGGAGTGGAAAAAAAACCAAAAATCAAAATTTGCAAGCGGACACAGAAGAATAGAGCATCTCTACTCAAACTCCAGCAGGAACTGAGAAGGGCCTTTAGTAACTCCTTTAGCAACTCCTGTGAACAAGCTAGACTTTTTTAATTGATGGCAGAGTGTTAATTTTACTCCTTGTACAATAACTAGCATCTTCCAAAAATTCTGCATCCCCAGATGTATGTCAAAGAACTACTACAGCACAGAGTTGAAGGGATGAACAGCGAACGACCCTGATTTGCCTTTGCAATGAGAGAGGTCTCCCATTAAAAAAAGAAAATAAATCACATCAACCAGTCACATATAAACCACTTAAACACACCCAGGTACTGCAGCTTCATGAAAATGGAAATCACAGCATCACTAAGGTTGGAAGAGACCTCAAAGATCATCAAGTCCAACCTGTCACCACAGACCTCATGACTAGACCATGGCACCAAGTGCCACGTCTAATCCCCTCTTGAACACCTCCAGGGACGGTGACTCCACCACCTCCCTGGGCAGCACATCCCAATGACGAACGACTCGCTCGGTGAAGAACTTTCTCCTCACCTCGAGCCTAAACTTCCCCTGGTGCAGCTTGAGACTGTGTCCTGTTCTGGTGCTGGTTGCTAGAGAGAAGAGACCAACCCCTTCCTAGCTACAACCACATTTAAGGTAGTTGTAGAGAGCATTCACGTCACCCCTGAGCCTCCTCTTCTCCAGGCTAAACAATCCCAGCTCCCTCAGCCTCTCCTCACAGGGCTGTGCTCAAGGCCTCTCCCCAGCCTTGTTGCCCTTCTCTGGACACATTCAAGTGTCTCAATGTCCTTCCTAAACTGGGGGACCCAGAACTGGACACAGGACTCAAGGTGTGGCCTAACCAATGCAGAGTCCAGGGGCACAATGACTTGCCTGCTCCTGCTGGCCACACTATTCCTAATGCAGGCCAGGATGCTGTTGGCCTTCTTGGCCACCTGAGCTCACTGCTGGCTTATGTTTAGGCAGCTGTCAATCAGCACCCCCAGGTCCCTCTCTATTTGGGAGCTCTCCAGCCACTCCAACCCCAGCCTGTAGCTCTGCCTGGGGTTGTTGTGGCCAAAGTGTAGCACTCGGCACTTGGACTTGTTAAATGCCATCCCATTGGACTCCGCCCATCTGTCCAGTCAGTCAAAGTCCCTCTGCAGAGCCCTTCTACCCTCTAACTGACCAACATCTGCTCCCAGATCAACTGGCATGTCCTAAAATAGAGTCACAGATCCACAGGAGTGATGTGCCTGTCTGGGAAAGATCATGCTGGAGAGGCATAATGTCCCCAAACATACATAATTACATTGCAACTACAACTGCTGAAAAGTGTTTGATAGCACAACATTTTGGTATTGAGGCACTCTAAGGAAAACTAATTAGCCCAGGGAGTCTTAGACTTGACTCGTTAGGAAAGCCAACCTCCATGCTATTTTGCATGTGGCATTGTAGCTAGAGCTCTCCTGAGGTGTACTCTGCAGGGTTTTAAAAACCTCCTCAGAAAAACGAAGTAGAATTTGGTACAGGATATTAAACACAGCAGAAGTTCAAGGGAAAAATGGAGAAGTTTTTGGAAGATAAAACACACTGGAGGTTAAAAAGGTCACCCTCCAGGCACAGGAGTTGGGGGAAAAGAGAGTATGTATAGGAATTAAAAATGCAGTGTGTGCTTGCCTGATCCTTCACTCCCTGGGTATCTGACACTGGCTACTCTTGGAGGCAGACAGATGCTGGGCCTAACCCAGTACCGACATTTCTATTTGGTG
This sequence comes from Melanerpes formicivorus, assembly GCF_026170545.1. Lineage (NCBI taxonomy): Eukaryota > Metazoa > Chordata > Aves > Piciformes > Picidae > Melanerpes > Melanerpes formicivorus. The sequence goes on from NW_027142360.1 coordinate 22,102,697, forward strand.
TTTTACTCTGAACATTTTTGAGTTGTAACTCAGTCTTTTAAGAGGAAAATAACCTCTACTCAAGCAACTGAGTAGCCAGTTGAGAAGTAAAATGCTCACTTGCCAGGAAGAGCTGCAGTGACAGAACTGTAACAGCACTGCACTGAAGCAGTAACTGCTTACTACAAGCCAGTGTATGAAGGGTGCAGCAACTGCCCACACTGTGACTACCGCAATCAGCTTTTCACTTTCATAGTCCTGAATCCACCTACAATGTCAAATTAAATTAGGGAAGTGGATTGCCAAGACTGATGCAATAGAGGAGGATCTGTATTCTGCAATATTGAGAGTAAAGTGACTCACAGCAGCGAGCTAGCCAGCTAAGGTAAACAAAATCATTCTTTATCTTCTCACTCTGGATCAAAAGGAACACCTGCAGGAAGAAGGAAAACAGGAGATTATACATGCATGTACTTTTACATGAGCAGAAGGGAGATCTGCCTCGTTTCAACATGTAGCTGCTGCTTAAACCACACTAACAACTGCTTCATGAGAACAGTGAGGCCATGCAAGTGCAGTGCAGGGCCATCTCTCTGTGTTGGGTAGGTGGAGGATTCAAACAGTGCCATGCTTGTCAAGGCACTTCAGCAGCTTCAAAACACCGAGCTCTGCAGTGGGTGCGGCTTGCTCTGAACAAGTGCCAGTGGGTGGCCATGCAACACAAACAGCACAAAGGAACACTGGGCCTGTGGGAAAAGCTATTTGGAATGTGTTTGTTTAGAAAGCAATGCAAGCAGTTACATTAGCATCTTCTTGAAATACCAGAAGTTTCACATATATATATATGAGCCTTTCCTCCCTATACATGTCAAAGATCATTCCAGGTCAGCAATAAGCCATTTCTAAGCCTTTGGGTTTCGGTAAGGTTCTGAGGCAAAACAATTGCTGTTTGCAATTGACTCTGCAAATACAGGTTTATTACACTCTGCATCTAAAGGGATGTGTTGGGGGATGTCACACATGTTAAAATGTACTCTGGCTTGGCTCACAGAAAGAAGCTATTTATGCCTCTCTGCAGGTTTGTTTGTAACTACACTGGGGTGCTACTGGCAAAATGCAAAATACCTCTGCAGCTGTAGGCACTGAGCTCCATGAAGGACTGACATTTTTATTGGGTAAATATTGCAGATCCCCTAATTTTGGGAGGGAGGGGAAGGGGTAAGAGGGAAGAAATAAATATATAGCAGCATTATCACTGTAAGGAGCATTCCATCATAGGTTTTATTTCATTATGTCCAGTGAGCTAAGCTAAGATTAACTTAAAAAGTGCTGTATCTGGAGATCCTTTACAAGCTTGAGACGCTGGGGAAAGGTGATCTTTATATGACAGCGTCCTCGCTACCAAGTATCAGACATTAGAGCAGACTAATCAATTTAATTACATAATTCTGTCATTTAATTGCATCAACCACCAAACACAAATTTATACACAAACATTTTTAAGAACAGAAGAGGAAGAATGTGGACTAGCAGCCGTTTCCATCTTTGTGACTCCTGATTGTCTGGCTGCAGCTACAGCTTACTTACAGCACTATTGCTTGTATGAAGTCTCAGAACTCAGAGCAGTCTGTTAGCACAGTTTGAAAAGGTATTCACCTGCATTTTCATTAAGCTAACTACACTAAGGTAGGTGAACTGAAATATATATCCATTTTGCCTGACAGAAAAGAAAAGACCTCAGGGGGAAGGCTCTGTTGTTGAAAAACCTGAAGAGTTAAAAAGTTAGAAAGACAGAAGAAACAAAGAAAGAAAACCCCAAACCAACCCAACTTATATGCCTCAGTTTAGACTATGTGGTTGTTTGGTTTGGCTTTTTTTTCCCCCTGGCATGTCTTCTTTCTGGTCTTGTGGAAAATGTTGCTTCCATCTTCATAATAGCTATTTGCATTTGCACATTTTAGTTGTAATTAAGTTCCTACTGCACACAGACACAAAAAATGCTGTGTGTAGGTTAATCTTTTCCAGCTGCATCTGGATGCTGCTGAATAAGATACTGAGCACTTCCTCTTTTCCTCCCACATCTCCCAGTGGAAGAATTTACTATTTTTTTTAAAACACAAATTTCTAGGGACACCTAGAAGCTCTTAACTATTCAGTGTCTTTTACTCAGCATGCCCTAGCCAGTCTGAACAATAAGACTGCCTGGGATCCCAGACAAAGCGTAGGAAATCTGATTAAAAGAGCATTCTTTGATCAATTAGAGGTAGCTGCAAGCACCCTTGTGATGCATCACAAGCAGCATGACTCCCTATATACCTCACATTATAAGATTAGCAAGATAATCTTCTCTGAATTGTGTTTACTGAGAGTTTTAGCTCTTCTAAGAAGGGGAAGATGACGTTCCACACAACCAGCCTATTTTCAACCAACATGAAGATCTGGAGGGAGAAAAGGAAGGAAAGAGAAGGACATGTGGGAAATGTTTCCACTGTTGGGTTTTTTTTAAGGCAAGTAAATATATACCTCTTCAGCCTCAACAAAACTGCCCACGGCAGCTTTGGCTTGGGCGTAGTTGAAGTTAAAAGTGTCATCGTTGTGGAAGTAACTCTGGAAAATAAGCCACACAAACAAACCCCAGATAAATCAAACAGAAAAAAACCCTCCTCCCATGGTATAACAACATTAAAAATACCCCCCCACACACCTTCCCCTCCCCCAGATCTGAGTCAGACTATATCAAGACAATGGGAAGGAAAGAAAAACCCACACTATGAACAGACAGCATTTATAAACAATGGGTAGAAAATTATGGACTGGCTTTCCATCCTACAGTTGTGACTACAAACAGCTGGAACATTCCACAGTATTAACCATGAGAGACCTGGATACTGCTCCAAGCTCAAAACTGCAGTGGCAACTTTTGTGGGGATAATTTTCACTTTGGGCATGTGAAGACACGCTGTGCTGCCATAGTGTCTCTCACCTCCCAAGCACTTATTTCACCACTGGGGTGGTAAATAGGCAGTTGACTCCCTAATGGCTTAAGGAGATTAACAGTTGGCTTTTCCAACACTTCTCAAGGTTCTACAAGAGATCCTGTGGGTCTGGTTGTGTGACAGATGCTAGTCTGACACACTGGATCACATGATGGAGGTGGAGCCACAGTACCTGGCTGCAGCCAGACATCATACCATGTAATAGGACTTCATTAAGCTCAAGCTTTTCTTGCAGGCAACCTTCTCTCTATCTGAAGTGCAACATTAGGTCTGCCAGTGAACATTAGATCTATTCTTCATGAACATTTCCCTCTGTGTAGGCTCCTACTAACATCTTACAAAACAACACTAAGTACTCTGTGCTCTTCCTTTTCCCTTCAGATTTTCTTTCCAACCCTTCCTACACCAGTTTCCTTCAGAGATGCAAAGTTGTCTCACCTAATTCTCCTCCTGCAGTGCTTCTCCTACCTCATGATTTTGACCTATTCTGTGATGACTCCATTGCCCACTTTCACCCTCATAATTTCTGTTTAGGGTCTTGTTATTTCCTTGCTCTTTCCTACACAAACACTAGCTTTCCTTTCCAATATTAATGACAACTCCATTTGTCTCCCCAGATGCTACTCTTCTCTCTTCTCATTTCTAAACTTTCCCCTGTAACTTGGAGGTGGTGAGTAATCACATTTAACTTGAACATTTTCAGGTTAGAACTAGTTGTTTAAGAACTTTTTTAAGGAAATGGAAAGAGCTGGGCATTTCTATGGGGTGACTCATGCCATTCTAAGATAAGTGTAAGAAACACACAGGATGAATTCTCTTCTGGAAATTACCATCTGCCCCTGTTGGCTATAGACTAAGAGCAGAGGATGAGTTAATGCTAGAAATCTGATTTACAGATGTCTCAAGTTAGGCAAACCAAATCTCACTGTTGATTTCCAGATAGTTTTCACATACACACCAATTTGGGGGGGTGGGGAGGTGGGGTCTCTTCATCCACTACAGTGGAGCCATTCTAGTGGCTAGAGCCCCTCGGGATTTCTTCAATGATCTCCTTCCAGACAAAGTTTAAAAGCACTCCATCTTCAATTTTTTCACCTATCAGCTGATTTTGGCACCATTGCAATCACTGGGTTGATTTTCTATCTCACCCTCCTTAGAAGATTGTAATTGTGCTTATCTTAGAATAACAGAATTGATTCAGTTGGAAAAGAACTTTAAGATGAAGTCCAAATATTATCTAACTATGAAGTCTGGTGCTAAACCATGCAACCACCTTGTGTAACCATCTTCTGTATGCTGGAGTGGGTCCAGAGAAGCGCAGTGAAAGGTCTGGAGAACAAGTCTTATGAGGAGCATTTGAGAGGAAAAGACCTTAAGTTGTGCCAGGGGAGGTTTAGATTGGGTATTAGAAGAAACCTCTTCACAGAAAGTGTTACTGAACTCTGGAGTAGGTACCACCACACCTGGAGGTGTTTAAAAGACACATAGATGTGGTGCTTCGGGACATGGTTGAGTACCAGGCTTGGGAGAGTTCGATAATGGTTGGGGACTCAATGATCTTCAAGGTCTGTTCCAACCAAAATGACTCCATGATTCTATTCCAAGTTAGACCCATTTTATCCATTGACTACCAGGGAACTGATGCTGCTGCATTATGTTATGATGAAATGCAGCATTGCTTGCAGTACCACTCAGTTCACTTCTGCAAAAATAATATTCTTAGCTTACTGCTTTGCTAATTGCCCTATCGTAGCCCTTCAGGGACTGCTTTCCCTGTACAGTAGAGATGTAATTACTTTCAGAGTCCTTCAAATCCTGTCTTCCTTACACATTTTTTTTTCATTAAAATGTTGTCCCCAATTATTAACCAGTGACAATAATCTCCATCACTCATTTGATAAGAAAACATTTTGGGTTTTTTTTTCCTCCATGATGTCTGTTCCATAAATATCCACACATGTCATTGACTCCCTGTAATTATCTTCCTTGTCTTCTGTGATGCCCCCAGAAAGTGTGGTAATGATGACATTCCAAGTGTGATGAGACCATCATGCCCACCAAACTGCTTCTTTACATTTTGATCCATTTGCTGTACTTGCCACTTAGGTCTCACTGTTGTTCCTCTTCTGTGCTGGCATCTTGGTTATGTTTCCATAGTGTCTCTCACACTACAGTCTGATTCCATAAGTAGTGATTCCATGCTTTAGAGGACTACCAATACAAAATAATACCAACCTTGACTGAGTTGAAGTAAATCAGGGCATTATCAAACTGCCTAAGAAGAAAGAAGCAGGAGGACATGCACAGCCTCCCTGGAATGGTATCTAAAATTCAAAAGAGAAATTCAGATTCACAGAATTCAAAACTGACATGGTAAAGGAAATGACTGCCAGGATGGCTGGGAAATACAAAAGCAGCTAACAGCTAAAAATAGTTAACTTGCCTTTTCAGGCAAACAACCACACTAGAGGTTAGAAAAACTATTAGATCATCTTGTCAGCTTTTTGTACTGCATACAATAACTATTGCATGGCTGTATTCAACAGCAAGTGCCACGAAGACAAGTTGTTTAAGGAACAGGTCTTTTCCATGACACAATTCATGTAGCATAATTTTACTGTGGATTACTCTTACTCTTAGGACCTGATGCTTGATACAAAGCCTGAGTTTGTTGTTCTAACCTCATTAGCCTGTGTTCTTTTAGATTATGCTTTTCAGTTATTTCTGACAAAGAAGCTCTGTGTATTGTAATTTTAGTTCCAGTGAGTAAACTTGCTATAAATATTTTAATACATGCACAGGAAAAATAGTGACAGAATATATTATGAGAACTAATTTCCATGCATTTGGTATCACCACATTGTTTGCAAGTGGCAAAGCCATGAGCCAGGCATGTTAATTCATACGAGTGTCAGTAAGCCTTGCTGCCATCTGTGTCATCATAAACTTTGCTGCTGTCATGCTATGCTGTCATCCACTTCAAAACTGCAAGCTGTGTTACTGGAAAACTGTTTCAAAGCTTTTTTCAGAGAGTCTGAACTAAGCTTTTCTAAGACTAATTTTTGTTAGACCCAACCAGGAGAAACTGGTCACAAACAGATGAACCCAAGTACCAATGTTTCATTCTTCCCTCCCATGACCAGATATATCTGACCTGGTCCTAAAAGAGCAGCGCTGAAATTGAAACAGGTGCTTTCCTCCATTAGTCTTGCAGTATTCATAAGACTTAGGCTAAGCATCAGAAATGGAAATGTTAATGTTCATTTACTCTCACTAATGTCCCTCTTGCCCCATTTCCTCCTTAACTTATCTCAGGAATCTGATCTGTTTAATTTTCCACCCAATTGAGACCCTGGGAAAGAGCATGAGAATTAACTACAAAAATGTAGTTACAACCTCCTTTGTCATGCCAGCTCCATTTTACGTCAGTGGGATTAAGAATTTTTATTAAGCTTAAAAAAAACCCCAGTAAACCAGGCTGCTGCTCTGGGTGCTCTTTGTTGCTGCTAGAAGGTGAATATTGACTGTCCCTCCTCCTCTCAAAGCACAGAACTTCCAACATGAGAAGAAATGTGTGCATGTATTGGAAAGGACTTACACATGTAACTCCATTTGCTCTGTGTTCCTTGAGCCTCCAAGGCACAGGTCAAATTAGAAACAGCACAAAGGCTTAATTGATGCTTCCAAAGTACTTAATAAATACATGGCACTGTATTCTTCCTAAACTGCCTACTGCTGTTTTGCTCTTAATGCAGTCAGGGGACTTAACAAGAGCAAATCAGAAAGACGGAAGCTTGTTTTGGAAAAAAAATGATATTCCACATCTTCACTTTAATCCATTAATTTCTGATAATCCATATTAAGAGTCAGGAGCCCTGTAGGCCCAGTTGCAAGCAAATACACAGCACTGGATTTCCTCACGCTAAGCAGCACAACCTACTTTCGTATTATAAATCTGCTAAGTAACTTGATAAAGATCTTAAACAGACAAGCTAGTGCTACTAGCTTCTTGCAAGGATTGGCCCAGTGGGAAGTGCTGAAGCATGACTTACATGCTTGAACAGCGTGCCTGACTACTTAGCAAAAGCTCAAGTGTACAAACAGCAAGAATTCTGTTCTTCCTTCCACATTCAGCCAAACAAAGGCAGAGCAAAAATGACTACAAATGTGTATGGTAAGTTACATAAGAGTAATCATAGTGGATCCAAAGTCTGTCTGGTTTGGGAGCTTGCTGAGTAAGAATGTGCAGCTATAGAAAGAATATATTCTGAATACTTGCTCTGGTATGTAAACCCAATTCCTCTGACATTTCTCCCAGCTTCCAAAAGTCTGCACTGAGGATTCATCACTGACAATTTTGTGTTAAATAGTCAGTGGATTTTACTTACACATTTCTTTATACCTTCCCTTTCTCCCAAGATTCTGTATCAAATAAGTTATGTGAAAAAGAAATTTGTGCTATTCATTTTAATTGTGCCGTTTAATTGTCTTTGCATGATGATTTTTGTCGATGCTCCTTGGCTTTTGTTTTGTACAGTAACTAATTCCTCTCTATTATTCCTCTTTTCCTTGTCATTTACAGGGCTGTGTATTGTGAATGTAACCAAACTCCATCACCATTTTCCAGGCCACACACCCTCATTTATTTAACCTCTCCTTGTTCAAGAAGGTATCCCCTTTCTCTCCTCATCCTTGCTGTCTTTATTGCACCCTTTCTTGTTCTACCATATTTTTTCATAGAAATCTAAGAACCACCACTGCAGACAGTGCCCAAGAAAAGGATCCACAATTACACAGTAATTACTTTTGGTTTGTTCTCTTTCCTCATCAATTCCTAAAATGCTCTTCAGGTTTTCTGATAATTTTGCCAATACAGTATAAGGACTTCTCCCCCCCTCCTCCCCCCCATCCTCCCCTACATACTACTTCACATTTCTCAAAGATAAATTTAATTCATGTATTATTACCCAGCCTTATATATTCCTCCACAGCTTTCATCATTGTGGAAGCTTTCATTTCTCCTACTATGGGTAATTTTGTACAATTGGCAAATGTAGACATGTCATTATTTGTCTCCTATAGCTCATTAATTATGAATACAAGCTCTTTCTTTAAAGAAACAAAAGGTTTGTTCAAGTATTCAAATCAGGTGCATTTTATTCTTTTCACTGCTTCTTCACTGAAAATTTTCTGTTAGAAATGAGCAAGGCTATTGTGGAGTTTCCCTTCTTGAAATTAGGGCTGTGGACATTTTTTGAGGTTATTTGCTAACAGAGGGTTTTGAATTTGATTATACCCAGAGCACTGTAACAAAACTGGATTTTCATTAAAAAAAACCCAAATCAGCTCAGGTTCTGTGTAATCTCTGTACTGGAGTCACATGTTCAGTTGTGTGTGAGGTGAAAACTTAGCATTTCAAAATTCCTTCTTTGTATCATGCCATGTCATTGCATTTACTGGCTCAATATGGGCAGAAGAGAAATCTCCAAATATTATTTCATTATCTTGCTATATAAAACCTCTAACTTCCTTAGTATGCCAGTCACTGTTCCCATCCAGGCTGGCTGGTGAATAATTTAGCCTGCACATGATGAGTCTCCTATCTGAACATGTAATTTAAAACAATTTTATATTACTCACTGATAAAGAAAGGAGGTTTCTATAATGCTTAGAACTATTCCTCCACTGACAGAACCTATTGAGTAATACCCCATTATAAATTAGGATCAATGTTCCACATGTTGCCTTCCTCTTGTCATGTTGAAAGAGTTATTTTAGGTTTATAGCCTCCTCTTCTAAACCCAGGTGCTCCTCTTTATTCATCTTCTTGTAAAGCATCTAGTAGTTGTCTGAAGACACATATTTGCTCTTCATGTGTTTGCTTTTTGTTATGTCCTATCTAAACTGAACTCTGTTGGCCCCTTCTATTTCCTGTCTACAGTTTGTCCCTTGTTTAAGGATACCCCCCTCCCCCTCTCTTCCCCCCATACTATTTTGGCTTTAAAGGATGAGTTGAAGTGGCTCTTTAGGTCTCACTTATTTCCTCTGTAAGCCTTACTCACTCTCTGTAAGTCAGCATTCTGCCATGTTTTTTAAAGATGATAAAGCAGTTTTTACATGGAAGTACCAAGAGGGTAAGATGCTTGCAGTACTAATGATTCCATTTCCTTCTAGCTGGAACCAATCCTTCCCATAGGCTTGTTCTGTTCAATTAACCCATCTTCTTAATTGGACTACACTTCTGTTCCCTTTCCTGCCAGCCCTCAACCATACTTCAAGTCTCAGCCTCTCTATTTTGCTTACATATGGGTTTAAAAATATTGCACAGTAAAATTAAGACTTTAAGCTTCCTACCAACTTCACTTTTGGTTTTGTGCTGTATCTTCACTACAACTCTTTTCAGGGTATCTTTTCTCAGACTATCTCTGTATTTTTATCCACGTGTGCTATGGTCACTCATCATATCTGCATGACAATTGTGGACATTAAGAGGCCTACCACCACTATATGACCCTGTGACATAACTGGCATCACAAGCCCAGTTAGCAATATGCCCACTAACAGCCTCCTCCACTTCTACAGTTTCTGTTGCTTCTTTCTGTTACCTGGGATCCCAGCTGCAAAGGGATAACCTCAATGTGAAAGGAATGTGTTAGGGAGACCTCATCTATGGTACCACTTCCAGCCTTCCAACATGAAGCTCTCTGCTGCATAATATCAATAGTAGAAGAGTTGTAAGGATAACAGAATGGTTCAACAGTGTTTCTGGAAGTTTCATCACTGCTGCTGCTCTGTCTCTTGCACTCCTCTTCAGTCACCATGGACACAGGAGATAGCATTTTGTCTCTGAGGACCACATGCACCATAAACATGCACAAGTTACCCACCTAAAGAAATAGCCCTAGTGACAGCAACTACAAGGGACTTTTGCTGAATTTCTTTGTTCCGACTACTGGCTGTTTAGAGTTGGGATTCTGGGTTTACTTTGATGTGTGGAAAGGAATACAAGGCCTTGTTTTAGTCTAGCATTAAGTAAAAATAAATATTGAAAATACATGGATTTTTTGTAATTAGGTTTTGTCTTGTTGGGTTTTTTTCCTTTGGTTCAGCCACAGTGTTAGTCCCAGATCCTCCATCTCTCTCTCTGTAGCCAAATTCCTCCTGTTTTTAGCACCCTCAGTTCAAGGGCACACTCCGTGCTAGGACTCTTTGTACTCAATAGGCTTTCATTAGCAGCCTTAGATTTGTACCTGTGAGGTTTCAGCCACACACTTCACCTAATTAGGCTGTTGCCTTCTGTTTCATAATGGGTATTATTAGTCAAAGGCAAGCTGCCACACTGTGTATCAGTGAAGACTAGCAGTTTGCCATATAGCCTCTTTTTGAGCCAAATTCATATACTAAGGTTTGGAATCAACTGAGCCTTCTAAATTAAACTTGCAAATTTGGTTCAGACTCTCAGTTAGACTTTCTGTGGCTCATATATAGCAACAAAGTGCCTAGCAGTAGTTATGTTAACAGCCAGCAGTTAGACAAAGATAGGACGCTGTATGTTTGGATACTGTAAGAAGGATCAGATAACAGAGAAAGAACATTTAAAACATACCACATTCACTGGCTGATTCACCCACCAACTGGAAGAACTGCTGAGCAATTTTCAGGTGATCTCTCTGGAAGAAGGAAAAATAGTGTAAAGAATCTAACATGAGTTCTGGAGTTGACACTACAATACACAGTGAAAACATGCTCTGAGATAAGGAGCAACTAACAGACAAAACAGGGCTGAAGTAAAACCAGAAAAGGTAAATGTGCCACTGTAGGTGCCTAGATACACAAGAACACTGTAGAAAGCAAACAGTTTTTTGGGAAGCATGGCACAGAAGCCAAATTCAGCTCTATTTATTGTCAGGACTAGCAACAGAGATGCACATTTCACTTCCTCTGGATTCAGTACTGCACAGAAGAAGATTAAGAGACTGTGAGAGCCTGCCTCATTCACTCCATTCCAGCCCCTACAGATTTGTTCACATTCTACTGTTGGCAAAGCTGGAGAACCTCAGAGGCTTCACTCACCGAGTTCAGTTCTTGTCCAAGTGCTGCATTTACCACTCCTTTGAGGATATACTCCTGAAAAGAAGAAAAGTAATAAGGAAGAAAGAAGACAGGGTGCAGATTTCAGGAGGCACTTAAGAGCCTAGATGTAGGTTAATTTTATTTCTAAATTCCACTCTATCTCCAATCAATTTCATAAGTAGCTGGTTCTGTGATGCTGTGATAGTGCTTCAGCACAGTAGCACAAAGTTACCCCTCCCCCCAAACCACTTTACTTGCTAGCTCATCATTTCTGCTCAATCTGTGGGATGCAAAAGGGTAGCATCTTTTCTGGTAAGTCTTATGCTCAAAGATTTGCACCAGAAGGAACACCTTAACATACTATCATGCCCTCTCCATGACCAATAACCAAGTGCAATGCTATATAAATCCACAGATTCCACTTCAAGTATGCACATCAGTTATTCATAATTACCCTTGCTCCAAAATCCATAGCTTTCTCATCAGGGCAAAAATATCCAAGGGTTTGTGCTCTGTGGTCATGTTGCTCTACAGAAATTCAGAACAGGAGTGGGTACCCTGCAATCTCTCCTCTGAGATACAACCATAGTTTAAGTCTTCCTTGAACAAGATTTTCCTCAGTGTGTCACAAATAAATTGGTCTTATTTAAGTCTTATCATTAAGAGTTATGGCTATAAGCCTGTTTTAGTTGGTACTCAGTAAATCTGGACAGTCCTGTCACATATGTAAACATGGAACAAGACAGACATCTATACAGACCAACAATGAAGTGCAAGAAAGCAATCTGAGAGTACCAGCAAGCAAGCTAAGTAATCATTTTAACCCACTGCCTCTCTTAACAGGTGCCAAATTATTATCCTATAGACATCATGACAAAGAAGACAATTCAGATGAACTGAAGGAGGATGTAGAAGTAGTTTTGCAAGTCTTAGCAGTGAGTTCCTTCCAAGTGTGGGTGAGAAAAATGGGAAAAAAGCACAATATTCTCATTTCAAAATGTGATTAAGAGTAGTATCATTTCTATTAGGCATATACACAGGGAAAATGGAGGCTAAAGCACCTACAGCTGCAGAAAACTGTTCAAGTAAGCCTTGCTAAAATGGAAAATGCAAGTGAAAAGCAACAGCAGAAGACACTTCTCAGCACAGAATCACTAAATCTATGTTCTTGAGGTTTTCATTTTCCATCCCTCCATCTAATCCTCACATTCACTCATGAAAGGTCTCTTTCATACCCAGCTATGTGACCTTTGGAAAATAAACTGTAAAGAGGAATAAATCAAAGAGTAAAGATGTTGGAACAGCCACAAAAGAGAATTACAGTAGTAGCCAAGGGACAGTGCAGCTTCCACTTACTGCAGCTGAAGTGAGATTAGAAAAGACCTATTATTTTCACTGTTTAATTTAATCTAGCTCATTTTTATTGATATGGCTTCAGGACAAACCACATTCATTTGAGCTAGCAGGTCTGAGGGATGGCAACCATTAACTAGGCAGAAGTGACAAGAAGCTGTAGCTGAAAGAGACCTTTTATTTATGTACTGATGGTCAACTCCCCAGAATCAAGTCTGCACCCAAGAAAGCTGTAATCTTAGTTGACCCCAGGTGGTACAGGAATAAACATGTTATGTTATGCATGCATATGAAGTCTATTGTTGATAAAAGGATAGAGAACATAAGAGTTAAGAGCAGGAGTGGGGCAAGCTGTCCTGAGGATATCACTTTTGTACATGGCAGATTTTGTGTCAATTTATAACCTCTGTCTTTATGTACCCACGACATCAGTTTTCAATTACCTGTGGAGCTGTGGGTTCCAGGTCCTTAATCAGGTTATAAGCCTCTTGCACATCACCTTAAATGGCAGACATTAGATTGCATGATAACCAATAGCACAGTGTATTAGACCAAGTCACTCATCCTCTACAGCATTCCCCAACACTTACAGGCTAAGAAATAAAGCATTTAGACAGGAGGAGAAAGGTAACTATAAATCATTGTGAATTTATATCACAATGGTGATGGTTTTCTAGAACTCAAATAACAAACACAGAGTGAGTAATAGCTTCTTTATTACTACAATTTTCCTAGTAGAGATGACTTGTCCCCTTTGCTTATAATCCAGTGGCTCGCTTCTCAACAGTACAAGGTCAAGATAATAAATCCATCATCTTACTGTCTTTCCTCTTATTTATTTACCCCTCAAGGAGGATAAGGTAATGTGATTCTGAAGGGAAACTACATCTTTTCCTCATCAATATTTCAAAACCTGTCCAGCAGCTCTTACCTGAGCCTAATTCTAACAAGCAAAAGGCACAATGAGCACAGAAGTTTAAATGTAAAGCTGGAATTCAACAAGCAACTTCCTGTGCAAGTAAACTGAAAAGATCCTAAAGTTTACCTACATTCAAAAAAATATGTTTGGACTAGGGTTGACTTGGTAAACCAAGCCAGCCAAGATACCCTTTTTACTGGCAAAGTTTTGTTGATACAGCATTGCACCCAAGCAGTCATCACATCACCTTACATTACATGACTGTGGTTAACACCTACTCGTCACTCAGGCAGTCAACCCACCCTTGAATAAAGCAACACAATGGCAGAAAAGGAATGAGACTGAAACTAAACTCAGATAAAATTCAAAGGAATCAGCCAACCAAGAGGAGAAACAAGTAGAAAATCCTCTCCAACTGATTCTGGCTACCTATCTGCATTCTTTAAGAGTTGCAAAACAGACTTGGAATGAAACATCCTGTTCACAAACTGCAGCCTTGTTCACAGTTCCTTTGGCTCAGGTATTGACTGTGCAGAATTCTATTTAGAGAAATACCATCCTCACATAGTCAGGCAAAAGTGAGATCCTCTCTCTAGAAACATACAAACATCACTGTCCCTAAAGCCATCTCCTGCAACCCAAGAGCCCCCAGTACTCTGCTAAAGTGGAGTTATTTGTCTGCACACAATTAAAACCTTTCTCTGCAAGCCATGGGAACTCTAACTTCACTATTTTCCAGAGAACAGAAAATGAAAGGAATTACCTTTTACTGCAAAGAAACAAACAAAGCATTTCATTGAACACTCAGTTGAGATCAGATGAATGAATGAATGTCACCCCTGAAGCTATAAAAGAACCAGAAGAAGGTGTATTTACCTTGCTGGAGATAGTAAATCACAAGATTCAGTCTTGCCTCAGGAATAACATCAACCAGAGGAGGCAGGACCTGCAAAGCCCCTTCTCCTCCTCGGAACACCACCTGCAGAGAAAGGCAGTATATTGGTAACCGTGTATGAAAATGTTGTCCATTATGTCTTAGTTCAAGGAAATTAATCCTTAAATTCCTACAGTAACAGCAGGAAAGGGTCAATGGTACTGGCATTAGCATAATCCCTGCTTTAATAGGACTACAGAATTACAACGTGTGACCATCTTTATTCTGAAGAATATAAAGTGTTTAATCCATCAGTAAAGATTGACCTTATTTCAGCATTTAGCAGCTCAAAGCAGTGCTACATTATAGATCACAGATTTTAAAGACTAATATGGTCTGAGACAAGAGTGAGAGGAACACACACAGAATGACATTTTGCTTGTGATGTATTCACATGAAAAAATCAGACTAACAGCTCCACATGTATTTAGAACGCCACAAGACCCAAAAGTGAGGAGGAGCAGTCAATCCTTTACACCTCTAGTTTCACATGACAGTTCCTCCACCAAAATCTAACACTATTACTGAATGAATTGCTGGCCAAAAGCCCAACATCCACAATAAAAGAATATTAATTCAGAAAATTTTGAAAGCAGTTTTAACTTGGCAACAAGGCTGGGGAGAGGCCTTCAACACAAGCCCTATGAGGAGAGGCTGAGGGAGCTGGGATTGTTTAGCCTGGAGAAGAGGAGGCTCAGGGGTGCCCTCATTGCTCTCTACAACTACCTGAAAGGTGGCTGTAGCCAGGAAGGGGTTGGTCTCTTCTCCCAGGCAACCAGCACCAGAACAAAGGGACACAGTCTCAAGCTATACCAGGGGAGGTTTAGACTTGAGGTGAGGAGAAAGTTCTTCACCGAGCGAGTTATTCATCATTGGAATGTGCTGGCCAGGGAGGTGGTGGAGTCACCGTCCCTGGAGGTGTTCAAGAGGGGATTGGACGTGGCACTTGGTGCCATGGTCTAATCATGAGGTCTGTGGTGACAGGTTGGACTTGATGATCCTCAAGGTCTCTTCCAACCTTAGTGATACTGTGAACTCTTAGACTCTTAGGGGGAAAAAGTGTTAGCTTAAAAATGACAAAGCAAGCAGCAGCTCATCATTATGTAAGAGCAATCTGCTGTTACTGCTTGTTCATCAAAGTATTAATACTGCTGCAGGGAAAAAATAACAGGTGATTAGTGACTCACTGCAGAACACACAAGGATTTTGGCTTTTATCAACACCTTTTGCCCCTAGAACTCCTTGTTAATTTCTATTTGGATGATGACCATTTTCACAAGTTACCTCAATTCCACTCACGTTGTACTAAATAAGAGTTCTAGGTCATGCATTCTGACTTGTTTCTAAAGTGTCCTCCCCAAATATCTTGCAGAGCTCTTCTTACAAGAGATGAATTATTTCAATACACCTCTGGAGGTAAAAGCAGCATTTTTATTTTCTTGACACAGTCTCAAACTGACAGAAAACTTCCAGAGGAGAAAAATTACACTTAGTATCATAGTATCAGTCAGGGTTGGAAGGGACCACAAGGATCATCTAGTTCCAACCCCCCTGCCATGGGCAGGGACACCTCACACTAGATCAGGCTGGCCAGAGCCTCATCCAGCCTGCTCTTAAACACCTCCAGGGATGGGGCCTCAACCACCTCCTTGGACAACCCATTCCAGGGCTTCACCACTCTCATGGTGAAGAACCTCCTCCTCACATCCAGCCTGAATCTCCCTACCTCCAGCTTCATTCCATTCCCCCTAGTCCTATTACTACCTGAGATCCTGAGAAGTCCCTCCCCAGCCTTCCTGTAGGCCCCCTTCAGATACTGGGAGGCCACAATTAGGTCACCTCGGAGCTTTCTCTTCTCCAGACTGAACAGCCCCAGCTCCTTCAGTCTGTCCTCATAGGAGAGGTGCTCCAGCCCTCTGATCATCCTCATGGCCCTTCTCTGGACACGTTCCAGCACATCCATATCCCTCTTGTACTTGATGGTACACTTATTACGAAGGTAGGACTTCTGGAATGGGACTTGCATGGCAGCAGAGACTCAATCAGGTCAGCAGTCCTGGATACAAACTGTGCACCAAAGACAACTTATTCCAACTACAAAGATTAAATCTCAACAATTATTCCATTTTATGAATCATCAAGTATAGCTCTACAAATGAGAGCAGCTCATATTAAATGCATTACTCACCAGATTGTGCTTAATGAGCTCCTTGCCAAACTCCAGAGACGATGAGGCACTGTCTGTCAACTTCTTGAGCTCTGCCTGGCATTACATATATTACAGAATTTGAACATGAAAACAAACAAACAAACAAGCACACAAGCATAAATAGAACTTCATATGAGCTCTAAAGCTTATAAAAAGCTATCTCCAGCAATCCTGGGTCACAGGAAGATTTTTGCCTTCCAGCTTCTTTGTGATCATTTTAGCAGCTGGGTAATACTTATAGACAGAAGGTCTGAAGCAGACTGGGAAAACCATTAAGACCACTGTGCACACATGTGGACAGAGGGCTTAATATGCAGGGGAAACTGAAATAGGTGGCATTCCTAAAGAAGGACACAGTAACAAGGTAAAGGGCACAGGTTGGACTTGATGATACTTTGAGGCCTTTTCCAACCTTATTGATTCTATGATTCTGTGATCAACATCACTGGTTAAGACAGATAACAAGGAAAAGAAAGCTGTATGGAATCTTGAACTCAAATAAAGGTGACCTGAAGGGCCATCCAATAGATACCTCAGCGGCCTTCCCATCACAGAGTCGGAAATGGTTACAAGCCTTAAGGTTAAGAGCAATGGTGCTATCAGGAACTTGCTGAAGATAAACAGATAGCACTTCCTGTGACACTTCATAGTAATCCAGCTTGTAATAGCATAGGGCCACATATACATTCAGAGCCAGGTATTCCCTGCAGGAAAGAGGATTAAGGACAACATTTAAATCCCCTCAGATATACTACAGGACATTCAAATCTCACACCAAGTTCTCATACATCTACACATCTTCCACAAGGACACCAAAACTGGGCTTTCTGGGAAATGCTTACTTTAGAGCCCTATGTTGTAAGCTACAATTGCACAGCCTCAGATTCACATTAGTTTTTTTAACAGCAGCTACTGCAGCTGTAAAGAATTATCTACAAAACTCCTAATTTGCAGATCTAGGAAATGGTGGCCACTTCATTCTAAAGAAACACACAGAACATGAGGCCTGTATTTGGCCTGGCAGAATAGGATTTTCTATGCAACACATGCAAACACATTTACTATTCACATAACACTTAGAAAATGTTTTAATGGCTCTTACAATCTTCTACCAAGTACAATTAGAAAAAACTCCTTGCCATTACAAGTGATCAAGAACTAGAAAAAACTAGACAGAAATAAGACAGGCATTTGTGAGAAGAAAAAGTAAAAGGAGATTTGTTATGAAGGTGTTCAAGAGGGGATTGGACATGGCACTTGGTGCCATGGTTTAGTAGTCATGAGGTGTTGGGTGACAGGTTGGACTTGATGATCTTTGAGGTCTTTTCCAACCTTATTGATTCTATGATTCTATGCTAACGTTACTCATTTAGCTTTAAGTGATTGCTTCTGTAGGACTTGGAAGTCAAGAAGCTTTTCCCCAAGCATTATATAACATACTTATATACATCATGATGGACTTCTCTGAAGCATTGCAGAAGAGATACTGCTGAAAGGTAGCTGTACATTCTGGACAGCAGTTTCTCTTTTATTTAACAATACTTCCAACCACCTAAGAATTCAATTAAATTTCTTCCTTGTTACATTCTGAATCAGAAGTTGCAAAGCATAATAGGCACAAACACCAGCAAGTGTCATACCAGGATAAACAGAAGTGGAAAGAATGCAAGGAACTCTCCACATAAAAACTAAGAACCAAACCCTTCTTAGGAAGGTTAAGAGGTGAGGGAGAAACCAACAAGCAAGGGTTGCTGAACTGGCCATTGGGGCGGGGGGGAAGGACAAAGCAGGTACTTGACCACATATGATCTCAGAAGAAGTAAAACAAGCAAACAGAAGTCTGAGAAAGAATTCCCCAAAGAAAGCAACAGAGACCAGATGTCTTTCTAAACATGCGTACTTCAATAACGCTTTGCAATGAACAAACTTGAGGGGGATGCAACTTGTGTACATTTTGTGGTGGGAAAGGGATATAGTCATTGGGGAAAACTCCTGCTTTCAGAAACCCAGCAAGTAAATGAATTCAAATACCAGCAGAGTCAGAGACACTGGAAGGAGGCTTGGAGCAGAGGTGCCTACCGATGATAAAGGAGAATGCGCCTGTAGATATCAATAGCTTCTTGGTAGTGGGACCGCATGTAGTGGATAGACGCCAGGCTAAGCTGATCTTCTGTAATGTCTTGCAGATTCTGGTGAGAGCTCATCAGTTTCTTCTCATCACTGAACTAAAAAGATTGTGACACATTCTCAGAAGAGTTGAGTGAGAGAAATGTTTTAATGAGCTGGATTAGCTTTGTCCTTGTTGGCAAACAGTAGGTGATTCATAGGAAACACCTGGAAAAGCTCTGGTACAGTTAATGCAACCACTGAGCCAAACTTTAAAGCAGCAGACCAGTTGAAACTAGATAAATGTGAGGCTAAAACTAAGTACACATTTTCCTTTCAGGTGTGATTTAGACATAATTACATGTCACGTGCTTTAATGGGTAGGAGAGGAAGAGCTGAATGAATTATTTCACAAAGAGAATTTTGCAACACAAGATTTGACTTTCCCTGTTTGTAGATCCAAATCTTGCTTCTCACAGACAGCAGAAAAATGCAAGACTTGTCAACAGACAAGCACTAATTTTCACAGGACTTCTTTACAGCACTAGCAAATTCTCTTTCATCAGCCCCTTCAAATTCCAGTTTCTTTAACTAAATGGCTTATTACACCTTGAGTCCTGTGTCCAGTGCTGGACCCCTCAGTTTAGGAAGGAGGTTGACTTGCTGGAATGAGTCCAGAGAAGGGCAACAAAGTTGAGGAGGGGCTTGGAATGCAAGCCCTATAAGGAGAGGCTGAGGGAGCTGGGGTTGCTTAGCCTGGAGAAGAGGAGACTCAGGGGTGACCTTATTGCTGTCTACAACTACCTGAAGGGAGGTTGTAGACAGGCAGAGGTTGGTCTCTTCTCCCAGGCAACCAACACCAGAACAAGAGGACACAGTCTCAAGCTGCACCAGGGGAGGTTTAGGCTGGAGGTTAGGAAGAAGTTCTATACAGAGAGAGTGATTGTCCATTGGAATGGGCTGCCCAGGGAGGTGGTGGAGTCACCATCACTGGAGGTGTTCAGGAGGAGACTTGATGGGGTGCTTGGTTGCATGGGTTAGTTGATTAGGTGGTGTTGGATGATAGGTTGGACACGATGATCTTGAAGGGCTCTTCCAACCTGGTCTATTCTATTCTATTCTATTCTATTCTAAAAAGCACTGCTTTATAGCACGTAACACACAAGGGCAACAGCAAGGAACAGAGTTAAACATACTGGTGATATTTTTATTACAATAGTGAAGTTCAGGCTATTCACCTCATTAGTCTAGTGCACTTACTGCAGTGCTTCCCTTTGCTTCCCTACTGCTGAATCAAGAGTAATTATGAATTTCTCTTACACAAATTCTATCTTACAAATTTGTTTTTCATCTGTCTGCTCAGTTTTCTTCAAATCATTTTCCTCCCTCTTTAGGCCAGTCACAAATTGGTATTCCAGTACCAAAGCAAGAGAAGTTGCTTAACAGAACTGAAGGCAATGGACTTCCTTTATTTCCAAGACTAGTAATTCCTAGCTCATCTAGGTATATTACTCAACTTCTCCTTATCACACACACCTGCATCAGAGGGCTACAAAAATGTTGCAAAATTTCTCTCTTAAACTTAACAGAGATTTAAGTAAAAAGAATCTGACATCAAAGCTAACACTGAGGATTCATACTTTCTCTCAACTCAGTCTCTTTGGCAGCACAATAGTCATTAAGCATAACACAGGATGGTACAAAACCAAATTGAAGGGAAGACAGGCATGTATGGTAAGTGAAATAAGCATTTAATTGTTGAAATTAAAGTAAATTGTATGCTGTAAACAACATTACTTCTGGGATACTGAATAACTTAGGAGGATCAGACGTAGCATCTAGACCATTTTGGTCAAGTTGTTAAGTATAAGCCAACTCTAAGTTAGGAAAATCATATCCTTGCAAGGAAAAGAAAAACAGGGGCTCATACATTTCTGATTCTATTCAAGTTCCAGGTTCCTCCTGATCAAAAATACCATCAGGTTCCTATTGTATGACTTATGTGAAATGCATTGTGAAGACTTTCCTTGGATACATGCTAAGGGCATCTGTTCTGGGATCATGTTTTCACACTAACTTTCTCCTCCACTTTTTAATACAGTAGTTATGAAAAACATTTGTTCTCCTGCCACCCCAGAGACTTTCATTATTCTGCCAGGTTTGCAGCATAAATTTCACATCACTAAATTGAAAAGAAAACAAAGCAAGCATGAGTAAAGAAAAAGACTTCATACCTTATGTGCCAGGTGAAAGAGTACACGGTTCTGGAGAGGACTCTTTGGTGCTGAAAGGAAAACACAGTGAGTATCACTGTGAAGAACAACTCAGGGTGTCTCCCTTCTATTTCAAGCCCTCCTCAGCAGACATGCATCCATCCATATTCTTTCATTAAAGAGTCCAAGCCCAGTTCTTCACTGACACAGCCTTTTGCAGGTCATGCCCCAGGGTTGTTTCTACCTATTTTAGAGCAGTTTAAAGGCCTCCCTTCTTCCCATATTCACTCCCTGACCACTAAAGTCTCTATTGAAAATGACTTTTCATTGGCCTCTGTCTTCCATGAGCCTTAAAACTTTCAGGAACTGCACTATCATTTCACTGCATGGCCTGCTGGATAATTCTCTGGGGTACTTTTGTGACACATAGCACATCACTTTTTACAAAGTAAAAAAGCAACAGAAAAACTCCTGATCAAGGCTACTGGAAGTGTCACATTTGAAGTAAGTCATGATTTATAATTCCAGGAATCTTGCCAGCTCCCAGTGTATTGCAAACCCCAATGCTATACCATTTTGTAACATACACACATTACTTTATCCTTAGTTCTAATATTTCTCTGTCCTTAGAAACAAAAGACACACGAAAGAATCCTACAATCAGAGCAGAAAAAATTCCAACTAAGATACAGCAGAGATTTAAGGGAGACATCTCCTTTCTAGAGCCATTAAGGTTCATGAAATCTCTTGCTCCAGCAGGATTAGGAATTCTATTTAACTCACTTCATGACACAAATTGTTAACTGCAGAGCTTTAAGTCACTAGAGAGAGCCATCAGGGTTCGCTGAGAGTGACAAAGGTCCTTCGTCCAACAGAGCTATTAATTTCTCTTGCAAACAATCTTCCAAAAAGCCTTTCCTTGTTTCCTGCATTTTCTTTAGCCTACTCAGTTAATGAGCACTCTTATTGTTGCTCAGACCAACCAGCTGGCAACCCACGTTCCACAGAAAGGATATACAGGGAATCTTAACAAAAAGCAGAATTACTTACTGTGCTTATGAGGCTGGAGAAGTGCAGAGTTAGCAAAGCAATGGCCTGCAACACAAGGCTGTAATTCTTCTGACATCCTAAACCATGAAAGAGGGCTCAAACCACCAAAACCTCTTCCCTCCTCTACTCCAGGATGGAATTTTTTACTAATAAGTTAGTCTTTTTTTAAAAAAGCCATGGAGGGAGAGCTTTCCAAACTTCATAACCTTTCTCCACACAGTCAGAAAGCTTTATAACACAGTGGGCAATAACACAACCCAGGCCATTCTCATCAGGTTGGCAACACAGGGCTGCCCACCCATTTCTCACAGGTACAGCAATTATTTCTCCCCTGTACAGCAATTGCTTCTTCCCTTCTCCCCTTCCCAAGCTGTGTTTTTTAACCATGCTCCTCCAAAAAGAAGACAGTGAATTGTTTCTTTAAAGAACTGCTAGAAGTCCCCAAAGAAAAAGGTATGAGAACCACCTCACAAACCCACATCTTAGGACGTGTTACTAACAGAGCATCAAGAGCATCAAGACATGGACAGTGGCATTGAGTGCACCCTCAGCAAGTTTGCTGATGACACCAAGCTGTGTGGTGCAGCAGACACGCTGGAGGGAAGGGAGGCCATCCAGAGGGACCTTGACAGGCTGGAGAGGTGGGCACAAGCCAAGCTCATGAAGTTCAATAAGAACAAGTGCAGGGTCCTGCATCGGGGTCGAGGCAATCCCAGGCACAAATACAGGCTGGGCAGTGACTGGCTGGAAAGCAGCCCTGAGGAGAGAGACTTGGGGGTGCTGGTGGACAAAAAGCTCAACATGAGCTCTCAGTGTGCACTTGCAGCCTGCAAAGCCAATCAGATCCTGGGCTGCATCAGAAGTGTGGCTAGCAGGTCAAGGGAGGTGATCCTCCCCCTCTACTCAGCCCTGGTGAGACCCCACCTGGAGTACTGTGTCCAGTTCTGGAGCCCCTATTACAAGAGGGATGTGGAGGTGCTGGAACGTGTCCAGAGAAGGGCCACGAGGATGATCAGAGGGCTGGAGCACCTCTCCTATGAGGACAGACTGAAGGAGTTGGGACTGTACAGTCTGCAGAAGAGAAGGCTCCCAGGTGACCTCATTGTGGCCTTCCAGTATCTGAAGGGGGCCTACAGGAAGGCTGGGGAAGGACTTCTCAGGATCTCAGGTAGTAATAGGACTAGGGGGAATGGAATGAAGCTGGAGGTAGGGAGATTCAGGCTAGATGTGAGGAGGAGGTTCTTCACCATGAGAGTGGTGAAACCCTGGAATGGGTTGTCCAGGGAGGTGGTCGAGGCCCTGTCCCTGGGGGTGTTTAAGCCCAGGCTGGATGAGGCTCTGTCCAGCCTGATCTAGTGTGGGGTGTCCCTGCCCATGGCAGGGGGGTTGGAACTAGATGATCCTTGTGGTCCCTTCCAACCCTGCATGATACTATGATAAGTTATGGTTGTGGTGGTTTGGAGAGAAGGCCACAATGGTGGTCTTCAAGCTAAGACAAATGTGGGCATTCTCATTAGCCTAATTATTAAAGAACAAAAAGGGTTTCTGATCTGCAATCAATATTGTATAAGCAGCAGCTGTAGTGTAACTGACACGATAGCACATTCCAGGGATGACCTCATCCACTGGGCTGCAAAAGTTGAGAGTAATTTAGTTTAAATGCATGTTCTTCAAAATGTTGTCAGCAAGGATAGTGTGGTAGCTCCACATGTCCCCCAGCAGTAATTGATAGGTTTAAATATCAAAGTTCAGAAGGGTTGCACATGGACCCCACATGTGCTTTTGTGTGAAACTTAAGCCAATTAGAAGCACCCTTCACAATTCAAAACAGTTGGTCAGCAAAGACTCCAAAAATACAAGCAGGACAGATTGTGGGATTTACAATGACAGTATCATATTGTCTAATCACAGTGCTGTGGGGAAAGACACCAGGGTTCCTTTTATGAAGTATTTGTTCATTGCCTTTTTCCTTTTTTTCCCACTTGTTTGTTTGAGTGGGTTTGGGGCATTAATTACACTGTGAAAATTGTGACTTGCAAGCAATACTTCCTCAAGAATCTAACCCAAGGAATTCTTTCACTGGTCAACCAATGACTGCAGTGCTGCCCTTGCAAACCTGGCAGCTGATCTGACAGCAAAATTAGTATTTATTTTGTGGCAAAAGCTGGAGGGTTAGTCTGTGTAATTTTATACCTAAAGCCAGGCAAAACATGAAACCTGAGTTCTGGTGCTGTGCACAGATGTATGGAGGGAGAAAAAAAAATGTCCTGCTTCATAAGAGATGATACTAAGCATTTGAGATTGTTCACAATAAGGCACTTGAAGTTAATATCAACCACAAAAGGAGGGGGGCAAAAACAAGTCCTGTCACTATCAAAACATTCCATATCAGCAGTTTCTCCTCTCCCAGAGCCAAATGCATTTTTTGAGGAAGACAAGGAAACACATGAATAAGGTCAGATTAGTTTCCAGAAGGAATCTGCTTAAGAATATTGGATAGAGCTCTTGTCAATCACTGGAGCAGGAAGTGATACAACTGCCTCATCACAGAGAATGATTTTTAAGGGACATTAGGCTTGCTCTTTTATTGCTCTCTGCTGCTGCAGAATTTCATTGTCACTGATCTGTCAATGCCACTTGGAAGCACAAGCTTCTTTTCCTGTCCTAGTTTTTCAAGATGACTGTGCTTTTTTTTTAATCAGTACATAGCAATCTAGGGATCACAACAAACAGGATGACAATGCTGCATAACAAACTGGAACTCTGCTCCAGGTCTATCACTGGCCTTGTGCTAAAGACATCACTGAGGTAGCAAGCCAGGATATACCACATCCCAGCTAGTAAACACACCAATATTCCCACTCTAGATTTTTTGGTCATGCTCACTGCTTATGTTCCAGGCATCAAAGTCAAAGCTGACATTGACCTTGAAAGCATTCTGTGTATTCTTATTTGCTGACACTGAACAGGCACCTAGAGAAGTATTTGTTATAATGAACAGCTACAATAAGAGTGAAAACAGTTATGTTCAGTAATTATTAAACAAAACCCTAAGCTCACTAGAAATGCCAGCTGAGACTCCTGGTGGGTTCAGTACTGCTGCCACACACAGGGACAATCTGGCATATGTAGTGACAGGACTAGGGGGAATGGAATGAAGCTAGAGGCGGGGAGATTCAGGCTGGATGTGAGGAGGAGGTTCTTCACCATGAAAGTGGTGAAGCCCTGGAATGGGTTGTCCAGGGAGGTGGTCGAGGCCCCGTCCCTGGAGGTGTTTAAGCCCAGGCTGGATGAGGCTCTGGCCAGCCTGATCTAGTGTGGGGTGTCCCTGCCCATGGCAGGGGGGTTGGAACTAGATGATCCTTGTGGTCCCTTCCAAACGTGACTGATACTATGATGCTATGTGCCCTCTCCTAAGAATGCAAGGCAACACTGGTCATGCATCTGCATTAACAAATCCTATCTCAGAGACATAATGCACACACACTTCACACACTAACAGATGTAGAACACATCTTACACACACAGAGGAGCTGCTAGGAATGGAACAGTGCTGAGAAAGCTCCAGCCCGACAGCACAGAAAACATGACCAGAGGAAACCTTATTCTCCTGTCCCTGAGAAACAACAGCCTGCTCACCCAAGAACAGTAGCTGAATGAGGCTCTCTGTGCCTCAGAACCGCAGTCTCACTGGTGCAGGGAAAATGTAAGGATATGGGGAAAATGTTTGGAAACCACATGGCCCAGCAGTAGTGTTCACACACATACTTGAATAGCTGAACTGTTCAGAATTTGCTTGAATGAAATTTAGAGGGCATCCATTGAAATTTTTCCCATTCCCAAAATACTCAAAAGCCAGTTCAAGTATGTTCAGTTGCTTGCAAAAGAAACACATTTCATTTCAGTTGCTAAGCACAATAAGTTAAATATCATGTAGGCAAAAACCTATCCATTATTCCTGTTCTGTGGCTTTAAAAAGCAAGCCAAGAAAATAAGGCTAATAGTTTTAAAAGTCTAAATATGTATAAATTGATATTTTCACTTGTGCACTTTGGAAGTTCTATGTACTGAGCTCTGCTGCTTCGAAGCCACAGCTAAAATGCAATGACAATGAAATGCTGCTCTCAAGAAATACAGTACTAGCAGAAACCAAATAATTCTGGGTGGAGGTGAACATGCAGTCTAAAGACAGAGAAAACCCAGCAACTCTTCTATGCCTGCTTGTAACTGTACAGTTTCACCAGTGACAACTATCTGACACCTGGCAAACATCAGTACATGCATAAGCAAAAGTGGTTTGGAAAATGTCATTGTGCTTACTAATCCACCTCTGCTCTGCTTTTGTACACTATGGCTTCTTCCAGTATAAGCTGTGCAGTGAGAGGTATCTTTGTTCAGCTGAACCACACTCAGATCTGACACATGCAGAGCTGGGAGGAAGTAATTACAAAGCTTTGCCCATCAAAAATCAAAATAAAAGAATCAATCAAACAAACTTTAATGACTGCTTCAGCAACACAACCCTGTCTGTGCATGGATCTTCAATTGAGTTGTAAAGTCTGTTTGGCCTAAAAAGCCTGGTTTCCATAACAGGTTGAATTGTGGCCCCACTCATGCATTTTGTGGTTTAAAGGAACACTTTGCTCTTGCATCTTTCCTAATGCAGTGCTAGCCAGAGGCTTCTGAGAGCACCATGAAGGCTTCTCAATGCTGGGATCAGTTGCTAGGCTCACAGCGCAAGTGTGCCAGGTTGAGTTTCTCACCCTGCAAGGCACAGGTACTGGGAACACAACAGGAGATTATTTGTTTTTAGAATAAAAAAAGGTGATTTTAAAACTTATTTATGAAACCAAGAGAAAAAAATTCAAGCTCATTCACCCATGGAAAACATACATTCATCCAATGGAAAAAGGGGTTAACAAAGCAACAGTTGGTAGCTTCACTATGGGAAGACTATAAAACAAGAGTAGCTGCTGCCTCACTTGGAGTACTGTGTCCAGCTGACAAGAGAGACATGGACCTGCTGGAGCAGATCCAGAGGAGGGCCACAAAGATGATCAGAGGGCTGGAGCACCTCTCCTATGAAGACAGACTGAAAGAATTTGGGCTGTTCAGCCTGGAGAAGAGAAGACTCTGTCAAGACCTTGTAGCTGCATTTCAATATCTGAAGGGGACCTACAGAAAGGCTGTGGAGGGAATGTTTAGAAGGGCTTGTGGTGACAGGATGAGGGCAAATGGTTTGAACCTGGAGCAGGGTAGGTTTAGGTTGGGCATTAGGAGGAAGTTCTTTCACAGTGAGAACAGTGAAATACTGGAACAGGTTGCTCAGGGATGTGGTTGAGGTCAGGCTTGATGTGGCCCTGAGCAGCCAGATGTAGTTGGAGGTGTCCCTGCTCACTGCAGGGGGGTTTGGACACGATGACCTTTGAAGATCCCTTTCAACCTGATGCGATCTGTGAATCTGTGACTTGAAGTAACTCTACCTTCACCTCAGATCCAGGAACATTAGTAACCTTAATGTAAGGGCACAGAAGGGGAAAAAGGAGAAGCCAGAAATATCTGAAAGGAATTTGGAAAGAAGCCTGGAGGAGATAAAGTACAACTGTAATGAGAAACCTTCAAAGGATTTTTCTTTATTGCCTTTCTGCCCTACTTCTTAGGTTATATTTGCAGTAATTCTGGTTTATATGACTTCTGATATACAGATTTATTCTTTCCTGAGAAAATGCCCCATGAAATTCTAGTTAAGTAACAACAAGCTCAGAGAACACATCTATCATAAAATAAACATAAAACCATGTCCCATAAGAGATTGCAGACTAGGTATCTTGTACAAAATGCAATCATTACCTCATGGCTATTAATGCTAATTTCCTAATACTCTGCATATTTTTCCTCAGACAGATAACAATAATTTTCTCAAGCAACAGCAACAGTAGATGGCAAGAATGAACTTCCATTTGATTTCCACATATTGACACGTTTGTGTGGAAGAGCTGTTCCAGCAAACCAGCTGACATTTATGTTCCTTTTCATGCAGAGATTCCATCACTGTAGAAATTTAGAATGATAGCTGAAAAGAGATTATTTCTCCCTCACTTTCAGGGGCTCAGCATAACTGCAACAATAAACAGCAAGCACTACGCAAGAACTCAGGCAAAATAATCTCAAAATAGCAACGCTAAGCAGCCCAGCATTAACACTGTCTATAATTTTTCTAGTAGCATTCAAGGCAGTACTGGATAAATGATGTTCTTCTAGAGCCTTCATCTGTTGTGTCTCTCCCCAATGATATATTTGGCTTTTTCAGCGTCTTTGCCAAACCACGGAGGAGATTACAAGATGTTATGACCTCAGCTGTCAACATTTCTAACAGTCATCACTGATGCAATCCTAAGATGTTAAAAAAACCCAAAGGAGGATCTATCTTGAGTGAGACTAAAATGGTTCAACCTCAGTGTAAGAAAGACTGAAGTGATGGGAGCAGAAAGGGGAACAGGTAACAACTGGAAGCTTTCAATCAACAAATGTTGGAAATCTTCAGCTGTGACTCCCCCACCAAGGTGAAGTAGGCAGAAATCAGTAATATAGAGCTTACAAGAAATGCTTAGCACCTCACTATATAAACTGACCATCTTAAACAGTTTCACAAAAATCAGAAACTGGTATTACTAGTGTGAACACTCAGTTATTCTCCGTTGCCTCCCTCAGCTACAGCTCTCTGCCTTGAGCTCTTTTCCCCCAACACTCCAGCGCCACTAACTGCATCCCTTAAGCTGCCACTCCCCATGCTACTAAAAACTAATCTGAAGGAGCACAAAAACAATTCAGGCTTCTCTCACTTCCAGCGCCCAGTTAATGAAGGTGCATGCCCAGCTGTGTATCTGTCATCGCTAGAATGCCTTATTGTAATTCACGTGGTGTGAGCCTACTGACAATGACTCCAGCTGGTGCAAGATGCAGCCGCTTGCTTCTCCCGTGGTGTAGGTCACAGTGACACCCCAAGCTCTATTGCTCAGTTACTTTTACAATCTTCAAAGCTCAGATTTGTGGTATACTAAAGACTAAATTATCATCTGCAAACATTAGAAATTTAAGTACCTCTTGAGTAATACAGATCACAAAGCTCTTGATGAAACTTTTCACACTCGGAAACAAAACATTTCTAGCTGTGGGATTCAAGCCCAGAGTGATCTTTCAGAGGAATTTAAGAGTATATGAAAATCTAGTAGCTTCTAAAACATACTACAAACCTGCCATTTCTGAAATTTCTTTATAGAATCATTAAATTGTTTTGGTTGGAAAAACACCTCCAAGATCACACCTAACACCACTGTGTCCTGCCTTCTGTCACAGTCCAATGCTGCCTCTAAGTGTCTGGGGGATTGGATATTTGGGTGGGTTTTTTGATTAAGAGGTATGGCTTTAAAAAGATTAAAAATGGAAAGAAGAAAAAAAATATCAGAACAATTATAATAACCTGTATGGATCAGGGGAGGGACTTGGGGGTGCTGGTGGACAAAAAGCTCAACATGAGCTCTCAGTGTGCACTTGCAGCCCAGAAAGCCAATCAGATCCTGGGCTTCATCAAGAGAAGTGTGGGCAGCAGGTCGAGGGAGGTGATTCTTCCCCTCTACTCAGCTCTGGTGAGACCCCACCTGGAGTACTGCATCCAGTTCTGGAGCCCCTATTTCAGGAGGGATATGGACATACTGGAAGGTGTCCAGAGAAGGGCCATGAGGATGAGCAGAGGGCTGGAGCTCCTCTCCTATGAGGACAGACTGAAGGAGTTGGGGCTGTTCAGTCTGCAGAAGAGAAGGCTCCCAGGTGACCTCATTGTGGCCTTCCAGTATCTGAAGGGGGCCTACAGGAAGGCTGGGGAGGGACTTCTCAGGATCTCAGGTAGTGATAGGACTAGGGGGAATGGAATGAAGCTGGAGGTGGGGAGATTCAGGCTGGATGTGAGGAGGAAGTTCTTCACCATGAGAGTGGTGAAACCCTGGAAAGGGTTGTCCAGGGAAGTGGTTGAGGCCCTGTCCCTGGAGGTGTTTAAGCCCAGGCTGGATGAGGCTCTGGACAGCCTGATCTAGTGTGAGGTGTCCCTGCCTATGGCAGGGGGGTTGGAACTAGATGATCCTTGTGGTCCCTTCCAACCCTGACTGATACTATGAATTACCAGAGTAATTTTTCAGGGCCAAGATCAGTCACTGTACTTGCTTTTCTTTTATATTTCACTGTCCAGCTCTGGACTTCAATACAGGCATAGCTGGGATTTCAAGCATTGAAAGTTTTGAATATTTGTCATTTGAAGGCACTCCTGTACAGTAGCAAAGTACATAATTACTTGCTCCCCACCCTATTTTCAATCCAAGACTAGAAGACTAAAGAAAGGAGAAACCCCATACTTCAAAAAGACTTTTATCCTAGAAATGGCAAGAGTTAGAAGTTGACTCAGAGCGTAACTACTATTAATTCTACTTAAAAAGCACTGAGATACTACAGTTACAGAAAGTTGTATAAATCACTGAGATAAACAGAAGGCAATGGGTAACAGAATTAAACTGCAAAAACATTTTTAGGCAGTAAAAAGTGCCTTGGAATCTGTTTTCTTTGGTTTTCTTTAAGTGATCCCATGCACATTCAGATTAAAAGAGAGCTATAAAAAATGTGACTTCAGTGAACTCCACGCCTTGAAGAATCAGATACCTAATATCTGACTTACAAGGCACAGAGACCACCTACTAAGTCACTGAAACTACATAAACAGAGTCCTTGTCCACATCAGGGAGAATGCTGAATGCTTTCAGATGCTTAGTTCTTGATAATTTCACTAGCATAATTGGCTTCATCTGCACTGGCTCAGAGACATAGGATCAGTCAAAGGAAAAGTAACATTTTGCTGCCCAGCATACCCCAGGGCTTTTATTTAAAAATTAGTAGGAGAATTTTTTCTCCAGATGCTTCTTTCAGTTCCAGCTACTCCACCTGGCCAAGGTGTTTTTTTTCAGAGAGCAAACTGCATCATGACTGTCCTGATAAATGAAAAAGAAAACAAACCAACCAAACCCCCAAAACCCGAAACCAAACCCCCAAACCCAAAAACTTTGCTCAAGAGGACACTTCATTCCCGTGAAAAAGAAGCATCAAATTCTTTCTATGAGAACCACTTTAGGTGTTCAAGTCAGCAAATAGTCCTTTCCAGCAGAGATACATCTCTCACCTTTCAAGGCTGCTTGTTCTGCCTGTGTGTACATTCCCAGAAAGAAGTATGTACAGGCAAGGTTCACCCAGACATCTGGACTGCAAGCTGGTTTTTTGGTTAAGGCCTCATATTCCTGCACAGAAAAGAAGGCTGGTTTTTACAAAAGACTTGTATCAAATATCCCTCTTTCTTCCACCATTTCACACCAACATGTCATTAAATCATGGAGATCAAACAACTTATTCTCAAGTTCACTGCAGTTCTTCTAACAAAACTACTGCATTTTAACCCAGGATGTATCCCTAGCTCTTACTTTGTTTACAACAATGAAACAGACAACAGGGACAAGCAGCACTGTAAATCTTCACTGTATGAGCAAGAATGTTGTCAATACTGAAGTTATAAAAATGTATTAATGTTATTAGATATTAGTATCAAATAGTATTCTTATTTATAAAAGATTAAGATATTAAAGTTATAAAGGTGTCAACATAACCACCTTTTCCTCAGTCTTTTCTGAAGCTTTCCTAACTTTTCCTCAATGCCTGGGAGCTATAAACCCCAGGGAAATCTCTTAGTGAATACTTACTGGAGCAAATGTTAAGCATGCTTTTGCAAACCTGTAGGTAGTCTCTTAGTGTAGCTTAAGAGGGTGGTCTCCAAAGTGAGGTGTGTGCACCCCAGCAGTTGTGCAAGACAGTGTCACTGATGGGAGGAAGAAAACTTTTCTTGGTACCATCAATAACATAGCATTCATTTCATCTTTATCTCAGCCTTTTTTTCAGGCTGAAGGAGTGGGGTAGCAAGAACCTTATGAAGCTCAACAGGGACAGGTGTAGGATCTTGCACCTGGGAGTACATAACCCAGGAGTGCAGCTCAGACTGGGACCCAACCAGCTGGAGAACAGGACTGTGGAAAGGGACTTGGAGTCTTGGTAGATAAGATCAGCACGAGTGAACAGCGTGCTGCAGTGGCAAAGAAAGCCAGTAGGATGCTGGGTTGCATCCACAAGGGCATCAGCAGCAGAGATAAAGAAGTCATTATCCAACTCTACTCAACGCTTGTCAGACCACAGCTGGAGCACTGCATGCAGTTTTGGACCCTGCTGTACAAAAAAGATGTGGAGAGGCTGGAAAGTGTCCAAAGAAGGACTGTGAAAATGATGAGAGGACTGGAAGCCTGGCCCTGTGAGGAAAGGCTGAGAGAATTGGGCTTGTTCAGACTTCAGAAGGCTTAGGGGAACCCCTATTACCATGGTGGATACCAAGAAGATGAAGACTCCCTTTTCACAAAGAGTCCAATAGAAAAGACAAGGGGCAATAGGTACAAGTTAAGTCCTGGGGAGGTTCCAATTAGACTCCAGAAGAAAATTTTTTCACCATAAGAGCAATTAGACATTGGAATCATCTCCCAAGGGAAGTAGTGGATTGCCCTACACTGGACAGTTTTAAGACTCAGCTTGAGAGGGTGCTGGGCCACCTCATTTCAACTACACTATCACCTCGAAAGGTTGGACCAGATGATCCTTGGGGTCCCTTCCAACCTGACATTCTGTGATTGTTTTTTAATGTCTATTTTTGTTTATATGTTATAGTTACATAAAATGCTAGTACAGTAATACCTACACAGATATTTATATACACACATATATGTATATATGGCAGGAGAGTATGCTCTAAGATTTTTCACTCATGGGGGTGCATGACCAAAATTATTTGCAGACCACTGCATTAAAAGACAAGCCTACAAGCCTACAAGTCTGTATTGCGCAAATTCAAGATCTCCTAATGGATAAAGATATAGTTTAAAAATACTAAACCATTTCCCATACTTGCAGCCCACAGCTGTTGTAAACCACTAGATACAACATTCTGATATTTCTTACACATCCACATTTGCTACTTACCCCTTAATACTGCCACATAAACTGCTTCTTGTTCTTTGTGAAGCAGTAAAAACAGAACAGATCAATCTTTCCATCTACTTGTCTTAATTGATACAAACTTTGCAGGTACCAAACTGTGACACTCCTGAAGATGAATATATTTAGTCTGTTTAACAACAGATACTAAAACTAGAGGCAGAAAGGTCATTCAATGCTGTTTTTCTCCCTCTGTCAGGTTTCTGCTAAATTACTGGGAAGGACCATCTCAGTGAAGGTGCCTCCCACTGGTGCTCCTGCTCTCAATCCAGCCATGCCCACAGGTGGCGTAAGACAAAGCAAGCAAGGTCAGGCAAGGCTCCCACAAGAGCTGCTGAAAGAATGCCATCCACACGCTCCCAGTCCTCACAAGCCTCTCATTCTTTCCAGCAACATGACCCCTTGCTGATTCTGAACTCTTCCTCCAAACACAGAAACTGGAATTTCCCTCTGCTACAGAGAGTGAACCAGATTGTGCCACTGCTGGTGAAGACTTCTTACTGTGGAGGAAAGGCACAGATGTATATATAGCACTGGATAAAATAAGCCATGGACAAAGGACAGCGAATCCCAAGAACAGAAGCATGCTGACAACAAAGTTTATTGTGTGCAAGCATAAAGAAATTGCTTTCCTGTTGCCAAGTGGAAGTAAACTGCACTATCAAACACAGAAGATGTTGGTAGGGTATGCCCTTAAAAGCCTGCTCAGCCTTGCTAGTGCTTCAGAGACCAGCTGTCCTTCAAAAAGACTTTAAATAAATAAATATCAAAAAGAAACATTTACACAGAGATCAACCTTTCCTACTGACACCAGGTCAATCTTGACACAGGCCTGTCACAAAGCTCTGAAAAACAGGCTGCTGCTGTTTATTGGGACCATCTGGAATCTTTCAAAATGTGTTCAGATTAAATGCACCCAGAGGTCCCTTTCAGCTATGCCTTCAGGCAGATTCATTAGAAAAGACAAAGTGCATAAACACAAGTCATGTTCTGGCTGGGCCATTCAAAGCAAGCAATACACAAAGAGTGCTCTAGCAGTACCAGTGTGAATTTATGCAAACACAGTAAATAAAAATGAAGACTGTTAGGGCTCCTTACCCTGTAGCTCTGGGCCACGAGCCCAGACTATATGCTGCTGCCCCTTTCTTCACGAAAAGGCATTCAGTTTCAGTCTCTCAAAGACTACTTCACAAGAGCTTTCCCCCTCCTCTCCAGAAAACCAACCTAACTAAACGCTCCACAAGATTTCTAGGCAGTCAGCCTGTGGCCTACCTTTGCCAACCAGGAGCTAATTCACTCTCCTCCACCTTTCACCTGTATCACAAGACACGTGCACTTAAAAGAAGGCTGCCAGATTGATTGCCTACAACCACAGACATTTATGACAGTGATGAGGCCAGCAGGATTCTGCTCTGTGCCTTTATGACTTGTCTGGATTGTGAAGATACTCATTATAACCCATTTGCAGTCCTGATAGAGAAGTCTAGAGAACTTCCACAATCCAAAACTCCACCTTCTACTTTCAGCTGCCAGGAAATTGAGTGGATCTGTATTCTCCCAGTTCTGGCAGAAGCACTCAAGTAAGGGAGGATACTGCTCATGGGTGAAACACTACCCAAGTATATCCATCTTTCTTTCATAATTTACTCTTGTGAGTGAAATTATCCTGAGCAAAGCCAGGGCAGGCAGGAGGTCATGTCCAGTGCAAAGGTGGAATGGCTCCCAGTTCTCTCCTAGGAGAGAGGTGGCAGATAGGAGAGATTGCTGGAATTGCTGGCTGTAGCTTGTGAGATGTTGACAGAAACAATGCATCGATGGCTCCAGCCAGAGCTCATTTCTGCTCTCACGTGTACAACTGATTAACCAAAATGGCATTGTGTGCTTCAGCTCAGAGGGCATGGGGCACAAATGTCAAACCTGCTCTTGAACTGAACCTAGCAGTGCATCTGCCCCTGCCAATTCCTCTCAAACTGTCAATACCTCAAACGTCTTCTTACCCTCCCTTTCTTAGGCTGCAGTTGCTTCCTTTAGTAAGACCAGGCAGCTTCTCTGATCATCAGATCATGATGCTCTGATTCTGGTTCTTGGGTGACACTGGAGAATTTTTCAGGGAAGTTTCATTTTAGTGCTATGAACAAGTTGTGGCAGATGGACAGGTGGGGTTTTCCCCATTAGAGGTAGTACGAGTGGAAAACTCCAGAAAACTAATTAGATGCTGCCATCCACTAGGGGTGTTCTGGTTGTCAGGATGACACCAGCCACTTAGTGTTAGTGAAAATCAATTTGTCAGTGACAGAAGCTAGGCAGTCCCCAGAGAGGGACTGCCACCATGACTGCTTGAAGAATGAAGTCCAGTGCAGTGCCAGCAGTAGGGATGAACTCACCAGACCATTGTCAGTGCATATCCTTTGAGGAAAGCATCTACCTACTAAGAAGGTAAAGTGTGACCGTAGTGAAGCTGAGGCTAGCACACTACCCAGAGAATACTTGACTGTTGGTGTGCCTCTAAGAGAATTCTCTCAAGTGTATATGCCAGGTATTTTGCTGCCATTCCCTCTGAAGATACTCTTGGAGCTAGAGGTATGTGCTTTTCCTTTTTTCCCCTGCTTCTCCCAGTAGAGAATGCTGGCCACCTCACCCCAACTCCCAAGCCTCTTCAAAAGTTGCCATGCAACCAGCACACCTGGCTCACTATGAAAGCATCATTTTAAATAAAAGGATTATTGAGCAGCATCATTTCTGATGACCCCTGTCAGATATATGGAACATAACATGAACTGGGTATATAATGACACAGAGTGTGTGTCTGAGTGTGAATCATTTAGATTGTGTGCAATGCCACTCTGGAGAATTCTGCAGAATCTTCTACTTACAGTATTTTATTTACAGTGCTCTTGGCACTCCCCAGAGAGTGCTCCACGATATGGAGGGTACAGATAATCAAGGAATTTGTCCTTGAGAATACAGCAACAATACCTCTGTAACATAGCAGAGAAGATACAGCATTACACTTCAACCTTGAAGCTGATAACTGAAAGGCAATTCAGCCCTCACAGTCAGCACCATTTCCCTTGATTACTAGAGGCTTGGGAATTACAACTACAGTGTTCTGTCCCAAAGGAAACTAGGCTGAGATGCACAGGCCCATCTCCCACATGCCACCACAAAATGAGCAGGACTCATGACTGTGTCAAAAATCAACCTTAGATGTGAAAAGCCAGGCCCTGTGATCTCTAACTTAACATGCACACACAAACAAATAAACCACAAACCGTGCCTACAAACCTTTTATGGTCCCTGCTTGGGCAGGAAACCTGGGGAAAAGAAGAGGAGGTTGCAGATTTTATAAGCCTGAATCAAGAGCATCACCTAGTGGAGAATCACACACGAGACACAGAAGGGAATGGCTATAAATAAATAAATATATAAACCAAATACTGTGAAGTCTTTTGTTGAAGAAGACATCTAAAAACCTACTCGGGCTATGAGAGCACCTCCTGGGTGCTCCAGGTAGAATTTATTTCCAAGAAACTGCAAGCTGGTTTTCATTTGCATACAAACCTTTATCTTCTTTGAGCTTTCACTCCCTAGCATCAAGATACAAATTACCTGCAGCCACTGATTGTTCCCTTTGCAGTTTTTAAATGCTACAGCTCTGAAAAAAAGAGCATTAACACAATGTCCTATACTACTGCTCTACATTCTGTACTGTGCACACTGTCATCCAGATCCACTGAGCACTTCTAACATCTCCAAGGGATGTCTCACCTTCCGTTTTCTGAACTGGGAAAGTGCCTTGTGAACTTCCTTGGCAACTTCAGACATTCTGTTTCCACCTCAAATCTTGTGCATGTGACCACATATTACTGCAATTAAAACACTTAACATTGTCTAAAGGAAGAAGTATCATTGGTCTCTCATCTGTTTCTGACTGGTTATTATCTTTAGTTAATACTTTAAGTTATCATCTGCTTCGAATATTTCTTCCAGAGGAAATAAATTGAAGGAATGGTGTCTTGTGTTTAACCTGTATCTGAGGCTAAAACTACAGCAGTTGTTCTACCACTTGATGATCCCTCCTCAGCCAAGAAGCAGGGGGAGGATGAGGAAAAAGAGGAGACCCACAGCCTGAAATAAAAATACATTTAATGAAAAGGCAACACTCGTATTCACACTAATGCAGATGTAAAGCACACAAAGTTATACTCCAGCACAGCAAGCACAAGAAGTGGGAAAGCAGTTTTCAGGAGCAGAATGGTAAGCAAGCCCTTCTAAGGAGGAAGATGAGGAACCCTCATTCTCAGCAAATTTTGCCTTTTATAATGACTGTGAAGGTTACAGTATGAGATATACCTGTGAGCCAGCATGGGTCAGCTGCTCTGGCTTTTGTCCCTCCCAGCTTAAGCTCCTGGCTGACTCAAAACCTCTAATGGCCTGCAAGTGAGGGCTGGCCTATGATTCTGTCTCAGCAAAACCAGGACAGCTGCAAAGCCAGCTATACTTATGCTGGTTATGCTTCACAGTGAATCAGGATGGAGACCTGTCCCAGCTGATGCTAAGCAAACACAACAAGCCTTAAGGGGTGCAGTACAGCATTGTATGGGCCCAGCAATTCTCATCTGCAGGGACACAGCAACGAGACAATACTCAGGCACACTGAGTTGTTTTCAAAGCTCCACTAGCTTATACACAGTCTTGTGAGTATCTCCACACCATCCCCTGTCCTAGCATGCACACTGATTCCAGCCCTCAGAGTTACAGAACAAGACAGACAACAAAACTTTGTTAAGACTTCTGCAGAGAAGCATGCTAATGTTTAGGGATATTGTAAGGTCATGTAGAAAGAGAATTAGAGATGCAAAAGCTCAGTTAGAGCTTACTAGCCAATTCTGTTAAGGATAGTAAAAAGTGTTTTCATAAATACATTACTAACAAAAGGAGGGCCATGGGAAAATTCCATTCCTTATTGGATGGAGGGGGAAACATAGTAATGGGAGACAAGGAGAAGGCTGAGGACTTAACAGCTTCTTTGCCTCAGTCTTTCACAGAAAGATTGGATATCCTCAGGACAGCTGGGCTCCTGAGAGGGTAGACAGGGATAAGGAGCAGAATATTCCTCCTGTAATCCAGGAGGAAGTAGTTAGTGACCTGCTGTGCCACTTAGACCCTAACAAGTCAAGGGGTCTTTATCCTAGGGTGCTTAGGGAGCTGGCACAAGAGCAGGCTAAGCTGCTCTTCATCATTTATCACTGGTCCTGGCTAACTGGGGAGGTCCCAGATGACTGGAGGGTGGCCAATGAGATGCTCATCCACAAGAAGAGCCAAAAGGAGGATCCAGGGAAGTGCCTGTCCCTGGTGACAGGCAAGGTTATGGAGCAGCTCATCCTGAGTGCCATCAAGCAGCATGTACAAGACAACTGGGGGACCAGGCCCAGCCAACATGGGTTTAGGAAAGGAAGGCCCTGCCTAACCAATTGGATCTCATTCTATGAGTGGGTGACCTGCCTGGTAGACAAGGGGAGAGCTGTGGTCTACCTAGGCTTCAGCAAAGCTTCTGGCACAGTCTCCCACAGCATCCTCCTGGAAAAGCTGGAAGCCCATGGCTTGGGCAGGTGCACCCTTTGCTGGGTTAAAAACTGGCTGGATGGCTAGGCACAGAGAGTGGTTGTGAATGGTGCTGCATCCAGCTGGTGTCTGATGACCAGTGGTGTCCCCCAGGGATCAGTACTGGGCCCAGTTCTGTTCAACATCTTTACTGATGACTTGGATGAGGGGATTAAGTCTACTGTTAGTAAATTCACAGATGACACCAAGCTGGAGTGGAAGAGTCAATCTGCTGGAAAGTAGGAAGACACTTCAGAGAGACCTAGACAGGCTGGGTCAATGGGCTGAGGCCAATGACATGAGGTTTAACAAGGTCAAGTGCAGGGTCCTGTACTTTGGCCACACTAACCCCATGCAGTGCTGCAGACTGGGGTATGAGTGGCTGAAGAGCAGCCTGGCAGAGAGGGACCTGGCAGTGCTGGTTGACAGCTGTCTGAACATGAGCCAGCAGTATGCCCAGGTGGCATGGAAGGCCAATGACATCTTGGCTTGTATCAGGAATAGTATGGCCAGCAGGACTAGGGATGCAATTCTGCCCCTGTACTTGGCACTGGCCTCACCTCGAGTACTGTGTACTGTTCTGGGCCACTCACTTGAAGAAAGACATTGAGGTGCTGGGGTGGATCCAGAGGAGTGATGAGACTGGGGAAAATCTCATGAGGAGAGGCTGAAGGAGCTGGGGTTGTTTAGCCTGGAGGAGACTCAGCGGGGACGTTACCACACTTTACCTGAAGGGAAGGTGTAGTAAGGTGGGGGTCAGGCTCTTCTCCCAGGCAACCTGTGACAAGATGAGAGGGCATGGCCTGAAGCTGCACCAGGGGAGGTTTAGGTTAGGAAGCACTTCCTCATGGAAAGGGTAATCAGACACTAGAATGAACTGCCCAGGGAGGTGGTGGAGTTGCCATCCCTGGAGGTGTCTAAGGAAAGACTGGATGTGGCAGTGACATGGTCTAGTCAGTGTGGTGGTGTTAGGTCATAGGCTGGACTTGAAGATCTCAGAGGCCTATTCCAGCCTCAATAATTCTGTGATTCTGTATTATGGAACTTCTTCCTCCTGTTGTCATTGCTTTATCACAACATCTCCATTTCCAACCTCAGTGAGCAGGATTTCCCCACCTTACCTCCAGTGCTCTCTTGTAGTCACCCAAGTGAAAGGCTGAGTATCCGATCCAAAGGTCGGCATCCTCCTCCTGCTCACCCACGTGCCGCTGAAACTTTGCAGAGAAGAAAGAACGTAAGAGTTTCGTCAGCTGCCACACAGTTTAGAAGGTAGTATTAGGCCCCCTCGTATCGCGGAGGGTCTGACAGCTGTGGATGGTACGGGGAGGGAGCTGCCCTCACACGCCTGAGGGAAGCCGCGGGAAACCCTCTCACGTGCCAAAGGCATTTCTGCCACGCGATGGGAAAAGCTGCCGCAGCGAGGCCCAAAGGCTGCGGAGGGCGGCCTGGGGGACACAGGGAGGGGCTCCCCGCGTCCCGCAGCCGTGCCGGGCGCCGCCAGGCAAGCACGGCGCTGCTCTCCTGCGGGAAGCGGGGTAGGCCGGGGACCGCCGGCGGCCTTGGGCCTTGGCCGTTACCTCCAGCAAGGCGATGGCGCCAGTAAAGTCCCTCTGGCCCAGGAGCTCTTCCAGCTGCGGAACCTTCTTCCCTTTCTTCCTCCGCCTCTCTCCCGGCGGCGGGGTTCCCCCCACGGCCGGCTTGGCCCGGGAAAGTATCTGGGCAGAAAGCAAAGTGGAGCCGAATCAGAGCGGGTCCGCGGCAAGGCCTTTCCCACCCGAGCTGGGAGACACATGGCGCACGCCCCTCACCACCCCGCCGCCCCTCACCATCCCGCCGCCGGGCCCGGACTCCTCGCTCCGCCGTTGCCAGGGTAACCAGGGGGCGGCGGAAGGAGGCGGCGCGGGCTGCGGCGCGCGGCGAATGGGCGCCTGCTGGCGGCGGGCTCTGGCCCACGGGTTCCGGCGGGGTTGCGGCCGGCCCCGGGCTCAGCAGCGGCCCCGGGCTCAGCAGCGACCCCGGCGGTGCGGGTGGTGAAGCGTGAATGAATGCGTGGCGACCTCTCAATCAGCCCCTCGGGTTCTGGCACCCCGGGCACGTAGGCCTCTATATACTCTATATAGTCTTAGTCTGGCACTTAAACTTCCGTGTACACACACACACACACACACACACACACACACACACACACACACACACACACACACACACACACACACACACAGACACAGACACAGACACAGACACACACACACACACACACACACAGACACACACACACAGACACACACACAGACACACACACACACACACACACAGACACACACACACACACAGACACAGACACAGACACAGACACACACACACACACACACACACACACACACACACACACACGGAGGGGTTCCTCTCAGCCAGGAAAATCGTATGACATGGAGTTTAAGAGGAAGAAAAGAGACCCTACGCTGATCAGGTGCGGGGCACAGCCAGCGAAATGCACTGATGTGAAACCAGTTTGCACGTCGCTGGCTCCTTTTAGCTCCTTGTCCCGCGTCCCATGCTGGTTCATCCCCAACCTGCCATGTCCTCTTCATTCCTTTGGTGGTCCACATAAAAATCCCACAGCAAGTCTTGTGCAATCTCAAAAACGCTCTTCCCTGGCATGCCTTAAAGAGACTCATATGCTTGTAAATCAGCAGTCTCCCTTAGTCTGTAACATGACCAGAGAGCTGCTCCTGTTGTTGTTGATGGGTAGTTCACTGTCCTGCAACAGCCCTATGGGGGTGGGATCCCACAGAAGGTCATACCTTCCTGCTAAATGTAGCCACTTGAGCTGCCTTTCTGTAATTATAAAGCTGGAAAGCATAATATAAAATGCTAGGCATGTGGGCTGTGTTATGTTTTAACTGCATACAGTAGCTGATCTCTCTGGCAAACTCTGGACCACTTTCAAGCACAGCTTGTTTCTTGTAGCATCTCTGACATTGCAATTTGCTGCAAATAAAACATCTTTTCTAATTAGAGAGAAACACCGTGGGGTGGAATCTCCCAGACTTTCACTTTTATACTACCTGAATTGTACCATTGTGCCATTAGCAATTCCAGATGTTACACTGCTGCTGACAGTTCAACAAGACAAAAAGCCAGCCCGTGTACATGGACAGGATCAGTGAAGTATCTGCATTGCAACTGTTTTTCCTTCCTTGAGAATAAAATTCTTTTTTTGCACTACATCAGAACAAAAGGAAGCTGCCTTTATTGTGTGTGTGTGTAAGTAAATATATCCTGTCACAGTGCCATCATCTGTCACATTGTCAGTAGAGAGCTGTGTGCCGCTTCTTTAGAGCGTGGGTTCCACATTAACCTTCTCCTGATGACTTCAGGATGGCTTGACCCAGGAATGATACACCCTTGCATCTGTCCCCTAGAGGTTACTCTTCAACCAGGAACCACAGGAGCACGACAGCACAGCCATAGTGTCCCTTGCTTATGAATGTGCCCATAAAGAACGAATGCAAATCACCAACTCTCCCACAGTGGATTTTGCTGCAGGAAATTAATTTTGAGTTAGTCAGTCAAAGTGATAAAGAATCTCTGTCAGTGATTTGGTCTCCTTTTACAGCTCTTCTCTATTAAATAAGGCATTATTTCTGCCAGGAGAAAATTATTTTCCATAAATAATTCTGAAAGGATTTGCCTTGTCAGAGATTTTATTTTGAGTGGGAGTTTTATGTTGTCATGATGGTATATATAGACTCATTCATATAATAGAGATACCTGTCCTCTTATCAGTTGTCTAGGATTTTCTATTACCTAATAGGAAAAAAATTCAGCTTGAGAGTCTCCTCTATCAGAACAATGTAAAATCAAGAAAAACATTTAGATTGACAGGGGCATTGTAAGATGACTTTTTCCTTTTAGCTCCTAAACATTGCCTCAGAAATGCATCATTTTAAACAGAAAGAAAATAATGATTCTTGCAAATACCTCACAGTAACTTTCAGTATGTTCTGCACAGCACACTAGGAAAACTGAAGATTCTGATTTGAGAATTTTTTGCTCTACAGAAGCTGAAGTAAACTGGGTAAAGGAGCAGAAGGTGTCGCTGATGAGGGTGTTCTATTTTGGGCTGAAATGGAAGCAACAGACAAGACAATTAGCCAAGATTCTTATTTGTTAAAGAAATGTATAATGTTACACTGCTTTCTTTCATTTTTAATATAGATTCTTTCATGAGATCCTGCTTTTCTAAGAATCTGTATACTAAATACAGCTAAAACACTGACTCAAGTGGACAAAAGCTCTCAACTGCTCCACTGGGTTCTCTCATTTCCCATTGGCTTCTTGAATTCTTCTGTGGTGGGTCCAAAGCTGGGGAATGTGAGAAAGCTATCAGATGGGCAGTACCAGGGGGTTAGACAAGAAGGACAGTGTCAACTGAGATAAAAAATAATAGCAGCCAAACCAGTTCCTTTTAATTTGCAGGCGGTGTTTCACATGACACCAGAGGGATTCTAATGTCTACCTGCATGGTAGGGAAGGATTTTCTTGGCCAAAAGTTCTATGATCATACAGAGTGGGGCTGCTTGGAAGCTCAATATGTTCCTCTGCTGCCAACTCAGTGCCTATCAGGGTGAACTCATATGGGAGACATCTTCTAACCATGGCTATGCTTTGGAGGCATATCATCTAAGCACTGCCTGTACACACATACCTCTTTATATGTCACTTCATAGCTTCCAAAAAGATAATGTTAGGTTCAATGAAAGGTCAGGTTCAACTGAAATTCAACTCACCTGTGAGGTGAGAAAGTAAACATTTATTTATTCTAACTGGATGTGACAGTCTGGCCTCTAATTACAAAACTGTGGACATGTTGTACATGAAGCAGAATTGTAGGTTGCATTTAATAACAAGAATTCTTCTTAGCTGATTTAGCATGACTCAGAGTTATTCTGGCATGCTTTCATCAGGCAAAGCTGTTACGCTGTCTGTCAGGTCATTCCCTCATAGATGAGGTGTACAGCAGTATCAAAGGACAAGGTGGTGAGTTTGGTTGTGATTGTAATCCCTCAAAATCATAGATTTTGCCATCAGAAGAGCTGCTCAACTCAACAAGAGGGCCATGGATTGAATACAATGTAAAAACTGTCTCCTGATTTGCAGGGGTACTACCTGATTTGCAGGGGTGCTACCTATACATAGAGTGTGAGCAGTGTAAGCAGGGGGCAAAATACTAGAATTTGGCATTAATGTGGCAATTGGTGTGGATTAGAATAATAGAACAGAATAATAGAAAAAACCAGGTTGGAAGAGACCTTCAAGATCATCCTGTCCAACCTATCATCCAACACCACCCAACCAACTAAACTATGCAACCAAGCACCCTGTCAAGTCTCCTCCTGAACACCTCCAACGATGGTGACTCCACCACCTCCCTGGGCAGCCCATTCCAATGGGCAATCACTCTCTTTGTGTAAAACTTCCTCCTGACCTCCAGCCTGAACCTCCCCTGGTGCAGCCGGAGACTGTGTCCTCTTGTTCTGGTGCTGGCTGCCTGGGA
Source organism: Melanerpes formicivorus (assembly GCF_026170545.1). Lineage (NCBI taxonomy): Eukaryota > Metazoa > Chordata > Aves > Piciformes > Picidae > Melanerpes > Melanerpes formicivorus. The sequence continues at coordinate 22,146,817 of NW_027142360.1, forward strand.
GAAGAGACCAACCTCTGCCTGTCTACAACCTCCCTTCAGGTAGTTGTAGAGAGCAATAAGGTCACCCCTGAGTCTCCTCTTCTCCAGGCTATGCAGCCCCAGCTCCCTCAGTCTCTCCTCACAGGGCTTGTGTTCCAAGCCCCTCACCAACTTTGTTGCCCTTCTCTGGACTCGTTCCAGCAAGTCAACATCCTTCCTAAACTGAGGGGCCTAGATCTGGACACAGTAGTTGAGGTGTGGCCTAGCCAGTGCAGTGTACAGGGGCAGAATGATCTCCCTGCTCCTGTTGGCCACACTGTTCTTAATGCAGGCCAGGATGCCATTGGCCCTCCTGGCCGCCTGGGCACACTGCAGGCTCATGTTCAGCCTACCATCAACCAGTACCCCCAGGTCCCTCTCTGCCTGGCTGCTCTCCAGCCACTCTGATTCTCTGCGTACAGGAGTGGTCTAAAACCCATTCAGAGCAGTTGGAATCATCATTGGTATTTAACGTTCACCAAAGTTAGTTGTGTAGGAGGACACATGTAATTTAACTCTGCATTTTCACCAGCATCAAATTGGTCAAAATGTTTTTTAGCATGTCTGGTGTAGAAAACAATATTATAGGATGCAGACCAAAGTCAATAGAGACGTTATAATTTTTGCCTCACATGAAATGCCAAGATGACACTTCATAAATTAAAGACAAGTCAAGAAGTTCAGCTGCAGGAAAACTGCAGTTCTTCCCATCACCACCCTATTAGGCAGTGGCATTACCTTGGAGGCTGTGAACTGTAAAATGATTAATGATCGTGTTTATTCCTGCACCAAATTGCTGGGAGAGAGGGAATTGACTTGCACTGAAAGCAGCAAAAGGGAAATCAGGCACCTGTGACTAAATACCAAGATAGGTATCAGAGAGTGTAATGAGAGTACAAACAAAAAAATCAGAGAGTGGAAAGTGAGGTCTAAGAAAAGGAGAGGAAGGAAAGAAGAAAGAGAGAGAAAGGAAAAGTAAGAAATGTGGGGAAAAAAATAATGATCTAACCAATGCAGGAGGTTAGGAAGTGACCTCTGCAACAGCAAAAATCACATTTCAATTCCCACAGTATCCAGGTGAGATCCTGGGGTTTTTTTCAGTAATGATGCTTCACCATGTTCTGCCTCTTGTGTCTCTGAAAATGCATCTGACAACACTGCAAGATGAATGATATTCAAAAGTGAGAGCAATGAAATGTTCCTCTGTGAAGGCTACAAAGACAATCCCCTGAGGTGTGTAAATGGGAAATGATTCCTTTAAAAGCAAGGAACTTGAAGAGTATTTCCTTATTTTTTATGGAGTTGGTAACATTTAAGTATTAATCCACCCTACGTAGGCCACCCATGATGAGAGAAGGTGAAATACAGAATTACAGAATGCATTGGGTTGGAAGGGACTTTTGAAGGTGCAACAACCCTGCAGTATGCAGGGACATCCCTGACAAGATCAGGTTGCTCAGAGCCATGTCAAGCCTAATCATGAATGTCACCAGGGATGGGGCTTCCACCTCCCTGGGCAACCTGTTCCAGTGTTCCACCACCCTCATAGTAAAGAACATTTTCCTAATGTCCAATGTAAATCTACCCTGCTCTAGTTTAAAACCACTGCCCCTTGTCCTGTTGCTACAAACAGTCCCTCCCCAGCTATCTCGTAGGCCCCCTTCAGGTATTGGAAGGCCACTGTAAGGTCTCCCCAGAGCCACCTCTTCTCCAGGCTGAATAATGCTAGTTCTCTCATCCTATCTTCATAGGAAAAGGTGCTCCAGCCCTGTGATAATTTTTGAGGTCCTCCTCCAGACCCTCTCCGACAGATCCATGCCCTTCTTGTGTTGAGGACTTCGGAGGTGGACACAGTACTGCAGGTGAGGTCTCACCAGAGCACAGTGCAGAGTGGCAGAATCACTTCTCTCCATCTGCTGGCCATGCTTCTTTTGATGCAGCCCTCTACAGAAAATGTCCTTAAAGATCTGCTGGCTGTGTTCTGCTCCCTTGTCCCTGAGGACTGATTCCCAGGGGGCCCTATTGACTAACTCCTTGAAAAGCTGGAAGTTTGTTTTCCTAAAATTCAGGGTCCTGACTATGCTCTTTGCCTAACTCATATCCCTTAGGACTGTGAACTCACCAGTGCTTGATTGCTGCAGCCCAGGCTGCTGACATTTCTGATGGAGCTCAATTGCTTTGGTCACCATGAGATCCAGTATCACATCCCCTCAGGTGGGGCTATTTCCTATCTTAAGAAGTCATCATTAAGACACTCCAGGAGACTCTACAGTCTCTTGCTGTGTTACTTTTCCAGAAGATATTGGGGTGGTTGAAATCCCCCAGCAGGGTGAGAGCCTGTGAGTGCAATGCCTCCTGTAGCTGTAGTAAGAAGGCTTCATCAGTGGGCTCCCCTTGATGGGGTGGAAACTGAAGTATGCATCCAAGACATAACTTACTACACACGTGAGCCCTTTGTAAGTAAAACCAGAACAGATGTTCTGGTTGCACATTACAGATAGATTAGATTTGTCACTTGACAGAGCTATATCCTGCTGAGTCTAGAACAGAGGCTAACCCCTACACTGAAAGGAAAATATCTTCTGTCACTACAGAAGCAAAGTGTGCTTTGGAGAAAGAGTACATCATCATCAGTTTAGAGGAAAGAATTCTTACTATTTATTTGGTAGTAGTATGCATGTTAATGTATCAATAATGTTCACCTCAAAGCATCTATGTGTTGGGAAAGGGTTAAAAGGAAGATTACTTTCTTAATTGAGCTTAATATATATGATACATCACCTATTTAGCTGCTTCTTCTGGCATGCAGCAACAGAGATCAATGGGAAGATGAGGCCACCACCCAAGCTGCAGGTAGTATGATGCCATTCCAATTACAACTTTCCTTGTCCTTGACTGTAGAGTTCTTTTTTCTAGATTGGCAGTTTCTTCTGTGAACAGTCAGTGCTTTGCACTGCAGTTCTGCCCTAACCTCTGGCAGCAGCTATGAACTCCAAGAACTGACCTGAACATCAATAACCTATGGAAATGGCAATATAATGAAGAATTCTGCTTTATCAGAACTGTACTGGATCAGGATCTTGCTGTACTATCAGGATCTTGCTGTACTATCAGGATCGTGCAACTCATGACCTACATATTTGCTTGCTGTTTTACAGGCTTGTTTATTAGTAGATAGTTTCAGTTGCAAAGAATAGTGTTTCTAAAGTCTTTCTTTATGTTCTGGTGTAGTAGATGAGAAAAAAAGATCAGTTCTGAAAGGTCAACAAGCTCTGTCACATGGACCATTAACAAAAGGACTGGAAAATGTTCTGTAGAGCAAAATTTTACATAGGCTGAGAGACTTAGAGGAACTACTCTTAGAGTTTTTTCTTACTCTTCTGGTTTCATTTTCTCTGTTTAAGTGTCTTTAAATATTCCAGAAGACTGGAAGAACCTCTCTGAGTAGTTTTAGATCAGGAAGTTGGTGCTAATGATGTCTTTCAAATACACCCTATAATATCCGGTTGTTTATTGTCCAATAAAACAGAGGTCAGAACAAACAAATGGTACTGTAGAATTAGGCACTAAAAATCATTTTTCACCGAAACCAGTTTCTCTGGTGAGTTATTCTGAGTTGGTATTTCTAATCTAACCCAGATTTTAAGAGGACTGCACAGAGACCTGTTATGGTGCTTTGTATCTATGCAATGTATGCACACAAGTATTATTGTTGTTGGCAAAGGAATGCATCTTGTCCTCAGACACATAAACACAGGACCTGCCTATCTGAATCTTAATCACCCCTGAGCTTGTGAAGACAGAAGTGATAAACTACAGGGTTTGTATGAAATGATTCAAAGGGTGACATCCATCAGCTGTAAATAATGCTAGGATTACAGAGATGAGGCACTCAAACTGATGTGCACATAGGAATTGACTTTCTGGATAGATAATTGCACACGGTGAAGATAATGTTGGTATCTTTCTTTCTGACAAGATGACAACAGTAGCTGGATGCCTAGAAGCCACAGCTTGGAAAAAGTGCACTGGGGATGTCAGGTGCAGTTGCTTAGAACTTTATTCATTAGAAGATGATTAAACCCTGACTCTTTTTTAAGAGAGAATAAGCAGTTCTAGAAGATGTGCTTTAAAGATGTTTTGTGACTTAACCTGGGGGTGCCAGGGGAGGTTATCTTGCACAGAATATCCCTGGTGTTTGAGTCTCTTGCTCTGCTTTTCCATGTCATCATATTCTTTCTGGGGAAGGCAGAGTCATTTGCATTGCCTTCAGGATGTTCTCACTACTTGTAGTTCTGTTGTAAGACAGTATTTCTAATTAAAGCTGCAGTCACCTTTAGAAGGCGAAAAGCTCTTTTCTCCTTTCCTCTGACACATAATTTGACTTCAAGGTTTCTGAACTGTATCCCTCCCTGACTAATATTTGAAGTGTGACAGCTGGCTCATGGTTGGAGAAAAGTTACTGAGATAGTGGGGGCAGTGTTCTGAAGAGATAGGGAAGGTTGTTGGGTTTTTATTGGTTTTTTTTTTTTCCCTGTATCTGGCTGGTTGGTATTACTTATGGTAACCTCTTGGTTTTACAGACTGCAAGACTGGACATTAACAACAACAAAAAAACCTATCAGGTTGGCTGGGATCCTTGGGACCTTAGCTTAATTCTGCAGCCAGGGCACTATAAATGTATTGGCACTGATGTCTCACCTCTTCTATTCCACAAAGTTAAGATCCCACAGGCACAGGCAGCAACAAACACAAACACACAGAAGTTTTGGCTTTTGCTTGTGGCAGGCCCATCAAATTTTGTGCTTTACACATCTGACTCACTTGTTTACTTCTTTCCACTCTCAGGATCATTTATAGTGTCAGTAACTCTCAGGTTTACAGCATGATGCCTCAGCTTTTCTTTGTCTCTCTTATGCCAGGAAACAGATGCTGCTGATCAGTTTGCCAGGCAACTGTGCCCGATGTGCAAAGCCCTGAACCAGTACAAGGGGAAATGTGTTCAGCTGGTTCCAGGGAGTGCTTGTTTCACCCCAGCTACAGCCTCCTGCCACATGCCCTCCTGCTTCATTTTACCCAATGCTCACAGCTTGCTCCCACTGACACCGAGACACTAACACACAGGGCAGTTTAAAACCGGAGAGCTCAATAAGTCCTCTATAACATGCTCTGGCTGGGGACTCACTGTGGCACTGTGAAGGCAGGAGCAAGAGAGACAGTAAAAAGAAATGTTGTAGCCAAAGCTATAGCTGATTTTACCTTTTGTTTTTAAAGGGCGTTTTAAAGCTGCTTTGAAAACCAAATGAACATACGAATAGATCAAACCCAGGGAGATCTTGTTGTCATTACATACTCCTGGTGTGAATAACAATGTAAAACACCCAGTTCTACTTGCATTATCCGTGCTGGCTGACTGTTTCTCTCACACAGGCTAAGAAGAGTATAAAAAGGCAAATCTTGCTCTGCTGAAGTTAATGACAAATCTCTTATTGACTTATATGGGATTAGTTTCACGGACTTTGTAAATATCTATACAATGAGGCTGTGATGAGCAGACGATCTCAACATGAAAAGGTATATTCCATTCTCAGTCTGTGGCTCTAGCCAGCCATACTAGTCCAGATGTTTACATGACAGACTGATTATTTAGAATTACTTTATTACTAATGACAAATGCTAGATTAGATACCAGGAGGTATTCAAGGTCTCTTCTTAAATGCTGGATCATGGTCTCCTTTATAGTTGGGTATAAGAAAGATTCAAACAATAATACTTTGGTGTTAAAATAGGATCATGTAAGAAGTCTGTGCAAATACATTTGAAGTGCTCTCAACATCTTTTAAACACAGGCTTTGAAAGAAATCACAGAATTGCACTTCTCTTTCATACCAACCCCACTATTACTTACACTGCTGCTGATTATTTTCCTTGCTTGTCTTAAAATTATTTCAGGAAGGTAATAAAAGTAAACTGATGTATTAATTGACAGCCTTAGTACAAGTTGCTGTGGGAAAATAGAAGCTGCTCTGGGCACGCACAAATGCTCCAAATTAAGATCAATCACACTTGGAACTGTATTTAAATTTGCCTCGCTGTTCTCCTTTGTGGCCAGAATTATCCATAAGGCTTGTGGGGTTTTTGTCTTCCCTTCACCCTACCTACCTTCCCTGAGACCATTTTTAGGAAAAGCACTCAGGAAAGCCCAAAAACCCTACATGGGAACAGTACTGCAATGCCCTTTTAATGTGTGCCTTTTAGTGATACCACTTACAATTTAGCTTTGATCCCAGAGATCTGAGATGTGGCCTTCAGCTTTCCTAATCCTGACCTGATGTAAGAGGTTTGTTTGAGTATGTTTGGCCCACATTTGAGGAGCTGTCTGACAGGGTAAGACTGGGCAACAGGACCTGTGCTGCCTAGAAGCAATGTGTGTGGGGCAGACCTGGGGCACAATGGTGGATATGAATGGACAAGCTTTGTGCTGAGTCTACTCTGTAAGCAGAAACAAAGGTGTTGGTCTGGAGGCCAATTCTGCTAGCAGAAGAAGTTCTTCAATGGTAAAAGCCAAAGGAATGAAACTGATAATATCACAGAAGAAAATATACCATTGATTTATAAGGCCAGCCAGCAGAGATGGTGTAGCAATGTAGTCAGAGATAGAGGGCAATGCAAAGAGGAAGCAACCATCTGTTTTCCTCTAGGTTTTAATGGATCTTGTATTTTATTTCCATTTTAAAGAGTCGTCTTTACAGTCCATTTGTGCCCTCCCCTTCCTTCTCTCATCTCATCCCTGTGATAAATAGTTAGTCTCCTTATCAGGAAAGGTTTCAGGTAATGCTTGAGTTTTATAGCCTCAGCCTTTCCGTAAGCAAACAATCAAGCAACCTTTAGTCTCTCTCCCTTCCTCAGTTTTCCTGTTGCTATTTTTTCCACAAACAGAAGTGCCATCTAGTACACTGCAGGGGTGGGCAGAGGTGAAGGCAGGGACAGGGACAGGGAAGTGCCTCAGAGAAGGATTGTACAGCCTCTGTTTGAATCTATAGCGTGGAGATCTCTTTCATCCTATCCAGGGACAAAAGCAATGGAGAGTATCTGAAAGAAAGAGTCGGAAGAGAAGAAGAAAGAGGAGAGCACACATAATGAGTCTAAATTGAGCAACAATGAAGAAAAGAATGTTGGGTCTGGCCCTTTGGCCTTTGTATTTTTCATTCCAGCTACTCCAGCAGCAAGTGGACTCAAATGCGTGTAGCAACAACAGTTATGTGATCAATGTGATGCTCATGAATTACTCGGATTTACCATCATCCACTGACATTTTGAAACTGGCCGTGGAACGAGCCATGGAAAGAGTACAAAAAGAAATCCAGGCAACAGGTAAGGCAACAGCTTTTGGTTATCCCTCATGTGACCTTCAGAAAACTGCTCCTCAGACAGGCTCCTTGCCTGACTGTTCAGCTTATGTAGAGCTTTCAGAAATAATGATGTCCTACTGTACAAACAGAAGTGCTCTACAGATGGGCAAAACCATCTTTGCTTTAATGGTGTTTGGGCAGACTTTTCCTGACTACTTTTCTGGAGATGCTCAGTTGGGATTGAGAACATGGGATCAGACTAGACCAGTGATACATCTAGCGTAGTAACTGGCATGCCCTTGATTCCTCTCCTGACCAGATTAGTTTCTGCTTTCTGAAAATACTTTTCCTCTTGTTCCCCTCTGTTGATTGCATTATGACTTGAAGTGTGAAGAATCTGCAGCCCATATGCTTTTCCCTCATTTAGGGTCACTGCAGATGATGCTTTTATTTATTTTGATCTCCTACCTCTCCATTTACTGTCACCAATCTACTGTCATTTTCTAGAATGTCATGGGGAAAATATTCCAAATAAATGATACCTATTCCTTTTCTGTCCTCTAACTGAAGAGATTTTCTCCAGTTTTATTGGAAAGTGATCTCTCAGTTAGTTTTTACAGAGCTTTAAAAAATATCTCCTATAAAATGGCCAACACTGGAAGTACTTTGTACTAAAAGTAGTAGTAGCACTCAGCTACAGAAGTCAGCAGTCCACACTGGAACAAATTTTACAGTCTTGTCCAAAGTAGTGGAGAGTTAGGTGGACTTTCTAGCAGCTTTTTGGTGGGAGACATCCTAGCAGAAGACTGCTCAGAGCTATGTCAGAGGAAGAGGCATATAGTGTGTGAGTGGCTATCTGCAACTCATAATGCAGGTTACTTTTACTTTTGTATTACAGAAAAAAATGTTACAGTCAATGCCACCTTCCACAGCTTCACCTCCTCACTCTATGTCTCACAAGGCTGTCATACCAGCACCTGTGAAGGTGTGGAGCTCATCAAGGAAATTTATGTGAGTAGCAGGCTTCTTTAAGTCGTTTTCCTAAAAAGACAAGACTTTTTTCTTTCTCTGTGTGTATGAGTCTCTGTCTTTCCTTATTAACTTCTGGTCCTGTTGTTCAGTCCCAAACAAATTTGACAGAGAAGTGACATTTTCAAGGGGAAGATGTTCCTGCAGGTTTTGTGAAGACAAGCAGGCAAATACTGGAGAGACATTCTATGCATGCCTCTCAGAGGCTGTCATTAGATGGTTGGTGCTAGCTATGTCAGTCTTCTGCTTCAGGCTCCTTTGCCTATGCTTAAATTGTCCTCTTTTTTATGAGGCTCTTTGTGTAGCCTCATAGTCAAAGCAATCTGCTACAAAAAGACCCAACAGCCAACTAAAAAAACTCCAACCACTCCAATAGCACAAACAAAGTGAAAATAAAAAGATCCATTTCAAATTGGATCAGACCCTGGCCTGGTTTGCTATCAGTTTACACAAATACACAGAGAGGGCTGTACGAGGATGGAAATATGCAGACAGAGAGATTATTAGGCCAGCACTGATAGCAAAGAAATGTGTGTGGAACTATGCCCAGAGGGCAAAGATGAAGTGCTCATTTCTCACTAGAAATCAAAGAAATCACGTGGGAGAAACTATGTGAACACCTTGCTATGTGGAAAAGCTCCATTCAGAATTGGTGCCTTACAAGAGGCTGTGTTTTGCTGGATTTTCTCCTGGCTAATAACTGTACTGTCTCTCACCTCTGAGTGAAACTCTGTCAATCCAATGTGAATTTTCAATTCTACTGAGGTATGATCAAGTGCTATAATTTTTGTGAAGAAGTCACTAATGGCACAGAAAGCTACTGCTCAGGCCTTACTTGGTGGTCACAAAAGGAAGGGGTTTTTGGTACAATCTTCATTTCATGTACACATAACTGACAGTTTTTCTGATATTCAGTATCTTGTAACTCCAACCACTTCTGCAAATGCAAGCACTTCTGGGGCATGTGCAGTCATAAAAGATGCAGGATTTTAATCCTAACTTGCTGTCTGTATTTTAACAAGGGTCATACTCACAGGCATAATTTGGTCCTCTGCCTTTTCTTAGCTTGCTGTAATTCCTCCCTCCTTCCCTCTAGGTTTGTTCTTTTAACCTTTCTGTATCTCTTTTGCTACTCTTGCTTTTCCTGGGTAAATTCTGTGACTTTTTCTCATATCCTAAAGTTTTTTTGTTCTTCCAGTCCCTCTGCACTGTCCCCACTACTGATCTTTTCTGATCCCTTGCAGGATGATGGTGCACTTGGCTGTGTTGTCATAGGACCTGCTTGCACTTATGCCACCTACCAAATGGTCTCGTAAGTACCACCTGTTCTTTGTGCCTCCTAACTTTATGTTTGCTTTTCTGTCATCTGCTGGATATGCAGCTGCCCAGAATGATGTCAAAGGCTTTTTTCTCAGCAGCCAAGGAGCAGAAATGGATGAGTCCTTGAGCCTTTGAAGTTTTGTTATAGCCCTTGGGCTGAAATGGTGCATGGTACTGAAAAGAGCATGGGGGACTAGGGGCAGTGAGAGAAGCTGCCTGCACAAGTTCAGTGGGGTTTTGCAGTGCCAATACTGACTCGAAATCTTGAGGATCCTCCTGTTTCTGGTTCAAATTGCTATTAAACTAATGCAGGGCACAAGAGGAGGGGGAGCTGAGGACGGAAATCACGTGGTAGCAACGGCAATCCATTCAGACTTGTCCTCTTGTCTCTCCCTTCAGAGTTGAAACAATACTGAGCCTGCCTCTGATCTCTGTAGGGAGCTTTGGACTGTCCTGTGACTACAAAGCAAACCTTACTCGCCTTCTGACCCCAGCCAGGAAAGTGAATGATTTCTTCTATTACTTTTGGAAAGAATCTCGGCTGCCATTCAAAACAACAAGCTGGGACACTACCTATATTTACAAGAGGAACAAAAACTCGGAGGCGTGCCTCTGGTAAGGTCTGAACCCACCTCTATCCCAGCTGTTGATAAGCTCTGCCTCCATCCATTGGACATGGTTCTTGCAAGCTGTCTTTGGAGTCCTACAGTTTGGGAGGTGCCTTATAGTTACCTCCCAAATGAGGGATCAAGCCCTTTAGCTCTCCTGCTTATCTGAATATTTCACTTGGTCTACTTTTAAGTATTCTCAAGCCTTGGCTTTACCTGTGTACAGCATAGCCCACATGTTGTCCTTACCAGAAAGGACGCTTATTGCATCCTTGATGTTAATACTGTGACATGAGAGGCACCTCCATCCAGCTCTTCTTAGATGACTTTTTAGGTCAGAGGTCTTAGCAAACTCTTGTAATGTTTCTCCACATTAATGGCTTCAGTCTGTGGGTATTATTGTTACTCCAAACCATTATCATAGAGTCATAGAATGGTTTGGGTTGGAAGGGACTTCCAAAGGTCATCTGGTCCAACTCCCCTGCAGTAAGCAGGGACATTCCCAAAGTTCAAACTTGTATCTTTTTTTGACCAAAATAACCCCCAGTGGTTGCTATGCTCTCACCTGCTTGGATCAAAGGAGACAGCTTTCACATTGTGATCTGAAATATCAGCCTCTGCTTGATTCTCAAGAATGCTGGGTGTTCTGCTGGCCTAAAATCAAAGGCTGGTTTTAGTCCAAAAGGCTCTTTAATCTGCTGATATTTATCATTACTCTTCTATTATTGACTCTTATTTAATTTTCAGCTCACATGAGTGTTTCTATGCTCATTTCAATTATTTTTCCAATTTGGGGACAAAAATTGGGCCTACTAAATTCATGACTGTAGCTCAAAGGCAGACAAGAACTCATGGAAATTATTATTTATCTTTCCAATTAATGGCATGAGAAACTTGCAGAATTGTAAGTAAAATGTATTACTGTATTGGCTCCACAGTGATATAAGCATACACTTAGAGAATATTTTGTGTACAGAAATAGTTATTTTTATCAATTAAGAGGCCTAAAAACTTATCTCCAGTTCACCACTTTGTAGATATTTAGGGACTTTTATTGTTTCCTCCTTTTTTACTACAGATAGCAATTTCATCACATGATTTAATTGTGATGATTGACTCTCTTTGATGCTTTGAAATATCAGTGCACTTTGCTTATCTTTTACTGTAATCCCTGTTTCTCCATCTTTGCTCCTCTCATTGCCAAAACACTACACACACACTAGTTAGATCCCTTTAATCCTGCCAATTTCATACCTTTCAGGGAAGTCAGTGCATGTAAGTTATTTAACCATGTGTTTCCTACCTACGTTGTCTTTATTAATACTTCTGTTCAGGACCTTTTTAATGAGTTCAGAATTAATCCATTTCTGCTTTAACAGAGTCAGTTTGAAGGTTTTTGAACTATCTCATTAAAAACAAAATCTATTTTTGCTAAAGCACAAGCTATACTGGATGGGCTAATTGACTTCCCCATATGTGTATTAAAATAAGCCAATGCCCACAGTGACAGCAAAATCAGGGTATGTCTCAGTTATGCATTTGTGTCTGTAAATTAATGGTTAATGACTCTGTTCCTGAAAAAAGACAAAACAAAAAGGAAGCCTAAGCTTTTTGTTCCATTTTTTCCCCCCTGCAGTAACTTTATTTCAGACACAAAATGTTGAGGCAAGAACAGGATTTAGGAGTTGCTGGTTTTGCTTAATATTTCAGCTAGCTTTTACTCTCTTGATTGTTTCTTCTAGAGATTTTTGTTGTTGGTGGTTGGTTGTGGGTTTTTTTCCTTGTTTGGTTGGTTTTCTGTCCTCATTTTTCCCCCTTCAAGTTTTAACTGACTTAGTGCAGAGGGGTTTGTTTATTTTCATTGCTACTTTACTTCTGTCACAGAAGAATACATGTATGGTTTTTCTCTCAGTTTTTTTCCTGCAGCTCTCATTTATTCCTTTGAGCCTGCACATTTGTCTTCTAGGATTACCACTGATGTCATGTATCAGGAGAGCTTCTTGGCTCTGCCTCCCAGTTACTCTCACTTACTGCAATTTCTCCATACCCCTGATTTCTTTCTTAATTGTTAATATCTTATTACATCATTCTATTCTCCAAACCCATTATTTGTACAACCAGGCTCAAATACCTCTGAGCAACTTTCCAAACACTTTTATGTCCTGTATTGATTTTCTTTGTTCTACCACTGCAATAGAAACCTGTTCCATACCACCCTGCAGACACTCGTGTGTGCTGCAAACAGCCTATTTCACATTTTGGCTTATTTAGGAGAATGTGAGGAGTTAGCAATTTTCTAACAGTATCTGTGCTCCCTTGTGCCAGGTACATGAATGCACTAGATGCTGGTATCACACAATTCTCTGAAAGGCTGAAGTTCAAGGACATTTTAAGGACTCCAGAGCAGCTTAGAAAAACTGTGAACGATCCACACCGGAAAAGCAATGGTAAGGGGGTGCTGAGGGTGCACTGCCTCGTGCTGGTAAACTGCTTCTCCCTGGAAATCAGACCTACCCCTTAGGGATAATCTTTCCACAGAAGTGGTGAAGAAATGCAGCTGTACCATTTCACATGGATGCAAATATAAACCAGCACATAGTTCCTCGATTCCTCTCTAGAAAATATGATGGAACATTCTGGTTCCAGAAAGCTGTTTGGGTTATCTTTTTAAAGCTATCTTTGATATCATTATCAATGATCTGGACAAGGGGATTGAGTGCACCCTCAGAAGACTGGCAGATCACACTAAAATGGGAGGGATTATTGATCTGCTTGAAAGCAGGAAGGCTCTGCAGAGAGGCAGGATGGGAGTGCTGGTTGACAGCTTTTTGAGCATGAGCCAGCAGTGTGCTCAGGTGGCCAAGAAGACCAACAAACTCCTGGCCTTTATCAGGAATAGTGAGGCCAGTAAGACAAGAGAAGTGATTTTCCCCTGCACTCAGCACTGGTGAGGCCACACTTTGAACAATATGTTCAGTTTTGGGGCCCTCCGTGAAAGGAAGACATATATGGGCCTCATTTGTGCCATCAAGGGGTACTTGTTCTGGAAGTCATCTATCTAAAGTAGAAAAATACCTCATCTTCTCCTAAGACTAAGGACCTGCCATCACCAGACTGGATGAGTGTGAGAGTAACACGTAAGCCAATGAAACTATTACTTCAATGTCATTTAACCTGGAAATGTTCATATTCAGTAGCCTTATTGCATCAGAACTGCTAATGCTTATTTGAGTGAGATAATGGTAGTGCTCTGGTGCAATCAGACAGAAAATGGTGCAGGTTTTGAGGCACCTTTTACCATTTTCCTTCACATAATCCAGTCCTACTACAGAGAGTGTAACTCTGTGCCTGGGTCCCAGCACAGTGCAGGCAATGTGCCTCAGCCCAGTGTTGCTCTACTGCCTGTTACTCAAGAATGGAGGAGCCAACAAATGTTCTCTTTTTGTCTTTACCTTTCACCAATCTGTCTTCATTTTTTGTCCAATCTGTAGTGATCATCATGTGTGGCTCTCCAGATGACCTCACCGAAGACTTGGAGACAGCAGAAGTGGATAAGGACATTGTTATCATCCTGATAGATCTCTTCAAGTAAAGTGTCACCTTTGCTTTTCCTCTTTTCTCTGCAGTTTGCTGAACAATAGAGATAATAGAAATAGTCTGTGTGGAAATATTTAGTTGAAGAAATGCTTTCTCACAAAATGTTTTCCATTACCATCAATCCTCCTGTCTTGCCATGTACCTAAGCAGCTTAGTGTTAAATTCATGGCATGTCCTCGACAATATCCCCTTTAGTTCACATCACATTTTTCTAAGGCAATGGCAAAGAAAGGTTAAAGCATCCCATGAAATCCTTGGTCAGGAAGCCATGAGAGAACCAGAGCATCCAAAACCAGAGTGGTCATGAACTGTTCATATGAGATATTGTACATTCTGTACTCTGCCCAAACAGGCAATTAGGCAAATGTGGCTTTCAGTATATTTCCCTAGGCTCTTTTTATTTACTTTTTTAGATTTTAAAGAGTGGTACAACTTTTTCTTCTACTTTATAACCATCTCTTCAACATCTTTATAACTACAAATATCTAAAATTTCACCTTTCTCTTTCTGTGTATATATATATATATATATATGTGTGTGTGTATATATATATATATATATTGCTCAATTTAATCTTTACATTACTAACTCCAAAATGCTTATAGGTGAGGACTGACATAAACTGGCCTTATCAATGGTAGCCTCAAAGCTTTGTCTGTGTATAGGAACTGAGAGCTGAACTCTGGCCCTGAGCCCTAGGTGACACAGCACAGCTCACATCTATATGGCTAAGTGCAGATTCCCAAACTGCTTTTTTGGGTATGGCTCTGGTCACCACAGCAAGTCAGTCTGGGAGAAGCTAGACCCAAACCATGCTTAGAACTGTGCTGGCAACTTAATAGCATGCATGATCATAAGGCAAATGTCTGTGCCCATGTCTCAAGCTTACTTATTTCACTGTTGATATAGCAAAAAAATCTATGAACTTCTAGGGCCTGTTGGACTTCCTGACCCTCATGTCTAAAGCTGGTGTTGACATGGCATGGTAGAGGCACTTTGGATTACTGACTTTGGATTACATTTAGCCTTTGGGCCCAAAGTGGAGCTTGTGGTTCAAGTTCTAATAGGATCTTCTGTACACTTTCAGATTCACCATATATACTTGTCAGAAATGCCTCTAGAGCTTTAGACTTTCCACCACTTTATCCAGGCACTAGGAATCCCCAGCTGCTTTTCCTGAAGAAATGGTCACAATTCCTGTTTCTTTGCAAACACACAATGGGCTCTATGTTTAGGAGTACTTTTACTTACTGCTGTTGCATTTATAATGGGTGCCTCAGAACAGGTGAGGGTGATTAGGGGCTTCTCTACTGTGATATGCATCCTTCTGAAATACCTAGCTGCCTCAACCTATCTTATATGCTGCCCTCCTTTAATTTGCTACACACCCTTGATTTTGCTGAATATCTCAAATCAGAGAATTATTTTGGTTGGAAAAGACCTCTAAGATCATTGAGTCCAACCGTTGACCTAACACCACCATGGCCATTAAACCATGTCCCAAAGTGCCATGTCCACATGTTCCTTGATGGTGACTTCACCACCTCCCTGGGCAACCTATTTCAATGCCTGACCACTCTTTCGGTAAAGAAACTTTTCCTAATATCCAATTTAAACTTCCCCTCATGCAATTTCAGTCCATTTTGTTCCAGCACCTGATACTAGAAAGAAGAGAAGAGACCAACACCCACCTCACTACAACCTCCTTTCAGGGAATTGTAGAGAGCAATGAGGTCTCCCCTCAGCCTCCTCTTCTCCAAACTGAACCATCCCAATTCCCTCATCTGTCCCTCATCAGACCTGTTCTCTGGACCCTTCACCAACTTTGTTGCCCTTTTCTGGGCATGCTCTTTCTTGTAGTGAGTGGCCCAAAACTGAACACAGTATTTGAGGTGTGGCCTAACCGGTGCCAAGTACACAAGCATCTCAGATCATGTTCTTCTTAAAATAGAAACAAAACACTCGCATGTTAGTTCCAAACTAACTCAAGATGTAGGAGCAGACAGTAGGCAAGGTCTCTTGAATCTCCAGGAGTCAAGTCCCTCAGACAAAGCACTGGGTTTAAATTTTCTTCAGCTCTGAGCCCTCTGGCAGCCACAACACACACACAGTCTCCCTCAGGGAAGGTAGGATGCTGTAGGATTATTCAGTCTGCTGAGGACGACTGAATATTCCTCTTTACCTGGCTAGCTCATTCCAAGCATGAATGAAAAACACTTTGAAATTGCTCAGGGTGAAAAGTACAATGAAGGCAGGGACAGAGCTGTAGTGTTAGGATACCATGTGATGGTCATGGACTGAAGCCTGTGGCCTCCAAATAATACAGTATTGACTGAAAAAGAATGAAAGGCTGGTTAACCATGAAGAATGAGAGAAGGTTCTTATGCTATCTATAGCAGTGACAGATGCTGCCACTTGACGCTCTTGCTGAATTCCTCTCTAACATGTGAATCCAGTCATTGCCAGACTGCAGAGCACTTCCAGATAGACTGTCAGGCTGATGAAACCAAGAGTTTCATCTGATTTCCCTTGCTCACTGAATGAACCAAATCACTAACCTGCTTCCTGCACCTCTCCAATTGTCCCATACCCTTCTGTTGAATGCTTTTAGTGCAAATCTTGCTGTGACCAATTCTATTAAAATTAGAGGAACATGCAAAAGAGTGCAGAAGAGGCCAGAAACCACACAATAAGCTGAGGAAACTCCAGATTTGTTTTTAAAGATATATAAACTCCTGCTTGATGGAAGAGGAAATAAAAAGGACAGAAACCAAACAGTTAGAATAGTAACAATAATTCACTGCAACCTTGGAGTTTCAGATTGCCAGATCTCTCTCTTTGATATTGCCTTTTAGTGGAGTTAAACAAAGAAGCTGGCTTCATGGAATGAGTAACAGAGTTTTGTCAACAGTGAAATATTACTTCTAGAACTAGAGTTTAAACCTGTTAAAAAACAGTGCCACTGGGTAGAGGAGAATGATTCATGTTTACCACTGCCCTTGTTGCTGATTGTTCTTGGGGTTCTTGTGCTTTGCTTTGCAGTAACGTGTACTTCAAGAGCAACATCTCAGCCAATTACATGAAGAATGTACTTGTCCTGACTCTGCCACCAGCTCAAGAAACCATGAATACCATAAAGATTGGTGAATCCATCCTGGTAACCACACCATTTTATAGCTGTTTATTGCATTCAATTAATTCATATTTGTACACTAGGAAATGAAAACTAAAAGTGCAGCTGCAGACATCCCTCATCGTGCTTCTATGCTGATGTTTGCTATGCATCATTGCAGGATGACATTTTGTTTTCCCAGAATGATGGGAAAACAGAATACCATAAGGCAAACATGCAGGCTCTCATATTCCTGCTTTGTGAGGTTGAACTCAAGCTTTTAATGTGGTCTGCAAGTGTTCTGTTGATGGGGTGGTGAGGGACACTTATAGGTACATGGCCTTCTGACTCCACCTCTGTGTGGCTACCATCTTACATGCAGCTGCAAGGCGTCGCTGAAGAAGATCTGTAGGTGTAACCGAGATGTGACTGTGGAAAGTTGAGAACTGATAATTGCTGACTGATTTCTGTGTGCAGATATGTCTAAGGGGTGGCAACCATTCTGTTTCTACCCAGGAGCTTTCTGTTTAAACTTCAAAACCAGGATTTTTTCTTGGGGGGGAGGGATGGTGGTGATGGAATATGTATTGTTAAAAATTTTCCTGAAAAGCAGAAACTGTGCAAACCCTGTATCTGCTTAGTGAAACTGATACTCCTGCCATCTGCCCAGGAAACAGACTCTACATGTAGAGTTCCTTCCAGGATTTGTGGCTTTGAACTCCAGCTCTCCAGCAGGCAGCCTGAAGCTTTCTGGCTGGAATTAGAGAGCTTCCAGATCCCCCAGTCTGAGCTCAACGCTTCTTGGGTACCAGCTCTGTGGCAGACTGATGAAAATGCTGGCACAGTTCCTTGCCCCTGAGCTGTGGCCATCTGGAAGCCCAGACTTGCTGGCACCATAATGCATTGTCTGCACAGAAACTCTAATCCAAAAAAAAAAGGAGGGGTTGGGTCCCCCAGAACTTGCAATGTGCAAATTTTGAATCCTCTGCATCAGGATCAGCAATGCCAGAAGTTTACATGGGTGTCTTTTAAGTTTTTAAGACCTCCCTGCTTTCAGATACCAAAGATCTCTTTGGTTTGCCTGTGTTTTTCCAAGCAGGAATGCTGATGTGGCATTGCCCACCTACTCGTTCAGAGTTCAGCAGACTCTAGGCTTCCATGCTGATTTTCTTTTGCCAAATGGAGACCACCAGGCAGAAACATGAACTTTCAAACTGCTGGTTTATTTTTCTTTTTCCCCTCTTGCTCTAGATGGAAGAGGACTTTGTTGTTGGCTATTATAATGCAGTCTTGCTGTTTGGACATGTTCTGAAGAATTACATCCTCTTCCAGAAGCCAGTGTCCTCTCTTAGTCTCATCGATGAATTCCGGAATATCACTTTTGAAGGTAAAAAGCCTGCACAGTCCTGACTGACACTATGAAAACAAAGTCAAGCCGTGCTGAGGGACTTAGGAAGTTCCACCTTAAAATCCTTGGAATGTGCTACAGAGGCAGGTTTTCAGTCTGCACATTTGCTGACATACAGAGGCAGGAGGTTGAAGGAAAGAAGAACTTTGTTCTTTTTCTTCCCCCTTCTCTAAAGACTAAGGGGAATGAAAGTATCTCTACATTTCCTTTCTTGCTGATAGATTGAAACTGCAGGTGGAAACAGGCCATTTCCCTCCTCACTCCTAAAATGGTCCTTTCAAGGGAGGTTACTTTGACGTTCTTGGTGTGCTGAAGAAATGTGACAAATACGTTTTTCTATAGCTAGAGGGAGACTTTCCTCTTCAGTGCAGCCAGTTTTAACACTTTTTATTGGGTTTTGTAGAAAAAAGGGAGTGTGCTATTAAGGGAGAAGTAGCAGCACACTCAGCCAATGTGTATTCTGACAGGTGCATGAGGAGGAAATACATCCTGAGCAACAGAAATCCTTTATCCCACATATTTGTGTTTCTGAGAACACAAGCCCTCTGACTAATTCCTTGTGTCTGCAGGGGTACTGGGTCCTGTGATTCTAGATCAGTTTGGAGACATTGATACCAATATGACCTTGCTGTTCACGTCACAGACTGCAAATCATGTACGTACGTCCAGGGAGCAACTGTTCGACCTTATATATGAAAGGAGAAACAAAATGCCCTCTCCTATTGTATAAGAATGATGAAAATAACTGCAGCAGAAGTGGTGGTGTGCCAAGGCATGCTGTGCATGCTGGGAGGGGGTCATGAGAGGTGTGCTGGAGATTAACGGCATTGATGTCATCTGGTGATTCAGGAGGAGAAGTGCAGCTGGTGTTTTGTGGGACTGATACATTTCTTTCCAGAGACAGGGAAGGAATGAGGAAGAAAATGGCAGGCAAACATATGGCTAAGCTGAGGAATGCACCACTGTAGCAGAAAGAGCAAAAATTACTTTAAGTTTGGGCAATACATTCATTAAGGGTAGCTTGAAGCGAGGAACAAAAGAGGGAGAGCACAGCTGCTGACTGTTTCTTCCCTCCTACACTTACAGTTTGGAACTCTTCTGTATTTCAACACTCAAAACAATGAGACATTCGAGGCGGCTGCAAGCCCGGATTTTATCTGGAAGAACCACAAGCTGCCCAGTGATATTCCAGGCGCTGGTGAGACACCATTAAACCTACTGCTTCTTCAGAGATAAATCACACAATCCTAAGATCCACCTACTGTGCAGACCAGCACACTACCTTCACGCTGCCCTCAGCCAATGATACCAGAAGCTGGGAGCAGAAGACCATCTTTTCTCCCCCTGCCCCAGTCCCCCATGTCTTTTGCATCCAGACCAGCTCCAAATCTGCATTTCTGTTTATCATAGTATCATAGTTTCATTCAGGGTTGGAAGGGACCACAAGGATCATCTAGTTCCAACCCCCCTGCCATGGGCAGGGACACTCCACACTAGATCAGTCTGGCCAGAGCCTCATCCAGCCTGGGCTTAAACACCTCCAGGGATGGGGCCTCGACCACCTCCCTGGACAACCCTTTCCAGGGCTTCACCACTCTCATGGTGAAGAACCTCCTCCTCACATCCAGCCTGAATCTCCCCACCTCCAGCTTCATTCCATTCCCCCTAGTCCTATCACTACCTGAGATCCTGAGAAGTCCCTCCCCAGCCTTCCTGTAGGCCCCCTTCGGATACTGGAAGGCCACAATTAGGTCACCTCAGAGCCTTCTCTTCTCCAGACTGAACAGCCCCAACTCCTTCAGTCTGTCCTCACAGGAGAGGTGCTCCAGCCCTCTGATCATCCTCGTTTAAACTCTACGAAGTCTCTGGTAGACTCCATACTGTACTGGTAACTGTGGGGTCCTTGTGTGCCATGGTCTAGTCATGGGGTCTGTGTTGATAGGTTGGACTCGATGATCCTTGAGGTCCTTTCCAACCTAAGTGATACTGTGTGTTTTGGAAGAGGTCACCCCTGAACACATAACCTTCACTAGAAGGTGGTGGTGGTGTATATTACTTGAAGAAGTGTTCAGAAAAGGCAGCAGAGTTAAGACTATAATGAGTTATCTGACTCTACATTTCTGTATTGCTGATGCAGCATGGTGGCTTCTGCTTGCCCCTTGTCATAGGGAGCTGGGGAGAGGAGACAGCATTGTGCAGATTCAGGATGCTTCTCTGGAGGGGTGTCTTAGAAGAGCTGTGTCTTGAATGAGGCTCTGTCCAGCCTGATCTAGTGTGGGGTGTCTCTGCCCATGGCAGGGGGGTTGTCACTAGATGATCCTTGTGGTCCCTTCCAACCCTGAATGAAACTATGAAACTATGAAACTATGAATAGAATAGACTAGAATAGAATTAACCAGGTTGGAAAAGACCTTTGAGATCATCAAGTCCAACCTATCACCCAACACCATCTAATTAACTAAACCATGGCACCAAGTGCCTCATCCAGTCTCCTTTTAAACACCTCCAATGATGGTGACTTCACCACAGTATCACAGTATCACAGTATCACTTAGGTTGGAAAGGACCTCGAGGATCATCGAGTCCAACCTGACACCGCAGACCCCATGACTAGACCATGGCACCAAGTGCCACGTCCAATCTCCCCTTGAACGCCTCCAGGGTCGATGACTCAACCACCTCCCTGGGCAACCCATTCCAATGCCGAATGACTCGCTCGGTGAAGAACTTCCTCCTCACCTCGAGTCTGAACCTCCCCTGGCGCAGCTTGAGACTGTGTCCCCTTGTTCTGGTGCTGGTTGCCTGGGAGAAGAGGCCAACTCCCTCCTGGCTACAACCACCCTTCAGGTAGTTGTAGAGGGCAATAAGGTCACCCCTGAGCCTCCTCTTCTCCAGGCTAAACAATCCCAGCTCCCTCAGCCTCTCCTCATAGGGCTTGTGTTCAAGGCCTCTCACCAGCCTTGTTGCCCTTCTCTGGACACGCTCAAGTGTCTCAATGTCCTTCTTAAACTGAGGAGCCCAGAACTGGACACAGTACTCAAGGTGCGGCCTAACCAGAGCAGAGTACAGGGGCACTATGACCTCCCTGCTCCTGCTGGCCACACTATTCCTAATGCAGGCCAGAATGCTATTGGCCCTCCTGGCCACCTGGGCACACTGCTGGCTCATATTCAGGTGGCTGTCGATCAGCACACCCAGGTCCCTCTCTGTCTGGGAGCTCTCCAGCCACTCCGACCCCAGCCTATAGCTCTGCATGGGATTGCCGTAGCCAAAGTGCAGCACTCGGCACTTGGACTTGTTGAATGCCATCCCATTGGACTCTGCCCATCTTTCCAGTCGGTCGAGGTCCCTCTGCAGAGCCTTTCTACCCTCTAATTGACTAACATCTGCCCCTAACTTTGTGTCATCTGCAAACTTGCTGATGACTGACTCTACCCCTTCATCCAGATCATCAACGAATATGTTGAAGAGGACGGGGCCCAGCACTGATCCCTGGGGGACACCACTGGTGACTGGCCTCCAGCTGGATGCGGCACCGTTCACGACCACTCTCTGGGCCCGGCCCTCCAGCCAGTTCCTAACCCAGCACAGAGTGTAGTGGTCCAATCCACAGGCTGACAGCTTAGTCAGCAGTTTGCTGTGGGGGACGGTGTCAAAGGCCTTGCTGAAGTCTAGGTAGACCACATCCACAGGCCTCCCCACATCCACCAGGCGGGTCACCTGATCATAGAAAGAGATCAGGTTGGAGAGGCAGGATCTGCCCTTCCTGAATCCATGTTGGCTGGACCTGAGCCCTTGGCCATCCTTCAGGTGCGCAGTTATTGCTGCCAGGATAATCTGCTCCATCACTTTCCCTGGCACTGAGGTCAGGCTGACTGGCCTGTAGTTTCCAGGTTCCTCCATCCGACCCTTCTTGTGGATGGGGACCACGTTGGCCAGTTTCCAGTCATCTGGGACCTCACCAGTGAGCCAGGACTGGAGGAAAATGATGGAGAGTGGCCTAGCTAGCACATCCGCCAGCTCTCTCAGCACCCTAGGATGGATCCCATCTGGTCCCATGGACTTGTGGATATCCAAGTGGCTCAGCAGGTCCCGAACTAACTCCTCATGGATTACCAGGGTATTACTCTGCTCCCCGACCCCAACGCCCAGCTCCGGAGACCACTCGTCCTGAACTCCTGAACACCTCCCTGGGTAGCCCATTCCAATGGCCAATCACTCTTTCTGTGAAGAACTTCTTCCTAACATCCAGCCAATGGCAGAAAGAGAGTAGGAAACTCGGATATTGTTCTGTTTACACCCAAACTTCACAAGTGAAACCCCAGAAATTAACATCTCCTTTTCTTTTTATTGTTTGGTGACTCTTGGATAGACTGGATGAGCCCCCTGGGATTGTTTCCTCAGTTTAGACTGATGCCACATGGGAACTGGCAATGGAAAGGCATATGCAGGATAAAAATTATTGCAGTGGCAGTGGTTGCAAGGGTTAGTGCACAGTGGATTTGCATTCACCTGAGTCATTCCCATGACTGGTTATGATATCCAGAGGTGCCAGTGTTAAAAGTCTTCACTAAGGTTTCCATTGTTTCTCTGTACTGCTGAGGGAACAGACAAAGCAGCAACCAGAGAAGCAAACACCTCCTGCTAGGAGTCCATTCACAGTAAAGTGGTACATGGATTCAAAGATTTTTTTATTTCTTGGAGAAGTAAATCACAGAGCTCCAAATTAGAGCCTCCCTTTACCAGGGAAGTAGGAGTTCATTGTCAGGGACCCATGGGAGCTGCCATTAGCATTGTTGAGACTCCAGTTAGACGGCTCTGGGAAAAGCAGAGAGAGTTCAGTGAAGCTTTCATTTTATATCTCTGATGAATCTCTCATTCCTCCCTTCAGTATGTCCTTGTTTGAAAATGCTGCACCAGGGCAAAACAAAAATGGGAACTGCAGAAAGCCCATGTCTACAAATCAGTAGCTTAACATTCAGTGCTTAATGAAGGCCTGACTTTTGGGTCAGATTATACCAAACCAAAGTAAAACTACCTCCCACAGGAAGTTTGTTGTTTTCACATTAAAAAAAAGCCAAACCACCAAAACCCCAACTTTCTTCAGTGTGATTCTAAAGACATATATTATCCAAAGGGCAACTTTTACAGCCAAAATTTAAATAATCGTTTTAACCCTCACGCTGAGTGTGGATAAGGTTGGCTTTCAATGCACAAGCACTGCTGGCTCCAAAGGACCTGAAAGCGGTGATGCACTGTCCGTTTGCACGTTGTAATGCTACGAGCCAGGAGGTGTCAGCAGAGACTCAGGAACGGGAAATTGTGGCTCCCACAGAGCTTCTCCGGGAAACGACAGCCTGAGGCTTGCTGAGCTGCGAGCCACGATTCACAAACCTGAAGTTTTAGAGAATTTCTGAGAAATGGCTTTGCACATCTTCATGTCTCTGTAGTTTTATAGTGGTGACTTCGTGCCCTTCCTTGGCATAGGGAAACAGTACTGACAGTTTTCAAGGGAGATCATTAAGTTATTAGGAGGCCCTGGGACTGATGCTAAAATGAACACACAGAAAGGAGAAGGAAAGACATGATACACAGAAAAATCAAAGCTAGAAAGCTGGGTTCAATATCCAGAGGATTTCCTATGTCAGATGGTATGTTGAAAATCCCTGCTCATTTACAGCCTGATTCTGAAGGCAGCTATTGTGTGTCATGTTGCCTTGATTTCACAGTATCACAGTATCACTAAGGTTGGAAGAGACCTCGAGGTCCAACCTGTCACCACAGACCTCATGACTAGACCATTGCACCAAGTGCCACGTCCAGTCTCCCCTTGAACACCTCCAGGGATGGTGACTCCACCACCTCCCTGGGCAGCACATTCCAATGACAAATGACTCTGATGTTTTTCTGTGTGCCTTCATTTCTGTTTCTGGGCACAGGCAGAGGTGCATTAGCCTCAGTAAGACTGAATAGCTTTACTCTGCAAAATTAGATTCTCCTCTGCCTTCTTTGCCTGACAGAGTTGCTCAGTACAGTAGCTATACTCTAGATGTGTGGCCACCAAATGAAGCTCTGCGCTAGTAGCCTGCTGATCTTCCAAGGAAGTTGGTGTCTGCAAATTTCCTTCCCAGTACCCCTGAGCTCCAAGAACTGACCCAAGACAGGCTTTGGTTTGCTTTCTTAAATGTTGTTTTTCAACATCCTCTGTCAAGTTGCTTATTTTTCAGTTTTTCTTTTCTGCAGGCCCACACATCTTGACTATTGCTGTTTTCACACTCACGGGAATTGTGATTCTGGTTCTGATCATCTCTTTGATGGTTCTAAGGTACCAACCCCTTCTGTTACTCCTTGAACAGTTTTCCTCCTAGGGCAATGTCTTTAATTTCTCCTTGAAGAGCCTTTCATTAGCTTATCTTCCATACCTGGGTGGCTGCCCTCAGAATGAACTCTTTTGTAGATGCCAGGTTGTGTTTGCATCCATAGCATTGTTATGTCAGGTTAATAATCAAGAGAGAAGATGCAGCAAGGCTCAGAGATTTTGCATCTGCTAAAAAGCTCTGATTCCTAGCTGTACACAGAGAGATAGGACTCAGACCAGTCTTCAGACCTTTTCCACTTTACTATAAAACTTTAGCTTACTTGGGGTTCATTTATGTTTCTTTAACCTTTAGGTGACATAGAAGTTCAATCTGGAAGGAGGCATTTGTCTTGAGTCACTGTAGGAGTCAAAACATCATGATAAAACATGTTGTGGTTTTCTTTTTTGTTTGCTTGTATGGTTTTGTTAATAGAGAAAGGACTTGCACAAGTAACCAACTCGATGAGTACTAGCCAGTTTGCAGCTTTTCTCTAAGAGAAATTCTGCAAGGCAGGCAGCAGTTTCCTTCTCCCTCTTCCAAGAGCTTTTCCCTAATTTTCACAAAATATACAGTATACAAGGGTCACCCACACAACCCCATCTCATCCCTTATCTCTTTTCCTGACATTGTAGTCACACGGTGTCTTACCATCCAGTGTTGATGGCAGGACTTCCTTTGGCTTGCATTTGTCTGTGGGACCTCCCTTCAGAGTACATTCAATAGCATGGAGGAAGAAACACTATAAAACCCAGCTGGCCCTTTGTGCTTTAAATTGTTCTGACCCCCATGAGACTCTGGCAATGTATCTAGCAGTTGCTCTGCAGAGTCTGTTCTGTTCTCCTGCTAGGTCTATGGAACTGAAGGAGCATTTAGGCTTTCCCAAAGCTAAGGGAATTAGAGCAGCCTCAAACTGGAAGACTATATGGGAGCCACAGTGCTTGTACTCAAGCTCTGCCACCCTGCCACTCCAACCTTGTGTCATCCTGACACTAGAAGCTTCCCTGTCCTAATCTCCTGTTGTGGGTTTCAGCTCACTGGGAGGGTATTCTGTTCACTTGTTTTGCAGGAAGTACAGGAGAGATAATGAGCGCCGGTGGAAGAAATGGTCCCATATACCACCTGAGGAAATCTTGCCTCTGGAGACCAGTGAGACAAGTCACGTCAGTTTGAAGGTAAGAGAAGCATGATGCCCAAAGCTGGCTCTTGTATTCTGTCTTTTAAAGACCACTGATGATGGGGTGTTGGCATGCTCTGACTACAATGCAGGCTCAGGCAGAATCTGTTGAAGTTCTTTAACCCTCATTTGCTATATTTTTCCCTGTCTTTCTCTCCCTAATAAAATATCTCTCTTGCCCAGCAGTAAAGCTCATTTTGTGATGTGGGAATAGGCTGGGTATTAATTTCCAGTCTCTTCCTGTTACAAGTGATTTCCTATGTAACGCCCAAGAGCATGAAAGCAGCAGGTGGAGGCCCTGGTAGCCAAGGGAGTGGCATGGATGTCCTGCACTTTCTGTGGCATGTAGTGGCCCTCCCTAGAGAGGGGGTTATGCTTCTCTCTGGCACACACTGACATTGCTTATCTCTCCGGACCTGGCAAGTGGGGAGTAGGTGATAATTGCAAGTTAATTATTCTTCTTTGTTCTCAGATCGACGAAGATAAGAGACGTGACACCACCCAGAGACTGCGCCAGGGCAAATATGACAAGAAGGTAACCTGACTGCAGTGTCCATGCTCACTTCTTTGGTTTGGAAGAACTCTTCCTGGGAGGAGGTCATTTCTCATCAGAAACAATTCCATTTTCCTTGATCTTGCAAAATGGCTTGATCTTATGGAAAGAATAAGCCATTCATTCTCTATCAGGCACTCTGCATTTTGCTTACTGATGGAAGACAATATATTAGGCTCCATGAACCCCTAGCCTAGTCCAGAAGTGCAGAAGTAGAAAGAGAAGGACCAGAAATCAGATATATTTTGGTGCTGAAGAGATGAACAGATTAATGGAGGACAGGCCTTTTACATGGCAGCTCTTGTACATTCAGTAGAGCTATCTACCTGAAGGAGGTGTATTTATGTTGTGTTAAAATCTGCATCATCAGCAGTTCTAAGTAGTTCCTATCTACCTGGGAAATCTTTGGAAGGAAATATAGCTCTGTAATTTATTAGATGATTCACTGATATTCCAAGAACAAAGCAGCAGGCAAATGTTTCTGAAGTATTTCTTTGTATGGACATTTACTGGAAAAGATGAATGAATTACTGTGGTACTAAACCTATGATTTCCTCCCCCCCCGCCCCGGTATTTTTTCTTCAGGTGGTGATCCTAAAGGATCTCAAAAACAGTGATGGTAATTTCTCAGAGAAGCAAAAAATAGAACTGAACAAGGTAACTGGACAGTGCAAGGGTGGGATGGAGCCTATGAGTGAAATCATTGCTTGCTACTGTCACCTCCAGTAGCCACATGCTTGTGCATATTTGTGAGGTGGATGGGTAAAGAGTTCCTCAAAGGATATTGCTTGATGAACTTTCTCTTTGTCTGAATCGTATGCCAGTGAAGCTAGGGATGAGTGAAGTAACTCAGGCTCTGGCATTTGGCCTTGCTAAACACATTTTTATATCTGATACTAAAAGGCAATGCACTCTTTTTGCTCAAGTGATGTCAATTCATTAGCAGAGGAATGTTGTAGTTAAATCTTATTGTTGAATGCCAAGTGCAGCTTTTTCCTAAATAACTCTCTGCTGACTTGTGCATACAGATCCTTCCAATATAGGAGATGAATTTGGCTTCAGCACTGCTGCTTTTTTTTGGAATGAATGGTTTTTCTTTTTATGTAACACAGCTCTACTGTGAATTCAATAAGCTCTCAAAGTATCTCAAGGTAAACTACAGTTGTCTATGTAAATGGACAAAGTCCATAAACCCGTGCAGCATCGTTGCGTTTTTATTACTTGCTTATTTACTGACTGATTCACAACATTCTGTCACTTATAATGGAAATTTTGGTCAGCTGGGAGGTTTGGGTAGAGAGGCAATAATGTGCTCTGGAAATGCAGTATCCAAACAGCAGCCCCTCTCACCTCCTAAATATCCAGAAGGCTCTGGAACGACAGATGTCTTCAAAGTGTACCCAGTGCCTTTGTACACATTGGTTTAAAGGCAACTCATGCATCTTATCAGGGCCTGAGATAAAAAGCCACAGCACACAAGTATTCTTGACTTGTGTTTCTGTACCTACAATGATTGCTTTCAAAACCAGGTGTAATGTTTCTGCTCTAGCTCCTGCAGATCGATTATTACAACCTGACCAAGTTCTATGGCACCGTGAAGATAGACACCATGATCTTTGGAGTGATTGAGTACTGCGAAAGAGGTTCTCTGCGGGTAAAGACTTTTGCAGCTCTCCTTCTACCCCCAGATTATAAAATTTAAAAGAAAGGAAAAAAATTCCCATTCTCTATGTCTCTGGCCTTCATGCAGCAGCCATAGACTGAGCAAGTGGCAACAGGTTTCTGACTTGGAATTTCTTCTGCCTTGCTCAGTTCTCTCCAGGTTTCCCCGGGTGCTTCTGCAGCTGCCACCACTTCAATGGTTCTCAGTGGCCAGAGGATGAAGTGAGGTGAAAGCAAGGAAAAGCACAGGGAGAGCTCTGGCCAGGCAGCCGGTATTTGTACTGTCCCCCCTACTGGGAGCATATAGGATACAACATTTTCCTTATTTTCAAAGCTGTTGTCTCTGCTGATGCCCTTGTGGACCCCACAGTTCCCCCAGGGCATGAAAGGATAGAGAAAAGAATATATTCTGTATTAACAAGGGACAAAGAGTTTGAGCCTGGAGTATGGCAAATCCTGTGCTGCAGGGGACAACAGCCCTTAATTTTTGCTTATAAAAAGAAATCATATATTGATGACTGGCAAAAGTTATGGAAAGATTATTCCAGTGCTAATCATCAAGAAGTACCAGTGTCAGCTCTTCTGCAGGCACACATTGTCTGTGCTTCTGAGTTCATACAAAGACTCTCATCAGTAGCAGGGGTCTCTGGAACAAACACACAGCAGCAAAACAAGAGCTCTATCTCTAGCTCTTTTCTTGTAAACTGGCATGCTCATAGATGTTTACTTTTAGCAACGGAAATCACAGTGGCTGGAAGAACTGTAAATGATTGACACTTTAAGATAAAGGAACAGTCTACTTTGATCTAATAAGGCCATGAATAGATTGGTAGAAAATGGATTGTGAGCACAAAACACAGAAGTTCCTCTCTCTTTGTCTTGCATGCCTTGCCCATTTCTGTCTCAGATATTTGGCTTTATTAAAGGCTCAGCTTTAAGAGGAATTCACAATTGAGCCTTATTTACACAAAACTTCATTTCTGGAGTCTTCAACTTCCTAGTACCTGTGTAAATCTAAAATATATTTAATATTCCCTGTTTTCTGACTCAGCTCCTGCTCTAGTGCACATATCCTGCTTTACTGCATGCACTCCCTATCAAAAATAATGGGCTACCTCTTTCAGCTGCTGGTTGAAAGGCTGTGCAAATCAGGTACTCATATCCCATCTTCTGTTTTTTCCCTGAAGTAGATCAGAATTATTCCTTTCTTCTTTTGACAGGATGTTTTAAATGATAAAATCTCCTACCCTGATGGCACGTTCATGGATTGGGAATTTAAAGTCTCTGTCATGTATGATATTGCCAAGGTAAGCAGGCTGCTGACAGTGCAATGTTAATCAACCTGTCCTGTCTTGCAAAACTGGTCCTCTGGAGATAAGCAGCTCTCAAGATCTTCTCCTTTCCTTGATAGAGCTGTATGCTCTTCCACTTTTTCTTTCATGGAGACAGATACATGCAAAGCTAGTGGCTCTCAAACTGAAGGAGAAAATAGGGTCCAGAGCTGCCTTTGGGCTACTTATAAACAAACAAATAAAGTATGCCACAAGGAAATGCAGACTAAAGACCAGAGGATTACAATCTTGTGAGCAGTGGCTCTGATTAACAGGGCTTGTACAGTCACAAGACCTTCAAAACACACTGCTCTCTGCCCTCAGGTAAGGCACACAAAGGAAAATGGTGTTTTTTCAAATGAAGGAATTCTTCTCATTTTATCCAGAGGTGGGATGGACTTTTTCTAAACAAGCAGTTCATTTTGCATCCTGATTTTCTCACTCACTAGATTGAGAAACTCTAGGCAGTTTGAGAGAGAAGAAATTAGTCTTGTACAGAAACCAAGTCTGGGTTTTGGTAGCTTTCACTAGATCTTTTCATTTGAGATCCTTGTGGTAGAGAGATTCAATGTGCATGGTAAAGGAAATTCTGTTCTACATTACAGAGATACCTGTTTAGTTGGCACTTCAGGAGCCTTTGTAATTCACAGGTATATTAATTTATTATGCCTCTGCAGGTAACAGAGAATTATCTCTGACTTTATGCTAGTGCTCAACTGCCCTTCCCTTCCTGTGGCTGATTTGCAGTTGGATGGTCCTCCCATTTCTCTGAATGCATCAGTTCAAATTTGGTTTCCATGATGAATGACTCCACTGTGTCTGTTCCAAAGAGATATTGAAAATCTTGCTCTTTATTAAAGCCCCCTTAATCCAAACTGTCACAGTTTGTTGGCCTTGTTAATGACTTCCAAGTTCTGTTAACATCAGCATTAAGTTTCACTTTAAGTAGCTGCAGTGAAGTTCTCTTTCCTCAAAGCCCATATCAAAACCCAGGGTATATTTAACCCTTTGCAGTTCACAATCAGATGTTTCTTTAGAAAACAGGAACTAGAAGGAGGAGGAGAGAGAACTCCCAGTCCCTCTGAAGGGAGTGACCAAATGCCCAGTGATTGCACTAATATCTAGACTTCATTGCACTGTCGGTAATGGGGACATGGCAACTGAGGATGGGCAGCTCACCACATCCATCCTGTGGAACAGCTCCTGAGCATTATTAGCCATATTATAGAGATGGTTCACAAAAGCTTCCTGGAAACTTGTATGTACCTAGGAATATCAGGAAAGTTACTGTTGTATGGATGATCTGCCAGCCACTCCTATTGCTTGACCTAATGCTGATACTGGTGACGTGTGTGGGACCTAGACATTTCTGTGAAATTCTTGTATTGCTTGTCCCAAACCATAGCTTCCTAACCTCCAGGCACCCTGTCTAATTTCACTTGAATGGCTTCTTGCTTTGCATAGGTCATTTCATGGCCTTTCAGCTCCAGTGTCTCTCATCTCAGTATCTGGTCTTTTAAAGCTCAGCCACATCTTTTGGCTTTGTTAAAATCCCTGTGACCAGCTCCTGCAGTTCCTTTGGCCTCCTGTGACACACCGGGGCAGCATGAGGCCAGGGGGTCTCTGAGGGCACAGAGCTGGGCAGAGGGCAGGCACAGCCCCAGTTTTCACTGGATGCTGTTCATACCATAGGACATCATACCCAGTGCATAAACGAGGAGTTGCCTGGGAGGGTGGGATTGCTGCTTTGGCATCAACCAGTAGGTGGTGAGCAATTGCATTGTGCATCACTTGTTTTTCTTGGGCTTTATATCTCTCCCTTTGTGTTATCTTCTTTTTCATCACTGTTTTTATCTCAACCCATGAGTTTTACCTGTTTTTCCTGATTCTCCCCCTTAACCCACCACAGGGAAAAGAGGAGTGAGTGAGCAATTGTGTGATGCTTACTTGCTGGTTGGGGTTAAGTTTTTCCCTCTCCCCACCACCACATTACTACACCCTGCTTTTACTGTTGTCCAAACAGTCCTTGCACTTTGCTTACTCTTCATCTGGCACAGAAGCTGCTGTATCAGTGTTTCTGAACAGAGATTGGATCGTTTCTACTGCCTGGTACAGTTAGCCAAGTAGTGACTACTCTTAGAACAGCCCCTAGGCCACTAGAGGCAGTGGGGCAGGCAAAGAGGAAGCTCTAAATATGCTCCATTTACTGGTTTTGTTTGGTTGGTTGGTGGTGGGTTTTTTTGTTTTGTTGCTATCTTTGCTGTCTCTGTGTTTGATGGCACCACCTGTAGCTACATGGATTTGGCTACGTGTGACCAAAGAGCTCTGATGAAAGGCCTGCTAAGAAGGAATTGCAGCAATCAAGCCTTGCAGTTGTTAGTGCATAGACTGTCGTTGCAACACTATTAAATGAGGGGCTGCTGCAGGATATTGTGCAAGGGATGGTAATATTCATGCATTGTGTCAGGAAAAGGCTTCTCACTCAGAAGTAAAACTTCCAAGCTTCAGAGCAGAGGTTACAAGAATACCTCCAGAATTTAGGATTATTGCACTGCAAGTTGTTATACATTTAGAAAATGGTATTATGGGTTCTTAGCAGGTACTGTGTTTTCAGATAGGTGAATAGGATAGCTGGAAGGAAAGAGGAAGTTTTTATCAGGCACATCTATAGGACTTCTGTCTCCAGAAACTGTTAAAAAGAAAGCCCTGGTATAAGGAAATCAACACTACATTTGCCTGCTGTTTGCTGCTAAAACTTACTGGGAATTCTGCTGTAGCAATGGGTATATTTCCTGGATGATGAAAATAGGATCTGGAAGAAAGCACAGCTGGAGGAAATAGGGCCTAAAGCAGGCAAAACATCCTGGAGAGTGTCATCAGGACTGCATAATAAAGCTGTCTAATCAAGAAATGTGCTCCTTGGATATAGCATGCACAGTCTTTGTAAAATTTTGGCATGGTATGGATAGGTCTAGGACAACCAGTCCAACAACATTCTCCAGGGATTGCATCTCTTGCAGGCTGCTTGTGTCTCAGGCATCTGCTGTGTTCAAAACTCAGCTCATCTCAGTGATCTCTTGTAGCACTTGCTGATCTGTCCCCACTTATAGGTATCCAGCATTTGGGGAGAAAATCCAGCATGTCATACAGTATATTCATGACAACATGAGCTATGTAACCCTGATTAAAGTCTATCTGCCAGTTATCATACAGGAAGATGAGCTTTCCATATAAGAGTCTAAAGGGGAAGACTTAGTGTTCAGACAATAAACTAAACAGACATGTCATACCTGTTCTGGCTTCCAGAACATAGATTGTGCTTCCAGAATATAAGTTGTGCTTCACATACTGAGATACAGGAAAGAGAACTATAGGATGAAAACCAACCAGCAGTAGGCTCTAAGTAGATGTGACCTGAAGTAGCTCCAAAGTAATATATGAAACAGAATAAATAATAGCAAGAGGGTGCAAATTAGCATACCTACTCCCTCCTTTGGTGTACACCCACTTTACTAATGTTCTTTTCCTGCTATGCCTCAGTGCTGGCCCCTTCTCATCTACTGCACCGTATTTGAGCATTTTAGGCTAAATGAGATAAATTTAGAAGTGAAGAATAAAAACCTGCAAAATACATACCTCTGTGTGTTGTGAGCCGAGAGTCTGAATGTCAGGAAATAGAGATGAGACTATCTGGCAGTCCTCATGGTGCCCACTTCCAACTTTAGCTCACAGATATGTGATCTATACTCACTAGTACAGAGAAAATCATCATCAGTCAGGCTAGAAGAGATGTTCTAAGCCTTATTTAAGCCTTAGTGCATCATTTAACACTCTGCATTGACTCATCTTTAGTCCTCTGCTTTATAGAGAGGCATCTGCTGCAATGCTTCTGAATGAAGTTGCTGGGCAGTGGTAATCTTCAAAGAGGATACAGATATAAAGAGCAATGCCTCTCACCTCCTATGGTGTCCATTTGATGAACACATAGCTGGAAGCACACTTTTGTGTGACACTGCAATAAATCTGTACTAAATATACTTACACCCCCCCCCCCCCCAATTAATTGGCAGTGAAATCAAAACTTCTATGGGAGGCAATACATTTTACTAGTTGCTTAACTGTGTTCTAACCATCTTAGCAAAACCCAAGCTGCTATGCCAAACTTTTTGTTAGTGAAGAGGAAGGATGGTCTTCCATGACATGACCATTTTAATGGTCCATCTCCTCATTTCTTGACATTGACTGTTTCTGTCATCTTGGAAAGTCTCCTCTGTAAGAGAGCATTTGTTTTCCCTCCATGACAAGGAATTGTGGTATGTGCATGTCAATTGCTGATGAGAGCCATTTAATTGCTTGGGTGGATATTACACTAATACTTCACATTTTTGTTGAGTCTGGTAACAGCTAAGGGACTCACACATAGCCTTGCTTTCTCCCTCTCTTATTATCAACCACAGGGGATGTCCTACCTGCACTCAAGCAAAACTGAAGTCCATGGTCGACTCAAATCCACAAACTGTGTAGTAGACAATCGCATGGTAGTGAAGATCACTGATTTTGGCTGCAATTCGATCCTGCCTCCACGGAAAGGTAAAACCAGTCCCCAGTTGGACTCTCCTTCATGGTTCCCAACCCAGTGGAATTTCCTTATATTCATAGTCCAGCAGGGCCTAGTAACAAATTATACACAATACAAAACATCCAATATGATTTTGTTTCACGTAGCAGCTGTCATGCAAATGATATCTGAAAACACTCTCTTCACTTAAATAAGAGATAAGAGAATTATTAGCAGGTAGGGAAAGAAATTAGGCAGTATAGGTGAGAAGGAAATGAAAGATGATTTTTCAACTTATACTTTGGCTGAGATGCAAGAAATTTTTCAGCATCCAAGGTCTCCATTCAAACAGCTCTGTTCAAGAGTAATGCTAAACTCATGTGAAGAAAGAGTTAAGTAAACTCATGTGAAGAAAGAGTTAAGTACTACATGATCTTGCCACTGATCAGATCTATGTGTTATACCGTGCTCTGTGATTTAATTTAAACACTAACACTTGTGACTCTGATCATCCCTAAGAAACTCTGTAATGGTATGCAATGATAACCTTAATGCTTTTTGTTCCTTAGGTAGGAATCTAGAAATCTGTGTTCAATCAGATTGGGATATTTTTAACAGCTTTTCTTTATAGTTTCTATTCATCTCATATTCACAGGGTAGTTCTGTAAAACAGAGCATTCCTTTCTACTCATCTTTTCCTTCTTACTAGATCTTGAGTGAAAAGATGAGTCCATCTGAAATGATGTCCTCTGAATCTGTACAGTGGAGCTTAGGGAGCTTGTAATAAGCACAGCACTGTGCCATAACTGCAGTATATGAATCTGAGGAAAAACTGTGGCTGCAACTGGGCTGAGAAAAAAAAATTATGTGCAGACAAAAAGATGCTCAAGAGTAGCATGAGAAGTTAAAAAAAAAGAGTACAAAAAGTGCACTGAATCAAAGTGCTCTATTCCTTCTTCCTTTGACAAAGTTCAATGTTCATTATTGTTACATCTTAATGTATTTCTCTTCTTTCAGTGCTAATAAGCAGCCTCAACATTCTGGTTATTAGATTTCTTTCCTTGAAGAAAACTCACTATTTCACAAGAGAACTATAGACTCCTTGTGGCTAGATGTTGCAGCCTGATACTGTAACACTATCTTCAGGGTCAGGTCACTGTTAGGATACATCACCAGCGTGTCATAACAAACTGTCATACCATGGCAGCATTCTGGTTTTGAGGTGCTTGCTGCACTAGAAATACAGAGTAGTCATTGCTGTAGAAGGAAAAGTAGTTAGGATCAGGTAATATTATGTCAGGCTCAAAAGCACTTGAGAATTATTGAGATTTATGATATCAAAGTCACTAGGAAATATTAGTCTTCTCATCTGACATCTTGTGTGACATACTCCATGCATCTAACTCAAAAAGTTATGGCTCAGGTTTAGTGTTTTGTTTTGTTTTGTTTTGTTTTGGTTTGGTTTGGTTTGGTTTGGTTTGGTTTGGTTGGTTGGTTGGTTGGTCTTTTTCCCCCTTTCTTTTTCTCCTTTTTAGCACTGACATTCCTTGGTCTTATACAGATGCATAGTTCAATACCAGGATGCCCGTGAGAGGTAGCTAAGGAAAACAAGTTCCCTGCCAATAACCATAACTTTTCTGGAGGTGTGAGGGTCTGCATCTACAGTGGAAAATTGTAAGGTCAGCAAATCCCAGACAACTGAAACCCACCACATTAGAGGTTTATCTAAGCTGTATTGATGTAAGCTACTCCAGAAAAATGCTAAACCAGGAAATAAACAGTACCTGTGGGCTGTGGGTTTGATATAGAAAGAGTAAGATGGAATATCATCCTAGCAAATGGACGCTCTGAGAAAGGTCTTCATTTTTCATGTTCTTCTCTCCCTTCCCCTTTTGCCTCATCCCTCACTGCCATCTGGATTTTCAGACCTGTGGACAGCTCCTGAGCATCTCCGTCATGCTGATGTATCTCAGAAGGGTGATGTGTACAGCTATGGGATCATTGCCCAGGAAATCATCCTGCGCAGGGAGACCTTCTACACAGGACACTGCTGGGACAACAAAGGTATAGCCACAAAGTTCTCCTCCATTGCAGCCTTCAAGATGGTGTAGCTGTAACTGGCCCATTCTCCACATTTTGTGAAGGGCACTGCCTCTGATAGCTGCTTCAACTGCTGCTTCTTTCATTTTGTCATGAATAGAGAGCCTGTTTGATGGACCTCACTGTGGGGCATGTGTCCTTATTCTTTCTGTAAATAAAGTTTGCACTGAGTTTTCTTACCCTTTCCCCTTCCCTCCTCACCTTGGTCACAGCATTACGTAAGTTAACATTATACAATGCTGTCCAGACCAACTGTAGCATTTAAGGGCCACAAAGGTTTTTCTTTTACGAGCTATGCACAACATAGAATAATTCACTCATATTAGGCATCATAAATCAGCAGTGTCAGCACAGAGCAACAAAAGCTCAGCAGCATGACACAAGAAAGTTGTCGTGTACAAACTGCCAATTCAAAAGCCTGTCAGAATTAACTTCAGTCATTTAACTTCTGTCAGAGTAAGCACCTCCTCCAAGTGCACCCATTAAACCCCATTTTGTGCATTTTGTGCCATTCCTTCTGAGTGGCTAACAGCCCAGTCAATCTCAGTTCCCAGAATCCAGGCATTATTATTTATGAGAACTGACATAAAAGCATGTGTGGGTTTGGGATTTGCCTAAGTGACAGTTACCAACAACAGGTTTAGACATTGTCTTTACCTCTGAGTCATTCTAATAGATCTGCCTCACATTTGTGAAAGCACCTAGAGCAGCAGCTAAACAACCTAATAGCTCTTTTCCTGAGTTACACTTGAGAATAACTTCTGGGGCACATTTGTCATCCCAAGGAGTTGTAAATTTATGTTCATATTTGGGGAAACAGAGTATTTCACATCACCAACTCTTTAATACAAACCCAGACCTAAAAGAGATTAGAAATTCCTGTACCCCCTCAAGTCAACTCTTCAGGACTCCATTTAAGACAAGGTAGAGGAAAGAAGTCTTCATGTTCCTATTTCTTGGGAAGAGGCAGGCACAATACTCACAAATTCATGGATTTTACACATACTGCAAAACACATGGAGAATGGAAAGAGCAATGCTCTTCCTTGCTCACTTTGGCTTACAAAGCAAATTCATAACAAACCACATTCTTTTAAATGTTTGCTAAGCAGTTATATTCTTTCTGTGTTATGCTAATGTTTATGAAGTTAGCCTCATCACAGTGGCTTTGGGCTCTTCTGGGGATGTGATGGCATCCTCAATGCTCTGTGTTTGACCTTGGCTGTCACAGCCACAATCTGCTTCCTTCTTTTAACTTCAACCTGTTTCTTAACACTGCATACTGTCATTTTAGAAAGACTGCCACCTTCAAATAGCATTAGGTTAATCCATCCAACTGAGAGGATTTTTAGCACCTCTAGGTGCTGTTGATGGAGATAGTCACACGTATCAGCATGTTTAGTAATACAGCAGTAAACTTACTGGGCCTGAAGCCTTTTTGGTAAGTCTGGATTCAGTATAACTTTAAAAATGTTTTCTATTCATGGGGAGATTGCTTCCCCCCCCCCACCCCCCAAGATTTTTCCTTAAAAAGCATTAGTAGATGTCTAAAACATGCATTGCTGATCTAATGGCTTCTGGTGTTACTCTTGATTATGCAGTTTGAATATATGTGTTCAGCCTAGTTTCAGCAGGTCATCAAATTTCATGTAGCAGAAAGCAATGAGTGTTATTATATATTGCTGAAGTGGCTCCTCATTTAAATGTCTGGATTCATTCATTAGCCAGATGAGGCAGGAAGCCAGCAGACCATACTTATTCCAGCACCTTTGAGTTTTGTTTGTGACATCATCTAACTCTGGAAGACAGCAGTTCAAATTGGGAATGACCATTAATGTGCAAACATCTATGATAAAAAGAGGGAAAATAACACCAAGTTAGAGTCAATGGCAATGGGCAAAGAAATGTCCCCATTGCATGTTAGATTCTTTTGGGTTTTAAGTCTCCTGCAGAAAGCCTTTCATTGGCTAGGCTATCAAAAGCTAATCTCTGCAAGTTAGAAGACATAATACTGGTATTTCAGGACAGCTTCTCAGCTGGTTCTTCCAAGACTTCACAAAGACAGCAGGAATATAGAACTGAATCTCTCATGTATAGAAGTAGGTCATAGTCCTCCTCACTGACTTCTCTGTGAGACAGCTGTTAGGCCAGCTGGTTGCTCCATTCTTCTGTAGAAACCCTGTCTTCACTGCTCAAGACTGTGAAATTTTGTCACGTACCAAGGCTCAGTTCAAGCTGCCTCCTCATTCCACTACTTTTTGCCACTGGCTAATTGCAGTGTTGCTAATAGCTGCTGTTACTTCCCCTCTCAGGTTTGTGCAGTGTGGAAATCAAATGCATTCCTCTTGCATATGTGAAACTTGCACAGATTCTTCTGTCTCTTAGCCCATAGAAGACTTCTTAGCAGCCTCTCCACTCCACAGTATTTAGGAGACTCAAGTCTTCTGCTCTTTCTCTAGTCTGTAATTTCTGGACCACAAATCTGGAAGCTACTGCATCTTTTTTAGGGTGATCATGCACACTGGGCATGCTTAGGCATTGCAAGCTACTCTAGACTTGCACATACCAACATGATTATAAACATTCCTCATCTCATTATATGTTTCCTTCAGTAAAACTGTCTCCCAAATGCAATCAGACTTTATTAATAAATGGGTTTCATGCCTGTTCACAGATCCCTTTCAGTTTCTCTTTCTCTTTCTCTCCCCTTGAGGTAAAAAATGGCTTCTCTTTCTTAACTCTTTCCCTCTGGAACTCTCGAGGTCTGAAGGAGGTCAAAGAGAGAAATTTTTGGTTTAGCTTTCATTTACTGTGCTTAAATCAAGTCATGCAAATACATCCTGCATTCTGATGTGTTCAGAAGCCAAGTAACTTTCACAGACCAGATCTCAGGAGTAAGAGAACAGATGAGCTAACAACTGCAATGTTTGTAATCCATATACATGAACAGCCTGGTTTTAAGGAGGTTAAGCACCTGCAGGATGATTTGAACTGCTCTGATGAGAACTGTATGTCTCCATATATTTTTATCAAGCTGCAGTGGGCTTTTTACATAGTTTTTTTAATACAGCTATACTTCATGCTGAGACTAATAATGCCCAACATTCATTTGGGAAGATGCCATAACCATGTCTACTGTGACCCTTCCCCTCTACTCTGCCCTGGTGAGGCCACATCTGGAATATTATGTCTAGTTCTGTGCTCCTCAGCTCAAGAAGGACCTCATGGAACTGCTTGAAAGAGCCCAGTGCGGAGCCATAAAGATGATGGAGTGGAACATCTCCCTTCTGAGGAAAGGCTGAGGGAGCTGGGGCTCTTTAGCTTAGAGAAGAGGAGACTGAGGGGTGACCTCATTCATGTTTATAAAAAGGGCAATTGTCAGGAGGACAGAGCTAGGCTCTGCTCAGTGATGTCCAATGACAGGACAAGAGGCAATGTGTGCAAGCTGGAGCGGAGGAGGTTCCACATGAACATAAGGAAAACTTTATCACTGTGAGGGTGAAAAAATACTGGAATATGCTGCCCAGAGAGGTTGTGGAGTCTCCTTCTCTGGAGGCATTCAAAACTTGCCTGGACATGTTCCTGTATGACCCACTGTAGGTGATCCTGCCCTGGCAAGGGGGTTGGACTCGATGATCTTTTGAGGTCCCTTCCAATCCCCAACATTCTGTGATTCTGTAATAAATACTCATGTACATTCCTATTAATTTTGCTTTCAAGGGCCTTCAAGCCATCCTGTTTTGATCTTGTGCCATAAATTTAGGAAAGCTCCAAAGCTGGAATTCTCATCAAAACGAGGGAGCCGTCTTCAAGGCTTCTGTTTGCACAGTAACTCGTAACATCATAGGACTCTACCCACAAGGAATGTCCTTCTTGTCTTGATTTGTTTGTTTGTTTGTTCAAAAATTTGCATCTTTTTTCCTGTGTTAGAGAAACTTTACAGAGTGGAGAATGGCAAAGGACTGAAGCCTTTCCGGCCAGACCTGACCTTGGAAACAGTGGGAGAAAAACAGGTGGAAGTAAGCTAATAATTAACTAAGCCATTTTCTGGGTGAAGGGTGGAAGTCCTGGCCAAAGTAGAGCTCATGGTCATGATCACGGGAGGATGAAAAGCTATGCACATCTCATGCCAAATGCCCTAACCTCATGGGAAAAAATGGTGTCCTACAGTTGTTGGCAGTGAAATGAAATATAATCAGGAAAAGTATTTCACTGGAAAGAAATGGATGCTTATATGGTGCCACTCTTCTGACCTGTTTTAGATACCTTTAAAAAGCAATGAATCACAGGTCACATATACCTCTCCACTGATTATACAGCCACTAAAGCTTCCTTCTCAGGGCAAAATGTCTGTATTGAAGACACTCACATATTCAGCAAAGAGCTGCATTATTTTTGGCTGAATCATCAAGTTCAGAAAAATCCCCAACTCAGGTTATTTGCAATATATTTACCACAGCGTTTATCTCCAAGTCAATAACTCTATTTGGCACCAGCTGCAAGACTGGATCCATTTCATTTGCCTTTCATTTATGCACTGCAAATCCAACACCATGTCAGTAGTCACCACAGAGTTAAGTTTATGATGTTTGGCATGAGTGTCTTCACCATAGATTCAAAACAGTTACTCACACATTTTAATATGTTGCCAGTCAAGAGTAACCGGAAATTCCCTAATGAACTAGTGCTGTTTGGCACCATCATCCTTCTGCAGCCATTACTCAGGTGGACTTTCCTTACATTTTTCTTTGAAGTTGTATACACTAGTGAAGAGCTGCTGGGAGGAAGATCCAGAGAAAAGGCCTGACTTTAAGAAAATTGAAAGTACTCTGGCTAAAATATTCAGGTGAGCAGCAAGGGCTCTGGTTTTGGTTTATTTTTCAGATGCTCCAAACTCCTCCTAAGTTTTAGAAAGATCACATTTTTAATTGTGTAAGCTGATGTGATTATGATTCAGCCAGTGGAAGAACTGAGTGTCTTCATTTAGATCCTGTTTTACTCTTTGTCAGAAAAGTAGGTGAGCATGTGCATATGTGCACGTGTCTACATGAGCACCTATGCATGTATTAGCTGAATGAAGGGTGTCTACATGAACACCTGTGCATGTGTAAGCTGAGTGAAGGGTGTCTACATGAGCACCTATGCATGTATAAGCTGAGTGAAGGGTGTCTACATGAGCACCTATGCATGTGCTAGCTGAATGAATGGTGTCTACATGAGCACCTATGCATGTATTAGCTGAATGAAGGGTGCCTACATTAGCACCTACGCATGTATTAGCTGAGTGGATGGTGTCTACATGATCACCTATGCATCTATAAGCTGAGTGAAGGGTGTCTACATGAGCACCTATGCATGTACTAACTGAATGAAGGGTGTCTACATGAGCACCTATGCATGTATAAGCTGAGTGAAGAGTGTCTACAGGGGCACCTATGCATGTATTAGCTGAGTGAAGGGTGCCTGTGTGGGCACCGATGCATGCATTAGCTGAGTGAAGGTAAGACAATTGCTGTACCTCATATTGCCATGTTATTAAAGTAGCAAGCTGGATAATTAGAGATTTAAGCCATTCAACTAAGTCAGCCCC
The DNA here is from genome assembly GCF_026170545.1 of Melanerpes formicivorus. Taxonomy (NCBI): domain Eukaryota; kingdom Metazoa; phylum Chordata; class Aves; order Piciformes; family Picidae; genus Melanerpes; species Melanerpes formicivorus. The sequence continues at coordinate 22,188,587 of NW_027142360.1, forward strand.
TGTCTCTAGTGAAGAGTTGGATAGTGACTCATGTTGTCTAAGTTTCAGGGAAGTGAATGTACATAAATGCTTGGAGGGTGATTAGAAAGTTTGGATGAGCTGGTTTGTACCATAAATGAGTTTGGATGGTCCCAAATCAAGCTGACTGGGGTTGTAAGTTGCCAGAAGTATTAATTACAGGGTTTGTTGGTATAAAGCTGTAGGATAACAGGTGCCATAACTGGATAAACCCTGGGGGGTCATACAGGCCTTTCACCTGGCTGATGGTCCATTGTTCTGACAGGCCTTGATCTGAATTAATTATCTTTGATTTCAAACAGTGAGCTTTCAATTACTTCTCCTGGCAAATTGTTCCCCAGTTGTTAAAGCTCTGCTTGTCAACAATCCTCAACAGTACTTGCAATGTTTTACACTTTCCATAGGCAGAAGGACAACTGAACCATGCATAACTGAATGTATCAGCTGAACAATCTTACTGCAGCGTAACAGAAAGATGTCCTGGTTCAGCTCCTAAGCCTCCATCCTACACGAGCAAAGTGGCTGCCTCTTGCCACATGCAACACTGTTTTCCTTATGGAGGGTGTAAGACATAAAGATTCTTTAAAAGTTGTTTTAAAATCCAGTTGGGTACAATACTAATTTGACTCTTCCAGTCAGCCTGGCCACATCTGCTTTCAGACTATTTTGGTAAGTGCAGGCTAGCCACACGAAGAGGGGTTATGAGTAGCTTGTGTTACACTTCTGCTTCCAGGAGTTAGTGGGCTGGAGTCTGTAGGAGCTTGTGAGCACAATTAGCCCAGGGGCTGCCAATTGTTACATTGAGTTGTTCTATCTTTTACACAGGCAACCCCAAATTGTCTTAATCCTTCTGGCTGAAGCCCCCAGCTAAATGTTGTATGCAATTTTTTACCTACTAGTTTTAGCTTCATCTTAGAATTTCAGCTTGTCAGTTTACTTTTTACAGATGAATGTTCATGGATTGCCCAACGTACCCCAGAGTTGACAATATTAGCAGGGCTAGGTGATTTAAGGGTTCTTTATGAATTACCAGCTCCAAATGAGAAGTGTGGATCACAGACTTTCAATTCATATCCATAAGCCCTCCAATCAAGAAAAAGAATGATGCACTTGAGGCGCTCCATTCTAATTACAGGGAAAACAACTAGTGGAGTTTCTTCTTGTTCCTCTTTTGCCCCTTTTTGCACCTGTCTCCATTAACCTTTCTTGTTGGCTCCTGTGTATTTCTGTTATCTGCAGTAACTACCATGGCCAGAACAATGAAAGCTACATGGACACCCTGATCCGGCGTTTACAGATGTATTCCCGGAACCTCGAGCACCTGGTGGAGGAAAGGACAGAGCTATACAAAGCAGAGCGAGACAGAGCAGACAGGCTTAACTTCATGTTACTTCCAAGGTAAGTGCCTTGGGATTATTGTTAATCTTCTACTTCCTTTCTCTCAAATCTGATTCTGCTAGAGAGGATCGTAGATGAAATTGTCCCCAGTGTTTCCCCTCTACAGGGAAGTTTCATGCCAGGATGGTACTCGACTTCCTCTTGTGTACACGATCCCTCCCTCTAGTACAAACCTCTTTTTCACCATCTCCCTGGGAAGACATAGATCTACAGTAATCCTGCATCACAAAGCTCTGCTCTGGTGCAGCACTGTGCTAAGTAGAAGGAGGGTCTGCTGGAGAATAGAGGTGCAGTCCAACTTGAAGCTGGGGTTTAGCAATGCAACAGAGGGGCTGAGGTGAGCTGGGCCACACTGGGCCAGAATAGAGTGGATGGATACTTCAGAGTATGGTATAGGGCAAGTAGTGGACTTGATGATCTCTGGAGGTCCCTTCCAACCTCTAATGTTCTGTGATTCTGTGATTATTGATAATATAATACAGTTAATGCCAGTAATGTTGGTACTGTGTGCATCTGTAATAGTAAAAGTATCCTGGTATGTCATTACTAGCTTTAAGGGTATGTAAGTAGTCAAGGGTATTGATTTTATGACTCATAAAAAATAATCTGTTCAATCCAGTTTGGGGGGAAACTTGAAATGATCTATCTGTGCAGACTGAGTGAAAAGGAATCTGTTTCCTTCCACTGTGTGTTATTCCTGCTCTCTATTATCGTCTCACTGTAGATAGAACAGGGCATCACACAAACCCTGTAATTTTGGGGGGCTCTTTCAGTTATTCTCTTCTAATATCTCCACTAGGAACAGGTATTTCCCTGAATTTAGAAATGCAAGAAAATGAAGGTTGCTCTGAATAGATATTGACTGTCATGGTATTGAATTTTTGTTCCATAAAATTATCAGACTATGATATCCCACCTGAGATCAGGATGCAGTGATGGAATTATTAGGAAGGAATTACTTCTGTGCTGGGGGGACAGAAAAATATGTCTGTTCTTACTTATTGTGTGGGTAGAATGTAGGTCCACCTGTCAGAAACTTCAGAATGTCAGTGCTAAATTTGACCCAATATCCCTTTGTCTGACATTAGTCAAGAAGCTCAGTTCTGCATACCTGTTTCCTTACACTTATTAAGACATTTTGATTTTGTAAGGGTGTAGCACATTAATTACCATTAGTAAATGCTTTGAGATCCCTGGCTGAAAGGCATTATGGGCATCTAAAATGCAACTAGAGTTTTCAGCAAACTATGTGATGTTTCCTGCACAGAAAGTGATGATGTGGTTGGGTTGCATGAAAAAAATACATTTACTATGAAACACTATTAATCTGCTTTCCTGCCTTCTGTGTTTCCACAGACCAGTAGTAAAGTCTTTGAAGGAGACTGGCCTAGTAGAGCCAGAACTATTTGAAGAAGTCACTATCTACTTCAGTGACATTGTTGGCTTCACCACACTCTGCAAATACAGCACCCCTATGGAGGTGGTAGATATGCTGAATGATATCTACAAGAACTTTGACCACATTCTTGACCACCATGATGTTTACAAGGTGATCAGCTCTGCACTTTTGCTCAGCTAAGAACCAAGGGACACACAAATCAAATTTGATGATGTGGTGAATTTGGGAATCTGCCTTCTAGACAGAGGGAGGAAAACAGGTCAAGATTACCTCATTTCAGTATGCTTTCAGTGTGCCTGCTTGTACCAAGTTGTCTGTACCAGCTGGTCAGAGATTCATTAACTGGAATGCTGAGTACAGTTATAATCACTCATATGCCAAAAAGGTGTCAGCTGCCTTAAACTAATCAATCTTGCTGTCCAGGGAAGAGATGTTTAATCATGAACAAGAGGATCAGATAAAATCTTTCTGCTTTTAACTAAACATGTCATATTCTATGTCTGTGGGTTGTGAGTTCTAACTTTGTTTCCACAGGTAGAGACCATTGGTGATGCCTACATGGTGGTGAGCGGCTTGCCAAAGAGGAATGGCAACCGGCATGCAGTAGACATCTCCATGATGGCTCTGGACATCCTCAGCTTCATGGGGTCTTTTGAACTGAGACATCTGCCTGGTCTGCCTGTTTGGATTCGCATTGGAATTCACTCTGGTACACAGTAGTGTTAGATCACAATGACAATGCTCTTGCCTTGTTTTTAAGCGTCATTGACATCCATGGAAGATCTGGTAGTACATCACACTTCACTGCTCTCCTCATGAAGAATCAGGTTGAAAACAATGTACCTGGAGGAAGAGAAGAGAAGCAAATAAGCCACTGGTTTGCCCCCTGCGTGGTGAAATATCCCATACCCATTAATTCATTGCTTAACTCAGTAGCTAGGAATAGGAACTGCCATCTTTCCTGGTATGATTAAGCCAGTTATATCAAATAACCCTATGTAGATTGCTACTCCCCAGCCAAAGCTGAGATCAGCCATAGCCAGTCGTGCTTGTCTAGCCAAAAAATGTGGGCCTATATTTTATGCTTTGGAAGCAAAAGTTCTGTCAAGCCTGTGTGGAAATGAGTATCTTAATTTACCCATAAAAACACTTTCTATCAAAGGCAAATTGCAGATAGCTCAACTACCCTAAGTACTTTGGGACATCTTATTTCCACTTGTTTCAACAACCTGCTGAACACCAGAAGGAACATATCAGTGAAAATGACTCTAGCACTGGGAAACTGCTTGAGGCACCACTATGCATCCCTCTATAATGAAGCTTATTCTCTTTTTCTCTTGCTTCCAAAACTGACAATTCTTTTCCTGCACAGAAATTGTTTTTAACTACAGCTAACAGTGTGCAGCTACTTCTTCTTTATGCTCTTACTTGATCATGCAAGACTAACAGAGGGAAGCTTGGTTTGGAACAGGAGACCAATAGATACTTTGGGAAGTGAGAGTATTGCCATCGGTGAAGAACACAGAGCTCCAGCACCCACTGGACTCTGCAATAGCTTTGCAACAGCTCTGAAACAGTGAGACACCTTCCAAACAATCTTTTAATCTACCTTTTGTCATTCCCTGCATCCCATTTCTAGGTCCATGTGCAGCTGGTGTGGTTGGGATAAAAATGCCTCGTTACTGTTTGTTTGGAGACACGGTGAACACAGCTTCGCGGATGGAGTCCACAGGCTTGCGTAAGGATTTCATTTTAGTTGTTCAGCGTAACAGTACCACAGGCCACTGGTTAGTTTGTGATCAAAGTGTCTGCTTTCAGCTGGGAACAATTTAGTATCAACTTAGAGAAGTTTTAAAGACAGAGAAGACTTATTAGTTTTGATGAATGATTATTTTACTGTCCTGCTGGGCAACAAGGAATTGTTTCCTGTTTGTGCTTCAGTGCTGGTGACAGGGAGTATGTAGGGTAGATCGTTGGCAGAGTTCCTCTGGAAGATATGATACTTAATGTGTCTGGAATTTAATTTTACTCTATGAATTTTAGATTTTAGTTTGACCTAGAATTGGATTACAGCATCGCTGTGTATTTATATGCTGACTGCATATTTTGAGTTGAAGCTATTATGTTTTTCATTGTCATCATTAGGGAACTGTGCCAAGAGCCAGTTTGTCTTCTTCTGCTCAGTGTCTTCATGTAGCTATTCTCTATATGGATCACTCCCAATTATTCTTTTCCCTTCTGGTGTCTAAATGCATCAGAAATCACAGTCACCTGTATTTCAGATCAAGCTATTCCTCCCTTAACACAGTGCAGTCAGATTTTTCATACAGCTGATTCTCATTTAATTTGACTCTCAGAATTTGTGTTAATAACTGGAGGCCCTTCTACTGTAGCATCATTTTTCATACATACTTCACATGGTTATGTGATACATTTCCAAGCCAAGCTTTCATTTTCTCTTTATTTTTTAGCTTTAAGGATTCATGTAAATGGTTCCACTGTTAACATTCTCAAAAGAACAGACTGCCAATTCCAGTATGAAATGAGAGGAGAAACATACTTGAAGGTAACCTTTACCATGAGCATGCAAGAACACAATGAAGAGGGATATTTTATACGGAGCTGAGTATCCTGCAACTTAATTGACATCTGGGGGAACAAGTGTTAGGAGATCAGTTGGTATCACAGTCCTTATTGGTTGAACATACCTCTGTAAAGACAATGCAGGCAATGAAGATCTCTCTAAGTCAAAAATTACAGCAACATAAAGATGCTGAGAATAAATGAGACACACTTTTTGTAACAGAGAATTGTGAATTAATCTGATAGAAGGGAGGCTGAATCTATTGTTAATTTGCTCTTGCTCCAGTATCTATCTACCAATCCATCTATTCCACTCTATTACACTTGGCAGATGTCTCTGTTTGGGAGCTGAGGGCAGGCAGTACAGCTCACCTCTCCCATAATGTGTTTCAGGTCACGGAGAAAGAGAGTGGGTGTGCAGCTGTATCTCCCCCATTATTCTTTCTTCTCACATCTGATTTTTAATCCTTTCCTGTGAGCATCAGTTACTGAAAACATGCAAACACAGCAATATGCTATGTAGTATTATTAAGTAAATTATTAAGTAAATTAACTACAGAAAATAACATTCTAATTTCTTTTTCTTCTCTGTCATACATATTTAGGGCAGAGGAACAGAGGTTACCTACTGGTTGATGGGTACTGAGGACAAGAAATACAATCTTCCAACACCTCCTTCTGTGTAAGATGGTTTTATATGTGAAATAAGAATAGAAATGCACAGTCTTTGCACTTCAGCTTTCACTGTTCCTCCCTGGCACTTGTGGGTTTTTTAATACCACTTAACTTGCCTTCAGTAGTTAGAGGCTTAACAGTGTATGTGCATATAAATGTATAACTATTCATGACACAGGACTATACTTGTGCTGAAGGTTATTTGTGCATGTAAGTGCTTATGCTGATGTGGTTAAGCATAAGAGGTGGACAGAAAAATGAAAAACATTAATATTCTCAAAACTTTAATCCTAATGACACCTGTGTGTGACAGTACAGTGAGAGGGTAACCACAACTGAATGTGTGTCATGCCTGTGAGCTCTTGTGGGTGAATACGTAGGAGATGGCACATGGGACGTGGTTTAATCATGGTGATGTTAGGCTGAAGGTTGGACTTGATGATCTTAGAGGTCTTTTCCAACCAGAACAATTCTATGATTTTATGAATGAAACCTGAAGGATTTTGAGAAGTGTTCTGCCAGAAAAGGCAAAGTTATTGTAGTATTGCACAGGTGTGAAGTCTTTAAAACCCGAACAAAAGCTTACTAACCCAGGCAGCCAGTACCAGAACAAGAGGACACAGTCTCAGGCTGCGCCAGGGGAGGTTTAGGTTGGATGTTAGGAAGAAGTTCTATACAGAGAGAGTGATTGCCCATTGGAATGGGCTGCCCAGGGAGGTGGTGGAGTCACCATCATTGGAGGTGTTCAGGAGACTTGATGGGGTGCTTGGTGCCATGGTTTAGTTGTTTAGGTGGGTTGGATTGGTTCATGGGTTGGACACGATGATCTTGAAGGTCTCTTCCAACCTGGTTTATTATTCTATTCTATTCTATTCTATTCTATTCTATTCTATTCTATTCTATTCTATTCTATTCTATTCTATTCTATTCTATTCTATTCTATTCTATTCTATTCTATTCTAATTCTATTCTAGCTAAGTTACTGGGGCAGGGCGGGGGGGTGTGTGTGCTGAAGAAGTTGATGTCCTGCAACTGAGCTATCATTTTGCATTAGTATTGTGTAGTAACAGCACAAGTGTTGTTCCTGAGGAACTACACAAAATTGAAGCTAGGGTAACTGGGTGTGTTTAGTTCATGTGCCTTTTGCATCATTTCCTGCAGATTCACTAAATGTGGAAGTTCCTCACTTTCTCCTCTAAACTTCTGTGTACTGTTGCTCTTTACTAAGTTGGAATTTGCTGTCATCTGCATTGAATTGACAGTGTTTCAGTACAACTTGAAGCTATTATACTGCAAATTTTAGTTTGCCAGTGAAAACAAATATACAACTTACTTCTGTTGCCAATTAATATGATCAGTTGAGACTATCAGAATTATCAAATTGGAAATTCTTCTGCAATTCAATTCTTACTGAAGGCCACAAGAAGCATTACAGTCTCAATGGTGTTGAGAGCTAGAATCTGTTGTGACTGGGCATGAATCTAATTCATCTTCATTTTCATGCAAATGATGGTTTTGTTTTGTTTTAAGATTGATAATGTCACAGCTAGAGACCTCCTGTGTAGAGACTCTGATCCATAGTATTGGGAAAAACCACCTGGAAAGCCTGAATTCTATTCCCAAATATAGAACCTCAGTTTGGTTCTGCCCACACTTTTTATCAGCAGTATAAAATCAATGTGGGATAGAAATGTTTAAAAATGACTGGGGATCACTAAAAATGTGTCAATCACCACTATTCCCCCCCCCCCCCCCCCCCCCCCCATCCTATTGCTTTCAGGGAGAACCAGCAGCGGTTACAAGATGACTTAGCAGAGATGATAACCAATATTCTTCAGAAAAGGGAAAACGAAGGCTCCAGGACACGGAAGCTTTCACGGGTAGCCAGCTACCGATCAGGGACCCTGGAATACCTGCAACTGGTCAGCACAGAGAATTGTGCCACGTATCTTTGAAACTGGATGTCTAGTTTGACTCTTTGGAGTGCTCAGTGTGAAGGCAGGAGGCTCCCACCCTCAGCTAGAGGAGACAGAAAACACTTTTCCAAGCATCCTTTCTACCATCAGACTCGCTCTCAGTAAATCAAACCTCTCTTCACTGCAACGTTGAAATTGTCAGGTGACTTCAGTAGGACAAACACAGCCTGATTTGAGGTAAATGAAAATATCTGCACTTGAGGCCAGAAAAGAAGGTGGGGTTTTTTTTGGTTTGGTTTTGGTTACTTGTTAAAAAAATGTGATAGGTAGCCTGTTCAATAATCCACTTCTGAAAATATTCACAGCAAAGCCTTAATTTGTCCTGATTTTTAAATGTTGTATTTAAGTTGTAATTTTTTTTTTTGTTTGCAGAAAGATTTGTTGTAGCATATTTGAAGATAACATTAAATATATCATATTTAAATCTGGATCTGTTGCCATTTTGCCGCTTCTTTGTTCTCCCCTGTGTCTCTCCCATGTTTTGTTTAATCGAGTTGACTTTGTTCAAGAGACAGCACTCCTGTTATTTACCTTGGAGATTAGTCCAGAATTTGCATGATTTCTGCAGCTTATCTGAATCTCTTTGGCCTACAAAATAAAACTGGAAGCCTTACAGACACTTTCATATCTTTTCTGCACTTTTGCTTCTCCCCCTAGAGCAGAAATGTAACAGAAATGAAGGAAATCACCCTGCCTGAATGTCTCAAACCACAAGAACTTTCAATTCATCTTTGGGATGAAGTTTCAGAACAAGGCAGAGGTCACATTTTACTCTGACTCACTCACTCACTATGGGATTTATATTAATAAACAGCTTTAAGAAGCCACCAAAGTACAAGGGATGCATGTAAAAGAAAATCAGGGTTTATGTGAAGAAATAACAACTACCAAGTGGAACTTCTGCTAAGGCCTTTTGTGCATTGGTGGCTTTCAAACCAGAGCTGCTTCTCTCACCACTCTCAGATATCCCTCAGTATTCAAACCATAAAACTCAGTGCAGAACCATTCTTTTCCGGTTTTGAGCAGCACTTTTTCCCCCAAGTAAACAAATGAAAATCAAAATTAAAGAGAGCAAGCCAGTTGCCTGTGTTTTTTCTTTGTCAACCTAAGCTGGCTTTGTAAGAACACACACACACAGAAGTAACAACCTAGGTGTTAACAGATCTGAAGTGAAAAGATTCCTGGAAAAACTAAATCAGGAGGTGCTGCAGGGCTTATGCTCTTGCCTAATTACTGCAAATTCCTACCCCTATGAACATGGGGTAGACAGAAACAGTAGACAGCATGTAACCAACAGTCATGTCTTTCAGATTATAAGTAACCAGTCTTAAACCTGGACTGGCACCAGTAAGATACCCTTATTTCTTTGGACTGTGTCCTAATGGAAGCATTCTTTGGGATAAGGACAGAAAACAATGTCAGGCATTCTAAAACTGGTAGGTATGTTAAAAATGACTACCATTGGAGTAAAAGAAGTATAAAGTCTGCTCTTTCCTGTCTTGTGGTGCCAATCAATGAGCTTCATCTCTATGTCAGCATTCTGGAGTGTGACTGCTATGCTTCTGCACTGGACTGCACTTGACCACTCTGTTTGCTCTGTGATATGCTCAACAAGTACAGTTGCAATGCAGTGACAAGCCCTGGAACCCCTCAAGCCTGCAGAAGCTCACTACTACTAAAATGAGCATAGATGCTCTGGTTGTTTTGAAATGACCTTAAGTCTATGTTTAAAGAGGAGTTTTACAAGTTTGATCCTTGAGACATCTGAGATATAATTTATTTTAGAGCAAATGTCTGCTGACACTGATTGAGACAATTAATTTAAACAGTGCTTAGTTTTCAGGAGCCTTTCTCTTTCCTGCATTTTTCAGATCATAAATTTCATATAATTATTTGAAGATAAACTGTCACCTTAGCAATGAGTTGGTGGACCAATCTTCTAGTAGGTTTGCTTTCTACACAGCTCTGTCCCTGCACATATCTGACACCCATACACCACAATAAAACCAATTTTGATTGCCCTTTGAAATGTTTGCTCCTGGTTTCTGGTTTAAATCTTGGATTCAGTGTCTTACCACTGCATCTTGTTATCAAATGCTAGATCAAGGAACTCTCTGCCATCAAAAACATGACTGGAGGTCCAGTCATAGAATCATAGACATGTCTGTATGTTTTTTGAACACCTACAGGGATGGCAACTTCAACACCTCCCTGAGAAGCCTATTCTAATGCCTGACCATTCTTTCAGTAGAGAAATTTTTCCTAATATCCAACCCAAACCTTCCCCGACAGTACTTGAGACCATTTCCTCTCGTCCTACCACTTCTTATTCAAGAGAAGAGGCTTACTGCAGCCTTCTTTGAGGTAGCTATAGAGAGCAGTTAAGTTTTCATCTCAGCCTCCTCTTCTCCAGACTAAACAATCCCAGCTGTTCCTCATATGACTTGCTCTCTGGACCCTTCATCAGCTTCACTGCCCTCCTCTGGACATGTTCTAGTAATCCAATGTAGTGAGGGGCCCCAAAGTGAACACAGTAGGTGAGGTGTGGCATTGCCAGTGCCAAGTACAGGGGCACAATCCCTTCCCTACTCCTGCTGGTCACACTATTCCTGATACAGGCTGGGATGTCATTTGCCTTCTTGGCCACCTGAGCACACTGCTGGCTCATGTTCATATAGCTGTTCATCAGCACCCCCAGGTCTTTTTCTGATGGGCAGCTTTCCAGCTGCTTTGCCCCAAGCCTGCAGTGCTGCATGGGCTTGTTGTAACCAAAGTGCAAGTATTAAACCTCACACAACTGACCTCAGCCCATTGATCCAGCTTGTCAGGATCCTTCTGCAGAGCCTTCCTACCCTCAAGCAGATCAACACTCTCACCCACTTTGGGATCATCTGCACACTGAAGGTACACTCAATGCTCTCATCCAGACCACTGATGATATTAAATAAGACTGGCACCAACACCGAGCTCTGGGAAACATCACTTGTGACCAGAGTCACAAGAATTATTTTTGACTGAGGAGGCAGAGAAAAAGCAATGTCACTGTGTTTTATCCTTATCTCTTCCTGAAAAGTAGCCCAGAACAAAACAGCAGTGGCTATGGACGGATCCCTGCAGCCAGCAGTAGCATTACCATGCTTTTACCCTGGGCTTGAGGCCAAGTCTTGCTATTTGGCCTGACCTGCTTGGCATGTGACCTTGTCATATGAAGCTATTACATGATCCCGTATCAAATTCTAACTATCTTGAACAATTATCTAAACACAAAGTCCTAATAATTGGTGGTTTAGGACAGTGGCAGAATACCCAGCACTGGGGGAGAAGAAAAGGCAGCATCTCGAAATGATCTGTCCCTAAGAAAAGGATCATCCCTCATCTGTTCTGCCGGGACATACACAGCAGCTGTTCTCAACGGGGCTGGAAGCTGCTCCTCCTCTTGCATAAAAAGCATAGACTGGTAGGACACCACCTAACTCCTGGGCCTTTCCTGATAAACCTTCACCCTTTTCCAGCCAGCCCAGTGGCTCAGAAGGCGCCAGCCTGGGGCTCCCTCCTCACTGCCTCACGCCCTACAGGGCTGCCCGGTGTGGTGGTGAAGCCTGACCTTGGTCTGTCGTGAACCCCACAACCTGGCCTTGCCTTTGGGGCTCCAAACAAGTGCCAGGGTCAGAAGAATTCTAAATGCCCTGAGCTTACCACCCAGCTTGCCTCAACACCTTCCTCAGAGCCTCCTGCTGTCACCACCAGCACGCTGGACTGTGGCCGGGCACGGCGGGCAGCATCGGCCGAGCCATGAGGCAGCCGTTGGGCAGCCGGCGCTGCTGGCCCAGCGCTGCCTCGGGGCCTCTGCCGCCACACTTTGGGCGGGAAGCGCCCGTAAAAAGTTGCCGCCGGCGCTTGCTTCCCCCTGGGGCGCATTCCGGTCCCGGACGGGCAGAAGGAGCCCTTCCCGCGGCGCTGCCCTCGTCCCCGGCACGGCCACCCCCAGCACGGGGAGCCACGGCCGGGGCGGGCACCGGAGGAGGCGGGAGCAGCGACGAGACCTGCCCTGAGCTAGGGAACTTCTTAAAGTCCCGCCGCCTCCCGGTGCCCAGAGGAGGCGCGGGGGAGCAGCAGCATGGCCCGGCTCGGTGGTGTGTGCTGCTGCTGGGGTCTCGTCCTCCTGTGGGCGGCGGTGGGGGGCCGAGCAGGTGAGGCGAGCGAGGGGGCGGGAGGCAAGCCCTAAGAGGGCAGCGGGTGGAGGTGGGGGAGGAGGAGAGAGCGAGGCTGCCTTCAGCATCCGAGGGAGAAACCTGGCAACCAGGAGTGGCTGTCCCGCCGGCGGAGCCCGGGTCGGAGCTCAGCCGTGCCTCCTGAGGAGGCAGCAAGGCTCGCCAGGGCTTCGCCTTGGGCAGTTGCTCCTCGCTGTTTCTCCTTCCCGGCTGGATGCGAGAGGCAGAGCCTCCCCCGTGCCGCTTTGGGAAACGGGTGTGAGGCGGCCAGGGGCCTCGTCCCTCAGCAGTGCCAGGGTCGTCGTCGCGGTGGTTAAGCCACTCCACCCCGCGGACGGACCCTGCCGGCCGGGGAGGAGCCGGCTGCCTCATGGGCTTGCTTCGGGGGCGCCTCCTGTTCCGCCGGCTGGGGCAGGCTCGGCCGTGGTGCCTCGTGGGTGTCAAGTGCTGGCACTTCATGCCAGCATATTTTCAGTCTGTCTTTCTCCTTCCCCGAATGGTCGAAGGGAAGCAAACGAAAAATGAAACGTTGGGAAGTTGCCTTGAGCCCCTGGTGGTGCTGGGTTGTAGTGTCATCTGCGTGCACGGGTACCATTTAGGATGGACACTTAGCTCTGGTGCTGTGGCCTACAGCGTGCTGTGACTTGCATCTTTAACAGGGGTTTAGTGCTAGGTTGTGGGTATAGGTCAGCGTTCAGAACTTGTACCTATGCATGAGCCTTGCTTTCTGAGTAGATTAACTTTTATGTTGCCATTTGAGTAAGTACTTTAAATACCTGGTTGGCTTCTAAAACTCACCACTTCATGCTAATTTTGTGCTCACGGTTGTTTTTTATCATGTCTTTGCCTAATAGAATTCTTTTTTTCTTCAGTCAAAGCTGTAAAGCTTCAATTAGTGTAATTCTGTAATTGAAACTTTTGTCATGCTTTGGAGCTTCCATTTGGTGGCTGCTATGGCTTTTCTTCTTGCAGCTTCAGAGTTAGATGCAAACAGAATTTGGCAAGCGCAGTAATGTATCTTTTAGTGAATTTAAGTTCCCCATGGAATCTTAGCATCTTGCTTAAAAGTTGAGTTCCTTCTTGAGAACTGTGGATGCGCACTGTGGTGTCCAACAATGTGCTAGTGAGTGTTTGAACGTGGCAGTATTATTTTTATGTTCATATCAAAAGTATGAAATGGATTTACCAGCATTTGGAAGGGTGGGGAAAGAAGTCAGTAAAAGAGGGAATTTAAGTGATGCTGAGGAAGTGTGAATTATGTGAAAGTGAAACTGCCTCTGTAAAGATCAGTAAAAGTTAGTGAAAGATGGCAGCAGTGGCCATTGGAGAATTCTGGATACCATTTGTATGGATGGCGTGACAGGGTTGTTGAGAAGCAAATCTCAGCAGGAGATTTCAGTAAATTTTGAAGATCCTTAGGGCTGGATTCTGTGCTCACCTGCTAGGAAATTGCCAGTTAATTTATTACTTTCCATAAAACAAGGAGAAACTCAGGTGACAGTTACTTTGATGTGTCCAAAATGTTAACAAGCATATGATTCTGCAGACCGCCCTACCTCATCTTGGAGACTTACTTTTCAAACTTACCTGCGTTGGCAAAAGCTTAAGGAAGGTCCATCAGCAGGACTGAAGGAAGGGTCAGTTGTGAACAGTGCAGGAGTGAAAAAAGAAGTGTAGGGTATAAACCAGTTTTGGCTGATACTTTGCTACCCTAGGTGATCCTGCTTTTGGCAGGGGGTTGGACTCGATGATCTCTGGAGGTCCCTTCCAACCTCTAACATTCTGATTCTGGCTGATTCCATGCATCATAATTGAAGTACTGGCAGAAAACAGTAAGTAACAAATAGAAATGCCTTTAGGCTATTTAATGGAGTAAACTTAGCCCTTTGGTACTGTGAATGATCTAGATGTTAATGTTTCATTGCTCTTTAGCATTTTGAATGCCTTGGAGAGTCTTCATCGTACCGTTTAGAAGCTTTTACTGGAGAATGTCCTCTGTTAAAAATATCTTAGATTTAGGGACTTGGATTAGTATAGCTGCTTGTGACATTATTTTTGTTTCCTTGGGATGACCTGTACTGAGGACCTGTACCTGTTCATTGAGTTGTCTGTATCAGCTAAGCTTTGCCAGTAAGTAACCTAATGAACATGAAAACCAAGCGAGGCTCAGATTCTTAATTTATAGCTCCTGTTTGAATATTGCTTCTTTCATGCAAGCACAAATCAGGGAATTAGGCTTCAAATAATGACAGGCCTGTTAGAGGCAAATTGAAAAATTACTTAGACTTGAATTGTATGAAGAAGTAAGGTGAATTAAGGCCAGCAGAATAGAAAAGGCAAATAGCTTACATTCAAGCAGAATAAGAAAGCATTTTCTCCTTTAATTGAAAATTACTGGGTTTTGTATTAAGTTCTTGTGTGGTTTATGATAATCTCTAAAGAAGTTCTGAGGTTCTTAACATCTGTTTTGTAATGGATTCCAATCATAACTGTCCTTTGAAATGTCAGTTGTACTTTTTCAGACAGTTAGAAGGATGGATCTAAACATTTTTAATGGGAAAAAATAGGGCAAACTCTTATCAAATTACAAAATGGAGCAGAAATACCAAATGCCTATTATGGTTGGCCTGAAATATTTAAATGTCTCACTGTGCTAATACAATTTTTGCTACTGAATGTTAACTGTATGAGAAGGGTATACTGGACAAGGGAGATGGACAGTTTTAGGCTGGGTGTTTTGTATTTGAGTTGTGCAAAACTAGTTTTGAATGGAACAGGGAGAGCTTCCTTATTTAGTGGAAAATGTGTAGGTGGAGTCTACAAAGTTAATTTGAAAACCTCTACAAAACAAAGGGGCATCAGCTTTGAAAAGCCATAAATAAACATGCAGATTAAAAATCAGTATTTAAGAAAGCCAGTGGCTTTCCTATTAGGAGGTGCTTGGAGTTGTTGATGTGGCTTGATGCATGCAACATAACCAGTGCTTTGTTGATTGTGAGTTAGTTTCTCAGACTAAGGAAACCCAGGAAAATGAAGTCTCCCTCTGAAACCTTGTAGCTCTTGAATCCTCAAGGAAAAGGGGCTTCTGTTAATTTCTCCAATTGGAAAGTCAGTCAGGCTGGATGTGAGGAGGAGGTTCTTCACCATGAGAGTGGTGAAACCCTGGAATGGGTTGTCCAGGGAGGTGGTCGAGGCCCCGTCCCTGGAGGTGTTTAAGAGCAGGCTGGATGAGGCTCTGTCCAGCCTGATCTAGTGTGGGGTGTCCCTGCCCATGGCAGGGGGGTTGGAACTAGATGATCCTTGTGGTCCTTTCCAACCCTGACTGATCCTATGATACTATCTAGATATATATGTTTTAAAAATGACTCCTGGTTGGGAAAGCATAAGTAAAAGCAGCTGTGGCATATTGTCAAACAAATTTTACTGGTATTCTCAAGGCATTCCAGGTTGTTATTTTTGTAAGTGGCATTTATTATTAAATACTAATGATGGTTAGCAAATACCATGTGTGTTAGATGGTTGCTGTACTTCTCTTCATAGTTCTTCCTCAGACTTCTCTGCCTGTTCTGTCTTTCCTTGCTGCTACTATTTCACGTCCTCTCCAGCATCTGACTTCTATTTTATCTTGTTCAATCCTCTTACTTAGCATTTCTTGTAGTTGTTTTTTTTACATTGTCATGAACATGTATTTCCACTCTCCTGCTGCCACCAAAGGCAGACTCCATTTTTGGCATAACCTTGGCAGTGCCTGTATTGAGTCAAAACCACAGAGGACAGATTTGGCATTTTGGCCTGAAAACCATTTCCTAGCCATGGCTGAAATACTTTCATTTCCCCAGTATTTAGGATAAAATCTTGGCAAAACGCAGGTGCTTCTCACTTACTGAAGAAATTCCATCACTCCCAACAGCTATAGTCCCTATTTCTGGATATTTTATTGGCAGAAGCATTGATGTACCTTTAAAAACAGGCAATTTGAGGAAGAGTTCTTCTCAGTCCCTGCTGACTACAGAAAGGAGAAGGAACACTTAACTCCAGGCTTGCTTTGTCATTGCGCTTCTCCAGCTCTGTCTTCCACCACACAGCATTGTGTATAGCATAGAGTGGTTGTGGTGGAACTGATGCAGGGCAGACCTCCTGCCTGGTTGGTTGCATGGAGGGAAACGTGATTCCACTGACCTTCCCTGTCCCCAGGGGTTTTAAGTTGTTTGTTGCAGTACATAGTGTGTGCTTTGGCTTGTTATTTAGGCTATTGGAATAGCCACAGATTCTCATGGTCTCTTCTGTTATTCAGAGTCTAATAGGCTGAAGTACTTGTCAGCATTCTCAGCTAAACACTGAGTGTCCAACTTGGATGATGAAAGATCATTAGTAGATTAATTGAGGTGTTGCATTTGATTCATATCTGAGAAGTTACTGATACAACTAGTGGGATAAGAGGTGCTAGGTCCTCTGCCTCACCCTCCAAAAATAAATACAGGAATGTCAGCATTGTTCCTGTTGCTGCAGGACACACAAGAGATTGTTTGGAAAAGTGCAATTGCTTCTTAGATATCTATAATCCATGTTGTACTTTGGTTCTGGGTGGTTTTCTTGGCAAAGGTGGTGCTGCTGGTTGAGGTGAACACAAAATTCAGACAGACTAGGTGATACCAAATGCTTCCATGACATGGTGGTGTGTGTTTTAAGTGTACACATTCACAAGCTTGTAGTCTTAACTCCATCTGTAGCAAGATAAAGGCTTACATTCTGAATTACAACAATTACTGCATAATGACACGTGTGTTCCTTCAAATAGCAATTTCATACATGGGTATTTTGACACTTCAGACCAGGGCAACTAGATTTGCAGGAACCAACATGAAAAGGAATAAGGTGAAATGGGGTGATGAGTGAGTGAGTGAGTTGGGGGGGGATTTAAAAATATCATTAATGGGAAATGGTTTTCAGCATCATTGTTAAGCTAACATCTGTGACTCCTATCTTAATGCTGTTCCTCTACAGGCCTCTCTCGGTATGTTGGAAATGATCCTGTAATACTTCCTCATCTCTCTCATCCTCCTCTAGTCCTGGTGATCTTCAGTTTAAATTTGTCATGTAGTGAGGTTGGGGCAGGGCCAACTGCAAGGGTAATTTTAAAGTTTGTTCTGCCTTTTGAAAACAGCTCTGTGTGTTCATGCTCTGGCAGAGCATGAAACAAAGAAACAGCCTCCTGTGTTAGACTACCTGTGTCAGATCAGTCTGTCTGGCACCAGCATCAGCCTTCTTTAAATAAAAAAATGCAAGCAATGGCTATTTTGCTTTAGGCAGAAGAGAGTTTCTTTGACATAGGTATTTAGTCTGTGGGCACTAATAACAATACCCAGCTGCCCTGGTTCCTCTTGACTACTCACCACCTCTCCACAGCCTGCTGAAGAGCTGGGAAGAAGATCACCTTTTACCCTACATTGTTCTTGTGCTTTTTACCCATTCCTCAGCTGTCTTTGTGTACTGGGCATGTGGCCCATCTCTCTGTCCTGCAGTGGGCTGCTTGGTTGGAGTCAGCCTTCCCCTTTATTGCTGAACAGGTTAGTTGTGTTCTGTACCAACCCCTTGCATCACTTCTTCACAGGACCTCCCTATCCCTGACCTCTCTGCTTCTGTGAACTTCAGCTGTGTAAGGTGGCTTTTATCTCTCTTCAGCATTGACCCTTACCAGCCTGCTCTTCTATACATTTTCAGTCTGAGTGATTCCCCATGTTTACCCCTGAGATAAAGCAGCAATTGACCCATGTATTACTAGAAGATAGTTAAGGACAAAAAAGAAAAGTATGGTTATAGCTGCTTGAAGAGTTACCCAAAGCCTGTCATGTCTCAGTCCTTTAAATAGCCTCAGTACCTGGCAGAAGAAAAACATGTTTTTAAATGCTGAGTTCCAAGTCCATGAAATGACTTCATCTGTAAACAGAGATTCATGTAAAAACTTCTATTCATGGGATGGGGGAAACAACCCTTCAGTTCCTTCCCTATTAAAGTTCTGATTTTGCTAACACTTCCTTTTCATGAGAAGTCTCTCTAGTACCTCATGAAGACTGATACAGTGGTTAGTGGTACAAAGTCTAGCTGGAGGCCAGTAACTAATGGTGTGTGCCAGGGATTGATAGCTGTTCAGCATTTTCCTTAATGATCTGGGTGATGGTGCAGAGTGCACCCTCAGCAAGTTTATTATTGGATACAAACCAGAGAGGAGTACATCAGAGGGTTTTGCTGCCATTCAGAGGGACCTGAACAGGCTAGGGAAATGAGCTAATGGGAGCCTCATGCAGTTTGACAAAGGGAAATGGCAAGTGCTACACCTGGGGAGGAATAACCCCATGTGCTAATATATGCTGAAGGCTGAATGTTTTGAAAGCAGCTTTGCAGAAAAGGGCTTGAGGGTCCTGGTGGATGCCAAGCTGAACATGACCTACCAGTGCGCCCTTATGGCTAAAAAGAGTAACTGTCTTCTGAGTTGCTTCAGGTGCAGTGTTGCCAGCAGGTTCCTCAGCATTGGTAAAGACGTGGCTGGAGAGCTGGGTCCAGTTCTGGGCTTCCCAAATCTAGAGAAAGCATGGCAAAGGACTATGAAGGTGACTGGAGCATCTCCTGTGTGAGGAATGGCTGAGACAGCTGGGACTGCTCCAGCTGGAGAAGAGAAAGGTGCAAGGGAGATCTCATCAGTGTGTAAAAATACTTGAAGGTAGGGTGTAAGGAAGATGGAGCCAGATTCTTGTCAGTGGTGCCCAGTGCCAGTGGGCACAAACTGAAACACAGGACACTGTCCTTGAACATCAGGAAACACCTCTTTATTATGAGGGTGAGCAAGCACTGGTCCAGGCTGTCCAGAGAGGTGGTAAAAGTCTCCATCCATGGAAATACTTAAAAGCTGTTTGGACAGAATCCTGAGTGATTCACTGTAGGTGATCCTGACTGAGCAGAAGGCTTGGACAGAGCTCCCCTCCAACTTCAGCCTTTCTCAATTAGAAACTGTTTTAGCTGTTCTTTCTGGGACACTAGCAGAGAAAAACTTTGCAGCTGTTCAGTGACACAACTTATTCAACAGTCTGGTAGCATGGATGAAAACTGGCTCAAAGCAGTGGAGTAACTGCTGTGTCAAGGTGATTAGCTGGAGAGGGAGTTGGGTTCCTAGAATATGTGTTTGCTGTTTTATTCAAATAGGTCATGGCTCTTCATAAAAATAGCTTTTTTTATGCTGTGTTTTACAGCACTGGGTAAAGTGGATGCAGCTAATTTGAAATCAGACTAGCTGCTTAATCACAAACATTTTGCTTACAGCTTTTTGAAGAGCATTAGGTATTGTGCTGGCCTTGTATTGCTTTATTTTTATAGTTCCATTATCATAGCATGCATGCAAAGTATTTTGTGTGAGAGCATCCAGAATGACATCTAGCTCTCTGTTTTGCAGCTGTTACTGGGCATGGTGCATAAAATGAATTGTTGTGAGCAGTAGTAACCAAATTGCGACTTCTTGCTGTAAACTGGCAGGACCAGAAGAGTTCTGGGGGAGAGCCAGGGGACTGGCAGGACTGATTGCCTCTCACTGGTGAAGAGTCAGGGGAATAGAGCTACTGCTGGTTTCTTAGCATTTGTACATCTTTGTGAACTTGTCCCTTAAAACTTCTCAAATAATTCCAGGAACCCTGACTGTGATTTTTGAGCTCTTGTCACTTGCAATATGGTAGCAGTGATTTGATCAGTCGTGAATAGAGGTCTGGTATAATCAGATCCCATCTTAAGGAAGGATGAATTAGAGTTGTAGGGTTTGGTTGTCTTTGGAAAGTAGTTTACCTTGCTCTTTGTTCTTCATCTCAGCGGGATTCAGACCCAACTAATGAAGAATGTTCCTTAAACAGCAGTTCAAGCAGAACTCTGAGCAGTCGAGTGCCCTTCCTTCTCATTGCTCTTACTGTTGGGATCAGCTCTTTTCTGGCTAGGTGATAGGGATTGTGTGTCTTATAAAGGATTGCATACCTGTGGTGCTTTTGTCTTCAAGCTTGTGAGCCACTGGATTTTGATGTTCTTGTTTGGTAGTGCCACCTCCAGGAGTAGTTGCCCAGAAGGACAGTTTAAGACACTTTTACAGCCTTTTGAATCTTCAGGTGGAAAACAGTTGAGAGTAATCCATAAGGCCTCTGCAGTTGTTAAGGCATGCTGTCATCTAAAGTTGCATTCAATGAGTTTTACATAAATTTTCTTCTGAGCCAGGGAAGGAAATATTTCTAAATGAAGATTCAGCTGTGATGGAGCCCTGTACCATAGGAGTGGTAAATAATTCCCAGAAGAGCAACATGAGAATATTTTAGCTGTGAGCTTTTGTCTTGATGAAAGTCCGGGTCATTCCATGTCACTTTTCAGTATTTTAACATCAGTTCTGCTGCAGAAAACAACACTACACCTGATGGAAAGCTATCAAATGGAGTTTGTTTTGTTAGTTGCCAAAATATTGTCTTGGCATTTTGGTATTAAATAGGAAATACCTACTCATCTTTCTTTGCTTCCCTTGTCCCCTTTCTTCCCCCCCACAGAAATGCGCTATGCAACCGTCTACTGGAATAAAGCTGAAAAAACACTTCAGGTCAAGAATATCCTGGACAGGAGTGGAGATGCCTATGGTTTCTACAATGACACTGTACAGACGACAGGTTGGGGAGTTCTGGAGATCAGAGCAGGCTATGGGCATCAGACCTTAAGCAATGAAGACATCATGTATGCAGCTGGCTTCTTGGAAGGCTATCTCACCGCTCCGTAAGTACCTCGGGAAACAACTCAAGTTATGACACTTCACTGGACTTCTGTGTGCCTGCAAGTCTTTTGTTTGTTTTTTTGTGCTTTCCCTTAGCTGCCATCCATTTAAACTAACCATACATTTTGCAGTTGTGTGCCATTCTTTTAATTAGTAGCAGATAGGAAGTGTGGCATCTTCCACGGGGTTAAGATGTGCTCCCTCCTCATCCTGCAGGCTCTCTTAACACATTGGTGAGATAGATGAGTACTCTACCTTTATTACTGATAAGGTAATGTAATCACAGAATACTGTAAGTGTAAGGAAGTGCATAACCCCTGTGTTGTAAGTAATTACCAAAAGGCTGCAGAAAGAATAGTTCTCCCCAGCCTGTAGTTAGGTGGCTGATCTACAGCAGTTAATACAATCACAAGCAAATTGGCAGGGTTGCTGGCAAGCGCTTCCTTAAGGATCTTTTTAACCAAACACTGTCAAGAAGCTGCTGGGGAGCAGATGCTGAAACTTCACAGCATGTGGGAGTTTAGTTTTTCTTGGACAAATGGAAATCACTGTGCTGCTATACTGATAGGCCTGCGGGCAGACTGGTGTGTGTCTAGTAGGGTCAGTGCGTTCCTGAAAGCCCTTTGAAGAGAAGATAAGAGACTGAATCTCTCCCACAGTGCAGACACTGACAGAATTTTGTACTTGTTATGAATCCAGAGCTGTGTTTTTATTAAAAAAAACCCACCCCAAACCAACAACAACCCCCTAAACCCCAAACAATCCACAAAAAAACCCCAAACAGCCCTAAATCTTGTTCTTTAGTGAAGATACTTAGCAGGTTACTCTGCTCAAGTCTTTTGCCTTCTTTAGGCTGGGTGCTTACTGTACTTTTGTAACTGTAGGGCTCCCTGCTGCAGCACTGAGTGGCCCTTCATGGAGAAATGCATATAGCTGAAGGAGTAATGAACAGAGGTCATGTGGAACTTGAGGGTTCATACCAGTGTGGAAAAGTAGGGTTTGAGGCTTTGGCTTTTAAGTGAAGTGGGGAACTCAACTCTTTGAAAGGAGATTTAAGTGTGAGAATGGGTTAAGGGGGAAAACTAGAAGTAGCCAACGCCTTTGTTTTCTGAGGAAACATTTTGAGGAAGTACACAGAGAAATCCTCAGACAGTGCACAATCTAAAAATTCTTTTACCACCACTGACATGCCTATCAAATACCCTCTGCACCAGCTGAACTTGTGTTTTGGCCCTGTCTTTGCCCCATTGTACATCTGTAGCTGTAATGGAAGCATATTTCTCCCTGAGGGTTGTGAAAAGAAGCTTTTTTTTCTCCAGGTCTTGTAAAGCTGTTTTGGATAAAGAAGGCTTCTCTCTGAAGCTGAGAATACATATTGAAAATGCTCCAGCCAAGGAGCAGAGATGAAGCAGTGATGTACTCCCTGATGCTTGAGAAGATGAAGAATCTATTACTTCAGGTCTTAGCTTTGTGACCTTGTTGGGTTTTTATTCAGCAAATTGCAGCTAATGAATCCTCTTACACTGTGTTTGCAATTTCCTGAGCCACGGGAGCAGTGAAAAATCACTAAGTTTGCAGATGTTAAGATTGCTCTCAGACCTCCATTTCTCCTTGTTTATCTTGCCTACGGATTCACAGAATCCTAATTAACATGCAGGCAGATACTTGTTCTTTGGGACAGTTACACAAGTTTATTGTTGCAGTAAAAACAGAAAACAGAATCACAGAGTGCTAGGGATTGGAAAAGACTTCTGGAGATCATCTAGTCCAACCCCTTGTTAAAGCAGGTTCACCTAGGGCAGGTGATACAGGATCATGTCTAGGTGAGTTTTTAATATCTCCAGAGAAGGAGAGTACACAAGCTCACTGGGCAGTTTGTTCCAGTGCTTTGCTACTCTCAATAAAGTTTTTGCTCATGTTCAGATAAAACTTCATGGGTTCCAGTTTGTGCTTATTGTTCCTTGTTGTACTGGGCACTACTAAAAAGAGGCTGGCCCCATCTTCTTGACACCCACCCTTTAGCTGTTACTAAGCATTGAGAAGATCCCCTCTCAGTCTTGTCCTCTCCAGGCTGAAAAGTTGGAGGTTTCTCAGCCTTTCATCATAATAGATGTGCTCCAGTCCCTAAAAGTGCATACTTTGGCCTTAGTAGGAGCTTAAGCAGAATGCAAGATGACCAGATTTAAAACAAGCAAACAAATAAACAAAACCCAACAAACCCCAAACAAGCCAAAAGAGTCCCAACCAACCAGCCCAAAACCCCCATGCTGGGACTGTCTCATCTCAGTTTGCTGGGGAAGAATTAGACTGAGCTCTTACCTATACAGGTGTGTGGTAGAAAAAGCAGTAACTAAGTTAGTCAGCCCTGTTTACCAGCAAGAGTAGAAACACAGGCATTTTACAGAGCATGAATCATCTTTTCCAATGCTGGCACCTGATTCAGATAGTAGCTGTCTATGTTGAAATCACAGAGTTATGGATAGAGCAAATCTATTGTCTGTGGTGTCTGAAGATCAGATAGTTGTTTTTATCACCAGTCTATTGCCTTTCTGTAAGGTCCAGTCCTAACATCCAGACAAAAAATGTTTGCTTTGGTTTTCTTTGGTATAAATTCTGTTTGCCTGTTACAAACAGAAGAGTTAATGGGGTCTCACTTTACTTGGGGAATGGCAAACCTCATCCAAATCTGTGACACTAAGCACATACTTTTAGTCAGTTCCAACTGGGGCATTCCATGTGCCTAAGAGCAGTGTTTAATTTTGGAGCAACATTAATTGTACTCTTCTTTGACATAACCTCAGCTGACCTGAGCCCTGTCATCTTCCTCCACAGTGTGAAGAAGCAGGACTGTGTTTTGATGTTTTTACACTTTGAATTCTTGCTTTGTAGCTGCCTTGTGTTTGGCCTTAGATACAGATGCAAAGTCTTAGCCTTACTCTAATGATCCAGTTTACTTCAGAGGATAATATCCCTATGTGTAAGCCATGCACATAAAAGCCTTGTTAAAGACAAGAAAAACCAAACAGGGCAATGAGGGGAAAAGAAAAATTAGTTCCAGGAGCTGTATATGCTAACAGGGGACATAAAAGAAGGAAGGCCATTAAAGAAGCTGTTTTCAGTCCCCTGATTCTGAGCTAACCTAGTCTTTACATCAGCCATCACAGCCTAAAGATACTGATAGTGTAAAATCTGTCTTGTGTTACACAACCTTTGAGTGCAAAATGAAGAGTAGAGTTGATAGCTGAGCCTGGAAACCTGATTGTCCATCCTGGCCTAGGCAGTGATTCGAGTAGTGTCCTGGCTGGGTTTATCCTGCTTGTCTTGTTCTCCCCCCTAAAAGACCATTTAAGAAATAAACTGTCTTGTGCTATTTGCTCCTCTGCTCTAGTGCCAGGAGAGCTCTGGCATGGAGTATGGAGTATGTTATGCTGTAATTTCCTTCCTAAAATGACTTGGGATTTTTCTTCTATAAATTCTGTGTGACTGCAGGGTTAGAGAAGGTTGATCTCCCTCTTCAGGTTCTTGAAGAGGACAAAGTTAGTTCTGATTATGCAGGCTTGTGTTACCTTGGAGAGAGGAAGCTCTAGAACTAAAATTGACACTGTAGCTGCAGTGTAATGAAAGATGTAACTGTGCCAAACTGCTGAAGGCTCACCTGCCTTGCCCCAGCCCCTGCCTTCCCAAGTCCAATTTGTGTCCATCCTGGCACTGCTCAGGCCCTTTCATGCATCAGTTCATCCACTAACGCTGCAGAGAGCTGCCTTCTTGCACCAGCTCTGTTGGTTAGTGTTTTGTCTGACTGTATGCAGACAGTGAGATTTGGTAGTTGGAATGGTACCAGAGCTGAGATAAAAAGCAGCATGGTCATGCAGTCAAATTCTTAAACAGCTGGGAATGGGGCATGGGAAGAAGGTCAGTGGGGAATTCTTTAATCATCAGCAGACCATTTGGTCATCTCTGGCTGCCTTTCCCTGAGGGAAAATGGGAAGAGCTTCTGTCTTCATCCCCCCCATAAGAAGCTGCCCTTGTGAGTTATACTGCAGGGAATTCTGTGCTTCTGGCAGTTGCTTTTCTTGAGGCTAGTGTCTGTTTCTTAGTTCTGTTTTCTTTCTATCAGCACTTGGTGGGAGCTAATTTTACTGATGACTGGGTAGTTCCATCAACTCCAGACCTCAGCAAAACAATTTTTTGCTGATCTCTACATAAAGCTAGTTATTCTGCTCTTTTTTTTTCCCTTCCCCCCCCCCAAGTCAATAGCTGAAAAAAAAGTGTTGGTTAAGTTTGATGCACATTAAGAAATGTTGAAGATCTGTTTTGGCTCAGAATCACAGAATCAGCCAGGCTGGAAGAGACCTTTGAGATCATCCAGTCCAACCTATCACCCAACACCATCTGATCAACTAAACCATGGCACCAAGGGCCTCATCCAGGCTCTTCCTAAACACCTTCAGGGATTTTGGCTCCACCACCTCCCTGGGCAGCACATCCCAATGGCCAATCTCTCTTGCTGGGAATAATTTCTTCCTCACCTCCAGCCCGAACCTCCCCTGGCACAGCTTGAGACTGTGTCCTCTTGTTCTGGTTGCCTGGGAGAAGAGACCAACCCCCACCTGGCTACAACCTCCCTTCAGGGAGTTGTAGAGAGCAAGAAGGTCTCCCCTGAGCCTCCTCTTCTCCAGGCTAAGCAACCCCAGCTCCCTCAGCCTCTCCTCACAGGGCTGTGCTCCAGACCCCTCCCCAGCTTTGTTGCCCTTCTCTGGACACATTCAGGTGTCTCAATGTCCTCCTTAAGCTGAGGAGCCCAGAACTGGACACAGGACTCAAGGTGTGGCTCAAACCAGAGAATCACATTCAGCTAACATGGAAGGGTAATTTTTAACTCCTGAGCAATTTTTTTTGCAATTGATTTAATCTTGAAATGTAAAGGACTTCACTTCAGTGAACCAAAGCCTCTACCAACCAAATAAGCCCTTACAACTTCTGTTCCTGTAAGTTAAAGGGGATGAAACAGTTAACTGAATTCTACAGCTACAAAAAATGCACAATACTTTTGATCTCCATACATCTGAGTGCATGGACTGAGTGGGAATTTCTGTGGGAACACACAGGATCAACTTTAAATACCTCTGTTTTAAAGTGTGTTTAGCTTAATGAGAAGGGAAGAAACATGGTGAACAGTAAGTCAAACCTGATAGATCCCAGGCTGAAGTTACCTCTCACAACTGCATCAGCCAGTTGTATTCTTTTCACCTCTGTGTTTTGGGGTTTTGTTTTGGTTCCAAAAAGAAGAGCTCTCTAGTAAACTTTCTGTTGTGCTTTAAATGAATGTGCTAACGCTTTCAAAATGCTTTTGACCTGCAAATACCCTCTGAATGTGAAGGTGTGCTCTGAAGTAGTTCAATTTCGTTCTTGCTCATCTTCCTGTTGTGCAGCAGTGTATTTCAAATCAGGACAGAGACCTTGGTATGCCAGCACATAAACTTTCACTGGGGTCCAGTAATCACAGAATGGTGGGGGTTGGCAGGGACCTCTAGAGATCAGAGGTGTTAGCAAGGTCACTTATTTCATGTTCAATTTCAACAATCCATTTGTGTTACCTTTGCTGTTTGGACGTTCACTGAAGTATCATCACAGTATCACTAAGGTTGGAAGAGACCTCAAAGATCATCGAGTCCAACCTGTCACCACAGACCTCATGACTAGACCACGGCACCAAGTGCCACATCCAATCCCCTCTTGAACACCTCCAGGGATGGAGACTCCACCACATCCCTGGGCAGCACATTCCAATGGTGAACAACTCTCTCAGTAAAGAACTTTCTCCTTACCTCTAGCCTAAACTTCCCCTGGTGCAGCTTGAGACTGTGTCCCCTTGTTCTGATGCTGGTTGCCTGGGAGAAGAGACCAACCCCTTCCTGGCTACAACCACCCTTCTGGTAGTTGTAGAGGACAATAAAGTCTCACCTGAGCCTCCTCTTCTCCAGGCTAAACAATCCCAGCTCCCTCAGCCTCTCCTCACAGGGCTGTGCTCAAGGCCTCTCCCCAGCCTTGTTGCCCTTCTCTGGACACGTTCAAGTGTCTCAATGTCCTTCCTAAACTGAGGGGCCCAGAACTGGACACAGGACTCAAGGTGTGGCCTAACCAATGCAAAGTACAGGGGCACAATGACTTCCCTGCTCCTGCTGGCCACACTATTCCTAGTGCAAGCCAGGATGCCATTGGTCTTCTTGGCCACCTGGGCACACTGCTGGCTCATGTTTAGGCAGCTGTCAATCAGCACCCCCAGGTCCCTCTCTGTTTGGGAGTTCTAATTTCTCTGATGAAGAAGTAATTTCTGTGTAAGTAATTTCTGTGATGAGGAAAAGCTTACTTTGTGAACTGTGTTGCTTGTCTATCAATTCATTGATCAGTGGGTTGGTAAGCAAAAGGAAGGGAAGATGCAAAAGAATAACTTCTGCTCCTCTTGTTCTTCCAGGCACATGTATGACCACGCTGCAAACATGTATCCACAGTTAATAAAGAATCCCATGGTTCGAAGTGGAGTTCAGAATTTTATGGCGTATGTATTTAGTTATTAGAAAAGAAATTATTCAAGGCTTGGGGCTGGAGGATGGCAGAGTTTTTGAGGGTGTTTGATTCTCTTCCTTAGGAAAGAAAACCTGTTTCCTTTCCTCTGCAGAAGGGCACATGCCTTCCCCCAATTCTGAGTCTGTCAAAGAAATATTTAGAAGCATTGTTACAAAGGGGTTTGGATAATGACAATGAATTCTGAAGGTCATTCTGGTCAAAATGACTTTCTAGAAAGCTGCTATTTTGAATGTCTTGCTGAACACTCTGGTCCCTTGGCACCTTAATCTTTTTAGCATTGTGAATGCTTTCCTTTCTCTGTTAGGTTAGCATTTTGTCTGTTCTACCAGTGACGTAAATTCTGTTCTAATCACAACAGCCCTGATTCCCTTTCCTCTTGAGCTGTATAAATCAAAAGTAATTCTACCTAAATAATGCAGCTGTGCTAGTGGGGAGCAACAAGTGGGAGAAGAATCAGGCCCAGGTACTGGGAACTCAATTGCAATCACCAGCTATTTAGCTCTCCTAAGACTTCTGTTTTCTTCCACTACAAATACTTCTGTGAAACTTTGATCGTTTCGGGGGACAATTTTTTCCCATCTTTCCTTCATCATGTGCTTTCCTCCAGGAGTTGTATAGCTGACTGATTCTGTTATTGGTGCATATATATATATATATATATATAAAGTGGGTTTGTTTCAGCTTATCCAAAAAGAAGAGAATACAAACCTTAGTGCTCCCTTGCTGTCATTTCCCTGGCATTGCTGTCCTCATGAGAAAAACAGGAGAGCTACCACATCAATGTGAATGCTCTGTTTCTTTTCCAAGTGACTCAGCATAGCTGAGATGTGTTGTTAGATGGAGGGGGACAATACCAGGTGGCCTTGTGTCATTTTTCTGTTGCCCATATCTTGGGTTCCTGCATCACTGCTTTACTTCATAGCAGTTTTGCAATATGGGCTGATGCATTGTCCAGGAAGTCTTTAGCCCTGAGTGTTTTAACCAGGTCCCTATTTCCTTTGATATACTTCTTGCTTCCTGTTACTTCCAGAATACTAAATGTGGCTGGTTTTATCACCCAGATACTGCTGGAAGAGTTTGCCTCCTTGTCAGGGTATTTTCTCTCCTTTTTGCTGCTGTACACAGTGCTGGATGGAGAGATACAGGAGAATGGAAAGAGGCTGAAATCTAGACCAGACATACTCTAACACCTCTGGTTCTTCTGGGGGCCTTTGTGCATAGCAAAACAGGGAATCCTGAGAGATCCATAGAATGTTGTCCGCTTTTGCCCTAGGGTCTGTTCAGCTTGTATTGCCTTGAGCTTTAAAGCTGGGTTATTTGACTAGTAACCTCTTGACTGGATTTGGCTCATGGGATGTTTGTTTGGCCTCCCACCTTTTTTCTTCGAGGTGCAGAGCAGTGTTTCTTGGCACAGTGGCAGTGTTTGAACACCACCAGCAGAAAGCTTTCATTGCACTTGTACCTAGGGGAGAGAAATAGGCTCTTCAAAGGTCAGTCTGTTTTATCCTTAAACAGGCAATTTAAATGGAATGGTTCATCTGACTGGCCAAACATTTTTTGCCCTTTACTGACTCTAAGGGGATGCTAGATCTGATGTACCAGAGTCCCCCCACAGAAGTGGAGTTCAGCTCTTCCTTTGATACTAAAATCTGGTAGAGGCACACTACTGTAGGGTAGGTTGCATGGATCTGAACACTTATACCCAGAGGATATAACATTCATGTCTGCAGGGTTTGAGGCATACTTTGCCTCAAAATACTGGGAAGGTTGGATCACCTGGGTCCTAATGCAATTGTACCTTCCCTGCATTATCAAGTATACTCTAAAACAAACCCAAGAAAGTCCCAACCTGTTTGTTCCTCTGCAGGAAACAAGAACAATGGACAAGACAACAAATCAGAAATAATAAGGATGACCCATTTTGGAGGCATGCTGGCTATATTATTGAACAGTTGGATGGTCTGTACATGGGAGCCCTCGAGTGGGCTAAGCTACACAAACAAACAGTAAGATTACTGCACCTCTTTTTCAGTAGCTGGGGAGGGGATGTCAGAGGACAAAGAAGGGAGAAGGAAATGTGATATTAAAACAAAAAGAAGGGTGATTAGTGTCAAGAACTCATTCTGCATGCCCTTCTCCAAAAATGTCAGGGCTGCTCAGGGTGTGCAATGTGGCTGAGCACTCATGTCACCACAGACACTGTGCACTCAACTTTAAGCCTTGGGTGCTCCTGTGCTGATTAGACTGGGGGTGGTTTTTCTATCCACACTGAATGCTGGAAGGACAGAGACTCCTCAAAACTCATCCTGTTGTCACTTTGCAATTGTTATTGAGCAAATGGCCCTCTAGGGATAGAGAGTAGCTGCAACAGCATGAATCAGCATGTTGGGAGTGTATTAAAGCTTTCCTTCTTATTTCTGAGCATCAGATTTCAAATCTTAAAAGCCTCTCTGTTTTGGAGGATGTTTAATATTGCTAAATGTCTTCTCTTCAGTCTTCCAAGTCTCTCATTACAAAATATCTGGTCAGTGCTGTGGCAGCACTGGGGTTAGGTTTTGTTTTGTGGGGTTTTTGTTTTCTTTCTGAAAAAATCAATTAGAATTGTGTTCTGGATCATAAGCTTGTGTCTAATAGCAAAGCTTTTGTAACTCCAGTGGAGCTGTGGTAATTACAGTGCTGTCTGTAAGTCTAATGTCTAATAGGTTTCTCAGTGTGAGAAGGAGGACTTGAGTAGCTGAACATTTTTTGTCTTGGTTTAACCATATGAAGCATTTGGAGAAGTTGGGAGTCCTGAATTACAAACAATTGGGGTTTAGTAAAATGCATATCTTGTGTAGAACTTCTCCTGGGGCTTTCCTGAGTGGGGAGTCAGCTCAAACAAACAAATCCAGAATGGTCACAGTAATGGAAGAATCCATCCTGATGGGCCTGAGTAATCCTTCCTGATGGGGAGACAGTAAGAAACCCTGACTTTCTAGCAAAAGAGCTCTTTACTTCCCTCTCATAACACCTGAATTTGAAGAGCCCTGCAAGGCTCATCAATATTCTTGGCTGCTTCAGAATCCTTTCGATTGAGATGTGGGGAGGGGAAGCACTAGTTTGTGTCTGAACTATTTCTTCACAATAGGCACATCCTACCTGCAACATCTATTCCCTGGTACTTACTCACCTGTGTGTTTGATAATAAAAAGCACTGACTTCTGAAGTGACTGAGTCATTTTAGTCCTTTTTTTCAGAGCTCTCATCAGCATGCCTGTATAAAAATGGTGCATTTAGAGGAAGTTCAGATGTGGTTCTGTATTCTGAAAGACTTGTGTCCTCTATTCTTGAGTTATATACAGTGGATGGATTTCTTTCTTTCCCCAAATATGATGGGATTTATGTGGACTCCTTCCTGTGGCATTCCCAGTTTTAGCTTTGGGCATTGTTACCTGTGTGGCTATTTCTCACTTGAGATGGTGCTTGCAGTTTCCTCTTTGCCAAAGCCAGTAAGTTAACATCAATCTCTTACCTCTGAGTACAGCTTGGGCAGTTGCTCTTGCGCCTAGATGTTTGGTTTTCCTTGTCATCAGAATGATACCTGGCAGCTCTGCAAAAGTACTTTGTTGGATACCATGCTAGCTTCAAAGGCTTTGGGGAGATAAAGCTACAATAGTGCTGCTTCTGTACATATTTACTGCTCTTAGGATCCCTTTCAGCAAATAAAGAGCTTGAAGATTGCTGTGTTGGGCTTACACAGGCAATAAAAACAGGTGAAGATGCAGTGTCACTGTCTAGTATTTTAGCTCTGACACATCCACACTTACCTGAGAATCAACCCAGCTTCTGTAAACCCATGGCTCTTAAAAATCCAAACAAAACTGACAGAGAAAACAACAACCAACAGTATCTTCCTTATTTCATGTGATTAAACAACACCTGCCCTCCAAAGAGAGCCTGTTTTCAACTTTGCTTTTTCCAGTTCTGGGCCCCTCAGTTTAGGAAGGAGGTTGACTTGCTGGAGCATGTCCAGAGAAGGGCAACAAAGCTGGTGAGGGCTTTGGAACACAAGCCCTATAAGGAGAGGCTGAGGGAGCTGGGGCTGCTTAGCCTGGAGAAGAGGAGACTCAGGAGTGACCTTATAGCTCTCTACAACTACCTGAAGGGAGGTTGTAGACAGGCAGAGGTTGGTCTCTTCTCCCAGGCAACCAGCACCAGCACAAGAGGACACAGTCTCAGGCTGCACCAGGGGAGGTTTAGGCTGGAGGTCAGGAGGAAGTTCTACACAGAGAGAGTGATTGCCCACTGGAATGGGCTGCCTGAGGAGGTGGTGTAGTCACCATCCCTGGAGGTGTTCAGGAGGAGACTTGGTGGGGTGCTTGGTGCCAAGGGTTAGCTGGTTGGGTGGTGTTGGATGATAGGTTGGACACGATGATCTTGAAGGTCTCTTCCAACCTATCCTATCCTATCCTATCCTATCCTATCCTATAAGGCTGTTTAAATAGGTTCTTATATTTACTCTCAGACTATGAGTAGTTAGGGTGTTTGTCATATGAGCTCTCCTAATAGGTGAATTTTTTCTTATGTCTTTGTTGTGGGGTTTTCATTATTATTATTATTATTTCTAAGTAAGGTTTTTCTTATTTCTAAGTAGTGTACTTTGGTTCAGTTTTGTTCTTGCTCTTTTGTTTTGATCTTTCTTTGGGCAACAGCTGCAGGAACAAACATTTACTATTTCCATTGCTCATTTCTCACCTTTCACAAACAGTTAAAGAAACTTGCTGCTGAAGGACCCCCCCCAAAAAAAAACCCCAAATGTTGAATGTTCTTAAAAGCAAATCTCATTCCTATTGCACATTTTCCTTAGTGCTTTGAGAGCCTCTTTCCTTCAGTAGATCCTACTCTTTTGTTCCTTTAAAGAAAAAATCCTTTCTATCTGTGCAGTATTTTAGGATTGTTGTTGTTCTTATTGGGAACAAGTTTCTCTTTAGTGGTGCAGTTGTTTGGGTTCATGATGCTAATGAATGTCAGAGATACTGAGAGTGTGTTGTGTGTGGGCTGTGGTGGTTTTAGAATAGAATAGAATAAACCAGGTTGGAAGAGACCTTCAAGATCATCGTGTCCAACCCATCAACCAATCCAACCCACCTGAACAACTAACCCATGGCACCAAGCACCCCAGAGCCCTGCAAATAAACCCAAACAAAACCAAAATGCCCCCAATGGAACAAAACCCAAGGCAAAACCCAGCATGTGACAGGCTCTATGTATTTTGTTGCCTGATGTTCTAACCGCTGTTGGGAAAAGCTGCCTACTTCTCAATTAATCTGATTGTTCTCTGTGTGCAGAGGGCAGTTTTCCCCCACTCCCCTAAGCTTAGAAGAAGAATAAATATTACAAAAGAAAGGCTGGGAAGCCTTTTTCCTTAACTCCCAAAAGATGAGCTACATCAGGAGGAGAAGGAAAGGAGAAGATGGATTTTGGAGATCCTGCATTCCTTCCCTCTGCCTCCAGAGAATGCTCATACATGGATAGAGTGCTGTCCTGAACACTGGGAAATTGGTTGGTTGTCAAGGATAGGCCAAAGGATCTAAACTGGACAGGGAAGAGGTGCTGTGTTTACAGAGTCTGTGGTGTTCAACACTGAGCAAAGTTGAATAAAATCACTACAAGAAGGATGCTGAGTTGCCTGAGCATATTCCAGAGCAGGGTAATGAAGCTGATGAAGGGTTAAGAGAACAAGTCTTAAGAGGAGCAGCTAGGAGGGAGCTGGAATTGTTCAGCTCTGGAGGAGAGGAGGCTGAGGGGAGACCTCATTGCTCTCTACAACTACCTGAAATGAAGTTGTAGTGAAGTGGGGGTTGGTCTCCCTAGTATCAGGTGGTAGAACAAGAGGAAGTGGCCTCAGCTTGCACTTGTGGAGGTTTAGATTGGGTATTAGGAAAAATGTCTTTATGGCAAGTGTGGTCAGGCATTGGAACAGGCTGCCCAGGGAGGTGGTGGAATCACAGTCCCTGGAGGCATTCAAGAAAGGTGTAAACATGGCACTTGGGAACGTGGTTTAATGACCATGGTGGTGTTAGGTTGGGTTTGATGATCTTGGAGCCTTTTTCCAGCTGAAACAATGCTAATGATTCTATGGAAGTTGTTTCCTTTCCAGGAGAATGGAGTCAAGCTGTTTCAGTAGCTAAGCTGCTTTGAGTTTTACACATTTCATGTATCAAGGTTTCTTATCAGTAGTACACATGGCTTTCCAAACTTGCCAGTAGCTGGAGTTAGCCATTTGGTGTCTTTGGGGAAGACAATTTTTACTAGCAGGACAGAATGTCTTCCAGACAGCTGGCCTCCAGAGCTGGCAGAAGGAGCCAGGGAGCAGCATAGTTTTCCACTGTTCCAAAACGGGGTAGTTGGTGATCTGCTCAGCCGCCAGGATCCCCACAAGTCCATGGGACCAGATGGGATCCATCCTAGCGTGCTGAGGGAGCTGTCAGAGGAGCTGGCCAAGCCGCTCTCCATCATTTTTCATCAGTCCTGGCTCACTGGAGATGTCCCAGAGGACTGGAAGCTGGCCAACGTGGTGCCCATCCACAAGAAGGGATGGTTGGATGAGCCAGGGAATTACAGGCCTGTCAGCCTGACCTCAGTGCCAGGCAAGATCATGGAACAGGTCATCCTGAGTGCATTAACACAGCACTTAGAGGATGGCCAAGGGATCAGGCTCAGCCAGCATGGATTTAGGAAGGGCAGGTCCTGCCTGACCAACCTGATCTCCTTCTATGATCAGGTGACTGCCTGGTGGATATGGGGAGGCCTGTGGATGTAGTTTACCTGGACCTCAGCAAGGCCTTTGACACCGTCCCCCATAGCAAACTGCTGGCCAAGCTGTCAGCCCATGGCTTGGATGGGAGCACACTGCGATGGGTTAGGAACTGGCTGGAGGCTGAGCCCAGAGAGTGGTGGTGAATGGTGTCACATCCAGCTGGCAGCCAGTCACTAGTGGAGTCCCCCAGGGATCAGTGCTGGGCCCCATCCTCTTTAACATCTTTATTGATGATCTGGATGAGGGCATTGAGTCCATCATCAGTAAATTTGCTGATGACACCAAGCTGGGGGCAGGAGTTGATCTGCTGGAGGGACCTCAACAGGCTGGACAGATAGGCAGAATCCAACGGCATGAGATTGAACACATCCAAATGCCAGGTTCTGCACATTGGCCACAACAACCCCATGCAGTG
Organism: Melanerpes formicivorus; assembly: GCF_026170545.1. Taxonomy (NCBI): domain Eukaryota; kingdom Metazoa; phylum Chordata; class Aves; order Piciformes; family Picidae; genus Melanerpes; species Melanerpes formicivorus. The sequence goes on from NW_027142360.1 coordinate 22,223,431, forward strand.
CTACAGGCTGGGGTCAGAGTGGCTGGAGAGCAGCCAGGCAGAGAGGGACCTGGGGGTGCTGGTTGATGGTAGGATGAACATGAGCCTGCATTGTGCCCAGGTGGCCAGGAGGGCCGATGGCATCCGGGCCTGCATCAGGAAAAGCATGGCCAGCAGGAGCAGGGAGGTCATTCTGCCCCTGTACACTGCACTGGTTAGGCCACACCTCGAGTACTGTGTCCAGTTCTGGGCCACTCAGTTTAGGAAGGAGGTTGACTTGCTGGAACGAGTCCAGAGAAGGGCAACGAAGTTAGTGAGGGGCTTGGAACACAGCCCTGTGAGGAGAGGCTGAGGGAGCTGGGGCTGCTTAGCCTGGAGAAGAGGAGACTCAGGGGTGACCTTATTGCTCTCTACAACTACCTGAAGGGGGGTTGTAAACAGGCAGAGGTTGGTCTCTTCTCCCAGGCAGCCAGCACCAGAACAAGAGGACACAGTCTCAGGTTGCGCCAGGGGAAGTTCAGGCTGGAGGTCAGGAGGAAGTTTTACACAGAGAGTGATTGCCCATTGGAATGGGCTGCCCGGGGAGGTGGTGGAGTCGCCGTCACTGGAGGTGTTCAGGAGGAGACTTGACAGGGTGCTTGGTGCCATGGGTTAGTTGATTAGGTGGTGTTGGACGATAGGTTGGACGTGATGATCTTGAAGGTCTCTTCCAACCTGGTTTATTCTATTCTATTCTATTCTATGTGGAAACGTCTTTCCATTGTCCTGTACAATGCAAGGTAGTTTAAAGCTGTGCCAAATCCACCTAATGCCTGAAGGAGGGCTGGGTTATGTGCACACAGGTCCCTCTGAAATGTTCTGGTTTTCTGTTCTACTCTAAACTTGAGGTTTACTTCACTTCAGTGCTGTAGAACCATTGTGTCTGCCGCAGATAACTGAGCCTTAGTACAGCAGGAAAATTTGGACTCTGACCTGTTTGATACTGGTACATATCTTTTATTCCTGTATGTATGAAGCAAACTTGTCTTTAATTGCATGGAGTGTGGTTTCCTGCAGGGCTGTCCTGAGCTGGGGCTTCCATTGAAACCTTCTTGAAGGCAGTGTGTGTCGAATCTGACAGTTACAGGTAGCATAAAGAACAATGGCAAAACCTGAATACATTTTCATGTTAAAGTGTGACATTATTCCATCTGGTCTAGCAACATTTTCTAGCCAGTAAACAAACCCAACCCTTTTGTCAAGACAATTTCTGAAGGAGGGGCACCCAAAGAACATCAAGCCTTTTCATCTGCCTAATGCTCTCCCAACGCTGTGATTAAGCTGGGGCTTGTCTGCACAGGGAAATTGCTCTTGAATAAGAAGGTGTCAGAGTTTTAAATACAGTGGTTCTAGGACAGTTCTCTATTTGTGCTTCCTTATTTTGTATTGAGAATGCTCAGCCATGGGGAAGTTACTGGGAAACAATTGTTAGAGAATAACTTCTCTATTTGAATGTCCCATGCAGACAAGAGTTTGAGGTTGGCTCTTTCCTATCTGCCAGCCTGTCCAAGTTTATTTCTCCTTAAAGCTGATATAAGCCAAGCTTCATTTGAGTTGGTTTGGTATTTCTTTGGTTGGTTGTGGTGTTGTGGGTTTTTTTCTTTGTTTGTTTTGCCTTTTTTCCCCCTGCTATTCAGGATGGTACCCTGGAAGAGCCACACATTCTAGCAAAAGAACTTTCTTCCTCTTGCCATAGCTGTACCTCTGCTTGTATCATAGTATCATAGTGTCAGTCAGGGTTGGAAGGGACCACAAGGATCATCTAGTTCCAACCCCCCTGCCATGGGCAGGGACACCCCACACTAGATCAGGCTGGCCAGAGCCTTGTCCATCCTGGGCTTAAACACCTCCAGGGACAGGGCCTCAACCACCTCCTTGGACAACCCATTCCAGGGTTTCACCACTCTCATGGTGAAGAACCTTTTCCTCACCTCCAGCCTGAATCTCCCCACCTCCAGCTTCATTCCATTCCCCCTAGTCCTATCACTACCTGAGATCCTGACAAGTCCTTCCCCAGCCTTCCTGTAGGCCCCCTTCAGATACTGGAAGGCCACAATGAGGTCACCTGGGAGCCTTCTCTTCTCCAGACTGAACAACCCCAACTCCTTCAGTCTGTCCTCATAGGAGAGGTGCTCCAGCCCTCTGCTCATCCTTGTGGCCCTTCTCTGGACACGTTCCAGCACCTCCATATCCCTCCTGAAATAGGGGCTCCAGAACTGGATACAGTACTCCAGGTGGGGTCTCACCAGGGCTGAGTAGAGGGGGAGGATCACCTCCCTTGACCTGCTGTCAATTTAACTGATTCATTCACTCTTCAGGATGCACCCTAGACAAAGTGATTGCAAACTGTAATATGCCCTGCACTGGTTATGATGCATGCTTATTTGTTCAGTTCTTGCTAGTGGACCTTGATTAACTCCTTGGAGAGAAGATTCTCCATATGTCCTGGAAATGGGCTGTAGTTATTTCCAGACTGGGGCTCTCTGCCTTGTGGCAGCTGCCTTATCTTTCAGGTCACTCTAGAAACTCTCAAGTTTGGCCTGCATTGCAGACACCTGAGTCTTTTGTTGGAATGCATTCTTATACTGAGGCTGGAGAGAAGCTCTGTGGTGTCACTGAGCATCAGACCATCTTAAATGCAAACCCAGCAGAGCCATGAATTCTTGGCAATAAATTGGAACAAAATTTACTTGCCCCTCAAAAGGAGAATAAAACCAGAACCCCAGTGAGTGTTTAACAGTGTAGTTCCACTTCTCTGATATTTTGGTTGGCTTTGGGAGCTGGCAGTCTAATCTCACCCAGTGGAGCCCTAGGAATTTACATAACCTTTGCTTTTTTGCCCAGGTGGGCTTCTTTGGCACCTTTTTTCCCAGTTTGAATGGGCTTCCTAGTAATTACTGAATTGTGGACCTGGAAGGACTGTAAGACAGCACAGAAATATGAAAACACACAGGCAGTTCCAAATGATGCTGCAGCAGTATCAGCATAGCTACCTGTAGGGGTTGCAATGAATGCAGGTTTTATGAAGGAGATCATGGAGTGGTAACAAATGGATGGCAAGGACAACCAGAATGTCTCAGGGCTGGCTGAGCATTCTCAGTGCTGTCCTGTTTGCTCCCCTTCTAGTAGTACTCTGCAGTAATGACTGTGTAAGTAAGAATAGCATAGCATAGCATAGCACAGCATAGCATAGCATAGACCAGGTTGGAAGAGACATTGGAAAGCAGCTTGTCCTCATTGTGTGGTGGGCTTGCAGACCTCCAAGTGCAGCTGGATGAGGAAAAATTGCTGCTGAAACAGTGCCAAGTCTCTCTCTGTGGATTCCAGAGAGACGGCAGTTGTTGGGAGTGGTTTATAAGTGATTCACACCAACAGGCTGCTTAAAACTATCCAAAGATGCATCTCTCTGTTTTTGAATTATGGCCTTGGGTGCTGCCTGTTTGGGTCCTTACAGCACTATGCCCTATGAGCTAAAGCAATACATCTAGGAAAACTTGCTTGGATTTCTTCCTTAAACTGTAGCTGCTGTTAGGACCTTCTGTGGTGTGTGATCTCAGTCATGAGATTGGCTTATTTCTCTCATTTGTCTTGGTAAATGTTGTGGGAAGGTTTAATTCCTTCCCCTGGGATATATGGACTAGAGTTTACATGATTTTAGTTCTCCTGTTGGCTGTTTGCTCTGCCAGAGCAGCAGCTGGATAACACAGGAGTCTGCCTTCTGTATAGGAAGTAAATGAACATTGGTGCTGTTTATTTTTTCACTGTCCTTCTCTTCCCTTTATTGGGGTTTGTAGACAGGTGAGCTCTATGGTTTAATAACAGTGATTTACATTGCAAGCAATCTGGTTCCTTGCTATGTGATTATGTCCCATTCTGAAATTCCTGCTCACAGCCCTGCAGTGCTGTGTGTTCTGACTTCTCTGCCTTCAGCTTTGCCTTGGCTAAAGGCATGTTGCAAACAGGAACAGGAAAGATTTAGAAAGCAATCTTTGAAGGCTGAGGGCTGACCACTGTGAAGGCTCTTGTTTTTGAAGAGGTTCTGAAGAGCATGTTGCACAATGAGCTGTGTGTAGTTAACCCTGGCTAGCTCCAACTGCAAGGGCTTTTCAAAAGCACATAGCAGAGTGCCTTTTGACTGACTTCCTTTCTTCAGCTGCTCCTGTACTTGATTAGTATTATTAACGTATCTTGCTGGCCTCATTTGTTTCCTCCTCAGTCCTGAGCATGGCTTAAGTCGCAGTCTTTAAAAAATCCCCCAGCTCCCAAGAGTCTTTGTTAATGTCCAGCTATTTGCAGGCATCTAGGTACAAAAAAGCATAATTAAAATTGAAACCTTACCATTGCCCAAGTATAGCAGCAAGAGCAGACTGCTGTGCTGTTTGCAAAGGCACACAGAAGTTTCCTCAGCTGCTGCTAGAGTCTCCTTTTTTCCATTAGAAATGTTAGCATTGGTAATGCCACTACAAGGGCCAGACCCTTAAAGAGCTAGCCAGGTGCCACACTGGATTTGAGCATCTAGGCCTTGTGAGCAGGTATTTCATGAACCATGTAAGAGCCCTTTCCTCTCAGAGCAAAAGAAAAGTTCTAGCAGCTGAGACTGTTGTGATGCTTCCCTGCTGAATGTGCTTTTTGTGGTTTCTCTTTTCTCCTGTCCCTCAGCCACTGAGCACTTTTGATGTCCAGTTTCTGAATGCAGTTGGAGACCTGTTGGACCTCATTCCTGCATTATTTGAGTATTCCACACGGAGTGGACAGTGCAACGTGGAGCCAGGAGGCCATGGGAGGTATCAGTGGGATATGGGTCACTGCTCTGCACTCATCAAGGTAATCACCAAGAACTTCATCTCCAGGAATTGTGTTGATTTGTAGTGTCCTGGCTCTGCACTTCTGGAGTCTTCACTGTTTATGCTGCATGTGCATAAAGAGACTCCTGTCAGTCACGGCGCTTTTAGGCACTTGTCATTTGTGCCACAGTAGGAATTTGGGTCCAGTTTTGCTCACTTGTGGTCAAGGACAGGAAAAACACTAAACCCACTGAGATGGGCAAATGGAAAGCTACTCAAATTGCTGGGGAGTGAGGAGTACCTTGGGGAAGAGATGGGAAGAGAGTAAATGTTTAACCTGGCCAAGTGAAGCCTGAAGGGTGGCGGTGTGAATGTCTACAGACACACTGGGCAGGGAGGCAGGGAAGAGGATTACTGAAACTGAAGGACAGTGATAGCACGGGAGGGAATGGGTGCAAGTAGCTAATGTTTTCTAAGTGATGGTTTCTAAGTGGTGATACTGTGAAGTGTTGACAGTGGTGCTCTGGGATAGCTTTCCAGTGGGAGTTGTTAACAGTGGCATTCTGGAAGAGCTTTCCAATGGGAGTTGCTAACAGTGGCACTCTGGAACAGCTTTCCAATGGGAGTTGTTAACAGTGGCACTCTGGAACAGCTTTCCAGTGGGAGTTGTTAACAGTGGCACTCTGGAACAGCTTTCCCATGGGAGTAATGACAGAAAAAGGCTTTTGAGGAATGTGTCTGATACATCATGGTGGCAATTGAATTTTTCATTTAAAGTGGTCAAGGATCTAATCAGCATGTGGAGGCTCTGTGTATCCTAGAGGAACAATGCTCTTGTCAGATTGAGAGGTGTTCATTCAAGCATTTGCCTGCAACAAGAGGTTTCTGAGCTAGTAACAAATCTGAGAAGCAGGGAAATGCTTTGGAAAGATGTGCTCACCTTATATGTATTGATCTTTTCAAATTGAATTTACTTGCATTTGTAAATAAAAGTGTCCAGAGAAGGGCAACAAAGCTGGGGAGGGGTTTGGAGCACAGCCCTGTGAGGAGAGGCTGAGGGAGCTGGGGTTGCTTGGCCTGGAGAAGAGGAGGCTCAGAGGAGACCTTATTGCTGTCTACAACTACCTGAAGGGAGGTTGTAGCCAGGTGGGGGTTGGTCTCTTCTCCCAGGCAACCAGCACCAGAACAAGAGGACACAGTCTCAAGCTGTGCCAGGGGAGGTTTAGGCTGGAGGTTAGGAAGAAGTTCTTCACAGAAGGAGTGACTGGCCATTGGAATGTGCTGCCCAGGGAGGTGGTGGAGTCACCATCACTGGAGGTGTTTAGGAAGAAACTGGATGGAGTACTTGGTGTCATGGTTTAGTTGATTAGATAGTGTTGGATGATAGGTTGGACTCAAGGATCTCAAAGGTCCTTTCCAACCTATTCTACTCCTATTCTAATCAGGAAACTGGTACCAGGTGCTGCAGGTGTCCCAAAACGTACCAGGTGCTGCAGGTGTCCCAAAAAGCCCTGAGCTGTTTCAGGTTGAAAAATGACAGTTAATTATTTGAAAACAGCACAGGGGCAAGCATTCTTTCCAGAGGTTTCAGAAATGCATTGTGAAGTGCACAGGTACAAGCACAAGGATCTGCTCCTTCTTGAGCAGTGCAATTAACCAATCTACTTAAAGCAAGCTGTTCTCCCAGTTTCTATCAAGTACCAAAAAATACAGGGCATGGTAGAGTCTGAAATTTATCATCTTTCTGCTTCTGTTTTCCAGGTTCTACCTGGCTATGAGAATATCTATTTTGCCCATTCCAGCTGGTTTACATATGCAGCCACCCTGAGAATATACAAACACTGGAACTTCAACATAGCTGATCCATACACCAGCACCAGCCGTGTCTCGTTCAGCAGTTACCCAGGTAAGCTCCACAAAACCAAAGCAATGTGGATTCCCAGGATGGCATGGACCAGCTTCCTGCCTTGTAGATGTCTTCCCTATGGAGACAGACTGAGAGAGTTGGGGCTATTCAGTCTGGAGAGGAGAAGGCTCCGAGGAGACCTTGTTGTGGCCTTCCAGTGTCTGAAGTGGGCTACAAGAAAGCTGGGGAGGGACTTTTTAGAACATCAGGAAGTGATAGGAGTGGAGCAAAGGATAGGATAGGAATGGAGCAAAACTAGAAGTGGGTAGATTCAGATTGGATGTTAGGAAAAAGTTCTTCACTATGAGGGTGGTGAGACACTCAGGTTGCCCAGGGAGGTGGTGGAAGCCTCATTCCTGGAAGTTTTTAAGGCCAGGCTGGATGGGCCTGTGAGCAACCTGATCTAGTGAGAGGTGTCCCTGCCCGTGGCAGGGGGGTTGGAACTAGGTGATCCTTGAGGTCCTTTCCAACCCTGACAATTCTATGATTCTATGAATAGGGTAACACTTCAACAAGCAATGGTTGCTACTAGAGAGGACAGAATGTTGTCTTTAATTATGTGGCTTGAACATAATGTCATTGTTGTTGTCTTTTGTTGTTGATTAATCACATTCAGTGCTCTGAATAGTACTAGTTAAATATTCTACCTCTGGGACAAATATGCTGCTTTGAATTCTGCTTGTGTAGTCTGTAGTCATCTCAGCTCTTGAATTCCTCACCTTGCCTACAGCATTTGCATGTTTGGTAATAAGTTTGGAACATTTATGTTTACCACTGTGGCATGACTCATGCTGTAATGGGATTATTAGAGAGCATCAAACACCAGCCTTCTGAAAGTGTATCAGCTTCTTTGCTGCTGGCTTAGCAAACCTTCAGCTTGCTTTTTTTTCTCTCCCCCACACCTCCCTCTTCCAGCTTCTCTCTAACCTGTTGCAGAGGGGAGTGTTTTTTCATCTTTATTGCATGTGTTAGTAATATAATGAGACAGAACACTGAAGAGCTCCCTTGGGATGATAAGGAGCATATAATGTTCTTGCTTCCTGGAAGAAGGTTACAAATTTCCCCTGAAACATTAACTGCTGGCACAAAACATGTGCTCTTGCAAGTGTAGCACCAAGAAGTGTGAACAGGGAAAAGCAAAGCAGATCTAAGAGTGAGTTAGCCTTGCATAAGCTTCTGAAGGTAGAATTTCCAGTCCAAAAATATCCAAGCACTGAAGAATGTTCACAACATTTCAAAGTGAGCTGTGTGCTGTAGGAGACTGTCTCACAGATTGCACTGGGTTGGAAGGGACCATCAAGAGTCATCTTGACCAGTAAGCAGAGACCCCTCCAGTTAGATCAGGCTGCTCAGGGCCACATGAAGTCTGATCTTGAATGTCTCCAGGGACAGGGCCTCAACCACATCCCTGGGCAACCTGGTGCAGTACTTCACCACTCTCATTGTAAAGAACTTCCTCCTTATGATAAAGTTTTCTTGGTTGATGATTTGTGCTGGGCTTGCCTTGCTACAAAGGCAAAGGTCCTTCATGGTAGCCTAAGACTGTGCCTGGAGAACTGTTCTGAAAAGCAGCTGCATTCACTGCATGTTGCAAGCAAGTTTCTTTCTGTGAGGTTCTGATTCTCCTCAGCGACCCTCAGGAGTGGAATGTTTTCTGAGAGCTGAGTTTTTTGCTTTGAGGAAGAACTGAAGGTTTTCTGGTGCATGCCTGTGAAGTGCAAAGCCTTTTGAAGGGCTTGAGTTATCTCCCATTCCCCTGGAGACATTGCACTGGCTTGTTGCAAGGAATTTTGGCAAGGCTTTGTACCCTGGTAAAGGGCCAAGGTTTCTGTCTGAGCTGTGTTCATCACCTGAATGTACAGAGGTTTCCTGGGCCCCATAGCTTGGCAGAAATACTGTGGAAGGTGCTGCTCTCTTTGAGGAGAATATGGCTCTGTTTTACAGCTGTTGCATGCTGCATTGTGCTGCAGACTTGCAACTGGGAATCAGAATCAGCCATGCAGGGCATTTATTACTTTGTTTGTAGTGGGTGCCTGTGGTGATGTCTCTGGGCTGCTCCTGTTGTGGAGTCTTTGTGTAAAGTGAAATACAGCTCTTCTGTTCTGATGAGACTGATAAATCATAAGGGATACCTGAAAATCAACTCTTGTGATGCTGAAGTGGTTGGGATCTGTTCACTCCTGTACAGAATCCCAGTGTGCTTCCCTGAGGCTGTTGAGCTCTGCAGAGATGGCTCATTTGAAAGCTTGCTTGTGCTGGGTCAGCTCTGAGGGAGTGATGTGGTGAAGTGTACTTCTACCGACAAAACTGAGGTGGGAGAGTTGCAAAATGTAGTTTCCCTGGTTCCAGTGAAGTCTGAGAGACCTGTGGTGCATGAAGGACTAATTACAGGACACTACCACAAGTACTGGACAAGCATAATCCCTGCACTGCAGCAGCTCTGGGTGTAAGTCATAAACTTGCAGTTTTCCAGGGGATGAGTAACCTCTAAAGCATGGTCCTGGTAATGATCTAGGGACATCACACAGGAAGGACAGGGCAGCCAAATTTGTCTGCCCCTTGCTGTGGTGAGATGAAGCCAGTCATTTCAGGGCATCTGACCAAGGAAACTGCGAGTCCTGGCCATGGTTCAACTTGATAACTTCACTCTTCCTGCAGGCTCCTACTATTATTCTTAGTCCTGATGGACACCTAAGAACCAGCAAGAATAGCCAAGCTGGTAAGCTTTCCTAATCCTAATGCACATGGAAGTATTGACTTTTGGAGGAAGCAATGAGCATTAAAGACAGGTGTTCTTGCAGACCTTCAGTGAGGTCTGAGTCATTTAAAAGATTTCTCTTGTCTGGTAGATTGAAGGAAAACTCAAAGCTGTGTCAGAAAAGCTTCAGAGAGTCATTTGCCTTCTCAGAAGAAATGTGCCAACTCCTCGCTTTCTCCTGGGCATACAGAGTAAAATTGTCCAGATCTTTGACTGAATTGCCAAAGACAGGCTCCTGCACTGCAAGAATGAGTCGTTGTGGTGACTCACAGGATCCCAGACTGTTGGCTAACCGTGATGCCTGTCAGCCTGTGCATTATGATGCAGCTAGAGGGCCTCACGCTTCCTTGCTGCTGCTGTGGCTGAGCAGGTAGTGAGGCAGGCAGGAATTGTGGAGTCTGTCCTGCAGGGCTCCCCAGCAGGTCTCCACATTCCTGCCAGCATGCTCAAGTGTCCACTGTTACAGTATGTACTCTCTCTGCTGCTTTGTTCCTTTCAGAGCAGTAGTAGTGCTACAGAGGCACAGTCAAGTGGAAATAAATGGTAGTAGCAATCTCTCCTTTGGCAGAATGACTTAGCCACTTGCTGCTTCTTTCCACACTCATCCTAATCCTTGCTGGAACTGCTTGTTCATAGTCTTAGCTTTCTGTTCTGCTGAAAACATTTGTGCAGGGTTGCATATAGGACAGATCTGTGAACCTCTGGAAAAGAGGAATGTCTCTGAGCTGAATGCTTGGGCACCCCTGACTTAAGTGTCTTGTTCAAGCTCTGGGCATAAGTACTTACTTCATGTGGTTGATGAATATATGCACAGCAGAGAGCACTTAAATTGTACAGACACTTTATAGTTGCTCACAAATGTTGAGTGAAGCTGTGCTCATTTGAGGGGGTGAGAAATGGGATGACAGGCTAGGTAGGTGCTGTGTTTGGTAGGACATAGTAAAAGATCAGAGAGAAAGTCCCCACATCCCCATTTCTCCCCCAGCCCTGTCATCCAGTCACTGCTTTACACTGCCACATTGAGGCATTCAAAGAAATTAGTTCAATTAAGTGATGAAATTTGAAGTTTTCCACGGACTGCAACTCCCAAGGGTTCTGTCTGTTTGGCTGGACATCGTGAACAGTTAGTTTTGAACCTTGTTTAAGAAAGGAAGCCTGCCCTCTGCTCCCAGCCACTCTGGTTTGGGTAGTGGCCTGGGCTGAGCCACAGTCTTGCTAAGTTACTCTGCTTTTAGCTGTTCAAGCAGAACAGTTGAGAAGAACTTTATTGCCAGTTCTCCTTTAGTCTGCAGTTGGGATCTCTCTTGGTTGAGACAGGCTGTGACACGGAACAAGTTATCTTGCTGGATGGCTGTATGTGTAGTGCTAAGGCAGATGTGAGCAGTAGTGTGTGCCTTGCTTTGAAACAAGCTGGTATTAGTGCAGAATTAGGTAGTACAGCATCAGCCTTCCCCACAGCCTGAGCAAGACCTAGGAGGAACAGAACATGACAAGGGCAGTAGCCCTTGTGTTCAGAGACCCAGCTTGCCCATGAGGTACTGCCAGACCATTACTGCCAGACCATTTCTTCCTTCCCTGTTCCCTACAGCAACTGTCCAAAATGTGGAGGGAAGCAGAGGTTGTGTCTGATGCACTTTGGAGATGAGAGGCCAGAGCTATAGTGTGGGCTGTGCTATTTCTTAGTGCCTAAGAGAGGTCTGCAAGTGGAAGGAAGAGAGCTAGTGGGAGCTCAGTCTGGGCATGAGCAGCAGCTGCTGATGGGACTAGGAAAGTTAATTCAGAGAAGACCTCTCCATTTCCATTGTCCTGTGTGTTTATAGCCCAGAGTATTGAACAAACCTTTCAGCTGGGTGCTAGTCTCTTCCCTGTGAGGGGATGGCTGGACCTCATGTCTCTGACATGCACCCTTTCTGTACCTGACTGAGCACAACCACCTTCTAAAACACCAAGCCAGCTGCTGTGATCTGGTTCAGAAGGCAGCAGCCTGCCTCTTTAGAGCAGCAGCTGCCAGGAGCGTGTCACCTCTCACACACTGCTGAGCTGACTCTCTGGAGAACACTCTGACTCAGACTTCAAGAAATCTTGGCTTTGCTTGGCTGATTAGTATTGTCATCCTGAATGAAACTCCAAACTCTGCAAACTTCACTCTTCCAGTGGTGACTGGAAACTGATCCTAAACAGCTCAGACCCAGACAATAAAATCTGAAGTGATTTTGCCTGTGTCTGTGTAGGAAGAGTTGGGTTGATAGGAGGGAGGAAAAAAGGAGGGGAAAAAAGGGGAAAAATATTGTTTGAGAGTTGCTAATAAAAAAGATGAGTTTACAGGGGAAGTAGGTGAACAAGACAGTGAGATTGTAGTTGATGTGGAAGGCATTTTCAACTACAACACATTTCATACATGCAAGGGTGATCCAAGAGGACATCAGATACCTGCTGATATCTCTGTCACCCACATTTCATTTCTGTGGATGTCTTTGCCCTGGGTAAAGCTGGCTATGTGTGTTCTACCTTGGGGTGCCTGTGCCTGAAGGCAGGATGGTGTATGTTGCCTCAGAATAATTAGGCTAGGGATGGTGTATCATGTATTCCAGAACACAGCAGGATAAAGCTTGGTAATTCCCAAGGCCCAGAAGGAAATCTCCCTCTTTTCAGCTTAGCTGGCTTTTGCAATGTGTTTGAATGACAGAGTTCAAACTCCAGAGTTGTTCCTTGTGTTGACACTTGCTTCAAGTTGAGTTTTAATCCTTTTATCTCAGCTGTTGATTGGAGAGGGGAAAAAAACACAACAAAACCCCCAAACTATTTGGTTTGTGTGGAAGGCTCCGAGGGGACCTAATTGTGGCCTTCCAGTATCTGAAGGGGGCCTACAGGAAGGCTGGGGAAGGACTTCTCAGGATCTCAGGCAGTGATAGGACTAGGGGGAATGGAATGAAGCTGGAGGTAGGGAGATTCAGGCTGGATGTGAGGAGGAGGTTCTTCACCGTGAGAGTGGTGAAGCCCTGGAATGGGTTGTCCAGGGAGGTGGTCGAGGCCCCGTCCCTGGAGGTGTTTAAGCCCAGGCTGGATGAGGCTCTGGCCAGCCTGATCTAGTGTGGGGTGTCCCTGCCCGTGGCAGGGGGGTTGGAACTAGATGATCCTGGTGGTCCCTTCCAACCCTGACTGATACTATGATACTATGATAAGTGGGGCACTGGGCAGTGGAACCCACATGGGAACTGGTTCAACTGTTTGGACAGTTTTCCTTCCATTTGGGCAAATGCTTGACTTGTCATGCAGCAGTTTATTATTGCCCTATCCCATGTCTTTGTACAAAGTAGGCTGGCAGAGCTGGGTTTAGAGTACCCTGATCTACATTATTGATACTCCCTTTCTGCCTCCAAGAACAAAATACTTGAAACTACAAGCCTCCAAGGTGCTCTGCTAGCTCTGGACTGATACATTTTTATAGAACAGGTATTTTTTTCCCCTGCATCTGTTCTGATTTGAGAACTTGAGGTTTTAAAGGAACCTTGCTGAGGTGGAGCCCTTAAATGTTACTTTTGCTTGAAGGAGGTCTGATTTTGATGGAAGCTGAGTTGTCTTTCTAGCTGTCGTGTGTCAGTGACCTTAATGTGTTTGCAGAGTGCATCAGTAAAGCTGCTGTGGAAGATTTCGTAGTGGAACTCAACTCTTGTTCTGTTATGCAGCATTTTAGCAGCCTGTACTCTTTGGAGAGTGATTCCATTACAAACTCATTAGCAAGAGACCAGCTTCTGGGTGATTTCCTCATCAGGAGCTCAGTTAGCAACCTTTCTTCCCCAGCCTGGCAGCCCTGTATCTGCTGGGGAATGGCAAAGTGAAGTTATTTCTGCTTTGTGAAGTAGTCACCATCCTATCCATGGCATTACAGCTGACCTTGAAGCTCTGCATACCACCTCCTGGCATGGGATCTGCAGTTGGACATGGTTCTGCTGGCATGTAACCTGGTAGGGAATCTTGCCCAGAGATCCATTGCTCTGTTGAGTTTGCAGGGCTGATAGGCATAACCCCCTCCAGGACCTACTCCTCTTTCTGGCAAAACTTTCTCTCCTCTAATGGCTGATCTGTGATTGCAGGGGTGCCCATTTCATGGAGATGCTCTTAAGAATAGTTAGACTGGAAAAGATTAAACCAGAAGGAAGGTTCTTGGCATGATTTAGTCCTGAAGGGATTAACTTGAAGGAGTGCTTTGTGTCCTTGCAGAGTGGAAGTCTAAAACTGAAACTGATGGATGAGACTCTTTGAGGAGTTTGTACTTCTGGTTTGGTTCTCTTTGTTGTATTTTTTAAGAGGAATGTCTTTGCTGGGAACAAGTACTGGGCATTTACAGCATGCAGTCCTCAGCATAAGAATAAGACAGCTTGACATATGTAGGAGAGACTTTGAAGCTTGGGATGCAAACATGAGGCAAATGCTCTAGAGAGAGAGTTTGGTTGTGTGTTGAGAGCATGACAAATGAGAAACGGTGCTGACAGGTGGGCTTAAAGACTTGCTGAAGCCAGCCCCTCATCTTGACCATTGCTGCAGCTGGATTTCAGACAGACAGACACACACATTAATTCATCTCCTCCTGACCTGGCTCTGTTCTGTGAGTTCACACAGATAACAGTTCTTGCATTATTGCTGTTTTCAGGTTTTTTGGTGTCCCTGGATGACTTCTACATCCTAGGCAGCGGCTTGGTGATGTTGCAGACCACCAACAGCGTGTTCAACGACAGCCTCATTAAGCAGGTGGTGCCAGAGTCTCTGTTCGCCTGGCAGAGGGTGCGCATCGCTAACATGATGGCAGATGGTGGCAAGAGCTGGGCAGAGATCTTCTCAAAGTGCAACTCTGGTGAGTGCCCTGTTGCATGAGCCTTGCAACAGGATGTCTCCCTTCTGCCCCTGGCACCCTTTTCCTTCCCCCAGGCAGGATGTCGAGCTGTCTCTTTGCTCGCACACACAGGGACCTACAACAATCAGTACATGGTGCTGGACCTGAAGAAGGTGAAGCTGCAGCGGAGCCTGGATGATGGTGCCCTGTACATCATCGAGCAGATCCCAACCCTGGTGGAGTATTCTGACCAAACCAGCGTTCTCCGCAAAGGTACCGGCTCCCGCCGCCGCCCTGCCGCAGCAAGCCCGCTCTTGGGGTCAGCTGTGCTGGGTACCTGGGAAGGGGTTATGGAGCACTGCTGTGGAGTTTCAGGTTTGAAGGCTTTGTGTCAGCATCCCTCTGTTGCCAGGTCTGGAAAGTGTTCGTTGCTTCAGTAATCCCTGGCAGAAACAGGGTGTGCTTCTCCACCTGAGTTAGCTGTGCTTGATGTGGTGGGAGGATTAAACCTTCACACTACCTCATGGGGTGAGCATCTGCTTAGGATCAGGGGAGGGGAAAAAGAGAAGTCATCTCCTCTCTTAATGCTTCTTGTTTGCTGTTATGATTTTGCCCTGTCTTAGAGATCTGTGAGGGAAAAGGTGAGGTCTGTTTGACATGACACCAAATAACTGACACTGTGGCCTGCTTGAAGTGTTTGGTGAGTGGCTCACCCTACAAGGAGATGAACTTTTATAGATGAGAGAAGTCCTCTGTTAAATTCAGCTCCTGGCTTTTTCTGGAGCTCTGGTAGCTGATATTCTCTGTTTAACAGATGCCTTAACCCTCCAGCAAGACTAGCAACAAGTTGGTGGGAGCAAAGCAAACAAAACCAGAGGTGAAGCCAAACACCCACTGTTAGGTTTCATTCACAAGTGTTCTCTGGACACTTTGTCAGCATCCAAAAGTCTGAGCCCATTCCACAGGTCTAAGTGTATCCATGGTGCTTTGTGCTCTCTCCAGTCACATCTGCAGGAGGGGGATTGGGGAGTTGCTCTTCATCATCCAGAGTACTAGAAATGCCCTTGCATTAGCAGCTGGGGCTCCCTGGAAAGCCCTGGTTTATCTGAGACATTGCCACAATGTCAGTATGGGTTTGTGGGCTGCTTATTGATTATCTGGAAAAGTCCCATGTCTCTGCTTTACACTTCTCTGGCTCCTTTATCTACTGAAGATATGCAAGTAGGCTGTTGCATCTTCTCTTCCAGTGTTTGTGTGTACTCCAGATGGTGAAATGCCTTGGGCTTCTCTGTGTGGCATTGTGGGTTGGGCTGCTGACTGATGGAGCCCTCTCTAGCTCTGGCACTTGAAACAGTGCAGCCACATCATGCAGCTGTGCAGGCAGGCCAGGCTCAGCGGGCTCCCCGAGTTCCTCTTCAGCAGTGACCAAAGAGAGCTGCTGTGTGAGCTTCCCTGTAGGACTGAACCCAGCTCCTGGGCTTGAGCACACAGTGGCCACTTACTCTGCCTTGGTGAGATGGGAAGCTGGGAGGGAAAAGGCAGTGTCTTCAAGCCTCTTGCTGGGAAGTTTGGTGGAGGTAAATGATCTAAACACTACTCTGAGCCTGAGCAGGGAAGCCTCTGCAGCAGGGCTGTGGCTGCTTGTGTGTTCACTTCAGACTCCTGCAAGCCTGATCTCAGCTGTTTTGCAGGGTGGAAGTCTGGGGGCGGGTTGCCTGGGTACAGGCTCCAGTGGTGTTAGACTAGGAGTCAACCCTGGTCATGGCAGTGACTATCAAACCAGTTTGGTGTGTTAGTCCTTGACACAGCGTTCAGGCAGTGCAGCATGGAGAATGCTTTCTGTTTCTTTTCTGGTACGAGCAAGAGCTTTCAGCTTTCCTGAGTGATTAACAGAGAGTTGTATTTTCCCTCTGGCAGGTTACTGGCCTTCATACAACATCCCTTTCCATAAGAAGATTTATGATCTCAGTGGGTATGCAGCATATGTGGTGAAGTATGGCATGGACTTCTCCTATGAGCTTGCTCCCAGAGCAAAAATCTTCCGGCGAGACCAGGGCAAAGTGACCAGCCTGGAGGACATGAAGTACATCATGAGATACAACAGTAAGTTGTGTTTGTGCTGTGGAGCTGATCTCAGGGAGGCAGTGGTACTGTGCTTGCATTACAAGGGGAAGCTGCAGCCTCACACATGGATCAGTTACATTGCCCTAGGTGCAGAGTACACACACAGCAAAAAAGGAAGCCCAGGTTTATTGTCGAGGTCGGAGAGCAGGCTGAAATTGCCCTAGCAGCAACAAGACAGGGTTCCTTCTAGAACAAGGGCCCTTGGGCTTGCTGCTTGACCTTTCCAGAGAGCTTCTGACACTCCCAAGAGACTCTGTGGACTGCTGTTACCTAATACATCTACAGTCTGTCAATCTTGAAAGCCTTAAGTCCAAAGCAAGAGTCAGGTCAGATCAGACCAGAGAATTCAGTGTGAGGCTTCAGGGCTTTGTTCCCTATTCAGGCAAACACTCTTTGGTAGGTAATGCTCTGCTTTTCCCTGACAGGGTTCTCCTTAACTGCATGAAACCCACCTTAATTAACTTCTGGCTAAGCCCATCTCTAAGTACAGATGGGTTTAGATGCTATATTTTTGTTCCAAATTATAGGGAGCATGCTGATTACTGGGCTTGGGGTTTAGGAGGCCTCTCCCAGGGTGGGGTATTGCTGCTGCTCAGACTGCAAGAAGCAACATGCTCCTATGTTGAGGCCTTCTATAAATACATTAATAGTAAGAGGAAGGGAAAGGACAAGCTCCACTCCTTGGTGGACATGGAGGGGAACATTGTAACAAAGGATAAGGAAAAGGCAGAGATACTTAACACCTTCTTTGCCTCAATTTTTACTAGAAGGGCAGAACGTCTTCCTGACAGCTGGCCTGCAGAGCTGGCAGAAGGAGCCAGGGAGCTGCACAGTTTCCCTATGTTCCATGAGGCGGTAGTTGGAACTCTCCTTAGCAGCTTGGATCCCCACAAGTCCATGGGACCAGATGGGATTCATCCTAGGGTGCTGAGAGAGCTGGCAGATGAGCTGGCCAAGCCACTCTCCATAATTTTCCAGCAGTCCTGGCTCACTGGCAAGGTCCCAGAGGACTGGAAGCTGGCCAACGTGGTGCCCATCCATAAGAAGGGCCGGTTGGATGAGCCAGGGAATTACAGGCCTGTCAGCCTGACCTCAGTGCCAGGCAAGATCATGGAACAGGTCATCCTGAGTGCAATAACACAACACTTACAGGATGGCCAAGGGATCAGGCCTAGCCAGCATGGATTTAGGAAGGGCAGGTCCTGCCTGACCAACCTGATCTCCTTCTATGATCAGGTGACTGCCTGGTGGATGTGGGGAGGCCTGTTGATGTAGTCTACCTGGACCTCAGCAAGGCCTTTGACACCGTCCCCCATAGCAAACTGCTGGCCAAGCTGTCAGCCCATGGCTTGGACGGGAGCACACTGCGATGGGTTAGGAACTGGCTGGAGGGCCGAGCCCAGAGAGTGGTGGTGAATGGTGCCACATCCAGCTGGCAGCCAGGCACTAGTGGTGTGCCCCAAGGATCAGTGCTGGGCCCTGTGCTCTTTAACATCTTTATTGATGATCTGGATGAGGGCATTGAGTCCATCATCAGTAAATTTGCTGATGACACCAAGCTGGGGGCAGGAGTTGATCTGCTGGAGGGTAGAGAGGCTCTGCAGAGAGACCTCGACAGGCTGGACAGATGGGCAGAGTCCAAGGGCATGAGATTGAACACATCCAAGTGCTGGGTTCTGCACATTGGCCACAACAACCCCATGCAGAGCTACAGGCTGGGGTCAGAGTGGCTGGAGAGCAGCCAGGCAGAGAGGGACCTGGGGGTGCTGGTCGATGGTAGGCTGAACATGAGCCTGCAGTGTGCCCAGGCAGCCAAGAGGGCCAATGGCATCCTGGCCTGCATCAGGAACAGTGTGGCCAGCAGGAGCAGGGAGGTCATTCTGCCCCTGTACACTGCACTGGTTAGGCCACACCTCGAGTACTGTGTCCAGTTCTGGGCCCCTCAGTTTAGGAAGGAGGTTGACTTGCTGGAACGAGTCCAGAGAAGGGCAACAAAGTTGGTGAGGGGCTTGGAACACAAGCCCTGTGAGGAGAGGCTGAGGGAGCTGGGGTTGCTCAGCCTGGAGAAGAGGAGACTCAGGGGTGACCTTATCACTCTCTACAACTACCTGAAGGGAGGTTGTAGACAGGCAGAGGTTGGTCTCTTCTCCCAGGCAGCCAGTACCAGAACAAGAGGACACAGTCTCAGGCTGTGCCAGGGGAAGTTCAGGTTGGATGTTAGGAAGAAGTTCTATACAGAAAGAGTGATTGCCCATTGGAATGGGCTGCCTGGGGAGGTGGTGGAGTCGCCGTCATTGAAGGTGTTCAGAAGGAGACTTGATGGGGTGCTTGGTGCCATGGGTTAGCTGTTTGGGTGGGTTGGATTGGTTGATGGGTTGGACACGATGATCTTGAAGGTCTCTTCCAACCTGGTTTGGTTTATTCTATTCTAAAGTAAACCTTAAGGCCTTCTTGTCCACCTTCCCCTCCTAGCTTGCAGCTACCACAGTGGGTATTGAAAGGCTTTGCTCCTTGCCACTTCTTTTACTCCAGAACAGGGAAACAAAGGCTCTCACTGCTGCACACTTTCCTTCCCTTCCTCTTCTGCTTTTCTCTCCTGACCATGTTCCTGCAAGCTTTCATCATGTGGAGTTGCAGATGTTTGTGGTCAGAGGCTGGCAGCAGTGCCCCTGGGATGCAGAGGAGCTGTATGGACACAGAAAGAGCTGCATGGACTTGGATCAGGAGCTTGTCGTTGTAATGTCTTCTCTCAAGCACTGGCTTCTAGCTGGTACCTGGAGCATGGGAGCAGTGAGATAGAGCTGTGCCTCTGCCAGCACACTGAACACAGCTTTTAGTGCCTTGGGTGCTTTGCATCAGCTGCTTTTGAAGAGACCAAGTTGTTTTCTTCCTTCTCTCCCCATCACATTTCTCCCCAGACTACCAGCGCGATCCTTACGCTGAGCACAATCCTTGCAACACGATTTGCTGCCGGGAAGACCTGAATCCATCTTTTCCAGTGCCTGCAGGCTGCTATGACTCCAAGGTAACTGACCTCGAGTTTAGTATCTGCTGAATGTTTGCTGCAGCCTGCTTGTGCTCCTGTCAGACCTGTAGCATGTTTCCCTGCTCTAAGGCAGGTGTAGCTGGGCTTGTCTGTCCTCCTTTTCACGCTGGCCCAGTGGCCGCGCAGATCCTGAGCTGGGCTTTTTCTGTCTGGAGTCCTACCTCCTGTCCCTGAGGCCAGCGCTGGCACAGTGGCAGAGGGTACAGGGGGAGCTGTGAGGAATAATTATGGCAGTGTGGTGCAGGAGGAGGAGCCTGAGAGAAGGCTGAAATGAGCCTTCACATCACTGGGGAAGGTGACTGTGGTACAGCCTCGGCCCTCCTGTTCACAGGGACTCTGTGGGTGCCTCCCCAAGCCCACAGGGATCTCTTTTCATCCTCATTTTAGCTTTACCTTTACAAAAACCTGGCTCTCTAGTGAGCCACCCAGCTCCAGGGCTCCACCTTGCTGTAAAACTGCTTTGAGCAGTTTGGTGAAGATCTTGCTGCTTTCTGAGGGGATGCAGGAAAACCCTCACACACCCTGTCCTGCAGGAAGCAGCAGTTTTCCTAGGTGGCTTGGCTGATGTTTTCACTGTGAGGGGCAGCTCTCCAGCTCTGGTGTGCTGGGAAGTCATACTGAGGTTGATCTTGTGGGGTCCAGCCTACTGCCTTTCTGGACTATGGGCTTGCTTGCTAGCATGGGCCCTGTGGAGGCTGTTTTGGCATTGCTGGTGCTGTGTGTCCAGTCAGCTCTCCCAAGCCCAGGCCAGCTGCCAGCTGTAGTGGCAGGCAGGAGCTCCCAGGGCTTGTTACTGCAAGATGAATGTAGAAAATGGCTGTGCAGAGGCATCTGCTAAGGGAGTAGGTCAGTGCAGGCTGGTTGTGGTGCCTCTGCCAGCACAGTTAGGCACTGGGGGAGGACAGGGGACCTAGGAGCATTGAGAGAAATAGCCCACAGTGGAGGCAAAAACCTGGCAATCAAAAACACTAAAGGAACTTTAGTGCCTCTGAGTTTGTGAGGATGGAGCAGGCTGAGACCGCTGTAGGAACTGGGCAGAGGCTGCTGCCTTTGTCCTCTCTTGAATTCCCCTGCGGCGCCCCAGGGAACAGCCCAAGTGCTTAACACCAGCAGAGCTTGGGTCAGAGCCTCCAGGTTGCTGCTGCAGCTCCAGCTCTTTTGGAGACACACAAACCCAGGGGGGATTGTCTGGAGAGGTGCTGCTGCTGCTGCTGCTGCTCTGACCCTGGCACAAGGAGAGCAGCTTGTGCTCTGTGGCAGGAATGCTGCCTGGCCAGCCTGCTTTGCCCCGCGCTTGCCTTCTTTATGATGGAATCCCCAGGAGCTGCTGCCGGCCTGTGGGATGGGTGCCCGGGGGATGGGTGCCTGGGGGATGGGTTTCCCTGGGCCACCACGTGGCCCTCCGGCCTGACCTCTTGTCCTGTGTTGCAGGTGTCAGATTTCCGCCTGGCTTCAGCCTTCACAGCCACTGCCATCAACGGCCCCCCGGTGCAGGGCGGGCTGCCTGTCTTCAGCTGGAGGCACTTCAACACCACTCGGCACCAGGGCCTGCCAGACTCTTACAACTTCAACTTTGTCACCATGAGGCCAATCCTGTGAGGCCAGCAGCAACTTTCCCAAATGGATTTTTTTAACTTTGAATGGAGATTTTCATTCCTGTGTATAATAAATGGAGCTGGGTGTCCACAGCCCAGTGCCTTACCTGCTTTCCCCTGTCTGCCTGCCAGGCACTTTGTACTCACACCTGTCTCCTAGGTGCAGCCCAGTGCACGTTCTGCTCTTCTGAGCTATTTTGGGTGGCCCTTCCTCTGACTGGGATTGATGGGAGACAAGTGTGGCACTGCTCACCGGTGATCTGAGCCAGCAGCACAGCTGTTCCAAGAGCAGGAGTGAACTGCAGTGCCATCACTGAGAGCAATCCATCCCTGGTAGCAACGTGGGACCTGCCTCCAGGGCTGGACCAAGCCAGGTGGCTGCTTTGGATTGTGGTGGCCTTATCTCAGTGCATTTTATCTGAGCAGTACCTTGCTTCTCATCCTGAATGTCACTTAGCAGGAGGAAGTCCAGGCTGTGTCCTCCCTGGCAGGCCAGGGTGCCTGTTGGCTGCAGGCTGTGGCTGTCAGTGGTGTTTGGAAGATTTCCTTTGCCTCACCATAGCAGTGCTCAAGGGTGAGGTTGTGAGGGGTAGTGAAGGGATGTGCCTTGTGATTTCTGAAGGCAGCTTGATACTTTCAGAAGCATCCTCCCCACATGCCCATGGGGGCAGCAGGGAAAGAACTGTGTGGGTCCATGAAATGGAGCTCTTCCAGATCAGCCCCTTGTGACCTCTTTGGCTGCTCCCTCCGATGTGGAACGTGACAGAGAGAGGGCTGGGGCTGTATTACTCTTAGTTACCTCTTACTTACTGAGGAGTCCAGTCCCTGGGCTGTTTTGTGCTAGGTGTTACACATGTCATTAAGTTAAATGAACTAAACAGAGCTTCCTCCATGGCCTTGGTGGCCCAGCAGTGCACTGCTGCCCTCTGTGAGGAATGAGCAGTGTGAGGTTTTGATCAAGCCCCTGGGGTTTAGCTCCTGTGATGGGACAGGGAGTGAGTTACTGTGGTATGGATGAGTTTGTGCCTTAAATGTTTGGCTGTCAGCAGTAGGGGCAGGAGAAGAGAGAGAGCAGAAGGTACAGCAAAGCTTTTGTTGTGAATGAAAAAACCTCATGCAGGGAGTGAAGTGATTTTTTTGCTGGAGGAGGCAAGGGTGAGAGGCTGGAAGGAGCATCTGAGCCACCTGCAGGCGCAGCAGGGCACTGTGTAAGCTGACTGCTGAAGCACTCCCTGCAGAGCTGCTTTTGCTCTTCATTGGGTAAAATTCATTGAGCAAAAGCACCCAGCTGTGGTACCCACACACCACAGCCACAGGGTCACTGGCTGTGGCAGTGCTTGTGCTGGAGGGGGACCAGTGTGATGTTCAGCTGGTGCCTCCTCTGAGCTGAAAGAGGGCAGTGCTGCACAGGGGCTTTCCACCAGAGAGAGGCAGTGGGGAGGGGGCAGCCCCAGTCCCAGCACCTGCTCCCTTTCCTCCTAACTCTGAGGTTCTCTGTCAGTGAACTTGTCTTGCTCAGCTACAGCCCCTGTGTAGCTTCTTGTTGTCCCAAGCTCTGTGCACAAAGACCACTTCCATGTAGTGTTCTGCAATCCCAGGCACCCCTCCTTGCCCTGTTCCAGCTGTGCTGAAGCAAGTGCAGCAGGGCAGTGGGGACTTGTGATGTGCCTCTGAGCATGACCAGCAGCCTGGCTCTGGTGGGCCCTGGCAGCTTGAAATGCAGAGCAGCTCTCCCTGCTGTGTCACTTACCTTGTGAAGGCTTTTCCAAGTCCTGTGGTTTTAAACTTCAGGTTTTCAGGCTTGGCTGGAGAGGAACTGACTTGGGGGAGGATGGAAGGGGCAGGTGCTTGTGCTAAGCCTCTCTCAGTCCCTCTGCTCAGTCAGTACAGAAAGCCTGCAGAGGAAATGAATCCTCCCAGCAGGACTGGCAGCATTACCTTTTGCTTCCCTTACCATCCCCTTGTCTGAAAGCCAATAACGAACTCATCCCTCCCAGTTCATACCCTGCAGGGACCTCAGCTCTCACAAGGAAGATCTGTCCCCAGCACCCTCAGCCCTTCTAGCTGGAGACTCCCATGAGGATCTAACCAGCACCTGTCTAAGCAAAGGCTACACAACACTCTAGGGAAAACCCAACTTCCTTCCCTGGTCAGTGTCCTGGTGCCGCGCTGCTGGGTCAGCTTGCAGCTTGGGCCCTTCCTGGTTGTTGGGTTTCTCTTTGTCAGGCAGCAGAAGCCCCAGTGCTCCACATAGCTGTCTGGAACTAAGCACAGATAACTGAAAATGTTACAAACCCAGCAGTTTATTTCAAAGTACAAATGTCAGGCTTGTCAGGTAAAACCCCACCACAGTACCACAGACCCCCACCCACTAACCTACAGCACATCCAAAAGGGGGGAGAGCTTGCAGCTGCCCACTTGAAATTGGACATTCAATCAGTCCTGCACCTCTTTGATTTACAAGTCCAGCTGCAAAACAAACCAGGACATTGGAGTCAAAGTTTCCAAACAAAGGATTTTTGCACCCAGTAGCCAATAAATGACTGAAGCTGAACAGGGCTCCCCAGACAGCTACTACCCCGTTACAGCTTAGTTACAGCTATACCCCCATTAAATTAAGATAGCACTTTAAATATGTATCTCTAAAAGAGAAGGGAAGAATGCTCAGCCTGTGGAATGACAGTGAGAAATAAAGATGCATTTTAACAGATCCTTGGAAGGGATGAAAAGGAAAATTCATTAATTTGCTTCCTCTAAGCTAGTATTTTTTTTTCCCCTGCTGCCTCCCAGGTGTTTGGAAGGAAATGCAGATTCTGGGGGGCAGAGCTGGCTCCTCGTCACTTGCACTCCTCCCAGTGTTCTCCCCCAGAGCCCCATCCTTACCCAGCCCAACAACCTATAAAAATAGGTGTCTGAGATCTCCAAAAATCTGTACAGAGATTTCAAATGAAAACACTGAAGAATTCATAAGCAAGCAGAATCACAGCTTGGTTTTTGTACAGTGTGAGCAATGCTCCAGTACTGGGGAACAGCTGCTGGGGGAGCAGGAACAGATGTGCCCTGTCCCTACACACAACACAGATTCCTGTTTATTTGGCTTCTAAGACAAAGAGCACAGAGAGGGCTGATGTGAGTGGGGAAGTGGCTGAAGTGACTGTTGTTACAGTACAAAACGATGCTCAGGTCCTGCTAGTGGGCCCAGCTGCACTCCCACTGAAGGCACAAGGGGTTTTGCTGTTGTTTTCAAAGGAAGCAGAGTGAGGCCCTCTTTGTTTTTAGAGGGAGGACACCATGGGCATTTCCAGCCTTGTGCTGAAGGCCTTGAGATGGGGGTCTCAGGATCCAACATGGCCAGTGGTAGCACAAGTAATTCCAAGAAGCAAAGGCCAAGACCAGTGGCAGTTTTGCCATCAAGCACCCCACAGCAGGGCTCCTCTCCAACCAGAAAAGCTGAGCTAACGCAGTTTGCACATCCAGAGTCCCTTTTATCACAAAGGGAAGTCAGCCCAAACCTAAAACACACCAGAACACAGCTGTGGAATCAGTGCTGTGTTTGCTGAAACACAGGGAGCCAGCCCCAAAGAGGTACTGCTGAAATGTCTCACACCTAGTGGCAAGAGCAAAGCACCACCAGGAGCAGCTTTATACAAGGACACTGAAAATTAAGATGGAAAAACTTGCATTAGGTGCAGAGAAGAAAAGCCAATCACACCCTGGGCTGCATCAAGAGAAGCATAGCCAGCAGGTTGAGGGAGGTCATTCTCCCCCTCTACTCCACTCTGATGAGACCCCACCTGGAGTACTGAGTCCAGTTCTGGAGCCCCTATTACAGGAAGAACCACAGGGCCACAGGGATGAGCAGAGGGCTGGAGCTGCTCTCCTATGAGGACAGACTGAAGGAGTTGGGGCTGCTCAGCCTGGAGAAGAGAAGGCTCTGAAGAGGGCTACAAGAAAGCTGGGGAGGGACTTTTTAGGGTGTCAGGGAGTGATAGGATTAGGGGGAATGGAACAAAACTAGAAGTGGGTAGATTCAGATTGGATGTTAGGAAGAAGTTCTTCACCATGAGGGTGGTGAGAGACTGGCACAGGTTGCCCAGGGAGGTGGTGGAAGCCTCATCCCTGGAGGTTTTTAAGGGCAGGCTGAATGGGGCTCTGAGCAACTTGATCCATGGCCATGGCAGGGGGGGTTGGAACTAGATGATCTTTGAGGTCCCTTCCAACCCTAACAATTCTATGATTATGCTGCCATACGGAGACGTTTTTAGGCCTATTTAAAAGTGGATTTTTGGAAGCCTCCAGCTCTCTTTATGGAGAGCCCAGTTTAGAAGCAGAGTGTTAACAGACCTGGACAGAATGTTCACAGCTACCTTGGTAATAATTTAAAAGAAAGTCTTTTAAACAAAATCAATTATTTCTGAGTTGCTGTTGTTAGGAGGAATTTAGTTTCTCATGATATTGTTTCTAGGAGGTAAAGAATGATAAAATCACCACCCACCCACCTCACAACATGGGGGAAAGTGCCTTGAGTGAAGGAATCCAGCAGTACTTCTGTTTGGTAGCATAAGGAGTGAATACTCCCTGCAGGGATCTGCTCCACCACAAAACTGACTTCCAGAAATGGCTTCTCTCTTCGTGTCAGTGATTTAAGGACCAGCTGCCTTCAAGGTCTCCAAATGGAGCTAGGCATCTGAAAAGTCAAGCCATGCTTTGATCACATACTTTGCCACCACTGCTTGTTAAGATCCTGAAACTGGACCTTCGCCTCACAGCATGATGGCTTCAGTCAGCAGATGGTAGCTATCTTGTTTAATCTGCTCACAAGGAATCAGCTGCACTCTGCCACACGTAGCAGCAGTGGAGCTATTAAGCCAGAAGCCAGTTTTTCACATCAGTTGAGAACCACATGGAATGGTCTGGGTTGGAAGGGACCTCAAAAGGTCATCTAGTGCAGCACCCTCTGAATTACTGCAGGAGCATTCTCAACTAGATCAGGTCGCCCAGAGCCTTGTTGAGCCTCGCCTTGAGTATCTCCAGGGACTTCACCTGACTGCCAGGTCTTTTCAAATAGCATGGAGAATGGCTGGGCAACTACAGCAGCTAATTCCCTCATCTCTGGGATGCACTTCATCAGGTCCCATGTTCTTGTAGGTCTTCAGGTTCCTCAGATGATCATGCACCTTGTCTTTGCTTATAGTAGGAGGGACTTTGTCTCCCTGGTCTCCAACTTGTGGGCCATCAACAGGTGAGCCTTGAAGAGAGGGGTTGCCAGTGAAGACTGGGGCAAAAGACCTGTTGAGAATCTCAGCCTTCTCCTGGCCTGCTGACACTAATCCCCCACTGTTGCTCCTCAGGGGGGGTTAGGGGGGGTTATGCTTTCTTTAACCTTCCTTTCCTGGTTTATGTACCTACAGAAGCCTTTCTTTTCTTTACATCCCTTGCCCAGTTCTTGGCCTTCTTGACCTCATCCCTACGCAACCAGGCAACGTCCCTATACTCTTCCCATTCCTGTGTCCCTCCTTCCATTTCCTGTGTAGCCCAAACTTGCCCTTTAGTTTAACCAGCAGGTCAGGACTCAGCCATGGTGGTCTCTTGCCTTCCTTGCCTCATTTCTTACACGTGGGGACAGAGATCTTTTGTGCTCCATAGAGAGCATCCTTAAAGATCTGCCAGCTCTGTTCTGCTCCCTTGTCCCGGAGGGCCGTTTCCCACGGGGTCCTATTTACTAACTCCTTGAAGAGCTGGAATGTTGCTTTCCTAAAGTGTAGGGTCCTAACCATGCTTCTCAAGGACTTCACACCCCTTAGGAGAGTGAACTGCATTAGTGCCTGATCGCTGCAGCCCAGGAAATAAAAGTCTTTCTCCACAGACCCAGCCCACAAACCCTCCAAACACACCCCCAGACCATCCCTAATGATGCCTCCATTGCAGGCCAGAACAAAATTCTACTGCAGGACTCTCACTCCCCACCTATCCCAAGGAAGGCAAAGCTCAGAACAAATGGTGACCTGAACACAAGCAGACTGTGTAGCCCTGGCAGGATTCACTATTAAATAAGCAGCCTAAGTTCTAGGTTGTATTTGAATGTTTATTTTAACTTTCAAACTATAAAACCTCAGTGTAGTGATGTGGCCAACGGCCCTTTGGTACCACCTCAAAGATACATGAGAAGAAAAACAAACTTGCCCAAGGAGGATTTGACAGCTGTCAACTGGAATGAACTGCTCTGACCTTTACTACAGAACTGGCTTGATAAGGACTCAACTGTCTGTAAGTAGACCAAACACATCATTCCTTGAACCAGGCAGACAAAACATCAGTTAAGCACAGAAAAATTCAAGGCATTGCTGATCACTGGCACCAGTGACAGAGGGACAGCTGCTATTGAAAGGTGACACTTGGTTTGCATACAAGCTTCGGTGTGACCCTTCTCTTCCCCTCCCTGCATTTATAGTTTTGCCCACCCAAACCAATGGAACTGTTGTCCCTCAAATGCAAGTTTCCATACAGAGAATGTTTGTTACTGACCTGACAGAAGTGACAATCTCAACAAAATGGAGTGCAGCAAAACAGCACAGAGGAGACCCTGCAGTGCTGCCCTTGCTTTAACTGATCCAAGTTCTCCCTCCGAGGGCACACAACTAAAGAACTAGCTCACAGCACATTTAATCAGCCATTTCTTTCTTCCTGCCTTTTGAGTCTTTAAAATGCTAAGAGAGCACTGAAAAAAACAAAACAACCCCAAAGCCACACCACAGTGTTGTCTGCTACAGCTTTACAGAACCCCCATGGTGAAGGTGGACTCTTTCTCTTCTATAAATCCACTGTTTGGTTCTGCTGGGCAGAATGTGACTGCTGTCCTTGCTCTGCAAAGTGCCCAACCTGACAGGTAACTTTCTTGTACAATGTGGCTCTGCAAAAGGCAAACACAACGTGGGAATGAAACTGGGCCAGAGGCACCCATTTCTTTTCTCAGCTCAGAAGCACCATGAAAGCATCTATGAACATTTGCAGTTGCTCACAAACTTTAGGCCAGCAACTAAAACTCTAAGTGGTGCTGGGTGACTGGCAGGTGACTGGGGTAGAGAAGAGGACTGGGAGGCCAATATCTCTATCATCTTTTTGCACCAACTGAACATCCAAAGTGAATGCAAACAACTAGAAGCTTTCATGGTGCCACACCATAGAGGTTTCTTCTTTGGCTGAACTGCAGCATACAGCTTTCCCAAAAGAAGAGGGAAAGGCTCTGGTGGGAAATACTGTCTGTATAATGCTCTTGGCAGGACAAACCCAACTACTCAAGAATACAGTGAGGGAAGGGTTGGATGATACTGCAGCTAAAAATGAATCCACCATCAGCAGATGTTACACTTCCTGGTCTTTACAGAAATAATAATTACTCTGGGCCAGAAAACAGGAGAACCATTAATGACCAGGCTAGGAAAGTAAAGGGCAAAATAACTCCAAGCAAATAAAAGAACACCACAAGGTATCTGGCTACATTTATTTCTGAAATTATTCTTTAAGGCACAAAATAAATCTAAAAAATAGGGCTGGATGTATGAGGGGAGGGGCAGAGGAGTTATCTGTGCCAGACAGGTGCAAATGCAATCTCTACAATTAATTTTCAGATCTGACCTGGGAACACTCCCAGTGTGAGTCAGGGAGGATGGTGGAAGTAGAGGAGTGTTCTCATCTAGGAGAGGTAGGAGGTAGTGGGGTGGTTTGTTGTATTGTTGTGGGTGTTCTTCCACCACCTCCACACATACACACACAGGTTCCCTGGCCAGACTCAAGTTCCCTTCCCTCCCTTCAGAGAGCTCATTATGGTTTGTAGAGTAACACCAGACCACTCAGTCTTCCAGTAGAGAGGTGAGACCTCAGACCACCCTTCGCACCGTGCCTGCTCGCGGAGCCGGGGGCAAGAACCAAACCTGTCCTTGTGCTCTCGCCCTCACGTTCAGTGCCTCGACAGATGTTACAGCTGTGCACGCTTGGCTCCAGTTACTGTTTCCTTCCTGCTCTGAAGCAGAATCCCAGGCATCCAGGCTGCCCTTGGGTAAACATTAGGTAGGTGGAACAGCTGTCATGGAAGGGAAGATGACGTTTTCAAAGGGCCCATGACTTGACCTCCCCAGAACAAACAGGCTCTCTTGCTGCAGGGGAGACTTCACTTTTTCCCCTCTTTTTTTTGGTTCTGAATGCATGTAGTGTACGACACAACTGTCTAAAATAATCCTGCAGAAAGTGGATTTAAAAGTGAGTTTCATGCATGGGATCAACCCTCCAAAACTGGGGTGATTCGTGGTAGTAGGACAGGTTAAAGGCTCCAAAGATCTCAAGTTTAACTGCTCTGGGAAGAGATGACATCTGTGGACTGGGGGTCACAGAAGGGTCCAAAACGCCCGTAGATGTCCTTGGCCCGCACTGCAAAGTAGTATTTGCTGCCAGACACAAACTGTGTAAGAGTGCATGCCATAGGGAGCGGCAGGGCCTTCACCTCCCCGATCTTCTTCCACTGCGAGGGCATAGTGGCGCTCGGGTCCTCGTGGTAGGCATAAAGATGGTAACTGTCCACAGTGGCACAGCTCCGGTCTACCTCCATGACGCTCCAGGACAGCACAATCCCGTTCTGGCTCTGTACCCGGGCCAGCTTCAGCTGTGGCTTCTGAGGCAGAGAAGTGTTGGCAGCTTCTGGGGGCAGACGCGACGGCTGCGGCGCCTCCGGGAGCGGGGCAGGATGGACAGGGCGTGGTGGCTCCTAAGCAAGTAAGAGCAACAAGGGAAAACTCAGTCTGCAGCAGGGGAAGGAAGCTTTCATTCATCTTTCCCCAGGCACATGGAAGCAAATTAGTCTTTAATCACCCAGTCACCACAGCTCCAAGTCCTGCGTGCAAAGGCAAGAAAGCAGCAGCAAGTGCTGAGAAGGGGTGGGACCAAGCACCTCAGAAGTTGTTTTTCTTCACATCTCAATCCCTAGCTGTACAATCATTGCCACAGTTCCTTCCCTACTTTGCTTTCCCTACTTTGCACCCCTTTGCTTTCCACCCAAGGGGTGATGGACTGAACACTGTGCCCTTTACCAAGGCTGTGCAGGCAGGTTCATACATCTGAGCTGCTGTTGCCACATTACTGCAACCCCCCAGGTGGTCAGCAACTCACCTCTCCTACAGGAAAATTTTCAGTCACAAAAGCAAGAATGGGTGATGCTGCCTCATGGATTTTATCACCTTAAATTACCAAGAAAGCTCACTCTCAGGTTCCAAACCATTTTGACATAAGGGCTCTCCTTTCTTTTTCTAGTTATTACTTTGTGGCACAGAAGAGTCCCAGGTCTCTCATCTACATCTTGAGAGGAACTTGGAAATGTCACAATGAGTATGAAATGTTACTCCTCAAGCCAGGGGCCTTTCAGGTTGGAATCTGGGGTAGTTTTTGTCATCTTAAGTGTTCTGTGTGATACTGGCTTGATTTATTCTCATTGTTTATCACTGGAGAATGCATGAAGTTGAATGGTGTCTAGAGTGAAAGAATGGTGAGCCACCTCGTTGGCAGCATCTTTACCACTTCAGGGTATCACAAGTGATGTGACTGCCCAGCAGTGAACATGCAGGCAATGTACCTGGTTCAGTCCCAACAACAAACCCTCTCTGAAATGAGTCAGAGTAAATTCTCAAATATTTACACAAAGGCATTTGAAGTGATGCAGAAGGAATGGCTCCCAGCCAGTGATAAAACCCCTCTGAAAATTGGGAGCTGGCAACCCTGAGGGTCTTGTCTGCACCTTGCTCCCCTAGCTCTGTTTGGCAAACAGCTATACTGAGAAACTACTCATCCAACTTGTAGCCAAATCATGACTAAACTTTCCAGTGGCAGTTCTTCTGTCCCCTTGCCTCCACAAGCCACCTGGAGACAATTCATGCACTGTTTTTCAATGTGCTCATAGTGATCTGGGAAGCTGTGGGGTAAGCCAACAGGAGCACAGCTTTTACCCTTCTTGGCAGAAGGTGCTGCAGGTGGGGAGGTGGCACTATGCACATGAATTGGCTGCAAAGTGTCTATGAGACATTGCACTATTCTGCAGCTCACGCTAAGAAGCAATCTGAAAGCCCTCAATGCAGAGACAAGCCTGCAACGGGTAAAGACAACTCACAGCATGCACTTGAGGCGGCCGGTGGTGCACCGTGAGCTGAGGCGCTCCAGAGCCCAGGGTCAGTCCGTTGTTCACGACGTACGCAGCCGTCTGAGGCATCCGCACTGTCATACCTGCAAGAAGCACAGGCAGCGCTTGGAGCATTCAATGCCTCAAATCAGCTCAACACAGAGCACTGGAAGACCAGCTCCTTGGGTCAGCTGGATGACAATAAGCTTCAAAATGACACACGCAAACTGACAGCAGACTGAGGAAGTGCTGCTCAACCACAAAACCAGCTGAAGCTGTACAATGATCCTGGGCTACATCAAAAGAAGTGTGACCAGGAGGAGGAGGATGAGGGAGGTGAGCCTCCCTCTGTACTCTGCTCTTGTGAGACCCCACCTGGAACACTGTGTCCAGTTTTGGTGACAAACTGCTGCAGCAGATCCAGAGGAGGGCCACAGAGATGATCAGAGGGCTGGGAAACCTCCCCTACAGGGACAGGCTTCAAGACTTGGGGATGGTCAGCCTGGAGAAGAGCTCCAGAGAACCCTTATAGTGGCCTTCCAGTACCTGAAAGGGGCCTGCCAGAAAGCTGGGGAGGGACTTTTTACAAGAATGGACCCCAGAATATTGAAGGTGTTACCATCCCATTCATTCCCACAGCAAACTGACCTGCCAGGAATAAACTCAGCCATTTTCCAGCCTTGTAGATGATATCCAGAACTCTTGCAAGCTACCAAGTTTTCATTCCTTTTACACTACATCTCACTCTCAGGTAACATTTTGCCCAGTTATTGTTGGAACATACATATTCTGTAAGCGCAAAGATTTTGCTCCTTGTTATTATGGGTTGCCTGTCCTGCCCAGAAATGCAAGGTTTGGGACAATCTCCACCATCCCCTAGTTCCACTTGTCTAAGATGGAAGCATAAACCAAGCAATGAGAAGGCTCTATCTGATAATAACCTATCTCATTGCTTTTCTTTTGTTAACAATATGTGAAGCCTCTTTGCCTGGTACACAAATATGAAGCCTTGAAATAACCTGTGCTCTAACTAAATTGGTCTTTTATCTACTCAGGTTGACCACCTGGCTTCACTGTCCTGAGGTACAGGAAATGCACATCATATTCTTATGTGGCCTGACAGATAATAGCACTGCAGAACACAGACATACTTTGCAAGGCAGAGTAATAGAACTACAGAAGAGAATTACAGAAAAGCCCAGCTTTAAAGGGGCCTCTGGAGATGGCCTAGCCAATCTTCTGTCAAAAGAATGCTCTTAGATTAGGTTATTTAGGGCCTGGTCAAGCTGAATCTTAATTGTTTCAGTGGAAACCTGCCTTGATTTCTAGGAATCTGCAAGCAGACAACTGAAGGAAAAGCATTCATTAGATCTCTGGAACATCAGGTAGAAGCATATTACACAGACCTGTTGTTGATGACCTTGTCCAAACCCCATGAATTCCCTACCTCATTGAGCTCTCTTGGATAAAGCCTTAAAATAGTGTATTGTGTTCTTCAACCATGCATTAATTATCTTGCACCTCTAACACTAAAAGGCATGCTGCAGTTGTTAATACTAGTGATGTGTATTTAGTCATAGTAATTGCTCTAGAAAGTGATAGATTTTGACAGAGACATGCATTTTGGTACCAAAAAAAGAGAAAATGTTATTAAAAACAATTGACCTAAGTCAATGCATGCTTGAGTCCTCAAAAGTCCTTCCAAAACAACAGGTAGATCACACAGGTCTAACTTGCAGCTAAGGGTTATGATGACGAACACCAAGTGTGAGCTGAGGTTACCTCACCTTCTGCAAACAAGAATGCAAGGTGCAAACATGCCCCTCAAAATATACTGCTGGTCAGAAGAACCTGAGCTCAAATGCACATGGCACAAGAGTGTAAGAAGTTTAGGAAATAGGAGCAAGTACTCTGAACAGAACAGCAATTCCCTCACACCCTGGTATGTCACAGAGGTAGCTCAAGAGCCACCTGATCAGCTTGTGTTTAGGTAGCACAGGTGATTTTTCACAGCCTATGGCAATGAAGCTGAATCCAGTCATAAGAGGTACTTAGAATTAAATTGCTACAAACATAAATGGCTTTGTCCTTTCCAAAACTACCACTTGAAAACAATCAATCAATCCTTTCTGCACAAACCTACCCAGGTACAGTCTTACAAGGCTCAAGCATGCAGTGTTCTGAGTTTGGCTTCTACAGATAGTGTCAAAAAAAAACCCAACCCACTACCTCACCAAAAAAGTAGGTTCAGAGTGCACCAGAACAGAGACATTTATGTTTAACATAAAAATAACTTTAGTGCAGAAATTGTGAGGAGCTAAAAAAAGGTGGTTAAGATCCACCACTTTGTAATAAAGTATAAACCATGATTCAACTGTGAGGCCTTTGTTTTTGACAGCTGCCACTGCTCATTAAAGAAAATGAATTTACTGTTATGGGAAGGTTATCAGTTCCATGTTTGTGAAGTCAAGATGCATTTGCTGACATCTGATAGATGTGATTTTTCCAGGCCTTGAGAAAATAAGAGAGTAGAAGAGAATTTGCTGGGCATAGGACATCAGAGATTGTTATGGAATTACACTGGGATGCTTGGAGGAATTGTAACTTTCAGACAGGAATTCAGACACAATTTACTACATGCTCAAATATTTCTACTAATTGATAATCAGTATTACCCTCCACTGCTCTGTGAAAGTACTGTACATGTCACCCAGAGACACTTAATTGGCAGAGCCAGTACCTTAAATCCTGTTTTTCCTACAGGGGGAAATCATTTCTTCACAGCCTGTGACTTTTCTCAAGTCTGTAAGCTGGAATAAACCCCTGACCTCTATAATTTGGACTAGTATCATAAAAAAAGACAAGCAACAAACTCAAACCAAACCCCAAACCCCACATACCTCAGGTAGAACACATCAAGCTGTGTCATGCTAAAACGTACAGGGAAGGAAGCATTCCCTACCTCCAGCCTGCGGGTTGACCGGCCTTAAACCTGGGCTTGGCATGAGAGCTCCTCTTACAGGGTTCTGAGCTGGTGGTGCAGGAAGGGTGGTATAGACCACCTGGTGGTTAGTAGGGGCTCTTGGTATAGGAAGCTTTGCAGCAGTTTGATTCACTGGCCGATGAGTTACATTCACTGTTGTCGAAGCTGGAAAAAGAGAGACAGACCACACCTAGAATGGAATTCCACGACAGGCAGCTGATATGGCTGTTCCAGAGTGCACACCTTTGGAAAACTCACTCAGCTGAGCCATGCAAAATAAAACCTGTCTCTGTGAAATTCTACCTGCAATAATCATGCTAGAAAAATCCAGGCTAAACAAACAGTCATTTTCACCTGAAGTGATGATGCCAATATCCATATACAAATTCCAAACAGAGGAGACACACCTAACAGTCCATCAAATGAAAGGAAAATGAAAGGTCATAGCTTTGAGCAGTATAAAACCCATCACCAAGCAATCAGTGGAACAGATCAGTCACAAGACAATTCCAATGACAACTAATCTTCAACAATCATCTACACAAGAGAGTGAAACAGAGGAAAAAAGGAGACCCTATGTTTCTTTATGCTAGAAAGAAATGGGGGAAAAAAACCACAGGAACAAATCACACTGCAGACAAAATAACAGTAAACTAGGGCTGGAACTTCACTGTCAGCCTTCCCATTCACTCTACTGGAAAGATTAGTTACAATGTGGAGGTGGACACAACTAGAAGGGATGTTGCTAACATTTGGGGTTTTTCCTATTGCTTAAATAAAGCAACTGCTGCAAGGTTTCTTTTCCTTCACAATTTCCATGACCATCCTTAACAAGAATTCTTCCCCTTCATGAAATTGATGTGATTCTTAAATTTTTCCAGAACAATAAAACTAGCTTTCCCTTTCTTTGAATCGGTTTGGAAAAAGCAGTTATGGGAGACTGACTGGAAGGGAAGATTAAAAAGTGACTCAAGCGTTCTGAATATTCACCTGAAAAGATTAGCAAACACGTAGAACACACAAGGCTTCAGTTAAAGGGAAAAAAGCAACCACTGCATTCACATCATGGTGTAAAATGAAGATACCTGTGGGTAACACATGTAAGGTGGCTGGGGAAGGCCCACTTGTTGGCACACCTGCCTGCTGCACAGGGGCTGGCTGCGAAGGCTGTGCGGGTCGAGCCAAGGGCTGGGTAGATACGCTCGGCCCTGTTACAGGTGTCTGGTTCTGCTTCTTGGTATCTGCTTTAAAACAAAATAAAGTTGTAGACAATAGCAAACAGAAATGAGAACATCAGAGTTTTAGTACTCTCTTTTCCCCCCTCATCAGTCACAGATTAGCAAAGAGTATTTCCCAGTATGACATTCCTTTGATCTTTTCGTTCTGCAAACAAAACAGTTTCCCCCTCACTTTCATCACCTCCATCTTTTTCCCTCCATACTCCACAGCATTTTATTCTATCACCATGAAGTCTGCATATTTCAGCACAATTTGGAAAGCTGGCAGAGTGTCCCATTAAATTAAAAGTCTTTAAAAGTTTCTATTCAATAAAGAATAGCCTAAATCCTTAACCATCACTGCTGCACTCAATTTATTGCTTAAAAAAAGAGACAGAGCTTCCCAAATAAATCTTTGATGCTTCCATCCTTTCGCTATTTGCTGACTCTTGCCTTTGTCAGTCAGGCCTGTTTGTTGCTTTATTGAATTTCCATGCTATTTTCTTAAGAAAAAAAGAGAATTGCTTTATCATTTACAGAAAACTTTAAAAAGGAGAACTCAGGTTGCTTTCTGGCACTGGCATCACCTTTCTCACACGACCCCATGACTGACTTATGAGAAGCGACAAACAGTGCCTGCAGGTGTCATCTTCATCTTCAGAACACAACTTCAGTGAGGATGGCTGAGGAGGCTTTGGGCCAGGGAGGAGCTCAGAGGGTTTTGGCCAAGGAGGGAGGGTTTGGGTCAAGCTGAAGCTCAGGACAGTTGTGGCTTCATTTTGGGCTGCTGCCTCCAAAGCTGCTGCCTGGGGTGGGCAGGGCAGGTGACTTTCTGCACCTTGCCTCTGCTGCCAGTTGGCAGGTGACCCATCCTTGGTCTTCCAGGTGTTCAGAAAAGGCTTGGATGTGGTACTTGGAGCCATGGTTTAGTTGTCAGGAGGTGTTGGGTGACAGGTTGGACTCGATGATCTCTGAGGGCTTTTCCAACCTTATTGATTCTATGATTCTATTCTATGATTCAGTTTACTACAGCAATATTTTTTCCTGCTTATTTGTGACAAGACATAATATTGAGGGCAAGTCTGTACATAACCAAGGCTGTGCATGAACTGAGAAGCCTTAACCTGGATATTTGAGCTAGATTACAATAGTGGTGGGCAGAGAAGGCGCCATCAGAAACTAAAAAGCACAGCATAAAAGAGAGGTTTTAAAGGGCACTCATTCATAACAGCTTTACTCTAATCAAACTGCACATGCAGC
This sequence comes from Melanerpes formicivorus, assembly GCF_026170545.1. Lineage (NCBI taxonomy): Eukaryota > Metazoa > Chordata > Aves > Piciformes > Picidae > Melanerpes > Melanerpes formicivorus. Next base: position 22,260,112 of record NW_027142360.1, read on the forward strand.
AGCCACTGATTTAGTAAAGAGAGCACATAACAGAGTAATAAAAGATATGTTAATATGTATTTTACTCTTGAGAAAATCTGTAACAATGTGTTGAAGAACACCTTTAGAAACTACCAGGACTAGATTTCAAAGCCCTAAGAATGGGGTTAATGGCAGTGCAGCTCAAAATGGGGTTTCAGCAATTAGAGACAATTCTGATGGTCTCACCAGGCTGTCTTGAACACCTTGTAGTAGTAGTAGTAGTACCAACAAGCTGCTATGTGAATTAGATACAGTTCAAGACCCTCAAAATACAACACAATACAAATTGCAGGCCATGCTGTCTCTCTGTAGGCTACTTCACTGAAGCCATTTGATGAAACTCTAACTAAAAATTCATTTCCCCCAAAGTCTGTAAGAGAAGCAGTAAAGGGATGATCATTTTGAAAACAAAAGGTGAGATGTGAAGCTCGACAGGGCTCTGGGCAACCTGATCTAGTTGAGGATGTCCCTGCTTACTGCAGAAGGTGTTGTTGGGAGTAGATGACCTTTAAAGGTCCCTTCCAACCCAGACCATTCTATGATTCATGAACTAACAGGTCTTCTGACTAAAGCTTCTTTTGTCTTCCATGAGTAGAAATTTCCCACTGTTCACCAAATTCTTTGAAGAGATTCCTACAGAGACACACACACTTGAGTATTTGCAGTGTCAGCTGCCACTGGGTAAGTGAAGTGAGCATTCTTAGTCATGGAATCTTTAACAGTCCTGTTTAACAGGAGCACCACGGGGTAATACACCAAGCAGAAACAGAAGTTTATTCCTTTCTGCCATTCAGGAGGTGAAATAATACATGTAGCTCCATTACCCCTGCAGCTACCAACACCTTTTTTACCTACCTTGCAAACAGTTATCATCCTCTTCATCCAGGGTAAGATCAATGACACCTCCTGAATCAGTTCGTGTGACCTTCCCGCTCTGAAAGACAAAACTCCTTCATTTTGCAAAAGCCAATCCAGGGAACAGAGGTGGGAAAGGGATATGAATTGAACATTCAGGAGGAGAGCTCTCAGGATTGATAGACTCAGAGAGGAACAGAAGAAATGAGCAGGAAGAGAAAATTTCAGACAAATTTCCCAGGACTTGAAAAAACAGACAATCCTCAAATAGCTGTGTTGTGGTACCAAATATTGAAGTCAGAGTAGAAAGCCCTGCAGACCAGCAGCACGCTGTTATTTTATGGATAAATAACAACTTGGCATTTCAGACTCTCTCTCAATTGTGACTCTTAACATTTTAATCCAGTGGTAAACTGTGCTTTCCCCTATGGTAGCATAACCTTTTGACAGAACACTCACCAGGACAATCTACTATTTATCTTGAGACACCTTGGCCTATGTGACTATAAAGAAATTTGCTACATGGAACCTGCATGCCTCTGAAATAGATCATCAAAAGCCATCAGGAAACTCCAATTGTATCCAGCTTTTTAGTGTCATTTCCTTACTGTATTTCGATCCACTATCACAAATTGTAGCATTCTATTATGCTACATGGGAAGCCATTTGTACCCATCTCTTTATAGAGGATAAGGGGATTTCCAGGGGGCTGGGATTACTAACGTGCTGTGAAGGCTAAATCCTATTAAAAAAAAACTCTAGAGGATCATCAAACAGGATTCAACCCCTGGATCAATTACTATCCCCTGGCTGTTCACAATGGAAGGACACCAACAGGTTACTTTAGGTGATGGAAAAAATGTTGGGGCAGGTCCTATATGTTTTTGGGGTTTTAAATCTACTTTCTAGACTCAAATATTGAATCATGTCTATTTCTAGTTCCTTACAGTTTCTGCAGAAATTAGCATTTGTTTGTTTGATACACGATATGATCATCTACTGCTGGATTGAGCTGCTACCACTTTATGGATTGGAATGCAACAGGTTCCTTAGGACAGACAAAGGGTTAGGAAAAAACATACTTATCCAAATCTCTGAACAATTGAAGTGGAAAAAAGCATGAGAGTCCCACATGGCCTGTACAGATGCCAACATAACCAATCCAAGAAAGGCTTGAGATTTTTGTCTGTGGTTAGATGGGGACGGATGCACAAAGCCTAAGCATTTTCATTATCTGCTCTGTGACCTTTCATTTGGGTAAAACTAAGTCTTTAAGGAGGTCCTGAAGACAATTCCCACACAGGCAAGGCTTTGAGAAGAGGGAAGAGAGATATATATATGATTACCAAGGGCAAACAGAAGCTCTGTCCAAATTATTGGTCCCTGAATTTGGAATGCCAGAGGTGACCAATCTCTTCATTGCACATTATTACAACCTGAATTCTTCTTAAATCCCAATGCTGGCCCTGATGACATTCTGCTAATACTCTACACGATACACAATTGAGTAAGAAATATCTACTTTTGTTCACAGCTAATAGCAGGGACCTCTGCAGGGATTCTATCATTGCTATATATAGAGAAACATCTTTCATATTTATTAACCATGGAATTCTTCTGTTGAGTGATTTCTATTTCAAAGACTTTGCAGTTGTCTTAGTATGATGAGCTGATCTACCCACTTGAAGCTTAAGATAAAAGGCACACTGAAGTAATCAATGATTACTTGATTAGCATGGAGTCAAGAGGAATTTCATTCCAACTTGATAATCTTCCCAGCTGAGGCTGTGTATTTTGAACTATGGCTCTCCCTGCCAGGACAAAGTAGATTGAAAAATGAAGGGGAAGATTTATAAAGAGCTGGAGAAAGAAAAAACCCCTAGCACTAAGCTATTAATTCCTCCCCACTATAAAATGCATTAGTCTGAAGTAATTTCCTTTCAATTCTTTCTCTGCAAGGGAATCTGAATCCTTAGAAAACCACTCTGTATGAGAGCTATTTTAAAGCCCTACTTAACTCTGCCAGTTGAGAAAGTTCCTTGAACTTCCAAGTCAGCAAGTGTCCTGGCATGCTATTTTGGTGGGGGCTTTTTTTGTGTGTGTTTGGAAGGCCAAAATCTTGACTTAAACAGGCAGCTATTAAATAATAAATCCAATCAGCAGTAAAGGTTTCAGACATGCACTTCTCAGGAGGGAAGACCTTTTTGTAGTTTGCCACACAATGCAAGGTTTTCTACTAAACAACCTGGCAGTGATCTCAACAGGAACTACTCATTAAGTACTTAGGTTCTTTTATGACCCACAAGAGAACCTGCAGATCTGCAGGACAGCACTGAGTGGTGCTCTGTCCTACATCCTCCAGCCCTAACTGCAGGGCACACACTCCAGTTACTAAAGAAGATGCTGTACTTCACCCAAAGAATGAAACATCGAAGACTTCACCTTTTCCCATCTTCCTAATTTTAATCTAGCCACATCTTTATTCTTCACCTTCCCAATTGAGATGTTTTGCATATGCCAAATTTGACAAAAGGGGTGTGTGGTGTGGAGAGAGAAAAATGCTATCCCAGTTCCATAAGGAAAACAAATACAAGGAAGGTGACTGAATTTAAAGGCCAAAGCACATAGGGTAGGCATGGCAGCGAGAAAAGAAGGCATCTCCCACAACTACAGTTGCAAAACTGAGCATGGAAAGAAGTAGTTACAACATCACAGCACGCACCTGTCAAACTACTGAAGAAAGTGGCAAGACATGTCTGAACCTCAAACTGAACAACATTTCCTCTTACAGAACCTTGACATACACATGCCAACATGCACATTATTGTACCACATGAAAAACCAAGAGCCAGATGTTAGTATTTTGAAGACAGTGCTGAATACGAGCTTCTCTATTCACACCTGATAGATGAGATTAAAGGGTTTGGTATTATATAACGCCATGGTTCAGTTCATCACAGAGAGGTAACAATGCTTTTAATGCCACCTGCTTTTCAGAATGGAACACTTTTGGTATGTAAAAGTGAAAATTGAGGGGGAAAGAAATAAAAAAAACCAACCCAAACCACACCAAAACAACAACCAAAGAAGGCCAACAACACAAAAAACACAGTGCAAAATAAACATTCGTTCCGGGGAAGGAACGCTTAAAGTTCTGCAGAGGATGTGTGGCATACTCACACAGTGTGGAGAATTTTATTATTAGCAGTTTCTACAGCAACAAACCAGACAAAAAAAGGTCTGGGGGTTGTAAAGCAGACAATTCCTGAAGCATCACTCCACCACAATCACACATGACGCACCAAGGCGTTATATAATAGCAACAGCAACACCAAACCTCGGGGAGCGATAGGGAACATCTCCTGCGGGAAGCGAGGGGGGTGCTGTGTTTGCTGTGTTCAAGCACAGTTTAAGCAGCTGTGGAAATTATTTTTTAATACATTTTGGAACCTATTTTGGTCACTAACTGCCTCAATGTCAGACTTCTCACTCCTTAAAATTTGTTTGTTTTCCAAAGCAGTAACTCCCACAAAATTGAAGCAATTATTTAAGCTTACAGAGCTTGCAAAGCTGCCATGAAATCTGATCAGGAACCAAATGTAATTTGTCACCTCTTACCAAGATAAAAATGCAAATGGTAATGCAATGCAGTTAGCAGTGCACTGAGATCACAAACTAAATGTCACAGATTTGCCAACAGGTATTCTGCTAGTGTGTGTTTGCATGCTTGTATAATACTCAAATACTAGCAACAGACACTTTATGTATTGCTTTTACAAGATTGCTGTGTTCCCTTTACCATTAATTGGTACCATGCAATGCTTCCTACAGAACCATACAAGCATAGGAAAAATGAACAACCAGTCTTAGTAACCCCTGTGTTTCATATAGCCTCTCATTTCTTCAGTGCAAAGAGAAGACATGTCTCTGCTACCCCTATATTCATAAGAACCATAAATTAAGAAAGCTATCCCAGAGACTGGTTGCAAGCAATGCTGGTCTTAAGCACCAGCAATCTTAATTCCAACTAAAGGAACACTTGACACAATGCTTAAGATATTTCTCTACTGCTGCGATTTTGGTTTTCCTTAATCGAACAGTTGAAAGGGAATATACCAAACACATGCATGCACACAGGTGTATACACTTCTATCTTTACTGGTTCTTCTGAGGTGAAACATCTGCCTTGCTTGGCCAAATGTCACTGACAGATTCCCAACAGCATTATGTGGGATGGCCATCTTGGATGATGGAAGATAATCCTATTAATTAACATATACTTACAACTGAGTACTTTTCAGATTAGTTTCATGCAGCTTTTAAAAGCTGTTAGTCATCTCTGGTGTAGTAACATCATCAGTTAAATTGCTTTAGTGTTCCTCTCAATTTTTGGGGCTGTGAATAACAAATTGTAGGTAAGTATATTTACTTATTGAAAACTGCTTTCAGAAACTGGTGGTGGCTCTGGTAATGCAAATATGGTCTCAGGGAAGTCACTTCAAAAGTCATACACGAACGGAATCACTTGATTTTTGTCCCTGGGAATAGCCATCCAGGTCAGCTGCATGATGCTCTGCTGGGAATTTTTCAGATCATAATTTTTATTTCAAATTTTTAAACTGCCCTCCTGCTAGCATCTTCATAATTTAGATTTCCAGTTTCAGGTAAAGGTTCCACCTCACAGATGAGAACTGGCTCCATTTTAAAACAGCACAGACATAACCCTAGGGTTAGACACAGAAGTCAAGTAGCCCACGTTACATACAGAATTATGAATGTTTATTTTCAGTGACAAAATGCAAGTGAAATGCAAGGAAAACATTCACCAACAATGCTTCAACAACACAGAATTAATAGCTGCTTTAAATTGTGAGCTAACATATCCACTTTGTTCACACTGTTTCCCAACAGACATTCACCGAGTTTGTTACACACTGCAAAGTACAGTGACAGGAGTTCTAGATGTATTTTATTAACATTTCACCAGATGAATACCCAGTAGTCAGCAAAATAGCTTGCACTACACTGTAGTTCAACCAAACAAATCAAGGCATGGCAGAACCAATGAGAAATAGATAGGACACTGATGAATTTTTATTTTTCTTAATATTATCTGAAAAGGTGACATGGCACAGGTGAAATTCAGACTGAAAAAGATTTACTCCATAGGAGAATAAGGTGCACCTAGAGTGGGGAACGCTATTTGCCTGATCTAGTGTTTGCAGTAACTCTAATTCTTGAACAAAAATGACTCAGTGCCAGTCATTTTTAACACTTCTGACCCCATTCAAATTGATTTTATGACATAAAATAATAAAAGCTGCTTTCATAAATTCTCTCAATATACCATAGCTGTATTTATATATTAGATATAATATATATATATATAAATCCTGTATCTATAACTGGGACTCATAATAAAATACTTTTAAACCATTCTAAAGGTTTGTTATATAATTAACATGCTTTTGTCTCTGTAACAGTAATATTTACCCTAATACATTAAAAGTTCTTGCCATGTCTTCAGAAATGCAATTCTAGGACCTGAGGCACCGGAATGGCCATTGGTAAAATGCTTGGGGCTGAATAACAACACTTAAATTTCTGTGCACACAGGAAAAAGCTGAAGTTGAGAGACTAAGAAAAACACAGTAAGATACCCCCTCCCACATCCCTGTGGCCATTCTTTTTGGAGCAAGAAGCAGAGGAAGGCTGAAAAAGGAGAAACAGTCATACAGCAAAATCATACGTCCAAGCTGCTTACTGAAAATGCTGGCTATCCTGACCTTAGGAGTATGCAGCTACTGAGAAGCTGTATAGTTCAGGGCAACCAAAGAGATAAATGTACCAGACCAAAACACAACAGAGCCAAGAACACATTCAATTTCAAAGCATCCTTCCTTCAGGTATCTGACATTGTGCACAATGGAGCCGTTCAGGGGGCACATACCATGAAGAACATTTACCTTCTAGATCTCCCACACTGCAGATCACAGTACCTTACAGTGGGGGTGGATTACTTCATTATCAATAGCAGAATTAAAAATTCTTAAAAATAAAAAGCAATTACTCCCTGAAATGACAGCAGAGATTCCCTAATTTATCAGGGAAAATACCACATAAAAGGCAAGTTCTAAATTCACAGCACCAGTACCAAAGCTTCATTATGAAAACAAGACACAAACCTAAATACATGAATGTATTATATTGAGGTTCCAGCAAAATACCCATTCTGTTTGCCTACTCCACCACTCCTAGAAAGGAAGTACATGTAGGAAATATTTAGTCAACACTCTGGGTTCGGAGGGGATACAGGAGGTTCTGGAAGGTTAGAAGTATTTTCTATTCATTACCGATTAGCAGAATGATTAATGAATACTGACTTCAGCTTTTGGGAAGCAGTAATACTTCCAGCTCAAACCAGGAATTCTTTGCCTCGTTTTGGAAAAGAATTTATCCCATTAAAAAGGAAGAAAGCCAGCCATGCTGCAGCCAGTGACTTTGAAGTATCAGGATCAAACTGAGGGTAGTAAGAGGACATTGCATAATTGATGCCAATAGAAGTAGAATGTAGCAAAAAAGAGCCAATTACAAACAGAATGGAAGTCAACTTAGAAGCCAAATGATAATTAAAAATCTTCAGAGACATGCTCAGATGGGCCACAAGGTTCCCTTTCCCAGTTTGAATCAGCAAACAGATTTGTGTTAAGGAATGAAGCAGTGATAACCTAGAGTGAGTGACCTAGATGCAATTAGGACCAGAGCAGAGCTTGTGGTCAGTATGACCACAGTATGCTGCAACAGGGAAGAAACAAGGATTATCTCCTGGCACCCCCAAATTCTTGTTTCTGCAGGATAAATAATCAAGACCAGTATGCTAGGACAAGCAACTACCTGACATAAAGATCTGGGGGAAAACACAGTACATACACATCTTGGTGGAAGTTTAGAGTAAATATCTTCAAATGAGAAATGACATTTGCTACACTGGCCAAATTATGAGCTCTATGAAACCCTAGAATTTTGAACTCTATGTTCCTCTAGAATATCCTAGAGTAAATTACTGCACAGTTCTCCTACATTATGAGAACTCTTTGTGCTTTGTTTGTTCATTTTTTTTCTTCTAGCCATTAGAAAGGAATACTTCACCATTCCCATTTGATTTACTCTGGGCCTGACAAAACACTCCTGGGTTCATGATTTCCTTCTAGTCAATGATGCTATAAATGAATGCTGCAAGTAAGGAAGTGTAGGATCTTATCTGATCAACTAGTCAGTCTTTAAAACAGCAGCAAATAAAAGTGACTGTAAACACAACACCTAAGAAGAATACAGCACTTTCAAAGCCCTTTTATCTTTAACATGATCCGTCAGAAAATGGAACCCTCTGTGCTAGTCTTATACTTTGGACAATTGATGCAGTAAGTGTGAATGATCTACCCAAGGGCACAAAGACAAAAACTGAAGTTCAGGCATCAAGCCCTCATTCAGTATTTGAATCTCAAATCTCAACCAGTATTTGAAAGCTTTACCTATCAAGGAGGTTCTCCACAGAATTAAGAGTTCATTATGGTCCGTTTGTTATTTCAGCTGGGATTGTTTTCTGTTTTGTCCATTGCTGAGCAACACAAACACATACAGTGAAGTCCTTACTGTGATAAACCAGGTGTGTGTGGGGTGTGAGTGTGTACACACATACGCATGTGCATTTCAAAAGGATGAAGCCACTCTTATTTAATTTAGCTAATGGAAAACAACTTTAAATGGTACAGTGTTTCTTCTTCTGAAGTGGAACTGCCATAATTTGTGATTTGATGACCAGTTTTCCATTTCTGTTTACAAGATCCTTAGATCTTCCAAGAATGATGGCACAGAACAGCAGAGACAAAATGCTGGTTAGATTCTCAGGTGTGATTCAATAAAAATGAACTGTGACTAGCCCTCCTAATTTGCCATTAGTTCCTTCATTAAAGAACCTTCTAAATCACAATTTCATTTCTCTAACAAAATTTCCATCCACTATTCTATGAATTTCTAACCTGCAAAGATCCCCTATGGAAAATTAAATGACAGGATCAGTTTACTACAGTGAACTAAAAGTTAAAAACCAAAATAACACTTGGATAGGTTTTGGTGGGTGTGAATTATACTATAGTGACAAACACCACACTGACAACACTGCAAAGACAATGTGAAATGTAATGGAAGGAGTAGGTGAGAGGAAATACAAAGAAGAGTCTCACAAGACAAGCACATGCAGAGATACCATGTCAAGGCCAACTGAAGTTGCCATTTCAGCAACAAACCTCAACTCTTTGGAGAACATTTTCTCCACTTCATGCACAACTGAAGAGATCCCAGTTTTAATATAGTTTGTATCAGCTATTGCCTTTGGAGAACAGAATGACTGAAATCATAGCCAGAAATATTACACAGGAAAAGAGAAAGACCTGCAACATAAATCCATAGCTCAGAGAGAAAAGAAATTTTGGATAATATTAGGAGGGAAAACAAAAAACACAACAAACAAACAAACAAAGGCACAGTCCTCTGATAGGTCTGAAAACAATTTGAACAGAGAGGTTGACAGTGGTCACACAATTTCAGGTGTTTTCATGCATATGTATCAATATTCAGCTTCTGCTTTCTCCGTGCTCTTCAATAATCAAGTATTTGATTTGTAAGATGCTACATTAGTGCCAGCAGGCACAGAATGGTATCATAAACACACTCTTCACAAAATATAAAAGCCATGCCCTTAGTGAAGCAAGCACAGCTCTTCAGCTAAGTGGAAATCAGTATCTGCTCAGCCACTTAAAGAGTCCCAGCTGCCACAGAAAATCATACAAACTCTGAGCCCTGCTCTCTGTTGGTTTCTGTTCAATAGTTCACTTCAGGACTGCCAACAGGAAACTTCCTGCTGAACTAGACCATAAGAAATTTCATTAGTAGACCAAGTGAAAAAGAAAGAAAAAAGGTAATTTGTCCATTTTAGTAATTAATTTCAAATCAGTTCCATTACAGAAGCATCAAGTCATTGGTTCTTGTTTTATCACACGCTCTATAAAGACAGGTTCATTACAACAGCCTTGAAGGGAACCAGTAGATACGTTCCCACTGGCCGTGTTGTTGGAAAGAAGCACCTTGGAAGAACTGTGGTTCAACAGGACAGGGCTTTTGGAATTCAGAGCTGAGTGTCCCCCAGGGACTAAAGTCACACAATTAGTGCCAGGTGGTAACACGGATTTCTTAGGGAATAAAATTTTGCTTTGTTCTAGAACAACACGGTGTATAGATGAGGTGGAGGCACCAGACAACGATTCTTTTATCACTTCATCTGGGATCTTGCTATACAGGTAACTGGGGGCACTGTTCTGCATTACATCTGACCAAGCCCTGTAGCGAACTTCTGCAGCTCCCCAGTAGTGTCTAATAGCAGACTCGGAGCGATGGCCTGTCACTGCCATTATTTCTCTAGGCCCCAGTCCTGCTTCGCACAGTAGCTGGATGGTGGTAGTTCGGAGAGAATGATTGGTGTAGCGCTGAGAGAGCCTGGCTGCCACGCTTATCCTGGGCATCATGGTACCTAAGTAGTTGACACCCATTGGTTCTCTTTTGTACCAGACAGGTTGTTCTTGCATTTGCTCCGATGTTAGCTTTAAAGGATGCAGGTAGAAGGCAGGGGGCTCTGGAGGCAACTTAGACAAGTAAAGCTCCAAAGAAAAAACAGGACAGTTTGGGTCCCCCGGCATATCATACATTTTACCCATTTTATGAGGATTGTCTCCATTTTTGCCTTTGCCAGGATACCTAAACATAGCATAGCGACGCCCATTCTTGTCCTTCTCAACAACAAAAGCATCTGGAGCCAGATCTCTTAAAATTTCCCTCCCTCGTTTGGCAAAATGCAACTGCAAATCAAACCACACCTTGTTGACGAGCGCCAGCGGACTGTGCAATCCCAGCACACCGGACTGTTTAATCTTACGCAAGTCCTCAGCAGCTATGGGAGGGTGGTGGTGAGTCTCATCCTTTCCCTGCATGCGCAGCATCTTCAGCACGCTCACAAACACCGTGTTTGCACTAGCAAATTCTTTGTCCTTCATTAAGCAAAGCTGACGGTTATAAGGAGGCATTTTGAGGTGCCGGTTTAAGCCGGCACGCATTGATTTGTAGCTCGCCACACTGTAGGTATTTCCATCGTGATTCCTTATCGTGTAATAAAACTCTCTTAAGATATCATTGAGTTCACTTACTGGCACCAATTCAAAGCTAGGATCCTTGCCATTTTTGGCCAGCCATTGTTTTAATAGGTTAGCTGCCCAGCCAGTTTGCTTGTGGGTGTTTTTGATGCTCTTAGCATCCTCTTCCTCTTCCTCCAAGCCAAAGAGGACATCCTCGGGGAAGTTAAAATTCGTCTCTGCTGCTTCTACTGCTGCTTTATTTTCTGATGAAGCCTCTTCCTGTTTCAACTGCTTTTCGAAACAATTGATCAAAGTTGTAGCATCAAATATGCCACGGGTATACGGCACAAAGCGCACTACTTTTTGATCTGAGTGCTGTGAAGTGCGGAGTAATACACAGTATTTCTGATTTACATAACAAAAAGCAGGTGGCATTAACTGGATTTTTCAAATAACATGGTATGTCAAGCCCATACCTCACAGGCCAATTACAAATGAATCAAGTCCTCCTTTAGTAACCATGGCATTACACATGCTTTAACTGAGTTGACTGAAAGCAAACTTAGAGACGTATATTGTAAGAGAAGACTGAAAACCGGAAAGCATCGTGAGTCTCTGATTTCCCTCCTCCTTGCTAACTCCCATTATTAAATGCCACTATCACACACAATCTGCTTTTCCAAAATCTTTTCCGGGTTTCAGGCTCTACCAAAGCAGACAAATTCCCAAATACGCGTCTTGCACGGAAAATTAAATCCTAAACCCCTACATCTCTCAACCATTCTGTTACTGAATTTCCTACGTATCAAGCACTGGCAAATGTTGTAATAGCTATAATCCACAGGTGTCTTTGAAAAATGAAGTTCCAAACAACCATTCTTTATGAAATGCCTTAAGAAAAAGGTAGAGTGAGGCACAGTCTATACCCTGTGATGATGGCTACCTCTGCCAGACTATTTCTGACAGGCCAAGACCAGAACCTTCTCTAGTTTCTTAATTTGAAGTACCATTCAGATTTAGCTGTACCCTGAAACATTAAATATGGAAATTTTGGCTAGAAGAAAATAATTTTATTCCCCTTAATAAAATGACTTCCAGTTAACAGCAATAAAAGTATGAGGTGCTTTGTGAAAGAGCTGCATGCAGAAGGAAAATTAATTATGGCACATTTTAAAGAGCTTAATTTAAACCTTTACATTTCAAAGCAAGTTGAATAAATTTTAGATGAGGTATCTGAAAGTGCAGCAAGTTCTCCTTTCTCTTTTATCATGAAGTAGTTACTCCTCACAAAGTTTTTTTTTCTGTTTTGGGATTTTTTTTTCCTGTCATGTGGCAATTATATAGTAGAACTCCAATTCTCATTAACTTCTGGATTAAAGTGGAAATAAGAGAGCTGCAATAATTTACTAATTATTTGCAGCTTTAGGTTCAAGCCCTTCAAACAAAAACTGGGCATTTTTTTTCTGTGTCTTAGTTCTGTTTAATCAGACAAGCTTTTAGTGTGCTCCTCACTGACTAACTTATCTACATACACAAACTCCATCAGAAAACTTCTGAACAGATTATTAGAAGCTCATGCTCCAAGTAACACTCTGGATCAGAAGAAGAAAAATACAAACAGACAGCAACTGGAAAGGAGAGTAGAGAAAAAAGCCAAGAAGAACCTAAAGATATTTCATTGTGAGCATTAAAAGTAAAGAACTTTTCTCCTGTGGATTGTAACTTCAGACTTGTATACAGAGGCAATCAACAACCTACCTGTGCTGCTCCCTCAGCTGTTCGCTTGTTTGCTGAAGCTGATGAAGTATCTGCCGGTGGCTTGCTTGTCTGGTTTTCTGAGGGGTCAAGAAATTGTTCATTTACAGTATCCAACCAGTACTAAGTGCTATCCACTACACAAATTTGGAGGTGACATTCAACATTCATTATGTGCCACATGTAACATTTTTGAGCTCTGATTTTCAATTGTAACTGTTCAATTGGACTACTATCATTTTTTCAGAGGGAACAGAAGATACAGCAAAGCACTTCCTGGCCTAGAAGCAGTTCATGTTCCCTTTCTCACAAGCCTGACAGTGTATTCAAAATATTCTGTGAACAATTCCCTTGCCTATCTGAGGACAAAGCTTAAGTCCAACCTCTCCTTGTTCTGTATGTCAACTGATATTGAACTGAAAAACATTACAGTTATTCAGTATTTTTGTACAAAAAAAATTGACTAACAGATGGTTAAATGGACTGCCAAATCCATGACAGAGACAGTCTGTGCAGAGACACTGAGTATCTTTATTAGCTGGGCTAAACCATATATCTAAACTATCCACTTAAGAAGTTGCTTAAATATATGATGTAAACATCTAAATCCCAATTCATCATTCTCATTCCTTTTCATTTTAACCAGAGATTATCAGCCCCCAAAGCAATGTTTCAACCTCTGAGGAGAAAACTACACAAGTATACACTAAGGTTATGTGAACTGCATAAAATGAGATATGTATTTTGGACACACAGGTCCTTCTTTTGGTCATTGTGCCTGGTCTATCACAATCCTTTTTACATTGCATTTAAATTGTTATATTAGCTTTAGAGCTAAAAATCAATCCAAAGCATTCAACTCTTAAGCTCTATGAAAGACATATTTTAACATGGCTGAGTTAGAGATAGGAAAATGAAATAAAATTAGTTCTGATGTTAAGGTCTGCACAAGTTCGTTTTAGTATTATATTGTACCAATGAGAATTTTGGTATAATTCCAACTCAATTAGAAATCTTGAGGACCTCTTAGAAAAAAGAATGTTTCAAGGCATGCAAAATCAACAGTGCAGAGAATCACTGCAGCATGGGCACAGATGGAAAGCATTTAAAAATAATTAATAAAGATACCATTATTTGAAGATTCATTGTACTCAGAGACTATTTTCAATACAATAAATGTACTTCTTTTGAATTAGGCTGGTATTCAGCTGCAGTTGTTCCCCCCCCCATTTCCATTACTTTTAAGTGCTGTGAAAATTAAGATAATGATTATACTCTCCTTTCAGAATGTGTTTGCTTAGAAAGGCAGCCAGATTATTTCGAGAGGCTGCATTAAAAATAAATACTAAGTTGTTAATGGTAGGAGTTTTTGACCTCATGCTAGGAATGATACCACTGAAGCTCTAAATAAAACAAAGCTTCCGCAGCTACGCTGCAGACTCCTAAGGAGAGATTGTTTTCAACAAAGGCTTGAACACATCCACGACAGAGATGATGTTCACCTTGACAATTTCAACAGAAAGGCAACCCAGAAGAAACATCTCAGTAAAATACAGTAACAAATTTCCACAGGAGTGCAGTTTTATGTTTGCCTTTGACAACTCTTCTCCTTTTGCTAGTGTCAACATTCAAGCATAACTTACCGATTCTAAGCGCTGTACTGATGGGTGGTTCCACAGGAGCTGGGTTACTAAACGCAGAGAGGGGGATCTTCATCTGTAGGGGTGCTCGATTGCTGGTAGCATTGTAAAGTCCTGAAGTACCCACTGTGGGTAAAGAAGTCCTTGTGGTCTGGACAACAGGATGCGCAGTAGAAACAGCCTGCACTGCCAGTGTTGTGCCTATTGATGCAGCTGGAGAGTTCCTCTGAGTACCAGGACTGGGCACACACGTGCTGTTATTTGGTTTAGTTGATGCCAAAGACACTGTAGATTTGCTAAGGCTACCAATCGTAGACGAGCTTTGTACGGATATAAATTCAACGCTGCCTGCCTGCTGGTTAGGGACCAATGTGCCTGGATGGCCTTGAAGAAGCTGAGGCTGGGATGACACGGCAACAGGTACGTGCAAGATTACAGGCAAAGACTGCAACGAGACAGACACTGACTGAGCGCTGCCACTAGGCACTTGGCTAGCGCCTACAACTGCAGCTGTGTTAGCTGTGGGAAGGACTGCTGTTGTCAAAGAGCTGGTGGTGGTCATTGGAGTTTGAGGCTTAGGCTGTGCACTGACAACTGCTGAAGAAGCTGCAAGGCTGGGAGCTGGCACAATATTAAAAAAAGAAACAAAAATAATTATTTAAAGCAAGTATGAATAGAACAATAGAATTAACCAGGTTGGAAGAGACCTCTGAGATCATTGAGTCCAACCCATCATCCAACACCATCTAATCAACTAAACCATGGCACCAAGCACCCCATCCACTCTCTTCCTAAACACCTCCAGTGATAGTGACTCCAACACCTCCCTGGGCAGCCCATTCCAATGGCAAATCACTCTGTGAAGAACTTTTTCCTACCATCCAGCCTAAACCTCCCCTGGCACAATTTGAGACTGTGTCCTCTTGTTCTCGTGCTGGTTGCCTGGGAGACCAACCCCCACCTGGCTACAACCTCCCTTTAGGTAGTTGTAGACAGCAAGAAGGTCTCCCCTGAGCCTCCTCTTCTCCAGGCTAAGCAACCCCAGCTCCCTCAGCCTCTCCTCATAGGGCTCATTCCAACACAGCAAATGGAAATGATTTGTGATGAGGGTGGCAAGTCACTGGAATAGGTTGTCCAGAGAAATTGTGAATGTCCTATTATTGTTAAAGTATTCAAATTAAAGCTGGATGGAGCTTTAATCAACCTAATCTTGTGGAAGGATATCCCAGCCCAGACAACCTTTAAAGGTCCATTTCAACCCAGACCATCCTATGAGTCGATGGAAAACATGGTACATGATTAACTTCTTTGCAAAGAAAGGCTACAGATACGCTTTCTTCTGTTGTACACTCTGATACTCAATGGCCTAGGTAAAGATACAGTTAATATGGCATTTTTGTTTGAAAAATATATAAATGGCAAAAGGTACGATACATAAAGAACTGTGACACAAATGGGGTTTGAAGAAAGCTTCAAAATTTAACTGTTGAAAACACACAAACCAGAGCATTTTAAACACTCCTTCCAGAGATGTTACAACAACTGGTCCCTTGGAAAACACAAATACAAAAAAAATGTCCAGTGAGCCATGTGCTGCTGAGAGCCTGCCAAGTTCTGCTGCCATACCCAGTAAGCAGTCTGCTGAAGCATCTAATTTATCTGGTAAGCACAAGAAATATAAACTGGGAAAATGGTAGGAAGCTAAAAATAATGATTTCTGATGTCAGACCAAAAAAAAAAAAAGAGTCATAAAAGCCAGTTTTACTCTTTTCCATTAATTGCTTACTAATGGAAAGCAGCATTACTGTTAAGAAGTGTGTTTACAATCCATAGGCAGTTTCTTACCTGTGTTCACAGGGGCTTGAAAAGTTGCTGGTGTGCTCTCTCCCACATTCCTCTTCGACTCCAGTATCTGCCTCACTGTGCCAGCACTTTGTGGAATGAATTCCAGTTAGCACTTCTCAATGAGCCACATCAGGTGTAATTATGAACAGTATAATGATGAAAAGAAATCTCCTAATTTAGAGCTACATTTTTCACGGAGATCTTCCAAACCCATTTATTTTCTGCTGCTCTGCAAATCAGCTTTGGATACTTCCCCCTCAGTTCCCCCCAGAAAAACCCAGAAGAATTGTTGGTAAATTTTCAAGTGTTTGTGCCAAGTTTGACTTTCACCATGAGAATTTTGCCTGCCTTGAAATTAAAATTCCATTTTTACCCATTATTTTTTTAACTGCTGAACCAACATTCATCTCAGTTTACCTAAGAATGGATTCAATATTGTCTATTTATGACTTCTGTGAAAGAAAACTGACATTTACTACAAACAGCAGTCATGGAAAAGGAAGAGTACTTTAATTGGAAAAAGAATATACAAAGATTATTCCTTACAGTAGGTATCCCCCAGTGTCCTATTGCAAATGTTAACATAGTCACAGTGATATGGTTTGTTTACCGATATGTTGTGTTGGTTGTGTTCACAGTATCACTTGCTGCTTTCCCTGGAGACAGAGGTGCACTCGGTGCATTCTACAAGACAAAACAACATAACAAAACAGCCATGAATCAGCTTGAAAACTTATGCTTTCAATATATTTCAAATGTATTCCTTTTCCCTCAGAGATAAAATGTTTTTGGAGCCAAGACTGTAGGAGAACATCACATGTTTCAAAATCCACACCCCCAAACCTTCTTGGTCCTCCTTGCCTCCTTTTCCCCCATCTTCCCTTTTTTCTAAGTCTTGACTTGGTTTTCTAAGATGAGAATCAAAATTTCTTCTTGAATGCAAATAGACTTTTAGCTCCCACTTCTTCACAGTAATTAATTCAAGATCTCCATTATCAACACAGATAAATACTATTGTATGTATACATTCACATCTTCTCACCTCTCCACCCCAAAATCAAGGTGCTTGGGATTCACTCTTACTCTGTGACCTTCACATTGAAGTAAATTAGATTTACTTACACACAGTTTAAGGTGCTCTCACACCAACAATGCCTAAAGAACCCTCTGTACAAATCAGAATTACCTAACAGATGTTAAAAGAGTATTATTTCCTGTCACTACCTTTAACCAAACAAGACAAACCTACTTTGTGAACATCACCAGGTCCAATCTCTCTGTGTATAAAACAGCTTTATTTTTTGACACAAGAGTTAGGCCAATTCAGAAAACCAAACAACAAAATCCAGTTCTTACTTCCTGTCTCTTCTTCAGGTCTTCCCTGGCTGCTCCAAACCGCTTTGTCAATCTGGCAATTTTAGCCTAAATGGGAAGAAGATGAAAAGAAACTAACCACAAATATCCTCCCCCAGAACCACCAAATAAATTAGATAAACTCAATGAGATATTATTTTCAAGAATCAGTTCACAGGCTATTTTCATATTAGAAGAGATTATCCTTCCTTGAAACACAGTGCAAGCGAATTACTTCAGAGCAGAAGACACACAGGTGTATCACAATCAACATATCTTACAGTCAATTTATTTTCCTGCCTATTCATAACTGCACAAACAGAATCCATCTGCAAGAATGAAAGCGACTGAAAGTATTTCATTATTTGATTATCTTATGTACCAGCTGTGTGGAAACTGCGCCTCTTTTTACCTTTCATGTGATCTGCTCAAAAGTCAACATAAATTGTCTGAGCTGGTAAGGGGGAAGGGTTATGTAGTACAAACTGGTCTGGCAAACTCCATACTTCTATTTATGTTAAAATTAAGTGGTCTTATTGTTTGAATTTGCTATGATGTAAGTTCTTAATTGTCACTTCCAAATTCTCTCTGATGTTCTTTGTGCCATTACTATGTACACCACTTACACAAAGCATACTGTGGTCAGTGCTAGCTATTTGTTTCCCTACTAGAACATGATTATTTCATTTCTGGGGAAATAACATGGACAAGTATTATGTGATGTTTCATTCTTTGAACATTTTATAAAGTCATAGAACGGCTTAGGTTGGAAGTAACCTTAGAAATCATCTACTCCAACCTCCCCGCCATGGGCAGGGTCACTTTTTAACTAGACTCAGCTGCTCAAGGCCTCATCCAGCTTAGACTTGAACACCCCCAGAGAAGGGTATCCACATCATCCCTGGGCAACCTATTTCAGAGTCCCACCACCCTTGGACTGAAGATCTTCTTCCAAAGGTGCAGTATAAACCTACTCTCCCTTAGATTAAAACTATTTCTCCTTGTCCTATTGCTAGACATCCTTATGAAAAGTCTCTAGCCTTCCTGTAGGGTCCCTTCAGGATCAAGGCAGCTCAAGATCTTCCTGGAGTTTTCATTTCTCTAGGCTGAACAATCAAAGCACCCCATAACCTATCCTCATAGCAGAAGTGTTCCAGCTCTAGGATCATCTTTGTGGCCCTCCTCTGTACTCATTCCAACAGCTCTGTGTCATTTTTATGATGGGGACACCAGAACTGGACACAGTATTCGAGGTAGGGTCTCACAAGAGCAGAGCAAAGGAGAAAAAACACTTCTCGACCTGCTGGCCACACTCCAGAGCTACTGTCCTCTTCTTTATGCACTTCTTTTCACTTTTAAGCAAATTTCTGGCTTTTGATGATTGCTGCCTTCTTTCTGGGTAGGGAAATAGAATTTTACAGCTTGGAAGCAACATTAGTATATGCTGCTTCTCCCCCCCATCTAGTTTTTGGAGTTAAAATGACTTCTCAGTTGACAACTACAGGAGGCTTCCTATTAAGCTGAGGAACTTAGTTTTAAATTTGACTCTAGTATGCAGCTTGACAAACAAAGACTCACCTTTAGTTCAGTAAGCACAGTTTTATGCCTCTTGTTACATTCTACTTTCTCTATTCGTGTTTTCAAGTCTGCCAGAGTCTTGTCAAATACAGCACACTGCAAAGCATTAAGTTTTTCTTCTAACAGTCTCTGGATAATCTGCAAAGTTATGATGAAAAAAGGAAAGAAGAAAAATAACAATGCAACCTCATAAATTAGGAGATAAATCTATAAAAACATCCTCAACTCTGAACAAGTACCCTGCAACAAACAGAACACCGACAACAGCTGTGCCCCACCAATCAAATAAATCCAGTCACCAATAAGCAGGTGGCTACAGAGACAAGAAAAGTTACTACATCTGTTTTTGGTAAATACAAATGGCCCCTCTTTGCCATTAACTCGGGAAATTAATTTCATTGCACCATGGAAAGTGTATAAAATCTTCTTACATATAAAAAGAACCTTAACAAGAGAATGCATTTCATTTCATGAAGTTCTGTTTACACAAATTAATCCTTTCTCTGACTTTGCCATTCTTGACAGGGACACCGACATTCAGAGAAGATAAACTAAAGACATTCAACATAACTTGGCTTCTGAGATGCATTTTCCCCTAGCAGAAATGCCCTGCATTGCTTTTCTTACAGAAGCTAAAAATGGAGAGATTGATTTCCACAAGGTTTACTTGACACACTTCTTATTTCTATTTTCCCTCCCTCCCATAACTATTTCAGTACAAAAATTTTCCTTAGGAAACAAAAATAAACAAGCAACAAATGTGGTTCAGTCTTCTGCATCCTACATTAATGAGGTTACAACATGCAGTAGCTTATTAATGGCAGAAGGGCACTTTTTTTTTCTCTGAGACCACAGATTGCTTTCCATACCAATGGTGCAATCAGGCAACTAACAGCTCTAAAGAGACCTGCAAAACTCTCTGTTGATTGCACTTCTATTTGGAGACAGACTCTCTTTAAATCTAGGTACACAGTTTTAACTCTTACCACACTGTAGTACCTCCTGTGCTAAGATTCTCCATCCACAGTCACATGAGACTTAAGAATGTAAGTACTTAAGACATTTCAAACAGAACTGCTGCAGCATAGTTTTCAAATGATATTTGGTCTCAAGAACAGGGCTATATGGGACTTCACACAAATTAAGCCACCTTTGTTATTTTAATTATGTCCAATTTTCAACCACAAAAACCAGGAAGCGTTTGAGAGCATGCGTGGGGGACAGAACAGCTGATGGTACAAGTGACAAGTGTGTGTTTGCCTTCTTCACTTTGCTCCTCTCCATTCTACCTTTTCTATTTTTTGGTCAACATCTTTTCTGGCTGTAATTTTCACTTGGAGCTCCGCTTCATAATCTTCTTCGATGTACCGACGACGTTTAGAATGAACATTGTCCATGTCCTCAGATTTGGAACGTTTTCTCCTTGACACTTCACCTGGAACAATTAGATACAACTGCTCGTGAAGTACCTTATTGAAAACAGGTACCTATAGAATGCCACAATTATTGTGAAGCTTCATTTGTACCCAGTTTAAGCTTTTTTTATCCTACACCAGTAAGAACACCTTTGGAAAAACAAGATATTTGATGACATCGAAGCAGAAAAACAGTCCTCTGGGTCTCTGGAGGTCGCTGCCCTTTTGGTGAGTTCTGCTTTGTCATTCACCAAAGCACTGCCCCAAATGAAAACCGGCTCTAGTATCACTATCCCATTCTCCAGAACTTGTCTTCAGCTCTTCCTGCTCCTATCACCACCATGCTGCAGTGAAACATGGCTTCTTAAAAACAAACCAAAATCATCTTCTGAGCTGATAACAAAATTACATTTCATACTGCCTGTATCAGCAGGGAACTTTCTTTTTCTACCTGCCATGAAGTTTTAAGCTGTACTTCCAATCCCTGACCAAAAATCATTCAAATGTTTTTTGCCCCTTCTTAGATAAGAAAGCAAGCAAAAATCCAACAAAAGAACAGGCTCAAACCAGAACTGATTATAAAAGTAATGTTTTATCACTGTGATGAATCAAAAAGGAACTGGAGACTTCATTCACTCCTCCAGCTCCTGACACGATATCCTTCAAAGATCCACAAATAAAACAAGCCTGTCTGGACATGGCTTCTGAGCAAACTGCTCTGGTTGTCCTGGTTTTGAGCAGGGGGTTTGGACTAGATCATCTCCACAGGTCCCTTCTAACCTCAAAGATTCTGTGTTTCTAACATGTGCCACCAGTGAAACACATCAGTTTGAATGTTACGTACTTTTCTCTGTGTATTTCTCCTCTTCTTCCTGGGGCTCTCCTTTAACCTCCTCACTCTCCTTTTTCCACTCCTTCACGTCTTCTAGAAACAGAAGAGAAAACCCTGTATGTTACTTATGCTGACCTACAAAAATCTTACAAGAGTCCTAGTGAACTTAGAATACATATGAAAAAACAATAGGCAAGAAGTAAGCATGACACAGAGGGAATGCAGAGATGAAAAACAATCAGAGGACATCTTCAGAGCAAAGGTTTGAGCTACCACACAACACAGTAAGATTCACTTCTGGATTTGCTTGACTGTCTCAAAGTTAACAATGAAACAATTAAATGAAACAATGGATTTTAAATGAAAAGTTATGGAATTATAGTGGTTCATTTTTCATGATGAAAAAATACCCCCTCCCTACCCAAATATATATCAGTAAGAAATACTAATATGCTGCTTTATTTGTAAATGATAAATTCAACTATTAATTTTATGCCAAGAAAAGTTCTTCTTTTCTCGGGAAATATGAATTTTCAATTGAAGTTTCTTCATAGCACAAAGCATCATAACATAAAACCAGTCAAAATCATACAGTTTAGGAAATCCTTAAATAGATTTTGAATAACATTCCCAAAACACACTGGTTGAAAGGAAGAATGCTAACACTTCTGAAAGCTTCTATTATATGTTCCATGAACCTCCATTATGTGTTTTGTACTGGCTACATTTCTCACCACCTGTGCTTACTAGATGCAACATGTAACTTTTACTCCTAAGATTACATTAAAACCTATCCAGAATATAACACAACAAGCCAGCACTGTTATGTAAACCTTGATCTTTACACTTCAACTTTTATTTTGTTGTTGCTGGAATGTGTCCAGAGAAGGGCAACAAAGCTGGGGGCAGAGGCCTTGAGCACAAGCCCTATGAGGAGAGGCTGAGGGAGCTGGGCTTGCTTAGTCTGGAGAAGAGGAGGCTCAGGGGAGACCTTATTACTGTCTACAACTACCTAAAGGGAGGTTATAGCCAGGAGGGGGGTGGTCTCTTCTCCCAGGCAACCAGCACCAGAACAAGAGGACACAGTCTCAAGCTGTGCCAGGGGAGGTTTAGGCTGGATGTTAGGAAGAAGATCTTCACAGAAAGAGAGATTGGCCTTGGAACGTGCTGCCCAGGGAGGTTTTGGAGTCACCATCACTGGAGGTGTTTAGAAAGAGACTGGATGGGGCACCTGGTGCCATGGTTTAGTTGATTAGATGGTGCTGGATGATAGGTTGGACTCTATGATCTCAAAGGTCTTTTCCAACCTGGTTAATTCTGTTCTATTCTACCACAAAATATTTTAGAGAAATTGGCTGCAAAGATATGCTTGATGCTCTCTTAACAATATATTTAACTTCTATCACAAAAAACATTGGAAAGATTTTGAGTAAGTTGCTTAATAAATCAGCAAAATAAAGGAGTCCAAACCCCAAGACCTGAGATGATGAGACATTTCATTTTGTTAATTTATGCAAGAAATAATATTCATACCACATGAATTCTTCAAAACCAAGCTGATTTATTTTTAAGGTAATGAAATGGCACAGTGCCTCTGCCACCTGGTTTTTAAGACTTATGGATAAGCTTCATGTATTTAATTGTTACCAATAAAATAGGACTCAAAGAATCTAGAGAAGAGTCATTAAGTTCAACAGGGCTTTTGCTGTGACTTACACATTTTAATATTCAGCTGAAAGATAGAAAAGTTCCATGGAAAGATACCATCCTTCATACTTAGAATGTCTATAAAATACTCTCTTCACTAGTAGAAATTTTCAGGACTTTAGGAGGAATTGTCAAGACTTTACTGGATTAGTTCTGAGCTATCCTGTCTAATCTTTTCTCCCAGGCAACCAGCACCAGAACAAGGGGACACAGTCTCAAGCTGCAGCAGGGGAAGTTTAGGCTCGAGGTGAGGAGTAAGCTCTTCACCAAGAGAGCCATTAGTCATTGGAATGGGCTGCCCAGGGAGGTGGTGGAGTCACCATCCCTGGAGGTGTTCAAGACGGGACTGGACACAGCACTTGGTGCCATGGTTTAGCAGTCATGAGGTCTTGGGTGACAGGTTGGACTTGATGATCTCTGGGGTCATTTCCAACCTTATTGATTCTATGATTCTATCTATGGAACTCCTATCCAGTTGAGATATGTTTAAACACTTCAAGTTAGCATAGTCACCATTTCATAAAAAGCTCTACAAGGGGAGGGTTGTGTGTAAAAAGAAACAAAAGAGAAGAAAAAAACCCTCCCCAAGATAATTTGAAACAACAGCATCCTTAATTACAGACAAAAAAAGCAGTGTCCACTTATACATTAGTTATTCATCTGCTTTATTTTCAACAGTGTTAACAGTATGCCAATGAGTGCCCTATGTCAAACAAATAAATATGCTTAAAAGCCTGTATGACAATGACAGACTGTAGAAGACATCCATTCAGTCCAACATAAAAAAGTCTGCTAACTACATGAAGAGATTAAAGCACCAGCTTTCTACACTTGATGCTTTCAAATGTTAACCAGCTGGCCTAGTCATCAGATAAAGTTAGACAAAAACCACTATGACTTAATAGCTACATGGAATGAAAACCATTCAGGATTTGTGTTTTACATGAAACCTTTCCAATATTGTCTCTTGGTGAAAACACAACAGAAAGACTTTTTAATCAAATGGGACTTGTGGCACGCCTGATGAGCACCATGGTTTTGCTGTTACTATTTATTCACACACCAAAGGAAGTTCAAATCCCTCCTTCCCCTCTAGAACAGTAAATTAACACATTTCTCTTCCAACAAATCTTTCTGTTTATGTCTGGCAATTACTCATCTTTCCTTTCTTTCACCCATCACCCCCAGTTTGCAAAATGTATCAGGGAAAGCACCCAAAACAAAGCAACTGTTGAAAATAACAGTTTCTTGAATTATTTTCACTTTTTCCTGGGCCTCAAATCCCATCCTTGGAAATGTTTAAGACTATGTAACACGGAATTGGTAGGTAAGGCTGCACTTTTGATTTAGAAACATGTCCCAGTTGTGCCATTCTAAGAAATTAACAAAATCCCAGAGCTGAATAGAATCTATCAATTTAGAAACTTCTTACCTGGAAGACTTGGCTCATTTGGTAGCATCACTTCAGCACATTCCTCCTTCTCATCACAGGGTTCCTCTTCATCAGACAGTACTAAGAAAGCCTCTTTGGGCAGATTTTCATTGCTTTCCTGCTTGGATGGTGAACTCAAGCAGCTGTCCATTTTCTCTTCTAAATCAGGGACTGTGTCATCCACTGGAAGTAGAGGACCTTTTGAAAAACAGCTCAGCTCATCTTCAGCAGGTGCTAGTTTTTCCAGAATTGGAATAATTTCATCTGTTTCCATAGAGTCAGTAGTGTCCAAGACACTTTCATTTGGCTTTTCTGTCTTCTGAACAGTGCTATCTGAAAGATCTGCAGTGCTGTCTTGTTTGTCGTCCTTTGGTTCCTGATCAACTTCCATACTGCTAGAGATGGCCTCTTCTCCAACATCATCTCCAGCAGTTACTCTTTCAGCTTTCTTTTCCTCATCTGAGGAACTAGAATTAGTAACTGAGTCCTTTGTTTCTTCCTTCTCTTCTGAAGGGTCACTAGTATTACAGATTGATTTACTTTCACCTTCTGATGGGACATCACTCTCTCTTTGGTCCAAATGATCTTTTGTATTATTTTCTTCATGGAAGTTATCTTTATTGCTATCACACACTTCATTTTTAATCTCACAAGCTAAAGCACCTTTATCAGTATCAGTGTCTTTATCTTGCTTGGGAGTAACATCCTCTGGAGACAACGTTAGGGGTTTGGATTCTATGTCACTGACTGTGTTCCCTGCCCTATTTTCAGGACTTTTGGCTTCACTAATTTCATCAGAAACTGGTTTTTCTTCTTCAGAGTTAACACATAAATCCACTACGCCATTAACTTCCCTCTTGTCCTCAGTACAGTCTGTACTGCTTAAAGGGGAATTTAAATCAGAATCTCCATTCTCATGTTTTCCATTTACCAATTTAACTTCAGGTGTCTTTAACAGCTCCTCTTTAACCTTATAGACAACTTCAAGCTGTTGCCGATCACTTGCTCTCATTGTCTTTCGTGCTTTGAAGACTTTTTTCTGAGGTTCATCTGTGCTATCCATCTTCACCCTTGAAAAAAACAGTTGAGAAAGAACTGTGAAGGCAACAGCTTATCATCAAGTTACACAGTTCCTATGAAAGGCTGTTAGCATTTAAGACATTTTAAAGCAAACTGATTTAACTGGATCTACAAAGCCAAATAAACAGCGGACAACACACTTAAATCTTGTTTTTACTCAGAGGTGTATCCAAGTTTCTGTCTGCTGCATGAACACTTTCATGTGAAGATCACTAAGATTCCATCATAACATTATGCAGTGATATTCTGATTACACATTTAAGACCAGTCATCTTGTAGGATTGTTATAGCAAGCCACAGAAGTTTTGAGAGGCCTTGAGCACAAACCCTACGAGGAGAAGATGAAGGAGCTGGGATTGTTTAGCCTGGAGAACAGGAGGCTCAGGGGAGACCTTATTACTCTCTACAACTACCTGAAGGGTAGCTGTAGCCAGGAGGGGGCTGGTCTCTTCTCCCAGGCAACCAGCACCAGAACAAGAGGACACAGTCTCAAGCTGTGCCAGGGGAGGTTTAGGCTGGAGGTTAGGAAGAAGTTCTTCACAGAAGGAGTGACTGCAACAGGGGAAGTTTAGGCTGGAGGTGAGGAGAAAATTCTTCACTGAGAGAGTTGTTAGCGGTTGGAATGGGCTGCCCAGGGAAGTGATGGAGTCACCATCCCTGGAGATGCTGATGACAGGATTGGACGTGGCACTTGGTGCCATGGTTTCATAGTCATGAGGTCTTGGGCAACAGGTTGGACTTGATGATCTTTGAGGTCTTTTCCAACCTTATTGATTCTATGAAAATTTCCTACTCAAGGAAAAGTGAGGCTTTTGCCCTCTGTATTATTTTATTCATTCTATCCACCCATGCAAATAATAAGAAAAATGTTTTAAGATCTACTTTAAAAAAAAAAAAAAAAGATAAATAGAATTAATCCAGCATTGCATTTTCTTAACCACAACAAAATCTTACTTATTTTTATTAAACTAAACATAGGGATTTTCCCTCCACATGGTCCTGTTTTAGGACCTGGTTTAAAAGGATCAGATGATAATGTCGTTCAATAGCAGAAAGCAGACAAGACACTTGCTATACCCTACATGAAACTCAGCAACTGTGATCTGGAATCAGCTGATGCTAACCAATTTAGCTCTACTGGAGCTACTACATCATCTTGAGTTACTACTGCTTTTAAGTTTTTCACAACATGCAAATATTTACTTGGATTACAGTAGTTAAAAGATATTACATCAAGTGGAAAAAAACTAAGGCAATTCTTTCTATGTTATTTTTTCCTCAAGTAGCAGGTATATAAATGTTATTTACTGATACAGCAGAATTATTACACAAAGGATGGCTTTAGTACTGTTTATTTTGTACCTTCCCCAAAACCACTTTAATTCATAGAGCTGAGAAATTCGTTAATAAACTGTATTTTGTCTTTTCAGATGAGGTATGAGGGGTTTTTAAAATATATATATATATATATATATAAAAAGCAGGATGCTTGCCAAAACTAGCTCAGATCTTTGATGATCTTGTAAAACCAAGTCATAGAATACACAAAGGACTTCACAGCCTCTGTGTAACTGAATGAATAAACTTGAACTTCTAATCTATTTCCAAATTACATTTACCTTATATTTTAGGATTTTATATCTAAAATCTTACAGCCTAACACAGTTCTACAGTGAAACTATAAACAACAAAACTGCTTCCCATTAAATTCCATTATTAGGTGATTGAGTAACTCATGTATATTTTCAGCTCAATTTCACAATCTTTTGAAATCCAATCATGACCAATAAAAGCTACCATAAATGACAAAATTATAATGATAGATAAGACTATGATCATGAAATGCTCACTGACAGCAAAGTATCATATACCACCGCAGACCAGCCTTAAAAGTATTTCCAGCCATACCCACAAGGGAGCACACTGTAGCTAATTACCAGATCTCACGTGAGAGCTGAGTAAGAGAAACAAATATATCAGCAACCAGTCCAGACAGGTCTGGTCATACCAGTAAAAGCCAATCAGCAGTCATCTGATAAATATTGCCTTCCAGTCTTTCATATGGGTGAGGAGGCCGCCCTTCAGAGAGCAACGCAGAGCGGGTGACACAAATTCAGTCTTGCACAAATAATTTAAAACTAGTAGTGTTCAAAATGAATGTATGTTGGTGGTCTGCCCTTACACTTCACAACACACAGTTTAGCTACGTTTGCTATGCACTTCCCTCACCTGATCCTTGTGTCTTTCAGTTCACGCGACCATGAAACAAGGAACCAAGTGGCCCAAGCAATAAGCAACGGAAGGGCATCTTTGATTTGGAAGACAGGCGTTTGTACAGAACGCACAAATTGACTCCTTCGTGTAAGAGCTAAGTGTGTAACCGTCAGATGCTGTAAATAAGGTGCTAGGTTTTGGGTTGCTTTGACATTTTTTAAACACAATAATCAATTTCGAAACACCGACACATGCACAAGCATTGTGCATATTTGTTTAGATATAAATTATGAGAATTCCATCTTTCATTTGAAACTTGAACATATACTGCAGCACGAGAGACAAACACACCATTAGGCACCTCCCTCCAGTATTTGCAGATTTCTTTCTCATGATCAAATGTGTGCTGCATGGCAAAACCAAAATGTACCAGTGTAGCTAGGAACTTGTGAAGGACTCCTCTCTCAGCCAATTCAATTATTTTCCCCTCTATTTCCTTATTTTTATTATTATTATTCTGCAGAACGACTGCAACTCTAAAGCATCAAAGGAAGGCACTAACACTTAGCTGCTACAGATTAGCCTATAAGCATGTACTCCTATGAGCAGCCCAAGAGCTGCTCAAAACGGCAGCCAATCAGCAAGCAGCTGCCTGAATCCTGCCTGGTAACAGGCAGCAGACAAAGAAGGTCATGGAAACATGGAGGGGGGAGTAAGCTGGAGTCTAAACAATAGTGCACAATGGGGTTTGCATAATATCACCTGTCTAGAACAGCGCTGGCACAAGGTTCCTGATGTGCACACAGTGACAGCTAAAAACACCATAACCATTAAACATTTGCCAAAAGCACACGAACTACACGGAGGAAGTAAAGCATTTGATCGTGAAAAATCAATGCTCAAATATTCGACTCCACCTAAACTGTAGCACAGCCAAATCATGGAAAGCAAAGCAGCAAATGGCGAGGAGTATTTTGTTCCAGATGGAGAGCACCAAAGAATGAAAGTGGTGAATAGAACCTACCTTTTAAGCAGTGCTTCATAAAAAGCAGTTTTCGGTTGAAATCCTCTATAGCAGTGTTGATGTGAATTGTCAGAAATCTAAAAGCTACTTTCAAAAACGAAAAAAAATAACCCTTTGTGATCTCTTCTTAGAGCACATGTGCTGCAATCATGTGACAGCAATCTGTTTTTCTGCCACTAATATGTCTACTGGTGTGACTGAGTGCAGGATACACACCCAAGATGCACATAAAACGATGCCTTTATTTTAAAGCGCAATACACAAAACAGAGGGCACACGAAAAGCGCAAGTAAAATTTCTTCTAGCAAACCACAAGTGATTTGAGTTCTTCCTCCCTTTTAGGCTACAGCTATGTTAGTGTTGGCCGAACAAAGTGAAAAGAAGGTGCCATTTTCTGAGGAAAAAGGTACGTCACCATCCTGCTCTATTGCACCTAGAGCACATCCAGCACAACATGCTCCACTGCAATTAAAAAGAATCAAAACAAATCTTTAGCTTATTGTGTGTGTCCCCCCCGCACCGTGTTTAATATCCAGAATTGAGGTTTGCAGTGTGAGAAACAGCAGCATGTTCCCCCGCAGCACAGCCCTGTAGTTCCTCAGGCGGGCCTGAGGGGGAGCCCGCCGCAGCCCTGGCCCCCTTTGTGGCCCCTCCCCGCGGGATGTGCTCTGGCACCGGGGGGTGGGGAGGGGGGGGAACGGGCTCGAGGCCCGCACCGATTGGCTGCAAGCAGCAGCTGCACGGCAGCCAATCAGACGGCAGCTCCTTAAATCTTGCCCAGCAACAAAACCCCACGAGGCCGTCGGGGAGAAGTCGGCCACGAACACGGGGCCCACGGCGCTGGCAAGCAGGCTTTGCATCCAGCTAACCAGGTTTTCCAAAGAGCTGGTAAATGACACAAGAAAGAGTTAAGGGTTTTCAGTTTGAGACCTGGAGAGGCACAGGAGTGCAGCGCACAGATTCAATGTTTAACGTCCAGGCACATTTTTTAGACTATTTTAAGACTACTGCGTTTCTGTGATGTTTGACCTGAAAAGCTGCCGAGGATCCAGCCGAGGTTCAAATACTGCAGCTGGTTTCCTTTCTTCAAATACTGTGCAGTGCACACGCTTTTCAGGTGTCCCAACAGAAGCATGGAACTCGGCAATGTGACTTCTCTCTCACCTTTACAAACTTTGCCTTTTGAAGAACCAGTTTGTAAAACATTTAAGTCCACAGGTGTATCTATACTGGAGAAAAACGCTCAATCGTACAGTTACAAGCTTGGTAAACCAGAGTAAATTGTCGGTACAGTCTCAAGCAAGTTGTATGGTCTCGTGGAGTGTACTTGATCGACAACTTCACATACAAACTTGAACTACACTCTCATCATTTTGGTGTCACAGTGAACTAAGCGGTTTTCCCGTGTCTTCCTCTACCTCCAGAGGATAATGGCACCTTTGATGTTAGCTCATGAACCTGTCTCTCATACTGCATTAGTAGTTTCAGGAGGTTGGGTTTTTTTCTCCATGAGGCTGCTATGCCTTGTAGGACAAATGGATTCCTCGTGACAAAAATGGACTGGCAGTCCATATACGTAACTAAGATCTTTCATCTGCTGGTAGTCTTGCAGAATAGTCCTTACATGATTCATCAGTTTATGCCTTGGTAACTACTACATATGAAACATGCATTTGAAAACAGAAGAATGTAAAAGAAGTGAGAATCTTTCCTAGACAACTTTTAGTTAAAATACATATCCTGAACAGTCTTACACAAGCAACTCAAGTGCCTTAGAAACACACGATCTTTAGCACATGAAGCTTAAGCTCCTTCTCCAAGAAGAGTTTTTACTTTTCCTGTAAACTAAATTTTAAGAGTCATTTAAAGGTCATTAAACCAGCAAAACCGCTTGAGTGGAACTCAACCAGAGCAACAGGGGTAGATACTGTGTTTTCTTATTTCCCACAAGTATCAGAGATTTCAGTTTTTATCAACAACTCAAACCACAAGCTTTCAATTCAAGAACTGCTGGTTCTGTAACAGCAAAATTGAGCTTTCTTACTGACTGATTTTTCAGCCCAAACTAAAGTACTATGTATATTTCTTTCTGTAAAAAACAGAAGCTTTATCTATAAAGCTGAATTTATGCATTTTAAGACATTTGTTGAATATTTTGCTTATACACAGTTTAAATGTTATACTGAAGTTCCATCTTCAGCACGGGATTAAGAGTTGCCATTATCATTAAATATAAGCAGGAAGCTCATATTACATAAATTCCATAGGTGGACACTAACTGCCAGAACAGATCTACAATCAAAAACTTGTTCAATTTCTGATATTCCAAACTTAAACTGGCTGCGGGAGAGTTCCTCTGCATGAACCAATCCGCAACCGTGAGGCGGAGCCACGGCCAAATCTGCCCGGCAACCGGCTAAAAATAGAACGGGAGCCCTTCAGCGTCGCCAAAACGGGGCAAGACAGAGCGCAGCGCATCCCCGCCGGTGACGGAAGGTGGCGTAGCGCAGGCAGAACCCGGCACGGGGATGAGAACGTGCCGTGCGCGGCTGCCGCCGCCCCGAGAGCGCACCCACGACGCTGCCGAGGAGGCGCAGGGGAACCGCTGCGCTGCAAACACGAGGAACCAAGGGCACGCAACCGTCAAGTTTTGTACCAAAATCAGAGGCGTTAGAGGTGCAGTGGCACACTTAGCTCGCTCAGAGGGCTGTATGTTTTGTTGGGTATTTTTGAAAGAGAAGAAAAAAAGTAATTCTGACGTAATTATCTCTTCACATTAGAAGATAGGCATGTAAGCTGCACATCATCCTTCTTGTCTTCGTTACTAAGCATGCAGGAACAGCAACAAAAGTCTTTCTTGCTCTGTTTAATGCCCTATGTCAGTTTGGTGACATGAAAATTCAGTTATCCACAACATCTGCAAGAGATGTTATCAAATTGTCATGAAAAGTGGACTTCATACTTAGATTCCTCTTTGGCTCCCAAAGTTATGCTTAGCAAGTCACACCTCACCAGGCACGCCTGTACAATTTGTGCACTCGCACTAAAGGCAAGCAAGCTGAATCCAGAAATGAAACTCCCTAAGAAGAATGTTCCAAAATGGTTCACAAGTTGTGTAAGAAAGAGGTTAGATTTCAACATGCTCACACTAAGGCATTTTAAGTGAGTAAGAAAAGGAATGAACCTGTGCCAAGTAGGGTTTGCAGCACTGCAAGAATGCACAATACAGTTGAATAAATGGACAGCAGGGAACATTGCAAGGGTCGTACATTGCAACAAGAACAACAAAACCCCAAACAAACAAAAGAAAATACATATTGAAAACTATCCTCAGATACAATGTTTCTCCCAGTTCTGCTACTATAGCCTATGCACAACTTATTCATTATAATCTTGCCTCAAATTCTGAAGACAATTCAAGGAATTAGACTACAGCTTAATGCTACTATAATACAAAATACAATACCAAAATATTTGATAGAAAAATGTTGTCTGTCACTAAGAAAACATTAATTTGCACACTGTTTAATTGATGGGTTGTTGTTTCCCATCCCTGACAAAGGCAGTTCGAAGGTTCACCAGAATGAGGACAAAATCCTTCTCGAATTTCATGAGGAAAACTGATTTCTTTAGACATCTTTTCTCAGACAGCCTCACTTCACAGCAACAGTGTTGCTGCAAAGACTCACTGCATTCATCTGTGGCCACCAGAGACTACCACCGTTGCTAAGCAACATCTCTTAGTTTCATCTCAGTTTTGACATTGCCATTTGGGAATAGTCATTGAAACCTAATGCTCTTTTAATAACCCCATCTCGTTCCTCATTTCCCAAAGATCTATAATGCACCAATTACGTAACAGCAGATACCAAATTAAAAAGTGAGCTTTTGAAAGCTGTTTTATAAAAGTAAACCAAACAGATTTTTCAGGAACCAGTGAGTGCTTTTTCTTTATAAACAGGAATCTGCCAATACAGTTCCTGTTTTGGTGATCCTCTCCCATAAAGACTCTTTTCCCCCAAATCTGCACATGAAACCATCAAAAATCAGAGGCAGTAAAATAAGAAAACCTTCTTTTCTCCAATACATTTTTTTATACAACTGTGTATCTCTTCTGCAGATAAAATGTCTTTGAATAGTTGCATGTAACAAGAAACAGTCATCACAGTGCTACAGAAACCCTGCTCAGTTTCAGTGACTGTGTTGCCTTTTCTGATTTCTAGTTTCTCCACTTAACGTAAGAAAAGTAACACCAATAATAAATAATAATAAAAAATCACAGCACAGATCAGTTAGCATGTTATCTAGATTTATTTTACTCTTGGAATACGAATAGTCTAGATAAGAGATTGAGCTCTCTCAGACAAAGAATACCGCACACGTGCCTATACATGTACTCCTTTTATCTTACCAGAAAAGGAGCAATCTAAACAATCTTTGATGACTCTACCAATATGCCAGGTTCAACCAGCAGATTCCACAGTGGCAGAAGAAGAAAAGAGACTGCAAAACATCCATGCAGTCAGCGTATTTTCATGGGCAGTACTGCTATGAGTTAACTGCTCCTTGAGACACTGCCCACAGAGACTGTCATCTAACCCAGAGGCTTACTACCAAACAATACCTTACAGGCCAGAATCTTGTGGCCCACATGGTTACTTTGCACATTTTAAGTAGAGTAGCAGTATTTTAAAAGGCAATGAGTTTTCCAGAACTCTATCAGAATAAGCAAAAACACTGACTGAAATAGTTTAGTCAGCATTCATACAGAGTCCCATTCTCATAAACTCTCTTCTCACCTTACTAAGTATTAAGAAGTATTCCTGACTGTTTTGTAGTAAGAGTTCTTTCTGTTACATGAACTATATGCTGTCACATTTTCCTTTGGGCTGAGTAAGAATTGTGGGAGAGAGAGAAAGAGGATGACATTCTATGTATGCCCTTGGGATGAGAACTAAGTAAAGTGGAATCATGCATGCACTTCAGGCAACTGCTCTTAAAATCACAGCCTTAAACTCCTCAAGGGAAAAAAGCAGGCAGTTAACTAGGAGATGATAAACCAAACTAATGTTCTATCAATGCCTCATGAACACAGAGTAAGGAAAGAAGAAGAAAAAAACCTAGCCAGAAGTAATCCAGCTATTGCACTTTCTCCTGTTGGAATATGGTTCTTAGTAAAAAGGTGTCAGCTAGGGAGTCTAGGGAGTTTTATATCACTCTATTGAAAATTATTTCAGAGCAGTATCAGATTGACAAGGGAAACACTACAGAGAAAGAGGGTTTCTGTTTTCATTTCAGGACTTGGAGTAGAACCTTCTGGTGGATATGCTGCCAGACCACATCAACAAGGCAGACACTGAGAAAGAACTGGTAAGTTTCTGGCTGCAGGAAGTGCATGACCAAGTTTAAGTCCATTATGCTCTTTTTTCTTTGTTTCCCAATCTTCTGTATCAAGACACACACATGAACTGTAGTTTTCAAGGAAAAAGATGGTTTAGATACATTTCTGAACAATCTCCTGAAGGTACCAGGCTGAGAATCCTACTTTGTTTCAAAATCCAGGCATAATGGCTCTCTGAAAGAACAAGGACTCGGTTCTTCCTTTTATATGGATCATAAAACCCACCATTGCCCTGTCAGTAGCTGAACTCTCATGGGCAAGTGGAATTGTCTGGCAGAAGAATTAGATGCCCTTATTTGCCAGAACATTCTTAAGCATCTTCAGGGAAAAAGAAATTACATTGTTTTAAAAGATGATATTGGCTGCCCATCTCCAGCTGGAAGTGTCCATCCCAAATGCCTTAAGAAGGGAGACAGATGGCTATGTTGCACGCGTTGTTTCTTCATCCATTTGACAAGACAAAGTTTCAAGGGATGCTTGCAGCTGGCATTCTAGCACTGTCTCTGCTCTAGATACAATACACTCAACTTACTGTTTTCCCATGGAGGTACCTTTGCAGAGGACTTCTCAAATCTGGCATACTACTTCAGCCAGCTGCAGGAGTAAGTACAGCAAATCTTAAGCATACTTTCAGCTTCATAATTTTTCTTGCACATTCACATTCACTCAGCTCCATTTCAGGACTGGATTCCAATCACCAGCCTCTATAAACATTGTGCTCTAGCTGCTGAGTAGCTTGCTTTAACTTTAGTGTTGCAAGATGGCCAAATGTCAACAGCCACACATGTAGCAAAACCCTAGTACTACAAATCTGAAATATTTTCTTTGAGTTACAGCTCTTTGTTAATATTACAAAGGAAGGTGGACTTCTAAACATAAGCAAATGAAATGAAAACCTGTAGTCTGAAGACATCTCTATAACCAAGAAGGAATCTACCATTGTGTTTTCTCAACTTCTCAGACAAAGGTCCTTGAAGAAAGTAGAAAAAAGTTATAGGTGAAATATCTTCTTTGTGGTCCTCCTGAACACAGCAGGCTGCAGGTTTTCTTAGATGACACAAATGCAAAACAAAAAGGAA
This sequence comes from Melanerpes formicivorus, assembly GCF_026170545.1. NCBI lineage: Eukaryota > Metazoa > Chordata > Aves > Piciformes > Picidae > Melanerpes > Melanerpes formicivorus. Next base: position 22,295,527 of record NW_027142360.1, read on the forward strand.
GACTACAGAGATGCTCCACCTGAAAAACGAAGACCTCTATCTTTTGGAATAAGAAAGCTACAGGCCTCAAATGAGATCAGCTTGCACTTCCAGAAGTATTTCTCTTTCAGTATCAAAATTAGTACTCTAAATGTAGCTCCTCCACAGGCTGACTTTTGCCTGGTGAACCAGAAAGCCACAATGCTTGTCTGCATGCTTCTTGTATATGGTGGCTGATCATTTTGCTGACTAACCCCAGACTCTCCTGATGACTCTGTATGTGTGATCAACTCTAAGCTTGTATTTTCAATTATAAAACTTATTTATGCATCCAAAAGGTGAGTATTAATCCATCCATTTGTCACTATAGGACCTTCCTGGGCAAGAATTTCTCTAAGTAATAGGACTCTGAGGAAAGGGTAGCAGAAGCTATTGAACTGGATAGATACTTGAGAATCTTTCTCAACCATTTTCTTTGGAAGCTGTTACTGGCTTCTTTAAAATCTTGTACAGCTTCAGTGAAAACTACACAAGAAACAATTGATCCTTGACATGACAGACATACTCCAGAGAATGGATTTAGCTTTCAACGAACAGAGAAGTTCTGACTGTTCTTAACTGATTCACCTCTGCAACTCCTGGCACAATCCAATATTCAATTAAATGGTTCTTGGACATTGCAATGTTTGTGTTTTTCTCATAAGGAAAACCAAGAGCTGAGAAAACTTTGCCATAAAGTTTTGGTTCAGACTCTTTTCATACTGAATATATGTGCAGATCTTAATGTACCTGATCTTAATGCTCAGAAAAATTAAGAGAAACCTTCTAAGTTAAGATCAAGAATAAAAAGCCAAACAAAACCCCCCATCCAAATCTTAGAATAATACCTTAGAGATCTTGCTTAGTGATCTCAGGTAGTGATAGGACTAGGGGGAATGGAATGAAGCTAGAGGTGGGGAGATTCAGGCTAGATGTGAGGAGGAGGTTCTTCACCATGAGAGTGGTGAAGCACTGGAATGGGTTGTCCAGGGAGGTGGTCGAGGCCCCATCCCTGGGGGTGTTTAAGAGCAGGCTGGATGAGGCTCTGTCCAGCCTGATCTAGTGTGGGGTGTCCCTGCCCATGGCAGGGGGGTTGGAACTAGATGATCCTTGTGGTCCCTTCCAACCCTGAATGAAACTATGAAAGCCCAACATGAACTACATAAATGCCTGCCATAACTCTCCCTACCCCTCTTCTCAAACTAACAGCTACATAAACATAACACCCCCTACCCCCATTTTATCTGAAGATTTGGACTCAAGATGCTAAGATTTTGGAGCAGAGACTGTTTGTATCTCACTAAGCCATCACAACTATAGCAGAAATAGTAGACTGGTTAAATACACAAAAGCAATTCAACACCTTTTTAGGGGAACTGCTCTTCCATAGTAGGCAAGACAACAGTTACATGTGTTTTAAACAAGGTGGCTAACTCAGCTTTCTTTGGCTTACCAAGTAATTTGAGAAAAACACATTAATTCTATGGGATGAGATCTATCACAGCAGCATGCCCAAATTTCATCTTGGAATGCCCTCTGTTATTTTTCTGTCCATTCTATTGCCTAAAGCTTCCCAGTATCTAAGCTAAGAGAACATGGCATAAGGACTTCAAGAATACAGCAAGCTGATCTACTTTTGAAAAAGCAGCATGGTGCTTGTGCTACCCTGTGATGAAGCAAGGAACCCAAACAGTGTGTTTGCCATAAAAAAATCTGCTCTCCTGCATTGTCTGGGGATAGCAGGAGCAGGCCACTTGCTTGGTCCAGAAAATGTGTGCAGCCATACAATAATAGAAGGACTCCATAGATGTATCATAATTACCTTGAGGTAATGAAATCTATTTTAAGGCTTGAAATAGATATGCATGTGTCTTGGTAACCTTGCCTCTACAATTCTGGTTGAGGAAGGTGGCACTAACAATTATGAAATGGGACAAGACAGGCTGTGGGAGAGAACAGCAGTTTCTTTGTGTCTGAAGCAGTATCTCCTAATCCTTTCCACACCGCTTGCTTGGAAATGATACATGTCCATATTCTGACCACCCTAGAAGGTATTCTTGAATATAAGCCTGCAAAACATCTTCAACATGTCTTAAGATGGGCATCAAGAGACTATATAGGTGTGATTAATTTTGCTGTCTCGAAGTCCTACAGACAGAAGAATGGTCAGAATGCTGTACAGAAGCACATAAGACTCTGCTAAGAACCGAACCCTAAAAAATAACAGAACATTTGGCACCAAAGAGTGATCTGGAAGCAACTATTTTCTTCATCAGTCTTTCCTTCCCTTATAAAAGTCTCAGTTCCCAGAAAGATAATCAATAACCAGGCCAGGCATAAAGGCAGTCTCATCAAATATTAAGTCAAAATGCTCAGATTCTTGCATCACCATCCTGTTCAGGCAACACCTCTCTGAGGTTCCATAGGAAGGGCTTTAATTTCTCACAAAGATCCATCATACTGCAAACATCACAATCTTTCAGGTTATCCAAGCAGTGAAAGGAAGATGAAGCAGACAGCTTGAGTAGTCAAACACGTTCTCAGCATCTGTGAGGCCTGGAGATTCCTGAGTTTCCATATGCCGAGAGCAGAACTTCACTAGCAAGCACGCACCAGTCTGTAACATCAGAGAAGTACTGAAACCGAAAGAGAGAACAAACCCAGACATCTAGGGGATGAGAATGGTGTAGCAACAACTTCTTTGTGCAACAACTGGAGATCCAGGGCAAGGACAATATCCATGGAAAAAAGCTTCAGCTAGTCAGCAGGTGTCCTGCTTTTGCTGGGACAGAATCATAAGCCAGCCGGTAGGAGTTTTGAGTCAGCCAGGGCAGCTGACCTGAGCTGGCTCACAGGTGTATCCCATACCATACATGTCAGGTTCAGTAGAATGGGCGAAGTTTGCCGAGAAGAGGGCAGCCTCTTGCTTGGGCTCTTCCTGAGGACTGCTTTCCAATTGAATGTGACTGTGCTATCTTCACTAGGTAGAATATAACTTTACATACTTTCAACTGGCATTGGAATTAGTTTTGTTGTTTCATGAAATCCGTTTCCATTTCAACCTTCATTTTCCCTGATTGCCCTTCTTGGCTGGGGAGGGGTCATTGGGTGACAAACTACTAGTCACCTGGACTGTTCTTCCAACTAGCTACTTCCAATTATGTTACTCTTTTAAGCCAGCGATCCATCTCTGAAACAGGCAAGTGATTTGATACACAATAATGAGGGTGATTCATGAAATGAAACACCTGTTTGATATATAACAAGGTAACAAGCTGTTTGTCAGAATATGACAATCCACTTGTGAATCTTAAATAGGAAGACTGAAAGCCAGTTGTAAGTCACCCTCAACCTGAAAATGCCTTAAATCAAAACCATCTCTACACCTTGAACTGTATTGCAAATCAAGAAGCAATTCTTTTAGCAAGCTGTAAAACTTACTAAGTATCTGCTCAGTTTGGCATCCACAGAAACATTCTCACTCCCACAGCTGGGACACAGGTGTAAGGGTTTAGTGAAATCTCATGACATTTTATCCATGCCACAATGCATTTGCATTTAATTATTTGACCAGTCATATGGCACAGGATAATTGCCAGAGAGGTCTAGTATGCCATTACATGCATTTGGCCCTTTGTGTTAAGAGATAGCCTGCAATTGTAGAATTATATCTGGTCATTGTGGTTTTGGGTAGATTTAAATCTGCTTCTGATAAAGTTTGAAAGCGTTAGACTCCACGTTGTAACATAATGGTATTGTGGGCTTGGGTTCACAGTATTAGCTCAGGTTTACAGTGCTTGTTGTCTGCATAAGTGCTGAAGCCACTCTGGACAAGCCTTCTTGATGATTCAGACAGCAGTGCTGGAAACCCAAATGGTTTCTTCTCAAAACCTGAATAATTGCAAGCTGACACTATTATTCAGAACCAATTGAAGACAGAAGTTTGGGTGTAGATACTAGCATGTCTTGGGTTTGGGTTTTTTTTGACCAGACAATGAATCTTGATAATTTCCATCTTGCTTCCACAGTGAGTTAATTCTCAAAGAGAAGGCTGCCACTAAGAGTATCATGGCCTTTTCCAAATGATGGTGAAGCTGGAGCAGTACCACAGCAATCCTTCAGTGTGTGAAGAAAAATATCCTGTCACAAATTTTCAAACTGCTACATCCTACATCTGAACCAAATCATTAATTAGCACAGAAAGTTTCTTTTCCATTTTACCTTAACTTGATGATCGCCAAAATGTTTCCATCTTCATCAAAGATAAGTTAGCAGCAAACAGGGACTAATAAACCAGGGATGTATGTTGCTTTCATTAACAGGCTTAAGATTAAAACAAACAAACCCCAACCAACCCCAAACCCCATGAACCAAATTAAAACAACCCAAACCAAATTGTGTTTAGAGATTAAAAACTGTTCAGATTTTGCATGCAAGCAAACTTTTAAATCATTGTACAGTTTTGTGCTGAGATATTTTCCCCAGGACATTTCCTAGTTCTTCAACACTGTAAAAAAACCCCAAGTTCCTATGGACAACAGGACTGTAACCTGTACTGACGCAGAGTTCATATCATATGAACAAAGTAGATTACCAGAGACAAACGTACGACTTCCTCACTCTTTCTTTGTATTCAACAGAATTTTGGCCCCTGTACATTAACTTTCGACTTGGGACTTCACTTTTTACGTTCTACAACCCTTATTTAATTCCAGGGTAAGGTTTCCTGTTAAACAGGTATGTTCTGTAATAGATGGTTTCTTAATGTACAACTTCAGATTTTGCTGTACAGTAGTAGACTGATTTGGTTTCACTAAGCAAATGACCCAGATGACTCTGTAAATGATCCAGATGACACTGTAAGAGTCCATCTTTCTAGCCTCTGGAAGTTAACAGAAGTAACTGCTTTGCAATGCCCATCGTAAAGTAACTTTACTTGGCCTATGCTTCTGACCCCTCTCCCCTTCAAAAGTTTTAAGAAGCTTTAAAATCAATTTAATTTTTTGTTGTTACAGGCTTGGAAGAGGGGTGAGGGGAGTTGTTTGGTTTTTAATCAAAAGATTGTACCAACGCATAATTGCGTTATACGCATCAGGCATTGACACCAAGGAATGTTGTTCTAAACCAAATCATATTAAGATTTACATCTTTTTTTTTTTTTTTTAAAGTAGAGGTTTATTTCTAGGAAACCACCTCAGCATTAATTCAAATACTATTTTTTCATGTTCACTGTATCACTCAGTTGTCCCTCCACTGTGTGTCACCACGACTGATGCAAGGTTAAATAATCATATAGATTATCCTGCTTGACCTTTTTAAATGAGTTTTTATGATCTTGTGGAAATTTTCTTCTATTTTAAGATGCTGGGAGGGACACTTCTGAAAAAAAATATTGTCAGCCAATTACTTTAGAACCCCTGAGCACAGATTATGAATACCTGCCATTATAGCCTTCGTTAAGAAATGCCTGTTATGGACTCTTTGGTACTTTCCTTGCAACTTCTAGATGTTAAATACTTAATTAATCTGCCAGATAGTATAATAAATATACTTCTATCTAAAAAAACACCCCAAACATTTACTGTCATCTTCTATCTTTTCTCTATGAATCACGTTATCCTTGTCACCTACGTTTGTTAGAATGATTTCTCAATTTTTAACAATCTCACCTTTGTTATCCATTGCTTTACTACTCAAAGCTTTCTCTAAGAAACACTTTGTTTCTTTTTATCAATTTTCTACATTTTTAATGCCCCACTCGATGCCATTGGAGAAGTGTCCTTGAACTTACACTTTAAAAGAAAAGGAGGGAGGGGGCCTGTATTGCTTCCTTCACATTACACTGAAAGCAAGACTCATTTTCACTGATTTTTTCCCTTAATGGACAACCTTTGTAGTTGTTACCTGTGAATTCTAGGGTAATTTATTTGAGGTAATCCACCACGCACCTACTTAGATACTTTCTCACATGCACACGCCCATACACACACCATTTTGTATTTGTTTTTATTCTAGACATGATTATAAACAGACTTCTAAATGACAAGCAAAACTGTGTCCTACATAAAATGTTATCACTAAAAAAAAAACTTATTCAAGGTTTCCAATTAAATGAGATACATATCAAAGAAGGGCTCATTTGGCCCAGGTTGTTATCATGCAGCATTTCACTTTGCCATGACAACAGAGAGGTATACCTTTCTCTACCACTGTTCAATTTCCTCCTCCTCAATATCAACCAGTTCTAGTTTACACCATCTCAGGTGGCCTTAATTCCTAGTCCATTTGAGTATGGCTCCAATACCTTTAGACTCTGTCACCATCTGTGGTAGCTGTCCTTTTCCTTAAAGGCACAGCCTAAAACTGTCACACCATTATTAAGCTCAAATAATCTACTTGCCTATTTTACCCTTCTACCTTTTAACTTTTCTTCTCTTTGATTAATCCCATTCTTCCTTCAGACAGACCAGGCCCATCTACTGCCAGTACCACATCCCCATCTTGAGGTGCCGTCTGCCTTTAAGCGACCATGTTTTCCTTGGCCTGTTCACGCATCTACAATAACCATTTTCTCTAGCTCAGAGACTTGCCAGAATGAGTAACTTTCTTTTGCTATCTCCCTTTTCCAGTATCCCACACTGTCACAATGTTTTTCCTTGTAAAACAGAAACAAAACAAATGCATTTGTACAGAACTAGCGCATCTGCCCCATGCAGTCATTTCATGCACTGCATGCATAACCACAACACATTATGTAATTAGCAATACTGTTGTTTTGTTAAAGTTTGCTGCTTTAAAGCAAGCTTATTGTCTTCTGAAGGGGGTTGATCAGAGAAATTCATAGTCTCATCTCTTTCCTTACCTAGACACAAACCTTTTTCAAATTTACAAATATGCACTTGAGAATGTGTATTTACACTAAAAGGTACATGAACAACAGTTCAGTGTCCAAGACTTTGTCATCTCAAAAAGAAGATAATTCAAACTACAGCCAGGGTTATGAAGTTTCTTCATAATGCTATGAAATAATTAAATAAAACCAAAACAAAACAGAAAAACCCAAACAAACCCAAAACAACCTTCTTAATTCTTCACCCTTTTCAGGGGTAAGCTCACAGTACTGTTTAGCCTCCATGTACATCAACTAGTGTCACTGTAGAGGGAATAAACCCACAGCTCAGTAGCAAAACAGCAGAGGTTTGAACTAGATATTCAAATTTCGAGTAAATTTGAAGTCTCCAGTTTTACTTAAGTAAATATTTTGTAATTATTGTTAAAGTTTCCTGTAACAACAGCAACCCAAAAATAATTACAGCAAGAACAAATGACTTGTGGGCTTCCCAGAAAATGCCTCATATTTAAATATCATTCCTGGCATTATGCCAAAGTGGGGGGATGGGCAACTTCAAAGGCCTCTTAAACATTAATGCAGAAAATGAGTTGCTTCTCTTACCTGGCACGTGCAAAATGAGCTTCCTCCTCTGAGCAAGCCACTGACATGTAGCTCATTTGCATAAATATCAGGAGCTACAAGTAGACTTCCAAGTCAGCCATCTTGATACTAAGATCTTGCTTTGTTTACATAGCAGCATGAATACTATTTTCTAGCCAGCGTGAGCTGTGCTGTTGTACCTCCCGGCTAGTAGCCTGTATCTGCTTGTTAAAGCCTGCTGGAACTCCCACTTCTCCACACAAGTGGCTGAATGTGTCAGGAGTGCTCTTGCAGCTCACCGAGCATGCCACAGCCACAGCCTTCAAGGCAACGTTGCAACTGCAAGTGCCTCCAGACGGACTCTGTACTGCCTTCCAAGCTGCCAACTATTAGCACTGCAGCAACTATGTGCAGTTAAGTACCTCCCACATACCACACAGTAGTACCAACACGCACAAATTTATTACAGCACAGCATAAGGGAGCACACTAAAAAGACACAAAGCTGAAATTCTCACAGTATTTTCACTTGCTAGCAATCAAATTGCACCTATGTTCCTTTGTACATCTTTACATGTTAATCAGCGCAGCTCTTTCTGTCCAGAAAGCGGAGTGCTCCTGCAATCCGTGCACAGAGAAGTCCATGACACATGTTAGCTGCTGCTGATGCAGAGCCAGACTGCAGTTACAGCTAGCTGGCGCCAGTAAAAATTTACATAAAGGGGCCTCATTTCAAGACGAAACTGCAGCAAGATATTGCTGAGCACAGCCTCCCCCTGCCCCCATGAGACTACGGGTTCTAGAATAGGGTCTAGTTATTTGCTTACTAATAATCCAGAGTCACAGCAGATGTCAAGTACTGCTCCTGCTGTTTGTACAAATGAAAACTGACAATAGTCTCTGTGAAAGAAATTCCACTTTGAAGCCTGTTCTGAGTAGGATGTTACACCCTGCACTGCTCACAACAATTCTGGTGGGTGCTCTGTAGTAATTCAAATACCCATTTTTTGGTGTTACATTCATTGCTCAGCAACCACCTTTTCTTAAACTGTTTAGCAACCAGCTTTTAAACTTGTAGTTGTAATATTTCACAGCCTACCACTAAGAATCAGCTCCCAGTAGGGCAGATCCGTTTTTAAACTAATGCCTCACCGTTAAACTTGCTGTTGCCACTTCACATTTAGTATTTCTTCATTAGGCAGATGAAGAATAAAAATCCCCCATCCAGAGCTGTGGTTTTTACTTTTTCAAGTACCTATAAGGTACAGTGGACAGGCAAAGGTAGAATTTCAGCCTTGCTCTGACTTCAAATAGTTTATTTCCTAATTTTTCTTTCCAGTCAGAGTCAGTTACATTAACAATTAGATTATTCAAATGCTTATTCTAAATCACTGTAATTTGGGGGGGGGGGGGGGGGATGCTAGGCTTTGGTGACTGTTAAGAGTGTGCATGTAAATGATGAATCATTTACCAATAACCATTTCCCACTCCTTTTCTGCCTTCTAAGAAACATCTTTAAGAAGGCGAAACAACTATTTATTACATTAACTATAAACATGGATTTGTAAACCCATAAATAACATCAAGTTAAGCCCACATTAACGTCTAGGTAGCTACACATTTAGGCACACTGCTGTAATTGCAAACTAGCACCGTTTAGTTGAAAAAGAAAGTGATAGACAGTGAGGCTTGTCATTCCAGCAAGGGAGAAAAGGAGAGTGCCCCAGGATGTGAAGAGCCTGCTTTTCACCACGGGCCTCTTCTAGCTCCCTGCATTGTTCCTCTTTAGAATGCTACCAGTGTCAAGGTTATAGATAGTCAAATTACTCTATGTCCCCTTTTCCACTGTGAATGTATGGTCAGTTCTAGGCTATCTGAACACAACACAAATTGCTCATCTGTAGTATTAAAAAAGATACCTATTTTGGGTCTGAAAGTATTTACTAATGCACAATACTTAATTGGTTGTAACAACGTATGCTCAGCTATTGTATCCAAAGTGATGTGTAAGGGAAAAGTATTCATGTTTCCAGAACGACTGTCACACGATGATTGACATCCATCAGCTATACAAATGATCTGACGTTGCTCATTCATGTGTATTTCTTTATCTTACTTTCAGGCAGATCTGTGTATGTTAGCACATTTAAGCACTAAGCAGAACACAACTTTCAGTGACGCTGCTGCCATATGCAGAATTAATCATCGGATGAACAGCCTCCTATCCTAAAAATTAAGGGCACCAATGCTGCTTTAAGAAAAGCAAATTAAAACCAACCAAACAAAAACAACAACAAAACTCCCGACACAAACAAACAAGAAGAAAGGAAAAAAACCCACCAAAACCACAAACCCTTTTGTTTCCCACATACAGCCCAGTCCTCCAGTTGTCCTCCTCCACCTCTTCCCCCCACGCCCTCCCCAGTCCCTGGTTTACACCCTGGTGCACAAATGCCAGAATAATAGTATGACTCTCACCACAGTAAAACAGATACTGCAAAATAAGAGCCTTTACTTGGAGCATTTTCTATTCTGGGCTCCAGCCCGCTCAGGGCAGTCCCAGCCAGAGCTTGCCGGCAGCCCCAAGGGCGAGCTCTCCATCTGCCGTCTGGGGGCGGCCCCACCCCGCTTCCAGAACGTTCCGGCACAGTCACCCCACTCCCTCGGCTGAGCCCTCCCTCTCTCCAGCTTCCTGCGTCTTGCACCGCTAGCTATGATAACGCTTGTTTTCAAACGCCAAACGTTTGTACGGTGAGGAGGATTAATAGGTTCAGCAGTTAGAAACGCCCCGGCGCAGTTAGACAGGGCACAGGGGGCTGCCTCTGAGCTGGAGGCCAGCTGAGCTGGTGGGCTTGGTGATCCCCGACCAAGGGCAGCACCGCCTGCCTGACAGGTACAGAGAGAGCCAAACCCCCCTTCAGAACTGCCATGGGGAACGCCGCAGCTGCTTCCAAAAGGGGGTTTCAGGTGGTGTTTCTTTTTGTTTGGGTTTGTGGTTTTTGAGCTGTTTTAGTTTTTTTTTTTTTGTTTTGCCTTTTTTTTGAGGGGGGAAAGTGAGGAGTAGGCGTGTAGGGGGTGGAGTTGGTGTCGGTTTTTGTTTGTAGGGGGGTAGGTGTGTGGGTGTCGGTTTGGAGGGGGTCTGTGGTTGGTTGGTTTGCCTCCCCCCCCCCCCCCCCTTTTTTTTTTTCCTTTTAAATGCCATAGTCTAACTTAGGCAAATAAACAATGGCATACTCAATCATAATCTCTGGTGATTGCAACTGCAGAAAAACCCCAAAATGCCTGCCTGCCTTTCCCACGTTTAGCATGCAGCCAGTGGAAACACTCGAGAGCTTTTACACCCTTGCCATCTCAAAACCAGTTAACATGACTCTTCAACACGCACACCATCTTCTAGACTCTCATCAGAAGCAACACTACAGAGCAGTCAAAAGTAACAAGGTCAGCTGTGTTCCAAATTATGTATATGGTTTCAGTTCATGCATAGTAAAGACAACATCGTCAAATTTTAAATGTCAGCTATTAATCTCAGAACAGAAAGGTACAGAAAGCATTTAATTGACCAAGTTTATCTAAAAAAAAAAAACCCCAACAACACACCATGATGACATCTGTCACTAGTAGCTTAATCTAAAAACAACTAACCAATCATCACAGAACAAAAGAAAATTAAAGACTGTCAACATACACAGAATCCAGAAAACCCCGTCCCTGCTGACTTCTCATCTTCAAAGCATCAAACAGACCAAATTATTCATCTAAGAGTCAATCAGAAGTTTGGTAGTTCCCAGTTTTTTCTCACATTGGTCTTTGAAAGGCACAGAAAAATCACGTTCATTTATAAAGCAGACAACTGTCCATCCATCCATTATCTTAGTGTGGTTTATTTCAAGGTATTTTACAGCAGAAGCTTATACCAACAGCAGGAGCAGGGAGGGCAGGAAAGGGAAAGGGGGTGGGGGGAGGTGCAACACTAGTTGTATCTGCTCTTCTACTGAAGAAAAGCAGTGCCAAAAGTATCTTAAATGGGTAGCTCCCAGGCAGTACCAGAATCTAGTATTACACTCCCTTTCCTTTAGAAAGGGAAAATAGTTTGGCTCCTTAGCAACTTTATTAAAAGCACATTTTGCTGATTAAATTTACACAAAGAATTTTGTCATTTATGAAACAAATGCTGCAAAGCTGATGTATCTTAACCTGCTAATCAAGATGCTGTAGATAAAAACAAATTAACATTTACCTTACTTTTGAAGGCATTACATTCTTGAGAAAAACATAATAAAGTTTACACTTAAAGGTCCAATTTAACTCTTGGATAATATTTGTAATCTCATTAAGTACTTAAAAAATTCAAACTAGTTCTAAAGTGCTTGGTAGCCATTTCTTCCTAGTGCCTAAAGAATCAAACAAGTCAGCTGTTTGAAAATGATTTGCATGCGTTGAACTATGTTGCGTTAATTTGGCAATCCGTTCCATTTTGTTTTGAATCCTGCCTGAAATCGTTTGCTCCCCTAATAGCAACCAAAATAGAAGATGCAGCTGTGCAAACTGAGACAATTCTGAATTTTAAGAGGATTGCAAAAAAATAATCAAGCCATGTTAGAATGGTTCCAAGCAAGTATGATTTAGTAATGAAAAGCTACCCAAATAGTTGAAGCACAAAAGAAAATAGAGTAGAATAATTTTCTTATAATCAAATACACCATTTGCAACCCCCCCAAACAAAAAAAATCCACCACAACAAGCAAAAACCAAACAAAAAACCCACCCAAAACACAAAAACCACCACAACAACAAAACCCCAAACAAACAACCCCAAAAAAACCAAAGCCAAAAGCCACAAACAAACAAAACCCCCTAAAAGTGAATCTATTTACTCCTTCAGAATAAGCTATTGTTGGGTATTTCTCATTGAAAGTCATGTGTATTTGAGACTGCCATCCTATTAGCAGTTTATTTCTGAATGCCTGTCCTGCCAGTTTACCTAACAGCAGTACAAAGCTAATTGTTCTAGAACGCAGCAGGTTTCAGAAGCGGAGAAAATGCAGACACGAGAACATTAAGCAGAGTCTGACAATGCATGTCACATTAAAACTGTGTAACAACCAATTCAGTTGAAATTGTTAATTCATTATGCACAACTATTTCTAATTCAAATCATGGGCACCTAATTTATGTATTTAATCATAGCCTTTTTTTGTTTTTGAGGCATCCACTGCACCGCCTTGTTCCCATGCAGATCAATCTTGTGTTTAGTTTTCTTTTTCTCCACTAAAGAACAAATAATTACATGATGAGAGGGAAGAGAAGAGATCATTCTGTCAGCTACTAGTACTACTTGTACAGCATACTTGGACTTCTGGAAACTGGTATTTTTTTCCCATATGCAACACAGGTTTTAAAACCTACCATACTTTATGTATTCCAACACTCACTTCAGGAAAGAAAAAAGAAAAGCAACCAACCACAAAAAAACCCAAACCAACCAAACCTTAAAGCACACCACCCACCCAGCTCATACAATGAAAGGCTACAGCTGCCTGCTGGACCAGTCACCTTGTACAGCACTTCCATGAATGATACTGTTTTCAAAACAACCAGATGAAGAGCAAAGTAAACCAAAAGGAAAAACACTGAGACATGAACTCTCCTCTGAACTCTGTCTATTTCTCTGGGCCTCTTCTGAAAAATGGGAATAATCTTGCTTAGCTCTCAGGAAAAACCATAAGCAACAAAAGGCACAAAAAGGACTGTGTGAATGATGCACTGTGAACATACAATATTTTACTCTTAACACAGTACAGGTGGAGGACCACTCCTTAAGGGTGAATGTCAAAAAGTACTCTAATTTTTCTTCTTTTCCTGATCCCAAAGGAGGAGGTTAGCAAAAGAAACCCCAAACCAACAGAATCAATAGTACTTGACAATTTTTGTATGCTTGCTGTTTTATGACATTTTCATATGCTCTTTAAAAAAAAACCCCAAACAACCCAAAACAAAAAGACAAGAACAAAACCACCACAGGATGTGTATGGTAAAGTATGTTTTAGACAAAACTCCTCTTTGATGATTACAAAGTTGTTGAGTACAGCGACCTCATTGTAAAGAATCAATTGTTTCTGCTGACTTTGAACAAGAGTTATTAACATCTGGAATCAACAACCATAACTGAGTAACTGCCCCCTCCCCCCCAAACCTCAGTCATCATTTATAAACCCAAGGTCTGGAAGAAAACCAGAAAGATTGTTTGGGGGACAGGAAGTAGGAAATCTTACAACATGCATAATCCCCATTCATTAGATGAGGTGATCAGAGGACAAAGCTTCATATGCATTCAGGTAGAATTTGTTGTCTGAGTTTTCAGCCATTTTAAAGTGCCCAAATGTTCTCAGGATCTTAACTACCTCACACAATTGAGACAACCCGCTATGAAATAAAATCCACATTAAATTCACTAAACAAAACTTCACCAGTAATGAAACAACTACCAAGCTGCTGGCATGTCGTCATCACCTGTGACCACGTACTTTGCATTATTCCTGTCACTTATCTTTTATCCTAAATAGACAAAGTCTATGACCACTTACTTACAAATTTATAGTTAGCTGAATGCAGCAATCAACCAGAGCTGAAAATCCTGTGATCTACTGGTAGGTTTTTGTTTGGTTTTTATTCATATCAAATGCACATTTAGGTATGCATGGAGAAACCACATCTCCTGAGAACGTGATATACACCACCTGACAAGAATACTTAGTTCCTTCATAAATGGAGCATTTTCATTAACTGTAGAAGATAATTTATGGAAATTCAGTTAAAAATTAATTTAATCAAGTGCTTTGTTACAGAGTATGCTAAAAGCCCCAAATTAATATGGAAAAGTACTGAGGAACTTTTAGGTGGTTAGTGCTGACTTTCACATCCTTGGCATGAAGTTCAATTTCGGACAGGAAAATACTATGAACTACATTGTGTTGAGTTATCCAGCTCTTCTACTGCTCCTGATATGCTTCTGGAGAACTTTAAGTAACTCCCTATTTAATAACTCCCAAAGTAACTCATATCCATCTTAAGACCTCATGAAGACCTTAACAGTATCACAGTATAACTTAGGTTGGAAAGGACCTCGAGGATCATCGAGTCCAACCTATCAACACAGACCCCATGACTAGACCATGGCACCAAGTGCCACATCCAATCTTCTCTTGAACGCCTCCAGGGTCAATGACTCAACCACCTCCCTGAGCAACTAAATATTTGAGACAGACAAAACAAGAAAATGAATTGTGAGGAAAAATACTTTTTCTCCTCCTTTTCTGTCCTTCCCCTCCCCAATGGAAAAAAAGCTGAGCACTGCTTTTCTCCCACCTTCACGTCCCTAGACCAACTACCTTTCAACAAGCATTGAGCATGACACATAGGCAGGCCACCACCAAGTAAAACACACAGAAAAAGACTAGGCCATGTAAAACCACTTATACAAAATAAATAAAAAGATAATTTACCATGGAACTTTCGTGTTACAATTTCATAGAATCAGTAAGGTTGGAAAAGACCTCAAGGATCATCAAGTCCAGCCTGTCACCACAGACCTCGTGACTACTAAACTATGGCACCAAGTGCCACATCCAATCCCCTCTTGAACACCTCCAGGGACGGTGACTCCACCACCTCCCTGGGCAGCACATTCCCATGGCCAACTACTCTCTCTGTGAAGAACTTTCTCCTCAGAGAAAGCAGTAGTTGTTGTTGTAGTAGCTGTTCAGAATTTACAGCAGTGCTACTCTTGAGCAGCAAACTGCTACCCCTGATGTTTGCCTAATTATTTTACTGTTAATTACACCGGATTTGTAGATCTTATCCACCAATGGAGAAAGTTCCATGTGGGAAATACGATAATAAAATGCAAAATCCAACAACTTGGTTACAAAAATATAACAAAGTTTATAAAAAGTTTATTTTATGTCTTAGTTAAAGGTGAGCTTCTGAGAAAGGGCAGCATCTAGTGAGAGCTCTTCTAGCATCGCAAGGAAGTAAACCAAAATGAAATCATTTGATTAGGAGGGCATATGGGCATGACCTTTGACCTCTCCTGTCCCACCTAATCTACTCTGGGGGGTTTATGAATTAATTCAGTGAGGGGAAGGAAAACATTAAAAAAAAACCCCAAAACACACCAACCCAAACCTGCAGCAATTAAAACCAAACCAAAACAAAGAACCCCCAAGCAACACAGCAAAAAAAACAAAAAAAAAAGGAAAATATTTTAAGGCATTTTTAAGGCATTTTGTACATCTTAGAATTAGTTCATTTTGTATATCAACACAATTTGCCATTGTTTCTCAGCAAAGCAGAGCTGGTGCTTACCTCTGAAATCTGGCCCACATGATGCCCACAGCTCTGCTCATTTGCATGCAGCCAAGCTAAACTGCTGCAATGAAGGGCACTGCGGCAGCCATTTTGAAACTGCACTGCCTCAGCTGCACTGGAAACGTGATTAAGATGGCCGCAGTGTGCACTCAAGACCAGCTACTCAGTGACAACTCAGCAGCGGATAAAACATTTATACAGCAAAGCACCTCCCTCCCTGCCACACTGCAACAAACAGCACAGGTGGGGGGAGGGGGAGGCAGAAGAAAGGTTTCTTTTGCAGGCAGGAAATGGTTAATGCACAGCTGCAATGTTGCAAACACTCAGAGCATCAATGGTAAACAGAAGGCTAAATTAAACCAAAACCCACTGAGAGGCAGCCCTGCTAATCTGTGATCCAGGATTTGTATCACACACTTCAGATCCCTCCTGACTCCAAGGCAGTTCACAATCCATGTCACGTATTAGCAGCCACAGATACAGAGCCAGATTATGCATAGAACTGACAGACATTAAGGAATACTTTTTGAAAGCAGCCTCATTTTGGTCTTTAAAAAAACCCCAACCCCCCAACTTTTAAGAAACCAATCTATACCTTTTACACCACCACCTACTTTGAAATATTTTGTAGTATTAGCAGCTCAATAAAACAGTTAAACAGTTTTACTTGGGGGGAAAAAAGGAAGTTCACTTTATAAATAAGGAAGTTTGCAAAAAGCCCTAAGAACACTCGAGAACGTCAGTGCCTGCAAACTCAAGTATCTAATTCTTTATGAATGATGCAGTATATTAACTTTTCCAAAGAAAAGAGTAGGGTGTTCTTAAAGAACTGGTTTAGGAACCTACTGATAGGACAGAGGCGCTGTGAAACATGCGATTTTAACGCAAGCAACGCTAAATCTAATACAGGTTCCTCTCTACTGTCTGTTCATCAATGCCAATCACGTGCTCTTGACCAGGCAACAGCAGATCAGTTCTAGAAGGAACTCCTCTATAGCTGCCTCACTTCATCACTTCTATAAAATCCAAATAGGGCTACTCTAAAACAAAGTAACTGCAAGAGCACATGAGGCTATCCTAAAGGAAATCGATGTTAAATTAGTCCTAGACCTTCTACCAAAAAGTTTTTGTGCTTGAAATCCAGCCCAACACTGCAAAGTGCCCAAAAAAAGAACACAACCTCCATCTACTTCTTTAATGAAAATGTCTGAAGTTACATAACTCTGCATGTCTGTTGCCAGCTGTAGCTGGTTATTTCAGGACTGATTAATCATGCCAGCAGTAGCTGTCTGATGCACTCATCAGCACCACAGTTAGTATTTCAAAGTATTAAAATGCTGAAATACACCATCTGGCTCATATAAAGACAAAAGGAATAACATGACTTGCCACACAAGACAAAGCACATGCCACCTACATGTAAAGAGCTACACTGATTATGATCTTTGATAATATTACAGAGATTCAGAGTACTAATTGAAAATACGCTTGAAATTCAAATGCTCAAAAGAGGTCTCTCAAAAACAAATTTGTGAAGATGGGAGAACAACTTCATTATAATTTATTTTGAGTTACTCATCACACTGAAGCTTTTCTTAACCAAGACTGTAGTAACAATGTTTTAACTAAAAGTCTGTGTAGCGCACAGAATATTTTGGCATCAAGAGGAGAACTCTGAGGTTCAACAAAAACCCAAGGAGTTTCTAATCCAGAACCCAAGAGCTGCACTTGCACAACACTCCATTCTCTAACATCAGTCTTGGAGCTCAGTATATGGAAACTCAATGACTTCAATAGGTCTGAATAGGAGTAACTACTTAGCAAAAAAAAGATCAGAGAACGTTTTCACTGAGCCAGAAAAAACACTGCATGTCATACTCCAGTTGCTGCAATCAATCCCTCTACCTCATCAGAAAACTCTATGAACATGCAGAGGTAATGGTATGTTAATACAGACAGCTAGCTGCAAGTCCAGCTGAATTTTAAGCAGCTATGCATTTACTCAAGAGTTCACTTCGGTATACTTTGGTTAACGTACATGGGTGTGTTAATATATTAAAAATATTAACCAAATCATTAAAAATAAAACCTGATATTTAATGAAATACAAAATCAGGAGTGGAAAAATTCATCTGAGGATGCTTTGGCCTAGGAAATATTAAAGAGAACCTACACTAATGCAGAAATTCTATGTTAGCGTGAGACTTATTGCTACTTGGGGTGGCATCTATTCAGGTTCTCTAGAAATCAAAAGTAAGTAAGAAAAACAAGCATTTGAAAACACTTTTGAATGGAATTTACATTTGATGCTACCTTTAGATTTTTAAATACATATTAAAAACTTCAAACAATCTTAAGTCTGTCTTCTTCTGATGACTTGCCAACACACTGCAGTATCATCTCAGCAAGTTCTATTATTCCAGTCATGGCAAATTTTAAAACAGAGCTTCCATTTCCCAACCTTCTCAAGAGCTCAAGAAGCTCAAGAGAATGGTGCCTTGGTATTTCTGTAAGTGTTGCCCTAAGTATTACCACCCCCCAACACCTATCAAATATCACTATTGTATTAGACTTTATACTAGGGCACTTACCCTGAAGAACCAAGGAGAGGCAGAACATTCTGGACTTTAGACAGGATTTTAATGTCATTTCACATTACAGGGGCACTAAAAAAGCATCTAAAGCATAAATAATTTCTTTCACTCAAATTACATGCTTAGAAATTAGTCTGCCACCTATTATCTATGTTTCTTTGTGCACAAACTTCATCTCACCCTAATTTTGTTTGTCTGTATGTCAGTTTATGTTAGGACAAAACACTTCTTACGCTGATGAAATGCATGAAAGAGAGGCAGACTATTACTTTCTCTATGCATCTGAACAGAAGACCCAATAAACCATCATTAGGCTGATTTCAAGAAACATCTTAACTCTCACTTATGACTGCAAGAATTTTGCAAATAAAAGCTACCTACGCCATTAGGGAAAATAGAGAATTCAGGGTGATGATGAGACCAGGAAAAGTAGAGTCCAGAAGGTTAAAGTCTGCACACCATTTGAGTTCTTCCTCTCTGGAGATACTCAAAACCTGCCTGGATCTGTTCCTGTGTGATCTGGTGTAGATGATCCTGCTCTGGTGAGGGAGTTGGACTAGATCATCTTTCAAGGTCCCTTCCAGCCCTCAATATTCTGTGATTCTGTGGTAATTGAAAGACATTTGATGGAAGGGCCACTGAAGGAAATTTTTAGTGTATTGACTGCAGTCAGCAAACATGTTATGTTTATGAGCCAGTTTCCTGCTAAACACACTTTGAAATACTTCAAAACATTAGAAGATACTGATCTTTTTAAATGACCTTCTGGAAACTGCAATAATTTGGAGACAAAGGCAGAAGGAACTTTCTTTCATGTCGAATTTTTGGTGTCTTCTTTTTTGGGGTGGGGTGTGTTTATTTTTGTTTGTGGTGACTGATTGGTTGGGTTTTACTATAACATTTCTTTCTATTGTTGTAAAATGGAGGACAATGCTTTGGACAGCACAAAATGATGGAACAAATATACAGGTTATTTTAAGAGCTAGCTGATATACCCACAATCAACTCATTCATAAAAACCTGCCTTTAGAGGATGTAAATTTACTGAAGCACATTTTCAGAAACTGGATCTAGAAGAGCCAACTATTTTCTCTGTATTAAAAATATCCAAGCTAAACACAGCAAACAGTGTTTTAGTTTACTTAAAATATCTTGGCAAATAAATTATTACCAAAAATTACTTTGCACATGGCCATTAAAATTTGCTAAGATCTCATCAGATTTGATACTTGTTCCTGGAAGAACTGAGAGCTGGAAATGCTTGAGTACAGTTTTTAGTCATTTATAACATGGACAGCTGAAAACCAAACATCTTAATGGGCACAGCTTTGGGTTTTTTTTAAGTTGCTCACAAATCCCAAAGGACCAGAAAGGACATGTGTGCAATATGCATACATATACATGGTGTTCTGAATTCCTCCACAGTGATACGATGGAAGTGAACATACAGCTGAAGGCCAGGCATTTATTTAATACCATCGTTACCATTATGCTTTTGGTTACACCATGCCACCAAGGAATCTTTAATACTAATTAAAAACAAAAAAACCATGAGAGGAAGGAGGAATGGGGAGGTGGGGTAGACTGTAATCCAGAAGCAATTTTTTAAAGTATATGTCAGTAGTAATAAACAAAATAAGGAGTGAGCAATGGAAATAATGACTCCGCATTTCCTGCAGATTTAGAAATGCTGTCATGCTACTTTTTATCAGGGTAACCTGGAGGTACTGTTGGTGCCTTACCACACTGGCAGGCAACTGCAGGCCTACAGCTGCTCTGAAAATGCATGTTGATGTGGCAGCCTCCATACTGCTTGGACAGATAATACCTGCATCGTGACTGACAGCAAATTATCTCCCCAAAACAAAGTGTAGCTGCCAAGTGTCCTTGCTGGGGACAACAGTAGCCTCTCCTCCTCCCAGCTGCTTGTTTTCCCACAATTTGCAGGAATTCATTACCTTTGATACTTTCTACTCTGTCAAATTTACTGAAAACCAACAAGTCTCACAAGAATTACTAAGGATGAAACAATGGGGAAAACAATGATCACATAAAATTGGACTACTGTGCTAGAACTGAGCAGATTTCTGTTTAAGCTTGTAGGGCCCTGGCACAATGAAACATTTTTGTCACATACCTGTTTTGCTGGTTATGTGGAAGCAAAAAAATACTTTACAGTTGTTACAAAGATTTGTCCTCTTGGTAGAATTCCCAAGTACCATTTAATAACCTTGTTCATGCATTTTTGAAGTTTAATGCAAGCATTCATTTTTCACTAACAGAACTCTGTCTTGCTTAATAGTGTCTAGTATAAGTTCAAATGAAAAGATAAAACACAAAGCCACATAAAACTCAAGTGTAGCTGAAATTCTACTCTCCATTTGGGACTTTTTGTTTTGCATATGTATAAACATATGCATATTCTCATATGTGCATATATATATATATATGCACATAAGTAGTGAAAATGGAGGTGAGAACTGGAACATTAACTAAAAGCAGAATAAGCAACTATCAACCAAAGAAAACACACACCCATTTCTGAACCACAATTCTCTGAAAAGCTTGAGAATGTATTGCTTTAGCTCAGTCCTTAACACCTAGAAAAATTACTACTGCATTCTGCAGATCCAGTTTATAGATAACTAGTACCAATACTTTCTAGCTCTAAATTTGATCACAGTCGCATTTGTAGTCTGATCTGCAGACTAATAAAGAATTTAAACGATCAGATGCACTTCCAGACGCTTAAGCATTCCACCTATGAACTCAAAGATTTTCTCCTATTGCTACAGAAACAGAGGGGAGAAAAGCAACCAAAAAACTCCCAAACCCCCAAACCAAAACAACACAGCAAGACAAACAAACACACATAACAAAAAGCCCAATACCCCTCTCCCCCAACAACAACAAAAAATCCCCACACATAAAAATGGCAAGACAGCAACAGCTGCTATGAGTCACACACAAAATCTCTTCAGGCAAATGAAAATTAAGATCCCCCAATACAAATTTTTGCTTTCATAAAGATAACTAGAACCCAAAGGCTGACACAAAATCTATGCTCCAGGTCCTCCTGACTGAAAATCTGAAAGCCAGCTACAGTTAGCTTCTCTGGGATCAGCCAGCAGTCTTTAACATCCTATACACATTTTAAATACAAAGCATTACTCAATTCACTTCTAAACTTTCCTCAGGGATTAAGACATTCTGTAACTGTCCAGCTTAAAAAGAGCAACTGCATACAGAGATCACTGTAGAGAATAATCTAATGTCTCTCTGCTTCTCAATAAGCAGAGACCTGACTCTCCATCCTGTATTTGGATGAGGCGTTTCTGCTTGATGAACAATTTCTTACAGTATAGTGATAACAGGGTAACAGGAGAACTTTTTACCTAGTGTACAGCACATGGTACAATGAATATAACCAAAATGCCAGAATTAAAAATACATATCATGACAGCATTATTTGTGATGGCCAGTTTATGAATTACTAGTTGTTTTGTGTGTATAGGTAAATCGCCCAAAGTAATGCCACATTGTAAAGAGAAGTAGAGAGTCCAGTGACAGTCTTAACTGGAAAATATTAACAATCTTAGATCTCA
Organism: Melanerpes formicivorus; assembly: GCF_026170545.1. NCBI lineage: Eukaryota > Metazoa > Chordata > Aves > Piciformes > Picidae > Melanerpes > Melanerpes formicivorus. The sequence goes on from NW_027142360.1 coordinate 22,317,545, forward strand.
CTGCATTGGGGGTGCTGATTGACAGCTTCCTAAACATGAGCCAGCAGTGTACCCAGGTGGCCAAGAAGGCCAATGGCATCCTGGCCTGCATCAAGAATAGTGTGGCCAGCAGGAGCAGGGAAGTCATTGTACCACTGTACTCTGCACTGGTTAGGCCACACCTTGAATCCTGTGTCCAGTTCTGGGCCCCTCAGTTTAGGAAGGACATCAAGACACTTGAAGGTGTCCAGAGAAGGGCAACAAGGCTGGGGAGAGGCCTTGAGCACAGCCCTGTGAGGAGAGGCTGAGGGAGCTGGGATTGTTTAGCCTGGAGCAGAGGAGGCTCAGGGCAGAGCTCGTTGCTCTCTACAACTACCTGAAGGTAGTTGTAGCCAGGAAGGAGTTGTTCTCTTCTCTCTAGCAACCAGCACCAGAACAAGGGGACAGAGTCTCAAGCTGCACCAGGGGAAGTGTAGGCTGGAGGTGAGGAGAAAGTTCTTCACTGAGAAAGTTGTTCACCATTGGAATGTGCTGCCCAGGTAGGTGGTGGAGTCACCATTCCTGGAGGTGTTCAAGACAGGATTGGACGTGGCACTTGGTGCCATGGTCTAGTCATGAGGTCTGTGGTGACAGGTTGGACTCGATGATCTTTAAGGTCTCTTCCAAACTTGGCGATACTGTGATACATTAAAATGTACTGGGGAGGAAGAAAACTCCAACAAACCAACCCTCCATATTCACCTATCGTAACAGTGCTATTAACTTGGAACTTATTTTCTAATATCCTTTATGAAAACTGTGATGTGCATCTTGTATCACTGCAGTGATTTCCACAATAAATGCAAAATACAAACATGTAACTAGACCACAATAAACACAAACATCAGGTAGAGACCAGATGGAAGAAAAAAACTATGCAACTTGCAAACTACTTAAGTAAGAGCAATACAAAGGTAAAGATCTTTTAGCCTTACTATCTACATTTTATGAATAACCTTGAGATTTTTGGTTTAATCTCTGGTAACAAGCCCAGATAAGTGCAATTGATTATGCTGTTAAAAAAAACATCTAAATCAGAAGAAATTTATTTTCCTTTCCTTTTCACTGTGGAAATACTGCCTGTAACTGAAAAAAAATGCCTTCCCTCCAAACCCACAGTCAAATACAGTGAAAATGAGGATTTAGTTAATACTTAGGAGTCAGGTAGTTTAAAAATAAGACTTAAAGAATTGTTTAACATGCAAACAGTTTCTGTTTCCACAGAATCTGTAAAATCAGTATTTAAAGTGGAATTATTTTCATTAATAGATGGTTCAGTCTCTTGACTAGCAAGATCACCTTCCATGCTGGGAGGGAAGCATGTGTCTGTATTATACCACATTTCCTCTCATTTTGCCCCACATTGAAGCATTAGTAGAGTAAGCCTTACAGGAAAACTTGTAACACACTGTACTTAATACTGATCTGAATCTATGAAATGAGCCTAACAATACAAGCTAAAGCAGGAGGTATCCACAAATGCAGCCAGGTATGGCGTGTCCACACATCTATTGGGAATAACATCTTGAAAACAAACTTCATAATGGACAAGTAATGAGAATTAAGAGGTCCCTCAAGAAGAGCACAAAAATGACTGCTTTAATTGATGCATATTATTATAGCATCCTTCTGTGAATCAATTTTGTTATGATCTGCTTCAAGCCTACACATCATTCAGTAGTCTTGTTAATTCATGCAGCAAAATACAGCAGCGTTCCACATTATCACAGGAAACATCAGTTCAGCACTGCTACGCTTGGTAGCGGAGGTTGCAGCTGACAAAAAGCTTTTTACTCCAAGCAAAGTACTAAGTCTACTAAACCGAGAGCACCATGATAAGAACACAAAGATCTCTTGAGAGTCTTTGGAAGAGAACACGCAATAAGCAGTTCTAAACGGTGACAAAACGGGTTCTCCTGGATTTTAATTATTTGGTGCTTATCAATCAAATGCATTGCTACCCAAAATTATTTGGGATTAGATGTACATAGGAATTCGACTTGCTGCTTCTGGGGCATACAAAGTGGTAACTGCCCAACTTGTCAAATAAATAGGAAGTCTAGTTGCCATGATTTATGACTTGCACAAGTCCTCAGGCAATCACTACTGAATTCATTTTGTGATCGGCCTGACAACTACCATTAGCCCCTTTCACCGGTTTGAAAAATTTACCTACCCAAGAGCGTGTATCAAATAGCAGTGGGTTTGTGTTTTGGTTTTTTTTTCCCCCCTCTAAAGAATTGTTAGCATTTGAGGTAATCTACAGGAAGGTATGAAGGAGTGTGACTGCACAAACCAGTAGGTAATCAGAAAAAGACAATTATTTCTTATAGTGGTATCTCCTGTTTGTTTACAGAGTTCCTGTCTAATTCCATTTCAGATTTGCACAGGACATTCTGTTCCTCCTTTTTATTTTTAAAAACCTAAAGTAACTCTAATAACTGGAACTAGATCAAGCTGGGATAACTTATAATGGCCCCAAACATATTTTAACTTGCAAAAGAGAGCCAAAGAGCTTGACTGTTGACTATTCTGACCTTGCAAATGCAAATCCCAGTAACTGTATTCATTAAAATATTGTATTTGCTGGTATTATCTGGGATACTGACCACATGTATTTATTAACATACTTTCACTCCCACCAATAAGCATGTTAAATAAGCTGCCTAGATGCTCAAGTGTTATTTTCCTGTGATTGCACAAAAGATGCAGTTTTAAGTTCGTTGCTGCCTCGACCACTGGACTGTTCATCCTTGTAACAGAATATTTTTAATCAACGATCCCATCTCACATGTCTATCTGTGTTACAGGTCACACTGACATTACAGTACATACATTTATTTCAGGATTGCTGTTATTAATTCATAGATATATAGAATAGTTTAGATCGGAGCGTAAAAATTATGTAGTTCCAGCTCCCTGGCCGTGCACTTTCCTCTAGACCAGGTTGCTCAAGTCCTCATCCAGCCTGGCCTTGAACACCTCCAGGGAGAGGGCATCCACAACCTCCCCGGGCAACAAAACTACGCAACCAAATATTCTAATGCAGGCATTCCCAGGGTATCTGTCAAAGACTAAGGGATCTAGGGAGGATATATACTCGTTTAAGGAAAAACTACTTGAGAACAATGCTGTACCTCCAACAGTCCCAATTAGTGTCACATCAGATCCAAAACGTGGACCGCTTAACCACGAATAGAGTTCCAATGTTGTGAATGGCTATCTTCAAAGAAAATCAGGAGTTCAAATGCACCATCTGTACATGGATATACTACTTAAAACTCTTAACTTGTGCCATTTTGTTTGATGTGGGCCCCCCCTACAGACTGGTGCAGCCACTCTGGCCTCGTTTACTGATGACATCACACAAATATGGCACAACCAGGGCTTGGTTGTTTGGCGGTGTTTTGCCCGCTGAAATCCCCTCATTCCTAGCCAATTCCAACTCCTGCGCTCACGTGCTTCAGCACCTTTACCCTGAAGCTCATCGGTGCGCCACTGAGCGCAGCAACCAGATGTTTTGTCATTTCAACTCCCCGCCTGCCGCTGCTGCGCTGGCGAGGATGGACATCCACGGGCTGCGTGTGGCACCACCCAGCTTGCGCCAGCCACGATCTGGACGAGAGTCAGGAAATGCTTTTGAGGCGCCGGCCAGGCAGACGCAGCCCTGTCCCACCCAAACACCTGCCCAGTGTCACGTGGGCGGTGCCTCCACCTCACCCACACGTAAGACAGAATGCAGTCAGACAACTGCCTGGCACTGCCCAGCTCTCTGCGCCTTCAGGACCTAGCAGAGCGCCCCAGCGGTGCCCTGCCCCGTGACAGACCTACCTGTGACCCGCTTCTGCCGCCGCAGGGACGTCTCCACACGTGGGGGACAGAAGAAGTCGCCTCCCCGCACCCTGCTCCCCACCTGCTGCCACCTCTGCGCGAAAACAGCAACGCGCATGCGCGGCGCCGCCGCCTGCACTGGAGCCGGGTCACGTGCTCCCATGCAGCAGGCGCCGCGCCGCGCTGCGTTCTGCCAGCGAATGTGGGTGCGCGCAGCGCCGCGCCTGCAAAGCTGCATCCCGGAGCATGCGCACTGCCGCCGCCGCCGCGCGGGGCAGCCCAGACGGCAGCCGCGACTCCTGCCGCTGCCCTGCCGCTCTTCTGCCGCTCGCGCCCCGAGACGGACGTGTCCGTACCTGTGTCCCTGCGTCCCGCGGGAGTTCCTCGCTCAGCGGCGGGTCGCGCCGTTACCGCCTCCCCGGTGCTGCCGCCGCAGATTCAAAATCGCTGCAGGAGCTAACGCCACCTCCCCCCCGGTAGCACGCGCCGGGCCGTTATGCAAATAAGCCCCGTATCCCCTCCCCTCTCTCGGCTGACTCCTCCCCCTCCGTGGGCACTGGGGCCGGCAGTGGGGGACTGCTTCGGAGCCGACCAATCCCAGGGCCGGCCATCTTGGCGGCATGCAAATGAGCCGCCAGGTTATTTAAATGAGCCAAGAGCTCCGCCCCTTCGGTGGCGGTGCCGGAAGGTGATTCGCGCAGACGCGCCGGGGCCGGGCGGCTGTCATCGCCGCCAGGGGGCACTGTGGCGGGGCCAGGGCTTGGGGCAAGCCAGGGGCGCTGGCTCTTCCCGCCCTTACCTCCCCTCTCGCCTTCCTGCTTCCTCGCCTTCCCTCCCTGCCCTTCCCTCCTTTCCCACCCTCCCCTCTCTTCCAGCCTTCCATCCCTTCCCGCCCTTCCTTCCTTCCTGTCTCTTTGTCGTCTCCCTCCCTCAGTTTCCTGCCACAGTGGCTGTGGGCTGCGTGTCCGAAACCTCTCTGACACCTTCAAAAACCTTCCCAAGGTCTGCTGGGCATCTCCAAAAATAATTGATGCTGTCAGTCCCCTGCATCACTGGCTGTGGCTCCCATACCGCTTCTCTTGCTCAGATTCGGGGCTATATGCAGAGTACTTCCAAGTGTTTTGCCCTGTGACAGGCTGTGCCTGGCCAAACCAAGTTTGGGGTCTCTTTAACAAGCAGCTTTGTGTTTCAGGATCCCTGTGAATTCGGACAGTACCACTGGGTGTGCTTGCAGTGGTTCTAAGGCACACGCAGCTTCCCCTGGGGGAGCTGCAGGTTAAAACTGCACCAAGTGGCCGTTTCCCACATACTCTCCTTTTCAGCCTCAGAGATGCAAGTGGGAGGGGGAGACAATCACAGGACCTGCTTTCATCTGAGCCAGAACTTAGCACCTTTTGTACTGTAGCCAAAGGCGGGAACGAGCCCGAAAAAACGCAGAGCTCATCAAGTCTGCATTTAGGTATGAGTTTGCTGCGCTCACCTTGATTTATTTAATTACCACAAGTCATCAGGTGTCCTGGTTTGAGTTGGAACAGCACTCATTCTGTTCAGTGATTTTAGTTTTCAGCTATGTCCCTTGCAAGTGAATGCACCCTGTGAAGTTAACGACGCATTTTCACAGACAGTGTCTGCCTCTAGAAGTGATAACTCTCCATGTTTACAGTTACTACCAAGGATTGCTATGCAGAAAGGCTCTTGCTTATGCTTGCTCTTGTGCAGACCAAGGTCACTGCTGCATCTTGCATGCCATGTTGGAGATGCAAAAAGCATAGGGCTGCACAATTCTCCATTGAACTTGAGGCTTGAAGTATGCATGTAACACTTCATTTTCTTATTCCCAGGTACTGTCACAGTAAAGTTCCCAACCTATGGCATATCAGTAGTAAGCTCATGATGGTCCTTGTCTGTATGTCATCAAATTGTTAGAAAAATGAGACTTAACAGCTTGAATACCTCCCAAATATTAACTCTCTCCATGTGATTTAATATTTGCTGATGGAGACGTTGCAGGTTCACAAATGGGGATGATAAAAGAGGAGGAAAAAAGGATGCACAAAAGAGGCATAGTACTCAGCATGAAAATCTACTTTTTATATACAGACAGCTACAGACTTCTAATGAAAACTAAATATGATCATAAGAAATGGTTAGCAATGGGGGGGGGGGGGGGGAAAGAAAAGTAATTTCCTTGGAGCATTTTTGCATTTTTAAAGCTTTGTGGGAAAATGTGGATTTTTGAGAGGTCACCTTGGTAAATGGATGACACTTTTGAGCCAGTAAGTTTTATACTAATTTTTCTTTGTAATTTATTAAGTCAATCAGTGTTTCTTTCATAGTAATGGCCTCACAGGATGGAATGATTGCAACTACTCTGATTATAAACAAGTTCCTACACAGAGCAAAAGAAACACTATAATACCAAAAACTAATTTCGCTGACAGGAATATTTGTGGCAAGAAAACCCCCCAAAATATCCCTGACAACATAATCTGTGATTTCATGACTCATTTGAGACTGCAAGAATTTCACTAGGAAGGCTTTAAAATGTCTTTCAAAAAGGAATGGCATGATACCTTTTGGGGAATAAAAATGGAGATATTTTTAATTCCTTTTCCATATAAAGGCACTTATATATATATATATATACACATCCCTTAAAGCACAACCAGATGAAAGAAATCTAAGAAAATATGTTAAGACATTTCCTAAACATTTGAAGAACATAATCTTTACAATGTAGAATGAGCACAAACATGGTATACCTGAGGAAATTTTACTACAATGAATTAAAGCTACTTAAGTCATTTTCCCTTACATGACTTTTCACTGTAGATTAAGAACCTTCCTGGAATGTGACAGCCATAAAATATGCTAATAGTGTCTGTTAACTTTAAGGGAAAGAAGAGGATTTGGGGAAAACTCCTAAATCTACTCTATTCCTTTCTGATTTTAATGGGTTTTGAAACTAATAATGAAGTAAATACTCTGCTATTTAGCTGTTCTGTGATCAAACTTAGTCTGTGATGACTTTCAGGAAGGCTGGAGAGGGACTTTATGATAAAGGTGTCTAGCAATAAGACAAGGAGGAATAGGTTTAAGCTGAGAGGGAGGGTTGGTTTTGACTGGATCTTAGAAAGATGTTCAATACAAGAGTGGTGAGACTCTGGAATAGGCTGCCGAGGGAGGTTGTGGATGTCTCCTCCTTGAGGGTCTTCAAGGCCATGTTGGATGAGGCCTTGAGCATTTGAGTGTAGCTGAGAGGTGTCCCTGCCTGTAGCAGGGAGGTTGAAGTAGAAGACCTCTAAGGTCCCTTCTAACCTAAGCTACTCTATGGTTCTATGATCCTATGATAACTAACTCTTTCATTTACTGAGCACACGTTTAGGTTTGTATATACCAGTCACTTTTTCCTCTGAACTGTCCTCTCCTTTTGCTGCCTTCCACCTCCACCACAACAAACTAGATGTAACTTAATTTCTAGTTTTAGAAGGAAATTGTATTTTATACCATAAAGACTGATATAGTTCAGTAGTTAGTGCAGAGCTCAGTGAAGAAGTAGTGATAAAACCACATTTCTACTACACTAAACTATCAGTACTTTCAGATACAAACATCTGTACTGTGAATCCTTATGCTTAACATCCAGCTAAAGAGTCGTTCAGACTCCAAAAGAAACGAAAAATTACCACAGTGTAACCTAATTGACAACTGCAATCTATTACATGAAGATTCCTTTCCAAAAGGTCTAAAATTTAAGTAAATTCTAAGTACCCTTCAGGAATCAAAGAATCATAGAATCAATAAGGTTGGAAGAGACCTCAAAGATCATCAAGTCCAACCTGTCACCCAAGACCTCATGACTACTATACCGCGGCACCAAGTGCCACATCCAATCCCTTTTGGAACACCTCCAGGGATGTGACTCCACCATTGCCCTATTTATTCTTTGATATGAGATAGTTGTGAAACCTAGTTGTAAAAACAGCACCTGATATGCTGGAGAAGATGAAAGTTCTAAGAGCTGTTTTGGTTTTACCTATTTTTCTCCCAGTTTACTTTGAATCACTGTAAGTATTCAGTGACGGCCGTGAAAGAAACTGTTTTTCATCAAGACTGTTGACTGTGTAACTTCCTTCCTGAAGGGACTTCCTTCCTTGTCTTTCTATTACTTCAGAGATAGCGGCTTTAGAAGAAGCTTGGTTTGGAAGGTTCTTCCTCTGCCCTAAAAATGCAAAGTAATACTGGGGTAATGTTGTTACAGTAGAGTTTCAGAACTTAGTGTTTGATCTTAACTCACACAGTGCTAACTAGATGCAATGTTCTTGACCTCCAGATTACACCAAGTTTTATCAACACGTGTTGATAAAGTTTTATGCATTAAGTCACTAAGTTTTATGCAACACTTCTTCAAGTATTTTTAGAAACTGATGAAGAAATGTAAAGAATATTTCATGTGTTTCCTCCTTGGGAGTACGTTTTGACCTGTTGGAGGAAACTATCTGAACATCATTCTGGAATGTAATGAATGTGGCAGTAAATGAAGAACACAGAGCATCTGAAATGTGTGGGCTGATTTTTGTGTACTCATATTACCCACTTAGCTTTGACCTTTTGGAATGTTTAGAAATGGAATTACCTTAACAGGAAAAAAAAATCCATACTGCTAAGAGGCTTATCCTAAGAGCAACTCAATTTCTTTTCTCAGTTTCATTTTCTCAGCTCCAACCTTGAGCTCTTTACAATGTGATAACTGCTGCAAGTCTTTCTAGAAAGTGGAAGCTGCATGGGTTCATGAATCTAAGTGGTAACAGTGGTCAGAAGTTTCTCAGTAGCTGACATTTATCTGCAGGAAGTGGCCAGTGAAGAATCAGATGCTGAGTGGTTTACCAAGAACATTAAAAGGTAAAAGACTTGGGCTTAGCCACAGTGAACTTTTTCAAGAAGACATTAATTACATAGTAATTGGAACTTAAAGATATCTCATGATCTCCTTAGTTCTATTTTGAAATATCTTTGGTTTTGGTTTGTTGGGGGTTTTGAGAGTTTTTTGTTTGATTTGTTTGGGTTTTGGGTTTTTGTTGGGTTTTTTTGTTTGGTTGGTTTTGCTTTGGTTTTTTTTTGTCTTAAACTCTGGATTATTTGCCTTGTATTAACTTGATGGAGTCTTTGTAAATAAAAAGCTGGCTGTAAGAAAAGGCATGGAATGTAAGAATGTACTTGTTTGGGCTTATTCATTTCTTTATTATTCTTGGTTTTGTATTTCCTGCTAGGGTTGAATTTTCTCCACAGTGAGTGGCTTAAAGTGAAAATGAAGGGGAACTTAAATCTCACTGCATCAGTATTAAGTTACCCATTATTTTTGCTAGAAGTCATTGTTTTGCTTTAAAGCTTTTCCCTAATGGAAGTTGTAATCTGGTATTTCTTGCCACATTCTGACTACTTTCTCATTAAATCCTCCTACAGGTTCTTTTTATTATGTGGTAAAGCATGGTCAATATCTCTTCTATAAATATAGATGGCTTAGAAAATATCCAAGAATTCTTCCAGTACTGGGGCATATAATTAACCAACTCACATGATATTCACTGATCCTCATTAAAGTCACCAACAAATGGAGACCTCTGCACCTATCTTGCCAGTTACCACCATCTGACTTAATAACATATTTCTATGACTTAGTAGGAGGATGTTGGATTATTTCTCCATATGTTGGTGTACTTGGGGAAATGAGAAAGAAGCATTTATATTTTTTTAGGTGGAAGTCCTGCAGATCATAATGCATGTACACACACTCTTGAAAGAAGGCAGAAAGGCCAGATGGAAAGCCTGAGTCCTTCACTTAGGCCTCAACACCACCATGCAACACTACACTCTTGAGGCTGAGTGGCTGGAAAGCTACTCTGCAGAAAGGGACTTGTGGGTGTTGATTGACAGTGGCTGAACATGAGCCAACCATGTGCCCAGGTGGCCAAGAAGGCCAATGGCATCCTGGCCTGCATGAGGAATAGTGCTGTCAGCAGGACTATGTCCCACGGTATGCAGCACTGGTAAGGCTGTGCCTTGAGTGTTGTGTGCAGTTTTGGGTGCTGCATTATAAGAGAGACATCAAGGTACTGGACCAGGTCCAGAGAAGGGGAACAAAGCTGGTGAAAGGTCTTGAGAATAAGTCTTAAGAGGAGCAGCTGAGGGAGCTGGGTGTGTTTAGTCTGAAGAAAAGAAGGCAAAGGGGAGACCTTATTCCTCTCTATAACTAGGTGAAAGGAGGTTGTAGATACGTGGGTGTTAGTCTCCTCTCACAAATCACAACATGAAAATGACATCAAGTTTTACCAGGGCAGGTTTAGGTTAGACATTAGGAAAAACTTCTCTGCCAAACAGGTTATCAAAGAATGGAACAGGCTGCCCAGGGAAGTGCTTGAATTATCATCCCTGGATGCATTTGAAAGTTGACATTTTAGTGTTTTCTTGTAGCTCGCCATCTAAGTCAAAGATTAATTATTAACAATCCCATCATTTCAAACCTACCTCATTTGTTTCAAAAGGAAGCAAACAAAGAAATTCAGAACACAACATTGTCTCGTCATACCCAGTTTCTTCATTAGGATGGAGGAGGGGCAAGTTTCTGAGGAAGTTCTTTCAGTGTCAGAAATGCCCCTATTGGAGCAGAAGGAAGAGAAACAGATGATGAAGAAAGTCCAGAGATATGTGGAAAAAGTTATGCTGTCACATAATAGCATGTTTGAAATGCTTATAACATTTTGGAGCAAATTCATTCTTTATTTTGCATCTTCACTGTAGTGTAACTTTTAAACACCAAAACCTCTTTAGAGTTTAATCTGAAAGAAAAGCATGTTTTATATTAAGTTGCGTTAACCCAGAGGAGGGTCACAAAGATGATCTGAAGGCTGGAGCACCTCCTGTGAAGAGAGGCTGAAAGAGTTGGGTCTGTTCATCCTGGAGAAAGAAAGGCTCCAGGGAGACCTTATAGCTACATTTCAATATCTGAAGGGGACATACAGGAAGGCTGGAGAGGGACTGGTTAGAAAGGGTTGTAGTGACAGGACAAGGGACAGTGGTTTGAAACTGCAGCAGGGTAAATTTAGGTTGGACATAAGAAGGAAGTTCTTTACAATGAGAGTGGTAAAACACTTGAACAGGTTGCCCAGGGATATGGTTGAGGCCCTGAGGCCCTGTCACTGAAGACATTTAAGATCAGACTTGATGTGGCTCTGGGCGACCTGATCTGAGTTGGAGGTGTCCCTGCTCCCTGCAGAGGGGTTGGACAAGATGACCTTCCAACCTGATGCAATTTGTGAATCTGTGAGATAAGAGAAATGCATCATTTTTTAGTGTGTCTATCTGTCAGTAACACCACCAGCTAGCAAAATGCAACTTTTTGTGTGATGAATAACAGAGAAGTAAATATTACACAACACTTCAATCACACACTTTCTACACAGTACTTTATTAACAGCAGACCTGGCTAACAACAGAAATAATTGTTAGAAATATCACTTGGATATTTGATATATTTTGAGGGAACATGTCCATTAAAGCCTGCCTAATTTAAGAAATTTGACCAAGTATCCTTTCTTTACAGCCTCCTTTTCACAATTGCTCTTCCATTCTTGCCCTCAAAACCTGACCCACAAAAATGTGTTTTGGAATTGCACTGGAAACTGGTCAGGCTTCTCATTGTCAAGGGACAAAGCTCTGAACAAAAGACATGAAACCCTCAGGTTTCGAATTACTGAGGTTTTTAGGTGCACTTCTCTGCAGTCTCTCCTGGAGTCCTGCCTGTTGTCCTAGACTTGGGCTAATGTCCAGCCCATTCACTTCTGAGATGTACCCACAGGGCATGTGCTGCTTCTGTCTCACCTGCTCCAGCTGTTCCAAACTCTTCTATCTCTTTAGCTTTACCCTTTCTCAGACTGTCCTTGCCTTTCACTTCTCCCTGAGATGTGAAACTGTTCAGGACTTCTCTAATTGCTTGTGAAAAGAGGAAGTTCACTCAGATGTTTGATCACCGGGTCAACAGCAAAACCAATGAGGAACTACACAGCTACAAACTGACAAACCTGTAAGGTACAACTAACTGTTGTAGCTGTAAGCTATCACCTAACTGTTGCAAAGGGGTGAAAGGTTTGTCTTGTTTCAAGCTGTGCTTGGATGAGCAATTTGCAGGGTCTTTTTCATGCTCTTTTTAATTTTAAAGGGCCTTTTTCCAACTACTCAAAAGTAATGTGCCATTTGCTGGAAGGGTTTGGGTTTGACACTATACCATTCTGCTACTTGCTGAGGATCAGCACGATGATTTTACTTACCGAGTTACTTGCTAGTTCACTAGTGGAAAGGTAAGAGTGGTTCCCTGGAAAAGGAAACCAAATGCTTTTAGGGTTTTCTTTGTGTCCTGTTCAAGGTAGAACAGAACTAATTATTTTCAATTATTTTACTTTACAGCTCAGTCTCTTCTAAGTGACTGCACTTTCTCAAGATAACAGCATAGTTTTGCAGACAGTGTCTGCTTCTAGAAGTGATAACGCTTGATGTTTACAGTTACTACCAAGGATTGTTATGCAGAAAGGCTCTTGCTTATAATTGCTCCTGTGCACCAAGATCACTGCCAAATCATAGAATCAGAATTGTTTTGCTTGCAAAAAACTTCCAAGATCGACTCCAACTGTTGACCTACCACCGCCATGGCCATGTGCCAAAGTGCCATGTCTACATGTCTTTTGAACATCTCCAGGGATGGTGACTCGACCACCTCTGTGGGCAGCCTGTTCCAATGCCTGACCACGCTTTCAGTAAAGAAATTTATCCCACTATCCAATCTAAATTTCCCCTGGCACAATTTCAGGCCATTTTCTTTTGCTCTGTCACTCGATACTAGGGAGAAGGGCGTTACCTCCACCTCAATACAACCTCCTTTCAGGTACTTGTAGAGAGCAACAAAGGTCTCTCCTCAGCCTCCTCTTCTCCAGTCTGAACAATCCCAGTTTTCCTCAGCTGCTTCTCATATAAAACTTTTTCTCCAGGTCCTTCACTGGTTTTGCTGCCCTTCTCTGGACACCCTCCAGCACCTCACTGTCTTTCTTGCAGTGATCTTGTGTGCCATGCTGGTGCTGCAGAAAGTAAAAGGCTGCATCAGTGGGGAGGAGCAGACAGGACAGGTCAGGTGATCCTAAACTGTCCAACAAGGTATTCTATATATGTCTTATTGACTATAAAACTGAGGGATCATGAGGATCAAGCCCCCTTCTTCAACAGCAGGCATCCAAGGAGGACTCTGGCCATTCTGCCTTCAATCTTGATCCATTTTTTCCTAAATCCAGTTCCAGAATCCAGCTCCTGAATCTAGTTCCCATCTGCCTTTGTCCAATCTGGGATTTCCCAGCACTAGTGGTGATGGTGATATAATTGCCATTGGGGAGGCTGGGTTTGATATTGGCTTTCTATTTATTTGTATACAATTAATTTATTTATTTTTATGTTAAAGTAATTTTGGTTTTCCAATCCTTAAATCTCTTCCCTCTATTCTTTCTCTTTTCCCGTTTGGAAGGGAGAGGGATTAATAGAGAGCATCTGTTTGGACTCCATGATCTCTTTAGGTCCCTTCCAACCCCTGACATCCTGTGATCTGCCCTAATCCTTGACAGTTTTCCACTCATGATCCCAGGGAAGGGATCTTCACGGTGGTTCCTCTCTGGCCGTGCACATAGATATGCATGCAGGCACAGAAACTCTCTTAACTCCCGCAGGCACCTTTGGAGACAACTACTTCCACCACCACATGGTGTGAATGGAAGGAAACCAAACCATGCCTGCTGGTTACCCAAACTGTGCCCATGGTGACACTCATGAACAGTCACTGCACAGTGTGCCTGAATGCCCAGTCTCTGCTTTAGCAAACAAGATTTGTTTCTGTTTTGTTTTGTTTTGTTGTTTTGTTTTGTTTCAGAGCTGGGGAGCAGCAAGTTGTCCTCAAACTGCCTAGGGCTGAGCAGGGAGCGTCACCTGGGCTTGGCGCCTCCAGCCAACAGCCCGAGGGGAGGGAGGCTTGTGGTCTCAGGCGGCTGCCGGCCAGCCCCGGAGGTGCTGGGCCTCCCAAGCACCCGCGCGGGGCCCCGGGGCCTCCCTGCCGCGGAGGCGCCGCCATGGGGGGCGGCGGGCGCCGGCGGGGGCGGGGGGCGGTCACCGTGGCAACGCAGTGAGGTGAGCGGCGCTGCCTGGCAACCGGGGCGCCGGCCACGAGGAGCCTCTAGAGAGCTCGCAGGGCGCCGAGGGGAAGGGAGCGGAAGGGAGCTGCCGTGGGGGAGGGAGCCATCGGGCCCGAAACTGGCCAGACGGGGTCGAAGGCCAGGCTGAGGCGGGACAGACACAAAGAGCACCTGCAGGAAGGTGCTGGGACGGCATTGGCCTGGCGCCACAGGGCCTGGTTACAGCCATCTCTGGGGAAGAGTCCCCATATGCTGCTGGCCCTGCAGGCCCATTGTATGCTCCCCTTGCTTTTCCTACGGGGAACTAACAGCCGGAGTCAGCCATACATGAAAGGCCATTATGGACTGTCCCTCCCCCAGTTCTGCCTTTCCCCGTGGAGACGGAGATCAGAAGGAGCTCACTGAGTGTATCACCCTCATGCAGGGGAGTTGCTTTCTGAAATCATGTGGCTGGGGCAGTATTTCTCTTTTTTTGTCAGTAGCATTGTATCTCTGCCTTATGTGGCAGAAAAAAAGGAAGGGATTGGTTGCAAAACAAGAGACTGTGAAGGACTACTGCAGGCAGGAAGTGCATTGTTGCTGAGAGAAGGAAATGAGCACCATACGGGAAACAGTCTGCAGGCAGGGGCAGGGGGGTGTTAGAACAGAGCGTACTGTGCAGTGACATCATCGCTGAGCTCACTGAAATTACCTCTGGGGCTATGTCTGCCAACACCAAACTCTGGCAGAGTCCTCATGGAAAAATATTTCCCCTCCCCCTCAGCTGAGTGATGGTGGGGAGGAAGATGACTGTGTGGAAACTACATCACTGAATGATGAGGTGTGAAATTATTTTTGTCCTGCGGCAAGGATGAACTATAGTTCAAACCAGAATGAAGATGCAAAGGACTTATTTACCAATGTCCCTGCCAGTTCTAGTTCTACATATTTGGTCATTAAAGTAGAAATATGGGGCTAAGTAAGTCAAGATAAGCATTTAACATTCAGGATGACATTGCAACCTTATCTCTGCTGTGAAATCCCACTGGTTATAATAGTTCTGTTTTAACAGCACATTCCTCTAACTTCCTCTCTTTAGAAGCAAGAAAGCTAATGCAGCCTCACACTGCATACCCTCCTGTATTATTTTATTGCATCTGTAAGTGGAGAGTTATATATTCAAATCCCTGCCACAGCTGCATGCCTGCACAGCAGTGTGGCAAAGCAGTATTAAATACTTGGAATGAGGCTCTCATCAGTCACTTCTCAAGAAGATTCACTTTGTAACTACCCAAGCTTAGTCAGTCAAGTAACTTGTAAGCCTGTGTATTATTGTGCTCACCTTACTGGCATGCTATAAAGTCAGGCTAATACACCTATGAAAACATTATTCTTTGAAGTACCTGAACCAAGCAAAGCTTAGCGATATTTATGACCATTATACCACCACATATATATTCATCCATATTCCTCCTTGCATGTTCCTAAGTGGACCTTCAGAAAATGTTTCACATTCATGTGGCGATGATTATTGCATGGGTGGGTCTGTTTAATGAAGGCATACACAAGTATGTAATGCTATTGGTAGGAATGCTGTGGACAACTGCAGAATGTTAAAACAAATGTAAGAAATCATTTTTTCCCACACGTCAGTGATTACAGTGCATGCCTTCTAATGCAGGAAAACCCTAACTCTGAAACAGAACCATGCCTGACGTGGAATGTATCACTTAGGTTGGAAAGGACCTCGAGGATCATCGAGTCCAACCTATCAACACAGACCCCATGACTAGACCATGGCACCAAGTGCCACGTCCAATCTCCCCTTGAACGCCTCCAGGGTCGATGACTCCACCACCTCCCTGGGCAACCCATTCCAATGCCGAATGACTCGCTCGGTGAAGAACTTCCTCCTCACCTCGAGTCTAAACCTCCCCTGGCGCAGCTTGAGACTGTGTCCCCTTGTTCTGGTGCTGGTTGCCTGGGAGAAGAGGCCAACCCCTTCCTGGCTACAACCACCCTTCAGGTAGTTGTAGAGGGCAATGAGGTCACCCCTGAGCCTCCTCTTCTCCAGGCTAAACAATCCCAGCTCCCTCAGCCTCTCCTCATAGGGCTTGTGTTCAAGGCCTCTCCCCAGCCTTGTTGCCCTTCTCTGGACACGCTCAAGTGTTTCGATGTCCTTCTTAAACTGAGGGGCCCAGACCTGGACACAGTATTCAAGGTGTGGCCTAACCAAAGCAGAGTACAGGGGCACTATGACCTCCCTGCTCCTGCTGGCCACACTATTCCTAATGCAGGCCAGGATGCCATTGGCCCTCCTGGCCACCTGGGCACACTGCTGGCTCATATTCAGGTGGCTGTCGATCAGCACACCCAGGTCCCTCTCTGCCTGGGAGCTCTCCAGCCACTCCGACCCCAGCCTATAGCTCTGCATGGGATTGCCGTAGCCAAAGTGCAGCACTCGGCACTTGGACTTGTTGAATGCCAAGGTATTGTTAATTTTGCGACTGCTGAACTGTAGAGAACAAAAAGCATAAGTGCTCAGGGAGCAAGAGCAGTCTTAACAACCTGGATGTACAGCAACACTATCTATGTGTACCTGAATCCACATTACTTTTCCTAGAAACATTTGGGAGGGAGGAGACAAGTCAGCAGCTTCCTCTTCATATTACAAATGTAAGTTGTCTATTTCCATCCAAAGAGGTGATTTCCAAAAAAGAGAAATCACCAAAGAGGTGATTTCCAAAAAAAACCACGCCAAACCACACCACACCACACCACACCAAACCAAACCAAACCAAACCAAACCAAACCAAACCAAACCAAACCAAATCAAACCACCAACCAAAAAAACCCAACCCAAAACAAAACCACACCAAAAACCAACCTCTTCCCCCCAAAACAAATAAAAATCCCCCCAAACCCATCAACAAAAAAAGAAAACTAACAAACAAAACCAACAAAACAACCCCAAAAACCAAACCCAAGACCCCAAAGAATTATGTGTTCAAGAGGCTTATCTCCTAGAGATATATCCTACCACCTTTGACTGTGTAAAAATAGGGGGGAAAAAACCACCCAACAGGAAAACATAAATTTGCTTATATTAATGTGGGTTGGGTTTTTTTTGCCTTTCACATCTTGGAATGCAAACTGACAAAAGCAGATCTCTTCCAATGCATTATAAGGTGTTCCTTGCAAATATTTGTATTTTACTTACCTATATTTATGCCTTTGCTCTGTGTGTGCATTAAACGTTGGGGAATGCTTCACAAGACAAATGGTACCTTTATTAGGTTGTCCACGGTGTATTGTTCCTTGTTCAGCCCTAGATTTTGACCTTGCAAACGGCATAATACATATTTACAGAAAGACAAGTGACTCTTGATTGAAGCCATTTGGCCATCTGAAACATCTCAAATAACACCTTCCACCCATACAGCCTGCAGGTCTGAGCATGTAATAATGGCTGCAGATTCCTCAGGTGATCACCAAGTAAATACCACTCTATAAAGGCTTGAAGGTCCTGCAGAACTGAGCTGCCACTGGGGGAAAAAGAAATGCCCTTTTCAAGTGCACTTCACACTGTGAATACAAATCATCAAAAAGTGCTAAAGAAAAGCAAGTTTCATCCTTGCTGGTGCTTGGCCTAGTGTTTGGACAATAAGGATTTGTGCATTTTTTCTTCTTTATTTCGGCATGCATGCTGCATTCCTAATAGACAGAGGCTGTCATCTGCTGAGTACCTGATAAAGCTCTAAGGAAAAAGAGGTATGAAGGACAAATTTTCTGAGCTCCTATCTGTGTCTCAGCAAAACATCCAGAAAGCTGACAAGTGAAGACAGGTATTTCACAGCCTTTCAACTGAAATTCATTCAGAACATATCTATCCTAATGTAGAAACGTTTTTTTCTAGAACTGTTACAACATTCTTAATATTAAATGACCTCCTTCTCTTTCCACTCTGTTACTTCTCATCCTGTTCCAGTGGACATGAAGTAAAATAATGATTCTGTTCCTTTTTGCAAGAACTCTTTCAATATTTGGGTTGTAACTTGTATTTTCCCCCTCATTCTTCACTAGACTAAACATGTCCAGTTATTCCAACCCTCAGTTAAATTGTCTAGAGTTCTTATAAATTTTTTGCTGCTCATCTTTGGATTTCCACAGTATCACAGTGTCACCAAGGTTGGAAGAGACCTCAAAGATCATCGAGTCCAACCTGTCACCACAGACCTCATGACTAGACCATGGTACCAAGTGCCACGTCCAATCCTGTCTTGAACACCTCCAGGGACGGTGACTCCACCATCTCCCTGGGCAGCCCATTCCAATGATGAACAACTCTCTCAGTGAAGAACTTCCTCGTCACCTCGAGCCTAAACTTCCCCTAGTGCAGCTTGAGACTGTGTCCCCTTGTTCTGGTGCTGGTTGCCTGGGAGAAGAGACCAACCCCTTCCCGGCTACAACCTCCTTTCATGTAGTTGTAGAGGGCAATGAGGTCACCCCTGAGCCTCCTCTTCTCCAGGCTAAACAATTCCAGCTCCCTCAGCCTCTCCTCACAGGGCTGTGCTCAAGGCCTCTCCCCAGCCTTGTTGCCCTTCTCTGGACACGTTCAAGTGTTTTGATGTCCTTCTTAAACTGAGGGGCCCAGAACTGGACACGGGACTCAAGGTGCTGCCTAACCAAAGCAGAGTACAGGGGCACAATGACTTCCCTTCTCCTGCTGGCCATACTATTCCTAATGCAGGCCAGGATGCCATTGGCCCTCCTGGCCACCTGGGCACACTGCTAGCTCATGTTTAGGCGGCTGTCAATCAGCTGATGCATATTTGCTTGGAGTGCAGTGCCCATAACAGTGTCTGTTCCTAGCTATAAAAGCTTTTAACAAGCTTTTAGCTTGTTGTCAAGTGAAAGGAAATTCTGTCATTGTTCCCTCTTCACTTGAAATGATCATTATTCTAATGAATAACTAATATTTTTATTAGGTAAAATTCTTAGAGGTTTTATTGGGAATTCACTGATGTACAGTTTTTCCCAATTACATCAAGGTATAGAAATCACAGAGTGAGAGAATGGTAGGGGTTAGAAGGGACCTCTGGAGATCATCTAGTCCAATGCCTCTGCTAATGCAGGTACACCTACATCAAGTTGCACAGGAACACATCCATATGGGTTTTGAAAGCCTCCAGAGAAGGAGGAAACTAATGTCTTCAGTTTCCTCCCCAGGCTCTGGAACACTGGCTACCAGATTTACAGATGATAAAATTTGTTTTACTCATTTTTCCTGACAGAAATGGTGCTGCTCTGAGCCTCTCCTAAATACAGAGAATTCTGAAGAAAATACAACTCTGTCAGGTTTTGAACATCCAGGGCTCAAACTTCCTGCCTTCTGTTTTCCCAAAATCTTTTTTCCTGTGCTGTCAGCAGAAACCTGAACGGCAGAAATTTTTGTTATTGCATCTGAATGCCGGAGGACAAATTTGTGCCTGAACTGTTAACAGTATCTGAAGATGGTCAAGAGACTAAACAATGGAGATTACCTATCAGGCTGAGGAAGGAATTGTCAAAACCAGAGCCTAGCGTGCTCAGGTCCTCAGCTGGCAATGCCAGGTCCAAACAGCTCATGATCACACAGCACTTGAGCATGACAAGTAAACACTGCACCACAATTTCAAAATGTCCTAAGCTGAAGTACACTGTTAATGTAAATTCAGTGGCTAACCAACAGCATGGTTCTGGGTCCCTCAGTTTAGGAAGGAGGTTGACTTGCTGGAACGAGTCCAGAGAAGAGCAACAAAGTTGGTGAGGGGTTTGGAACACAAGCCCTATGAGGAGAGGCTGAGGGAGCTGGGGTTGCTCAGCCTGGAGAAGAGGAGACTCAGGGGTGACCTTATCACTCTCTACAACTACCTGAAGGGAGGTTGTAGACAGGCGGATGATGGTCTCTTCTCCCAGGCACCCAGTACCAGAACAAGAGGACACAGTCTCAGGCTGCGCCAGGGGAGGTTCAGGTTGGATGTTAGGAAGAAGTTCTATACAGAAAGAGTGATTGTGCTATGGAATGGGCTGCCCGGGGAGGTGGTGGAGTCGCCGTCATTGAAGGTGTTCAGAAGGAGACTTGATGGGGTGCTTGGTGCCATGGGTTAGCTGTTTGGGTGGGTTGGATTGGTTGATGGGTTGGACACGATGATCTTGAAGGTCTCTTCCAACCTGGTTTGGTTTATTCTAATAAAGGTTTATTCTAATAAAGAATTCATAATTTAGAGTATAATCAACAGATTAAGCCCTTTTCCATCACGTAATGCAATGAAATCTGTTCCAAATTGAGCATAAGCACACGCTGCAGAGGATGAGGCTGGGGTAAGAGAAAGACACAGTTGAAAGGAATTCACTGATCTGATGCCTCTCCTTGATGGGGCTGATGAACAAGAAGCCTAACTGGGTGAAGCTGGAAGAGCTGAGATGGATAATTTTCTTCAAGGACTCCAGCTGAAACTTTTTCTGTGCAGTACAGAGTTCATTTCAGCGTCTGCATTGTTCATCTGACCCTCTTCAAACCCCTCTCTGTGTGACTTCACTTGAGTCCAAAGCCAACAGTTCTGTACCCTCAGATGAGAGAAGTAAAATCTGTAGTTTAAATAGATGGTCTCCTGACCTTTTGGATATGACTTATGTTTCCCAGGGACATTGTGTGCATTTGGTAACTGTCATTTTGTAACAAAGACACATTTTCAATACTCTCCCATGAGAAGAATATACTGAATGAGAATCTACATCATTATTTTCATCTGGACTTTTCTATCTCTGTGATTGGGGTTGGACTAGATGATCTTTTGAGGTCCCTTCCAGCCCCTAACTGTCTGTGCTTCTGTGAGATAAAAGAGTGATGTTAAGTGAGCTTTCATCTCCTCCCAGTCTTTCCAGCTTTACCTCCTGGTATACTTAAGCACAACAGCTACAAAACTGTTGATTTTTGTGGGGAAACCAAGAAGCTCCATCTCTCTGTCCGCTGTTCAGCCTCATACTTCTCGCATGCCACGTGTGCTACGCACCCATGCACACATACACTCCCCATCTTGGCAAGGTGGGCCCTCCATAGTCAGAAGATGGCCTTCCATCATGACTCACTGTGGAAAAACTCAAGGTCCAAAATTTGTCCAGCAGTATTTTGTTGGCAAAAGGAAGGGCAGCTAAGATTTTGCTTCTCTGCAGTGTAAGGATTGCTTAAAAAACACATTTCCTTCTAATTAGAAATTATTTTTGTCAACCAATATTCACAGTTCCAGGGTAGATGAATTTTCAGGCACTGCAGGGCTGGATACACAGTAGAAAGGGCACTGCTTTTTTTTTTTTTTTTCCTTGCTTTTTTTTTTTTTTTTGCTAAATGGCCCCAGGAGTGCTTAAGGAGCTGGGAGGGTAAGTGTAAGATGACTATAATTAAGTGGCATTATGTATATCCTCAGCTCTGTGTTTCTTTGAGATTATCAGCAGGGTAATTTATACATTTTGAACTTGTGAACTTACAATTTTATGCACAGTCAGAATCACAGCTTCCCTAATTTGTATTTACCTACTCTTGTACTGATGGAAAGACAATTTCAGAAACAGTAACATTTGATTGTAAAAAGCTGCAATAACTGACATAGTAGAATCATATACAGGAGTACTACTTGGAGAAAAGATCTTTGAGACTGGCTGCATGGATGTCAGTTTTTCTGTGCTGTTTTAAAGCAGTGACTGGCTTTACACAAAGCCAATGTCAATTATCCTGGGGAGGTGGTGGAGTCACCATCATTGGAGGTGTTCAGGAGGAGACTTGATAGGGTGCTTGGTGGCATGGGTTAGTTGATTAGGTGGGTTGGATGATAGGTTGGATGCAATGATCTTGAAGGTCTCTTCCAACCTGGTCTGGTCTGGTCTGGTCTGGTCTGGTCTGGTCTGGTCTGGTCTACTCTACTCTACTCTACTCTACTCTACTCTACTCTACTCTACTCTACTCTACTCTACTCTATCTGTAAAGTCCTCAGCAGTCTATTTAAGATCCTCATGTGTGGCTTGTAGTGTTACCAAATAAACCTCTTAGCATCAATGTCATTGTAAGAAGCAGGCATTTCTTTGTTGTGGCACCAGGTGCATGGGGGCTTGCTCCACCCAGCACACACCATCAAAGATTTCCTTCCCACAGCTATTTATCCATGAGCTTCATACAGTATCACCAGTCTGAAGTAGTTATTCCTCTTATCTCTTACATATTCATAAGGTTGTGCAAGTATATTTTGATGCATGCGAGGTTTCATTTTGCTGCCTTAGCAAAACACTTCTGACCTTCTGCAAGTCATCTGGTGGTCATTTGGGGAGGCATCCCCCTCCCCACATTATCATTTCATGACATTGAATCACCTCAGGGCACTTAAATGTTTATCCAACTCAGCCACTTTTCCAAATAAAGATAAGGATGTTCCTTAACTAACCCCAATTTTTTAATCTCTGACATTGGTTTACGTATTTGAAGCACACAGATGATCTTTGAGCTGCTTGGTTACTTGGGAAAGTTTACTAACAAACTAACTCTCTTGATAAATGTTAGAACATTCTCAAGGTTTTATGTAATACAGAAGCTACACAGTTATGCATTGATTCAGTTCAAAACATCAAGGCCTTGCACTCTGGAATGCAGCATCAAGGTAACCGTAGCATGAAGTGGATGGAGCTTTTTGGAAGTAAAATGGCAAACTAGATCATATTATTTGGGCTCTATAGATTTGAAGACATCTTTAACTTACGGGGTTTTTTTGTCCTCATGGTTAGGCTCCATGTTCTTTTCCACATGAATCATGGCTCTTACTGTTGGAAGATGCTTCTGACTAGTGTCTGGACAGAAGCTCACAACACATACAGACTGTAACTCTGTGAATCAGAAATAATTATCTGTCACACGGTGAAGGTGCACAAGGCAACAGGAAGTGCTGGACAATGGAAAAAGTTATTTGGGTCTCCACCCAGTTTTAACATTTATTTATTTTGAATCAGAACCTGCACATCTTCACGGTCCAGTTTCTGCACCTCCAGACATCTTAGCAAACAGAAACACAACAGTGTATTTCTCAAAGGTGAGGGATCCAAATCTTTCCTAGCAGATGCCATTCTTTGCTAATGGAGTCATGTTGTCCGTTCCCCCCCCCCCTTCCCTCCCTTTTTTTTTCTTCCCAGGTCACAGTGTTTCACCAGTACTTTTAGCACTGGCAAATGCTTGTGAGAGTAAGCACTCCCAATGTGGTGTTCATTGCATTCAAATTTGCAGGACATTCTGTCCATGCCCCGTTGACCTACATATGCCTTCTGGCTCTTGCACAAGGCTGCTCTGTTTCCTGCTGTGAGTCATCGTTCAAGAATGATGTTTAAATAGGAGAAAAAGCCCTGAACAGATTCCAGGGAAAAGCAAGTAGCAGCCTCTGGTCTTTACAGGGAGAATTAGAGGTTTTTTCCTTTTCAGTAACCATCTTGCTAGGAAATGCCAGGAAAGTCAGATTCTTGTAGTTTATATTATGCTACAACTAGCCTGAGTGGAAAAACTGTATTCAAGCATAATCATGTTGATCTTGTCTGGCTGTAGTGAAGTAGATATGGTCCACGTGTTTGTCTCCCCTAGAGTGTCACAGCAAGAATTTTTAGGAATACAAACCTGTACAACCTCTTTTTATCAGTGAAGACAGAATCTGTGGTTGAAGAATAAACATTTAGAACTGCGATCAGCTGTGTGAAGATAGCACACATTAACTTTCACATTGTGTGCCTCAAGTTAAATGACCATTAGTTAAGGTGAAATCAAGTGAAGGCAAGCTCTGTTGGGAGGGTGAGAAGTGCTAAAAGAGACTTTTTCTGCATGAGTTAGTCTCCATCTTGCATTTTCCCCTGAGCCAACTAACAGTGATTACTTCAGGAGGCAGCATACTAGATCAAACCACTCTGATCTACCAGAGTGATGCCTTCCTTGCTATAGAATGCCCAGATAACTGTCTTTCTAGAGCCCAGCTTTTCCTTGTGCTTTCAGTTTTGTTTCTGTCACAGTGGGCTTTTTTATCTTCGAGGCAAGATCATTTTAATTTTCTTTCCAAGGACTCTGGCTTGGCAAATGAAATGATACACTTTTTCTCAAATTTGCCAAAATTTGGGAGATTTTTGCTGTGTTTTTGTTTTTTGTTTTTTTTTTACTACAGTTTTTGTCAGGAACAGAAAGAAAAAAGCCAACAAACTCAGAACAGTAGGAAAGATATGGTAATTAAGATGTGGGGGAAGGGAGGAAAGAAAGTAAAGAACAGCACAGGGAGGAAATGGGACTCAGCTGGCAAAGAAAAACAAGTGGAACATGAAGTATGAACAGCAAGAGGTAAAAGAATCAGTGAAGGGAATTTTTGTACTCTTGCTGAAAAAAAAAAGCAGGATAAGCACTTCATGGGTGTTAAGAAGAAAATAAAGCAATAGGATCAATAAAACAGAATCTGTTGCTTAGATTGTCCCAACTCTTCTCAGGCTAGGAGTGGCTGAAACTCATTGGTGTCTCTCAGCAGCCTGTACAAAATGAGCTGGTGGTTATTTTCCAGGGAAGTGGTGTTCGTACCCCTCTACTTCACAGGGCACTGTTCAGCCTTTGTGTTGACAGCCTTTGCTAGAAGGCTTACTACAGCGAGGGCACTGAAACTAAACCACTTTTTGTATTAGCAGTGGTCTTGTGGGCTCAGAGAAGAATGAACAGGGAAATGAAGGAGTGGATGTAAAAGTTCTTATGCTGCTACCTACACCTCACTTCTTCTGATGACAAAGACTGCCACTGTCAGTGATCTATTCAATGCAGAAAGTGATCTTTCAAAAACATCTGCAGGAAAAAGTACCCTATTCTGATACTATTAACACTTAACTGCAGGGACAGGAGGATACCAGCTCTACCAACACACCACATGTTGGCTTTGGGGCTGATGTCAGCTTAACAGGCCTGAAAAGGTCAGCTGCTTACTCCTAACCCCCATTGTCTGCCACTTCTTCACTGCACTGACAAATTCTTTATGGAGAAGAGAAATACTTTACACCATATCACAGAAATTCTCAGTTTGAAATGTAACTTTACAGGGGGAGGGGAAATAGGTTGTTTTTTCCCCACCTCTGCAGTGACCTAATTAACAGTGCAGCTTCACACACCCTTGTACTGATCCACTGATGAAGGATAAATTGCATTAGCAAGGGGGAACCATCAGGAGGAACAAACATCTCGAGGCTCAGGACCTGATGCTGAGAAACCAGTATTTGTAAGGACTGCTTTGATCACTTGCTGAAGGGCTGGCTGTTTGTAGAAGCACTGAGTAAAGTTGTGTCCTAAAGATCCCTACATGTGGGTCTCAGCACCAGGAGCCTATCGGTTTCCTAACGATTGTTTCCATGGCATTGTCATGCAGCCAGGATTAGTCATCCTGACTGGAAAAGGCGGGGTAAAAAGGTTCACGCTCCTAGCGCCAGTCACCTCTTGTGGGGGAGGGCAGCAGCTGATTTCAGAAGGCATCTAGGCAAGACTGGTTTGATGAGGGTGGAGCCTCTTTCAGGAGCACAAGGTCCATGTTCAGCTGAACTGGCTGCTGGTACCAGAAAATGAAGTTCTACGCATTCAATCCATTCCATCATTGGTAGCTGTGATAGTAATGTGGTTTCATTTCAAATAGGAGATTGGAAGAGCTTAAGCCACACAGAGAGGTTAGAGGCATTTCTGTTGAGGGTGGCAGAGTGGATTCTCTGTCTCTGGACACATTCAGAACTTGCCTGGATTTGTCCTTATGTGATTTATTCTAGGTGATCCTGCTCTAGCAGGAGGGTTAAACTAAATGGTCTTAACAGGTCTCTTCCAACCCCTACTTCTCTTTGAATCTGTGTGATTCTGTGAACTGCGCCCTCCATCCCTTGGCACTGAAACCTGAAATCAGAAACAAAATGTAATGATTTCTGCTATGCACTCTTAGAGGGACAGGCCACAAGCAGCGTGGTATGGAAACATTTATGTAGAGCAAAGATAAGAGGCCTTCACAGAAGTTCTGGAGCATGGTAATGTGTAGAAGCTGCTAGACGTGTTCAACAGGTTTAGCTGGCCCAATGAAACAGCCCTGGAGTTCTCAGCATTTCTAGGATGGTAGCCATCACCTCCTGGCAACTGTAAACTGGCAATGTCTTTGTTCCTACCTGGAATAAAGACAAGGCACATGAGAGTTAAAAGCTCCTCAATATGCCTTTCCCTACAATGATGTGTCCATAAGATTGTTCCTCCAAACCTGCTGGGGAGATCCTCTCCTAACAATGAAGAGCAAAAAAAGATAAAAGCAGTAGGAAGTCTGTGCTTACAAGCCCAAACCTGTGTCCTTTCTAAAAATATTTGTCTGCTGAGGTGGCACTGACACTGAATATTCTCAAGTACATCAAGCCAAAGACATCTGTGACTTACAGACACGTGTAAACTGTGTTCCAGGATCTCTGGCATTTGATGCCTGGATGATCCCTCCTCCATAGTTAACCACACCCTCAGACTTCTTTCAGTCACAAAATGGATGATTTGCCTTTAAGCTGGGTCCAGAGGCAAAGGAAAAAAGGAAAGATGGCTTGCTGACCTTGCTCATCTAATGCTCTAACTGAGCTGAAGGACAGTCTAGTTCAGTTTCTTATCCAAAAGCCTTGCTTAGATTCATCTCTGTAGCTTGTAAGTGGAATGGATAAACAATTCTAAGTGACATTACTAATACTTCATTAAATGTATACACATGAAGCTTTTTCCTGATTAAGTCCATCTGTGGATACTTTCATGAGTACTTTACTGAGTAAGGAGAGTGCCAGAACAAGGGGACACAGTCTCAAGCTGCGCCAGGGGAGGTTTAGACTCGAGGTGAGGAGGAAGTTCTTCACCTAGCGAGTCATTCGTCATTGGAACGAGTTGCCCAGGGAGGTGGTTGAGTCACCATCCCTGGAGGTGTTCAAGAGGAGATTGGATGTAGCACTTGGTGCCATGGTCTAGTCATGGGGTCTGTGTTGATAGGTTGGACTCAATGATCCTCGAGGTCCTTTCCAACCTAAGTGATACTGTGATACTGTGATCCATATAGTTATGGATATCCATATCCATATATAACTATACGGTTACCCATATAGTTATTCCTGTAGTTATTTCAGAGCAGTGAGGTCCAATTGCTGCCTGAACACCCCCAGGGCTGGTGACTGCACCACTGCCCTGGGCAGAACATTCCAACATTTGAGAACCCTTTCAGTGAAGAAATATTTTGTAATATCCAGCTTAAACCTCCCTTGGTGCATCTTGAAACCATTTCCTCTAGTGCTGTTGCTTGTCATCAAGGAGAAGAGGCTGGCCTCCTCTTCTCTCCAACTTCAGGTAGTTGTAGAGAGCAAGAAGATCTCCCCTCGGCCTCTTTCTCTCCAGACTGAACAGCCCATGCATATGCACAGTGATGGAAACTATTCTCTGGCACATCTTAGTTGAGATGAAGCAGGTGATTAATTGAAGTGAGATACTCTCCCACCCTAATGGAAAATGAATGGTCAAAGTTCTTAGTCCAGCTCAGGAAAAGGAAGTTTACAGATTACATTGATTAAAACACCCACCACCACCCATGGGTAAGCTACAGAAGTCAGAAAACTGCATTTATAGAAGAGGTAACTCAGATGAATGCTATTGTACAATCAATAAATGTCATTTTAAAAAATCCCTTCAGGAATATCACATTAATAAGCTTATCCTGGCTCTTTGCAAAAGCTCAATAACTTCTGAAGACTAGATAAATCACAATTACTTGTTCATTTCATAGCCCAAAGAACTGTAAATACGGATGTTTATAAACCATAGTTTGTGCTGCTGTACCAAGGTACATAATATTTTGTGCTGCATTTGAACTCTAAGCTGCCCTACCCCAAACAAAACTTAATATATCACTTAGAGTGGGCTAGTAAAAGCCTTATGAAGTTTAACAGGGACAAATGTGGGGTCTTGCACCTGGGAATACATAACCCAGGAATGCAGCTCAGACAGGGATCCAAGCTGGCTGCAGAGCAGCCCTGTGCAAAGGGACCTGGGCGTATTCATAGACAAGAAGCTCAGCATGAGTGTGTGCTGCACTGGCATGGAATGTCAACAGGACACTAGGTTGCATCAACAAGGGCATTACAAGCAGAGATAAAGAAGTCATTGTCCCCACTTGGTACTTGTCAAACCACAGCTGGAGCAGTTTTGGACCCTGCTGTATAAAAAAGATATGGACAGGCTGGAAAGTGGCCAGAGAAGGGCTACAGGAATGATCAGAGGATTGGAAGCCCTGCCATATGAGGAAAGGCTGAGAGAGCTGGGTTTGCTCAGCCTTGAGAAGCAAAGGCGTAGGGGAGACCTTATTACTACATACCAGCACATAAAGGGTGGTGTCACGGATTGAACTTGCTGCTGTTATTCATGCCATGCTGCAGTCATGCCAGCTTCAAAAAATGAAAGTGCTGACTGGAGCAAAGTATTTTGTGGCTCGAAGTTCAGATTGCAACATGGGAGGCTTCCTGTTCTGGTTGCCACATCTAGGTTCCAGGTTCTTGGGTGCTGACTATTTTCTGCAGGCATGGCGGCAAAACGGGTGGGAGTTGGGTAGCACTGGTTTTGGGTGTCTGTGTTATGCTGGTTTTCCCCCCTGTATTTCATTGTGTTTCTTCTGCAAGTAGGCTAAACTATCATGTATTGTGTTATTAGATTAATTAGATTATTAGCCTAGGTAATTATGCATTGTTGTTATGCTATCTTGTGTTAAACTCTTATCTCTTTATCTCAACCCTGAGTTTTGTGTGTTACCTTTCCCCTTGCTTTTGTGTTGGGGGAGCAGGGAGTTGAGCCCTTGCACTAAACTATTACAGGTGGATAGCATATGATGGAGACTCCATTTTTCCAAAGAGTCACATGGAAAAGACAAGGGGGAATGGCTACAAGTTACTCCTGGGGAGATTCCAGTTGGAATCCAGAAGAAAAACTTTCACGATGAGAAGAGTTAGACACTGGAAGAATCTCTCAAGGGAAGTAGTGGATCCCCCTACATTGGACAGTTTTAAGACTCAACGTGACAGGGTGCTGGACCACCTCATTTAAACTACACTATCACCTACAAAGGTTTGACCAGGTAATCCTTAGGGTCCCTTCCAACCTGGCATTCTGTGATGCTGTGAAAATAGACTTACAAAAAAACCCCAGTAGTTCCTATACTATGGTCCATGAAAATATTTTGATTTCTTAAGGACTTCTTGGAAGGAAGAAAGGATGCAAATCTACTTGTTAATTAATTCTAACTTTCTTGTTTATCTCTTTGGTTTACTGTTTATTTAACCTCCTTCCTGTTTTTTAACTTTCCTCCTCCAACCTCCATTTTTCCCCCAGTCTTTTCTTCAGTCTACAATGCTTTCCTCTTTCTTCCTATGCTTATGTAACCTTTCCAACCTATTCTCTTTTCCCATTCTCTTCACCATATTTGCTTCCCTTTTGGTGCTATCTCATGGGAGCTGTCCTCGATTCTTCTAATTTGATGTCTACACATTGCATGAAAGAAGACTAATGATAGTTTCACTCCCGTGTTCTCTTTCTCCTTCCCTCTTTTCATCAAATGCTGTGTCAGCAAAATATCTAAGCCTGGAAAGCAGCATTCATGACTATGCTGCCATTTAAAATTATGGGGATGTAGAATCCCTTGCTAATGTTTCACCAGGAAATCTATGGAGAGAGAGTTCTTCCTGATTCTTCTCTCAAACAATTTTTCAGAGGTGCTCAGGGATGGATGTGGCCATGACAGGCATCACTGGAGGTGTTCAGGAGGGGACTTGATAGGGTGCTTGGTTGCATGGTTTAGTTGATTAGGTGGTGTTGGATGATGGGTTGGACGTGATGATCTTGAAGGTCTCTTCCAACCTGATTCTATTCTATTCTATTCTATTCTATTCTATTCTATTCTATTCTATTCTATTCTATTCTATTCTATTCTATTCTATTCTATTCTATTCTATTCTATTCTATTCTATTCTATTCTATTCTATGCTGTTGGATGCCTGTGCAGCAGCTCAGGTTCCCTTCCTTAGGTAACTAAGAGAAACAACCAGGCATTGCCAACTGCAGGTTAGACAGTTAAAGGTGTGATTACTGATCCTTTAAGCCTCTCCTATAATTCTAGCCTGTTGTCAACAACCACATAATGGCAGTTTTAGAGCCTGGAGCCTCTGAAGAAAAATCCCAAACCCTTATCTTTAAAACTCATTTCTTGAGAATCTCCATTATTCATTAGTTACTATTACTTGCATTATAGGAGACACTTCCTAATGCATCATAACTGAGGATTCAGAATAGTTTACTGTACAACAGTTTATTATACACAAGACTTTTTGAAGTATTTGTGTGTTTAAGCTTTCTACTCTTGAGAATTTCCTATGTTTAATCTCAGCTGGAAAGCATTTTGAAATGCTCTAAGCAAAATTAATTGATCTGTTTGGTTTGGTTTTGTTTTTCCCCTCTTACCATGAGGGAAGAAGAAAGTATTTTATTCTCTATTATTTGCCAAGGTTCTCATTGCTGTGGTTGAGAACCTGAAGTGGAGAGCAATAGAAATTGCTCTTCAAAGACTTGGAGAATTTTAGAGGAACAGTAAACTTGTCCTGGAGCCAGAGTAGGTCTGGTCTCCTTGATCCTGAAGGATATTACACAGGCTTTTCCAATGAGAAGTAATTAGAATTCCCTATAGCAAGTGAATAAGTGAAAATGTTTCTACCATAGCTGTTAGAGAAAGCTAAACTAGACTCAAACCACTGCAAAGTTGCAATAGGTAAAGTTTTAACACGTTTCCTAATCTATATATTGCAATAGAAAATGAAGAAAACAGAGTAACACAGACAAGCAATTACTCATCCTAGAAATATATCCTATTATCTGTTTTATTCCTCAACAATAACCCAAAGCAGCAGCAACTGATTTGGTTTATTTTGTATGCATAACAAAAATGAAGAAACTGCTGATTGTTTTGATGTCCTTCAGTGGCCTAACTCTTGTGTATGTGGGCAGCAATATCACATACCTTTACCACTAGCTTGTCTAATTGGGCAGCAGTATCTTGCCACAAAGGGGTGGCCCAGATGGGTTTGCCTCTGTGTTGCTAATTGTCTTCCTTCCATTGTTTTAACCACACCCACAGGGTGTTTGCCACCATCCATGAGTCAGTGTACAGACAAAGTGCTGGACATTTCTCTTGCTCAGCAAGCCAGCTGGATGGTTTTACCCCTGCAAGTGACTCGATTCACCTTCTGTGAACTCATGTAGGACTCCACACATCAGCTTTCCATGTATGCAGCTTTCCTACAATACATGAAGATCCATGAAGATGAGTAGGGAAATAGACCATTTCTCTTTTGATAGGCTGAGAAACCTAGGGCTCTTTAGCCAGGAAAAAGGAAGACTGAGAGGGGATCCTCTCAGTGGGGGTGGTGGAGGTATCCAGTGACAGGACAAGAGGCAATGGGTACAAACAGGAACACAGGAGGTTTCATCTGAACTTAACAAAATTCTTTACTTTGATGGTGATGAAGCACTTGGAACAGGCCACCCAGAGAGGTTGTGGAGTTTCCTCCTCTAGAGACTTTCAAAACCCACCTATATGCATTCCTGTGCAACCTGATCCAGGCAAACCTGTATTAGTAAGGGGGTTGGAGTAGATGATCTCCAGAGGTCCTTTCCAACCCCTACCATTCTATGATTCTGTGATCATAGCAAAGCATGTTGCTTCTTATTTTCTATTTTATTGTATGGTGCAGCCTCTGAAGCATTTATTACCTTCTCCCCTGGTGACATTCTAAAATCTTTGCCTTCTGGCTAGTCCACGATTACTTCCAAAATTCCCAGGCAAATCAAGGTTCCCTGTTTTAGCCCTCTGACCAATCAATGTGACTCACTTAGTCCACATAGCATCAGCTGCATGATGTGTGGAGAGAATCTTCCCTTTAAACATCCAGTTCAACACTGGAAATCCATGGAGATAATGCTTCAGTACTTCCAAATTACTTTCAAAGTAACTTGAACTCCTTCATACACTGCCAGTACCTCTTGTTCAGTGAGAGTGAATTCTGAGCCTTTGTGTCCTTGACTGCAAAACCCAAGGAGTTGACCTTGAGTCTACCCTGGCGCCTTTTGCCAGGGACCACTTCCCTTGTCCTACTTGTCACACTATTCCTGATGGGCTGGGATGCTGGTGGCCTTTTTGACCACCCAGGCACACTGCTGGCTTATACTCAGCTGGCTGTCAACCATCCTCCTTAGTCTTTCTCTCCTGGGCAGCTTTCCAGCCACTCTTCCCCAAGCTTGTAGCATTGCATGGGATTGTTGTGATGGAAGTGCATGACCTGGCACTTGGCCTTGTAGAATCTCATACAACTGGCCTTGGCCCATTGATCCAGCCTGTCCAGATCCTTCTGTAGAACCTTCCTACCTTCCAGTGGATCAATGCTCCTCTCCCAGCTTGGTGTCATCTGCAAACTTAATGAGGGTGCACTCAGTCCCCTCGTCCAGATCATTGATAAAGGTAATAAAAAGAACTGGCCCAAATACTGAGCCCACCACTTGTGCCTGGCCACCAGTAGGATTTAACTCCATGCATTACCACCCTTTGGGCCTGACCATCCAGGGTTTTACCCAGCCAAGCATCCACACATTCAGTCTGTAGGTGATACACTGTAGTTTCTTGAAAATACAAGAGCATAAACTTACTGTTCTATGTGCTGACCAACACATCTGAAATATGCAGATGACTAAATCGACTTAATGTGTGACTCACTCGTAATTCCACACAAGCACTCTTAGAGTTACACCAGAATGTTATAACAAATAGACATGCTGGAGGAGACATTTGGAATGTAAGAGGAGAGGCAAATCATAGAATCATGATGCTGGCTTATACTTCAGAAACTTACAATTTTTTCTTAATGCAATACACTTCAAGCATGACAAAACTAACATAGCAACTCTGACTGAAGCAACACACACTGTAAAAAAACAAATATCTGTCTGCAACGTGACAGGAACTTGTAGTTCCTGCACTGGTGTCATAAACAATTCTGATTTTCTCAGGTGCAGAAATACCTCAAGACATAGTATGATAGATTCAGTCAGGGTTGGAAGGGACCACAAGGATCATCTAGTTACAACCCCCCTGCCATGGGCAGGGACACCCCACACTAGATCAGGCTGGCCAGAGCCTCATCCAGCCTGGGCTTAAACACTTCCAGGGACAGGGCCTCCACCACCTACCCGGACAACCCATTCCAGAGCTTCACCACTCTCATGGTGAAGAACTTCCTCCTCACATCCAGCCTGAATCTCCCCACCTCCAGCTTCATTCCATTCCCCCTAGTCCTATCACTACCTGAGATCCTGAGAAGTCCCTCCCCAGCCTTCTTATAGGCCCCCTTCAGATACTGGAAGGCCACAATTAGGTCACCTCAGAGCCTTCTCTTCTCTAGACTGAACAGCCCCAACTCCTTCAGTCTGTCCTCATAGGAGAGGTGCTCCAGCCCTCTGATCATCCTCGTGGCCCTTTTCTGGGCATGTTCCAGCACCTCCATATCTCTCTGGTAATAGGGGCTCCAGAATTGGATGCAGTACTCCAGGTGGGGGTCTCACCAGAGCTGAGTAGAGGGGGGAGAATCACCTCCCTTGACTTGCTGGCCACACTTCTCTTGACATAATATCCAAGTAAGTGAAGAAACAGAAATGTTGGATGTTTTGTGTCTTTTTCATCCTGTGATGGGACACAGGTCTGTATTTTATTGTGGAAACATGAAAAAAAAAAAAAAAAAAGGAGAATCTAGTACTGGTAAAATAAACTGTACAATGAATTCCACAGTACAGGATGGGACCCATCCTTTAATACAGAACATCAGCAGAGCACAACTGCCTTACTCAAAACCACCACAGCTGACTGCATTGCGGTTACCAATACAAATAGTAAGTTTTGCTAAGCATACTGAGCTGAAACACTCCTGGCCCAGTGATTCCATCTGATTTTAGTACTTTTAAAGTTTGTCTTTGGTGACATATGCACACTCCTTTGGGCTTTTGAAGAATTAAACTCCTTTCTCCTCCTACACCTTTCGGCTCTGATTTGGCTAGGTCACTCCCTGTGAATGCTTTGGAGTTACCAGGGCAGTTCTACTTGTGATAAGACCTGCATGAATAGTGCTGTAGGCGAAATCTCTGTGGCCACAAGCATCTTCAGCAGTAGCCTGCCTACATGGATCTACATAGATGGTAAATGAGTTAACTAAGCAAGTGAGCACCTTATCTGTATCCCCATTCCCACCTCTCCCAAAGTGGTGCCAATGGTGTAAAAGTGACAGATGGTTACTTCCTGAGAGACAAAAGGGGAAAAAAGAGTAAAAGCCCTCTTGATACTGTATTGGTAGCATCTCCCATTTATCAGGGTTATCTGGAGAAAGGCAGAGATGAAAAGACGAAAACTAGAAGTAGACCATATGCTTATGAGAAGATTAAAGACACATGGAGAGATCTGATCTAATATAAACAGAGGGAACAAGGCT
The DNA here is from genome assembly GCF_026170545.1 of Melanerpes formicivorus. Taxonomy (NCBI): domain Eukaryota; kingdom Metazoa; phylum Chordata; class Aves; order Piciformes; family Picidae; genus Melanerpes; species Melanerpes formicivorus. The sequence continues at coordinate 22,352,227 of NW_027142360.1, forward strand.
GCACTTTTGCTGTTCAGTATGATGCACCACGAGTTTAATGTGATGAGTTGATCTGAGTTAGCCCTTAGGCTGAAACGCCATGGGTGAGTTTACAGCGCTGTTACCAACCCAGTGTGACAGGGAAAAAACAGAACATCGAGATCAGAAATTTCATCTGCTGCAACTGCAGATCTCCACTCAAGTAATAGCTACAGGTGAAAAGTATCATTTATTAAACGTTGATTAACTCGCTGTGCTGTGGCTGGCCATTGAAGATTGATCTAGAATGTAATTAAACAGTAGTTCAGGCTGGGGAAGGATAAAAAAAATTCCTTCTACTAAGTAAGGTATTAAAGTGTGAAATCATTTCCCAAAGCAAGCCAGGAGCCTTTGGCTCTTTGCTCCTGTGATGGACACTTTAATAACGAGATTGTATCAGCTACAGGAGGAAAAGGCAGCAAATGTATTAAAGGGAAGAGTGCCACTTCCCCTGCAAAGGCGTTCTGATGCCTTTTGGTACTTCAAATGCCACCATGGCTCATCAACCAGCATTTCAGTATTTGCAAATGCAGCGCAAAAAGGACACGGAAGACAGGTATGGTTTGACAGGCATTGTAAAGGGGATTCCAAGTAGGTTAAAAATCTGTGCTTAAAGAGTTACTGGGGAAAAACCAAGCTCCTCTCTCCAAGCACGACCAGTAAGCTAAAGGCTCCCCACCCCTGGCTGCCCTCCACCCCTACTCTCACAACAGCTTGCTGAACCCCCAGACGGTTTTCTCCTCTGGAGGAAGCTGTGCGCAGCGCCCTCCCACACGGGTGGGTTGGGGAAACAGCTGGGAAGCTGCTCGCCCCTTCGGGCAAGCACGGCGGGGGGGCCCGAGGCAGCACTCCCCTGCTGAGCCCGCCGGAGGCCCTCTCCGCAGCAGGCGGCGCTCCCCTCCTCCCCCAGCCGCCAAACCAGCTGCTCCACTTGAAACCCGACACCGGAGGCCGCCTGCCCCTCCGGCAGTGTGGGGCCCCGCGGGACTGGATGGAAACAGAGGAATGGAGTTCGTCTGAAGGCGCTCCAGCTGCCGCGTGGCCAGGCCAGACCGTCTGGCGGCGGCCGCAGGGGTGAGGTCGCGCAGAACTCCGTTCCGAGAGCTCTGCCTGATCCAGTCCAGAGCATACCGCCTGCCCCGATGTGTCCTCAGCGACTGCTGTCTCTTTCCAGCGCACAAACCGGCACAAACCGGCTCAGGCTGGTCGGGGCCGGATCTGCTGGCCGCAAAGCAGCGCCTCCTCCCACTCTCGCCCCTCCTCCTTTCTTTTTCTCCTCTTCCTCCCCCTCCTTTCCTTTCCTCCCCCAAGTCCCGGGCTGCGTCCCCGGAGCATTGTGAATGTGTGCCATCCCCCACTGCCTGGACGGGCAGAGGAGCCCCCTGCAGGGCCCCCTGCAGAGCCGCTTGCACAGCCCCGAGGTGCGGGCAGAGCCCCGAGGTGCGGGCAGAGCCCCGAGGTGCGGGCACAGCCTGCTGCTGCCGCCCGTGAGTCCAGTCTAGCACGTTGTCTTCCTGGCCTGGCTTCCCGCCTACGTTTCCTTCTCCACAATAAGGGAAATTGTGTTTTGCAGACTTAAAACTATCTATTTTTTTGTTTGTTTTTAACACCCCTGCCCCTCTTTCACTCGGGGTAGAAATGGGCACAGTACGAGTTTGGCCTTTTTCGGTCAAAGCCACCTCTCTGCAGTGGACCTGGCTGCACATGGGCCCCTCACAGTCCCCTGCCCCCCTGCAGCTGTGTGCAGCTCAGACATGCCTCTCTCCTTTGCCTGTCCCATGCTCAGCCTTTGCTTCTTGCTCCCCTGGTGCACATCTGCTCCTCTGAAGACCTGAGACTATAGCTGCTTTGTCACCTTTGTCACAGCCCTGTAAAGAGCAGTGCAGCTCCATTGCCTGCCACTGTCATGGTAGAGAGGGGTTCCCCTGTACCCACTTAATCTTCCCCAAGTCACAGTCAGACTACTCCCCTAGTCAGACTACTCCCCTGACCCTCAGTACAGGAGACAGAGAAACCTGGACGTTACCCTCTCCTGCCCCATGCAGTCACCAGGAAGGTAAGCACACCCAGGCTCTCTCCTGCCCCATGCTGTCACCAGGAAGGTAAGCACACCCAGGCTCTCTCCTGCCCCATGCTGTCACCAGGAAGGTAAGCACACCCAGGCTCTCTCCTGCCCCATGCTGTCACCAGGAAGGTAAGCACACCCAGGCTCTCTCCTGCCCCATGCTGTCACCAGGAAGGTAAGCACACCCAGGCTCTCTCCTGCCCCATGCTGTCACCAGGAAGGTAAGCACACCCAGGCTCTCTCCTGCCCCATGCTGTCACCAGGAAGGTAAGCACACCCAGGCTTAGTCACTCCAGAAACACAAAAGGCACTGCCTTACCCCTGCCCCCCTTGTCCTTTTTCAGCCATCTTCTGTTCTTACAGATTAAAGGAAATCAACCTGACTCCATTTTGGAGAGGATATTGCCTGGAGGTTTGCCTCCCCTCTGTGGAGCAATTTCCTCCAGCAGTATCTGGAGCAGAAGGCAGACAGCATGCCTTCTCCTGCAGGTGCTATGAGATGCCTCTTTGCCATTTGGAGCCAGTGGCTGGCATGACTTTTCTGTGGCTGAGTGGCTTTGTCGGGCATAAGGTGGTGCCAGACTGGAGCAGTATGTGTGCCTGGGCTTTAGCCAGTTGTGCTGCACTTTTGGTGAAGGCTTTATTTTCAGACCTCCATGCTTGTGAAGGAATTGAGGTCATGAGGTTTTTCACAATCTTAATGGGGAAGTTTTATTTTTGCCGCTTTTTTCCCTGATTTTGGTTTGATGATTCAGCTGAGTAGACGTAGCAGCTAGCTGCTGCCGAAGGAGTTTCCCCCTTTCACCTCTGCTGGCTCTGCCATTTGTCAGACACCTTCCTGAGTGAATGTAGTTCAGTGAAGTGGTAGATGCTACTCCAATCCTTCAAGGGAAATGTTCTGCTAGATAGGTGAGTGGAGCTGACTCACCAAATTGGCCAACAAATACTGCAGCTGGTTCTAGAGCAGGTCACAAGTGAGGTGTAGCAAAGAAGTAAAAAGAGCTACCAAAACTCCACCAGCAACCATACCCTAAATAAACCCCCCCCCATCTGCCAGAACATTGTGACACAATGCAGGAAAGCTGAGGAGGCCTTGGTAGCCGGCTTCACTTAAGTGTAATTGTAATGAAGCCTGACAAGACCACTGGGACCAAAGAGAATGAAACCATTATTCTTCAGAATTTAAGAACTTTCTCATTACATAGGGTGTTCCAGTGTTGCTATGATATTGTATCATTATTTCTCATCTTTTCTATTCTTTATCCTACCATACCTGATTCGGGCTGAAATTCACCTTGGTGGCCCTCCCCTGGACGTGTTCTAGTTTGCAAATATCTTCCTAGTACTGGGGAGTCCAAATGAGATGGTACTTTGTAGCTGTGCAATTTTGCACTTGCTGAATAGAGGGAAATAGCAATCTTACTGAATGTGCTGGCTGTGCTTCTGACTAATACAGTTCAGTAGCTGGCCTTGAGCTCTACAAAAGTATACTGCTGAGCCATGTTTCACTTGCCAACCAGGAGGCACAGGTCCAGTTTTTAGAAAGCTGCTTTCTAGTTGTTCCCTTAAGCTGTGCAGACACATGGAGTTGTGGTGCTCCAGCTCCAGGATTTCACATTTGACTTTGTTGAAGTTTCTGAGATTTCTGTTCATCTACATTTCCAGTTTGCTGGAAACCATCAAGGATGTTGACCTCTCCCCCTCCAGTTCGCTGTCCACCGTGTGAGCGCTCCCTTCACCAGCTGCAGAGTGTTTTAAGAAAGGCTGTTCACACACTATCTTCACTGCCTACTGAAGGAAACACATCTGCTCTCTGCTTCCCCCTAAACTAATATCAGCAATGACCTTCAGGGAGATGGATGTACATGTACAAACATGCACAGGCATGCACATGCACGTATTACCAAGCAAAGTGTATTTAGTGGAATTTGTTACACTGAAGCAGTTTACAGTTGTGGTGCATTTTAGTTACATGTTTCAAGGATTCCTTCTCCAGAAGTAGAGGAATGCTGCTTTTCAGAACATGTAGGTCCCTCTTGCCTTTGAAACAAACAGAGTGAGGGGAAAAACCAGCTCATCTCACAGAAAACTGTCTGTAAACAACTGTCTCTGCTGAAAGGGACTAACTTCTTTATACAAAGCACAGCTTCCCCTTTCCCTACCCATCCACTGCCTCCAGTCCTCATGCCAAGAGAAAGTACTTGCATTCTCACATTTGTCATTGGAGTCAAAAGTGTCCTCTCATTTTCGCACTATGTAACTTTCAGGTGTTGGCAGACCTGGCTCTGCCTATGGGAGGCTGCACTGTCAAAGGGAAATTCTCTGCCTTTTCTTGCCTGCCTTGCTCCTTTGGTCTCTCTCTCTGACGTCCTTGGAAAAGGCAGGTCAGACTGTCTCTACAGTACTTCAGGGAGAGAGTTTGGAGATTTGTCTGTAACTGCAGGGACGACAGAAAACAAAAATGATAAAAATTTAGAAACCTCCAGGAATTTAGGCGATCAGAAAACCATTTTACATCGCAACTGAATACAGATTGCTTTGCAATGGGCATGTCCCACCCCACTGTCTTTGAAACAGGATTTGAAAATATTCCTTGGAGTGTATGATGCCTCATTGAGGATGAGCACCAAGAGTCTCAGTTTTGGCTGTTCTCGTTTGTCTCCCTCTCCTGGCCAATGGTGATTATTTTTTTCCCCCAGATTTTGTGGGGTTTTGGGTAGGGAAGTCTTTTTTTGGCTTGTGTCCATACACAAGGAACTCAAAGTGGATATGTGGCGGAGCAAAATAGGTTTTATGTGTACATATTTGTTTCAATGTATAGTGGGGTTAAATCAATATTTACCTATTCAAAAATTCACCTCGGCAGGCAGGTGAAGGTTGAAACGAAAACATAAATCTTGCCATGTCTCTGAAAGTGAGCCAGGGGAAATCTGCTAACAGCAGTGCTCACTTTCAGTCTAGTTTGGCATGCTGGACAGATGCCAGGAATAAGGGAGCCGAGAGGTGGCTGCATTCTGGGAAGGCGGTGACAGGGAGAAGAGCTGGAGTCAGTCAGTTTAAGGAAATTTGACAGTTTGGGGACAGTAAATTGAATTCTGTCTTTCAAAGGCTTAGAACTGACATAACACACTGCAGGTGTCAGGTTTTACCTTTTTCTTGAATGAGTCATGTAAGTAAAATATATGTTAAAAAAAAAAAAAGAGGAAGCAGAATTTATTACTGTGTATAATGAAAAGCCTGGAATCAGACTGAGAGGTTCTCAGATAACACATGGTCTTCCTGTTCTGGTTCTGACAGTACCCATTATTCCCTGAATACACTATCCATTCCTGGGCTACCCAACAATCCCAGTTTTGGTAACTCAATTTCACTTGTGTTCCTGATCTATCACCTAATACCTAGCCTAGCATCCTTATAGCTTCCTGTCAGAAGCTTTATCCACTGTTTGATTGCCTTCCCTTTCTGGATTTGAAATCCAACTCAGACACTATCCATGGAAACTGCTGTTCAAGTCCAGACTTCCACAGACTTCTCTCTGGACTTTTTCTTATTTTTAAAAGATAGAAACTAAACACAGGTTTGTTTCAGAATAGTCTTCTAGTCTTAAGGAGAAATTTGTCCTTCAGCTGCAAATATGCCTTGATTCTAAAAGAAATTATGTTTATTTTAACATTTCAGATGGTAGAATAGAATAGAATAAACTAGGTTGGAAAAGACCTTCAAGATCATCATGTCCAACCCTTCAACCAATCCAACCCACCTAAACAACTAAACCATGGCACCAAGCACCCCATCAAGTCTCCTCCTGAACACCTCCAATGATGGTGACTCCACCACCTCCCCGGGCAGCCCATTCCAATGGGCAATCACTCTCTCTGTATAGAACTTCTTCCTAACATCCAGCCTAAACCTCCCCTGGCGCAGCCTGAGACTGTGTCCTCTTGTTCTGATGCTGGCTGCCTGTGAGAAGAGACCAACATCCACCTGTCTACAACTTCCCTTCAGGTAGTTTTAGAGAGCAATAAGGTCACCCCTGAGTCTCCTCCTCTCCAGGCTAAGCAACCCTAGCTCCCTCAGCCTCTCCTCATAGGGCTTGTGTTCCAAGCCCCTCACCAACTTCGTTGCCCTTCTCTGGACTCGTTCCAGCAAGTCAACATCCTTCCTAAACTGAGGGGCCCAGAACTGGACACAGGACTCGAGGTGTGGCCTAACCAGTGCAGTGTACAGGTACAGGTAGTATTGATGCATTCAAGAGAGAAGAGGGCAGAACTGTAGAGGTAAGGAGCGCCAGAATCTGAGTTCTAAGAAAGTAATCATCTGTATTATTTCATTATTTAGAGGGCAAAGCAAAACAGAGAATCAACATAAAAAAAGCTTTGGAAAAAAAATCGCAGAATGTGAAGCACAGAAGAAATATAATAAAAATTCAAACAATTCTGTTCCTGTGTTTCAGTTTAACAAGCAAAATAAGCATTCAGCAACTGTATTTTTAATGAAGATTATGCCAGTGTTTACTCTGAGTGCAGAACAGGGATTCTCAGAAGATTCAGGCATGTTAGTAAATTAGATGGAGTTCTGTAGGAAAGTGGTTTGTCAAATAATCATTTTGTTGCCCTGGATTCTCTTGTGATAACCCTTTAAATGTTTTGTCTTGTTAAACTCACTCACATCTCCTACTCTGACATAACTGGGAGAATTTCTAATACATGTTTTTGGTCTGTTTTTCCATAATTTGTCATAATTGAATGCTTTCCCTTTAGCAAACAAATGTTCTGCTATAGAATTTTACAAGAAAAACACAAGTCTGTTAAAGTGACCTCTCTCCTTTGTTCAAAGTGCTCTAGGCTGTCATTACATTGCTATTTTAGTCTGGTAGAAGTATGGGCTGCTGTTGAAAGGAGCAGATTGGTTTTCCTCTTCCTGCTGTTTCCTGGTGCTTCTTCCCACTACTTCCCTTGTGCCACTCTTATGCCTCTGACTGTGCGATGAGTTGCTTCAGGGAACTACTCTGGTTCAAAGCTGATTTTTCTTGTGCTAGTCTACTTTTCCTCACTGCAACGTGTACAGACATTAATGTCAGCACAAGGGCAGTAACAGGAGAAGTGCCTGCAGCCAAGCAGGGAGTTGAACAGGATTATTCTACACTAGTCATTTAATAGTCAGTTTAAGCAAAAGAGGCTGTTCAAGTCTGGAGAAGAGAAGGCTCTGAGGTGACCTAATTGTGGCCTTCCAGTATCTGAAGGGGGCCTACAAGAAGGCTGGGGAGGGACTTCTCAGGATCTCAGGTAGTGATAGGACTAGGGGGAATGGAATGAAGCTGGAGGTGGGGAGATTCAGACTGGATGTGAGGAGGAGGTTCTTCACCATGAGAGTGGTGAAGCTCTGGAATGGGTTGTCCAGGGAGGTGGTTGAGGCCCCATGCCTGGAGGTGTTTAAGACCAGGCTGGATGAGGCTCTGTCCAGCCTGATCTAGTGTGGGGTGTCCCTGCCCATGGCAGGGGGATTGGAACTAGATGATCCTTGTGGTCCCTTCCAGCCCTGACTGATTCTATGTTTCTATAAGTTATTACGTGCTAGCATAGGAGGTACTGCTACTGTTTTGAACAAAGCATTGATAACTGGACAGAAAAGTGATTTTCAACAGAATTAATTAGCCTGTTTTTTTGCACATGCACACCTTTAGTTTTCCAGCAAAAGACTGTTTGCCTGTGAACCACACTATTGCAGGCTGGTTAAATACCATAATGCTACAGCTGTTGGGTAAAAAAGTCTTGGCATGCATAGAATTGTATTCAGAAATTTGACTTTGTCACAAAATCTGGATAAAAAATAGTAGGAGTGAGTATTGGGGGAAAAAAAAGTCTATTTTACTGACTTTCTTCTGATAAGCTTTCTCAAGAAAGTGTTCACTTATATATGTGAAGGGTGCTTGAGGACAGAGAAGTGTGGGCAACCTGGAAGCAGAATCAATTGATCAGATAGTGCAAAATAATCTACTAGGGAGCTAAGAGTTGAGAGGGGATGAGCACTTGAGATGCAGGAGGGATGAGAAGGTGAATGAACAGGAGGTAAGGAACTGGATAAAAAGAATTAAAAATTTTCTCTTGGCAAGGGATGAAGCCTGCAGATCTCTGACAAAGGATGCCTGCTGAGAGCTGAATACACTTGCTAGTTGCTGGCAGTACAAAACCATTTCCTGGCATGCTCCCATACAGACACTTACACAGGAGTAGTAATGTTGGTCCTGTACATTTCTATGCTACAGCTTGACTCTGCTTTCAGAAGAGAGTACAACAATTTCTAAATCCAGAGAGAATGGGAATCTTTCTATTACAAAAGTAAGATCTTGGAAAGTCTTTCTGCTTTCCTGTCCTAAATTTGACATGTTGGATATAATTTCATTATTCATTAATTTCATAACCATTTTGCTTGCATGTTGTTTTACATTCACAGTAAAGCTCCTGTGAAATCAGAGTTTATGTTTTTTTTTGAGGAAGTAGATTAAGGGTTTTGTGCAGGTCAGACAAATCCTGCTATGTGGTGACTTTTTGTGCACTATGACAATTCTTTCATGTTAATTGATTACAGAAATCAGGTGTTCTGCAATGACACCTAAGGAGACAGCAGTATCTTAGAGTCTAATACTGGGTTAATCAAGACACAGAGTCATTACATATGCAGTTCTAGTTTAGCCAGTGTAATTGGCATCTGCAATAGCTGGCTTAAGTAACCCAGAACTGGACCAGAAAAATAAACCAGAAAGAATAGCTGATGTTGTGTGTTTTCAAGGCTTGTACATAGAATAGAAGGAGAAAGAAGCCGAGGAAAGTGTCTTTGTGAGGATTTAGAAAAGAGGCAAGAAAAACAAGTGCTGAAGTAAGGAAGGCATTAGAAGACTTCAAAATAACTGGGGAAAAAAAGTGACAAGAAGAAAGGACCTGTGAAGACTGAATATTAATGAGTTGTATTTGCATGTATCTGTGCAGTATGCCATCCCTAGGTCCCCAAGGCTGATGGGATATTTGATAGGTAGGATTGTTGAGCTCTTGTTAACAGTACTGAATGTCATTGCTTAGTTTTGTGTAGTTGTACCCTGGTACCCAGCAAGGCTTATCTGCTAGATGATGGAGTGTCATCTGTCTCAATTACTGTCTGTTTTACTGACCCTTGCTCTGATGTATTCCTTTGGTAACCACAAGTGCACAGACTGAGTTTTCCAAATATCTTGGTGAGTAGGGGAAGTTGTGAAGATCTACAACAGCGTCTGCACCCAGGCTTACAAGGGCACCTGGCATCTTCAGTCTGTGGGAGTCAAGGGAGCGCTTTAAGGGGACTTTATTGATGTTATGGGCAAGGCCATAAATAATCTGACCATCATAATGATTTATGTTTGCTGAATGCAGTAGTCACTTGTCTTCTGCTTCATAGTTTTGGTGTTTGTCTTGTTTATATCAGACCAAACCCACCTGGATGCAATTCAGTGCAACCTGCTCTAAATGAACCTGCTGTGGCAGAGGAGTTGGACTAGGTGATCTCCAGATGTCTCTTCCAATCCCATCTTTGCAGTTTTGTGCTTGACTACCAAACCAGGAAATGCTGATCATTTTCTTTCTTACTTATGACCAATAAAGGGGACACAATGACTGCATGGTCAAAACAAGGAGCAATGACCTGAGTCACTGTGGAATGACATTGCCCTTTCAGTGAACACAAGATTGAGTGACCACCTCTGACTCTTCGTCTTGTTCTTGTTGATGACCATGATTCGTCCTCATCCTTTGCCAAATGAACTGCTTTCTTTGTATGTTTCCTTTTCTATAGAGGGTTGACTGATTCAGGCACGGGCTGATTCTCTGGTGCTACTGCCATGCCTGCTGTTGGGGTCTGAGTAGCCACAGTGCCTGCTGGTCTGCTTGTAGGTCCAGAGAGCTTTTCTTTCCCCTGAGCACTCTGAAGAGTGATGGGAAGGGTTCAATAGGTGTGGGCCTGTCCCAACACATTGCAGTGATTTGTGTCTCTTGGGAACTTCTGAGCTGACAACAGACTTTTTTCCAAATATTTTACTAATTTGTCAGAACTTTGTACTTGGTCAGGGGTAAAATTCTAAAATATTGGAGGTGATCACTGACCTAGGTATTGCTCATACTTTCCCACACACCCTTCCACTTGTAGCTGTCCCGCCTTGAGGCAGATCTCCAGGTGGTATTCTTGGGTCAGATTTTTATTACTCTGGACAGCACCTGTGACACACGTTGTAGAGAACAGCAGAAGCAGGCTGGTTTGGGTGTCCCAAGGGTATTCATAATTCTCAAAAGACAAAAAAGTGTACTTGCCTATTCTACCCATTGATTGGGTGAGATTACTAATAAATGAGAATACTGCATACAAAAGCCATGTTAACCAAGTGACCAGTAGAATAATCATATCAGGATTTGACAGTATCCGGTACAGCAACTTGATTGTGCTAATCTGTTTCCCTGAGGTGATAAACACCATCATAAGGAGCATGTAGAGTATGTAAGGATTTATGCAACATAACCAGGAAAGCAAATGCACTAATGTGGTGAACATGCTAAGGGGGAAGAACCATATACAAAACTATCTTATCAAGCTTTAGTTGCATTTTCTTATCTTGATGCTTTGTGCCCCACGTTGGGCGCCAAAATGGATTGTTATGTTTCTCACTCAGCTGGCAACTGAGTTCATACACAGTTGCTCACACAAAATCAGCACACATGCAAGCCCCCCATGGAATGAGAAGGAAGATTAGGTGCAAAAGAAAAAAAACAAAAGCCATGTGGGTTGAGATAAAGAGAATTTAATGAAACTGGAAATAAAAACCACAAAACCAGAACAAGGATAAAGACTGAGTGACCACCTCTTCCTCTTGTTCTTGTGATGACCATGATTCACCCTCATCCTTTGCCAAATGAACTGTTTCCTTGTATGTTTCTTTTCCTATAGAGGGGTGACTGATTCTGGCACAGGCTTATTCTCTGGTGCTGCTGCCATGCCTGCTGTTGGGGTCTGAGTAGCCACAGTGCCTGCTGGTCTGCTTGTAGGTCCAGAGAGCTTGTCTTTCCCCTGAGCACTCTGAAGAGTGATGAAAAGGGTTTAATAGGCATGAGCCTGTCCCAACACATTGCAGTGATTTGTGTCTCTTGGGAACTTCTGAGCTGACAACAGACTTTTTTCCCCAAATATTTTACTAATTTGTCAGGACTTTGCACTTCTTCAGGGGTAAAATTCCAAGAAACTGGAGGTGACCACCATCCTAGGCAGTTGCCTGTGCTTTCCCCCACACCATGCCACTTATAATTATCCAGCCTCAGGGTAGATATCCAGGTGGTATTCTTGGGAAAGACCTGCATCACTCTCTACAAGACCTGGCCCATCAATTGAGTGAGATTGCATCTAAACCAATTGGCTAGTGGAATAACTATATCATAACATGCCAGTAACCAGCACACAGCTTTAAACAACACCAGAGCTTTAAGCCATTTCCCTTCGGTGAAAAGCACCACCAGAAAGAGCACACTGAGTACAAGTTCATAAAGTTTTATGTAATGTGACCAGGGCTGGGTCCCAGCACATTGGCCCCATCTGCCCCCAGAAACAAATGCATCAACATGACGAATATGCTACAGAAAAAAAACCCCAGTGTACAAAATGCTTTTAACAAGCCTTAATTGAATCCTCTTGTTATCTTTCTTGTCTTTATCTCAGTCCTTTCAAGCTGCACATGGGGATGCCAGAATAAACTGTCTAGTTTTAGCATAGTCTGCTCTAACAAGCAAGCCCTCTCCACAAAGTTCGGGAGGGAAAGTAACACAGAAAGCCCAGGGCTGAGATAAGGAGTTTAATGAAAATCATACAATGTACAATTACCCTAGCCTATTGTGCAGGAAAGCACAGCAAAAGCAGAAGCAGCAGCAGCAGCTATTTCTTGAACTAAATTTCTAACACTGGTTTTGAATGTTTGACAACGGAGCTCATGGTGACCTCAGACACCTGAAAAACACACACGTGTTTATGTAGCAGGGTGGAAGTTGTGGTAATGGGCTTGATTTTCTTCTAGTCTGGCTCTTTTGTGTTTGAAGTGCCTGACTATTATTGTGTATCTTTGAGATTGTACCTTCCAAGGCACGGCCCAACCAAATGTTTATATTTAACGGTGGGCTGAAGTAGTCCTCCTGAAATAAAAGATGTTACCTTGCACTATGTAATCATTTCCCAGGATCTAGATAGGATATAAATGATTATATTTTAAGTGCTGGACACACTGAAGAGATAGCTAGAATGGGGTTTTAAAGAAAATGCTATTTATTTATTTATTTATTTAATCTTCATGTTGCTACAAATCATATGTATGAGGGTAGACTTTCATATGTAGAATGACTTTTCTGTATTATCTCTGAATACAGAGTTAACCAGGTTGGAAAAGACCTTTGAGTTCCTGGAGTCCAACCTATCACCCAACACCATCTAATCAACTAAACCATGGTGCTAAGTGCCCCATCCAGTCTCTGCATTCCTTCTGCTCTAATTTTCAATGACTTAGTGGTTTTCATTCTGTGTTTCCTAATCTATAGTGTCAATTTCTTTGGCAGGGATTGTCTCTTTATATATGCTTTGTAGTAACACTACAGCTAGATAGAGTGGTGATTGAAACATTTGGGACCTATTGTAAAAGGAAACAATTACTAATCTTTGTTGTAGGTGCAGCAGTAACATGCCTAGCAACTCGGTGTTTGAGAGCTGGCCAGTGTTACAGTATCACAGTATCACCGTATAACTTAGGTTGGAAAGGACCTCGAGGATCATTGAGTCCAACCTATCAACACAGACCCCATGACTAGACCATGGCACCAAGTGCCACGTCCAATCTCCTCTTGGACGCCTCCAGGGTCGATGACTCAACCACCTCCCCGGGCAACCCGTTCCAATGCCGAATGACTCGCTCGGTGAAGAACTTCCTCCTCACCTCGAGTCTAAACCTCCCCTGGCGCAGCTTGAGACTGTATCCCCTTGTTCTGGTGCTGGTTGCCTGGGAGAAGAGTTCCAGTAAGAAGAGTAATTACTCCCTCTTCTAAAACCTTTTGGGTTTTTTTTGCCAGTCCACATTTGTATCACACATAAACAAGATCTGCAAACCGACCGCAATTCAGGGAACGCTTAATCAGGACACTTTTTGAGGTTGGGGCTTTAGCACCAATGAAACAATGTATTGAACAGTACAATGAGGCTATGCGGTGAGATGCTTTACCAATGCTGCCATCTCCTGCTAGTCGTTGGTATTGTCACCCTTAAAAATTCATGTGCTTTTTAAAAGCAAACCCAAGAACAGTCCTCCAAATCCTGGAGTTAACAAATGGCTTCCTTCCCTCCCTCCCTCTCTTCCTCCCTCCCTCCCTTCCTTCCTGCCTTCCTCCCGTCCCTCTCTCCTTCTCCTAAAGCCTCTCAGTTTTTGTGTAACTAAATTCCTTCAACACGTAGCTGCAGTCACAGTGAGTATGGTGAGACTCTGAAACAGGCTGCCCAGAGAGAAGCTGTGGAGTCTCCTACAGAGACTATTAAAACCTGCCTGTACACATTGCTGTGTGGCCTGCCTTAGGTGATCCTGCTTTGGCAGGGGATTTGGACTCGATGATCTTCAGAGGTCTCTTCCAACTCCTACCATTCTATGATTCTATGATTTGGACTTTTCCTGGGTTTCTTGTTATCCTTATAATACAAGGTGGTAGATTTTCAATGAGGATACCATTTTCTTGAGAGCCAGTTTGAGATTTCCAATACTGTCTAGAAGTTATGTGTTATAGGATGCTGATTTGAACTGGAACAGAACTGACAACTTGAATATTTGGCTCTGTAATATAATTTCACATTCAGCCCCTTAGAAACTCCCCCTGTAATGTCAGTCTGGCTTTGCTACTCTGGCATTTCAGTGGTGTGTGAAGACAACTGTTTTTATTTTCACATTTATTTTTTTTATTACCATTTTTGTTTGGTTCTCTGCTTGGAGTGCTCTTGGCTAGGTAATTTATGGCCTAATATCAGAGCCCTAGACAGTTGTGGTGGTTGCCAGAGGCTTGACAATCAGATCTAAGAAGTGTTTTAAAGATACATTTTGTTTGAAATTGCTTTTCTGTTTTTCCCCAGATGAAATCCCACTGCTACACACATTTGTTTTGGAATGGGAGGAGCGGGAATGGAGGAGAGCTGGTGTGTGTTTACAAAGACCTCTTAAAGCTTTTGAGAGGCTAAAGCTTGCTGGAGAAACGAGAACTGAGTCGCTTGGATTTCAAAAGAGGTAGAGTTTTAAAAGACTGGGATGGACATTAGGGTAATTAGTCTAAGGCTATGGCTAACATTTGCATTTGTACACCTTGATGTGCTGAATGCACATGTTGTAAGCCTTTTTGTCTTGTGAGCTGCTGCAGAGTAGCATCCTGTGTGGTGCGGTGCAGCTGTGGAACAGTAAGTTGAGCCAAGGCTGCTTTAGCCTGATGAGATCCTGTGGTTTAATAAAATGGATAAACTTTCTAGGCAGCTCTAGAGGGAATCCTGATAGCTTTTTGTTTCTTTTCTGCTTGCTACTGCTTTAAAAAAGTTCTTTACTCTGGGGATGGTGAAATACTAGAACAGGTTGCCCAGGGAGGTGGTGGAGGCCCCATCCCTGGAGACATTCAAGGTTAAGCTTGATGGGACTCTGAGCAACCTGATCTAGTTGGGGATTACTTCAGGGGGATTGGACTAGATGATCTGTAGAGGTCCCTTCCAAGTAGTGTGTTCTATGATTCTGTGATTTCCTTTTGTTTTATGATGGCTCTTCACTGAAGCTCCCATCCAGTTCCTCAGCTGATCTTTACAAGGTATCTCCAGAATTTACCAAACAAACTAATTTTTCCTTTCTCACCTGGTTGCATTATTGACTTTCAATCTCTCTGCTGCTTTTATACTGAGGAAGGGCATGCAGCGTTTGAGTGCTTGCAGCAGGCTGTGTGGACTGACAGTGACCTTTCTGCAGCAACACTTTGTCCAGCTCCAGTCACCCATTAGATATTCTCTCTGTAAAAAGCAACTGTGTTTCAGCTTTGTGTCTTGTAATTGTCTTCCCTTTTCTAGAACTGCCTGCTCACCTCTTTTGCTGACCACCAAACCTTGCCCTTCCTGTGCTTCCTTCCCCTCCATGTGCATTTTGTCTCCCCCTGCCCTGAGATTTTTAGCAATCACATGTGTCACACAAATCCCATTTTTACTCTTGAAACATCCATTTCTACTGCTATACTTTTTTTTTTTCTGGGTGTCTCATTCTTTTCCCCCTTAGAAAAATACCTGGTCCCATCTGAAGAACACAGTGTCAGTCAGATGGTTTCTTTGCTTTAATGAGAATTTTGATGATGATCATGCTAGCTTACTAGTGTTCCTTTTTGCATCTCAACTTGCAGCCTCCTTGCTTTTAGCCAACATGTCACCACAGCTTCAGGGCACAACTGCCTTTTGCATAAAGGCACAAATGTAACTTTGGGCTGAAAATAATAACAGTAAAAAAGGAATCCTTGATAAATGCAACATTAATAGGGTTGAATGGAATTAAATAAAACAAATATGTGACAACAAAAGGAAAAAAGAAAAAGATGTATAATCTAAACATCCCCAGCCCAGCTCTTCTACACAAGAGCATTGTGTCTGGGCTGTGAAGTCCTGCTGACATAGGCATGTTAGGTACTGTTATGAAGTGCTACAATAATATGTCAGATCACCTTCCCCAGCAGTTTAAGCTCAGATAATGGGCTCTGAAAGACAGTGGATGAGGAATACTTGCACCTTCTGCCCTTCTGGCGGTGAGGATACTACTGATCGGAGTGAGGAAATTGAGGGTGACATGCATCTGAGGAATGCTAATGCCTTATATCACTTCAGTTCTCTTTGGAATGAATGTGTATCTAACCCAAGGCAAGGCTGAAAAGATGCTGGTAATGTGGCTTGATATTACAGACACTGAAAGTTCCTGCCTCTGAGGGGCTTTCTGCTTTCTCAAGAGAGATTGCAGTAACCTGTGGCACAGGAAAGAGTATGTGTGAGAAGCAGAGGATCAGGTGTCACCTCTGAATTTTGTCTGACCTTCAGATTTAGACTGAGCCACTGAAAATATTTTGGGGTTTATCTCACCATGGGGAAGGAGGTTGATTTCCAGCTGGATAGTGATTTATCATCTGCTCCATCACTGCTCTGTGTCTATCCTTGAGTAGATACAGATGGAGCTCTCATACAAGGCTCCCTGTCTGGAAGCTGATGCTTTGATTCAGATACCCTGTGTTTGGAATCAGATCCTAACCCACATAAAAACACAGACGGACCCCAAGAGCTGAAGTGCAGTTCATGCCTTAAGACAGGCTGTCTGGGTGTTTGCTCCATTCCTGACATTTATGCAAGGCTCTCTTTTTTGTCCTAGGAACATTATTGCCCAGCAAAGTATATAATGCAGCTGGTGTTAGATAATCCATTTAATAGCCATTATAATTTAAACTAATGCTTCCTGGACCTCATGTACTGGGAATGATCACAGCTCTGTGTGTGTATGTGTGGGGTTATGCACTTTTTATTGTGGTTGTCCTGCAACTGCCCTTCTGTCAGTGAGCCCACAAAATGGCTGTCAAGCTGGGCTAGAGAGCAAGTCTTGTGAGGAAGGGCTGAGGGGACTGGGATTTTAGTCTGGAAAAAAGGAGGCTGAGGTGAGACCTCATTGCTCTCAACTACCTGAAAGAAGCTTGTAGTGAGGTGGGGACTGATCTCTTCTCCCTATTGTCAAGTGATAGGACAAGAGGAAATGGCCTGAAATTGTGCCAGGGGAGATTTAGATTGGATATTAGAAAAAAATTCTTTACTGAAAGAGCAGTCAGGCATTGGAATAGGTTGTCTGGGGAATTGGTGGAGTCACCATCCCTGGTGGTGTTCAAAAAACATGTAGACATGGCACTTTGGGACAAGGTTTCACGGCCACACTTGTGTTAGGTCAACATTTGGACTTGATGATCCTCGAGGTGTTTTCCAACCAAAACAATTCTACGACTCTGTGTTGGTCTCTCAGGTGGGAAGAAGGAAGAAATGTTCTCTGATCCTGCATGGTGAAACTGAGAAATCTACAGAATAGATACTGACAAAGAGAAGTCTAAAAGCTGGTGAAAACAGCTAGATAGAAAACAAATCACTGGGACAAGGAAAGCACCACTTTCAACATGACTAAATTTCATAAATTGATATTCTCAGTATGCTTTCATTGCCATGTGACAGAAAACCACACACTGCATGAGGTTCACACAAGAGGATCATGTGAGATGAAGAGCACTCAAATCTTTTATCCTTGCAGGGAAACATGGCAAGCGTTCCCAGGGCATGTGTTTTTGCCAGTCACACCCAACTTTTCCCTGCATTCTTCTCTGTTGAAGAGACGTGTCCTAGAAATTATAACGGTCTGAAATGATCATTTCCCTCATTGACTCAATTATATGCAGCCAGATAAAGGTTTTGCTTTTGAATACTGTTAGTGCTCAGCATTCAGGAGGAATTGGTAATATTTTTGTGATGCCTCAGATGCATCCCCTTCTCTGCGGCACTGCAAGGTTGCCCGTATGCGGTGGGGAGGAGGGCTGATTGTTCAGCGTGGTGGATGAGGAGAGCTCTTCTGTTCCATCCCCCCCGACACTGCTCTGATGAGCCCATCAGGGCGCTGAAGATGTGTACAATGAGTGCTGAGCACGTCGTGCAAATAAGCACAATAATAATAATGTTGAAGATGGGAAATGAATAATTTTTCTAAATGAAGCTTGGGCAGGAATTCAGATAGAAAGTATGTAATTAAACCAAGCTGGAATCTGATCAAAATACTGAAATGGTACTAGGGGGGAAAAAAAGGAGAAGTTACTTAATGACTATTAGCAGGAAGAGCCTTGGCTTTTTCTTTCATCCAGAAAGAAGACAACTGCCAGAACCAGGAAAAGTTAGATTCCCGAGAGTGTGTCCCTCCTCCTCCCACATGGTTTTCCCATGGGCTGCCAGGATAATACCCATCAGTTCTGGAAGTGGGGCAGAGATTTGTGCAGGGCAGAGACTTTTGGGCTTGAGCCTGGTCAGACAATGGGAGGGCTGGTGGCTGAGCTGAACGCAGCTGGTGCTGGTCCTGGCTGAAGATGCAGGGGGTGGAGATGCCTGGAAGCAAGTTTTAGGCATGGTCCTACTGAAGTGGATGGAATGACTGCTTCCACAGTCCTGCTCCCATGCAAATTGACCAGACCTTTGCTTAAGTTGGACTCTCCAGTATAAACATTACTCAAAGTCCTATGACAGTCTGAGGAAGAAAGACAAGCAGCAAGGATCTTCACCTCATCACAAACCACAAGGGCACATTTGCTGCTATGTGATAAAGACTCAAAACTGCTGCTGGCTTTAGTGGATAGTGATTGCTCCCTCTTCAGCTCCCATGGCTAGAGGATATAACAAATTATCCATAGAGCACCTCTTTTAGCAGGGCAAAGGCTGAACTTTGGTTGTGTATTTGTGGAGCTCAGTGCACAATTAACCTGGCACGATTCACTGTGGCATAGTTCACTGTAAATCCTTACACAATGGAAGGATTGTAATTGCTACATTTCAGTGACTACTGAAAGGAAGTTTGAAGACCAAGTAAAGCAGGATGTTGAGATTTCAGATTGTAGGTCTTTTGAAAGGATTTGAGGCAAAAGGGGAATACCTGCAGTGCTCTGCAATGCTTATGATGTAGCTGCGTGTGCTGACAGGGGATGGTCAAGCAGTACATGACTGTGTGGGCTCACAAGAAGGAAATATCAAGCCTTCATTTCTATGCTGGAGGTGAAGGAGGTGGGAATGTGTTGCCAGCCACATCACAGGCAACCAGCACCAGAACAAGAGAATAGAACAGAATAGAATAGAATAGAATAGAATAGGCCAGACCAGACCAGGTTGGAAGAGACCTTCAAGATCATCGTGTCCAACCTGTCATCCAACACCACCTAATCAACTAACCCATGCAACCAAGCACCCTGTCAAGTCTCCTCCTGAACACCTCCAGTGATGGTGACTCCACCACCTCCCCGGGCAGCCCATTCCAATGGGCAATCACTCTCTCTGTGTAAAACTTCCTCCTGACCTCCAGCCTGAACCTCCCCTGGTGCAGCCTGAGACTGTGTCCTCTTGTTCTGGTGCTGGCTGCCTGGGAGAAGAGACCAACCTCTGCCTGTCTACAACCCCCCTTCAGGTAGTTGTAGAGAGCAATAAGGTCACCCCTGAGTCTCCTCTTCTCCAGGCTAAGGAGCCCCAGCTCCCTCAGCCTCTCCTCATAGGGCTTGTGTTCCAAGCCCCTCACCAACTTTGTTGCCCTTCAGTCTCAAGCTGTGCCAGGGGAAGTTTAGGCTCGAGGTGAGGAGAAAGTTCTTCACCGAGAGAGTCATTCATCATTGGAATGTGCTGCCCAGGGAGGTGGTGGAGTCACCGTCCCTGGGGGTGTTCAAGAGGGGACTGGATGTGGCACTTGGTGCCATGGTTTAGTCATGAGGTCTGTGGTGACAGGTTGGACTCGATAATCTCTGAGGTCTCTTCCAACCTTAGTGATACTGTGATACTGTGCTACAGACCTGTGCTCAGTAGTGGGGAGTGACAACCACACAGCATCTATCCTGTTTTTAAATTCCCATAAAAGGGAGATGTTGCTTGAAGCATGGTTTTATTCCACAGCATGAGTGTCATTTTGCTGCTTATTTGACCCTGCAAAAGCCAGAGTGTGACTTCATTGTGCTTTTGGCTGTGAGGAGCAGTTTTACAGCCACAGGTATGTTGGTGCCTATGGGAGACTCAGCAGGCAAGGAAGTGTTTGCAGAGAAAGGCATTGTTGAATGCCACAAAGCCATATCCTCAGTGATGTTAAGGTCAGTAATCTTACAGGAGCTTGCTGCTGGGCTGAGTCTGGGAGAAATTAAACCAGCAGGAGCAGAGCTACCAGGACAACTGAGGAAATGGCAGCTCGATATGTGCCAGTTACCTGGGATTCCAGGATGGGAGCAGAGGGAGTTTACTGTGGTGGCTTTCATGAGCTTATATATGATTTAGGCCTGGTGAATGTGTGAGCATTGGACTGTAACCCTCCCCCGAGTTACTGAGAGAAAGTCTACAATCTGAACATGCCTGGTGTCCTGCTGTGACTTCTTGATGAGTGCTGCACTGGGGAATCTGTGCTTAAGGTGCTATGAATTGGATCTAAATATGACTTAAGGTAATTTTCTTCTAATTCACACTCAGGCAGTGGAATAGATCTGTCTTCTGAGAATCAAAAGTATTGATGACTCCCTGAGATGCAGTTTGGAAGCATATGAATACCCCCATTTTTTGGTAGATTTTGAGAGCGTTATTTTACTGTGCAGAGATGAACTCCATTAGCAGAACACATGAATTAAAACAAAAGCAGCTTATTTGCCTTGTGAATAACCATTCCTGAGACAAGAAAGCTCATCTAGTTGTGAATATATGGCAACAATGATTATAAATGATGCGATAGGGCTTAATCTTTGGGTTTAATGTTTCCTCAAAATGGTTCTCATACAGAAACATTTTCTTCTTACCTACAGCTGAAATTTGTCACCATGGTAACCTTCTGGATTTGGAGGGGCAGGGTGCTCTAAGCAAATATGTGGCTCCAGCCTCACAAATTGTTATCCAAATTTGGTTTAATTTCTCCTCTCTGTAACATCTGTGAGGTTCTTACATGCTGGACAGCTGCTCACGTAACCAGATCAGATGGAGGCCATACAGATTTAAACGCTTGTTTTCTTTCTTTGAAAGGAGGTGTGTCTGGGGCAATTTCCTCCCTTATTCAACTGGTTCCATCCTTCTTTGGCTACAGCTCCAAGCCAGCTTGGCTCTCTGGGAGCTGCTGGACTGTGCTTTGCTCCGGTGCCTGTGGCATCACCCGCTGTTGCTGTGGAAACATAGAATCCTAAACTAGGTTCCCAACAGCTCAGCACAGGAGAGGAGGCTGTTCATTTACTGGCTTCAATATGCACAGAGTTCTATTTTGTTTTGTTTTGTTTGATGTATATCTGAGGGTGACTCATGGTCTTAAACAGGTGGGGTTTTGCTTTGTTTGGTTTGGGGTCTTTTTGGTATTTTTGAAAGGAAAAATCGTGACACAAATGTGCATGAGGACTTCTGAAAAGAAACTTATTAAAGCCTTGGAGGCTCTTCTCCCCCACAATAGTGTAAGTGCATTATTATTTGAAGGACATGTCAACATCTTGATCATTTAACTTCTGATTTTTGTCTCCCATTTTATGTGTCAAAGTGCTTCCTGCTGCTTGCCCATGTTATCTTCCTGGCTTTTGGGTTGCAGGAGAAGAGGAGGCTGAGGGGAGACCTCATTGCCCTCTGCAACTACCTAAAAGGAGGTTGTAGTGAGGTGGGGGTTGATCTCTTCTCCCTAATATCAAGTGATAGAACAAGAGGAAATTATCTGAAACTGTGTCAGGGGAGCTTTAGGTTGGATACTAGGAAAACATTCTGAAGGAGTGGTCAGGCATTGGAACAGGCTGCCCAGGGAGTTGGTGGAGTCACTGTCCCTGGAGGTGTTCAAGGAATGTGTGGTCATGGCACTTCGGGACTTTATGGCCGGGGTGGAGTTAGGTTCACAGTTGGACTTGATGATCTTAGAGGTCTTTTTCAACCAAAACAGTTCTATGATTCTAAAAGGGAGGAGTTTATGATTAAAGCTCTGGACAAAGCCTGTGTAGACTGAAGTCTCTAGTAGCAAACTACTGACTCTGCCACTAACTTATTAGTTATCGTTACTTGTCTTTCAGCCTGAGGTCCTAGTCTGTAGGCAACACACACTCTGTCTTCTCGTCCTCTAGACTTTTGTCTGAGAAGCAAGCATTGGTGTCAGGGATGTTCTTAATCTGTGCAGTAGTGCCTTGGTTTTCTTCTGAAGCTTCTTGGTTTAGCTAATAAATAAATAAATAAATAGTAAATAAAACAGTTTGAGGGAGTGCAATAATAACTGAAGTGGCTACCCTACCTGTTTGTTTGCCTTTTGAGAAGCTCCTATCCCATCACAGCACTGAGCAGTAAATAAACCCCTGTCATCTGAGTGCACCCACTTCTTTCATCTCCCTCTGATTGACATTTACACCTTCTTTTCTCTTCCCTGTAGGATGGGGGGCTATCAAGACCATTCTTTCATGTCAAGGGTGTGATTTAAAGTGCTGCCTGGCCTGGGCCATCTCTGGCTTCTGTGCATGTCTTTGCTCCTTGGTAGCCATCTGCCAATCTCAAGTACTTCACCCTTAAGAAGAAGAGCAAAACCACCTTGGATTCATCCAGAAGAGTGAGCTTGTGCCTCAGTAGTTACTCAGAGAGCTGATCTGTGCTACAATCTCCCTCATAAGTAGATTTGTTTTAGAAAACAAGGAAACAGCTGGTTTATATCTTCCACTAAGGCCCCATCACCTCTTGGTTAGTGCATGTATTTGAGTACACTGGCAGTACCTCTGAATTTGGCTTCCTAATAGGGGTAAAGTCCTGAAAGGGGGACCTGCAGACACCACTAATTTCCTTCTCAACAGTTCTTAGTTTGTGCTTTGCCCCATCACCTGCCTGACATAGATTGTTGTTGCTGAAGAGAGCTGTTGATGAACATAATTTCGCTCCTTCTGAGCTGGCAAGGAGTATTCAGTGAGCAGTGGAGCTCCTGCAAAGCCACCTCAGATGCAGCATTAAGGCTATAACATTACATGGCACACATACTGTTTTCTGCTGCCAGCTTGGACCTGCTCTTCTCAAGGGGAAAGCTTTTCTCTTATAGACTGTGTCAGAAAGTTTAATGGTCCCAGCAGCACTGGCAGGCAGAGAGATGTCTCCTTCAGAGCAGTTAGAATGCAAGGTCCACCTCTTGGCACCTAGCACATGAAGCTGAGCTGACTATAAATATGCAAGCCACCCACCACACTGCTGTGCCAGTAGGACCTGGGGGCAGAAAACAGCATTTTTGGGACTTTACCAGGCAGAAGAATGTGGAACATGAAATAGCTACATTCACAGGTTGCCATCCACCATCTCGCTTCCTTTATACCATCTTCTCCCCTCTGTCAAGGGCAACACAGAATGAAATGGGGAAAACACATGGTGTGCTGAGGCTGCAGTAAGCTTTCTGGTGTCTCCTACCACATTGCCTCTCTTCTGTTCTACACTTCCCTCCTTTCATCTTGTTTTGAGTGGAGTGCTGAATCACCAGCAGACAGATATTAGGAAAGGGACCTTGTCACTCAGGTGCTTATAGCTACATCTCCCAGCCTGCTGATGTGCCTTGCCTCTACAGAACTGGGTAGGGAAATTTGTAAGAAGGTTTCCCTCCCCCAAGATTTTTGAAGGCACCTTCCTATCAGGTGTGTTCCAAAGCCACAGAATGACTCCTTCCAAAGGGAGCAACTCCCAGTCAGCTCCTGCCAGATTTAAGACAGGTGAGGAGGTGAAAAGAAATTATTTCCAAAGTTATCTAAACTTCTGTTCAAGCCACTTAAATTCTCTTCAGGCTCAGACTGGCATGAGGAACGGGCGGATGTTGTGCTGGGTGCCTGTTGCATTAAAATAAATTGATCTTCTCCCCAGAGCCCCATCTCTTGTGTGCAGCCAAATCAAGTGTGTTTGCAGGAGACTGTATGCTTGTGTTTCTCCCACGACCCTGCTGGCTCATTAGTGTTATTTCTGGAGGTCTTGTTTCCACAGTAACAAGCAATTACCATTGTTCCTTGGGCTGCCAAAGTTACCACCAGCAACGCAGAGGAAGATGCGTTATTCTCTATATTGGGATAAAATGCCTTCATATGTCTTGCTATTCACTGAATGCCAATCCTGACGCAGGCACTGTGCAAATAGCACACTCCACCCCCTGCCAATGCTGCTTTTGCTGGTATGAAGACATGCCAAATTCTGAAGCGATCCTGAGCGATCTTCTCAGGTCTGTGGCAATGCTGGCACTGACAGGGTCAGGATTTCAGCAGCAGGATGATTGTACCAATGGTAGCTCTGGTAGGAATATAAATAGAATCACTTGGAGGCCCTTCTTTTTGCAGTTCTGCCTAGCCCTATTGGAAGTAATGCTGGCTAATGACAGCAATAAAATATACTCTCTGTCTTTACCCTAGAGCTGCTCCCAGTACAGTGGTGGAGCTCCCACAGAGGAGTCTGGTGGTCTTATGCGAGCAGGGTGCTGAAGTGTCTGTTTTACACAATGCCTTCATCATCCCCACAGGGCACTGTGTGTGCATCTGCTCCAAGCATTTCTTCTATCTGTGGTTCCTCCTTTCCCTTTCACCTTTACACTGCACACAGACTGATTCAGCTAGAATGGGCTTTAAGCCCCATAGATAATTTCCTGAGTTTCATGACTATATCAAATGATTAGGCAGCTGGGAAGCTCGAAGGAGGTGGCTTTTGTAGGCAAGAGAAGTGGGGTAGTTGGATGCTGGTGCAGTTGGATCAAGTTTAGTTACTTGGAGAGCTTTGATGACTTTCAGTGACTCCTGTCTCCAAGAATGACTCCACATTCTGAAAAGCTCTGGGGCCACACTGTAAGCTCTGAGCTTCTCTTAGCAGAGTTTTCTTGTGAATGGCTATATGTATGGATCTGCAGGTATGCACCCACTTGCCCAAATGACACATAACAAGTTTTGGAGGGAGAACAGGGCCTTCAGTCTCCATAAACCAAAGCACAGGGGAATGCAAGGAGTCTTGCTCCAAGGTAGCTGAAACAAAGAGATCAAGAGAGGCATTTTTAAAACTGGAAGGGAACAGCCATTTGTGAAAGGTCATAATCATAGTATAGTATCATAGTATCAGCCAGGGTTGGAAAGGACCACAAGGATCATCTAGTTCCAACCCCCCTGCCATGGGCAGGGACACCCCACACTAGATCAGGCTGGCCAGAGCCTCATCCAGCCTGGGCTTAAACACCTCCAGGGACAGGGCCTCGACCACCTCCCTGGACAACCCATTCCAGGGCTTCATAAAAACAACTGCGTGAAAGATTTTGAAAACCTGGACTTACCAGAGGAGGTGGAGAACAGTTTCATATCAGGCCAGTATATAACAATGAACAGAAAGGGTGCTGCTTTGACAGCTACCAAGATTGTACTGCTTTAACTGCCCTTAAAGAAATAAGAATCCAACAGCAGCGCCCCCATCTTTTCTTGGGGTGGAGAAAAGGGTAGGCAGAAACAATTGGTGATAGAGTCCTTGATTCTGTTTTTTGCCTCAAGTCCCACCACGTCTGTGAGATGAAGGTGGAGGTGGGAATGAAGTGCAAATGGGGAGAAAGCACTTGTATATCACACACCTGTTATAGAGAACAGGACTAATTTTTAAGTGTCTCTTACTTTAAAGGATTGAAGTGTTAGAAAGTCCTTCAGTTTTCTTGTGGGCTGACCATGGAGTGAAGGCAGCACCACTGAGAAAGGTTAAGAAGATATTCTTGGGCGTGGGAGCGCAGTCTACCTAATCCAACAAGCTTCTCTTCTCCTCTTTTGTGTGGCATTCTCCTAAAGCCTTGGATTTTAGCATGGTCTGTATAATGGGGAAAAAAAGAGAGATAATCTTATTCTCCACACGTAAACCAGAACCTAGTGTTGGAATTCTAGGCGACAGCATGCGAGGCTTGGGTGGTTCACCGCGAGCTGAGACTCATTTTTTGTGCTGTAAGTAAAATATTCCCATCTCGAAAATAAATGAAGCCTGTGCTCTTTATCTGCAGGCTTCAGGGCACTCACTGGCATCCCACATTTGCAGCCGAGCTTGCCAGCAGACACTAGGTGGAGGCTTTGTGCTGCGGTTTCGCTGCAGTTACTGATCAGGAGCAGATTTGTGCTTTCAGAACGGAGAGTTTTGGGGTTTTTTAATTTTTCTTGCTGCTCTCACATGCTAGAAAGGAAAGTCCAAGCTCCCCAGGTGAAGAATGAGATGAGCAGAGGAATGGAGAAGTGTCTGTTCCGTCCCTGGTCCTCCCTGCAACAGGATTTTCTGATCAGGACTGTGGTTGGGTTGCAAGGTTGATTTAATTTATCCTGATTTCTTTTATCCTCATTTATATATACTGATGGGAGTAATTCTGAGATCCCCATGAATGAATATAAATTAAAATTGAGATGAAAATGAGTACTGATGAGCTGATTTATCTAGCAACAAATGCTGGTAGAACCAGCTCAGGTGAAGTGAATGCTTTATTCATGATGATTGCTTTTGACAAGGCCTCCAATCTTTAAACTGTTACAAACAGGGAGGTTTAGAGCTAGCACGAAGCGTGAATCGCAGGTTGAGTGAGAGCTAGGTGAAACCTGAAATGTTCATTGTGTAAGAAATCTCTATGACTTCAACACTTTTTCTTACTCTTAGTGATAAAAGCACTGCTTTCAGTGCATTCCCAAGAAGTGAAAATTAGAAACATTTCAGTTAGGCACTTTTAGAACAATAACTGGTGTTTTGTGTTGGAAATGACTTAAATTCTATTAACATTTCACATGTTGGCTGCAATGCAGCTAGCTTGTGTGAAACCAAGTCATAGAATCATTGAATCAATAAGGTTGGAAGAGACCTCAAAGATCATCAAGTCCAATCTGTCACCCAAGACCTCATGACTACTAAACCATGGCACCAAGTGCCACATCCAATCCCCTCTTGAACACCTCCAGGGATGGTGACTCCACCACCTCCCAGGGCAGCCTCCTATCACAGTATCACAGTATCACTAAGGTTGGAAGAGAACTCAAGGATCATTGAGTCCAACCTGTCACCACAGACCTCATGACTAGACCATGGCACCAAGTGCCACATCCAATCCCCTCTTGAACACCTCCAGGGACGGCAACTCCACCACCTCCCTGGGCAGCACATTCCAATGACGAATGACTCTCTCAGTGAAGAACTTTCTCCTCACCTTGAGCCTAAACTTCCCCTGGAGCAGCTTGAGACTGTGTCCTCTTGTTCTGGAGCTGGTTGCCTGGGAGAAGAGACCAACCCCTTCCCGGCTACAACCACCTTTCAGGTCGTTGTAGAGAGCAATGAGGTCGCGTTGTACAGTCCTGCTGGTAACATAACATACCATCAATATCATAGTTAAATATTCTGTTACATAATCTAGTTCAGGTGATATTTTATTTTCAAAACAAGTGATTTTTCTACCAAATAATTAGTTTACTATCTAAAGTGGTACCAACTGTATTAGTCTCTGCTGAATGAAACAGCTTGAATTTTCACACTCCGAGGAAGAAATGTGCTGGGTGCTGGTTAGGGACCAACTGTTTTTAATATTCTAGAAACCTGATTCTAGGCTAGTGGCAGGATGTGGAGCCCATTGTTGCCTCTCATTATTAACTGAGCAATGTAAAACCAATGCAAGAAGTAGAATGTGGTAAGAAAATACAAGGCTGCTTTCAAGATTAGTATTTCAATCTGAAAGAAAATCTTGCATGTTTTGCCCTGAGGCAAACTTGCCAATACTGGAAATTTTGCTTGACCCTCCCTTTCCACAGGATTTTGTTGGGGTTTTTTTTTTCATATCTATTGACAATCTTGTGAAAAAGAAAAAAAAGAGTTGAATCTATCAAACCAGCATTTTTAAGTTGGAGATGCTTTCTATTAAAATCTTCTCACCAGTGTGAGCTGTTATGACACTCTGCTTCTCCACCCTCTGAGCTGTGGTAAAAGAGTGAATGGGATTATTGATCTAGCTTTCCTTATCTTCTGCTTCCTTTTCTTTTCCTTTATTTCTTTATTTATTTATTTTTAATTACTTTTTATTTTCAGTGCAGTGACTTCAAGAGCTGTGTGGCTGTTCTGCAGATAGATGCACAGTTGGGCAGCAGCAATATGGGCTGCAAATCTCTGCTGTCAGTCAGCTCCTCTTCCCCTCTGCATAACGTAATCCCTATCTCCTCAATGCCTGTGCAGATACACATTCACAAAGATGTTTTTCTGGAGATAGCACACAGAGCAAGCTCTCCTCTACTTGTTCTCATCTCCAGCTACATTATATGGAGTTTTAGTTCACAGTTCACTGTGCTCCCCCTTCTACCACTGAAATGCAGCCAGCTCTGGGCTGCGGCTATTAAACATCATACAAGCAACACCACAGAACAGACTGTGGAAAGCAAAGGAATTCTGAGAAAAGCAACAAATGGGTGGAGGACTACAAGGGTTGTCTGGGGAGTGGTAACAAAGGCTTACAGGGGATGAGTTGTGGTTAGTGGTTATGCAGAATAGCCATCGCCTTGGGATTAGAATCATAGAATTGTTTTGGTTGGAGAAGACTTAAGATCCAGCAGTCAACCCAGCACCACATGGACATTAAACCATGTCCCAGGTGATACCAGCATGCAAGTGAGGGCACTAGGAGTAGTAGGCAGAAGTCAGCTTCCCTCACTCCTGAGTTTTGTCAGACTACTGAGTCCCAAGGAAAGGGCTGCAGGCTTGAGGGTTTTAAAACTGGGCAAAGTTTCAAGACAAGACATCACAGTATCAGGACAGGTGAATAAAGGAAGATGGAGGAAATAGCCATTTCTATCTCCACTTTGTGTGAGTCTGAGAAAACATTTGGGAGAAAGACAGCAAGGTCTGAACAAAGCTCATGTACAAAGTTAGAAAAGAGTGTGAACTGGCATGACAAGTGCTGGGGAAAAGCTTTCAGACAGTGCTCTTCTTTGACAATGTGCTGACCTTAGGGTAGGAAAGGAGGTAAAAGGAGAAGATGTGCAACACATCACTGGGAAGGAAAAATGTGTGTGAATGCATGTAGCTGTTAATGTGTGTGCCTGTGTGTCACAGCAGGAATCTCATTCAGACTGGAAAAAGTGTTGTAGGTGTCTGCATCGCAGTTTGCTCAGACTTGTGGCTGGAAGAGGGCAACTTGGCACAAAACTTGCACATGAATTCTTGCTGCTTTAGGTAAAGTGATGAGGGGAGAAGGTTGCAAGACACTGTCACTGAGCATTCAAGGACAAATAAGAAGCAACTGCAAAAGTCTGTTCACAACTCAAGTTGCATAGCAACGTGAAGTTGTCAGATTGCTGTTATGGCAGTCCCTTACATTATCCCCATTATTAGAGCCTGGTTTAGGAATCATGCAGTATGATGTTACTAGCCCACTCCCAAGCTGTTTGTTTGATCTTTGTCTCTTGCTGAATGGTGCCATGCAATTTGCTGCAAAGGGGTTTTACAAGTAATATACCAGAGACAAAAGTCCTTGAGAATCCATCAACATAGGCCTTGGGGAGCAAAAGATGTGTCTGGGCAGAATGGATCAGGAGAGACATTACTGCTGGAAGTAGAGGTATCCTCAAAGGATGTGTGGTACCCCATCACTTCTCTGAACTGAGTCTTCACTGACCCAACTGAAAGGCTGTTTTGAAGGGCGAGCCACAGGTGCTCATAAGATGTGTTTCAAATGCTTCCAGTGCACAGCTGTGCTGGATCACTCCTATGGACCATTGCTGCTATGAAATCCTAACTTCCAGCCAGTTGTTTCCTGCTTTTCAGTGTAAACATCTTGTGAGTGAAGATGCTGAAGCACAGACAGAGTCACATCATTATCATGCTGTGATGTTTGAGATACTGCCAGTATCTGGGACCATACCTAGAAGTCTGCTTGCCTTGCAGGATGTCCCTAGTGTCCTGTATAGTTTCTTCCCTGGATGTTGTGAATAACAGAGCATTCTCTACCCTGGCTTGTTCCAGTGCTGCTTCTTGTGCTGGCACAAAATCCTGAGATGCCCCTGCCATCTCTTTGCAGCCAAGGCAACCAGAGTCACTGGATACCAAGGTGTACTTGAAATTTTAAGGACATGAATAAACTGAATGACCTCCTTCCCTGCAAACATCAGACTACACGGACTTAGGACACTGGGCAGAGTGGAAATTAGCTTACAGGCTTTTTGCACTGACTGATGGCCTGCTTAAGCAAGTAATTCTCAGTGATGTATCTGCTTTCTGAAGAGTGCCTGGTTGTAAACCATACTAGCTTTTTCAAGATCACCACTGCAAATTATGAACAAGTAGACAGACCTCAGACAAGACAGACTTACTGTTCCCTTTGTGTAGAGAAATGGAATTATTCTGCTTCATTGAAATACTTGAGGAGGAAACAAACAGCCTTGAGATTCAGTTCCTCTATACATACCTGCAGAACCCAGAGCACAGAAATGGCATAGCACTTAGGCTAGCCACTACAAGGCACTCTTGCTTGATATTAGGGGCATAAAGCTTGAACAAGGTCTAGCACAGCAGGTGATAAACATCCATGCATGGCAGTCCTAAAAGAGTTATCCTTGACAAAGGAACATCTCTCTAATGCAAAATAGCTTAGCAGTCCTGGCAAAGAAGCAGCAAAAATTGTTCATCTGACTTTCTCCTTTCTTCCTTTCAGTATCCCCCATGAACAACTGCTGGATGGGACACTTCAAAGAGCTTATTTCTCTCTCCAGGAGAGAGTCTCCTTTCTGCCTGTGTTTTGGATTTTCTTGCTTCCTCCTGAGGCTGAGGGATTTGAGGTCATTAGAGAGACAGCAGGTGTTGGGATAGTCACCGGTGTCCACAGCTTTGTAGCTCAGTCATTCTGAGAACCATTATCGGGAGGGATTTATCCAAGACCTCTGCAGAACAAATAGACTTTGATGGCTTGTAGCTGCTCTACATATGCTTGTTGGCAGCCCTGGTGCTACAATGAAGGAGCCAGTCCTGTGTTTTAGGCTGTGTCACTCAGACTGAGGAGTTTTGTGTCACCTTGCTGCCACAGACTATCTGGAGGTACCAGAGGCTGCTCTGTGGGACTGGTTTGCATTTGATAGTTTTTCTGGATTTCTATTTTTAATTTGGTCTTCTAGTTCATGGTGTAGACAGAGCTGAGGGTCCTCATTGGTGAGTGCAGTATTCTTTCATCAGACCTTACACTACAGTCAGACCTCCGTTAAGATTTCTCTCCGTGTGTCTCTGTCGGTCTCAGTGGGGGTGTGTTGCTAAGTACCATCTCTGCAGTGCCTCTGCTTTATTTGTCAGAGTTTCCTGTGACCTTTGGAGGGCAATATTTGCAGGTTAAAATGTGCTGAATAAGGACAAATGAGAAATGCAAAAGAAGTAAAACCAGTCAGGTTTTCAAGGGGATCATCTTCTGCCAGTCTTGTTTGCATGTGTGTACCTTTCTCATAAGCACTCGAAGGCTCAAGTCTCCTATTGCTAGTGTACATGGTTGCATGTGACTACTTGCCATGGATTAATATTAGATGTCCACACACACACTTCATCTGGAAGAGATCACACACTCCTCTTGTCAGAAAGCAGAATAAATAATATCAGAATCCACACCTAGAGCTGGTGACTTCCATCTGTAGATATGAAAATGTTCAACAAAGAAGGTCAGGATCCTAGCCCCCCAGTTTTGCAAGTGGGACACAGTTTCTCAGTTACTTGCCTGGTAGTCACAGAGCTTTCAGCTCTCTACCTGTCCTGCAGAGGCAGGTGTGGATGCACATGTGGGTATTTTCTTTTCTATTCTTGACTGCCCCTTTTGAAAAGAATCACCCTTTCAGCACAAGGTTATCCATCACCACCCAGCACAGGCTGCCATCCTTCCTGACTCCGCAGTGTGCTTACTGGCATATATTTCCTTTCTGCCTTTCTTTCTCCTTGCTTGCAAGCATACTTTGCTGCTTTGCTTCAGGTCATTTCTGCTTCTCTCCTTGGTGCCCCTCACTACAAAGGATCTTTTCTCCTCTGCATACCTTGTGGGCTAGCCAGAGACCTCCTGCAGCAAATTTAATTGCAGAGCAGGCCTGTCTGCATGCTTGGGTATTCTGTACCTTTCTTATTGTCCTTGTCCTTGTCTCAGGTGTCTCTCTTCTTCCAGTCCTATCAGAGGAAGATATATAGTTCTGAGTCCTGTCTCTGCTTTTTTTCTGTGGGTTTTCATCCTGACAGTCCCCCAAACTGTGCAGAGATGCAAGATGCAGGAGGGCTGTAAGGTGAGTGTGTTTTTCCTGCCAGGGCAGATTTTGATAACTGGTTTTACAAGGTTCCCTAGGAGGATGGGCTGGGTAGTGGCTTCAAGAAATGACATTTAGTCAGAAGGGACTTGAACAAAGTGTCTAAAGTAACATTTATCAGAAGAGGTCTGTTGGGAACACGTTTTCTTTGTGTCTCTCCAGAAACTAACAAAGGGCCATTCAGAGAAAAATTGGCAAATATAGTACTTGTACTTCACACAGTGGTAATTAAGCTATGAGACATGCTGCCACTGGGTGTTCTGGAGGCCACAAACTAAAGTGAAAACCCCAGTTGCTCTGGGGAGTGAGCCAGTTTCCAAATGTCCAGAGTTAAAATGCTTTTTGAGCCTCCTTCTGTAACTTCTTTTCAGAGATCCAAGGGCATGTCCAGCTCTGACTGTCCCTATCCAGCATCATCTGAGGCTCCTTCCACCCTGCCCAGGTCCCAAGACTCTATTTCAGCTCCCTTGAGCCCTGCAGGGAAGGACTTGAGAGTGCTGGTTGATGAGTCACTTGACATGAGCCAGCAATGTGTGCTAGCAGCCCAAAAAGCCAGCTGTATCCTGGGCTGAATCAAAAGATTTGTGCCCAACAGGTCAAGGTAGGTGATTCTGCCACTCCACTCTGCTCTTATGAGACTCTACCTGGAGTACTGTATCCAGCTCTGGAGCCCCCAACACAAGGACATGGATCTGTTGGAGAGGGTCCAGAGGAGGACCACAAAGATGATTAGAGGGCTGGAGCACCTCTCCTTATGAGGACAGGCTGAAGGAGTTGAGCATGTTCAGCCTGGAGAAGAGAAGGATCTGGGAGAACTTGCAGTGGCCTTCCAGTAGCTGAAGAGGGCTTACAGAACAGCTGGAGAGGGTCTGTTTGTAAGGATATATGGTGATAGGACAAGGGGCAATGGTTTTAAACTAGAGCAGGATAGATTTAGATTAGACATTAGGAAGAAGCTCTTTGCTATTAGGATGGTGAGACACAGAAATGGGTTGCCCAGAGAAGTTGTGGATGCCTCCTCCTGGAAGCATTTAAGACCAGGCTGGATGAGACTCTGAGCATCCTGGTCTAGTGGGAGGTTTCCCTGTCTGTGGCAGAGGAGTTGGAACTATATGAACTTTAAGGTGCCTTCCAACTGAAGCCATCCTGTGATTCTGTGATCAGTCCCTAGCCCCACAGTAATGCAGCAAGGCTGCTCTCCAGCTCCTCACAACCCTGCTCTGATC
Organism: Melanerpes formicivorus; assembly: GCF_026170545.1. Lineage (NCBI taxonomy): Eukaryota > Metazoa > Chordata > Aves > Piciformes > Picidae > Melanerpes > Melanerpes formicivorus. The sequence continues at coordinate 22,385,619 of NW_027142360.1, forward strand.
AGCCCTGGGTCACTCTACACCTGGAAAGAACCTGATGCCCAGGGCTGGGACTGCTCCTGGTGCCCCACAGCTGCCCTGCTCCATGGCTGTTATAATGGGACATTCCTGGGGAGCCCTTAGCACTCCCAGTGCCCTGGCACTTCTCACACTGTTTGGTGTGGACACTGCTGCACTCTGTTGGCTGCATCCTGCTCCGTTTGTGTAATTTCTCATAGCTCTGTACAGGCTGTACCATCACATGCCATGGCAAATAGTATTTCTGAAGTGGGCAATTCCCTCCCAGTGTTTTGCTTTTATCTACAGCGAGAGTATGAATGCATGCCTGGATAGAGAACTGATTGCAGAGGCTGCAAATGCGATACTTGGGCTTGTAAGTCATTTTACCAATGCACTTCCTCTTAAAAGTGATCATTGTTAGAAATAATTGATCTTCTCCTTGTCCTCTTAGTCTGACAATATCACAGCTCCAAAATGGGAAGCCTTGCTGTGTGAGCAGAGATACACAGATCAATATGCCTTCTCATGGCAGCAAATGAAAATGAGTGGTACAGAGGTAGACTTCCACAACCCTGTTAGCAGGAACAGTTTGAAGGCAAGCATCAAATGTCATGGCAGTGGCAATGAATAAAGTTGATACAGATGTTTATGGCATCAGTCTGCCCTAGTTTGAAGTTTAAGGATTATCATTTTGAGGATAACTGCAACACTTCTTTATAAAACTTCTTGAATTTCTAGGGAGAAGAGGGGGACTGAGGCTAAAAACCAGCTGCATCTCACAGTGTTTGAGTACATCCATTCCAGGAATGCAAGTAGTCAGAAGAAACTAAGGGACTCATGGTTTTGTTGACACACAATCCTGTGCATGCTAAACCAATACTAAAATCCATTAACTAAAGTGTAGCCTTGGTACAGCACAGGTGAATTTGGTTCTGGGTCTTCCATTGATGAGCTGTTTGAGTGAAGCATCTTGCATCATTCAGGGTGCGGAGCTCGTGGAGAGACTCAAAATAACTTTTCAGAGCAAGGTTATAAAAACATTGCTGTACTGACATCCATCTCTTCACTTGTGCTGGGCTGTATGAGGGGAGAGGTTTATTTCCCAAGTATGGAAAAGCCTTCTTGCTCTTTCCACTGGTTCAAATGCCAAAGTCAAATTCACAGCCTAGCTGCTTTGTATGCTCACAGGAGGATGGCTGGGCTGCCTCATTTGCATGCTGCTTCATGGTCATGGCAAATATGGGACCTGACTGTACATCAAGTCTGAGGAATCCCATAGGAAGCCTCCCTAGGGAGAATTTAGCTTGTGATTAAAAGCAGGACAAGGCTGCATCTACATTAACCTCCTCTGCAAAACCCAAGAAGGTCTTCCAACTCTCTCCTCCCCAAACCCCCACCACTATTCCTCTTTCTTTGATTTTTCATCTATAAATAGGGTGACAGAGGGACTGTGGGGTAAGCAGCTGGAGTAGAGCGGAGCCGGTTGCCATAGAAACCAATGAGCCACTTAGCAGCACTTGCCTACCTCCTTTGCCTGAGGATTTTTTTCCCCTCTTGTGGTGGAGGGGCAGTGTGAGGGGAGCCACAGGAGCCCCATAAGCAGCGAGGACTCAGTTCCCTGCCCCATGGCCACCCGTGATGCCAACGCTCCTTGGAATCTGCCTCCCAAGTGGGAAGGGGAGAGGGAGGATGGATGTCAGATGGAAGAAGTGCTTGGACATATGCTGGGAGTCTCCTCCTCTCTCTGGCATCTCATTTTCTTCTCATGCTAGATGGCATTGGGGTGATACCTTAAACATTCAAAGAAGACTCTCCAGGCCACTGGTGCCCTGCCCTGTCTCTGAAGATGGGTAATACCAATGAAAGCAGGGGTTTATGTATTGAGCCATGTGCTGTATGACACCCCAGGCTTGACCAGCCAAGACAATAGTTTGGAGGTGAACATAAGGGTGAGAAGAAGGGACTGTTCCTCTCCTCTCAGGTCTTCCTTCCATCATGAAAAATTAACATTTGGGTGATTATTTAAAATAGATATCCAACCTACTTTTGGTTCACATGGGGCTAACGTTGCTTTAATTTCACTGCATATACATTTCTCAGTGGGGAAAACCTATTTCCTTGAAAGATCTAAAGCCCTACATGGGATACCTGAAACACAGTAAGCCATAATTTGGTTAGACCTGATACCGGGTTGCAGTGCTTGATATTCAGTCTGGTTTTTCTTTTTTTCCTCCCTTTCTTGAGACTGGAGACATACATTGTTAGGTAGCACATACTTCACTAAGTTTATTTTTAAACTTGGAAAATATTATCACTAGCAAAAAAGAAAAAAAAAAAAGTAGTAGCTTGGCAGCTCTGAGAGAATGAAATCTCTTCAGCCCTGGAGTGACAGAGCCGGTTTTGGTAAGACCTTCCCACACTGCTCCTCATCAGTGTGCTCCAGGCTTCCTCCTAACCTGAGTCACATGAAGAAGCCCCAGCTGCTCACACCTGGATGCAAAGCCCAGGTGTCCCCGTGCAGTTGCTGTTTTCTTTCTCACACTGTGCTGCATGGAAATAGCAGCAAAGAGAGGCATACATCAATGGGTGCTGCAAGCACAGGGAAGCTGCAAGGCGTTTGCCAGCAGAACCATACCTAGTACAACTTGCTGCTGTAGTACTTCTCTTTTGAGCTGCATGTTACTAACATTTCTGAAACCCAGGAGAGAAAGTACACCAGCTAGAAATCAGGGTAGAAAATGTTGAAAGCAGTTGCTAGACCTTTTGGGCTGGATAATGGGCAAATCCACTTCAGAGTTCTACAGACCCATAAAAGGTCACAGGCAGAAATACAGACAGAGCTATGCTGTGGTCTTGTGCTGTCCTAGCTGGATTAGCAGTCTTTTTGCAGCTCTTTCTGTCCAAATAATGCAAAACAGCCTTGGGGTTTTGTTAATGTGTCACATTAGGGCCATTTGTTTAGTCACCCACGCTTTCTTCTCTCTCTTCATTGCTGCACGGGGTCCTGTGCTGTCATCTCACGTGCTGGTAACTTCTTCCCAGCGTTTAACTGAGGCTGTAGCGCAGAATTTGGAGCTGAATTAAAATGTGTCCCCAGATTTAGGCGGGCCTGATCCAGGTTTGGTGGTGGCCCACTTCTCACTGAAATGTGTAACAGCAGCCAAGTGTCTTCTGTTGTATATTATTATGTTTCTTAATTTCATGGTGTGCTTGCTTTGTTTGTTGTGGTAGCCTGAAGTCATGCATCAAAACTCTTACTCTATTGATGAAAACATAACAAAGGCGAGCTTCGCTGCCTAATTAAATCTTCTCTGTTGCACACTGGCATGACAAATATAGATTTAAAATAAATGTAGAGCTGCTCCTATTCTAGTCACCTGACGTTATCAGAAGCATCTGGCCCAGGAGGCAAGATGTGCTGAATGCAATGGAGGAGGTTGGAGGAGCAAAAATCTGGGGCAGGTGGGTACAAAAACAAAGGGGTCTTTGTACACAGAGGAATTTCTGTGTGCTAGCAGAAAAAGATAAAGGTTACAAAGCAGATACTTCTATCAGCAAGATCAGAAGCTGCGTGTCTTCTGTTCTCTTTGGGAGTCGTTCCGAGCTGGAGCTTGTTGGCTGAAGAAAGCAAATGAGATTTGGGATGAGAAGAACTGAACCCTACAGCAACAGCTTGTGGTGGAGGGGAACAGAGAACTGTCGAGCACACTGAACATCAACAACAGATGGATTCTGTGCAAAACATGGTACCATGGGTAGATGGGAAGGAAAAATGATGGCTTTCCATCTCAGCCTCAGAGCATTCAGGAGGAATAGATGTGTTCTTGATGGTTTGAACTGAAAGGTGGAGTTTGGCTTGTGTCTTCTTCCTCTTCTCCCTCCTTCCTAATAAAGCCTTTTCACTTTTTCTCTTCTTCCTCTAGGACCTTCGTCCATGCAGAAAATTCTATCTTCATCCTCCGAGGAACTGAGATTTTGGCAGCCTCCAGCCCCTAACACTTACTCACTACTGCCAGTTTTGCTTATCTGAGCTTGATGCCCTTTTCTTCAAGTCCACAAACTGCTGTCTAGAAGCACTGATGATGAGCATATGCCAGTAGATGGAGTGTGCTGGGCAAGCAGAAGAGAGAAGTGTCTGGGTAAGAGCTGGCCAGGCTGAATCCTTTGCAGGAAACAGGTCTGAGGTGGCTTTACCCCACAGCTGTTCGAAAGAAAACTTGTGTTTGTTCTATTGACTGGGTCTTAATGCTGCTGGAAAACTCCCTACCTTCCAATCTGTGGAGGAAGTTAAAAAAATATTAAAATATATGTATTTACATATAAAATAATAATAATGTTTGGGCCTTCCAGTATCTGAAGGGGGCTACAGGAAGGCTGGGGAAGGACTTCTCAGGATCTCAGGTAGTGATAGGACTAGGGGGAATGGAATGAAGCTGGAGGTGGGGAGATTCAGACTGGATGTGAGGAGGAGGTTCTTCACCCTGAGAGTGGTGAAACCCTGGAATGTGTTGTCCAGGGAGGTGGTCGAGGCCCTGTCCCTGGAGGTGTTTAAGCCCAGGCTGGATGAGGCTCTGGCCAGCCTGATCTAGTGTGAGGTGTCCCTGCCCATGGCAGGGGGGTTGGAACTAGATGATCCTTGTGGTCCCTTCCAACCCTGAATGATACTATGATACTATGATAATATTGTGGCCTTTTCATTAAGGATAGTGAGGTTACGTTGCATTTGTTTTGCTCAGCACCGGTTTTCAACATGGCATCAGGTTTTGCATTGAGTGCAGTTCACCAGCTAATAGGGGAAGCAATGAGAGAAGCAATGGTAACTTTTAGGTTGGTAAATCAGCCACTGTCTGTACTAGGGCTAAGGAATACTGGATTTATTTAGATGTTTTCACCATTAAGATGAACCTAATATAGAGCTGATATTTTTGGGTTTTATTAGGATTAGATGCCAGTAAGGAAAAGGGACAAAAACTTTCTCACAAGTGCTGAAAAGCCACAGAGCTGGCTCAGGCATAAAACCTCCCTGGGAATAGACTGGAAGAGAACGCTTCCATGCTGGCCATGGATTCAGGAGGGCAGCATGGCACCAGATTCTATCTGTTTGATATTCTGAGCTTTCTTTTACACCCTTAAAGTGGAACGTTGTTCCCCAAAGAATGCAGTCCTGCAGCTTCAGAAGAAATACTCTTCTAATTATAAAGTATAAAATGTATTCCATAAGAAATTCCGCTGCTGTGGAAAATGTGGGGCCTTGCCAGAAACCCTCCCACCCAGGAGAGAAACTGAATGCCAGAAAAGGGGATGGATGCCATGATATTAAACACCAGGGGAATGGGTTCAACTCCGTTGCCCTTTTCGGTGCGATTGCAGCTGACAGTTGAGGCAGGAGGATGTGTGCAGTGAGTAACGTGAAGTGGGATAATGCATGCAGAACGCTCCGTGCTGGGAGACTTACATACGGCTCCTGCTCAAAATAGTGTCTTCAGACACAGACTGTGGAGTATGTGCAGAATGGCTCTTTGCTGAAGTTTTGGTGGTATGTAATCTTTGATGGGAAGCAGAGGCTTTGCTTCTGCGCAAAACCGCATCTGCCATTGCAGCCTGCTGGCCATGTTCCTTGCATATTGTTGCTGTGTGTGTAAGTTGCTAATGCCTACACATCCTTCTGAAATAATGAGGGCTTTTTTTTCACCTTATTTATGATCTGAGGTAACAACAATTCCTCATAGAAGAGTTAACCTCAACTACTTGCACTTCAGTGCAAAAAGCTCTGACTATTTGTTTAAAGGCAGCAGATAATTCAGGCATAATGTCTTTGGAGTTCTTTCCTGAGGCTTGCCAGAGTACTTCATCACTAGGACAAGGCACAGGTATCTGCAAGTTGTGCTTCAGGACCAAAGGAACTGTTTGGCTCTTTGTTCACTTTGCAAACAAAGCAAAGCCTGGCTGCTTTCTGTTGTTCTCTTTTCTAGGCTGTTAACTCTGGGTATTGTTTGCTGTCATTGCTGGCAGAAAATGAATGAACTTAAAATATGGCTCCTTTGGGCAACTGAACAGAGACGTTTAGAATGAGAGCCCTTTCTCAAATTTACTTACTGCAAACCATTCAGAGCTTGCTCCACTGCTCTTTGTTCTCTGTGGTGCTTTGGATCATGACAGAAAAAGACAGTGTAAATGTAAGATATTATTATTAGCTCTGTCCCGTGTTCAAGCCAGCTGAATACGGCAACTGTCCTCTCCTTTCATTGATGTGCTTGTGAGGTCCGTCAATCAGGGCTGTGTCAGCAGCACAAGAGGGGGAAGGTGTCAGTGTGTTTATTTTTGCTATCAATTTGTTAATGAAAGAGGAGTCCATTACTAGAGAGGGAGCCTGTGTGAGTTAGTGACTGAGTCAGTTTGTTATCAAGCGCTGGCTCTAGTGCTAAGTATTGCTTGGGAGAACTGAAAATCACAATTCCCCTGCCCCCAGCTTCCTTCCCTCTGTCTAGCCTTTCACATTCACTCTCGATATTAACTGGAGATCACAGCTGCTGGGAGACTGGCAGATACAATTTTGCAAATGCATGTTGTCTGATGTCAACCTTTCCTCCTCCCCTGCTCAAGCCTCTGACGTTTCTTAACCGACCGGACAGATGAGAGAGCAAAACTGGGATTATTTCTTTATGTTCATCATAATAATGACTTATTTTTAAAGTGCTTTTGCTCAGTAAGGAGGGGGGATAGGGTAGTGTTTATCCAGCTTGCATTCTCCCATCTCGTCTGATGTTTTTTTCTGTCCTGCAGCGTCCTCCTTATTTCACTTGATCACCACTTTCTTCTTCCTTTTTACTCCTTCTGGTACTCTGTGCATCATGTTGCTTTGGTGATAGCCCTCTCACCTGGGATCAGACATTGAGCTAGCTAGTCTGCTTTGGCTTCACAAACCACCCTGCTGTGCTCTCTAGTCTCTTTTCCATAACTGAATGTTTTCCTCACCCAGTCTGCTCTCCACAGGGCAATTTTCTGGCTACCTGGGGAGATATGCTTCATTTGCACTGGAAACAAGGGTGTGTGGTAACTGCCTTTGGGGTGAGGAATGTTACTGCTACCTGCAAATGCTGGAAAGAAACAGCAGCTTCCCATGCTGAGAGAGCTTTCTGAGTTGTTGGCCTTGCTGCTGCTTGAAGAAGACAAAGCTTCATTTTACATGAGGCAAGACAACATAGCCCTAAAAAAGTAGGAGATCATGACAAACTCCAAAGCTTTGGGAAGAATTCAGGGCCATCTGGCAGACAGCATCTTCAGCTACAGTCTTTGAGGGAGGTGCTCATCCAGAGCTGTCTCTGGTGGCAGAGTGCTGTCTGCAGAGCACTCCTGCTTTGTCTCCTCATACTGCCTGTCCTACTGCTGGCCAAATGGACTTTTGTGTTTTTGGGATGAACCCTGAGGTCATGTCATTGCAGGTAGGGTAATGTGTGTGACCAACACATAACAATTGCCTCAATTGTACCTGCAGAAAAGCCTTTTTTAACCTCAGATCCTCTTTGTCCATTGCAACAGCTTTCTCCAGCTTTGCTCTCCACTCCTCTCCAATGGAGCAATTCCCATGTGATTGAGGATTTGGTTTTTGCACTGTTTCCTTATTTCAAACCCTTTGCTGGCCTTGCCTAGCCTGCCTGCTTGGTTAGGCTGTTTGGAAGAGGACCTTTCATAATTTAATCCTATTTTTCTGTAGTCAGGCCATTTGCATCTCTGGCCAGATCATGGCTCTTGACCATGAGCCTTGTTTCACTGAGCAAATGGCTACTTCTTTTTTTTGTAGAGTCTGAAAAAAGACTGGACAGCTGTTTTCAAACTGGAAGGAAGGACAATGTAAACAGACAATGGAGGAAGCAGATGTTCTGCACAGAGCTCCTCCATTGTCATCATCCACAAAAATGAGCTGACTTCATTTTGCTCCACTCACTTTTGGCATTGTAGTGCCAGGTCTGAAAAAGGGAAATTGTGAGACTTCAAACTATTTTCTCTGCTATGAAAGAAAGAAGCAGGAGGATTTGAATGCTGCTGTGGCTGTTTTGTTTCATCCCATCCTATTTCATCTTGTTTCACAGCAAGCCGTGTGGTAGGTTGTGGTAGAGGTGGAAGACCCATGAAGATTCTCAGCAGAGGTGTGCCAAGGAGTAAGGAGAGGAAGTGGGAAGTAACTCCTATGAACCAGGACAATGGTAGAAGAGGTGGGGCTGAGAAGTGAATAATTCACTGTTGGTCTTGCAGATGAGGAGTTGTGTAGGATGGGGGAATCACTGACACTTGTGGGGAGGAGCTGGATGTTTTGCATCACTGAGTGACCAGTGTCGCTGCAGAGATTATCCAAAGTCAGCCTGCTTTTGGGAATGCTGATGACTCTGTGAATGTTACACACCTGGGAGCTGGAAATAAGGTGCTCCAGTTTCAGTTCCAATTGCAGTGACATTTCCAAAAGAAAAAAATATGAAGACCTTGTGATGACTTTTCTGGAGTTCAACTCCTATTTTTTTCCCTCCTTGCAGCTGGCTGTGCTGGACTTAACATTCCTAAAGCTTTCCATACTATTAATCCTCACAATACTCCATTTGTAAAATCAACCCCCCCCTCTACAAATGGAAAAGCTGTCTGACAGAGAAGATTAGAGGTCTTGACCCAGGGAGAAGCAACTTTCTGATTCAGGTTCCTTGCTGTCGTCTATTATGTCTCCTAGTCCATAACCTGCTTCCCACCCCTTTCTTCATGTTTATGGCCTTGCTTTCCTCTGCTTATCCACCACAGTTAGGGCAAAACCCTCCTCTAGTGTTGATTTAGCCATGTAAGAACAATTTCCCTGCTTTTCTGCCTCAACTAATCGCTTTTTAAAGCATTTCAGCTGAAAGTGCATCTTCATAGCCTACGCTCTTGAATTTTTTCTCTTCCTTTGCAATTATTTACCCCTCGAAAGTGGTTTTATTTAGCTACAGTATGTACATTATATATGAAAACGTGGCTGACTTTTTTAGAATGGTTATTATTGGATGATTTCAGATTGCATGATGAACATGAAGTAGATTTGTCTTGCAAAGTAGGTAGGCACTGTAACAGCCAGGGGTCACTTCAATATCTCTCACAAGCGTCTGGTTCTAGGTGCCACAACCTTTGAGTGTATAGGCTGCATAATAAAGTTGAGTTATATTTTGCCAGTGATATAATTTTCCAGTGAATGTTTTCAGGTCTTTATCTTTCTTTTGTAGTTTCCTTAGCTCCTATATGTCACACACTTTGCTCCCAGCATGATTTATGGCACAGCCCAGAAGGTAGTTTGGTGAGGCAGTACAAGGACTTATGTCCTACAGAGGAAATTAAAAAGCAGTAGTTTGTACTTATCTGGCTACATGAGTACAAAAAAAAACCCCCAAACTCCAGACCTGGAGAATTTGCCTCCACAATTCAAGGTGCTTTAAAAACCTGCTCAGTTAAGCTTGATCTAAAACTTGCTGGAGCTTTAGTTCAGATCATGTTTCAGGCAGAGCGAGCCACTTTTTTCTGAATGGGTTTCAGCCTCACGTGGAAGAGGCTTTGCAATGGGCTTGATAGAAATACAGCAGCCATCTGATCTCTGTGGCAGTGCAGCTGATCCTGGCATCAGTTTAGCTGAGCTGAAACTGCTTTGAATTATGGACAAATGTTTGGTTTTACTGCTCTCATGTAAGAACATTGTTCAACAGTGGGGCAGGCATGGTTTGTCCCACGCACACTGTTCTCCCCAGGGCTGGCTGTTTGCTGTCCTGTCCAGTCTTCACAAAGAGCTGATAATGGACTGCACAGGCTGCTCTCCTTAATTTGTGTCTATAATGTGTGTCTATGTCATACTACATCTAGACAGTTTTCTACACTTCTGAACACTTTTCAGTGTTTCAGCTTATAATGCAGCAAGTTTTGAACCCTCCCTTTTATGTGCTGGAATGTTAAGACTTTTCAGCTTGGAAAAGAGATGTCTGAGGTCAGATGACAGAGGTCTAGGAGGATCACAGAGATGGGCAGGAAATGACTGCTTTCTTTTAATATGTGAAGAAGGGATTGTAGTTAATTTATCAGTCAAACCCCAAAAGAGTTACCTTTTCATTTGGTGCATGCTGAAATGGTAGAATTCACTGGACAGTGTGGAGGGCAAAATTATACAGTTCTGAAAGCATCTTGACACATTTAGTGGAGAAAAAAAGGTGGTGGTGGGGAAGCCATTAAGATCTACTAAACACATTGACACAGATGTGATCTTTGGCTCAGGAAACTCATCTGCAGATATCTGGCTGCTGGGAGGATACAGGCAGAGAAGGATTGTTGTATGTTTGCACTGCCTCTGCCTAAGCATTTGTGACTGGGCTGGGTGGTTCTTTGGGCCTAGTACCAGAGAGCTGCTCTGTAGGTCTTAGCAATATTTCTTTAAGAACATGCACACAGCCTATTTGCAGTCAAGTTTAAACACTGGTGTTTAACTTCACCAGCAGAGAAGGTTTTTCACTATCTTGTCAGGAGTTGTTCCAAGATATGATCAAGGGACAACAACAGCATCTCTAAAGTTAGGGCAGTCAATAATCATTTGGAAAGAATGTTAACATACCTTGATTAAATATTAATGTTATGAGTCATAGGGAGTTCTTGAAGGCTGAGGAGAATGGGAAGGAGGCTTAACTCTCCCTGGAATGTTGTGAGGGAACTAGGTATTTAAGATAAATAACACATCCAGTATGTGTCTGAGCAATACCTAGGGCAAGGGTCTTGCCTGAAATATGGATCACTGATACAAGGACTGTGTTCTAGCATCTTTTTAACCAGCTGATGCAGAGGGTGAACTTCTAGCAGCTTAACTGTAACAAAAGTCTGGTTTTCTTTAATTGCTATGTGCCTGTCTCTAAGCTTAGCAGCTCTATTTTTAAATCATGAATCGTAGCAAATGCACCATATCTTAACTTTCTTGTCTGCTGTTAGAAGTGTCTTCAGGGAAGGTTTAACTGCAGAAGCTCTATTTCCAAGGGAATCTTGAACCATAAACCACTCTCAGAATGTCCTGGGACAAATTCAAGCTCCCTCATTAAACTTTCTGGGCTTGTATGAGAGCTGGCAACACAGGATGTCAATCTGAAGAAAGTTTTTTTTTCCATCAACAAAATTTACCCAGACTGCTTTTAGCATGAAGGGGAACAGAACCTTAAGCCTCCTCCATCAGTCTGCAGAATCAGTCCAAGCAAATTTTGAAATGGATTGGAGGTGCAGTGGAGAGAGATCTTAGTGGGAATGACCACAGTGTGACGGCATTGGGTACTTTTTCTTGCTTTTGGTTACTGCAATGCTTTTTTTTCTCTGACCACCAAAACCTTCTCTCTCCTTACAGTTAGCAAAGGCCTTTGTTTTGAGGCAAGGGTGCCAGTCTTGGTGTGGATGGGCTTAGCAGACTAGAGGCATCATATAAAGAGAGGCAGATTTTGTAACCACATAGGATGTTCCTAATGTCTGTTTAAGTGGAAAGCTAGAATGTGTCATGAAAGTAATGAACACTTCATGACTCCCTGTGACCTGAGCTTTGATTCATACTCACAGAGTGTGCCATGGAAACACCAAAACCCCCACACCTCACACAGCCCAGCTTATTGCTTCCCTGTCTGAACTCCTTTCAGCTTTGATCTCCTTTGCCTTTTTCCATGTTTCCCACCAAAAGGGCTAATCTACCCGACAAGTGGTTGTGTCTGACATGATATCCAGCTGCCCTTTCTCTCCTCTTCTTCATGCAATATATACTAAACAGATTCTCATTATTGTTCTCTGGTAACTAAGCAACCATGAAATGTCAGCTTGGCCTAAATAAATAAAAAAAAGGGATCCATATCTTTGTAACATTATTTATAGCTACATATGTGTAGCTGCTGATACCTGTGGTCATCTGAGCATCCCTTCATGTGTGTGAAATTCGACTGAATGTGACAATACTTTGCACTTCCACCTGCGATCTCGAAGCTTTTTGTTTAAGCATACCCATGCTCTTGTGATGGAAATATTATCACTACCTCCAAGTGACAAGTAAGTAAGCTATGGTATAAAGTGACATTTCAAGGTTGCAGAAATACCTAACTGAAAATGCAGGAATAGCTTCTTGAGAAATGAGTGCATGAACATCCTGTACCAGATCCAAATCCTTTACCCCATCACAATTTCCAGTGTTGCAGACAGCAGACTGGCACCTTGCTGTCTTTTCTCCTCTTGTCCTCTCATCCTCTCATTTTGCTCACTCATTGTGTTGCTGTTGTTCCCCATTTTTTCCTGTTGTTCCCCAGTTGCTGTTCCTTTTCATCAGATATCCTTTTACTTCATGTCATCACACTTTCCTTAGACCCTCTCTTGCTATTTCTCTTCTGTCACTGCCACATATTTGTTCTGCTCTGCAGCTCTACTCCAGCCTGCTCTTCTTCACCCATGTATACAGGATTTGGCAGGATGCAGCAAATGGTCATTCCAAGAGGAGCTGGTGGCACGTCCTCGGAGCTGCAGTGGATATAGGCTGCAGGCAAAAGCACTTCACAAGCTGGAGGTGAAGAATTCCTTTTGATGAGAATGAGAGGCACTAGGATTACCTGGGGAGCAGAAAAGAAAAGCCACCAAACTTTATTGCTTTCCACAGCTTCTCTCCCTCCCAGAAGAGCAGGATTTCAGGAATTTTCTCTCATATCCAATGCATCTAGGCAAATATTTGCTATGAGCTAGGCACGAGCCCTTGCTCTGGCACTGCAGGATTTGTACTTTGGTACTTCAGCCCCTCCCAAAGCATTTCATGTTGTAAAAAAAGCCCCCTAGAGAGTTGTGGGCTCTTCTTGGCACCCTGCCTACAGGATGAGGCCAGAGTATCACATTGACAGTCCCTTGTCACCATCCTGGACCTTTCCCGATATGAGATGCAAAATAAAGCTCACCTTCCCTGTGAGCTCCTGGGAATTCCCCAGGACTTGTCCATTTCTTGCCTGTGTGTGTTTCCTAGAGGCTTAAACAAAATATTGTTTGGATGCTGTTCAAAACCTGGGGCCAAAACTGGTCACCAGGTAAACATCAGGTCTCTGTGGATGTCTTGAGCTCTTCCTTGGTCATCTAGAAAAGAATTCAGATTTCTCAGGACAAGGATCACTGCGCTGAGTTGTTCAGCCCTGAGAGCAAAACAGATCCTTTGTCAAAACTAGGGATCAGGGGCTGGAATGTTATTGTTTGGGTCCATGTAACATGCACCTGACAAACAGTAACCTGGGGGTATACATGCAGTTGCTGCTTGAGGTCCTGAATTTTAGTTAGGGATGTGTTTATGCAGTCAAGAGGTTTGCTCTAACATCTAACTACAACAGCTTATCCTGTGTGAGTTGAGTGGGCTTTAAAGAGGAGTGGGAGGAAAAGAACTGCAGCAGAGCTGGAGGCAAAGAGGGCAGAAACAGCTACCTCAAAGCATGACTATTTAAAATTTCCTGACCCATGTGGGCACCACTCCCCTCCCTTAGCTGAAAACACACATTCAAGGCTGTGCCTCTGAACAGATCTTCCATCACCCACATTCAGCCACGACAATCTTCAGCAGGTCCATTGTAAACCAGAACAGAAAGCAGGACAGGTTTTCAGCTGGCTGCAGAGAGTGAAATTGTCACCATCCTTTCAGGGCTGCAGTCAGAGCCCATTGCTGACCACATGCCAGCAGCAGGCTTACAGGGCTTGGTGGGTGAACCTGTAAGAGATGCAGTCTTCCCAGCTAGGCAAAATCTCACTGCCTCCAGCTCTTTGCTTCTCCCAGAGTCTCGTGATTTATCCTCCATCCATGGTGAGTGCTGAGAGAGCAGCACAGCCTCTCACCATCTTGACCATCACATTAGCAGTGCAGCCCTCTGCACACATTTAGCCTGTCCCAATCTGCAGACAAAGCTTGGCTCCAGCTCAGGTCTGGCTTTGTCCAAGGGCTGGTCCCAGGAGGTGTGAAGGGGTAGAAGAGGAATGTAGCTATAGGGACATGAATCACACTATGCCCCTTGCCTTGCAAATGGGCTCTGGCCCATTTTAGCTCCTGTGATTGACTGAGCCAGCAGAGGGCTAGGATAGGTGTAGAAATATTTCCTTCCTAGATCACAAGGGAAGGCAGATGAGCCTTGTCCCTGTCTTGGCCAGTCAGGCTAGGTCACCCAATGATGTTAAATTGCTCATGAAAAGAGAAGTAATGGCTTTTAAACAATGTTTCCTACAGTAATTCCTCTTTTGCCTTCTACAGGGAGAGATTCAGGGCAGCTGGTGGTGTAGCTCCATCTACCAGGAAGCAACGAGTCAGGCTCCACTGTCAGTCACAGATGGTGTAATTAATTCTTCTAGGTGGTGTAATTAGTCTGTCCTATCAACTACATATTTTCTCAGTCAAAATTATGCTAAAGCTAATAATACATAAAACATAGAAAACAAAAAAGAAACCCGAGAAAAGGGGAAGCAATAATGGGAGGAGAAGGGATTAGAACAAAATTTACCAGTGTATAATTTTTTCTTGTTGTACATTTCCTCTTCCCTTCAGCTTCAAACACAATTCAGAACAACTGGTGAATGTAGCAAGCAGAATGAATACAAATTGACTTACTTTAAATAGCAGCGTGTAGGACTTAGCCAAAGTCTGCTTTCAGATGCTGAGGCAAGATAAGGCACGGATCCTGCAACGAACTCTGTGCAGGCATTGTGTCAGAGCTGGGCTTCTGCACCCTGCTCTGCCCAAAAGTCTGGGGTGCAGGATGGCAGGCAGCGTGTCCACTGCTGCTATGTGCCCTTCTATGACTGGTGTCCCAGCAGGGCAGGGCCGTGTGGAAACCTGGCTACAACTCCCCTGCAACATGATGTTGGTGTGTTGGGTGTCTCTGCCTCTGAGGAAGGAGGATGTACCCAGGAGATTTAGGAACTGGTCCCCAGATCTGAGGAGGTCTGGGTTACTAGGGATGGCCCCCATAAGGAGGTCTCATGGCCACCTACGGGTGGGGATTGTAGCCCAGAAGACCTGTGTGGACTTGCTTCCTTGAAGCTCAGATGTTGATGCAGAGGACAGCTTTCTCAAGTGGAGTTTGGCTTGTGGGAACAAAGAACCATCCCAAAACATAGCTACTGTGGGAATTTCCTTGGGGCTCAGATTTAAGGGTTGAGTCTAGAGACAGGAAAAATGGAAGCTGCTGGGTGAGACCTTCCTTTGCCACTACATGAATTGCTTCCCCAGAGGTCAGGCAGGCAGAGAATGGAGGCAGTGACTGGTCTAAGCAAGCTGCAAAAGGGGTCTGTGGTTGATCTGCAATGTGCTCAGCCTCTTGTCACATCACCCCTTCTTTGTCTCAAATGTTTTGTCCTCTCAGTTTGTCAAAAGCATCCACTTGCAGTGCCTAGCTGGAGAGAGAATGAAGGAGGATTGTATGGGGGGAGGATGGACAGGGATGCTGTAGTTCAGCTGGGAAGGATTTCTGCGAGCAGAACGTGTTTGGCTTTCTGTGGTGGGAGGGAGGGCAGTGAGTGAGTTTGCAAAGAAAACTGGTGCTGAGAATATGAAGCTATTTTGGGCAGAAAAAAAAGAAGATTCAAAGCAGACTGCAAGAGTCAGTCTCAGTAATGAGAGACTTCTGAGCACGGTCGATCTCTGTAATCATTCCTGTGTGAGCTCCCCAGGGCTGGGCAGGCTGTTGAAGGTCCTGTGATGACCCTTTCTCCAGCACAGAGACCAGTACATGTTGTTTCAGAGCATCCTGTCCTTGCAGTGCTCCTGGCCTTGGGTGGCCCTGTGAGCCCAGTGCCCCACACTACCTGTGTGCCTCAGCTTCACTGTCGAGTGACCCCATGGCAAAAGGAGAGGGGGAGCTGAGTCCCTGTGAGCGCAGGGAGCCCGTTTCCCTGGAGATAGAGTTATCTCTTTCTAAGAGTGGATTTAGCCCAGATGGGAGAAGAAAATGCTGAGCAGGAACCGAGTCCTTTTTTTAGAGCTTGAGGAGGCACAGCCTTCCCTAGTGCTGACCCCTGAGTCTCTGAGAGCATCTTCTACTCTGGGAATCAGTGGTGGGGCAGCCTGGTCCTTCCCCCTGATCCTAAACCTCTCACCTGGTTGCAGTGTGGTGTGTCCTGGGAAAGGGTAAAGAGCTCTGTCCCCTGAAGAAAGTTATCCCTTGGGCAATGTTTGATGTCACAGCTTCCAGTCCTCCCAGTGGCTTCAGTTCAGCCATCTGAAAATCACCTATGGCAGTGTTCACTTAGATACCTCAGTGGGCATGGTGAGGACTGCCTCATGGCTACCATCTGACAGACCACCTGGTGAGGTGCAGATTCAGGGTAAGCTCACGCACTGCCAATTGCAAAGCACTCGAGCCCACCGACCTGCAGCATGACTTAAGAAAGAGCTAGATATGTCCCTGACTCCACAAGAGGTGGTCATGGCTTCTCAGGAAGGCTAAAGTGCAGAAGGAGCTCTGCTACCCAGAGACTTTGTCCATTAGAAACTTGGGTAGCTTCAGGCACCACACCCACCTCTTAATCTCCCTGACAATTTAGCTTCTTTCTTATCTCATTTTGCTTCAGTCTCTTTCCTAACACCCCCTATCCATCCGTTTCTCTTGTTGCTAGGTGAAAAACTCAGAGCAGCAGCCAATGGAGCTGACTCATGGCCCATACATGGGAAATGGAGACACACAACCAGCCGCTGTCAAGCCCCCACTGCCTGATGGGCTGCAATTGCCCTGTGCAGCCTCACCTAGGACCCCCCCACCTATGCTCCCACTCTGGTCCTTGGCCTGGAAGTGTTCCATAAGCTCAGGCTTCCTCTATGCATGGGCTGAGCAGGTCTGCTCTCAGCTTTAATGAAACTGTTTGGGCTTCCTGGGCTGACCTTGGACTTAATTTGTGGTTGCTGGATGATTGCTGTACTGGCCTTGCTCAGGTGCTGTGGGGCTGTGCCTGTGTTAATGGCACTATGGTCCTGCAGTCCCCATCTTCTCTCACTTTTCCTTGTGGAGCAGCCTGCCCCTTCTGCTTCCCAAGAGCCTAAAGGAAAGTAGAAGTCTTGGAAGATGCTTGGTCTTGTCTTGGGAAACTTGCCAAAATGCAGCAGTTTCCTTTTCTCCATCACAGGTACTTTTCAAGCCATCAGTGGAAGCAGCACTGGTAGTTCTTTGGCTTTCCTTACTCTATTGCAAGACTGTTCATGTACTAAAACGTGGCTACAAGGAAATGGCTGCTCAGCTTCTTCCTTGAGACCAAACTCTCAGTACAGCTATAAGCCTCCTACTAATTTTCTGTTAATCTTGATGTAGTTGCTAATTCTGGATTGCTGTTGTTTTATGCTAGTGACCTGAACACTTTCTGCAGCAACATGGGTGATGTTCTAGCTTGGACAAGAGAATGTTGCAAGACATCTCGCTCACCCTGTGACAGTGAGTACAAGGGAGCATAAAGAGATGGGACTTGAAACACTGTGATGTGAATGTTTCCAGAAAAAAAGATATGCAAGGCAGAGTGTGGGGGCATCATAGCCTGTAAAAATGGAATTTAAAACTCTCTTCAGATTTTTCCTGTGAGTTGAAAGTATGCAGTGACTTATAGTATCCATGGTGATCTTCATTCACATTGTTAAAGAAGACCTGATCACCAATCAGTCTGGCATAGCAATTTTTCTCTTTGGTACACAATGGCAGGCATTTAGGGTGCTGGATCTGTCCAGGTTTTACTTCTCTCTGGAAGGCTGGTGTGAAGACTAACCTCCACAGCCTGGCTTACAGAGGTTATTGGGGAGGGTGCAGGGGTGTACAACTCTCCATTATAGCTTTCCATTCCTGCTTCTGATCTCATCCGAATACCAAGGGTACTTCAAATTCATACTCTTAAATCTTCCTAAGTGCAGGACTGAAGGCTTGATTTAGAAGCAGGTTAATTTGGCAGAATAATTGTTCATAGGATCATGAGAGGAGAGGCTAATTTTTCTATGTAACTTTGAGGCTTTGTCATGGCTGCTGATTACCCAGGAAGGGAGCTCATTAAATGCTATTGAAGCAGCCCGGGTGGAAGTCAGAGGGATTTGCACTAGGATCAAAGAACAGACTACTTTGGGGTCTTCCCCACTCTGGAAAGAGCAATGCTAAAGTGGCTGGAGTGTATAGCCTCACGCTACACAGTGGCTGAGACAGAGGTCTGAGGGTAAGAGCAAAGAGTAGATTCATCAAGGGGGAAGAGGGGCAGTTCTCTGGCAGCACAGTGCAGAGATCTTCAGTGTTTTGCACTACATGCTCTCTTCTTTGCTATATGTACTCCTCCTATTGGGGAGCAGGGGGTTCCCACAGTGGACTATAGCTTCTAAAATGGACCAGACCTTGAGGGTTGGTCAGCTGTGTAGATGAGGACAGACTCTGCTCCTTGCTTTGAAAAGGAGACTTTAATTTGGCTCTTCCCCGAGGTCCAATATTGTGATGTATTCACATTTTCAATCAATACAATGAAATCTCTGTTCCTTCTTTTACTGATGTGTATAGTGTGCTGTTTGAAATAGGACATATTTTTAATGTTTCAATAGCTTTTTATTAAAAGAAAATGGAAATGGAAGCCACATTTCTTAAATGAATTTTATCTCTGTGGCAGTTCCAGAGATTCAGATCTGTGTCAGTGCCAGTTTATTGCAGTCTATTTTCTCCTCAGTGAGCATCTGCTTAACAGTTCAGTGCAGATACAGACAGATAGGAACATTCCAACACACACCTAACTCCACCCTGAGGCATGGCAGAAGTTACTTAGAGGACTAATTCACCTCTTTAAAAGCAAAGAGATTTTGGTCAAGCAAGCTGCTTCGTTCCTCAAACAGGTTAAGGTGATCTTGGAATAACAGAAAATAAGGATTGTGATACCCTTCTTTGATTTCTCTTAACATGCTCTTGGGATTATTTTTTACCTTTTTTTCTGGTTTTGTGGGCTTGTTTTTTTTCTGCTTTTTCCCCCTCCTGCTAGCAGCAGTGTTTAGAGCAAATTCTTATATAAATTTTGTATTAATCTTTATATGCTTTACCCTGCTGTATGTACCATAGGTTTTGTGTTGTAATATAATGCAGCCTGTTACAACAAGTTGCAGTGCAATAAGCCATGAAGCTCCCCCAGCCTATGTTTTCCTCCTTCTTATTTCTCTCCCATTGACTGCAGAACTAGTTATTTATTTATTTTAAGGTTTATTCATTCTCAGATCAATAAATGGATCTTAGGATCAGGAGGAAAATAAGTACAGGATTGAGAGCAAAATGCTTTTGTCTGCATCTAGGGAATTGTTTATGAAATACAAACACAGAAAGAGAGATTGGCCATTGGAATGGGCTGCCCAGGGAGGTGGTGGAGTCACCATGCCTGCAAGTGTTTGAAAAGAGACTGGATGAGGCACTTAGTGCCATGGTTTAGTTGATCAGATGGTGTTGGGTAACAGGTTGGACTCAAGGATTTCAGAGGTCTTTTCCAACCTGGTTAGTTCTGTATAAAGGAGGGGTATTGACTTGTCACAATGTCCCTTTCTCTGTGACTGTAGAGAAGTGTGACTGAGATGTTCAAGCCAGCTTGAACTCTTTCCCCCTACCCCCCCTCTGCATTTACCACCATGAAGCATAACCATAATGGAGAAGATGCAGTCTTTTTCTGTCTGTTCTTTATGAAACTTGTCTTGTGATTTGTAAGAAGTGATTCTCACTTTCCACCCTGCCCCTCTTCCTGAAGGCTTCCTGTTCAGAGTTGATTGATAAGTGAGTGCATTCTCCAGATATGCTTTATTGCCTTTTTTCTTCCTTTCCTTCCTTATTTCTGAAAGGAAGCAGTGAGGGAAGGAATGGTCTGTGAATGAGGCACAAAAGCAGAGAGTCATTGAATGATGAGAGCAGAGTCAAGAGGCCTCCAGGTAAAACCACTGTAATTAGCATAATATCACATGGCTAAACAGCTCCTGCTCCACACCACCATTTGTGCTCCCATCCCAGAGCTGGGGGCAAGACCCTCACCAGCCAAGATACCACACAGAGGAGCTCAGCCCCAGCAAGGAGGCCCAGCCAGAACCCATGGATGATACTGGAGGAATCATCAACACTCTTCCTACCTAACCAGGGGGCCACCAGGCCCCCCGGCCTTTGTTGTCACCACCACCATCACCCAGTGTGCACCATGGGCACTCACCAGTGATGAGAGGAGGATCCCTCAGCCCAGATGGGCTCAGCTTAGGGCTTCTGCCTCTTCTGGAGGGGATTAAAAAGGGGAGTGGGTGGGTGGGGGCCAAGTGGCCACACCTGGGGTGGGAGGAGACTCCAACAGAGCCCAGGTGCTCTGGGTTTTGAGGAGGAAAAGAGGGCAGGTGAGGGACTTTCAGGGTGTCAGGTAATGATAGGACTAGGTGGAATGGGAAAAAATAGAAATGGGTAGATTCAGACTGGATGTTAGTAAGAAATTCTTCACCATGAGGGTGTTGAGACACTGGAACAGATTGCCCAGGGACATGGTAGAAACCTCATCCCTGGGAGTTTTTAAGGCCAGGCTGGATGTGGCTCTGGGCAACCTGATCTAGTATGATGTGTCCCTGCCCATTGCAGGGCATTTGGAACTGGATGATCCTCAAGGTCCTTTCCAACCCCAACAGTTCTATGATTCTAAAACAATTTTGCAGTTTATGCTGGATGTTAGGAAGAAATTCTTCACAGAAGGAGAGATTGGCCATTGGAATGTGCTGCCCAGGGAGGTGGTGGAGTCACCATCACTGGGAGTGTTTAAAATAAGACTGGATGAGGCACTTAGTGCCATGGTTTAGTTGATTAGATGATGTTGGGTGATAGGTTGTACTTGATGATCTTGAAGGTCTTTTCCAACCTGGTTAATTCTGTGATTCTGTGATAACGTTGGTTAGACAGAGCATGGAAACAGATATAATTATCCATGCTATCTAGACTGGAAAGAGTGATGCAAGGGAGGAGGAGGATGGCTTCCTGCTTCAGTAAAGGCAGGACAGTTTCCCACAGTGGAAGATCTGTCCTTGCTGCTGAGCAAAGTCCAGCCAGCTATAGGCTTGTGGAGCAAAATGAGTCAAAGGTTCTTTAAATAATAAGACTCCTGTGTCTACCTTTATGCTCCTGAAAGAAAGAAGCTTCTTTTTGAAACACTTCTCTGTCAACAGGTTTGTCTGAGCAGTGTTCCTGAAAGGGAAGGATCTGATTGCAAGAGTCCTGCCCCAGGGTTGGGACACTGATGGGACATCCTAGGTCTTGGGGCTCAATCCCCCACTCTGCTAGGCCCTACCTTATAGAGGAACACAGGTAGATACTTGCTGATTGCTATGCTTGTTTCTGGCATGCATGTGCATAACTCTGCTTGCTTATAGGGGTGCTTGCAAAACTGGAGCATGGATGAAGGAACAGGGATTCAAGGGAAAATTAAGGGAATTTTCAGGATGTCACAATCTCAGCTCAATGAAGGGAGTTAGCTGTTGTCTCCTGGGACAGACCATTGCAGTGACACAACATTGTACTTGCCAGCAGGTTTGGCTACTGGAGCTGTGTGGTGAGGCAGAGGAATATCACATGGGTGGCTTTGGGTCTGTTCTTGGCAGCTCTAAGGGCAGTCAGGCCAAGGTTTTCTTCTATATCTTGGAGTTTCCCCCCATCACAAAGCCTTATCTTTGTAGTTTTTACTCCTGATCCTTATCACAGCAGTGGGAAGCAGAAGGGAGTTTATTCAGGTTTCACAGCTCCTCGTCCTTCCCCCTTTGTCAGCTGTGTGTCTTCCTGTCAGACAAGTGAGACACTTGTGCCACTACTGTGGTGCAATCCTGACCTTGGGGTGAGAGGGTATCCTTTGAGGTCACACCTTCTGGCTTCTGATGAAGCATTACCTTACCATTGGCCAGACTGATGGCTGCTGCTTTAGGCATGTGAGTTGTGGAAAAGCTGCCACCTGCTTCTCTGCCAAAGATAAGTCTGCAAGAACAATGAGGCTATAAATCCTCCTGGATGGAGGAAATGGTGATGGTGAGGATGGAGCAGGGACCCCACAGCAGAGGAGGAGCCCTCAGGGCACATGTTTTAGGCATAGAGGTCCATCTGGAAGTCAATGGCTGGTTCTCCTAGATGTGCTACAAGAAGCTTTGAGGATGGAAAGTAATTTTACCTGCAGAGCCTTTAGGTATCACTCAGCCCACACTGACTTGTAGTGGGAGACTGGTGTAGGGAGAGGCTCATATGGGAGGTGTGTGGAAACCCAGCCTTTGAGCATCTCTGCACTTCCTGCTCCCTTTTAGTGAGGAAAGAATTTTAGCTCCTTGTGTCCTTACGACTTTGGTTTGGCACAGAGTGAATACAAAGTGAGGAGCAGCTTAGCGCTCAGAAGTGTAGCTAGCTAACTACAGACGTCTTAGATCGCCCTTCTGCAAGATCTACAGATTGTAAGGCAGGGATGGGGGTGGGGGGAGAGGATTTAGTCAGCTGATGAGCCTGGCTCCTCTGTCTCTTTTAAGAAAGCGGATTTATTGGTATTAAACATGTCTCTCTTAATGTGGGTGATTTAAAATGGAAATTGCCTTTGAAAGGGGATTTCCTATTAACTAGCTGGGAAGGCAAAATAGGATAATGCCATCATCCCCATACAGGGCCTACAGATGAGATGCTGGAACAGAATGATCTAGTTAACTGCTGCTTCTCCAGAAATTATAGCTTCTCTGTAAGAGTGAGCCTTGCTCAAATTCCTTTGTGAGGAGTGGTTGTCCAGATGCTTCCATAAAGTTATTTTTATGGGAAAAGCAGCAATCTTACAGGCTCCTTCGAGATTCAGGGAAGGACTCACTAAATATGAATTCTGAGGGCAGGATCAAGAGTGTTCCCAGCTCTTCCATGTGTTATATCAGAGACCAGATGGAGACACAGGCACTAGAAGACTGGACTGAAGGCTCACAATTGTTACCATACAGCCTGGATTAATGATTTTAATAAGCAAAATAAAGCCTTGCCTATACCCAAATTTACACCAGTTTAATCTAGGTTGGCCCAGTTATCAATTTAATTATGTTTATCCAGCCCCTTTATGTGGAAGAATTGATTTACTTAATGTGAACCCTTGCAGTCTGCTTTGGTTAAAAAGAATCTGTACAAGGAGATGCCTGCACAGCCAGTGGAGGTGGAGGTGGGTATATGTAAGCTGGGTCTGGACAGACCAAACCCAGGATTTGTATCAGCAGGCTACTGCACCTGGGCTGATTAATGGCAGGGCAATGCTCCATTAGCATCATTGTCTGTCACAATTAGGAGTCTTTAAAATCCGGGTACTCTATGACGGAGCAGTGCAGGCATGCCCTGGCAAACCTAGGTTCAACTTGGACAGCAGAGCCCTTCCCCAAGTCCCTCACTCAGAACACAAGGCAACATGCATTGGAAAGAAACAGCTCCTTAGTGAGGCTGAAACATACTTTCCTTTATTACTCATGTTTGTGGGTAAGGAGTGGAGGGGTTTCTGTAACCTCATTTCCTCATTGCTCTCTCTGGTTGTGCAGATGCTGCTCCCTGCTTGTGGCAGAGAGATCTCTGTCTTCCTAGTAGGGCCTGGGACTTGAGCTCTGTACAGTTGTGATGTGAAGTAAAATACAAATAGCTCCAAGAGAAGATGGTTCTGCTGTGGCTCTGCTGGAAAGCCTCTTTTGAAACTGTGGCTTGTGCTTGGAGCTTGTTGCCTTTAACAAGACAGTGCCTTCCTCTAAGCCTTCTGTCCTTAGACAGTCAACCTGGAGCAAACCGTGGGGGTGCTCCCAACCCCAAGTGGTGATATGCCTGGTAAAAACAGTGTGTCCAAAGAGTTCTTCTGCTGTCTGGGCTGCCCTTGTGTGCCACACATACCAGACAGATGGTGCCAGCATGTGAGCCCCTGAACTTGGTCTTCTCCTAGGGAGGTTTCTGTGATTGCCCAAGGCAGCCTGGGGAGCTTCTTTCTCAGGCTGAGTACAGATAGTAGTCTGCTCACCCTGAGATCTCAGCAGGGCCAGGCTTTCAATTTCTCCCTAGTGCCATGAATGCCTTCCAAGAGTTTACTGCCTCCCACTTGCTCATGATATTTGCTTTAAAACTCCAGGACAGTGAAGCACAGACACAAGACCTTCTGACTCCAGCTTTCTTGTATAGGAACCTAGGTGATGGTGAGACAAGGGATTTGGTGGTTGGGAATCACTAGTGCCGGTACCAGGAGGTTCTATGGCTACCTCCTTAAGAAAAGTAACTTCTCCAGGTAATTACTGATAGGAAAGAGGGAATGGCCTCAAGCTCTATCAAGGGAGGTTTAGGCTAGACATTAAAAGAAGAAAAAAAAAAAATCCCTGAAAGGGTTGTCAGGTTTTGGAACAGGTTGCCCAGGAGGTAGTTGAGTTACCATCCCTGGATGTGTTTAAAAGCTGTGATGTGTGGTGCTTGGGGATATGGCTTAGTGATGGACTTGGTGGAGGAGGGCTAATGGTTGGACTCTGTGATCTTGAAGGTCTTTTCCAGCCTAAATGATTCTATGAAAAGCAGAAGAGACAGATGGAAGAAAGAGCATGGAGGAGCTGCAGCAAATTAGTCACTTGTTGATCTTCCTGCTGTGAGTTTGCCCCTTGCCGTTGTAGGGAACTTGTTCCAAGAGTGCACAAGAGAAACTGGGGTCTGCCTATCCTGTGGTTAGGGTGTTTGGTTGAACCACCCTCCTCTACAGGATTATCATGCCACTGCATCTGCTGAGGGTCTGCAAGGTGGATAAAAACACTTTGCTTCTCTTTGAAAGATTGGAGTGAGGCTGCAGTCCAACAGTCCCGTGGCAGGGGAGGAAACTATGAGACACGTGGTGGGAACTTGGTCGGATGTAGGGGAGCCAAACCTCGGTATGCAGCATGATGATGTGCAGGGTAGAGAGATGAGGCTAGGCTGAGAGCAGCGATAAGCCACTCCTGGTGGGCCTCTGTGCTTGTGTGCACTGTGAGCATGTGTTGATTTGTTGTGAACATATTGTCTGCTTGGCAGTGGCATCAGTATGTGGGCTGGTGCTCTTGGTTGATGAGGGAAGAGAATAGGATGGACCTGAGTAGATCCTAGCTGTAGCTGGATGGAAGAGCTGCTAAGAGACAAAATGGTGGCAGGCCCACTGGCTTTTGAGTGAGTCTGTGGGGGGGTACTATGATCTGCCATGGATGGCTGCTTGGAGGATTTGTGTTGCTTGGCAACCCTGCTGTCAAGGTTCAACTGTCAATATCTGAGGAGGGGGCACTTTGAAGGACACTGCTAGTGGAAGGGTAAAGGGGGGCTAGGGTAAATATAATATCCATGGTGGTCCACATTGTTTGTGCTGTGCTCAGGGCTGTGTGGTGGAACAAGTACTAGGTCTAGTTATGGCTTTGTGTGTAGTTCCTCAAGGGTTTGATGAGGACAGGGAGTTGCCAAGCATCTTGATGCTCTACAGGGATGTAAGCCAGTTGGAGAGAAGGCTGGACACCAGGGTTTTGAAGAGTTATATGGGGTATGAGGACCCTGAAGCATGCCTTTCTGTGACCTTGTGAAGGCCTTGTGAAGGTAAACTAAAGCTTTGGAGCTGCAGTCTCTCCAGTCAGCATGGACTTTCTCAGAAAGTCAGCCTCAAAGACCCTGTAGAGTGCACTTCTGTATTTCTGCAGCAGTTGACTGAGGACATGAAAGTATGGGCTAGGTTGTCCAGAGAAGATGTGCAGTCTCCATCCTTGGATATTTTCTAGACTCAACACATCAAAGCCCTGAGCAACACTACCTGATCTCACAGCTGACTCTGTTTTGAGCAAGAGATTGGACTGGAACTTCCTAAAGTCCCCCCAGACCTGTTTTCCTACTATCCTGTGAGTTTGGGATGGTGAGGAGTGACTGCTGTTCCTCTGTCACACTGCCACAGAACCTAACACTTGAGGTCAATACAGCCCCTTGCAGTTTCCAACCCTTGTGGCCAACAAGATATGTTTGAAAAAAGAAGTGCCATAGATACAGTGACAGTCAGATGCACAGTTAACAGTGAAGTCAGTTGTTCCTATTCACCCCCTTTGAAGGAGGTTGCACTCCTTCACTCATTCATTGCAGCACACCGAGACACCAAGAAGTTCTGACCTCTGTCAGACTTCAGAAGCAAGAGCAGATTTTTACAGAGTCAGTCCTTTCTGATGAAACCTCAGAAATTGGTCTTGTGAGCAGTAACTCTGGGGATATTTATCATCTGTACATATGCTAGATGCTTGCAATCATAGAGCTTGAGGACTACCATTATTAGCTGAGATTGTGTGATTAGTTATTTCAGTTCTATTCAGCTGAGCTATGGCTGCTGGTAGCTGCACAGAAGAGTGATGCAGATTCTGGTGACAGTTTGGGGGAGGTGCACTGAGGCTGTCACCAGCCTGATATTGCTGTTCTGTGGCCCAGGAAATTACCAGCATTTTACCATGCTGTTTCTGCTAAGCAACTGCTGGTGAGGGGTTTGGAGCACAACCCACATGAGGAGAGGCTGAGGGAGCTGGGATTTCTTAGCCTGGAGAAGGGGAGGCTCAGGGGAGACTTTATTGCTGTCTACAACTACTTGAAGGGAGGTTGTAGCCAGGTAGGGGTTGGTCTCTTCTCCCAGGCAACCAGCACCAGAACAAAAGGACACAGTCTCAAGCTGTGCCAGGGGAGCTTTGGGCTGGATGTTAGGAAGAAGTTCTTCATAGAAAGAGTTATTTGCCATTGGAATGGGCTGCCCAGGGAGGTGGTGGACTCACCATGACTGGAGGTGTTTAGGAAAAGACTTGATGGGGAGCTTGGTGCCATGGTTTAGTTGATTAGATGGTGTTGGATGATAGGTTGGACTCGATGATCTTGAAGGTCTCTTCCAACCTGGTTAATTTTGTTCTATTCTATTCAAAGAGACTGTACAGTGTGTCTTTTGTGGCAGCCTGTTTATTTATAGCTGGTGTACCTAAGGACTTGTGTGCTGGAGTACTCTGGAAGCAGACAATAGCATCCAGTTTCCTTGCTGACAATGTCCATGACTGCCTTACCAGTCAGCCCAGAAGCCAGGAGATACCTTACTCTGCTCTATGTCAGTGTTGTTCAAGTGCACACATGCTTCTCAAAGGAGCATTGAGTTGCAAAGCAGTGGTTTTATGAGTAGTGGAGACCTGCTCAACATCAGCCTGCCTCCAGCTCCTAGTGGCCAGAATGGCCCACATGGATCCAGTGCACTGTTCTAAATACAGCCATTTCAGATGGGGATTCCTGCAGTTACTTTTGCAGTCCTCCTCACTCTTTCTTCGGAGCTGTGATGTTCACACTCCCTGAGTCTTTCCTTTGTGTGCTTGGAGAGGACAAATACTCAATCTGCATTCTTGAAGGATAAAGCCTGAGAGAGGCGATTGAAATCACCCAAGGAGTAGAGAAGAGTTTAAACTATTCTGCTAACTTTGGATCAGGATGCCTACACCCAGGCCTTGTATGAATCATATAATGATTTGGGCTGGAAGGGACTTTAATGGTCATCTATTTCCAAGCCCCCTGCCATGGGCAGGGACACCTCCCAGCAGACCAGATTCCTCAAGGCCCTGTTCAACCTGCCTTTGAATACCTCCAGGGTTGGAGTCTCCATGACTTCTCTGGGCAACCTGTTCCAGTGCCTCACTACTCTCAGAGTGAAGAATTTCCTCTTGATGTCTAATCTAAATCTGGTTTCTTCCAGTTTAAAGTCATCACCTATGTGTATAAACTCCATTTTCTACTATTATTGCATGGGGTGTTTTTTGGTCAGGGATCAGGGCTGCTGGCTTTTCTTCTGGTGAGGACCTGTATTTCACACTGTCAGCATATAGCCTTCAAGGTCAAATCTGTAGGAGGTAGCCTTACCCATGGTCCTTCCAACTCAAGGTGCTCTATGATTCTTCTCTCTGCTTCCCCCAAGGAACAATGTAACTGAAACATAGAC
Organism: Melanerpes formicivorus; assembly: GCF_026170545.1. Classification (NCBI taxonomy): domain Eukaryota; kingdom Metazoa; phylum Chordata; class Aves; order Piciformes; family Picidae; genus Melanerpes; species Melanerpes formicivorus. Next base: position 22,413,597 of record NW_027142360.1, read on the forward strand.
CTCCTCTGAGGGTTCTGAAGTGGAAAAAGTGGCATTAGTGATATCCCCTCTTCCCCCTGCTTTTATTTCATTAGGCCATGGCCTGTCCCTTGTGTCACCCATGCTACTGAGATGGTGTCCTCTGCAGAGACTGTGCCCCAACAACAAAGCTGTTACCTGGCGAAGGCAAGAAGTTGGGGACGTATGGAAGCTGAGTCACATGAGAGACACAGATTAGTTAATGAGAAAAAAACCCTTACAATTCCTTCAGGTAGCATGAAATGAAAGGCCATCCTTGACCTAGAATAAGGACATGACCAGCAAGGACACAAGAGCCTGCAGGCTTGCTCTTTATCTGCATGGGAAAGCCTGGTAGCATGGCAAACCCAGAGTACTGACTCCTGACCGACACAGGGGCTGAAGCAGAGATGCCCAGCTGCTCTTTTGCCAGGGGAACAAGCCACACTCTACAGGAGCTTTATGTGCTTGCATGTAAAGGGCACAACAAAGGACAAATGGCCTTGTCATTAAACCAAACAACACAACATCAAGGGAATGGCATGAAAAGAGCACAAAATATAATTGCAGATTTCCCCCTTCTCAGATAAACCTGTTTACAAGGGCCAGAGGAAGCCAAAATGTTCACTGTGAGCTGCTTTGAGCTGTCTTTCCAAATAAATGTTGCCTTGCTTTAATGCCCAGCCTCTGTCCTTAGGCTGGGAAAATTGCCAGAGTGTGGCCAAAGCTCTAGGTAGACATTCTCTAAAGATGATGAGGGGAGAGGGACAGAACAATGTGTGCTTTTCTGGATTTGGTGCTTGGTAAGGGATGAGGAGAAGGCATGCCCTGTGCATGGGAAGGGTTTGTACCTTCCATTTACCCATTGCCAGGCCATACAAACACAATCAGCACTTGGGTCCTGGCAGTAAGACATGGGGTGAGCTTGCTGGAGGATAGAAGATGGTCAGCTGAAGCCAAACCTTGCTCTGTTGAGTTCATAGCAGTGTGGAGTAAGGCCTGGTCTTGGGATGAGGTTCACAGCTGATATATAAAGAGGAAAAAAAAGAAACAAAAGCATGAGACAGTCTGTAGGTAATGCAAGCAATCATGATGCTCAGGCTTGAGTTTGGGTCAGACCTAACATAAGAGCAAAAATTGAGCTGCTGGGCTTCAAAGCAGCTGAGATGAATTTCCTCCATTTCAATTTGATGGTAGATTAAAAGAGGCAGCTGATGTATACCAGAGGTATTTTGCTTATTGCCTCTTCCTAGATGTCTAAGTAAGGGGATGTCTAAGTAAAGGAGAGGAGAAGGTGGCAGTTTTCTTTAGAATATAGAGCAATCTGACAGAAATCTTAATGCTTCTTCCAGCTAGAGGGCTGAACTATTGAGTCAGCTGGCTTGCTTAGGAACAGCTCAGGCAAAGGAAATCTATCTTCTTCTGCATAAAATAGTTTGCTGAGGGTAGGTATCTTTCTTTCAGGAAGCTGTTGTGGTGTTGGGGCAACATGATAACCTCACTTGCTGGGGGTAAAGTTTCCTTCCCTGCTCTGTGGATATTCAGGTTTAGCACAAGCTTTTCCACCTCCTCTATAAATGAGACTACTAAATACATGGCACAAGAGCAGGTGACCCTGGCTCTCAGCTGACTATGGACACAACAGTTTTCAGAGCTACTTCTGAGCTTGCTAACACTTCTTGCCTCTGGGCAAGGAGCTGTCTCAGGGGCCATAGCTGCATGCTACCTGAGATAGTTTTTCACTTTAAAATGTGTCTACAGAAAAAGTTTGTCTTAAATTAGATGGTCAATACGAATGTACAACAAACACTGGAGTGAGCACCTAACCCAAACCCTGTGGGAACACGCCCAGCTCACTGGCTCTTGGCTTGGTAATGAAATCATTCTTATTTCTGCTTAGAAGAATGCTTTCAGACCCACATGTCTATTAGAAAAGGGATCTACTTTTGTAATGTCATGTAGCTCCTTGTTCAGAATCCTTGACAGTACAAAGAATATTTTCCTTTGCTACAGTTTCTCCCCACCACACCAGCTCGGCGAGTTATTTGCAATACCATCTGCTTCACCTGAAGAAAGAATGAGAGGAACAGAGAGAGTCTTAGTGCTGTTATCGACCCCAGACTGTTCTGAGAAAAGCTGGGGCTGATAGGAGGTCAAGTGCGATGGGGATTGTCAGAACTGCTGTGCTGGCAGGGAGCCCAGCTGGTGACGCTAACCAGTGCCTCCTCTTTGCCCTATTGCCATTAAAGTGAGTCCTTGTGCTGGCCGTGCCCCACTCCGTATGTAGATGTGTGTATTAAATGGTACCAAAAGGTCTGACAGCTTGCAGGAGGACATGGAACATGGGTGGGATTTCACATTTGCATTGCACGCATCCTTTTGTATTGAGGACTGAAAGAAATCCATGGAGAAAAGATATGAACAGCGTGTTTGGGAGGAAACAAAAGGTAGTGAGTCTTTGGTAGCAGCATTTTTAGGTCATAAGGTGTTTAAATCAACCAACCAACCAACCATTATTGGGGAGAAAATCAAATAATTGTGTACACTGTTGCTGCCAGCTTCTGCCTCAGTGGTGACACGTGTATTTTTAAGAGGGAAGGATTTATTTTTTACCCACAGTAACTTAATGTTCTGAGTGAGTTTATAATAGCACTGATTAACTGGTAGCATTTAGTTAGAGTGAAATATCAGCTCTGATGTCTGTACTCTGCTTTGCTCCAGACACTTGTATCGGTCTTGGAGCTATTTAACTTTGCCTGTTCCTTCCATAGGAGATGGTTCACGTTGCAGCAATGTTCCATTGAACGAGCATTAAGGATCTGAGGGTGCATAAGTAAAGGTGAAGTGTTCTGGGTAGCCTGAAGTAATTTGTGGAACAGCAAATGAAAAGCTCTATGTGTCCCACTGCCTCATCTACACACCAGTTGAGTGCAGAAGGGCTTGCCTGCTACTTAACTAGCCTGTAGGCCTTCTGTGGAAGGAAAATAAATGTGCTTTTTCTCATGGTAGCCCCTGTACTGTAGTGTTTTGACCTGAATGCAGCACGGAGAGCAAAGAGATCACTTATTATTAACTGTTCTACTGTCTACAATGGAGCAGGTTAGAAGATGGGAATCAAGGATCTTAAGTAAGTGAATTTTGTTGCCCTATACTTTTGTAGCTGACAGTTTCCCTGTTAATACTGGGAGCTGAGAAGCTAAGTTTCTTGGAATGCAGCTAGCTGAGCTTTTGCCTTTATGTGCTTGTTGTGTTGAAGACAAGACTGGCTAGGTAGAGCCATGGTATGAGATCCCTGAGGGTGTATGCAGCCGTTCTCAGTAGCATGAGCAGTAAACTAGATAATTGGTGTGTTGGTTCTCATCCAATAATAATTTATTTCCTGGGAGCATCTTCAAAGCTTAATCCTAGAATTAAATCCCCTATTTCTCCTTGGGGTTTCAATTTAGTTTTGAATGCTCTGATGGATCTTCTGCTAGAACACTGAAGATGGCTTTCAGACGTAGGGGTGATTTTCCTGACTTCTATATGCCCTGTGCAGAAGGAGAGGTGAATGAAGGCACATTCTTGAAGAGAATCTTTTTCAGGTTTTCATCATGATAAGCTGGCAAAAGCTACACCTTATCTCTTACTGAAAGCAGTTTTCCAGTTTCCTTTAAACCATGAAGGCAATCTGCCTAATCCATTTTGCAGCTCCGCTGGTAAAGAGAAGAAAGTGTCATCACACAAATCTGGAGAGAACCAATAAGGTTTTCATCAAGCAGAAAGTTGATATTTGAGAAAAAAAAACACAACCCATATAATCTGTTTGTCTCATTAGAGTTGGAACAGGATGGAGATGACTGCCTGGAGGGCTATGGCTTTCCATTCATTCAAGTGTGTCAGGAAACCATGCCTTGTTAAGACCAGTGAGGTGGGACAAAATCTCCAGCCACTGGAATGATCTTAATACTCCAGGAGTAGAAAGGCTTCTTTCTCAGGATGGTGCAAGGCAATTCTTCAGACTTTTCCTCATGCTTCTGACTGGCACATGAAAAAGGATGGCATATATATGGCTAATGTTTGTACTGTGCTTTGATGATAGACAGTGCAGCGTCTGTGGTTAGGAACAATTTCTTTACCATGAGGGTAGTGGAACACTGGAACAGGTTGTCCAGGGAAGTGGTTGAAGCCCCATGCCTGGAAGTATTCAAAGTAAGGCTTGACAGGGCTGTAGGCAATGTGATCTAGTTGAGGATGCCCCTGCTTACTGCAGAGGGGGTTGGACTAGATAACCTTTGGAGGTCCCTTTCAACTCAGAGCATTCTATGATTCTATAATAATTACTATTTGTTATTAGATGAGGTGGCTTTTGGCAGAGAAGTTCTTCAGTCTGGGTGTGCTTTATAGGTAGAAGATCTATATATCACCTTAAAAAAATTGCAGTATCAATTTGAAATCTGGTCTGTGCTTTTGTGGTTTAAGAATACTACGTTTTGGTTTGAAAGGAAGAGCTCTACAATTTTTTAGTTTCATGTGTATGTATTTCATATATAAATGACCATCCAGGAAAACCAATTTCACTGAGTCTGATGTTTCTGACTCAAAAGAATAAAGCAGGTCCATAAAGACACAGAGAAAGCTATTTCTCCTTTAATCTACTTCTCACTTGTTTTGATTCTATGTGACAAAACCCCCAGTCTGTTAGGGGTTTAGCATTTCTGTGGACAGGCTGACCATGGCAGAGACATGTCACAATTATTGCAATGTAAAACACTGAGAGCCCAGCTAAGTCTCCTGGTATGACAGCTGAGAACATGTATATCACTTCAAAGCAAATGCAACAGTGCTTGTGATTCTTTTCTGCAGGGCTGCTGGCAGGATGAGTGTCCTCTGAGACAGCAAACAAAGCAAGAGATCTCCTTGCACCCAGGTGTGTTTGCATGACACTGACTGGAACACCCACCTCAGTGGCTTCTGGCTCAGTTCTGCTTTAGCATCTCTTTGTTCAGAGCCATGTGCAAAAGAAAGGATAAAAAATTTCATGTCAAAATTCAGCTGAGTCCTTCAACCAAGTGTCAGCTTAGTGTGCTCATTTCTTTGTTTCTTTTAATTGTCCAGTAAAATTTCTTCATGCTGTTTGTTATGCAGCATGATGTGGCATCCTTGCTTGTGGACCTGTGGCCAATGCTACAGTGATCATCCAAAACCATCATAGGCGTAGCACCTGAACACCAGAACTTCCCACAGTGTCTCAGACAGTGGGAAGATCTGGGATATGGGCACAGAGGTATTTAGTTGCTTCATAATCAGATTGGCTGAGCGGTGTAGAGCACAGAGAACCATATAAAAGTAGATGGGGGTGATATCAGCCTTCTTCCAGTCTTCAGGGATGTCTTGTGATCTCCATGCCTTCTCAAGGATTATGGAGAGTGGCCTCACAATGAGATCAGCCAACACTCTTAGCACCCTTGGGTAGATGGATCAATTTGTAAGAATCAAGCTCCTGTAATATTTGAGAAACCAACTCTTCCTTCACTGAAGGCAGCTCTGGGTCTGTGTCAACCTGGATATTTGTTCCTATGGCCTGGAACCCAACAGCATTGGTAAAGACAGAGGTGAAGAAGGTGTTGAGGACCTCTGCTTTTTCAGCATTGTTGGTGACTAGTTCACATCTCCTGTTTGATAGTGGGCCTATAGTCTCTTTCTAGTTCTGCTTATTATTAATGTATCTGAAGAAGGCTTTTTGACATCTCTGGCTAATTCCAGTTCAAGCTGAGCTTTTGCTTTCCTAACTACATCTCTGCATACCTTTGTAACAATCTTGTGATCTTCAGCTGGTATTGCTCTGCTTTTCCATCTCTGGTACATTTCCCTTTTGGTTCTGAGCAGACCCAGAAGCTCACTATTAAGCCAAGAGGGTCTCTTGTTTTGCCTACTTCCCTTGCCTTTAGAAGGGAAGAACTGGTTTTGTGTGTCTGGAAGAGTGTACTTGAAAAACTCCCAGCACCTCTTCTGGACTCCATAAGAAAAGTTTTCTCAATGATAACAATTAGACATTGGGATAATCTATCAAGGGAAGTATTGGCTTCACCTACACTGGACAGTTTTCAGACTCAGCTTGACAGGGTGCTGGGCTATCTCATTTAAACTCTACTGTTACCTAGAAAGGTTGGACCAGATGATCCTTGGGTCCCTTCCAACCTGGCATTCTGTGATAAGTGTAGCTGGAGATTGGTTATCATGCTTTGCAGCCCATATGCAAGCACCCAAAGAAATGATACTATGAAAAACCTCTTTATGGTGTGAATTATGCAGAACAAGTGATCCATTTCATTGATTATAAGGAATTGCTCTTCACAGACAGGACTTTTCTTACACTGATGCAACTGCATCTGTGTTTATGTAGATGACCTATGAATTGCCAGTCTTTCCCTTCACCTGCCAACCCCATACATACTGCACTGGAAGGCTGGATGAGGCTCTGGCCAGCCTGATCTAGTGTGGGGTGTCCCTGCCCATGGCAGGGGGGTTGGAACTAGATGATCCTTGTGGTCCCTTCCAACCCTGAATGATACTATGATACTATGACTCTGATTTTATGAAGTCATTCATTAAAGATACTGTAGGGCCTTTGGTCCCTGTCAGTGCTGGCAGATGCTGTTCTGTGGTGGCCAGAATGGCTCTGCTGCTCTCTATCCTCCCCATCACCCTTACTGCCACATCCAACCCTGGTTGCTTTTGATGAAAGAACTCTCATCCACATTCTTTTATTGTAGGCAGGATAAGAATAATATGGCCCTTAATTTATAGTAAGCATGGACACATTTAAAATAAATCCCTCAATTTATCATACAAATAACATTTCAGTGGTTTTGAATCAAAGAGATGTTTGAAAACCCAATTTCCCATCAGAGATGCTATTTGTTTCATTTTATGGAGTTCATTCATCTCAGTTGACTGGAGCAAAAATAAAAGCCAGCCATAGCTAGTGAGCGTGAACCCTGACATAGTGCTATGCTGCTGGAGATTCTGTGACAATTTTTACTTGATGCCTACCTCCATAATAACTGTTTGCAATAAATGTTCCATCTTAATGTAAAAGTAATTTGGGGGTTAGATGTTGTGCAGAATCTTGAGAAGAAGATCGTTCTGGAGCAGCTGGCATTTTTGTGTGCCCTGATTCAAACCTGTAATTGAACCTGATTACTTTGGTCAGGGGGAGTGGGCCACCTTTCTCTGAAAACAATATCAAATCAGATTCTCAGGGCCCTAACTGACATATGGAACTTGGCCCTTATGGTGTATTTAAGAAAGAATTACAAATATGAATATATATATATATGTATAATGTTTATGTAAGATGTACATATGCATCTATTAAGTAGAAAGGCAACTAGCCTTATCCTGAAAAATGAACAGTACCACAGGCTGCCATGTGAGACCAAACCTGGAGTACTGTGTCCAGGTCTGGAGACCTCAATAGAGGAAGGACATGGACCTGATGGGGAGGGTCCAGAGGAGGGCCATGAAAATTACTGGGGGGGTGTGTGTGGGGGGGTGTTGGAGCACCTCTGGTACAATGACAGGCTGAGGGAGCTGGAGGTGTTCAGCCTGGAGAAGAGCCGGCTCCCAGGAGACCTAATGAACACCTTCCAGTACCTAAAGGGGGCTTACGAGAAAAGGTGGAGAGAGACTCTTTACAAAGGCCTGCAGTGACAGGACAATGGCTTCAAACTAGAGAAGAGTAGGTTTAAATTGGATGTTAGGAACAAGTTCTTTACCATGAAGGTGGTGGAACACTGGAACAGGTTGCCCAGGGAGGTAGCTGAGGCCCCATCCCTGAAGATATTCAAGGTGAGGCTTGACAGGCTTTTGGGCAGCCTGATCTAGTTGAGGATACCCCTGCTGACTGCAGGAGGGGATGGACTGGATGACCTTTGGAGATCCCTTCCGACCCAGGCCATTCTATGATTCTATGTTCCGTGGACCTGTGGAGTTGTGCAGTTTTAGAAAGAAAACTTGGGGTGGATGAACTCCTTCATCTTAAGGACACACAGAACAATAATCTTCAATATTGCTGACTTGCTTAAAATAATTGCAGCTGTTCTCTTCTGATTGATAGATTTCTTTTCAGAAACTGTTCCTAAGGTACTTCTTAACCTTCCATTTTATGTTTCTAAGTAATATGCTTGATGAAAACCATGCCCTCTTTTTTCTTTAAATGATTTTTGTCAAGCTTCTTCTCCACCTGTTTCATCCCCAGGAATGCAGGATGATCTGCACAGTCCTAGTTTATCCTTTCTTGCCACACAGAGAGGGAAAGCATCCCTTGGCCAAATCCTGGCTGCTATTCTTGTATCACTATTATCAGTGAAAGGAATGGGAAAGTCAAATGACTAATCTTTTCAGCTATTAGCAACTTCTGTGTGTAAGTATCACTCTACATTTCTTTCCTCCAACTGCTCTGAGATAATTTGAGATTACTTCAGGCTTTGGCTAATACATCTTCCATTTTCACTGAAATTAGAATGAAGAAGATCACAGGCACTTTTTTTTTTTAAGCATGCCTTAAAAGTGTTAGGAAAATCTTTCTTACAGAGCACATCTTACCGGCACTCTCAGGAAGATCCTGGCTGTTGAAATGAAAATGTTGGTGTCTGCTTTTGGCAAGAAGCTCAAGCACAGATTGGTATTGCTTGTGGTCACTGCAGCTACTTGAAAAATACCATTGTACACCCACTGTGTGTGCACACAGGAGTTCATTCAAGCTTCAGATGGCCTACTGATAAGTGCCTGCTATGCTACAGCCACATTTTCAACCACAATCTCCCCTGCAGATCATCAAACCTTACTTGAACCATGTGGGTGGATTCTGAGATACAAACCGGAGGAAGCTGGGGGTTGAGGTTCCAGAGCTGCTGTGGTTCTTTCAGGAGGCTTTCCTTCTTCAGGAACCTTGGCTATATCCATGTTTTTCATTGCAGGTACATACCTGAAACTGAGTGCTTGGCCGCTTACTGGAACACAGCTCTTCAGCATGTGGAATCCAGAACTTCCTTCCCTGTCTTTTGAGGACTACCTTCCTCACCATTCCTGGACACAGGGTAGGTCTATGTAGAGTACAGGCTACTGTGTTTTCCTTGGAGTGTGCTTTCAGTGAAAGGAATGCAAAGGCTGGACAATGCAGACCACAGCAGAACCAAACTCGAACACAGAGTGCTCATTGCAGGACAAGTGTAGTTGTCAGGGTAGCACACGGAGGGCTTTCCTCATTGCTCTTGTGTCTCTAGGGCCTCACCAAGGCCTGGCTGAGTCCTTCCAAACCTCTTACCAAGATCTACCCTGTGTCGGGGTGGGCATTTATGACCCTAGAGTGACTACATATCCTGCAGGGTTCACTTAGCAAGCCCACTTGGAGGGACTCTGCCTTCTTATCCTCTCCAGTTTACCCCAGTTTGGGCAAGATTTCCCTAAGGGCTGCTTTGTGGCGCTGCAGAGGGCCGGTGACCGTGCTCTGCTTTGCCCAGGCCATCCAGAGCTAAACCCAAGCATGGGAGGGAAGAAGAATGAATCCATGACTGCAGAGTGGATCACACTGCAGGGGTGAGGCTGAGAGCACCCTGGGGTTGCGAGAGCGCAGCCATGGTGCGCAGGGCACTGTGGGCAGGGAGGAGCGTTCAAAAGCCCGTTGCTTTCTCTTCAGACTGATTTCACGTTGCTGAGCTTCCAGGGGGCTCTGAGAATAGCAATTAAAGCATCGGGCTTAATTGTAGAGTATCCAATTTGGATAGTAGCATTATCTCTGCTCTCGCTCCTTTCTCTTCCTTCAGATCCAATTCTGCTGCCTGCCTGCTGGCTGGGCGCCTGTTCCTTTCTTTATTATTACTATTTTATGGTTATTGTTAATACTTTATATTTTTTGAAACATTCCTTCTCTCGGTCGCATCCAACCACGTGGGTCTCGGTCCCGGAGGGCTTGACCCACGGAGCACCGGGCACGCCCCGCAGTGCTGCGCGGAGCTGTCGCTCGTCCCTGCCCCCGGCCTGGCAGCAGGCACCGGTGCCACCCGCGGCTCGGCGCCCGGGCATGGGTCTCCCCCTTCGCCCCCGCCTGGCGTCGGAGGCTGAGACCTGCCCCCTCCGGCGGCGGGAAGAGGTTGAGTTCCCGTTCCATGCACGGTCTCTGTTTCTCTTCATCCTCCTCTCCTTTCCCCCTCTGCTCGCTCGCACAGCCCACCGTTCACACCCTTGCTTTGATATCCCCCCCCCCCCCTCCCCCCCATCATTTTCCGCTTGTATATTTTGTTATTATTAATCATTAAGCTGCTTTATTAGTTCATCTTCCCGTGCTTTCTTCACCTTCGGGAAGCATTCTTGGAGCTTTCATATTGCAGAGGGATTTTTTTTTATTTTTTTAAGATTATGTATTTTTAGGGTGATGCTCTGAACACTTCCCCCTCCCCACCCCATATCTCCTACCCTGTCAGTATCAAGAGAAGAGACTGAAGAAGTTGAGCATGTCTGAGGTGGATCAGCCTTGCAGGGAGAGAGGGGGGCAGTAGCTGCTCAGAGCAACCCGGGTGCTTGAAGCAGGATTTGCTGGTATGTATGTAGGTCTGTATTTTCTGACAGCTGTAAGTGTGTGAATTGTTTTCCGTGCGAGATGGGAGGGGGGAAGGAGAAAAATTAAAAATAAATACCTGCGAGTTGATGAAATAAATGCCCGCATAGCTGTAAGCCCTACCCGCCTGCTCTGGAGGTGGTGCTGGGGAGAGACCCTCAGCCATCAACCCACCCCTAGGAAGAAAACAAACCAGCAGCGCCCAACCCAAACCCTAGAGAGCCAAATAGACGATGGAGGGGGACGCATGGTGCAAACCAGCTCCGTCGCAGGTGAAGCGGCCCCAACTACCTCTCCTCTTCCTCCCTCCCTCCCGCCCGGGGGGCTGTGCGTGTGCGCGGGTGAGCGCCCCGCGCTGCCCACCCAGCCCAGCGCTGCCGGCAGCACTGCAGAGGGGTGGGCACGGCCCTCGCCAGCCCTCCGGGGGCTGGGCCCGGGGGTGGGCAAAATGCTGTGCGTGCGTGGGGAGGGGGCCGCGTGGGGGGAGGGGGGGAGGGAGGGCTCGTTTTCTCTCCGCGATTCACATCGCGCCCGCTTTCCCGTCTCGTATGCATGCCTATCCCGGGAATGGTGTAGTCAGCCCGTATTTGAATTATTTATAGACTCGTGCCAGCTGGGTTTTGGTTGCCTCCTTTTTTTTTTTTTTTTTTTAATTTTTAAAAATTAATTTTATTATTAATTTTATTATTTGATTCCCCCCCCCCCCCCTCCGCTTGTGTACATTGTTGGGAAATGCGTTTTGCCTCCCTTTCTTCTCAATCTATTAATGTCTTTGTTGGGGAGCGGTTTTTATCCCCTTCAGACCCATCTAATACAGAATTGATGCTTATTTTTCCCTTCAGGAAGGGGACGCTTTGAGGATAATCATGCTTCACAGAAGAACGGCACCGACCTCCAGTTGCTTTAAACACAACCACCTCCACTAGGGCTACAGGAGAGAAAAAAAAAAACCACAAAAAACAAAAGAGAGAGAGAGAAAAGAAAAGAAAAAAAGAAAAGAGAATAATTGTAAGAATAATCATTTAAAAAGGCGAAAGGAATGCTTACTCTGGAACCTGCAGTTGACGATCCTTGCCACTTGCGCCGAGTATCCTCTGAAGTGATTCTCGCTGGCTTTTGAATTTGCACTGCTTCGAGACGCAAGATTGCCACAAAGAATCCTCGAGTTATTTTTTTTTTTAACAGCCAAATAGGATTAAAAAAAACCCCACCACCCCAAAAACCAAAAACCAACCCCCAAACAAACTCATTCCCCCACGTTTGCTCCCCGACCCTTATTCTTCTTATGTGGATATGCAAGCAAGAAGAGGAGACTGGACATTCCCAACATGCTCTCTCCCTTGATCTGTCCGTCTAGAGGTTCTGCTTCTACAAACCAAGGTAGGGAAATTCCTATTCCTGTGGTTTTGCTGGCAGCTCATTTTGGTGCACGGGTTTGCTTAAGGAAGACTACTCACCGTAGAACAAAAGGTTTAGGGATGCTGCTCTTAATAGCAGATACAGCAAAGAGATCCCCCCCAAAACACCAAGAAAACCCCACAAAAAGGAGGAAACATTCACCAGACATGTTGATTCCCTCTTGGTTCACCAAATAGGACGTGAAGAGAAGGCGAGGGGGATGCTTTGAGTTACATGTCGTGTAGTGAATGGGGTGACAGAACCTTGTGATTTATTTTTTATTTTTTTTTTCGGGGTGGGCAGGTGGGGTCGGGGTAGACACGAAGAGAAGGAAAATGGCTTTGGAAAAGGGTTGAAAACCAGGACAATTCCCATCCATCCGTCCATCCATCCACCCGTAAATTGCCTCTTTCTTTTCACTGGTCCAGCGGCTCCTTGTCATGCTTTGATGTGAAAATCGAGCTCGTTAGGAATAGCGGTGCAAAGGAACCTGCTTGTTGCCGAGGAGGGTGGTGCATTACTTAGAACCCACGCCGGTATCTCGATCGTGAGCGGCCTAACGCGGGGGCCGGGGCTAGGGCACCGGGGGCTGGGGGGGGTGGGAGCCGGGGCCGCCCCTGGCACCGCGGCAGGAGCCCGCCCTGCTTGCGTGGAGGTGAAGGGCTATTTTAAGTCCAAGCACGTCAAGAGACTTAACCTGAACCTACGAGGCGCTGTATTTAGGCAACTTCACGGGTTTTAATTTATCCCCGTCCCCTCGGTGCTGTCAGCGGGCATTGTGGCCCCTCTCCGCCACCCCCCACCCCAGCCTCCCTACCCCACCCAACGTCCCCACGAAAGGCAGCCCCTTCCCCAGCCCACTTGGGAGGGATGCAAAATGGCTATCGTGCCGCTCGGCTGTAGATACGCGAGAGACACCGGTGCATCCCGACCGTAACGTGACATGTGAGTCTTTCCGTAAGATGGTGGCAAGACAAAGGGAACGGAGAGCCGGGTGGGTGCGGGAGCCGCCGCGCCCCGCCGGGAGCGCCGGGCACAAGGTGTTGAACGACTCGGGGTTATTTTAAGCCTCAAGTCCGTGCCCGCCGCGCTGCTTCGCCCGGCACGCGTGGGACTCAGCGCGCCCACGCCGAGAAAAGGGGTGGGGGGTGGGGGGAGACCAGCGGCGAGCTGCTGCACCTGGAGCCGAACCCTACCACCCTTACCCTCACCGTCAGCCCCCTGCCTAGGCTCCCCTCGACCCTCCTCCCCCTTTCTCTCGTCCCTGCAGCAGCCCGGAGGCCTGCTAGCGGGAGAGGGGAGGCAATACGGAGCGTGGGGCTCAGCCCACAGCAGGAGAAAGGGGGTCGCGTCCACCCAGCCCTGCCACTGGGCGAGCCGGGGGCCGGGGCGGCGGCGGGGGCCTCCAGCCCTTGAGGCAGCCGGAGCATACTGCGGCGGGGGCGCGCCTCGCCCGCCGCCTCCCTCTCCTTGATCCTTCCAGTAGCCCGTTCCCACATTTCTGACATGGTTTCGCTGGGCTACGGTTAAAAAAAACCGGGAGCGGTTCCCCGCTGAGGGGTTGAGAGCCACCTTTCCTGCCACATTCTGGCTGTGCTTCTATAAATATCTAAGGCTTTCCAGGGCTGATCCGCGCCTGGATCCTCCCTGCCAGAGCGCTCCCTCCCTCCGCAAGTGGGAGCAGAAAGTTTACCTGTGCGAGGAGGAGGAGAACGTGTAGGAGCCTTTCTCCTGTGCTCGAAAGGAATTTCTCAGGCCCCGCAGCTCATGGCTGCTGCCGCGACTCCAGTACCGCCCGGAGTAGCAAGGGGAGAGGAGGGCATATGCTGGGTGAGCCCAGCTAAGCCCCTGCCCCTCTGCACCATGCTCTGGGTTTTACAGGCAGGTGGAAAGGAAGGGAAAAGTCGTCCCGGACATCTAGCAGCAGTGGCAGCCCCCAGCAGCTGGGCTGGGCTGGGCTGTGTTTCACTGAAGACCAGCGCCCAGCACTGCCCACCTGGTGCCTGCCACAGCCAACAGCCCTGTCTGCAGGGCACCAGGCCCAAGCAGGTGCCCCATCCCTGCCATGACCCTTCCCAGACATGACCTGGGCCAGGTTTGCACAAAGGCAAAGCAGGGTGGAAAAGAATTGGGAGGGAATCCTCATCCTCCTTTTACCCTCCAGTCACTCCTTCTGCTGCCTTTACCTGCGACTTTTCCTCGCATTCCCTGTCAGCATGGGCAAAAGGAGATGCCCTTTAATATTGTGCCCACCACTAAGCACAGCTACCTCAGGCCTTGCAAGCAGTGTAGGGATGGCAGCTGGTCCTCCCTGAGCTCTGTGATGGACAGGCAGGTATGCAACACCCCCATCTGGTGGGGCCCCAGTGCGGCCCCACTGCCCAAGGCCTCAGGGAGCAAAGCAGTGGCATGGCACCCTCGGGTGTGGAGTGACCTGGTGTGGCCCAACTGCAGCTCTGGAGAGAGCAGTAGTGTGTGCGTGGGTGCAGGGTGCTCTGTGAAGCAGTGATGTGGGTATGGGTGATTTTCAAGCACTCACCCACGCCAACCTAGAGCAGCAGCTTGTGTCGCCTCCACATATCCTGGTTTTCTCTGGTCCCCCACCACATCAGCTTGTCTCCCAATCATAGGTGAAGGTCTCAGAGGACTGGGACAGAATGGAGCAGCTCAGGGGGTGGAGTGGGGAGACAGTCTTGGGATGCTGAGACTGGGATAAACAGCCTTGGGATGGTGAGGCTTGCTTCCGCTTTCTCTTGGCTCTGTCTATGGTATGCAGGGGCAGATTTCAGCAGGAAAAGGAAAGAAGCATGGTCAAAACTGCTACTTTTCCCATGAAGCCTGGTCTCTGATCCAGTAACACACACCTGCTGCACCAGCCTGGCACAGCCTGCATGAGTCCTGGTGCCTCTTGCTGTCCCTTAGTCAGTGAGACTAAGGCTGGGCAAAGGAAGGTGTCAAGAGTGGTCCTCAGCCATCCTGGTCTGGGCAGTGTTCTCAGGATACCTGCATTGATGGCCGAATTTTACATTGTAGATTGTACAATTGTGCATTGAAAAAGCACAAAGAGATCGTGGAGAGATGGAAAATACAGATCAGGGGCAAAATCTCAACCTTTTATTTCCTTCTAACCATTTTGGCTTTGACTGGTTTTATCCTCAGTTTGGATTACCAACTGCTTCTGTATAAAAATCCTATCAACCTATGAACTAGCACCCCATCCTCAAACCCTCACCTACAGGGGGAAAAGGTGGTGCCTGTAATTTCTGTGTTTCACTTGCTGTTGGAGTTCATCTGGGCTGCTTCTTGTGCTTGGTTTGGAAGA
This sequence comes from Melanerpes formicivorus, assembly GCF_026170545.1. Classification (NCBI taxonomy): domain Eukaryota; kingdom Metazoa; phylum Chordata; class Aves; order Piciformes; family Picidae; genus Melanerpes; species Melanerpes formicivorus. The sequence goes on from NW_027142360.1 coordinate 22,428,914, forward strand.
GGGCAGGTGGACCTTGTCTCAGGTGCCGGAGCCATTCTGCGCTAGCGCATGGAGCTGCGCTTGGTTTCCCAGGCTGGACTCGCGTTGCCTGGGCTGGCGCTGGGAGTCTGTCTCTCTGCAGTGCCATGTGGGAGGTCTGGATTTGATTCCCATTGCTGTTTTCTCATTCCCCCAAACTGGCAGAGAATGGGAGTGCTGTACAGATAGCGCTGCTCATCTCTGCAATGGGCTCCACTCCTTGCTCCCATCTTTTGCTCCTTAGGATGCACAAAAGCTGTCTGTGAGATTGAACAGACTGAGGGCTGGTCCCTGGAGGTCTAATCTCAGCCTTTAGGGAGGCCACAGCTCTGCTCTGCCTGTACTCTACCGATCAGTACAGCTTGGTGGGCAGCGGTGAAAGAGAGTTATCTTGCAGATGAAGTATATGCAGAGGGTTTAGAATTTATTTTCCTTTCCTTTGTGTAAGCAGGAATGTATGACAAAGAAATGGATTAGTTAATAGGAGGCATGGACTAGGTGATCTGTTTGAGAGAGATGGCTCCATTGGGATTGCCTAACCTGCAGCAGGATGCTGGTAGTATCTACTCTGCCTGACATCGAGTCTCTAGGACTGCTTGACTCTCTGGTGATTTTGGGACTAGCCTTCTCTGAGGTATATTTATACTTGATAGAGAAGCAGGGAGCGGTTGGGAGAAATCTGCCTGATAAGTTACCTGCTATTACTCGGACCCAACCTCCACCTACCTGTCCACAAGAATTCTTTAAACCACAGTGCCTCAAGTTACCAATTTCGTTGCTTCACCGCAGTCAGCTGGACTAGCTACTGCCTTGGGTGCCTCCCTGCATAAGATGAAATGGCAGTTTGAAGATCACAGCACTGAAATATGTGTGAGGGGAACCAGAGGAAAACAAGATATTTAAAGCTAAGCGTGACCCTCTTGCTACCACTGCCTTGTCCCTTCTTCTGAGCCTTCTGTTTCAGCTAAGTGCGTCATAATGGGAACTAAAAAAAGCATTTCTCCAGCCATGAAGGGGCTCCACCACCCTTCTGACTTACCCATCTTGCTTGTGTGTTCGTCTGAAGACAGAAGAGGTTTCTGGCAGAAATGGACTAGTATCTGCTCTGGCAAAATTAGTGGTCAGGAGAACCAGGAGACTAACCCAGCTGGGGTAAATGCCAAAGGTACTTTTCACATTGGGGAAAAAAAATAATCAAATGAACCCACCTTCCATAGTTCAAGAGCTCATGGCTTCCTTAAGCTGCAACCCACCATCTCCCAGCTAGAATTGTGCATTGACACGTGTCTAAAAGTTGGCCAAGTGCACAGTGGTGATCTGTGCAAACGAGGCAGTGTACTTCCACGAGCCTGAGGTCAGCTGCAGAGAACAAAAAAAACCCACCTCTGTATGTGCTCAGAAATAAATACATGGCACTAGGCGGTGTGCAAACTGTGCTGTGATCAACTCAACTCAAACCATGGCTGATTTGGACCTTTCAAGGCAAGGCTGCCTTTTTCTTTTTCCCCTCTTTTTCATATGTACACTAAATATGCCTCATGTGAGGGGAATGAAAATACTGCTTTTTCTGTACTCAGGGCTGTTAAAATAGGGAGAGGTAAAGGGTACCTTTTCGCAGGCTCGGTGTCGGCTGATATGTCCTAAAACAGGGGGTATCTACAGCCTGTAAAGTATGCTGGGTGGCTCTCTTCCTCTTCCAACAGAAGCAAAGACCCTGTTTCAGAGCCACCAATACAGATAGATTGATTAAGCATCTGGGGAAAAAGAGAAATTTCAAAAGGCTGTGGTTACTGGCTCAAAGTGAAAGGGTCATTAAACCAAAACCTTTGCAGCATTCACTCCTTACACCTCTAACGGCATCCACAAAGAAGGTTCAAAACTGAAGAGTCACTGAAAGTGGCTCAGGTGAAATGTTCTGTTGCCAGCTCTGAACACTGAAGATGTTTCACTGTTCCCAGAGCACATACAGCATCATTAATACTGGTTTGCATAGTGGTGCTGAAGTATTTACAAGGAAGACACACTTTTAGGGGAAACCCAGGAATTTGGCCTTCATGGTCTGTTTGGTGGTTTGTGTCTGCTGATGGCTTCTCCACCAAAACAGGTGTGGGACCATTCATTTATTGGCCCTGAATAATCCATGGGACATTATTCTGTCACTCCCACTCACCCCTCCCATGCCAGACATGTAGGAGCTCATGTCCAGTTAACTCTCCATGTGACAAACTTGTAAATCACTTCTCAAGGTAGCCATCAGCTTACACTACTTTGTGTGAAGCTATCTAGCTCTGAAATGGGAACAGTTCTTGCTTACTACGCTTCCAGTCTGTATTTGACACACAGATCAAAAAAAGCTCTTTCTCCAGCTATCACCATGCTCCACTGGACCTGCTGCCCAGCCTGTGTTTGAGCTCCTTGTTTGCTCAAAATGGTGAAGTTAGATGCCTAGCACCTTTTTATGGATGTGCTTAAAGCCCTGCATAGATAACTGCATTTTGCTCGGAGTCTGCACTTCCGAGAGAGGGAAGGAGAGTGTGAGGGAGTGAACAAGGACGGTGGCCATAGATCAGAGAAAACGAGACCTGTAAAGAAAGGTTGGGAGAGCCAGGCAAGCTCATTCTGGAGAAAAGACAACTGTGGGTGGATACCCAACTGTCTGCAAATACATAGAAGACTGTTACAGAAAGAGGACAGGGGCCAATTATTCTCATTAGTCACTGAGGACCAATCAGGAAATAAATGAGTGTAAGATGAAGCAGAGAGAATACAGATTAAACATCAAATTGTTTACTGCAATAATGGTTTAGTGATGGTAGACGATGCTGATAAATGTGACAGAATGGCTGTGACTGAAGATATTTAAAGCTAGATGTAGGTGATGAACTATCAGGATTTAGTGTCTAATAAAGATTGTCTCTAATGAACCATAGATCATGATATTTGCATGCCTAACCAAACAATTTTGGAGGAAAGATAATGAGATTGGTCTGCTCTGTGTGCAGGAGGAAGGGGAGGGACTGACTGTCCCATTGGAGGAAACCCTCCTCAGCTTAGTAGGTTTGGTCCTGTGCTCCAAATCTCATATGGTACCTGTAGGAGTCAACATGATGGCGTTGGCTGGTGGCACAGTTTAAGATATTGGGAGCTGCCCAAAGATGTCTGGTTTTCAAAACCCCTGTACATTGTGACAGTGTGTACCAGCCTGGGGGACAGCTGCAGCTAAGGTATAGAAAGCTGTGCAGAAGGGATGTACAAACCTGTTCCATGTGAACAATGCTTTAGTGTTCTCAGGCTTGTTCTTAGATCCTGGGATAAATGGGGCTATTCTAGATTGAGATCACATCCCTTTTTATCAAGAAGCTTCATCTATTTGTGGCCACCGCTGTCAATGTTTCACACTGTCACAGCATCTGAATAGTTAGTGTGCCAAAATCTGATACTGCAGCAGGAGATACATACCTCATCACATACTGAAAGAGAAGAAGATACGCTCCTTGCTGTTTCATGATTTCATTCTTTTGCCTTGCAAGGTGAGCTGTAGTTTAAAGGTGCCTACTCACCTTTGCTGCTTCCAGAAGATAGAATGGGATTTGGGGATCTAGTAGCATCATGGTTCCTGAGAATCATCACTTTGCTAGCCAGCCCTCATGGTCACACCTCTTGGTGCTCTGAGGTGGAATAACTTCCTGTGCATGGTTGGGGTTTGGATGGGCAGCTCTGTTAATGGGTTCAGAGAGGGGTCTCCTTACTTTAAGTCAGTAGAGATTCTCTTCCTGGTAGCTGAGAAGGCTGCAAGTGCCATTTTGAGTCTGAATTTGGCCAGCGATGGGAACCCGCTGTGTGACCTAAAGCTTATGCCAGCTTACATCCTTCTGTGCAGCAGCAGAAGCGAGGGCTGTGATGCAACCTTACTGGTGGAATACACTATTTTTATTTTTTTTTCAGCAGAGCAACAAGCATGTAACCCTGACCTCTGGTGTCTTTTGTAAGGATCAGGAGTTTTCTATACAGGTGTCTGGAACAAACTCAAATGGAGGAGATGACACGATAAACTCGGATTTAATATCTTAATTTCACATCCTCTCCTGATCTCTTAGGTAGAGTTGCCATGCAGTGTTGAGGAGATGATTTGCACAACTCTCTTCACTTCTTCTTGCCTGTATGACCTCTAAAGAAATCTGGGGACTTTGCAAAAGGAAACAAACATAAAAGTATTAAGTTCACTATTTCAAAAGGGACTAGAAGTGGAGGTGGTTACTAGGAGCTGGCTGAGACAGATGAGATTTGGTGTCATGAACCTGCTGATAATTTACTAGCACAAATGCCATGTCTTACATCACAGCTGAGTGCCTAATGAAGAGAAAATTGTTTTCAGGTGATAGGCAGAACAGCCTAATGACAGCTGAAGATATCAGTGCCTGTTCATTGCCTCCAGCTGTGGGCCAGGAACAGGACGCAAGGTAGGTGAGAGGTTGTAGTCTGCTATATCAAGGCACTATGGTTTCTTTCTGTCATATGAAACTACTACTACTCCAGCACCCCCAGCTGGGAATGAGGTCCTGGAGGTATACAGTGGATATTTGGAATGTGAAGGCCCTAAATGAATGATAGCCAAGAGGGTTATCAAAGACTGGAACAGGCTGCCCAGGAAAGTGATTGAGTCACCATCCCTGGATATATTTAAAAGCCATCTAGACATGGTTCTCATGGATATGGTGTAGTAGTGGCCCTGCTAGAGTGATTCTGTGTGAATACTGCCTAGAAATCAATTGCAGAAGATCTGCTAGGAGCCTAAATCTGGCTATGATTCCAAAGGCAATCCTAAATATTTGCTTCATTCAGGGGCAGGTGGTTTTGATGCCTGTACAGGCTGAAGAGTGGCTCCTCTGCTGTATGGAAAGGTATAGGGATGCTGCCAGCTGCTTCAGGAGGAGGATGGAAAAGGGTCACTGCTGTAAATCCCTTTGTGCCAGGTAAAGAGGAATGTTGATTACACATGGCTGTCACAGGACTCTACTGAGAAATGCATTGGAGGTGCATTGTGGCAGAGAAAATGCACTGGCTCGTGGCTACTCACATGCAGGCACTTGCATGGGAAGCAGGAGGGAGGGAGCTACACATCCCTGCAGCCCTCTCTCTCCTCCTCTACAATTCTCAGTTATTGCTGGCTGCTGTAGTCAGTGGCCTAAGCATCTCAGGGGAGATTCCCTCGTGTCAGATGTGTCTGAGCAGAGGCAAGCTGAAACATCAGAGGCTGACAATCCCCAAGGGAGAGTCTAATGAAAGTGACAGAACGACATAATCTGTTCTCACAGTCTCTCCTCTTCGGCGCTCCACGTTTTTGGTGCAACTTGAAATTACCCTCTCACTTATTACTGAAAAGGTGAATATTATGTATAATTAAAATTGCAAAGCTACTGTCCTGAAACATTGAAAGTCAAAGTATAAAAGCAGCTTGGATGTGGTCTGATGTACCATGTATTTGAGTATTCTGGTAGGAGGCTTTTAAGACTCCATCTGGAAGTATCAAAGTGCTAAATGCCACAAACCCATAAACAGAATCTCAGAAAAGGCATTGCAATCATTTCATTACATGATGGGGTGGCCTGTGCTCCAAACAAGGGGAGGAGATAGCTTAGAAAAATAAGACTGAGGGACAGGATGCCATCCAGAAAGACCTGGACAGGCTGCAGAAGTGGGCTGAGGAGAATCTCATGAGGTTCAATGAGGCAAAGTGCAAGGTCCTGCACCTAGGTTGGGGCCATCCTTGATACAGGCTGGGGGATAATGAAATTGAGAGCAGCTGTGCAGAAAAGGACTTGGGGGTATTGGTGGATGAGAAGCTGGACATGAACCAACTATGTGCACTTGCAGCACAGAAGGCAAATTGCATCCTGGGCTGTATTGAAAGAAGTGTGGCCAGCAGACAGAGCAAGGTGGTTCTGCTCCTCTCCTCTGCTCTGGTGAGACCTTATCTGGAATACTGTGTCCAGCTCTGGGGTCCCCAACATAAGAGAGACATAGACCTGCTGAGGCAGGTCCAAAGGAGGGCCACAAACATGATCAGAGGACTGGAACACCTGTCCTACAAAAACAGGCTGAAAGAGTTGGGGCTGTCCAGCCTGGAAAAGAGAAGGCTCTGGGGAGACTGTTGAGAAAGGCTTGTAGTGATAGGTTGAGGGACAATGGTTTCAAACTGGAGCAGCGTACATTTAGGCTGGACATAGGAGGAAGTTCTTTACAGTGAGAGTGGTGAAATGCTAGGACAAGTTGCCTGGGTATGTGGTTGAGGCCCCATTCCTGGAGGCATTCAAGATCAGACATGGTGTGGCCATGGGCAGCCTGATCTAGCTGGAGGTGTCCCTGCTGACTGCAGGGGGGTTGGACAACATGACCTTTGAGGGTCCTTTTCAACCCAATGCAATCTGAAAAATAGGATAGCTGTGGGATGGCTGCCTGGAAAGATGCAGTGACTGTTACAGCAAGCTTGTTGAATGCCTGGTTTGAAAGCTTGCAAACTTTCCAAGCAGGGATTTGGAGAGAGCTGTAAAAATCATACTTTAGCCACTTTGAAGTAGTACCATTTCAATGAGGGGTAAAGGGACTAAAGGGCTCTTTGAACTTCAGGGCTCAGAGAACTTTGCAGGAGCTGAGTGCCAGTGCCTCAGCACTCTCTGAGGCAGAGGCTGGTTGCCCCCAGCAGGCATCTTACATGAGCAACTGTTTCTGTGCAGTAGTTTTTTTACTTTCAGAAAGCAGGAGGTACACAACAGGAGATGAGTGTTGGTTAATGGTAGACCTTGCCTTAATACCCTTATACTCATGTTTTGTTAGGACTTTGAGGTGAAGTCCTGTCCTTGGCTCACAGTCTGAGAGATCCCTGACTTCAGCTTTTGGTGTTAGAGATGGCTTAGGACAAAAGGGGTTTGTGATGTAGTGAATATAGCAGGAAATGGGTTTACCGTTGTTGTCACCCCCCCCAACCTCAGCATTAATTGCATAGATTTTGCCAGTTCTGCACTGAGATTAATTAGAGCTTTTGAAGTGTTTTCATGGAAAAGCAGGAAAAACCTAGAACAGCCAGCAGCCTGGGAAGCAAAGAGCGGCTGGGCTTGGGGTGACGCATTCCTGCTCTGCGTACTTTAGAGTGGGGCCTTGTCCCCGAGGCTGTCCTAGCCAACAGGAGGGCCCAGTCTACTGGGTCCTCTGCAGTAATGCTTTCTCAGTTGGAGCTTTTCCAGTTGGAGGTGTTCTACTTTATATAAATGCCTATTCACTGTGCTGGAGAGGGAGTGCTCTAACGACTGGCTGTGAAGGTAGCTTGTTTCTTTGGCCCGATAGAAAGTAATTACTTATATAAAAGGAAATTACCTCAGCATGAAAGCAATGGAGAAGCAGGCGCCATGGCCCAGAGGTTGTGAAGTCCTCTGAGATATGGAAGACATGGGAGCTAATTCTCCCTCCAAATTAGGCAGTGCAGGTTCAGCTTTGGATGCATTTGTATTTCCCAATGACAACAAAATCTTTCATTTAGCATCTAGCTCGGTGCTAACTTCAGGTGGAAGGAAAAGTGACAGGAGGAGGTGAATTCCCAGCGAACACAGCCCTGATCCTCAAGCAAATACTCTCAAACAAAGGGTGTGGAATGAGAACTGCAGAGACTCTGTGGCAGGAAACCAGAATTATTGCTTCAATGAAAAATTTTATCATTTCCTCTAATGTGTGGGTAGCTCTTCAAAGTCATCTCCAGATCTTTAAAATTACTTGGGATTTTCAGTCCTGCAGTTTGTATCCCTCAGCATATCCCTTCTCATTGTTCATTGTACATTTGCTTTCATAATCTCAGAGAGATATTTGACTTTTATACAGAAAGGGTGGTTTTTCCAGAAGCCAGCCCTAGCTGTGGGAGACTTGTTTCCAGAGAATCTCAGAGAGTCAGTGAAGAAAGAGGGGGTCCTTTGAAGGGCAGTGTAGAGCAGAAGCCTAATGGATGTGCTCCAGCTTCCCTCTGGAGAGGCTAATAATTACTGTCTACAAAGGCAGCTTATACAGGTGAGCTTCCTGAAGACTTTTAAGTCTCCCTTTTGTTTTGTGCCTATGCATGTTAAGCATGTAGAGGGCTGGGGGCTGGAGAAGACAAAGTTGTATAGAATTATCCCTCTTTCACCACCCAGTTTGTAAAACAGTCACAGCCCAGGAGGGATCCAAAATTTCCTAATTCCTTATCCTCTGTATTTTTCCACTGTAAGAACATTGTCTGCCTGATGGTTAAAATCATTCTGAAATGTGAAGGCTTGGAGACCCTCAGTCTGGGTCTGATGTAAAGAGTTCCCAAATGTGACTTCAATTTGCCAGAAACAGCAATGTCCATATAGCTCAGCCCAGTCACAATCTCTGGACTTCTCAGACTTTAATTTTAAGCCAGGGAGTGACAAATTGGCTTACGAGGTCCCTTGACGTGACCAGATATCATAAGGCTAGTCCTTGGCACCCCACAGAGAACTGTTCTTCAGGATGCTGTGGAAGGCTAGGGAGAGATGGCCAGGGCTTACTCCTTCTATAACTACTGTGTCCCAGAAGGGACCTGGTGTAAGAATGGCATTTAATTATATGCCTTTGTACGTCTTTGTCTGCATGTGTTTAGAAGCATTACCCATCTCTGCCAAGGCAGATGTTTCATAAGTAAATATTGCTTGCATGATGAAGCATAAAAATCAAACAAAACAGAAAATGAGAGTGAAGGTTTGACCCAGCAGTCTAACTGTGTCCTTTTAAGTGCACAGAATAGTACAGAAATCTGTGTACCTTCTCTGACATAACAGTCTTCTGTGATACCGGGCAACTGTGGCAGGGCAAATTGTGATGTGTACCTATGCAGCTGCAGCCCAGAGGCCAGATCTGCTGTCCCTTTGAAGTCAGGCAGAACCTCGTCATCGGCCGTGTTGAGAATTGGATCGACTTTGGATGTCTGCTCTGTTGCACGAGACACAAGGGCTTGCAATATCTCTTTGGATCAGCTTCATTTCAAAATACATCATTGTTCAGAAACTTGTTCACTTCTGACATCTGAGGGACATCTTAAATAGCTATTGTGGTACTGCCTAGGTTGCTATTTTGATGCCTGCAATGAATGCTGCATAAATCCCTAATGTTAGCTGCATACAATGGGTGTTATTCTTTTGTGTGCCTTTGTATTTGATGATCTCCTTGTCTTTCAAGCTTTGAGTGATGTGATTTTAAGGATACCAACAGATTTATCAGCATTTCTTTTGCTGTGTAAGTTTTCAGGTGTGTTCTTGATCATCTATTGCATTGCTTTTCCTGCAGTATAAAGCAGCAATAAATATAGAATCTGGTTGACATTCAGTTTTGGGATCAGATTAAGTTGTGTCGAGTTTCCTCCCCCAAATCCTCATGGACTGTGCCTGGAGGAGAAAAATCAATGGTGCTCTGGTAAGAACTGCTTAAAATGGCTGTATTTGACATAGCTATGGTTTCTGTTTGAACAGGATTTGAGACTTCTAAAGCAACTTAATGGCCTTTTCCCATAATTTGAATTACTTTGAAAGAGTAAAATAAAGTGATGGTTTAAAAGTTGCAGGACAGACCTGGTGGATGATCATAGGATTTGATTTTACTGAGAGGGAGAGAAAAAAGAAAGAGTTAAAGTCCTAAATTCCCTTTAAAACTCCTTTATTATAGGATGGCTAAGTATTTCCTGAACTTGAAGGAGGTGACAGAAAGACAGTGTTTGGTCCAATGCTCCTCCTGGATATAACAAATCGACAAGTTCTTTGGGTGAAGCCTAGGGGTTTAGAGAAGTTCATATGTAAAAGGCTCAGCTTGAACCTTGGCTTTACTGAAATGCCACATTTATTACACCAGCTAAAGAAATACAGAACTTGGATAAAGTTCTGCATAGCAATGCAAAGAGAAGGCAGATTTCACTTGGAAGCAGCAGGTTAAGCTGTGCCTCTTAATATAACTGGAAAGGAAACATTACACATTCACACCAGTAAATTGGACATACTGTGGAGCAGCCATACCACCTCAAGCAGCAGTTGCAGTGCACTGAATGGATGGAGTTTCTTGGTGCAGAACTGAGGGGCTTGAGGGAGATGGAGTTGAGAATTGTCTCATTGCTTGCTAGAACCACACTTGGGTGGTTCTTGGCCATAGTCAGCTCCCAGCTGGCTGAAGCCAAGCTGACCTTGTCCATCCTGGCTGAGCTGGTCTAGTATATGCTGATCAACATTTGGCAGAAGGTGCCCATCCTTGGTCTGTGCCAGCAGATACAGTCAGGTGGTTTGGCTGGACCTCCTCTCCTCTAGATGTATGCATAGATATGGTCTTTCTTTTCAGGCTAAATACATCCCAAGGTATTGTAGACTAGTCTCCTGCCGGATGGCCACTGGGCTTCCAGCAAGTGCAAAATGAGAGGTGGGAGAGGTGTATGTGTGCATCTGCACATCTCACATTTTCTAGGCATCCAAAGGACGGATACTCTGCAGTTTTGTACTTTCATTCAGTCCACTTTGTCTTCCTCTGCTCGAACTGTTCCTGTTACTCTCATTAATGCCACCACAAAGATCCTCGCTGACTGTCACAGGTTCAGCCAATTCACACACAGTGCAGCTTCTCAAGTGACTGGACTTGAGCTAAGCCTCGTCCCTCACTTCTTTCTGTTGGCACATCTGGCAGAAGAGGCAGTGAGATGACTTGGGTCATGAGAATAGGTAGTGGCAGGAGAGCAGATTTATGTACCTTGCTGGGCTTCCGCTGGCAGTAAATTGCATTCCAGTCCTGGGAAGGTCTGGACCGTGAGGGACTGAGAGAGCTGACTCGTAAATTTACCTGCCCTAGCAGTACATATGCATGGAAGAGGGTGGGAGGGAAGAGCCAATGCTGTATCTTCCCTTGTTTTCTGGGGAGAGGGAAGCTGGTGCTTCAGCCTGCTTGGTGCAGGCAGTTGTGCCCCCTTTCATTCAGGGCTCAGAGCAAAGAGGGCACAGGCACAGCCAGAGGCACAGAAGCAAAACCCCCAACCCACTTCTTTTAGACACTGCTGAGCTGCAGCTGCCTTGTGGCTAGCAGAAGCCGGACTAAGATGAACAGCATCTCCCTCACAGAGTGGAACAACCACAGAGGCAGTGCATCAATGCTTACCAGGGTTAGCTCTCTGTCCACCCCCAAACATGCAGCATCTCCACCTTCCCTTTGTTCCTCTATCCTCCTCCACTCTCCTCCAGGCTGGATAAGCCCAACTGGAATTCAGGCCATCAGCCTCATCTTGGGAGTCAGGACGGGTGCTGGATGTGGCTAGGGAGACAAAGTCACCCTGTCTCAATGCCTTTGAACTAGGTTGGGAGGTGTTGGAGGTTCTGGTATCTGTATAGGGGCTGGGGTGTAGGGGAAGAGTTTTGTAGATTTCAGAGGGACAAGTTTTTTGGAGGAGGGTGAAGGGTTCTTTCTTCTGCATTCTAGGAAAATTTTCTTTGCACCCATATCCTGTTTGTGTGACTGTCCAGTGCCAAGGCAATATCTGGGATGCTTTACAGCAATGTGATGTCTCAAAGAAAGGCTTTAAATAAGCCTCTCCCTTTGGTGTGAAGGAGAATGGGAGCCTCTGACACCAGCATTTGGAGGAAGCTGTGCCCACATTGAGGGTGCATACAGACAAAGGCAGTGGTACATTTTGGTGATGCTTGATTGGCACCTGCCCAGGGCTCTCATGGGTCTTCACAGGTCTAAAAGGGCCAGCACATTTTCTGAGAGCAGCAGGGCCTGGTGCAAAGCCATCAGGCGGCAGCACAATGTCAGTACCTCACCAAAGCCAAACTGCAGCGTTTGAAAACCCTTTGGCACTTTTGGGTGAGGGACTGGTGCTGAGGACAGGCCTGTGGAAAATCTATATTGTCTTGTGAGTTTAGGGATGTGCCTTGACTTTCCTCAGATGACAAACCCCGTGGTTTTTTGCTTTGTGAGAGTATTTCCATTGGAAATCAAAGAGATTTGAGATACATAGCTGGCTAAGCAGTCATACCTCAGAATAGGATTTGGGGATTAGCAGAGTGGATAATAAATTGAATAGTAGGAGTTAAAATCAGGCTGCACTCAGAAAGAAAGCAGAGATGAGAGGTACACCCCTGGAAAGCAGTAAAGCCAGGAATGACACAGGGGTTACACTGGTTAGCAAATGAGATCCAGGCTCACAATACAATGCGGCAGCAAAGAGGCCGATGTGATTTCTGGATTGCATAAACAAAGCTATTGCATCTTGGAGCAAGGAAATGTCTCCTACGTGTTTCTAGTCATGTTTTCCTCATGTGCCTGGTCTGAGTGTACCTAGGCTATTGAGTGCATTTCTGGAGAGAGGTCGGTGTCCCAAAGATGGCAGCAAATTAGAACAAATTCAGTGGAGCAACAAAAATGATTAAGATGCTGGAGGGATTGATCTAAGAGGGAAGATTAAAGTAACTAATTACATTTAACTTGGCCAAATGACAATTAAAAGAGAGATGTGATGACTGCCTTAAAGTGTGTGCTCAATAATGTAAACATGGAGGAGAGAGGAGAATGAGGAATTGTTTAGTGCTGACAGAGCTGCTGTTGGTTAGGTGCCCAGTCTGCACTGCTAGGGGAGTTGTGTGAGATCCTCACCAGAACTGAAGAAGAAGTCACTGTGACCAAACAATAGCAGCAAACTGAACAAAAGGAGGTACTGAATATACAGCACAGTTCCTGCTGTGAAGTGTGGCAGAGGCAAAGTAGGATTCCCAGGGAAGTGATGCAGTCGCTGAACGAAGGTAGTCCTGGAAGCTTTGCTGTGATGAGTGTCCAAAATTCTCCAGGAGAGGAAGGAAAGAATTTGATGTTCCCGTGGGAGTCTTCCCACTCCAATTTGCAGGACCTGTGGATTGTGATTATATGGTGCTTTTTAAAAAGCCAGTTTGCAGGCTGGAAGGAAAGCAAGCAAGGGGATATGGAGACATGACAGCAGACACCATGCCCTGTAAGAAATGCTAAGAGAGCCAGGCATGTTCAGTCTAGAGGAGAGATAACTGTGGGTGGAAACCTAACTGTCTGCAAATCTGTAAAGGACTGTTATAAAGACAGAACAAGGGCCAATTATTCCCTTTAGTCACTAAAGGTAGATCTGAAAAAGAATTGGGTCCTTAGCTGAAGCTGGGAAAAGCAGGATCTGTGTGAAGGGGAAGCTGAAGTGTCAGTGAGAGAAGGAGGCTAGGAGAGGATGGGGGAATTGCCATGAGTATGGACACCCAGGGATGACACGAGGCACTCACTTGGCAGGGGGCAACACAGACATCAGGAAATCGATCTTGTTTCAGCGAGATTCCATATGATTGCGTAGTCTTTAAAAGGCTGTGGAGCTCCTGCACGAGCCAGCGCTGTGGTGCTTTTCCCCCTTGCAGGTTATTTATTCAGGGCATGTTTGTTAATGGTTCTGGTTAATTATATTTTCTTCTTTGATTATGAATCTCTACCAGCTCTGCCTTTCGCAGTGGAGAGACTCCAGTCGAAATGCACACTGCTTATAAAAAATGCAATGAGGAGCTGGTTCCAGCAGAGTGTGGATTAGCTGGGTGTTTTTTTTTTTGCCCCTTCAGTGTGAATCATTTTTGAGGTATGAAATAGCTTAATTAGCTCTGAAAAAAAAAAATAGTCTCTGGGCAGTACTATATCTCCTTGTTCTGACAGGCACAGGAAAAATATCATGAAGCAGGAGCTCTTATCACAGTGTTTCTCATCCAGTTGTACTTCAGAAATTGCGCTTTTCTTTCTTTCTTTTCTTTTTTTTTTTTTTTTTTCACATGAAGTCCATTTTCACATTTTAGGAGGGTATTCCATACCTGGAAACGTTCATTTCCTGATCTGCTTTCAAGAATGAGAGCATTTCCAAGTGAAAGAAAGAGGTGAGGATAAGAAGCAGAGCCACGAGCCAGTGCAGTATCTCAGCTGGTGGCTCCACTCTTTCTGGGTAAATGACTCTGTCGAGCCTGATGTGAAGAGCATCTTAAATTGTTCTTTTGTGCTACCTGTTTGGAGGGCCATTTGGAAAATAAATGCTTCAGTTTAACTCCTCCTATGACAACGACTGTGTCTTGGTGACACAGCTAGCTCCTGGGCAATTCTAAGAGGGAGCCCAGGGTTAGAGAAACAAGATCTTGTTTCTGGAAGGAGTAGTATCATAGTATCATAACATCAGTCAGGGTTGGAAGGGACCACAAGGATCATCTAGTTCTAACTCCCCTACCATGGGCAGGGACACCCCACACTAGATCAGGCTGGCCAGAGCCTCGTCCAGCCTGGTACTTTCTAAAGCAAAGGCATGCACTGCATCTGCAAGCAATTAGGGCTGTGCTGTGCTACAATGACGACTTTTCTTGGGGCAGATGTAGGAAGCAAGTCAGCAGGGTTCCAGTGATGAGCAAGTTCTGATTTTTCCATACATTGGCTCTTCTTTATTTAATCAACAGCTGTAGTCAGTAAAATAATTTCTCTTTCCTATCCCAACAGTTTGTTCCTACAACATATTAGTGGCAAACCCACCTTCACTGCTGCTTGAGCACAGCATGTCAGACTGCTGACTGAAGTGCAGGTACATGTCCCCTGCCTTCCCAGCTACAGACAATACCTTCTCATGGCTGTGGACAAGTCTCAAACAGTAGTAGGGTTTATCAGAGCCCATGAGAAGATAAACACCTCCCCTCCCCCCCCCCCCCCCCATCATACAGCTGTATTCAGAAGTCACAATTTCTTTTGTGTCTCTGAGATGCCCTGAGACTTTTCAGCTGATGATGATCTGTAGAAAAGTATGTTTTACTTGGTCTTGACTTTCAGGGCTCTACCCTTGGCATTCTTCAGTGGTTTGGCACTTACTGAAAGAAATAAAGCAAAAGCATCGTACAGAGCAGAAAAATACTTCACAAAGCATATTCTGATGAAGTCAGCTCCTTGAGCAGCTGTGGCAGGGACAGGGAAGTAGCCAGAAATACAGAAAGCAGAATATGATGGGACATTTGTGCTGGTGGATACCAGTCTATGATGAGTCTGACAAAGTCTGTGGCTAGAGAAGATCTTGGTCCTCAGTACTGTGCTACCTGTGAAGCCCTCATCCCAGACGTCCCAGACGCTGCAGCCAGCACTAGGTTTGTAGATATCTTGTGTCATATGGGGCTTTGAGTACAGTAAAATCCCATGCACTCTGTGAAACAAGTACTGTTATGACTATACACTTCTTATGTACTTATGCATGCATGTATTCATTTATTTGTTTCAAGGGCAGGTGTTGGCCTCATGTAGTGCCAGTGCAGAGTCCAACACATACCCTGGATCCATAGATTCCTTAGGAAGAACTGCACTGCTGCTGCTGGTGTATTGGATGATGGTGAGGAACTTGGTCTGGGGCTCAACAACAGAGAAGAGTATATCTAAATAAATACCCTCCTCCCCTTTCCCTCCTCCCCTTCTCCTCCCTCCCCATTGTTGTTCTAGAATGGAACTGATTGGAAGACTACAAAATGATTAAGAAAGTCTGTTTGTTTCTCTGAGTGGCCAGGTTTGCCTCTGAGTCAGAATGGAGCTGTGGTTTGAATCTGCAAAAGCTTTGCCCAGACATAATCCTTCTCCTTTGCAAAGCTCCAGGAAGCAGCTATTTGGGAGCACAGACCTGGCTCAGATGCTGATGTGGACAGCAGCCACTCTGAAGGTTCTGTGGGTAGATTCAGCTTGCACTGGATGTGCAAATGTACACACACGTATGCCCCTGCTAGCTGCTGGCTGTTCTGTTATGCCCCCACTCTGCTGCAGTACTGACTAATGAGGTTTCCTAAGCCAAAAGGGCTGCATTCCTGCATGTACCCCACCAGCCCTGCTGTGCTGGCATTAGGAGACATGTATAGGATGTTCTGACCTGCTTCATGCTTGAGAGGCAGTAGAAGCTGGTTGCTGGAGGCAGCCTTTGGTCTACTCACAGATTAGCTTCAGGGATTGTGTGCAGGGAAGTGTGGACCATTAGAGCCGCAGCCTCAATGTGCCACAGTTCTGTGTGACTTCATAGTGCTTGAGAGGCATGAACTGCATTGTAAGAGATCACTGCAGCACAGTGTTGTAGTTTCTGAAGAAGGCACTCTGTGTACTCACCTTCCACTTGTCTCTAGCTTGCAGTGGGAGCCAGTGCATGTGAGCTCTGTCTTTCCTGTAGCCTGTTTCTGCTGTTGTTAATATCCATTGACAACTTCTTTTCCCACACGATGCTGCAGGTTGGAAAGGCTGATGGCACCCATGGTGAATCACTACATGCTGATGTATTTACTATACCTGTTGTTCTGTAGAAGCCTGAGATCCAGACACTGAGATTTTAACGGCTCCCTGCCAATCAGATTAAATATTTAGCAGCAATAGGTTCTGGGCATCACATTCCTGACAGAGTATTTCATGCATCATTTGCTGCAAACGTTGGGAGATTTTTAGCTACTGCTTGCAAAGTAACTCCCTCTCTGTGCCCTCTCTCCTACCCATCTCCTCTTCTCACTGTCCCTCTCACTTTTCACTTTTATTCTTGTCCTCACTTTCTCTGCCCTGCTGTTTCCTTCCCTTTAGCCTTTCCCAGTGGAGTTGAGGCACTGACTGCATCTAACCAAGCATGCTCACCTACTCAGAAAAGGACTAGAGAAGAGTTCAGGCTGGTGGCCTTTTGGGCAGTGGCTGCCCTTCGAGTCAGGGAAGCACCTTCTCTATCATTCTTCTCTCCATGAAGCAACTTGTCTAAGTGCATGCAATAGTTGCTTTGCCACCTGCTCTGGGACTGTAAATATAGGGCAACCTTTTTCCTTTTAGTCCCCTTCTGGCTGAAACTTTCGTAGAAGTGTGTGTGGGTTCATTCATCCAGCTGGAAGCACTGTCACATCCATCCTTGTAGGGTTTTGTTCCACCAGTTGTGTGCTTGCAGCAGACTTATGTGTCATCTGTACCTACACAACTGGCTGACACCCTCAGTGATGGAATGAAGCCCATCAAAACCAAAACCCCAATGGGGATTTCAATATGGGATGGTATTTTCTATGCAGGGTTTCAATATGGGGTGGCATTTTCCCTACTGGCAGAGGTCTGTCTTCTGGGACACAGCAAGCAGTGCAGAAGGGGTAAGAACCACTGAAGGAAGCTTCAGTGTTCTGGGTAAGAGCAGATTTCACTTGTACAAAGTAGAATTGTCTGGTGGTCATCTAAGTTTTGAAATGAGAAGTCTAAGGAGATGGCCTCTTAGAGAGACTGTGTGAAACAAGGATGGACAGGAGCACTGGCTGTGATTCTGGGCTGGTAGTGGGTTGGGAAGGGTAACTTTTCCTGGGCTAGTGAGCTCTGTAGGCTGGCTGGTGCACTGCATATCTCATACTGCAGAACCTTCTCTAGTGCTTGCTCTCCTCCATGAACCCATTGCTTGCAATGTTTGGATGCTGTCCATTATAAGCTGTGGTTAGATGGTTTGTCTCTTTATTGCTTTGCTCCCTTCACTGTTTGTTGTGTGCATTTTTTCCTCCAAACCCGCTGCCTGCCTGCACACGTTGTTGTGCTCCCGGAGAAAGCCTGTGGTTCTCCCTGCCTCCATGTTCCCCCTGTGTGATTGCTGCTCTGTGTTCATGTCATCTCACATCTGGTGCTCAGCCCCAGCTGTTTCAGTAGTCCTGTGCTACCAGACCAGGAGGTGATAATTAGCACCAGGGCCAGGTTTTTCAAGTGGGTTTCTCTGCCTGCTGTGACAAGCCTGAAGCCACCTGGTGAAGCATCAACATCTTCATTTCACTTTTTGTTTGGCACAGGATATATCCTCCACTCACACCGCTGGTGCTGTGGCACGGTGTGGCCTTGAGGGTGTGAGGGAGGTGGGACTGTCTCCTCATGGCTGAAAGGGATGGTTGGGAAGGTGCATTGCTTTGAAAGCTGGGATGTGTACGTTTGTGTTTGAGATTGGTTTTGTTTATGGGAGAGGTGGGGGCATTTTGGGTAGAGAAAGAGGAGAGTGAGCACAGCAGGCTGGAGAAGATGGCTCTTCTTGTGCTCTGCTGGAGTAGGCATGGATGCTGGCTGGGGTATGGCAGGCCAGGTTTGAAGCAGGTACTGGGACATTTGGAAAGCTGCATCAGCAGACATAAGGTGTGAAAGATATCTGTAAATTCTGTAAAGCATAACAGCTAGTGATGGGCAGACTGGCCTGCTTAATTTCTTCTTTCATTTATCTCTCTTTTTTTCCTTTCTACTCTCTCCTCCTGCTTTGAGCCTCTCCAAGTCTATTCCCTTGCATCTGGTGACTTATTTCCGTACAGGTGTCCTCTTGGCAGTAACTCAAGCCCGAGCATCTCCCTTTGGGAATTTGTGCATTGCCTGAGTGCTTTTCCTTTCCCTAATGTCAGGGTTTGGGTTTGAGGCTCTGGGATTGATTTATTTATTTAAATGTATACTTTTAGACAATGGCTTTTCATAAATAAGTAAAAATGTGAGCAATTGAGGAAGCTGTAAGACAGATGGACCTGGAGAGAGCTCTCCCTTAGCTGCATGCCAGGCTAGCCTGGGTCAGTGAATCAGCTGGAGGGGCTGCACAGCTTGGCCACTAGCTCACCTCAGCTTCACAGCCAAAAGCCCAGCTGTGGTCTGGTATATCCTCTGATCTCTTTAAATAAGAAAGGAGAAATAATGAATGGGTATTGATTTTACTGCTGCTGAAGTATCCCTGGCCGCTGCGTGAAGTGATGATAGGGCTGTGCTAGGAATATGGTCAGGGAGGTGGTTTAGGGTCCCTGAAGCTTTGCAGGCTCCAAAGATAAAGTACAAACAAGAGGAAGGGGACCTCAGAGCAGCACCAGGCAGTGTAGTCAGGTGATAATGCATACATGTTTTGTTTGTTCCGGCATTTCCCTCCCTCTCCTGAGATAAATGTCACAGGGAGTGCGGCAAGAAGCTGCTCTCTGGTTGTGTGCTGTGTTTATAGATCAGGAGGCCATGTCCATGGCATTCAGTGCCTCACAAAAGTGCTAACACTTGTCCAAAGTGAGTTTAAAATGCTGCTACGACAGATTGGAGGGGCTTTACAGACCTCTGGCATAGAGGCAGAGGAAACACATAGTGCAAAGGCCTTATGGGATCTTTCCTGCACTTGGAGATCTTCACATTTCTATCAATTGACACAGGTGTGTGCAAAAATGTCTCCTGGCTTGGAAATGAGGTCCTATCACAGTGTCATCCTGACAGGGCACCAAAGCAGAGGCTGTGTCATAGAGACTTTGTAGGAAGCCGGTATGACATATAAGGGCTGATTATCTACCTACCTACCTACCTACCTACCTACCTACCTACCTACCTATCTATCTATCTATCTATCTATCTATCTATCTATCTATCTATCTATCTATCTGTCTAATCTAAATTGAAACTGGAGACCCCATGGAACTGCAGTTCAGCCCTGTGGTCTGGACCTGGCCTGGAGAACTGTCAATGCTGCAAGGAGAGGGAGAAACAAGGAAACCTAAAAGTGAGTGTAGCTCTGGGAAGTTACAGGGGGAGGAGCGGTGTGCTCCAGGCAAGGTTTGGAGAGGCTGTTCATACAGGCAACCTGGTTTGCTTCCTCTTCTTCAGTTTAGGGGCTGAGTGATATTTGCAGTACATAATCTCTGGCTACTCAGGATGTCAGAGTTGGGACTGTCATATACAAACAAAGGTGAGACCTAGCTAAAGACTGCAGCCTATTTCTGACTGAATGTTTTAACGTGGCGGTTATATGGCCCTATAACCCCAGGATTGTACAAAAGCTCTTCACAAGACAAGACTGCCTCCTCAGTGCTACTCCAGCACTTTAAGATGGGTAGTGTGAAAGCAGACTTGACACTATCTAATAAACCCTCACCTCCTGGCTGAGTGGTGCCTTTCCCTCTACCCTAGAAACAACTTTCAGGAGGGAGAGCAGGTGATCCATGCCAGGGGCTGACCATTGCCATGGCAGCAGTTTCTGGGCTTCTATCTCAGAAGCTGATATGCTAAAGGGACCAGCTTGGATGTAAAAGGGATTCAGTCTTAATGTTGTCTCTACCTTTCCAGGGTGTTTCTGAGTTCTCCTGTTGTCAGAAATACAGAGATTTAGTGCATTCAGGAACTGGTACCATTTAATGTCTGTCAGAAAAGGGGTAACTGGCCATCCTTCAAAGAAATGCAGCCCTGTTTGGTGGTCCAAGATGAGACAGAGGGCATGTATATTCATTATATATGTAAACAATAACATTAAACAATACATATATATTTCTCCCTGGAATATTGGGGAAGCCACACATTCAGAGGAACTAATAGAAAGGACTATTAACTACAGTGAAAATATCAAAGATCTTAGTTTCCTCTCCTGACTCCCAGGGCTTGGAGGGCTTGCAGTTGTGAGGCACTCTCATTCATGACTTGCCCCAACCCTTCAGAAAGGCATCTGAGGACTTCCCTGCAAATCTCATACTTCTGGCACTGCTGACACTCTATCCCCAGTCAGGGCTCTTGGGGTCTCCAGGCTCTGTGGTGTAAGAACAGGATTTTTGTTGAGGAGGGAACCAGAGCTTCCAGGACTTTCTGGCCATACAATGCAAGGCTGGTGATTCTGGTCTCACCACTTTATCCAGGTCTATTTAAATCTAGGATCTGAAAGTATCCACTTCTGAGACCCAAGGCTAGGACATCTCATATTTTGAGCTTCTGCAAGTGAATTGAGTTGGGACCAGGCTTTGCAGGTGTCTAACAGGTACCGGAACCAGATTCCCTGGATTTATGACAGACCCATAGGATAGATCCCTTGATGAAACAGGAGATTTCTAGATGTGGGTTAAAATTGCTGGATGGATGGGTCCTGGTGTTCAGAAGACCTGCACCTTCAGTCCAGGTCCTGGAGGCTTGCTGCCCACTGCAGCTCTGCCTTGCTTTCCAAAGCTCTGCCTTGCTCTTGCTCTTCTTTGTCAGCAAAGGAGCTGCTTCGGAGTAGGTGACAATGTGTTGTGAGCTGAGATATTTTCATGAGAATATGCTTAACAAAGCCTCATTTGCTGACAACATGTTTCATCAGAAAGTACTGATCAGCAGTATTTTTCACTTTGAGTCTGTGGCAAAGTCGATACTGAATATTAGGGAACTTGCCTGGAAACCGGCAACTATTTCTGACATTACAGCAATTCCCTTCTCTCTGCTTCTAGCTAGACTAGGATATATTGTCCTGAAGATCTTGGACATGCAGGTTTTAACACACTCTCTTGGGATCCTGTGAGTAATGTTGGATATGATCTCACAAGAAGACATTGCTGCCTTCGGGGAAGCGTGATGGAAAGCAATAATAATAATCTCAGCTCCTGTAGTTTCTTTTGCTTGCGAGCCAAAAAGTACTTTAAATATCATAAATAATTAAACATTCTAACTCTATGAAGCAGAGAAGATGCATCTCCATCTTTCTGATGAGTAGAATAAGGCAAAGGGTGAGGAAGAAAACAATGGTGTTTACACTTTCAAAAAATGCTTATTGGTTTTAGGTGGTGGGATGAAGGACTAGAACAAGGCTTCACTGGTTGTGCTTCCTTCCTTCCATGCTTACAAGATGCCTAACAGTGTGAATGCAAGTGAGCTAAGAGGTGTTGTGGTTGGACCAAAAACTTAACAGTGCTGGTGACAGGTTGGAATTGATGATCTTTGAGGTCTTTTCCAACCCTATTGATTCTATGATTCTAAAGTGAGGAATGGAATGAAATGACTATGGGAGCCATGAAGAACAAAAAGTGAATTAGAGATAAATGGTGAACGAAGGAAGTTGAGAAGGGGGGTGGATGAAGGCATATTTTGTAGCTTGAAGAAAGTTCATGTAGAATGTTGAAACTCTAGAGTTTCTTTTAGACTGAGGCCTCTTAGGCTGTTCAACAGTGCAAAGTGACCTTAAAGCATAAGATATTCATGGCTACACTTTGCCCAAAGTATGTATTTTTATTTGCTGGTAGGGTGTTCTGTATTGTGACAATTGTCTGCTTTTGGTTGTTGCTCTCTCTTACTCTTGCTACTAATGTTTTTTTCTCCCTGCTGCAAATGTACTTCTGTGTGAATGGGATGTGACCCAAGGGGGCTGAGCTACACCCTGAGAAAGTTAATGGTGAGCTGGGCTGTGAGGAGGCATGGGCTGATACATCCATGTGTGCTTTGGCTGGCACCTGGAGGAATGAACAGTTAGGTGATCTACTGGGAAAGGTGGCTGAAGCAGCCAGCATGAATGAATTTGAGAGGCTGGAGAAAACAATAGAGGAAAAATGAATGGAAATGGTGCTCAACTGAGTCAAATCTAATCTGTTTGCTTGTGCTGGATTGTACCTTCCCATCTCTGTTCCTGAAGCATTAACAACCAGTGACTAGCCATGGTCCAGATGTGGCTTTGACTCTGTATGTTTCCATCATTGCAACTCTATAAATATGATTGAGTGCTGAGCAGAGGAAGAGGTCAGCAGCTACTGGGCTGGGTCTTTCCAACTGGGAAAGCTTTCCAGACACTATTGACTGAAGGTCTCAGTAAGACAAATCGGCCCTGACCTGTCATACAATTGCAGCACAGCATGGTCTGGTGCACAGCACTAATGTACTGTGAAAGCATATTGTATCCAGAGGCTTGATAGCTGGTGCCTTACTGGTCATTGAACTCAGGGACAGAAAGATAGGGAGCAGGAAGAGTGCTGGGTAGGGAGAGAAGAATTAAAATGAGACCACTGGAAATATTTCCTGATTTGCAGCCATGAAGTCTCCTTTCATCCTGGCTTTAGTATTTATTGTAAAATTCAAGTTTTTCTAAAGGGATGAGTGGTTTCTGGGGTGTTCTGTGCTGGGAGTCTACTTTAGGTTTTCCTTGTTACTGCTTCTACTTCTTCATGGCTTAGCAAAGTTAGATAATGGTATGACTCAACATTAAAGATCTTCACTAACTGGAATGATTCTATAATTCTTCTAGGGGGGGTTTGTTTTGCTTTCTATAAGTAGTGGTAACAGAAACATACAAATTCTTTATCAAGGATCAGAGTGAGGACAAGGGAAAGGACAATTGCAAGGAAAGAAACTACAGCAAAGTTTCATTCATCATTTCTAAGGGCCTGGCAAGAGCCAGCCTTTGACCCCTCTTGGCACTGCTGGGTGTGACATGCATCTTGCCCATGTTAGAAAGCACATCCTAGTCCCACTCACTTCAGATTATTTCCTTGTCTCATTGCACAAGCCAGGCTGGCATTCTCATGGGAGTCCAATGGTGATGAAACCACGTTATTTCAAAGTACTGCTTTGTACTATGGAAATCAAGAAGTCAGGAAGGCTCCTGAAGGATGCTGGTAGCTTGTGAAATATGGCCCATCAGCGTGTGTAGCACTGCGGCTTTGTCCTGGACCTGCTCACAAAATGGTTCTTTCTCTCCACCCTACTGCCTCCACTCAGTAGCTCATTTGCCCCACTTATATCTTGATGCTTTGGGCATTGAGCCACCTTCTTCGTCATTCTGCTGTCTGTAACACCTTTATGAGAGTCTGATAAGGTCTGTTGAGCTCTGGCACTCTGCTTTAGGGCTGTGTAATATTGGCTGTAATGGTGGTGCCATAATGAGCAGAGGTGGTGCAAATAGCTTCTCCTAGCTTGCCCTTGCTGCATGGACTGCAAGACTGAAACACGCACCCATGAAGATCTTTCCAAGAGATGGGCAGATTCATGTTTTAAAGCTTTATCCCATGTCATACATTGTATCTGAGGAGACTGATACCCAACTGGACAACTCTATCCAAATTCAGGTGTAGTTTGAGGCTGTCTCTTTCTGGTTCAGATGTCCTTTTGGGGATTCTCAGCATTCTAGAAGGAGTCACTCAATTTTTGCCTAAGAAAACCACCCTAAGAATCATATTTTCTTTTACACTTAAACTATGTTTAAAAACCCATTACTGTGATTTGGCTTTTGTAGTGTTTAAGTCTAGCATCCAAAGAACTTAAGACTGTCTCTTGATGTGAGCCTTTGAGTAACCCAGGGGATTTCAGCACCAGTGTGGTGTTAGGCAGCTGCCTTCAGCAGAGACTGCCTGCCTGCTCTGTGCTTTCCCTTTAAGCAAATGATTCTGGGAACAGATAGGTACTGAATGAAGTGTATGAGAGAGTCTGGGGAATGGGAAAGTTCTTCCACCCTCAGAAGTAAAAATTCTGTGATCTTTTTAAATTTTGAAATTGCTCAATGCATGAAATGCAGAACTGATTAAGGTTTAACAGAAAACCTCAAATTAATACAGCAGATAATGAGGAATGATGAAGATGTGCATACCCAAGCCATCCAAGTGAAGTTGAAGGTGTGTTTCTCATGTACATTCATGGGTCAGAAGTGTTTTGATCCCTAACTTTCGGAAATTGCAGTCTTTAATGTCCTGGCGTTATTAGGGTGCTTGGAAATGAAAACTGGAAGTGGGGAGTGAAGAAAGGAAGGAAGAGGGTTGCTGCATGGGTTACTGCATAGTGCCGGTTTAACTGACAAAAGCAGTGTAGCTCTGGTGTAGCCTTTTGCTGCCTACAGTCTTGCACTTTGGGAGGCAAAGCTACTCTCAGCCATGCTGAAATTCCTTTGGAGGGGCCCTGTACACACAACAACAGGTCCCTCCCTTTGTGGGATCTTGCTCTGAGCCTGCACCCACTTGTGAGATGGGGCAGATGACAGTGGAAAGCAGTGGAAACCAGTGCATATCTCATAAACTTTGAAACCTCTGTTTCAAATGGAGCATGCACAGAGTGACAGCTGTGGCAACGAAACCCTGCAGGTGGTGAGGATATTTCAGTCTCTGGCAGGGAGGCCCTGTCTCATCCCTCTAAACTTGTCCAAGCAGGATGCTGGGGGGTGTGAGATCCTGGCAGGGATCTGTGGCTCCAGCCTGACTCTGCAAGCCAGGCTCGCAGAGAGCACTGGCCGTGCCAAGCCTCTATGCTCTGGCATTTAGAAGTTGGCACTGGGCAATGCCAGACTGACCTGCTGTCTCACTTAATGGCTTTTGTGTGTGTGACATTGACTCCTGCAGCTCTGCATGTGTGTGCCAGCCTGGGTAAGCAGGTCAGACTTGCTTCTGCTCTCCCTTGCCCAGCCGTTATGTTCGTCCTCCCTTGTTCATCCTGACTAGGACCCAAGGGAACTCAACTTACAAGGGAGGGTGAACACAGCTGAACTTCTGCTGCAGCAGAAGGGTGTCCCAAGGGGTGATCAATAACCATCTACAAACATTTTCAGAGTGGAAACGGTGAGTCAAGAGGGAGGCTAAGTGAATGAGGTAATATTAAAGTAACAGGATAGCTAAGCAGAGGGAAAATTTAGGCTGAGTTTGGAGAAATGTTTCTAATAGTGAGCACTGGATCCATCTCCTAGCAGTAGTAATCCTATTGTTTGAGTTGTTTCAGAGCAGGTAGTGTGCTAAAGCAGATACCGAAGACAGGAGTCCTGAAGTGACTGGGGGATGGGCAAGAGTATTAAGCAGAGGATTTTAATTTGTAGTTTCTATGAATCACTTGGTGTTGGTCTCAACAGAAGATCTTAGGCTGTAGCAGTAGCAGCTATAACCCATGATATGTAAAATACGTGGGTGGGAGGAAGTGGGAAGGACACTGGGAACTTACCCTTGGGCAAGCTTACAATAATGAGACATAGTTCTTCATCTTTTGGGAATGATATGGGTCTAATTGATGATCAAAGTGTTCTTTGTACTGCCTTAAGTGTAAGGAGGGAATTGCTCTTCTCCTTTGCATGGGGCAGAACAAGGGGAAGCACTTTTTCACCTTATCCTTGGATAGATCTGTTAGACAGGCAGAGACAAACTAGCTGTCAGAGATGGGGAGGAATGACTACGTGGTATAAGGGATGAATCTGACCATGTCTAAATCAGGGAGGAGTTTGTACCTACTTTAATAAAGAACAGCTTGAAAGAAAATAGAGAATAGAGCTGAACATGTGCAACTTTCCACTCAGTGTCCACAGAAGGAAGTAATGAGAGAACTCCAAGAGCTTTGAAGATGTGTGGTGCTTTCCCCAAAAGACAAAATGCTGACTGGGAGAAATAAAGGAAAAGAAAAAGTATTTTGTAAGTTAGGATGTATGGGACATTAAAGTCATGGACAAGGGGACATGTTGGAGAGTGTGTGGTTGTGGGGTTGGTCTCTTCTCCCAGGCAACCAGCACCAGAACAGGAGGACACAGTCTCAAGCTGTGCCAGGGGATGTTTAGGCTCGAGGTGAAGAGAAAGTTCTTCACTGAGAGAGTCATTAGCCATTGGAATGTGCTGCCCAGGGAGGTGGTGGAGTCACCATCCCTGGAGGTGTTTAAGAGGGGATTGGACGTGGACTTGGTGCCATGGTTTAGTCATGAGGTCTGTGGTGACAGGTTGGACTTGATGATCTTTGAGGTCTCTTCCAACCTTGGTGATTCTGTGAAGAGCAGAAAAAACACCTGCCCAAAAGGCCTTGGAGAAATGTTTCAAATACTGCCAAATATGAGAATGAGAATGTAAGTGATGTTCAAAGACAGTTAAATTAAACTGCACCAGTTCTCATCTAAAAGTACTGTAATGCCCTTGAAGGGGTGGTCAGTCAGAATCACCATGATGAACCATTCTGGTGCAGGTGCTGGATTGTTCTTGCACTCATCACTGTGCACGGCACTTTCTATTGTCTCTACTCCCTGTCATCTCCTTACTCCAAATGTATGGAGATTTTCCTGCAGCATCGTTTGCTCTGTTTATCAGCATCTGAAGTGTGCAAGCTCTTCCAAGACACACATCCATCGTGCCCCAGATCCATCCCCCTCTTCTTTGTTTCTGTTTACAAAATTCCTGGAACAACAGGGCTGTGAGCCAGAAGATTTATGGGCACTTATGTCACCTACCTAGTAAACAGTAATATGAGGAAGAGCGGTGCAAGAGTTAGCAGCATACAAATTGCCTGGGCTGAAGGTGCAGCAAAACGTTGGTTAAAACAGTGTTAAAACATGAGAAATGCTTCTTCAGAGGTATACAATGTGCAGCCTTGTCTGGACTGGGGAGATGACAATAACAATGAGAGTGGGAGTTAGGCCTAAGCTACCAAAATCAGGGAACTGGAGAAACTTAGGTGTAGATTATGGTGTGATTTACAGCTTTTAAGGCTTAGGTCTTAGGGGTAAGAGTTTATAAGGCTGCAATCAGTCTAGTCCCTTTCTTTGGATGAGTCTCTTTAGCTCCTGTATTTTATCTGTAAGGTGGGTAGTAGACAAGAAGATTCAATATGCACCAGTCTTCTGCAGCTGGTAAGCACAGAAATAGTGTTCTTCTTTGATCTGGACATGCAGATACTTCCAGACAGATAAGTATAATGCAATGTTAACATCAAAACAGCTTCTTCTGGAACACTTGTTACTCCCTGTGCTGTGTTGGACACCATGCACAAAGCACCTTCCAGCTGTGTAAAGTATCTCCCAGGTGATGGATTTCTTCTACCCCCAAGCAGGGCCTGTTATGCAAGAACTGCCTTTTGATTCCTTGTCTGATACTATGCAAACTGTGACAAAGGAATCCAGTGTGAGCTAAGATGCTGTTAAAGCTGAGCAAATACCGAAGGGTACTGTAACACTGGGTCTGACAGGATGCCTCTCACTAGGAAGTGGTGGGACTGAGAGTAGTGATGAGTCCTGGAACTGGGCTAGTAATCAGGGATGAGAGTAGGGCTAGGAATTAGCATTGGAGTTGGTGCAGATGCAAAATTAGCAGTTGAATTCAGACTCTATGGCTTAGAGGCCTCTAGTCAGTTCTGGGGCATCATCAGAGCTCCCAGTTGAGCGCAGCCTAGAAAGCACTGGGATATAAAGTTCCATGTGGCTCTCCAGGGAGGTACAGGAAGAAAAGGCTGGAGGTAGGTGATGCTCTTCTTCCTCCAGTATGAAGCCAATGTCCCTGTGAAGTTTCCTTTGCTGGTGGCTAGTGTGGAGCCTTCAGTCATTGTCCCAGTCATTGTCTTTCTCCTAATTAGAAAAGCTGCCTTCAAGAAAGCTTTTTGTCTGAGACTTCAGTATTACAGAGCTGCTTTTCCTCTTGAGTTTGGAGATGTGGTTTTGGAGACCTGCAAATACCCTCCTGAGGTGTTACTGTGCAGAGCTGCCAAGGCTGGCACAATTGCAGCAGAAGGAGGTACCAGCTTCAGCACACAACAGGGTTGTCCCCAAACTCCTGGGAGCAGCCCATCTCCCTCCTCAGTTTCTTTATCTACCCTGAAGATTGCCTAGCTCTGCTGTACACTACCTGAGTAGCTCTTTATTTGCAGTTAGCCTGGTTGAATGCACAGTGACCTATTTGTGTACTTTCTGTATTTTGAAATATGGTCCAGAAATATCTCTAAATGCTGAGCTGTATTTTGCCTGTGCAGCCTAATAATTTTCTATTAATACTGAACTTAGATCTGATCCACATAAAAATGCAGTGTCAAATAAGGTTCTGATGATATTTTTAAGCAATCTAACCTTTGGTCCTGGCCAAATTCCAAGCTGAATAATTACTGTCTGACTACCTACATTCCTCTTACATTTTCAATCGGAGGAGTTAGCTTTCCCTTCCCATTTTAACAGCAGTTGTGTAACAATGCTCCACAGCACTAAGCAGATGTTGCATTCCTCTACCAAGGTGGATATGTTTTATTGGGAAGTAAAACGAGATTATAGAGGTATAATGGCTTTACAGGCATGTTTATCCCTAAATATAGATAAGTCTGTAAACCCACTTTGTCTAATGGCCCTGTCATTTGTTATTTCCCAGGGAGTAAGGGACAATATGGTAGTGTGGAGTAACGTGTAAAGGATTTGACTTACCAGACTGGAGTCTGGGATTTGCTAAATTGGTGGCAAAATCGCAGAAAAGACTCCAAACTCTGTTTCCCCACATCATCACCAAGGGAAAAGTCTGCTCATGTGAAATACTTGGAAATAAAATATATTGGCACATTTAAAAACCCATTCTGCACTGGTGAAATTAGACTCTAGCAATATTAAAGTTACCTGAAACAACAGAAGGCAGATGCCTGCCTTTACCGCTGCAGCCTTGTCAGGTGCTTGTGAATTTCTCACTTTCTCTTCTTCACTGGGAACAAGAACACTACTCAGGAGGAGGTCTGCATGCTTCCTCCAGTGCTTCCTTGGTGGGGTGCCTCAAATTTTTGCATTTGAACAATATAGAGATTAATGAATAAAACTTACTGCTGTGTATGCAAAAGTACATCTTCACAGTAGTGCTGGGATTGCCTTAATTTGACAGTGTCTGTGCTGGTTCATGCCTGCCTCTGCTTTTCTAGCACACATTTAAAAGGGTCTTGTAGTGAGCCAGACCAGAGGAGGAAAGTGACATGGGGTTGGTGCTGGGACATTTGCCCCCTTCTGCAGCAGCCAGCACTTGTATGTGGGCCAAAGTGAACGGAAGTCAGCTCCAAGGAGAGGAGGGGAGGAGTTGCAACACCATAAGCACTCCTGGTGCAGTCTTTGAGCAACTTAACTCTGCACTGGGAGCGAACTGGCTGCCGCCTTATGGGAGCTGAATGATGGAGACCACCACTCAGCTGGGTGTGATTTATTGGTGTTCCTGTACCTTATGGCATCCCTGTGTCTCATCCTGTGAGGGAGCCAAGCCTGGACACTGGTATCTGGCATGCAGATCACCTCTTAAGCATGACAGAAAGGTTACATGTGAGTGAGAAATGGAGGGAGAGCTGCCTAGGGTGCTACAACAAAGGCTACACGAGCATTGCTCTGCTTGATACAGAGGAGTCTGTGGGTGAGGATCCAAACTGGAGATGCCAGGTTGGAGGTGCAAAAGACTTCCTCTTTGCATTAGCCTCTTCCTAGCCCTGTCTGCTCCCTATGTATCTGGCCAAAGCCTGAGGATCTGGCATTGTACAGTGAAATCCGTCATCTTGTGTTGAATGGAAAAATCTGGCTTGGGGGCACATTCCATGTGCTAGGCAGACTGGTATCTATATGCTCTTTAGGATCTAGGCCCTTTTCTGCTGCTCAGAGGCAGGTGCTACAGATTTATTTGCTTTGGTGCAGGTGAAGAGAAGGGAATGGGTTTCTTGGCCAGTATTTTTTCCCAGTGGGAGAAGTTCATGTCTGGGCATGAAGGCAGACGGCTGCCACGCTTGCCTGTGTAGTTCCTGCATCGCCATTATCTGAGCCATGGGTTGGAAGGCCTGGTAAAGTATTCCTGGTGGGACAGGGGCTGGGGGGAAAAAAATACATTCTGCTCCCTGAGCATCACAGCCAGCCATTGCCTAACCAAGCGTAATACACTGTGTGAGTCTGTGCAGGGAGATCACAGGAGACATATTTTAAAAAGAACAAATATAGCACTGAAGTGAGTGAGCAAGAGAGTGAGAGACACTGTATGGAGTGCATTAAAGTTAATAAAGCATTGCAGTAGTGGGGACTGCATTTCACTGTGAAGGAATCTAATTTAGTGACTCGTAATTGGAGGATAACAGTCCTGCTGGAATGAAGTTAGCTGTTCATTTTGCCAAAGTCTCAAAGTCTCCTGGTTCTCCTTGTGAGCATCTCTCAGGAAGTGGATCCGTCAGAGAGTTCAGAATCGATTGGTGCTTCACACCCGCGGTCCCTCTCAGCCTCCTAAGTGGATTTGGTTCCTCCAGTGCATATTTATTATCTATTTTATTATCTGCTTATTTATGTGGTAATATCAGTGCAGGATACATTCTCTCTGCTCAGCATGACAATGAGGGAGCAGGTGCTGAGCCTATGTGCTGTCCTGGGCAGGGCAAGTTGGGGTCTCTTATGCCTTTTCCCTATGGGTCACTGGTAGGGCTATTCTGTGGACCTCCAGCTTCATCAAAGCCTTGCCAGCCTTGCCCCTGCTGCTGTGGTTTTCTGTTAATTTGGTAGAGGCAAATGTAACACTGAACAGTATGGAAGGGTTCTGCTCATGAGCCCCTAAGACCAGAGGTGTAGTGCAAAGAAGCAGAGGGCTGGTGTATTTATTCCAAGTGAGCCATGCTGATGAAGAATACAGTTATGGACATGAATAGCTGAGCAGGACCTTTTGTGCTGAGGGAAAGTTTTCTTTAGTTTGAAATGGCTGAAATCTCCTGGAGACTGCAGCATGGTGTTGGGTGAGCACACTGAGCAATGCTGCTTCCCACAGGGTGGTGAACAGACTGGGGGACGCTGATCTGGTTTTGTCGCTAGACCAGGAGGGGTTCTGATATTCACACTGGGTAAGAATTGCAGGGACTAATTTGTAGGGTGTGTAAAGCACCTTGAGGACAGAGTGCTGTGGAAATGCAAACTATTATTAAACCTAGACTGAATAAAGAAAGAGCTAGGAACAATCCCGCAGGGAACAGTCCCACTCAGGCAGGGGCTGGAGAGATGACCTCATCGGGTTTTTCCATTTTTGCTGTTATCATTATGAAATAAAGTGGCCAAGCTCAGGGAGCAGATTGGTGTAACATCCCTGGCTGTCATAGCTGAGGGTGAATCTTTGTAAGTTCCGTGGGTCTCTCTGCTTCTGGGCAAAAATAGCTGTCATATGGGCTTGGAGGAAATGTCTTGCCCACACGACATTGATCTGGATTTGGCCATGACCACTGGGGAAATCTTGCTTTTTAAAAAGAAATGAACCTCGTGTGGATGGAAGGCATTTGGCTCACTGTACTGCAGACTGGAGCTGTGTGTGTCCTGGTGGTGGAAAGGTTGTGTGCGATGGACACGTGCATCTGCACACATGCGTTCATCCCGTGGCCTTGCCCATTTGTTCTCACTTTATTCTGGATGGGCTGTGCTGAGAAAGGAGAAGGGAGCCTGATCCCTTCAGCCTGCCTCATTTTCTGTACCTCCAGTAGAAGGCCAAAGTGATCATCACAAGCACCAGTAATTCCTTTGTGTTGAGAGTAAGCACTTAGACCTGGGCTTGACATAAGCAATGATTTCACAAAGACAGCCAATCAGCTGTCAAAGGACAATTCTCTATTGCTTTTGACTTGGGTCTCAGAGTGACATGGGACCTGAGAGATGACATGATCCCATCTTCTGCTGGCAGCTGTTGTCTGGAGTGACTCCAAACTCGGCAGCAGGGGCTGGGCTGGCCTGGTCTGATGCTCTCCCTTAACTTTATCAGAGTGTGTATTCCTAAGTGTAGCTGCAGGGCTAGGCAAGAAGGACTGGTGGGAGGAAGGCTAGTGGCTGAGGAAGATCAATGGCTCTGCCTGGAAGGCTCAGTGCATGATTGATTGGCAGTTAATCACTTGTGCTTTTTCTTACTTTTCCTTCCTCCTTCAGGGAGTGTAAGAGCCGAAGATGAGGCCGAGGGTGGAGTGCTCCTGTACAAGGTTTTGGCTGGTGCTGGCAGTCCTCGCAACAACAGGGAGCGGGGCCCATGCCCAGAAAAGCCACCCGAGCATTGGCATCGCGGTTATCCTGGTGGGGACCTCAGACGAAGTGGCCATCAAAGATGCCCACGAGAAAGATGACTTCCACCACCTTTCAGTGGTGCCTCGGGTGGAGCTGGTGGCCATGAATGAGACAGATCCCAAGAGCATCATCACTCGCATCTGTGACCTCATGTCAGACCGGAAGATTCAAGGGGTGGTATTCGCTGATGACACAGACCAGGAAGCCATTGCCCAGATCCTGGACTTCATTTCTGCCCAGACCCTCACTCCCATCCTGGGCATCCACGGAGGCTCCTCTATGATCATGGCAGATAAGGTAAATTTGAGCTTCCTTCTATCGCAGACCTGCAGATTGAAACTTAAACCAGAAAGAAATATATTCTGTGATCCTCAGGTGTAGTCTCATGGGGCCAAAGGGCTGGGGGATTAGAGAGTCTCAGATTCAGAGAGATTTAAAGAGATAAATGTGTGTAACGCTGCTGAGAAGAGCCTATTAGTCATGTGGAGCTATCTGCAACAGAGAAGAATTGAGGAAGGAAAGGAGCAGGAGAAGAGAGCTGTAAAAAAATGCAGCTCTTTTCTTTTTCCTTGTGAAGGGTAGAGAGTCCCTGACAATTGAGGGTTGTTTTGTTTAAAGGTTTTCGTTTTGCCTGTGTTTTACCATAGAAGAGCCAAAGATGCTATGCTGGCTTTTTTTTTGTGTGTGGTTTTTATTTCCCCCCCCCCCCCCCTGCACACAGCTGGGAGGACATTGTGGTATTTTCAGGGACATTTAATACAGCTCTTACATCTTAATTGGAAAATAATTGAATCTTTAATAAAGCCATCCTCTCTCAGAAGTGTTCATTAGCTCCTGAAGTTAAATAGGTGTTAGCTGTAGCAACTAACCAGTCCGAACCAGCCCAGCTACATCTTTCTTTTTTTCCCCTCTGCACTGCTTTATTCCTTCATATCTCTGACATTTCACTGTTTTCCCAGGCCCCAGCCAGTCTTCTGGGGAATTACTACATAAACAAGCCTTCTTACTGTTGGTTTTGCGTAGGGCACAATGCAGAGGGAGAAGCATCTTTGGCCAGCTGGTAACTCTCCCCTTAGGGGAGCCTTCATGAGCACCTGATGCAAGCCTTCCCTCCTGGGAGGAACAGGGGACCCAGCAACTCACACCAGAGCGGCCTCTGTGCAGCTGTGGGCCAGTGGAAACACCCAAAAGAAGCTGGCTGTCCTTTTCCCTGCAGGCTTGGTGCCAGACAGAGTGAGGGCCAAGACCTTTGTTGAGAGGATCCTCTTGACCACAGTTTGTGCTTCACAAAGAAGTAAACAGGAACATGAGCTGATAGCCTTTTTCTTTTACAGATCACTCTTAGGTGAATCTGAGACATTTAACTGGTCAGAATTTGGTCTAATTGGATGAAGGGGGAGAATTAAGCTGCCCCCTGTGGCAGCTTGTCCTTGGAAAGAGATCTAGTGGGCTGAGAAAGTCAGGCATGTTCTCTTTTGTTTACCTTGTAAATAAACAATCCAGTGCAGATTATCATAGGTGAGTACATGGGAATAAATGAATCACAAATGATTTTCTCTGTCATTGACCAATGCTTCAGTTGCAAAAAATAGTTTTCTTCTATTAGCCCCTGAAATAAAGTAGTCATTGAATAAAATAACCACAGACTTTTTTAATTCTCTTTCTCCTTGAATAGCTGCATATGTGGTAAAGTCATCCTGCCCCATTCTACCCCCAGTAAAGCTTTTCTGCCTTGGAGGACAGTCAGGCAAAGGTTCTGCATCTTGCTGCATGGTTTTTGATGTCTGTGCTAAAGAGGCCTGGAGCTTTACTTGAGCAATGCATTTAGCACTTATGGTGGCATTTCACATCCTCTTTGAACAAGCTTAAGTGTTACTGATGCCAGACCTCCTAAGCACTGGGAAAAAGTCCTTGTGACTTTGAACGTGGCAGGCCAAATTCTGATTTCAGATTCCTGCAGTGTAAACCCAGCATAGCCTCATTGCCTGTGGCAGGATTAGATCAGCTTTGTCCTGCTGTAATTCAAAGAGAAACTTGGCCTGCTGAACTTTGCAAAGACTTTTCTTTCCACCTGTCTCTAGTCTCTCCTTGGGAAGGAAGAATCTCTTATGACTGCCCTGTGTATCCCACTGGCTCGCTTCTGAAGAGTGTTCTGGGAGGCAGGCAGCTCCATGGGGAGCTCAAAGGTGGAAACCTTATGAATGGAGACCTCTCTTTTATCATAATCCTTTTTTTTTTTGTTTTTCCCTCCTGTTTTGGAGAGAGGAGAAACAGGTTTTGAATGTTCAAAGATCTGCAGTTTTAGGGAAGGCCAAGATTCCTTTTAAAGATAAACTGAAACGGCTGACCTTTACAGCTTCTGATTCATGGGTGCATAATCTTTAATAGATAATATTCATGTGATGAATTGAACTAAAATAGATTAGAAAGTAAATACTTTGATATTCTACTGAAAATACAATGTCAGACTGGTAAATCCTTTATTTTCCACAGAGGCTCTGCTTTTAGTGACTTTTAGTCATAGAATCATAGAATGGATTGGGTCAGAAGGGACCTTAAAGAACATCTAGTTCCAACCCCGCCCCCTTCATAGGCAGCACACCTTCTACCAGATCAGGTTGTTCAAGGTCTTGCCCAACCTGGGACACTTCCAGGGAAGGGGCATCCACAACCTCCCTGGACAATCTGTTTCAGTGTCTCACCACTCTTATTGTGAAGAATCTCTTTAAAACATCCAGGCTAAATCTACCCTCCTTCAGCTTCAGTCCATTCCCTCTCATCCTATCACTAAAAACCCTTGTAAATGTCCCTCCCCAGCTTTGTTGTAGGCCCTCTTCAAGTACTGGAAGGCTGCTCTAAGGTCTCCCAAAAGCTTTCTTTTCCCCAGGCAGAACAGCCCCAACTCTCCCAGCCTGTCCCTATAGGGAAGGTGCTCCAACTCTCTGATCATCCTTGTGGCCCTCCTCCGGACCTGCTCCAGCAGCTTGATGTTCTTCTTATCATGTTCTTTGCTGATGAGTTGCATGGCTGGGGCTTGATCCTACAGGCATGGATTGCTTCTTTCAGCACCCCCTCAGTACCCATAGCAGTAAGCCAAGATTGAACTGGCTCAGCATTTCAGAGGCTCAGACCTGCACTTAGAGCTTTGTTATGTTCCCTGTGCTTTTGTGATCAGTAGCACCAATGCAAACCTAAAGAATGCTACAAAACACTGGTGCCTTGGTGTGACTGACAAGCCTCTTCTTCTCTGGATGTGAAAGCAAAAAAAAACCAAACCAAAAACCTCTTCAGTCAAACCACCTTCCCCAGAGTAGCATGTGAAATTCTGTTTCACCTTCAATGAGGATTTAATAAGTGTGTCTAGGAGGAAATTTAGGTCCATGTGTAAAAAAGGCTCTGTAATATACTGTGAAGGTGGTAAATTGAGACACCAAAAGGGCAGGAAAAATAAGATTAATATAAAAAAAATTATAACAAGCCTGAGTAATTTTTTTCCAGTTTATATAGACAGAATGTTGTATAATGTGCACCACAGGCTGGCTTCATCTCAGTTAACATTCAGTTGGAAGCTTGCTACCTGCCAGATGGAGGTCTAGGCATCAGCACAATCAGTAGGGAAGGAGTCAACTCCTGAGGGCAGTTTACTTCACCCCTATCAGGGTGCAGTGCAATGCTTGTGGCACAATCCTGTGTCTCCTCACTGACTACTGAAGATAGCTACGCCCTGACTTGCTTGTGGTATCTCCAGGTACATGCAATGAAACCTGCCCTAGGTATCTTGCTGAAAGTGTAACATCTGGATTTCCTGCTTGTTTTGTTCTAAGACATGCTCTTTAATATTGCATTTGATTAGATTTTATAGAGAGTGATTGTATTTTCTTGGTTTCCCCTGTATTATGCCTTTTGTCCTCTGAAAAATAAGTACATTAGAATTTGCATATGTTTTTTTGCTGTCTCTTGCCTTGGTGTTCATGTCCCAAAGCACACCTGTTCAGCTGTTACAAAGTGCTGCACTTAATCTCTGCCTAATTTGGCATCAGAAGAAAACGACCAGATGATCTGTGTGCACACTGTGATCTGGGTTTTGTTCCAGGAAAATGGTGAAGCACAGACATGATGTGCCCCAACCGAGCTCTGGAGAGACCGCTTTGCCAAGGGAGAGCCTTGTCATAGCTGCTTCACTTCCTTTAGCCTCTGATGGATGTGCCAGCAGTGGCATCAAACAGCACAAACTGCAGCAGTCTTTTTTTCAGGGTTTGGTGGCCTAGTAGTGATGGCTGGCGGGGTGTCCAATGGTCCCTGCATTAGCTTCTCTCAGAGGAGCAAGCTGTGCAGCTGTGGGGCAGCCCTAGAAGGAATCACTTGGTCCTTGGTTTTGTGCTAAGACCTTGAAAAGGGACTAGGATGATAACATCTCACCTAGGCCTTGATGAAAAAGGGAATAACACAGATCCCTGATGATCTGTGCTTAATCTGGAGGGGATGAGATGGAGAGGGAAGAAATGCACTAATGCTGAATTCTTGTGATCCAAGAACTTTGCTTGTGGAAGTTCTCTGGTCTCTTCAGTTTGCCTGAAGCTGGTCTCTTCAGTTTGCCTGAAGCTGGTCTCTTCAGTTTGCCTGAAGTTGGTCTCTTCAGTTTGCCTGAAGTTGCTGCAATGACATTTCTTTTAATAGCTTTGTGTTGCCTGATCTTAGGCAGTATTGTCCAGAGGACTGCAATGCCCTTGTGACCGGTCAGCATATCTGCTCCCATTCTAGTGTTTAAAATAATTTCTCCATTCTCCCCAGTTGTTTTGAAATCAGAAATTAAATCCTATCACATTCTGGAAATAGCTGATGGATGAGGATGCTCTGTGTCAGGAGACTGACGGGGGGAGGAAACCTTCAAGGCTACAACTCAAACTTCAGTTCAGATAAGCACATGAACCTATATCTTGTGTTTGCAGACCCGAGACTGGGCTTTTCTTCATTATATTTTCAATATTACCTAAAAGCACTTCTGTGCAGAAGTAGGAGGTAAAGGAGCAGTCAGAGAAAAAGGAAACCACAGTAACACTGCACATTTATAGGTACCTTAAGAGAAAATTGTTGTTCAGATTTAGGGCGCTTACTGTGCTTGGAAAGATTTAGCTTCTTGCCTAAAAAATGTCCACATAATTTGGCTGAGTGGTCTGGTTTGTGATGATAGACTGTTTTACTTTTTAAAATAACAGATAAAAAGCCTAGTTGGTGACAATGAAAAAGGAAAAGGTGAGAGCTGAAAATATCTTGGGTTCACTTCTAACAGAGCTGGTGACTACAATTTTTGGTGGAACTGTCCCTTGCTGTTTCTCCACGGCCACATAATTTTGCCAAAGCTTCTTGTCCAGTGCAGCTTTATAGTAACACAATGGAGCACAGGCAGGAAACGTAGATTGGAAAAGGAGGATGATTATGTTTTCCCAACTGAAAAGCATTCTATCTCTGTGCCCCTTGCTATTTTCTCCAAGGCTTGCTCACACAGGCTATCCAAACTAATGGAAATAAAATGGTAGGTAAGAATAATCTATTAAATTGGGCTGTGCCTGCAATAAAATCAGTATAAAATCTGCATGAAATTAACCTGAGATCTAAAAACTGTGACCTGTTCTAGGTCAGATTCTCCTTCCCTTTCTCACACAGCATAGAGCTGACTTTTCTGCTACTCTCTCCACCACCTTGCTTTTTTTACCCTGTTCATGCCAAAGCTGCAATTTCTCCTTCACCTTTCCATCCCCACTTCATAAATCCCTGACCCCTTTTGTTTTGTTTTCTGTCAGAGTTTCCAAGACACGTTGTGCCTCTCTCTTTCAATGCTGAAGGTTGCTGTGATTGCTCCATGCCGTGCTGCTGCAGCAATAATATTTGTTGGTATTTTGGTGGGAAGCAAGTACAAACTTGGACAATAGGTGTAAAGCATCAGGGAAGAAAACTAGTGGCTGGTCAGACTGAGATAGAGTGATGCTGCAGGTACAGGAAAGCCAAAACTAGATGGATAACTTGAGCACCTAGATACACACTAAAACCAGGACAAAGTCAAAGACACCGGGACAGTGCTGCTAAAAGCAGAACATCTGTAATTAAAAGCAAAGCACTTTTACTCTAAGGTTTCCAAAGGTTAAATAAGAGAGATGCATGGGGAATGCAAACCTCATTTTTTGGATGTAAATTGGTTTAATTTCCATTAGGGATGACAGCTGAAATAATTTTTAGAGCCTTTGTGAGAAGGAAGTTCAGTTAAACACCCCCCCCCCCCCCCCCCCCCCCAAACCCCAACCAAACCCAAACCCAAACCACAAGCCCACAAACCAACAAAATGAAATAAACAAACACAAAGCAAAAAGAAAAAATTCTCTTTGAATGGCTTATATGAACTGAAGTGCATTCCAAACAAAATGCTGCTTAGGAGGAGGGAAAGAAAAAGCCAAACTTTGCCCTGCAAACATTGGAAGGGTATGGTTCAGTGTTGGTAGAAGGTTTCTATCCCTTTTTTCCCCTCCAAAGCAAAGTTATGTGCCGCTCATGTAATTTCACAAAGCATTTTTCATTTCTCTGAAGCTGCATTTGATGATAGTAATAGTTTGAGTGTTAGATTAATCTACTGATTAGCAAAGATGAGTTTGATTTTAAAAAATCAAGGCAAATCAAACCCAGCAGCCTCCCTGCAAGCTTGCAATAATTTTATCGAGGCCATGATTAATACACTTCTTGTGCTTTTGGTACTCGGCTTCCTTTTGCTGCCAAACGAAAGCTCCGTGTAGCTGACAAGTAATGAACTAAATATCATGTGTCCTCAAACTACAAATCTGCTGCAAAAGTTGGGGAGGGAGAAGAAAGGTAGGTCACAGAGATATAGAGAATAAAATCCTGTATTGTATGGCAATGCTGTTTTTCCCCTTGGGTCTACACATGTATTAACACGCCAGGTGGATCGGTAATTGAAGTTTACATCTGTGACCGATCCATTCACACCATTTTTTTCCATATAAAGAAAGGGGAACATAGGTAGTGTATTTGTGTGGAGTTTAATTACCATCTGTGAATTTTGCTAGAGCCATTTTTACTACTTCACAAATAAATTACAGCACTTAAAATCCCTCAGATATTAGGGAACCTGGAAATGAACTTTTAAGAGCTTTAACCTCTCCCCAGGGCCATTAATCCTTCAATGTTAACTCTCATTTCCTAAACAAGAGCTCGAGTGCTCTTGTCCACATTATGTCAGTGGGGGAAAAAAACCCAGGCTTTTCAAAGAAATTAATTGCTTCTTTTATTAGATATCTTTTATTAGATATACTCTATTAAATATCTTTTATTAGATATACTCTATTAAATATCTTTTATTAGATATACTCTATTAGATATCTTTTATTAAATATCTTTTAACAACAGCCAGTTTTATTTGTTTGTTTATTTTTAAAGTTTTCTTCTGTTTTATTTTTTGCTTAGAAAGAAATCCATTTCAAGGCTTCACTCTTTTTTTTGGAGCATCCAGCAGGAGCAGGGAGGTCATTCTGCCCCTGTACACTGCACTGGTTAGGTCACACCTCGAGTCCTGTGTCCAGTTCTGGGCCCTTCAGTTTGGGAAGGAGGTTGACTTGCTGGAGCGTGTCCAGAGAAGGGCAACATAGTTGGTGAGGGGCTTGGAACACAAGCCCTATGAGGAGAGGCTGAGGGAGCTGGGGTTGCTTAGCCTGGAGAGGAGGAGACTCAGGGGTGACCTTATTGCTCTCTACAACTACCTGAAGGGAGGTTGTAGACAGGCAGAGGTTGGTCTCTTCTCCCAGGCAGCCAGCACCAGAACAAGAGGACACAGTCTCAGGCTGCACCAGGGGAGGTTTAGGCTGGAGATTAGGAGGAAGTTTTACACAGAAAGAGTGATTGCCCATTGGAATGGGCTGCCCGAGGAGGTGGTGGAGTCACCATCACTGGAGGTGTTCAGGAGGAGACTTGATGGGGTGCTTGGTTGCATGGGTTAGTTGGTTGGGTGGTGTCGGATGATAGGTTGAACATGATGATCTTGAAGGTCTCTCCCAACCTGGTCTGGTCTATTCTATTCTATTCTAGTCATGAGGCAGAAATATGGAGGGGTGGTGGCGTTGTAGTTGTTTTTGTTTTTTCCACTTAAAAAAGGCAACAAGAAATCCCTTTAAAAAATCTTACGGAAATGTAGCTTCCTGTGAAATATCCCTATCACTTTTTGCCTCCTTATTAATTTCTACTGGATGTACTTCCTGTCTGCACTGAAGCAGAGTCTTGGGCACTTTAAACCTTGAAGGCACCTTCTGAGCTTGAGTGTTACAATGCTGAGGAGGATAAAGCCCAGAGAGGCCCTGGTGAGGCTCACAACCTGCCAAGGTGCCACTTGCTTATAAGCAGTGGCAGTGCTGAAGCAAGGGTAGGATGCTGAAGGGGGGGATGACTGCACAGAGGCATGGATGCCTCCCTTTGGCAGAACTTAGTCCCAGACAACAAACACCAAGCAAACGTGAAGTCTGATTCCTTTACATCAGCCTTTTGTTGCTATTTATAAGCTGCTTTATTTTGGGTCATAGAATTCTTCTTCCAGGAGTACTGAGCATTAGTTTTCTTCTGTTGGTATCGTGATGGGGTTTTTTTGAGTGACAGAAGACCTTGCCTAGCTCTGAATGCAACCACTCCAGCCTACCTGAGAGAGAAAGAAGCTGAATTCTCCTCTTTCCTACTAATATTTAAATGCTGTGTTACCTTTGTCTACCTGGAAATAGAAGCATTGAAACATTTGTGAGGAAAAGGTTGATTTCGACCCAGCTTGGACCTGGCAAGTAATTGAGGCTTTTGTGAACAAGTTATTTCCTCTTACATTTCTAAATTTGATTTTCACACCGATGATGTTTAAGTAGATGTCCAAATCTGCAAGCACTTATCTAGAGAAAATCTGGGAGCTTGATGGAATCTGACCCAAAGTTATTTATAATCATTATTATAACCCCTTTCTTCAAAATGAAAAGCCCAACACAAAAAGTATTAAATCAATTTGTGCCATCCCCAGCCGGACAAGGAGATTAGTTTCTTCATTCTGGAGCAGGCAGCCCTTTATTACAACCCCAAGCAGTTACTTGTCTCACAAAATCTAAATTAATTACACTCAAATTTGTCCCTACCCTAAACTGGCCTGGAAATGAAATTGAAAACACTGAGTGTGAAATTGCCCGATGCTGCTGCTGCTGCTTTAGATCTGCGTGTCGTTCCCCAGTCACCGCGGGACAGAGAGAAACAATTCTTTCCAGGGAATCTCTTATTCTCTTTGACTTCTATTTGCCTCATTAACCAAGTTTGGAGGGGATGGATTATGAAGGAAGTTGAGGGAATTATATACACACAGGCTGGGGGAAGAAAAAACACCAAACCAGAGGAAAAGATAGAGTTGTGGCCTGTGACTCTGTTCAGGGGCTGGAGGAACTGGTATGTGAAGGAAGGGTGAAACAGCTCTATGTGAGTGCTGCAGATTGGCTAAACAGTGAGTCAGGGTAGGGTTTATATATGGAGTGAGTAGTGGTAGACTAAGATTGGCAAAAGTAATGCTGGATGTATCTGACAGAAGTAGAATTGACAGGATAAAGGTGAGAAAAGATAATTAGATGAAGAAGATTATCAGGGGGTTGGAACACCTCTGCTAAAAAGACAGGCTGAAGGAGCTGGAAAGGAGAAGGCTCCAGAGAGACCTTACAGCAGCCTTCCAGTACCTGAAGGGGACCTTCAAGAAGGATGGAGAGAGACTGTGATAGGACAAGGGCCAATGTCTTCAAACTAGATAAGAGTAGGTTTAGATTGGATGTTAGGAGCAATTTCTTTACCATGAGGATAGTGGAACACTGGAATGGGTTGCCTATGGAGCTGGTAGGGGCCCCATCTCTGGAAATATTTGAAGTGAGGCTTGACAGGGCTCTGAGCAACCTGATGTAGTTGAGGATGTCCCTGCATCTCCTGAATCTAGGAGTGGGGGGGAATAAAAAAGAAAAAAGGAGAGAGTAAGTTCTGAGAGTGACTAAAAGAAAAAAAAAAGCCCAAACCCTAAATTCTCTGTTGAGGCAATTTCACCCTGTGCTTTGACAGTATCTGCTGGCTGTGTATCTAGGAGGTATCTGATATTAACAATAAACCTAAGTTTCATAGGAAGGGGTGAAGAAGAAATGAAGGACAGGGAGAGTCTGAGGATGGGCAGGAGGCCTGATCTAAAGGGTGCCACTGGAATCAAACAGGTTTCATAGACCCAAGTCCTCACTGCAGCTCTGCTGTAAATCGTGACTCTGAGGTAGCTGCTCAACTTCTGCCTGCAACAATTGCCCTTTGCAAGAAGACTCTTAACAGTGTTTTTGTGCAGCACTTTGAGCTCCACACAAGGCAAAGGCTACCTAATTGCTAGGGAGCAATTAATGGGTTTTTCTAGCTGAAGTAAATACAGTGCTTGATATGAAAATCTGAACTCCAGGAGGAGAGGCTGTAACCCCCATTAGAGGTGGTTGAATAGCTGCAGCATGCAGGAGAACTTATTGTATGCAGGGCTGATAGTGCTGCCTATTGTAAGCTTGCCCAGTGTTCCTCATTATAAGATCCTCTTGGGGCTTTCCTGTAACTTTGCCAGACTATGACTGTTTGAGCAAAATTTCCTATTCCAGGTGTATGCCTCAAGCTGATTGATTTATTTAGCTATTTATTTGGAAAATTAAACAGCTTTCTGTGAAACTGTGACACAGGAAGGTGTGTGATTTACCCATGTGGCAAGTGCTGGAGTGTTTTCCTCCAGAAGTTCTGCCTGACCGTCACAAGTCCTCAGAGGAAGGGCACAGGGCTGGAATGAATGTTTTGCAGGGGAGGACTTTTATCCAGGAATGTATTTTTCTACCACTGCATAGGTTGCACCAAGTTTGGCTTTGTTAAAAGCCTGAGAAACTCTGGATGTGCAGCAGAGACTTTTTAGATGTTTGCTACGTATCTTGAAAAGAACTTGGCCTTGCAGACTGTGTTTTGAAACTGCACCTGGATCTGGGGCTGCAGAGGCAGTGCTGGGGCTGGAGCTGTCTTGTGGGGTCCTGATGGGACTGAGCCAGAAAAAAATGTGCTGTGCAGCAGAGGATCTGGGTTCATGGGTGAAGTGGAGTGGCATACAGGGTATGATGAGGGGCCAGTGCGTAGTGGGAGCATTTGGAAGAGGTCCTGAAGCACGAAATGGAGTAGGGGCTGGAAAAAGGTGGGAAACAGGAGATGGAGAGGGGAAAGGAGAGGAAAAAGGACAGAGGAAGTGATGTGCTTGCCCAGGTGATGCTGCCTGTGCAGGTGATGTTGCTTGGCTTGCCATGGGAGCAAGAGCTGGGGAATGGTGTGTGGCAGAACTGCTGATCTAGGAGATGTGGAGTGGGAAATGAGAGTGGAAAACATGTCAGGTGAAAATTTAATGACGGGAGCAGGCCTGAGCTTCGGCAGGGCACAGGGCAGTGGGATGAGGCAATATTGCTTTCCCTGTGGGCACTTCTTCCCCTTCCAGTCAGACAGAAATGTTCCCTTCCTACTCTGAGCTACAAAGGGAGTCACAGATGGCTGCTGGGGTGTGTGTGGGGGACAAGACACTGCCATCAATGCTTCTCCCTGGGGGAAGACAAGTGGGTCTTCCAAAGCGTGCCTGGGGCTGACTTGGCTATGCCTCTCCTTAGCCAGCACACCCTGCTCAGTGGCCCCAGGCCTGTTGGGGAGAGGGAAAAACTGGGAGGAGGAGGCAGACTTCTCACAGTCTCTGCCAGCTGTCTGGCTTGGGGCCAGCATGGTCACTGTCAAGCCCCTGTGCTGGAAGGGGAAGACAGAAGCCATCAGGAGGATGCTCTGTAATGGCTCCTCCAGTCCTTGCTCCCACCAGGGCATTTGCTTTGCTGCTTGCTTTCTGTGGAGGCAGAGCTGTGTCCTTACCCCAGTGGCTTGCTGCAGCAGTACAGAGGTGTGGGATGAAGAGCTACCTGGCATGGCAGTGCTATGGGGCTGGGCAGCATGTCCAGCAAGGCTGTGAGGTCTCAAATCCTGCTCCACCCCTGCCTCCCTTCCCCTCTTCATCCTTCCCCTACTTCCTTACCTCTCACCTTCTCCTGTCTGTCACTCTACCCACTTCTTAATTATTGTTTGCACTGTGCTTTCAAAATGCCATGTTCTGTATGTGTTAAATGCTTTCATTATTATTATTGTTATTTCTCCTTTTTCATTTGCATCCCTCACCCTCTTTTCTCTTGCAATTGTGGCTTCCAGAGAGAACCGTGTGGGCTTATATTATTTATAGCTGTGTGAGAGTAATTACAGAAATGATTTAATTACTCAGTTAATGCTATTCT
Organism: Melanerpes formicivorus; assembly: GCF_026170545.1. Lineage (NCBI taxonomy): Eukaryota > Metazoa > Chordata > Aves > Piciformes > Picidae > Melanerpes > Melanerpes formicivorus. Next base: position 22,473,803 of record NW_027142360.1, read on the forward strand.
CCACATCACCAGCTTTTCAAGCTGGTGATCCTCTCACTGCAACCAAACATGCAGTCTAGTATTTTCTCTACCATGCTACGGACGGCAGTTAAGGAGAGGTGAAGCTCGGGGAAAGGTTTTTGACAGCCTTGCACGTCGCTGGTTAGTCCTCCTGGACTAAGGGATGAGGCTACTGAGCCCACAAAGACCTGGCTAGGGACACCACATGGTGTCACCTCAGCTGAAGTAGAGCTGCCTGTGAGGGTGTAGTGTGAGGTGAGGTTTCATAGCTCTCAGCTGATGGGGGAACCCTCCAACACAAACCTACTTGAGCTGAAGTTTCAGTGCTTGGTGTGCTGCATTAACCAACTTTTCTTTATCAAAGGTCAGAGATCTGTGAAGATTTTATTGTCTTAATTTCTATTTAAATCTACCAAATCATAGGGTTCATGCACCTTGCTGGGACTGAGTGTGAGGTAAAAGTGCCATCACCAGAAATACTCTTCTTTGCAAGTGGCTGCAAGTGCCCTCTTGAAATAAATGAGCTTTCCTTCCAAAGGTGGTAGCCTACTCTTGCTGAGACTTCCCCCACTGGAAATACAGTGTTTCCATCACTTCAGTTGACAAAGGCTCGTGGTGAGCAGGGAATCTTCTGTTGCTAGTTCAGTATGGAAGGAGGTTGAGAGAGTACATGCTTTCCTTCAGGGAATGCATTGAGCCAATGGATACCATTATCTTTCAGTTATCTACTAGAGACAGTTAATAAAACCCCCACAAAACACCTGGTGAGCTCAGGAGAAAAGTAAGGAAGACAGTCCTCTTCTGAAGGGACTGTAGATAAAAAGGAAGGGTCAATGGATTCTTAACAAAGGAGACAGTCACTTAGGAAGTGGAGAGAGAGGCTCTTGTTGGATAATGGTGCATTGTCAGATAGTGGTGTACCGAGAGAGCTTCTCTCAGAAGTGCCTTCCATGTCTCCAAGTTGCCTGGCTCCATTTGGGCTCCTTCACGGCCTGGGCTGTGGGCCAGGCTCAGCCTGTTCCTCGACATGGCAGGGCTGGGTGGGTGGTGGGAGGGTTGGGAACAGGTGGCGTCAGGGCTGGTGGAGTGGAGCACCTTTTCCATGTGGTACTGCCTGCCAAGCTGTCAGGCACAGAACACCTGGTATCTGAATGGGCTCTGCCAACCTCCCAGGAAGTGATGGCAATCGAGTAAGTAGGCTAAAGTGCTTTGAGTGTAAACAGTGATTATAGGTGCTTTTTTCCTTTTCTTTTCTCTCTCTCTCTTTTTCTTTTTCTTTTAAGCATCTAATATGAGAGAGGTTAAGGCAGCCCAAATTTTAAAACATGCTGGGCATCTCCACCTTCTGACATCTGGGCCTTCTATATTGTGTCTCTGAATAGACACCCAGAACCCCTCACTGCTTTTGCAAATCCACACTAGAGGCTTTCTTCCCCCTCTAAATCTGGCACACTTGAAAGTGGATTTTATGACCTGACATTGGAGCAGCTTGTTGAGGAGACAGAGTGAGTGGAATGGTGATGGAACAAGTAATTTTGTCATCTCCCAAATGAATGAATCCTGTTTTCAGTGGATTCACATCTCATGGTTAATTGACTCTTTTAACTGAACTATATACACTATGACTGTAATGTGAATTCAGCCCTTAGTAACCAGAGGGTGCATAGAGCTGAACTAATTTTTCCCCCAGTGGTGAGGACTGAGGGCATTAAAAGATCTCATTTCTCCACCCACTGCTCTGTTTCAACTAGAATCACAGAATCACCAAGGCTAGAAGATGCCCAGTCCAAGTGGGTTTGCCCATAGCAGCATCATGTTTTTCAGGAGCTGGCTACACCTTGTCCCTACAATAATCCCCATTTTCTGCAGGTCCTATTCCTTTTCTCCCAGCTTCCACTGTGTCTTTTATACACACTGGCTGGGCAAAAGCAAGATGTACTGTGGTGCCCTGGGGGTTCTGTGTATAAGGGCTGCCCACTACAGGCATGATGCCAGGTCAGGATGAAATTTATTTGATTGCCTAGTGAGCCTTAGACTGTGAGTGGGTGAATCATACACACTGCTGTGGGGCCAGACAAAGGCTGTGGGACTGCATGCAGTTGCAGGCTGTGTTTTGTACAGCACTGTAAGGATTTATTTCTCCCTAAGTCCTCCACCTCTTTGTCAAATCAGGTGGAAATTGGCCAGCAGGTTCAAGAGTCACCAGGAAGCCTGACTCATGTATGCACAAACACACACCCCCCCAGGTTTGCAAGAGCTTCATTTCCTAAAGGGTTTGAGCTAAAAATGCACACAGGAGGTCATAGGGATGTTAGGATGTTAGGGGTTGGAAGTAACCTTCAAATATCATCAAGTCCAACCCCCCTGCCAGAGCAGGACCATAGACAGGTTGCACAGGAACACATCCAGATGGGTCTTGAAAGTCGCCAGAGAAAGAAACTCCACAACCTCTTTGGGCAGCCTGTTCCAGTGCTCTGTGACCCTCACAGGGAAGGAGTTCCTCCTCATGTTGAGGTGGAACCTCCTGTGCTGTAGTTTATATCCATTGCCCCTTGTCCTACCCCAGGGTGCAAGTGAGCAGAGCCTGTCCCCTCCCTCCTGACCCCCAGCCCTCAGATATTTATAAACATTTATTAAATCCCCTCTCAGTCTTCTCTTCTCCAGACTAAAAAGCCCCAGGGCTCTCAGCCTCTCCTTACAGGGCAGTGCTCCAGTCCCTCAATCATCCTTGTAGCCCTCCCTTGGACTCTCTCCAGCAGATCCCTATCCCTCTTGAACCAGGGAGCCCAAAGCTGGATGCAATGCTCCAGGTGAGGTCTCACCAGGGCAGTGTAGAGTAGGTGGGCAAAGACATGCATTGGTGCGTCTCAGGAGCTGTGACTGCTGCACAAGTGACCCATGGCCAAGCTTGCAGCCTGCTGGCCCTGACTACCACGTGCTCCCACAGTGACTCACTGTGATTCAGCCCAGCACTGGCCTGCTCCATGATGCATGCTGACAGGCGTGTGATGGAGCGATGCTGTCTCTAGAGCTTGGCTGTGTGCCTCACACTTGTGCTCAGCACACCTATGAGCTCTGTCCTTTGCCCTGGCACCCTGGTGGCAGCAGCAAATGAGATGTAATCATGAAAAGGCCCTTTGTGGAATAGTTTGGGCTGGAAGGGACCTCCAAAGGTCATCCAGTCCAACCCCCCTGCAGTCAGCAGGGACATTGTCCACCAGATCAGGTTGCTCAGAGCCTTATCGATCCTGTCCTTGAATATCTCCAGGGAGGAGGATGTTGTGTGCTCCTGTCAGCATCTGAAGGAGAACATGGTGCAAGGCTTGTGGATTTTAATATTTCTATCCCTAACTGGACCTCTTGAGAAAAGAAATTAGCCTGATGATAGCAGCAGTAATTGGATTATTCCATTAGCGTCCTCTATGGAAGAGGAGGGCACGTGCCTCTAACTGTATCTTCAATGGAGAGGCTTAAAAATTGCACTTAAAATGTGGATGGTACCTTGGTTTTCTACATAACTGACAACCAGACATCTGTTTTCTGTCCCACTTCTTTTCTGCCTTTGGGCCAGCTGAGATTTTTTTTGTCTAGCCTTATTCTTAGCCTTGTGGGAAGTCTAGAGCAGAGTGTGGTAGTTTGCCTTCCTTAAGTGGCACTGAAGGACCTTTAATAAGTGAGTGCCTTGGGTGGGCTGAGGAAGACAGCCTGAAGGTGAAACAAAGGGTGTGTGTATCCCTTGCTCTAGGGAAGGGTATGTTCTGAGAGGGCTGAACCCCCAGGAAGGGGAGAGATGGGAAAGTCCAGAAAGTATAATGAGATGAAATGGTGGGCAGGGAAGTGCACAGCAAACTCTGGACATGTCTCTGAGCAGCGAGTCCTCCTTGGCTCCCTGAGCTAATCTGCAGTTGCAGTATAAACACTGAAATAATTTATAATGGGTCTGACAAAGTTTTGGAGCACATGCATGCCTGCAGAAGACAGCACAGCTGAGGTGGAAGGAGATAAGGAGGAACTGGGCAGAGGAGGAACCAGACTGGTCTCTTTGGTTGTCTGACAGTCTCCAAACTCATATGACCTCCCTGTCTTTTGTTTTAATAGCCTCTGATTATCTCTTGGTAAACTTTTGCTCATTTGGAATCTGCTACAGGTGAGTTTTGCTGGGCTTTTGGCATGCCCAAATGTTTGATACAGTCATTACCTGGCCAGAGATGTTATTTTTCTTATTTTATTTTATATTTTTTTTTTGCCAGTCAGTGGGTTCCTTAATTTCAATTTAATAAGACACTTTGTGCTCCATTAATTAGGTCTTCATGCAAAATGTTTAATGCTAAAGTGTGCTCGCCTGCAGATGGTGGAACAGCTTCATTTAGTGAATGGCTGAAGACCTCACTGGGATGTGCCCATGGTCCATTCTCCCCCAATGAGCCATGCTGCCATTAACCTTCACTGTCTCCATGTCCTGGCACGAGGCCGTGGGGCTCATCTTCAGCAGGGCTTGTCCCAAGCTGTTCTCTCCATCTGATCCCTCTGCCCTTGCCTGAGCTCCCCTGGAAGATTTTATGTGCACATGTGGATTTGAAGTTTCAGCTGCTTAATTGTTATAAACTGAAGCTGTGGATGACAGCTTTCTTCCCAGAGGTAGAACTGGCTGGCAAAGCCATGCTGTGATACTGACCACTGGGATAGGAAATGGAAGTTATGAGCGGTATTTTGTCTCCTGTGTGCTTAGGGTTACATTGCTGTCCACTGGTCCCTGTACTGGTCCAGCAGCATGTTGCTCTGTGTCTTGAGATGTGCCTGGAGTAATGCTCAGTAATATACAGTACAAGCTGTGGGGAAGCATTTGGCTCTTCCAGAGTGCCAGGAGCCAGCCGGCAGCTCTTGCTGCGCTGCTGCTTTAAAATATACAAATCTCTCAAATCATTCTTTGATGCTTTTTTTTTGTTCAGTTGTAGAGGAGTGAGTTTAGTTTTTTCATTCCCTCCTTACCTGGTCTGGTCTAGACTGCAATGCTAGGAAAAAGATCTTCTTGCTTGGCATGTCTGGATTTCTGTGGCCAGGGAGAAGCGGTTCTGTATGGGAATGGGTAACAGCAGGTGGAAGGCATGTGGCTGTGTCTCTGTAACTATGCCAGTGCAGAAGCATGGCCTGTGTCCTCCTCCACGCTCTGTTGTCAAGGAATCCTTTTGGCCAAACATTTTGCTGCCATTTGATGAATAAATCAGGTAGGCAAATGAGCTGACATAAGTAGGTTACTTATAAGGTGACAGGGATCTTCTTGTGACAATTTACCTCTTTGCAATTAGGTATCTGTAGAGGATCGTCCCCTAGGAATTCATCCTCTGGGATTTCTTCCTTCAGTTACAAGGAAGGAACCTCCAGAGGGTAAAGTCATATTCTGGTGCTGCTCACCTGGCCTTACAATTCTGTGTACTGAATCATAGAATCATAGAATGGTCTGGCTTGGAAGGGACCTCCAAAGGTCATCTAGTCCAACCCCTTCTGCAGTCAGCAGGGGCATTCTCAACTAGGTTAGGTTGCCCAGAGCTCTGTCAAGCCTTACCTTGAATGTTTCCAGAGATGGAGCTCAAATCACCTCCTGGGCAACCTGTCCCCCTCCAAGAGCTCCTCCACTGTCTGAGGAGCAGGCACTGCAGAATGGGTGGGACTTCTCATTGCAGGTGAGGCAAGGTAGCAGAGCTGCTCCAAGGGTAAGAAAAGGATGAGATTTGCTGAATGGGTGTGTTCAACAAGAGGCAGCAGTGCAAAGGGAAGGCTTAGGCTACCACAAGAGCGAGGGTGGAAGGAGATAGGGGTGTGGGAAGAGGAGGTTTGACATGATGTTCAGAGTAATCCATAGACTAAAGCAGCCAGAAAGGTCTGAGAGTGAAATCAGATGATTAATTAATGACTGCAAGGATGCATCTTTCTCTCTGAGCCAGCAATACATGCATTGTGTGACTTCAAGTCAGCTTATCTCTCCCACCACTTCTCCTGCTTACCCCATGGCCAGATATGCTTAGCAGCCCTCAGATCTCTTGCAAACATGCTATATGTGCCTTCTCAAGGCCACAGGCCAGGGGTTGAAGCTGCTGATGGCTACTGTCACCCTTTATCTTGTTGCCACCTCCTTGGTGATGTGCATCCTGCACTGTCCCCATGTGGTTTGCTATGTTTTCCCAGTTTCTGCCTTGTTCTGGGAGGACTTTGTAGGAGGCTTTAAAGAAAGAAACAGGGGCTCCAGATGCCTTTTATCCCTTTGTTGCCCAGGAGGCAGGATCTGGCCCCACTGCTGGTGAGCAGCAGGTTGGTGAGGGAAGACTGAGCAGTGAGGAAGGAATAACTCATTCTCCAGAAATGAAGCAAATGTGTCTGCACTTAATGTTAGGGGGAAAAATATTACAACTTAAGACTCAAAAGATTCAACTCAGTTGCCTGAGTACCCCTAGAGGAAGACTTTTTGTTGCCAAATACTTTCCCTTCCACAGCCCAATTATTTTTTCCCCTTAGTATTTTCCCTTAATGGTTAAATCGTTTAACACCACATACAAAGTCAGATCTGGCCGCTCTGGGGCGATTCTGGGTTGCCATGGCAATGAGGCTTGTCTCTCCAAATTAGGACATTTTCCCTGCTGCCTTTTCTATGTGAGGCTTTCTCTCATCTCCTTTTCTCTTACTCTTCCTTGATGTCTGAAGTGCTGAGCGCTGCCTTCTCTCTCGCAGGCTCCCTGAAAGGGATCAGACTTTGCCCGTCTGAATTAATTCTTCTGAAGCCCATGCCAGCTTGGCATGTTCTGGCTCTGTGAGGAGCAGCTTTCTGCTCCTCAACCAACCCTGCAAAGAATCAGGGCAAGGAGGGGTGGGAGAGGTGTGATGGTGATGAGTTTAGTGGGGGCACAACAGTGTGTGACTGGCATTCCCTTGCTCTGGACACCATTGCTGGTGGAACAAACCGGTGCTGCTATGCACAAATCTGTTGAAGAGCCTTGGCTCCACAAGTCTCATTCTCTATGGAGCAGGTACCTGCAGCAAGACCATAGGAGTCATTTGTCTCTTTCAGGCATTGTGCCCTGGATCTGCTGAGCTGTGCCTGGTATGTGTCAGTGTGCTGAAGCAGACAAGTAGCTTTACACCACTGCTGCACCTGTATGTCCCCTTGTTGGCTTGGGATTTGGTGTCAGTCAGACCCACCTCAGTTTATTCTGGCTGCTCTCAGACTCCCAGGGCCCCTGTGGCAGCTGGGATTAGTCTGACACGAGGATGCCTTCAGCAAGACTATCTTCCCTAGGCTATGGCTCTGAATCAAGGGAGTAGCAAGAGAAAGGAATTGGCACAGGCAGCACTAGAAACTCACAGAAATGGAGGCATGCCTGCAGTGGGTAGGTCCTGGTGGCTGAGAGCACACAAGCTGTCCCAAAGGAGTGTCAATGTGGCACTTTGAGGTGACATGTGGCACAGCAGTGTAGCCCAGTGTTTCCTACCCATCAGAGCACAAATTAAAAGGTGACGTGATGAGATTTACTTGCTCATTCTTGCCCTGGCCAAACAAGCTACTACCCCAGGATCAGTTTTTAACCTTGGGGTACATATTGGGACTTTCATGTACAGCAGAGGGCAGAAAACTACAGGAGGGTGGAAATGTGAATGTCTGGATTGGAGGGGAAGGTATACATTTTTGGGTGAGAAGATGATTGGCCTCAAAGCCTGTTCCAGCCTGGCCATGGTATGGCATTGCTGTTTTCCATAAAAGCTGCTCTGGAGCTAGGGGCAGCTGGCTGTGAAGTGAAGAGCGTTAGCAGAGTGATGTGCCATGGCTGAGGTCCCTGGGCTCAATCCCAGGTGCTCTGCACCTTTGTTGGCCATGGGACGGCAGTAATGTCCTGTTGAATGGAGGGGGTGGCCAGGCACACTTCTCCGGAGAGCCTAAAGTCTTCATTCTGTTTAATAATGCAGCATTTAAGCAAAGGAGTGGATGGACTTGTAAGTTGATTTGATCCATAGTGGTAGGGACTTTGCTGTACTGTCCCAGTAGACTTAGAGTTGTCCAGTAAATGTTAATTTAGAGAGCTTCTCATAACAATGTATGAACTGGTTTAGATCTAAAGCTGATTTAGCCATGTGTTTTGCATCCAACAGCAACTGATGGGGGGAGGGGGAGGTTGGAGCTAGATGATCCTTGAGGTCCCTTCCAACCCTAACAATTCTATGATTCTATGATAGAGCATTAAGTAGCAATACTTCCTCACAGTATTCCCCAAGCATTCTGTGAGTTATGGCTTGGGACTTTCTAAGCTTGGCAGATTATCTTTGTATTTAGTGGCACTGGATGAGTTTTTCTTCCATACACTTACCCACATGCAAATTCTTGGCTTTTGTGAACCCACGGACCTCTTTAGCATCCAAGAGACAAGGAGTTTCACCACTTAACTGCTCATGGGGTGAAGAAGTTCCTCTTTGTTGGAAACTTGCCATTTGGCATTCTCATTTGATATCTCCATTCTTTCACTAGAAAAAAAGTAGCTAACAGTTGTTCCTTCTTCACCTTTTCTCCCCAGCCCCTGATCTTAGAAGTCCATACCATGTTCCCCTCTGGTCATCACTTTTCTGCACAAGAGTTGTAATTTATTTAGTTGATTCTCTGGAAGACTTTGCCAGTTGTATCATCCATCCTCCTACCTTTTTGGTTTATCTTCAGCAATCTGTTGGGGAAGGAATTCAACAGAGACTCTATGGTGGAAACAAGGAAGATCTGTAGATGGAGGGCAATACTAACAGTGTCCAACTGAGTTGGCTTTGACACAGGTACAATATACTGTCCTGAGAGACTGTTTTTGGCTCTGCCATTTGAGGTGTGGGTAAGAGATGTATGTGCCCATCATGATTTGAAAGACAATTTCAAAGCTGATGGAACAAAACTGTTCTTGGTAATGCCAGAGAATATAATGAGAGGCTGTGGTAGCTCCTTGGACATTAGGAAAAACATTTTCCTTAAGCAGTCCTGGAACAAGGGACCAGAGGTCAGCCACAGCTGATTTGATCTAGTGTTGGTGATGGTCTTATTGCTGAATTGCTGCTGTGGAAGTGCCCTGATGTTACTATCAGGGTCCTGCCTGTGTTGCACCAATGCTGCCTTCCCAGGTGAGCAGGAATGTTCAAGCACAACCCTGCTAACAGAAAGCAAGGCACGGGGCATGGCTTAGTGTGAACTTGGTTTGCTAAGCAGAGCAGCAGCTGGGTCACAGAACGGGATGCAGCACAGGTCTTGTGGAAACAGCTGACACCTGAATCATTGCATGCCTGGGAGAGGAAAAATCCAATTAAAGCAACAATTAAAAAGAACAGAAGAAAGCTCCTAAGACTCCTTGTAATTGCAATAGATGTATCTGAAGCTTCCTCAGGTGATGAGGAGATTTTGGTGGTGGAAGCTGGAAAAGTTAGATGCGCTGGGATGTGGAGGCACAATGCTTCCCAAACCCCAATTCTGCTTCCAGAACTTTCAGTACTTTCTTCTGAAGTTCCTGAAACTTCTCTTTCTTGTAATGATACTATTTCAGGTGCTAGCCAAGCCTGGAATGCAGATAGCTTCAGCAGTTAAATGTTCAGGATTTAAAAGCTGAATCTCTGGATATCTCATTTTATGTCTGCCCTGACCCTAACTGTTTCTGGCTCCAGCATCTTCATTGTTGTGCTGATCTTTTATCTTCTTGACTTATGGAATATTAAGATTGGAAATGAATGGGGAACAGGAGGAGGGAAGTATCTGGAAGTAACAAAAGGGCAGTGGCAGGGGTGTGTGTCTGGGAGAGGTTACTGTGAAAAGAATTTGTTCTGAAAGGGTGTGGGGCTTGCAGAATGGAAGGGATTTGAAAGATTGTTTAACATGAATAATGCTACATTATACATGTAAATGCCATTATTAAAAGCTTCTGGGTATTTCAGGGAAAATAATTAGCAGGAAAACTTTGCAGCAAACTTGTGTAAATCAAACCAAGAGAATGAGCTGATGGCAAGAATGAATAATTATTCTCTTGCCTCCTACTGCCTTAATTTCTACTGCATCCTTTCCCCTGGTCTAGGACAAATAAATAGCCCCAGAACAGAATGAGAAGAAAACAAGAGCACTCAGTGCTCTGAGCATCATGTAGAAAGAGGGAACTGAAGTTCTCTCTGGATGGATGGGAGAATTGAGGGAGCACTAAGGGAAAAGCAACACGAAGAAGCTCTCAGGCCTCCCTAGAAGTACAAAGAATTTAAATCAGTGCTTGTAAAATGCAATGATGAAGAAGACAGGTAGGTAAAATTCTTGCATGTAATATCCCAAGACTTGAAGTTTTTGCCAAAGGGGAACATTTTAACCCCCTTGCTTTCCTTGAGAAACAATTCCCTTTAAATTGGGTTGAAAAACGCAAGATGGTTCTTTGTGTGCGGATTACTGCTACAGGATGACTGCCAAAACAGTCAACTACAGCGAAGAAAAGAGGAAATATAATTATTGCTGCAATTTCAGATCACAGAGAAAGAATTGTAGCCGCCTCTAGGAAAAACAGAGACATAGCATTTGAAGGAGACAAGATTTTAATTTTCTCAGCCATGGAGTCTCAGAGGAGAGAGCTCATGGGGATGAGGAGAGCTCTCGGAAAAAGATGAAGTTGAGACTGCAACCCAGTGTGCATGTGCAATGTCCCCACACTTCTGAGTGACAGCAAATGTACGAGGATGGCACACTGGAAAGCTGTGTGCTGGTGTAATGGGTGTGTCTCCAGCTCCTCAGCAGAGCCTTGAGCCTTCCAGTGAGGGTCTCCACAGGAATGGCAGAAACTGCCCGGCAGTCAGCAGTGAGAATCCTTATTACTCCCGACAACTACCTGAAGGGAGGTTGTAGCTAGGCGGGGGCTGGTCTCTTCTCCCAGGCAACCAGCACCAGAACAAGAGGACACAGTCTCAAGCTGTGCCAGGGGAGGTTTAGACTGGATGTTAGGAAGAAGTTCTTCATAGAGAGAGTGATTGCCCATTGGAATGGGCTGCCCATGGTGGTGGTGGAGTCACCATCATTGGGGGTATTTAGAAGGAGACTTGATGGGGTGCTTGGTGCCATGGTTTAGTTGATTAGATGGTGTTGGATGATAGGTTGGACTCGATGATCTTGAAGCTGTCTTCCCACCTGGTCCTATTCTATTCCATTCCATTCCATTCCATTCCATTCCATTCCATTCCATTCCATTCCATTCCATTCCATTCCATTCCATTCCATTCCATTCCATCCCAAAGCAGCTAAATGCTGCTAACCAAAACTGAGGGAGGAACCAGAGCCTTTGGATGGAATGAAGGGAAAGAGTAACGGTCACAGAATGCCAGAATCAGCCAGGTTGGAAGAGACCCCCAAGATCATCAAGTCCAACTGATCACCCAACCCTATCTAATCAACTAAGTGCCTCACCCAGGCATTTCTTAAACACCTCCAGGGACAATGACCCCACCACCTGCCTGGGCAGCCCATTCCAGTGGGCAATCACTCTTTCTGTGAAGAAACAGTTTTTAACTGCTTTTGTAGAAGCACAAAACACTGAGGACCATAAACTCCTCAGCCCACTTATGAGTTCTTGCAAAAGCTCACACCGATGATTTGTCATTTTAAATGTGATTGACATTTTGAGGGGCATATTCTACTTTCTTCTGTCCTTGGAGACAGACATTTAAAGTATGTGGAGATTATAGAATATGAACAGAGTGTGAATATATGCTCAGCATACTGGTATATAAAAAAAACGTTTCTAAATGTATAGTAGAGCTGCCTGCAAGGGTTTCTAGTGGAACAATTTTCTGCTGGAAAATGTTCATTCTACAGTATTGAAAAGTCCCCTGGGAATGTGTCAGGCCTGTCACAACTGTGGATGGAAATGAAGCAGGTTGGGCGGTCTGCAGAGAGGCTGTGCAGCTCTTCCAGATCCCTCACCAGCCAGCTGAGTAGATGACAGGCAAAAAAGAAATAAATAATCTTCTTTTGATGTCCCCAGATGGATTTTTTGGGGGGGAGTATTTCTCTTTCATACATATGGTAAGATATTTGACTTTTCATCTATGGTAATGGGAGAACTTTGTGCCCTCTGATGACAAACAGCACAGCAATTCTTTTGCCTTGCCAGCTCAAGAAATGCAGCACAATTACCCACATAGAATAGAATAGAATAGAATAGAATAGAATAGAATAGAATAGACCAGGTTGGAAGAGACCTTCAAGATCATTGTGTCCAAACCATCAACCAATCCAACCCACCTAAACAACTAAACCATGGTCTCCTCCTGGACACCTCCAATGATGGTGACTCCACCACCTCCCTGGGCAGCCCATTCCAATGGGCAATCACTCTCTCTGTATAGAACTTCTTCCTGACATCCAGCCTAAACCTCCCCTGGCGCAGCCTGAGACTGTGTCCTCTTGTTCTGGTGCTGGCTGCCTGGGAGAAGCGACCAACATCTGCCTGTCTACAACCTCCCTTCAGAAAGTTGTAGAGAGCAATAAGGTCACCCCTGAGTCTCCTCCTCTCCAGGCTAAGCACCCCCAGCTCCCTCAGCCTCTCCTCATAGGGCTTGTGCTCCAAACCCCTCACCAACTTTGTTGCCCTTACGTGCCCTTTCAGACCACATCCACCGCTGGAATGCCCCTCGAGCTGCTCTGGTGTCTTTCTCATCAGCAAAAGCCTAAACATGCAGGCCCCATAGCTATCAAAATCTTATCTTGATCTTGGTAGTCTGCAGCTTTCTCAGCCTCAGCCCCCCATTATCACCCACTGCACTGATGCTTCCCCATCCTGAGGACACATTTAGGTGCAGGGCACAGGGTAGCATGAGGCAAAGGAAAAAGAGCTGGTTACATACAGAACGCATAGAGGCTGGAAGAGAGTTGCAGAAAATGAGTGTGTATGATTTCCCTGGTGCTTCTTTCTTTGCTGGGAGTTCCCTCTTTGGTTAGGGTCTCATCTAAGCCACCTCTACCTCCAATGCACCCCCTTGCTGAGGAGCCATATCTCTTCTTCTGAGGGGCAGTAGTGGCCTGTTGGGCTTGTAGGAGAAAAGGGAGAAGATGCGGCAGTGGGAATTTGTAAGTGCAGGATGATACATTCTGTGACAGCAATAGTGGGGAGACAGAGGTTGTGTTTGCCAGGAGCAGGGAGGGGACATCAAGCTGAAGCTGTTAGAGATCTGGGGAAGGCAGATGGGACGGGGTGGGGAGGCAGGACAGGCAGAGAAGCAAGAGATTTCCATTCTGAGGACACACGCATGGTATGCTGGGGAGGGGCTGTGCTCGTCGCTCACTGCTGACATCTTGCATAACATCTCGTTCTGCTGCATTCAGTGGGAGCTTGTGTGGGTCCAAGATGTCAGGTCTGCATACTTGTGTCTGCAAATAAATCTTCAAGAGAGTCTAGATTAAGAAAGGATGCTTTTTGACTTTGCTATGACATGCTGCTGGCTAGTCCTAGTATATATAAACCACACCTGTGAAAGAGTTTTATCCTTTTCCCATACAGGTCTGTGTTCTCTTCCAAGTCCTGATGGGTGGTAGATGGTGGGTAGCAGAGGTGCTTTGATGGACTCTGTATGGTAATTGTCTAGGATGCTTATGATTTTACTTTCTGTAATTGGACTTGTCTGATACTTGATGCATTGTGTGACTGTGAGCAGGGTGACCTTTGTGGATCCTCTTGGTCACCCTGCAAAGCAAGGTCAAACTACATTGCTATGAGTGGGGACTATGGGGATGCAGAAATGACAGCTCTGTGTGGGACATGGCTGGAGAAATAACTGAACCAGACCTGCTTGTTAAGGGAGGTCTATTCTACACCTCTGCATGCATGTCTGCTTCCAAAGTTTGTAGTGAGGATGATCAGTCACTCACCAGTAGCACCTGCTTGTGTTTCTGCATAACCAGAAGCCCTTGGAAAGTGGAGTGATCACTAGGCCTCTTCAAGAAAGGCTCAGCCATCACTAGAAGTGTATCCTAAACCATGCCATACATGGAGCAATCCCACATATGAAGGTACTATTGACTTGCAATGTGTACTTCCTTTTGAGTGTCTTTTGACTAGTCATTTCTGCCTGAGCAAGCCCTTGCACAGAGCACACATTCTCCAGTGCTTGTGGGGACATGCAACTTTAAGGTGCTTTGGCAGGAACCAGCTGTAGCCAGCTGTTGTGTTACAGGAATGCTCCCCTTACTCCTGTGGAGCAGCCTGTGAATGAATGCTGAATGAAGCCAACTCCTTGGCTCTGAACAACTGCTGGAAAGCACATGGCACCAGGAGTAAAATGAGCTAAGAAAACATGCTGAGTAGAAGAACAGAGCAGACAAAAGCCTTGCCAGAGCTGAGTCTCTCTGGAAATGCAGGTGATGCAAGGGAATACTTGCACAGTAACAAATCCTAAACCTGCAAGTAAAGCAAAAGGTGTGGGGAAGTGGGAACATGGCTTTTCTCCGGGGATTTCAGCCATGTGAGGCTTCATTTGGAAGGAGAGTATATAAATGGAGTCAATGCAAAGTCACCCTGTGATTTTGAACCAGATTACTAAAAAGAAGACAAAACACTCAAGAGGGCTTATGAAAGTAGAAGGGATGAAGACCCTATCTGGCAAGTCAGAGAAGTTAAACCAATCCCTGATAAAGAACTGGATAGTGGCAGGAAGGGACAGAATTCAGTGTGGGTAACTGGGGAGAGAACACGAGCACAAGGCTTTGCATGGTAAACCTCAGAAGAGTACTCTCAATTTCCTGAGGGTAGGAATCACACTGAGTTCAAAGAGAGCCTGGGTTTGGTGAGGAATTTGATATGCTACGAAAGGAGAAACCTACAAAAGCACTCTGGCCACCTTCCTGCTCCAAAGTCAGAGTCCACCAAAAATGAGCCAGGGAGCTACTTACATTGCAGCAGACAGCAACAACCAACAGTGCCGACATTTGAGACAAGGATGTAAGAACTGCAGCGCTGTGCTGTGCTTTGAAAATGCATTCCCAATATAGTTAAAGAAGATGCCAACTTCATCATTAAAACTGGGCAGCTCTTTCTAGCTGCAAAGGACAGTTTTGCAATAGCAGATGATTTTGTTGTCAGCATCAAAGCAAAGTGGGATATTTCTTGAAGCTGCATAAAAATATGTTAGTCTGATGCCAGAAAAACATTACATTAGCCTTGAAAGAAAGACTAAGGGAAGGAACTGATAGAGTACAGAAATTCAGGATAAATGGGAATGAGTTGGCCTTGAGCAGAGAACTGGCTGAATGGCTGAAAGCCCAACAAACTTGAGAAGGAACAATGTGTAATGTTATCATTGTAAGGTTCAAAATCAGCTAAGCTGAGGTCTTCTCAAGGTACTGTTTGAGGATATATTTCTGGGGTGAGGAAAGCTACCTGGCTGCAGCATAGAGTGGTAGGAGCCAAGTCAGCCCATGATTCATGACCCTAGAAAATTCCCTTTTGGTTGCAAGTGGAGATTGGAGTAAATCAAAGATTTTATTTCGCTGGAAAGCATCAGGTGATGAAGCGAGGCGTGTAAAGCTGGACACGTAGGAGCTAACAGAGTAAATAAATGTTTAAAAATAGATTAGCTCCTGCTACTGTGAGGGGAGGAATTCTGGTATCGAGGTCATGAACATTTAGATAGGGGAGATTTTGAGCTCCATTAAAACTCCATAAAGCTATTGCCAAATGACCTGAGAAGCTTTGTGAGGAAATGGTACCAATGTAGCATAAATGACATGTTCTGAAGAATTGTTAACGCGGGTAGATCACAGAATCACCAATACTGCCCCACTGACAAGGAAAAGGTACCATGATCTCTGGAAGAAATATCACAGAATCAGAGACTGTTAGGGGTTGGAAGGGACCTCAAAAGATCATCTAGTCCAACCCCCCTGCCAGAGCAGGATCACCTCATTTAGTTTCAGCAGCCCTGGTCTTGACAGCACTTCTGTGCAAAGATGTCTAGTGAATACAAGATGAGAGACTGAAGATTATATGAAGGTAATTTAGGGATTTAAAAGGAACTTGAGAGGGGCCAAAGAGGTTTGTCCTGAGCTCAGAAGAGCAGTGCTATTGAAGAGGCTGTCAAAGCTTTTCACACACACACATACCAAAAATGTATGCCTTGTCAAGTGACAGAGTTAGTGGTACCAAAGGAAAACTGCCCCTTTGCAGCAGAGTAGCAACTGATCTTGCTGCTGGGGGGAAAAAAACAAACCACAAAACAATACAAAAAGTAAACCCATTCAATATGTACCTGTCCCAAGCTATTATTCTCACTTCCTCAGGTTAACCTTATTAGAAGACACACCAGCTAGGTAGGTGATCATGCATACCAAATTTGTTTTTCCAGACGTAGTACACCTGACTTAGTAACATCTGACTATAGGCCAGTTTAGTAGGCATGAATTTTAAGTAGTTTGCCTGGATTTTGACATGTAACTGCTAGTTTTCTTCATCCATGATTTAACAGATGGGTTGAAAACCTCATTAAAATTATAAAGAACAGAGTGAAAAGGATGGGGGGGTTATAGTCTGGGCTGTATTAAGCTCTTTTAAATCACATCACGGCGTCAGCGGAGTGAGAGTTGCCTCCTCTAGGCTTTTTGTTTCTCAGAAAACTGGAGTCCAGAACTGGGGTCAGTCACTTGGGATTTGTAGCTAGAAGAGAACAAGGAAAACAAAACAAACAGGTGAGAACATTTGGGGTCTGAGAAGTCTCCTTTCTTCATGAAGTAATACTATGCACCTGCACGTTGGATAAGAAAAGCTAGAGGTGCACCTGGCAACACAGGAGAATATTCTGTTATTGTAGAGTCCTGTCAGGGCAGGTGGATGCATATGATGGAAGACAGGTGATCCTCTTCACGCTTCACAAAGAAATGCAGTGAATCAGTCATTTTGCTCAGCAAGGCTGCAGAAGAGTTACAGCCACAGCAGGCAAGACGTAGCCCTGGTCACGATGTGACTGATAGACTCGACACTGCTGTGCACATGGAGAAGAGCTGGTTCACATGACAGCACGGATCACCTCAGGGTGTAATGCAACGTGCTTGTTTGTTTGAGGAGACAGTGGACGGGTTATAAATATGCAAAATTTGGTATTATGTTGATATTTGTTGATTGCTGTTAGGCTGGCACCTACTTGGGAAGGGAGGAGGTGAGGGTGTGTGCCCTTGCTAGACTCTGACCTAAGCTGGTCTCATCCAGACTCACTTTGCTCCATTCATGTCAGATGAGAGATGCTGGTTTTGACAGTACATGATGCAGCTCTGTATCATTGGCTGCTGGGTGATCTGCAAGGCACTTGGAAGAAAATTTTCTGGCCAGTCCTGGTAACACAATATCCTTTCCCATAATCATGCTAGAGAGGAGGGTGCTGCTAAAGCAGAGAGTAGATTTCTTTCTCACTCTGTGTGTCTCTTCCCTCAGGACCCACGGTGGAGGGTCACAAGGAGCAGCTTTTCCTTTTTGCTCCCTGTCAGGTCTTGACTCTCTGGTACTGTCAGAAATGTAGACCTTCATTTTCCTGTCCCTTTCCTTGAGAAGAGAGCCTAAGCACTGCAACTCAAACTTCTCATGATGACTGAGGCTGTTAAGGACTAGCCTATCAAGGTGCTGGTTGAACACATGGCCTCCCAGCCAGTGGTGATAGTTTGTTAGTGCTCACAGGCTGTCTCTCTTTGACATATTAAATGCTAGCTCCATGTGGAGTGGAGTGTACACTTTCCAAAGCAGTCAGCAGAAGCAGGGAGGAAATAACACAGATCTTTCATACGCTCCTTGTCTGACTTCTCCCTCCATTTTATGGAGCTCTTTCCATAAGTTGTTTGTTTGGTTTTTTTAGCATGGAATAGGAAGCAGAAAACCAACCCAACCCAAAACCAGAGGAGAAGATAAAGGGGAGCCTGTTCTGCATTCTAATAGTTAATTAAATCCTTCACTTTCAGGAGCTGGTGTTACATGCAGACAAAGGAAGATAAAAGAACTCATAGCATGAGATTATTGGGTTTGCACCTTAATATGTTACCAAGTGCACTTTCACTTGGGCAATGGCAAGATGAGGAATTTTAACTGTAGGCTTTTTTCTACTTTTCTGTGTGGAAGCAGAGAAGTATGCTATTAGTATTTTTCTTCAAAGAACACTTTTACCAGGGAGGAGCCAAATAGAGTCCTACTTTTCCTGTGTACCACACCCTTTAATCTTCCAAGACACAGAAAGAGGTCTGGGGGCTTGCAGTGTGGAGGTGGGTGCTGGGGAGGAGCAGAGAGATGCTTCAGCCGCAGAGGGGCCCGAAGGCACAGATTCGCAGAGTGCAGTTTCCATGGCAGTGCTATGGAAACCAGGTTCTGCCGCTCAGTGCTGCTCAGGGTGGAATTTCAATGTTCCACGCAGCCCTGGTACCCAAGAAACAGCAAACCCACAAACAAAATCGCACCAAACCTGTAGATGCCTCATTAGAACACAATTTCTTATTCAGCCTGCAGCCCTGCCTGCCACCCTGGGGGAGGAAAGGATGAGCAAGCACAAATCAGTTAAAATTAGAACTTGTTACACACCTGTAGTCCTCACCTCCATCTGTGCCCTGCACAATAGTTTTGGAGGTTCACATAAGTTTGATAAGATCCTAGGATATTTGATCTTCTGCCATGTGTGGGCTGCTGAACACAGCCTGGAAGCTTAGTGGCTGTTTTGCAAAGAGTGGGGATGCAGAGGGCTAAGGAAGACCCAAGGCAAGAAAAGGTTTCTTCTGCTCTTGGCTTATCACCTGGATTCCCCATGCCTTTATTTCTTCATCTGTAGAATACAGGTGATAGTGATGCCTCCTCATAGGCTAGGTAAGTTTGACTTCATTGGTGAGTGCAAACAAGTGGTTAGAGGATTTGGGCTACTGTGAAACTTAGTGCTTGGAATGTAGGTTGAGTCTCTTTGAGGAAAGCCAGTAGAAACCTAACAAATTTTGCCACCTTCCAGATCAACAAGCTGCAAAGATTTGTACCTAAAGCTTATACAGGCCTTGCCCTCATCTTCCCTCTAGTCTGTATTTCTCCTTCAGAATGGAGCACTTGCACTGATGCTGTAGCTCACAGAGACTGGAATGCAGTCATTTTAATAGCAATACTTGTGAGCATTAAGCCTGCATAGCCTTTGCATAGAAGGAAAAGGAAAATAGAATAAAACTCAGTCTTTGAATTTACAACATTTCAGTGCTGGCTGTAATCAGTTTAGCCTACTTAAAATTAGTCACTGACTTGCCTGGGATGCTGCTGAATATATCCTTGTGCCATCACGCTTCAGCTGGGGATGGGTAGTCTTTCTACCCTCTCTCATGCACTTCCATACCAGCAGTGCTGCTTTTGGGCTCTGGAGCTCCTGGATGACACCTGCTAGGGAAAGATGGGGTCTGCTGGAAAAATGTCCCTGGGGCATCCTGTTGCCATCTTTGAGCTCTCCCTTCACCCACTCCCATCAGCCACCCCAGCAGAACTACATCAGGTCAGTATGTGCTCTGTGGAGTGGAAAAGCACATAGCTGCCTCTGACAACATGGATGTGCAAAGTCACTGCGATGCAGCAGAGCTGGAGAGGAAGCAGGGAAGGAAATGCAGGTGCTGAAGGTCCCATGTACAGGTCCACTGTTCTCCTGGTCTCCACGAGGAGCGACCCCATTTCTGCTGCACTTCTTTAGTGGTCAGAGAGAGCCAGGCAGGGGGGACAAAGAGCACCTCACAACCTTTGAGGGCTGTCAGGATGATGGTAATAGTAACTGATAACTTGCTGCAGGATCTGTCAGCCTTATAAATACCAAGCCTGTGACAGTAACAACGAGATGCTCCTTAGTCATATGTTGGGGGGAGGATCTTGGAGAATCCTTGGGGGTCCTTGGCTGTGCTACCAGAAGAGCACCCCCTCTCTTATCCCAAGAAGAGCCTTCCTTTGGGAATCAGCTGCCCCTCTCCCCCTGTGGGGGAATTGCCTTCTACTTAATAAACATCTGCTTGTAATATTCTGAAACAAGGAGGCTAATCAAAGGCCCCGTTCTGTGGAACAGGGATGCTAAGTGACAAGACTAATTTCAGTAATCAAGCAGCTTAATTTGGACATTTTTTCCCCCCTTCTTCTCTGCTGCTAATGGAAATTGAGGCAAATCTCCTTCTGGAGAGACACTCCTTCCCTGCCTGGTAGCACCACTCTCCAGTACTGAAAATTATTATGTGGGGACAGGAAATGGGGAAGAAGGAAGACTGAAAAAGGGTCACAAAGGATGCTATCAGAGAAGGTGTGTGGACTGCTGTGACTGATGTTTCTTGAGCATCTTTCCTCTGGAAAGCTCCCAAAGTGTTTTATAGACTGCATTGCAAAGGCTCCAGTCAGCAATGAAATGCAGTCATCTTGGCTGGATTGCAGCAACTGAAAGGACAAGGAACTTGGACTGGAGAGGACAGGGAGGTGGGAGGCTATGATACCACCAAAAGAAACCATTCGATGAGAGCCTCTGCAATGGGATGTGACTTATCTGAAACACACCTGTGTTTGAAGGGTCTCATTTCTGAAATTAAAAATGAATTAGTCTTCATCCCCCAGTGATGTGGAGAACTGGGGCCCCCTCACACTGAACTCTGGTGTCACAGCAAGCCTAGAACATTTGTCAGTGAGCACCTTAGGGGGTGCCCCAGATCATCTCATCTCCTCCCTGGTTGCAGCTGGTGAGAGCGATGGGGAAAAGCCTAGAAAACGTGATTTATGATGAGACAGGAAGAGCTGGGTGTCTGCTCTGGTCTTGTGAGGAAACCTTTCTTCCATAGTCACAGTTTAGACAGGAGAACTAATTCCCAGGGGATACAGTGAAGCTTAGGACTAGATAAAGCCTTGGGAGGTTATTGTGCTGGCCGAAAGGTGAGGTGTATGTGTGGGAAGGCTAGAGAGGACAATCTAATAATAGCTATTATTTACTCATTCAAATGCTTGTGATTTGAGGAAGCCTGGACAGGCACCCAGTGGCGTGTGACAGAGCCCTCCGGAGCTAGCGAAGTGGGTTTAAGGGAATGACGTCCTTGCCCGAGGCGGTGAGGTTTCAGGTCTGGCGGCTTTCCATGCCGACCTCTTCAGTTCCCCCGCTGCCTTCAGCGCGCTCCTCCAGTGCTGGCACCTCTCTCACAAGTCCCCCGTCTCCCTTTCGCTCCCCGCGGGGGGCATCTTTAACTCGACTTCACTCCCTGCCATCTCCTGGCAATCAATTTTTCGGAGACAGTCCGTGACGCTCGCGACCCCCCTCCCTTCCCTCTCCTCCTTCCCCTCTCTCTCTCCCTCCCGCTGACTTGTTATTATGTACTGCAGCTGCCCGGAGGATTTTAAATAGACCCATAATCGCACAGCAGCTCCTCTTGGAAGTTTAAATATAACCTCCTTGTTAATCTGGCATGTGGCAGCAGCACCGCACCTGGGGAAGGGAGGAATGGACAGGCACTAACCCATGGCTTTACGTCAGGGCTGGGAGGCTCAGGATTTTCTTTTTGGTGAAATTACTGCGTCCTTGTCTTGTTGCTTTTAACTAGAATGAACAGCTCTGCAAGGTACAAGGAGCCAAACTGATCGTTTTCGCAGCACAAAATTATGTTCTTAGTTGTCACCCCAGGCACAGCACAAGGGGAGGCTGCCCCACAGCCACCATTCCGTTTCTCCTGGTTTGGACCAGTCTCTTAGACCTGCTCCAGGAAAGCCCTGCTTGGAAAGCAGTGGGCAGCTCAAACCTCTTCCACCCTTTGCTTTCCTGCAACAGTGCTCTCACACTTACACCATTACACAGGGTAGCAGTTGTGCATGTTACATTCAGAGAGATCAACAGAGAGCGAGGCTGAGATCCTGCTGGTCACTTTCCTAATTATTTTGTGGTAATAGGCTGATTTCAGTCTCATTTCTAGCTCTCCAAGTAACTCGCTCACCACTCAGGCTTCAGTATGGTTTGCTGAACATCATAGCTTGGTGAGACTACAGAAGTGATCACAATTAATAATGGATTTTCCCAAAGGACCTGTTCTAAAAGGGCAAATCTAGTACTCACTAGCTCATTAAATGTGGTGAGACACTTTCAAGCAGTAACTGTTGCCTCTTGTCTTTAGGCTAATAGGATCCCTACTCTTCCTTCATCCTGAATGCAGCCATTTTCTCATAGAGGAGGATGAGGGCTGTGCATGTGGGATCATGTCCTAACAAGTTCTATTGTTTTTATTGGAGGGAACATCTAGCTGGCTGTTCAGGGATGGAGGTTGTATTTCCTCCATTCTGCTGAGCCAGTACATAATGGGAAGTTTGGTACACACTGACACCTAAGAAGTTGGCTTTCTATTTTCAATCTCTGTTAAACCCAAAGCAAAACAAAACAAGCCACTGCCATTTAAATTATTTCAGGCAGTGCTATGCAGAAAGTAAGGATTATCATCTGAGTACCCAGAACAAAAAATAGTACTATTGATGCTGAATTATCCATCCATTTTAATGATCCAGCCATAGTAATTGCTGGAGCTGGGGGAGTAATTCACAACACATAATTTATTCAGTGAATTTAACTTCTTTTTATGCTCGTGGAATATCAATTGTGCAGATCATAATTTCCTCAAATTTATTTGAATTTATTCAGTGAACTTCTTGGAAAATATTTACTCTATGGATTGATACAGGCTGCATTACTTAATTATGGTTGGTCAGAGAGATCTATTTGGCATTGTTTCTATTCCCTTGTTGAATGAGCACACAGGCACTTCTGGCTTGAGTACTTGCATATGAACATGGAAGATGTACACTTCTGCAGTTTTTTGCACATTTCCATACATGAATATGCAGATAAAACTCCTATACTGGAGCGTTGACAGCAAACAAACACAGACAAGCCAGGTCTAAGCAATTCTGCATTAAAAATGTGAATGAATATTTTTAAGAGGCCTAAATTACCAGGACAAAAGTCTAATTTTACAGTGAAGTAACCTGGCCCTTGATAAATGGCTTCTTGAATGGCAATAATGGCCTGTTGAATCAGAACCTAATAATTTACCTCTTTGCCTCTTTCTGCTGCTCAGTACAATGATTTCTTGTAGTAATATAGTCCCCAGCTTGGGTGCATATTGTATATGTAAGAATGGTTTCTGGATTTTTCAACTGGCTGTATTCATGTGACACCTGCAGTCAATGTGCTCGTGTCCTGTCCTTGCCTGAATGGGAGACATGGTTGTCTTGCTTCCATTAGTTACCCATTGCCAATCTGTCTCCCGTGCTCCCTCCTCCCCCATCAGAAACGAGCTGAAGCGTAGTGTGGCTAATCTGAAACTTTCTAAGCCACGGAACTGTAAATGTTTCTAAATGTTTGCCTCTGGTTTATAGTGCAGAAGTGTGAGAGAGATCATATTTCATGAGGACATTTGTAGGCAGCTGGGAGTAACATGATCGACACAAAGTGGAATAGGGAACAAGCAGGAAGGGCTGGACAGTCTTGAGGACTACAGTGCGGGAAGAGGGTGAAATGCTCCAGTGTGAAGTCCAGGATCATGTGGATAGACAGCTCTACAGTGCCTGGTGTGAAGCCATGTGGTAGAACCCACACTAGATCCAAAGGACTGGAGGCACAGGAATTGTTTGGAGAGTGCAGCACTGACATGTTTCTGTTTCTTCTAGCTGGTCTGGGTGACTTTTCACAGTCTACTGGCCTTTATGGGAAGATTCTTTGTTACTCCTACTTACTGATCCTAAAAACAATGGGATTATCAGTTAGAAGCAAATGAAAAAAGAGAAAATGTGGGAGTATTATTTACCGATGTGATGACTGAGCTTTTGATATGAGACATCAGCATAAAAGGCTATTATGTTCCTGGGTGCCAGGCAGAATATTCCCTGCCAAGGCAGGGAAGTATCAGTATCATTGTAAAAGACTCTACTGTAATTTCCTCTGTGTATAATTTGGTGTATAATTCCAGTTATCCCAATAAAAGCAAAATGGAGTCAGAAAAGTATCTGGTTGGTAGAGAGAAGGCAGAACAGGTTTTACAAGAGGAGACTAAAATGTTGTAGCTCATCTAACCTGGCAAAATGCAGGCTGAGAGAATATAAAAGGCTGCCCCCCATTAAAACAAGAGTGAGAGGAAAATACCTTGGCAGTAGGAGAGCTCTTTAAAGTAAATAGGAGTTAGATGTTAACTGGCCAAGAATGGGCTTCAGCAGAAAGTCGGTACGGCAAGGTTCTGCCCCAGCTTCCAAGCCATACAAGGAAAGAAAGAAGCCTAACCCCTATTCCCTGAGAGCATGATAGGTTCCTGGAAAGAATAAATATGAACAGGCTGTCTGGGAGACTGGGGCTGGGACATTCCTTCCAGACTGCTGTTTCTTAATCACATGAAACCCCAAGTAGGCACTGTGTTCTTCAGAATTAAAAGGACCTTAATTCAGTTTAGTTCAATTTTCTTCTAAGAGTGGCTTTAATTTGGAAGAACTGTCCATTCAAGGCTAATGTGATTTAATGAATTCATGCTAAATTCACATCTTTAGTTAATTTGGATTAATTTTCCCAATCGTTCCTCAGCAGACAACCCTTAAGACATGTAGGAGAAATGACCAAGAAATCATGAGCAGTTCAGTCCTGCTTGTGATTCAGTTCTGAGATGGCAAGTCGATTTTCTGACTGCACAAGGCCTGAAGAAACATCTAGCTGCCCCTAATATGCCTCTCCCTGGAAAGGTGCTGAGAAGGGTGCAAGCACCCAGACCTGATGTCTTGGATGTCCCTTGTGTGTCTCCTCCCTGCTGTGAGGACTAAGTGGAGCCACCAAACAGCCTGGGCTTATCCTTCTTTGGAGAGAGTGTTAGTACTGTCCCATGGGAAAGTGGCCTTGTGTGGGACAGCCTGTCCCACAAGATGAAGTTGGCTTTGCTTGCAAGTAGCCTTTGGCAGTTGATCCAGGGGAATGCTAGCTGCTTGGCAGAATGCTAAGGGCTTGGTGATCCTGAGGGTCTTTTCCAACCTGAATGTTTCTGTGATTCTGAGCTACCTGGGTGTAGGGACAATGATCTTCTAAATCCTTGAACTGCACTCTGTTGATGATTGTTGCCGTCTTTCATGAAAGAAAACACGTTTGTCTGTACTGCTGTTCTAAGGGGGTTGCAGCCTGACTGCGAGGACTGGTGGTGTTTCTGTTACTGCTCTTAGCCGGCGCATCTGTATTTGCCTGCTTCTGCACGGCACATCACGAGCAGGAAATCTGTCAGCCCTAATCTGCTGGGCTTTGGGAAGCACATAAGGGGTCATTGCTGGCCTGCCCTGGCAGCGGCTGGCAGCGGCAGGAGGATTTAGCGGTGTAGAGCACAGCCACCACAGCCAGCGCTGAGCGGGAAGCGGCCGCGCTGCTGCTGCGGCTCTGCACGTTGCCATGGAAACAAAGCTGGATTCTTAATCGGGATGCGTGGGGATGTGCATGTGGATGTGAACCCACCGTCTGCTGTCCTTTTGGCCTCACTCTCTGCTGCCCCAGTCCCAGCACGGTCACGGCCATCGTGTGTCCAGCAAGTGGGAGAGAAGCTGATGTGGAGGGACCTTGTGGGGCTGCAGGGTGCAGGGGAAGGGTGGAAAGTCAGCCGGAGAGGAAAGCTTTAAGATGTTCTCTGAGCTCTGGGGAGCAAAGAACAACCTCTGCTGAGGCAGTGGGGGCAAAAGGAGCCCAAGGAGTGGGCAGCAAGTGTGTCTCATGACAGCTGTGTTGGGAAGCAGCCCAAGATACTGAGGGTGCCTAGGTACTGCAGGAAGGGAATGACTCTTGGGGAATACATAGCTGCCTGGCATGGTTTGCATACCTTTAGGTAGCAGTCATCAGGCTAGCTCCAGGGGTGGTATGATGGTGTCACCACAAATTTAGCTTAGGGACTGTGCTGAAAATGCTCTTCAGCTTAAGGGATCCAAGTTAATACTTCTGCAAGGTGGTGGTGTACCTTGTGGGCTTGCTTGGTTGGCCAGGTTAGCTCTGGCATCCCTGTCTGTGGCATTACACAATCTAAGCATGGTTTTGAGAGGCATGGAGATGTGAGGAGGTTGTTGGGAAGTTGAAGCAATGTGTTTAAAACAAGCTTATGCAGATATGGGTGAGCAAAGAGATCTCATTATTTTCCCTCTGCACTGAGTACATCAGCTGAGAAGAAAAAATTGCTAAATGAAAATCCTCTCAGTCGTAATACCTAGCCCATTCAACACCTGGAGTGAAGCACTTCAGGAAAGCCTAGAAGCTGTAGCAAAAACTCTTGGCACTTCAAGAGGCAGTAATCTTCCTTTGGAATCTATAAAGACTGCAAGATACTGTTGGACGATTTGGTTTGGTGTAAGCTGTGGAAGTTGCCCACCTACAGTCCACTATCAAGACTCACTGGGAATGGGACCACTTTACCAGTTTATGTCTACTGGTCACATCCCAGAAAGAAGGTTTGTGACCAGCTTGCTTAAAGTGTTCCTGCTGCTTCCATCTGAAATGCTGTTTAGTAAATCTTTAGTTTAGACTGTAAACTACTGGGCAGCATTGCTGCGACCTGTTAAAACATTGCTGTCTGTGTGCCCAGAGGACTGAGGGCTTCCTCTGTTGAAGTGGGACATGCAACAGACCTTGTGCAATAGTCATAGAATCATTATGGTTGGAAAAGACCTCCAAGATCAAGTCCAACCTTCTACCCAATGCCTATGTGCCTGCTAGAGCATGTCCTGAAGTGCCATATCTACTAAATTTTTCAACACCTCTGGAGATGGTGACTAACCCACTTCCCTGGGCAGCCTGTTCCAATGTCCCACCACTCTCTCAGTAGAGAAATTCTTCCTAACATCTACCAAAACATCTCCTGGTGCAGCTTGAGGCTATTACTTCTTGTCCTGTCATTAGTTACTTTTGAGAAGAGGCCAACATTGGCCTCCCTACAACCTCCTAATGGTTGTGGGGAGTAAATTAAACAGCCCTGTTTAGAAGAGCTCTGAAAAGGGTTGTGTCCAAGACCAGGAGGTCTTTGCTGAAACAAAGGGCTTATGGAGTTAAGTGAAAATCTTCTGGGGTCCCAACAATTTCCTTTTTACATGGCAATGATATAGGGCAATTATCAACAGACTGTGCCAAGTCCCCCAAGGCAGACAGCTGAAGAGGAACTCATGGCCTTCAGAAAGCTCCCTGTAAAAAAAGGTTTAGCATCCTCAGCTCTTTATGTATGTATGGACTATGTATATTTTTAAACATATGAATGTATAACAATGTTGCATGCTTTCCCTTCCTTGGATATACTAGAGAGAGATTCCATGGGAAGGAAGGCCACTGAGGGATATTTGTAAAGGCCTTGTTTACCCACTGATGAATAGAGAGGGTGTGTCCATAGCCTACTGCTGAACGCACAAGGAGCCTGACCACATTATCAGTTTCACCTAGAAATGAGGTATGAACTTGAAGTTAGTGGGATTAGCTTGATGAGTGAAAGAGATCTACTACCAGGCCTTGGAAATTTCTGGGTACCATGGCTAGAGCAGCTGGACACTGAATGAGCTGTAGAGCACTGGGTTAAGATCTGCCAAGCAGCACACTTCATTCACCAAGCATGCCACTCTGCCAAGTTTCATGCCTTGAAGAGCACCAATGCCAAGATGATGAACGCACATAGTCCTTAAACTCTGTTTCTTCTGCTCTTAGCACAGAGGAGAACCTTGTCTGAGATAAAATGTGCACAGTGAGTGCTGCAGGGTTCTATGCAGTGCAGACAGATAGGTAGTGTAGGAGTGTACACATCCTGCATCCAGTGAGGTAATGAAAAGGTCGAGCTTCTTGCACTAGTCACCAGACTTGAAGAGAAGGTTTTTCAGTTCAGTACTGCTCAGGAGGCAGGTATTCAGAGGTTTTGCATGAAAAGAAGAAAGGGCACCACTTCCTACTATCAAAAAAAAAAAAATAATAAAAGAAGCTAGATGATCAGAGTGATGACATAGTCTCAGCTTCAAGAATTGCTTAGCTGCACCCTGAAATAAACCTTGGTGTGGCTATTCCTTTCCCACAAGTATTCCTTCCTCTGACCTCCCCGAGAGAAGGACAGTTTTGTTGGGATTTTCCTTTTTATGGTTTTGTTTGGGTTTTATTTGTTTGGTTGGTTGGTTGGGTTTTGTTGTTGCTTTTCCTCTAAACTCAGATCTTTTTGGTGTATGTTAGTTAGATGACTACTTGCCTCCATGAAAGATGAGTCCTGAAGGGCTGTACTTCGTCAGGAAGAATAAGGTCTATTAAAACTAGGTCTCAAATGCTTTCACCCACAGTTTGAAAGCATGCAAACACTCTTGCTCTGGGTTGTGGCCAGGGCTGTGTAGTGAAACAGCCTGTGTAATCCTTGGCATCTTTCTGAGAGCGCTAACCAGAGGCTTAATTAGCTCTGAACGCATGTGTGGTGATGTAGACACTAATCTTCAGTAAGGCTGGACTGCACCATCACCTCATTTCACAGGGATCATTGTCAGATGCTAATCCACTTCGGGCGCTGCCAGCCTGAGTTGGAGTGGAACTGGCATATTGGAGATGAGCCAGTTTGCCTATCCTGAGCCACCCTGCTTGTATGTGTATATATATATATTTACACCTGTATGCACTGAAGAACCTGGAGGCAGCTATATACAGGAAGACAGGAAATAATGAGACAGAGTGATACAAAGGGAAAGGCAAAGCATCACCAATGGCTTTTTCCCTTGCAGGAGGTACAGTCCTGGACATGACTTTTTTCTTTGCTCTCTCATATTTTCAATTGGTCATCTTTTGTCATTGGCCCTGGCCAGGCAATGCTCAGAGTGAATAGCTTGTTTCTGTTGGCTTACTGCAGCTTCTGCTGATGCTTCCATCTACTTCCCCACTCCCCCGTTGTGCCGGAGCGTGTGGTTAAGAAAGAGGATTGACAATGGGAGATGCAGGAAAACAAGATGCATCAGCTTTGCCTTTGAGTCAGTCAAAGAGCTATTTCTATACCTTACAAGCCTCACCCTGGCTTTTTTTTTTTTCAGATGCTTTTGTTACTCTTATTATTAATGGCCAGCAGAGGCAAATTCTTTTGCTGCTCTATCAATCCCTTTCTTTGCTGTGCCAATCCTTGACAGAATCTCAGTGCCTAGTGTGTGTGTGTGATCTTGAAAGAGATACGGCAGGTCAGTCCCAGGCTTGGGTTTTGCTTAAAGAAGTACAGAGCCTAATATAGATAGAAAAATTTGAATGTGAGTACAAAAAGATAATCTTATTTATTATGCTGCTGCTTTTAAGTTATGTCAAGGGCATATTGAATATATATGTGGCAGTTAATGTGCAGGTAAGTATAGAAAAAGCAGTGGATTTGATTACGTGTGCTGGCACAAAGTTAAGCCGAGGAGAAAAGGGCTTGTTGGCTTCCATTGCCCCCCTCACACTACCCCCCCCCCCCAAAAGCACATAAATGAAACTCATAACACCCTTGCTGCAAAGTCAGATGGACTGATTCCTTTTCCCAAATCCTATTTGCCAGGCTTTGAGAAGTGTAAATGCTCACATGCTTAGATAATGGAGAGGGATATAATGGACCCTACACCACCAATGACTGTAGCAGCCATGAATGTGGATTGTTTCTGGAACTGTGAGGATATTGCGAGCTCTAGCTCTGCAAGGCTCCTATGGTCCAGTCCTTTAATAAAAGCAACTTGCAATTCATTTGAGTTCAGAAATGGCTTTTCCTTGAATAGAAGGCTTGACACAATTTCCGCCTCAGTCTCATAGCAGCAAGGGGTATGGCAAATGACTGCTAATAATCAGAGCAAATAAAAGGATCTAAAGAGCTACGATCCCAATACAAAATAATAGTAAGCAATAATTTAGCAGGTGTGGATTTGGCAGAACATCCTGCAAACCTTTGGATGGGCATGTGTAGGTGCAGGGGACCTCATACAATTGTGAGTCTTTTAGTCTGCAAAGCTGCAGGAAACTTCCTGTTGTGTTTCTGAGACTTAATAGATGGGAGCTCAAGAAGAACATTTGAGGAGGGAGCTTCTTTCCTTTCTAATATCTGTGTAAATAACTCCATGAGCTTTATTTGTCTCAGAGTCTCCACAGTGGGGAAGAGGAGAATCAATAATAGTTTAAAACTTTGTGAATCAATTAGATGAGCAAGACAGGCATGACCACAGCTTTCCAACAGAAGCACTGCTCACTGGTTGATCAGGAAGGAGAGCTGGGTAGGAAGAACATAGGTATTGTGCCGTGGGTTGAAAATTCCTCCCCCACCAACATTAAATTGCCAGACAAGCTCAGTTGGAAGCAAATGAAGCTATATTTACAAGCAAAACTACAATCTACAATGAAATGCAATTAATATTGTACAAAATATACAATATTAACAATATTTACAGGTATTTACAATTGACAAGCAGCTCAAGAAACCCTCTGGTCAAACCAGGGGAGCTAATAGCTTCCCATTCCCTGCTCCCATGCTTTCATCCATCCTGGAGCATGAGAGATAACCAGCTCTGGCCAAAGCCAGCTGATGGGGATCAGGCCTTCAAGCATGACAGATGAAGCTGCATATTGAAATCCTTATTCATTGCTTCAGCCAAGGACTCTTGTCACACAGCGATACAGTCACTTTCCAAAGCAGGGGCTGAATCCACAGTACAGGTCCAATGGGTAAGGAATCTACCTCTTGTTCTGCTCCTTAGGCTTAGAGAGTTTGATACCAGGAGGAGTGTCACCATGGCAATGCAGGCCAGGATTTTAACTAGTTCACTCTCCTGACATGACAGCTCTACTGGACCTGAGCTGGAGCTTCCAAACAGTACTAACATGTGAATACCTTAGGGCCAGCTCATGGTTTCTCTGCCTTCTGTTGTCTGTTGCAGACATACATGTTATGTGCTAATGAGACAGCTGTTTGCCAGCAGCATGTCAAAGCAAACTGGACCAGGGTGCTGTTTACTTTATGCCCAGGCTCTTTCATACTGTCATGGCAGCATAAGGGAGGTGGCAAAATCCCTCTTAAAATGTACCACACAGAGCTTCATCCTTGCCTGATGCAAAGCAAAGGTTTGACGCTGCTTCTGCCCCAGCTGGAAAACACAGGTTGGAGCAAGCTGGGGTGAGTCAGGTTTGGAAGAGCTTAGGGTGGGCAAGAGGTGTATTTTGAGCAAGCAACACCTCCTTGCCAGAATGACAGGATCTGATTTGGAGGGTGCAGATGAGTTGTGTTGGATCCTCATGCTGTCAGGAAGCTGAGTATGAAATGGTTGAATGCTTACTCCTAGGCTTAGGAGAATTCTTTCTGATTTTTGTGGCCCTTTCCTGGCAGGAAGCCAGTGACCTAGGCTAGCAGTTCTTGTGGGACTGAATGAGCAGTGTGAATACAGGGAAGCAAGGAAGACAGCACATGTTCTGCACTTCCTCTCATAGCACATAACAAAGCAGCACCAAGGATCACCAGGGCAGTCAGGAGCCAGCCCTGGAGAAGGAGTCCTAGGTGGCCATGCTGAGGAGAAATCTTGACCTGACTCCTGCCTGCTCCTACTTACCTGACACAAGGTCCAAGTGGGTGATCCATCAGCCCTGCTCCTCTTCTTGAGCATCTCTGAAGTTCTAGCAGGCTGCTGGGAAATGAACACTGCTTTGGGTTGAAGCTAGTGAAGAGCCAGCTCCAGCTATCAGAGCCTCTGCTGTGCCCCACACAGAGCTGCAGGGAGCAATGGGCTAAAGCTCTTGCAAGGAGCTTATAGCCATGGCTGCATTGCTTGTGTGTGGTTGCCAGGGAAACTCTGCTGGTGAACTGGACCAAGCATCAATTTTGACCCTCCTAGAGAAGAGGCAGCCAGGTATGGGACAGTGAAAGCTCTGGAGTCTGTGCAATCATGTCAGATTTCAGCCCTTTGGGTTTGTCCCCTTGCTAGAGAGTTCTCCCATTTTAAGTAAGGTTTGTGGGTGGGGTTTTTATTTTGAGATTTTGCTTCTGAGTAAAAGCTTTGCTTATTTCCTGCTGGGAAGAAGAGAGGAGGCTGAAGCCTTTTACTGCTCCTTGCCTTAAGGAAAGTAGAGGGCACATCTACACAGACTTTGCCTCCAGCTTCTCACCCACTTGCACTCTGAGGCAAGCCAGCTCTGACCCAAAAGGTATGTAAGCTTCATCAATGCATTGAAAACTGTCTAAACTGGTTAATGAGGCCAGCCTCTAGGAAAAGATTAACCCCTGGTACAAAATTACTTTCAATTGACTGTTTTGCTTCAGCTGTGGTCCAGCGAGCTCAGAGCATGGGCACAGTCAACCTCACTCTGTCCACAAAGGCTGTGTAGACCTTGGCATCATCAGGACTGCAGGTGCCATGTGTTAAGAGCAACAGCCATGCCCACAGGAGGTTAATGCCTAAGCAATGCAGAATTTGACAGGAGGTATCCCTACTTCATGAGACAGAAGGGGAATGGAGGCCCTTACAGACACACTGACTTGTCCACAGCTGGACAATGGCAAGAGACCTTCAGCTCCTGAAAGGCTGAGAGGACATTGGATGCATTGCTGAACTTCTAGGGCTTATCTAAATAGACTCTGTGCACATTTGAAGACTTGTCTCATAATGAGGTTTTCTCATAATAAGAGACCAAAGGCATACTTGATGAAATGGAAGGGCAGTTAATTTAGAATTTATAAAAAGAATTAGTATTTCGCCCTGGATAGCTGATTTGAGAAATTTATTCAATGACATCTTGCCAAATACTGTAACAGGACTTTTAAAAGAGTGCTGGATAGTTTTATGACTGCTATTGATTAATATGGCTATATCAATGACACCTCATTCAGCTAGCAGGCAAAATTTAGTCCTTAGTCTGGAGGGTAAGACAGCCAGAAAAGAAGACCCAGGCAAACACGATGATGTAATTGGATGGATGAGTAATGGTGCAGTTTGACTTTCCTCTAGCTGTTTTGGGCTGGCAATGTCAGGCTAGCTAGCTTTCCCAGTGGGCTTGTCTGAGTTCGGACAGGGAAGCTGGGCCTGCACTGTCCAGCCTGCCAGCCTGGTGTAACATGGCACCTGGTAGGCAGAATCTGCCCAGAGTGACCAGTGGTTTACTCCATCCATGTAAGCTCATCAAAGAAGGAAACACACACATACAGAGGTGAGAATGGAAATGCAGCAAGCCTGGTGTGAAAATTGTTTATCCTGGCAGCTTGCAGATTGCCTTTTCCCCTTCATGAAAAACTGCTGGCATCCATATGTGATGCTCTGAGAAGCTGGTACAGCATAACATCATAAAGCAGCCTGCTTTGGCCAGCAGCTGTGTATAAAATTCACAAATGATGCACTCTCCTTAGCCAAACAACTTTTGGACTCTTTCATCTTTTCTTTTATTAATTTCATGTGGTATGGAGTGAAACACTCCCAAAATTAAGATTACAGAATTTAGGGTATCTTCTGTCTTCCTCTGTTAGAAAATGCTTAGAACGAATGATTTCTGTAGACCCTTAAATGGAAAGTGGAAATCAGCTTTTCTCAGCCCTTGAGTCATCTTTAATCAGAGACCTTTTTATTGCAGCTCTCAGGAATTCCTTGATGCTGGAGCACTTACACAGTTGCCTGTGTGCCAGGGCTCTGCAGCAGATGTTTCTGCTGCTATACAGAGATCAGTGCCCAAGCCACGACTGGGGTCTTATGTATATCACTTATGTGTATAGGTAATGTCATTGTACTTGTGAGCCTTGGTACATTTGTTACCATTTATCAGGGTAACAAAAGTGAGCAGCTCCAGCAACTCTATGGACTTCATAATGCAGTTGTTCTCAATAGTCACCAAGGATTGTGGCTTCCAGAGAAGACTTAGAGAGTGAACAATCATTCTTTTGATTGCTAGGGCTGTACCTTCTTTCTTGGTCACGTGTATGCCCTGTCTAGTAGGGAGAAGGACAGCAATAGCAACATCCTGAAAGAGAGGGGTCTTACAGCCCTCCACTAATTTATCACAGGGTGTCCTACCCACCTTTCCATCAGTAGGGTCTCTGAACTGGGTTTTTCCCTTTCACTTATTCACTAGTTTCTGTAACCACTTCTCTGAGCTCTGTATCCTTCTGTCAAGTAATACCAGCAATGTTCAGTAGTTATGCTGAGAACAAGGGAGGGAACTGGTAAGTGCCATGGTTATATAAACCATGCTTCTGCATCTTACAAATTTGAACTTGCCACTGATGGCATGTTCCCAGGGCAGCTCTGAGGATTTTCACCAAGCATGATCCACTCCTCAGTGAATCAGAGCACTGGGGAAGGATTGAAGGAGAGGTCATCTGCTCCATCTGCTGCGCAAGCCAAAACGGGTAATATTGTAGGGAACCAGTTCCAATGAGACAAGAAATGTTTTAAGTCCTACTAGCTAGTATTGGTTAGGCAGAGAGGTATTGATGTAGTCCAACCTTACTTTGAATAGGTTATGCTGTGAACAAGTATGTGAGTGAGAGACACAGGGATGCTCTTCTAGATGCTAATTCCACCACAGCAATGTTGTGCCATGGCTCTAGCGTCACTGTACTCTTCGTTTCTGCTGCAAGCACCGAAGGAAAGGACTTGCACAGGATGAAGCAGCATGTAATACCAGAGAGTTTTGTTGTCTTGGGTCACTGGATACTGAACAAAAAAAATTACATGAGGGGGGAAAATATAAACAGGCAGAAGATCCTGACTGCAGGCTTGCCTGAGGCAGTGATGCATTTGTGGTAAGAATAACTAGGAGTAAATAAACACTTAAGCAACAAAGATCCTGATTTCCTGTCAAATCTGTTATAACAAACGGGACTCAGAAATACAGAAAAATTAATTATAAGTCTTTGAACTGTTGTGGCATTTTCCATCACAAACAATAAAACTCCCACTGAATCAGGTATCCCACCAGGACTGTGACAAATAGGTACGCAGTGGTGGCTCGGTTCTGGAGAAAAGCAAAGCACAGGAAGGGAAATTAAGGTCTGTGTTTTCCCAGAAGTTCTTTGGTGCTTGCTCGCTCCATTTTGTCTCCACAAAGTATGTGGTAGGCAGGGCTGAACACTAAACAAGAGGCAGCTCTGTGTGATTTGTCTGCAGGTCACAGAGGAATTTTGCAAATCAAGTCTGTGCTAAAGACACGTGAACAGCTTTTCTTCTAAATCAGGAAAATTAGAAGAGGGCTTTGAGAAGTGATAGTGGCCTGAGTCATTAGGATCTTAGAGAATTCTATGATGACCTAATTTCCCAATCCAACCCTGGGTAGTGGGGAGGTCATGCCAGATTAAAAAATTCTCTTGGAGTGTGTTAAGGTGAATGGACTTCAAAGGGCTGATGAGCTCTGTTTATGGGATCCGAGGAGCCTGATGAGAAAGCTCTTGGTCACTTGCATCTTAAAGACGTGTGGTTAGACAAGAGGAGAGGGAAATAGGAAGAAAAAGGAGAGAAGAGAGAGAGGGAGGGAGGGAGAGAGGTAAGTCACAGAGAAACTGATGTCTTCATGGGATTAGTCCAAGTTCTTTGGTGGCAGATTTACATCTAGCAGGATCCTATGTGGCAGATGCAACAACGTGGACCCAGGAGGTTTCAGGCCCTTCAGGCATGGGGTGCCCTTCCCGATTCACCAGGGGAGCCCCTGCTGATTTGCACAATGCTCCTCCAGTGTAATGCCTGCCACAGGCCTTTCCAAGGCTCAGCTGCAATGGTTTAGAGCAAGGAAAAGATGGAATTCCACCAATGCAGAACTTCTCTTCCTCTTCCCATCGTTAAACCATCTGCAGTTCTGGCCGGTAGCTCCAGAGAGGAAGTAGTTGAGAGCCGCTAAGGGCCATCAAGAGCCATTGCCTTGTGTATTCAGGTCTGGTATCACCACACATTGTTTGAGACAATAGAAGGTCTCACAGGATCCTTTTTGCAAAGCAGGAAGGAAGGGAAGGGCAGACCTCAGTTTTTAGGTTATGGCTGCACGGCAATCTCAATGCACAAGCAATTGGGGTTAGAAATATTGATGTTCCCAAAAGCCTAATAAAAAGGGGCTACTCCCAGCACAGCACAAATTGTATTTCTCCTGCACCCATGTGGAGACAGCAGCCTAGGGCATTTTGCAAAAGCATGGTTTATTTCCCCAACTCTTAGAAAACAACACATGCTCTTGACTTGCTCCTCACTCAAATTCTTTGTGCATGATTTGACATACATGGCCCTGGAAGGGCCTGGCACTTGGACTGGAGCTAAAGAAATTTGCCACCGGTAGCAGAAATCCTGTTCAGAGCCCAGAATGGTGCACAGAACCAGGCTGCATTCAGGTGAGATGCACAGAGGAATCGTTAACATGTTGATGATCTCACTCCACGTGATGGCATGGTGGAATGATCTCTAGTTCTTTGAGGCGACTCTTCCACTGCAGTAAGTTCTGCAGCTCCCGTGTTCCTCTGCTTTGGGGGTGTTCTTCAATCTGCTCCACGCGAGGAAACAGTTTTGTTTTGGATAGTAAGATGTTGTTTGTAAGGCAGTAATTGCTTTTGCTTGCCTGGGGAATCCAGAGAGGCTGTTAGGAAGGAACTTGTGAGAAAAGCACCCTGGGGACCTCTCCTGCCACATCTGAGGTAAATGGTTCGTTAAATGGCAGTGATTGTGGTTTCAACTGGTGCAGCTGCAGGAGGGCTCTTGGAGGAATCACCTGCAGCCTCACTGGGGTCCTGCATTCAGTGTGGGAGGATCAGACCTTAGCCCTGCTTTTGAGGAACTGAAGGCCCTGGGCAACCAAGAGTTGGTGGCAGTGGTGCATGGCTGCTCTCTAAACCTTGCGCCATCTCCACCAATCCTCTTCCTTCCACCTAGGAACCAGCCACGAGTCTTCAGAGGAAGGCTTCATGGTGAGTGCTTTCAAACCTTCACCATGTGCAATCCAGCCTCCTTATCTGAGGGGTTGCAGGAGAAGGAAGCCATTCTTGTCCCAGCAGCAGCAAACTCCGAGCAGATTTTCTGTGGGAAGCCATCTGTCAGCTGGGGAGTGGTGCTGTGGCAATTGATCGGCTCCAGCTCAGCACAGCACAGCAAACTACCGATTCCTGACCTTGCAGGCTGACAGCGCAGGAGGAGTATTAGGATCTCTGGAGGTATTAAGATCCCGTAGTGGAGCTTCTACTCTTTCAAACCGAGTGGGGGAGACCCTGCAGCACCTTTCTG
The DNA here is from genome assembly GCF_026170545.1 of Melanerpes formicivorus. NCBI lineage: Eukaryota > Metazoa > Chordata > Aves > Piciformes > Picidae > Melanerpes > Melanerpes formicivorus. The sequence continues at coordinate 22,510,999 of NW_027142360.1, forward strand.
TCTCTTTCAGTGGTTTGCTACGAGAAGCCTGGGCTCGCAGATGAAAGGGCTGTAGGAGAAAAACAAGCGTTTTCCTTTAGCCAGGGGATTGTACTTCACATGGATGATGTGTAGCGTGTGGGGCTGCTTCTGCTTTGAACTCAGCCTATCCTAATCCTAAACTTAAATCCGTCTCCCAGTGAACCATGTTTTGACTGTTCCAGGGTGAAAAAGCGAGGTGGGGTGCATGACATTTCTGCAGAAGAAAAATAGGAGCTTGTAATGTTCTGTAAAACCTTTCATGTCTGGAGTGGTAAAATATTTCTTTTTAGGTTTAGATTGAAATAGAGCAATAATATTTGTATGGGGTAGATATGTGTAAAAATGATACCTTCCCCTACTTATCTCTGATTAAAAACCTTTCGCTGCAACACCACAGTTAGCTCAAATTCCTGCTCTGATAGCCCTGTGGTTCTGTCAGTTTAGGTCCTTCTCCTTCTGCCTGACCTACCATCAGGTGTGTTAGAAAATAAGGAGAGGAAGGAAACTGTGGCTCTCGGGTATATTTCTTCATTTGCTTTTTGTGCCCCCAAAGGTCCTTACTGAGATTCCAATCCAACTCTATCAGCCATTCTCCTGATTTATTATGAGAGGGACACTTTATTCTACACTGTGACTGTTCTTCCACCCTCACCCCTGTCTTTTCAGAGTGCTGAGTTGGTTAGGGAATGAAAATCATTTGGCTAGCCCAAGTATTGGGGTGATTTAAGTGCCAAGAGACATCTTGGCAAGCCAAAAGCTAGACTGGCTCACACCTCCTAAATGTTCTCAGTTTGAATAGAAGTTACCTCTTTTTGCTGCTTCTGTAATAAAAATGCAGGCAGTTACTCAACAGTTTGATTTAAGGAGGGGTCCTTACGTGTCTTGGTGGAGAGGAGTTGTTTAGCTGGGTTGTTGTCCTGGGTTAACACAGTCTGCTCTCACAAGCCCCCTTCTCTCCCCACACAACTGGGAGGTAAAGGAACACACACACAAAATCCCTCTGGGTTGAGATATAGAGTTTTAATGGAAGTGATACAATGCACAATTACCTTAGCCTATTTGCAGAAAAGTGCTGCACCATGCAGAAGCAGCAGCAGAAGCCAGTCCAGTGGAAAAGACCAGCACTCCAAACCCCACAAACCAGAAGCAGCAACCAGAACAGGAAGCTTCTCGTGTTACCGTCTAAACTTCAAGCCCTAGGGCACTTTGCTCCAACCAGCACTTTAATTTTGAAGCTGGCATGATGGCAGCATGGTATTGAATATCAGCAGATTCAACTCAACCCATGACCGTTGTGATAAAGATATGGATTTGGTGTATTGATTTTTGATGTTCTGATGCATTCTGGTTAGTAAGGAATCATGATCTCTTCCCTTTGTGGTGGAATTCCTTTCAACAATGGAGCTGTACCCTTGTTTGTGTGGTCAGATATTCCCAAAATTCAAAAGGTCTTGGACTCTCAGCTAGAAACTGGAAATCTGCAGTCAGTGCAGAGGTTCTTATAGGTAAGCATAGAAAAGCTTTTGGTGAATTTAATATCAAAATTAATGCTACAAATCAATGTACTGTCTTGCCTTTTCCTGTAAGGCTAAGGCTGAGTCTTCACACTTGCATTCAGTTTGGTACAAGTGGCTTTCAAAGGCACAGTGTAATGATAGGTATTGGAGCTGCCTGTTCAGGCTGTCTTCAAACTCTGACAGGTGCTGTGACAATCATGTAGTCTTTCTTCTGGCTTTCTGGATATTTTTTCCATAAGCCTGAAAGAAAAGGAAGTATCTCTTTATTGAAGGAGTAAGTTCTGTTCTTGAGCACAGTTCTGGGAGAAGGGGATGAATTTCAGTGATAGAAACTATGATGTTTGCCACAGATTGAGAGGCTCCTCTGTGGCTCCTTGCTTTTTTTCATTAGTCTCCAATTTGCTGCTGTTTTCTTTTTATTTTTTTTTTCTTTCTCTTTTTCTCCTCTTTTTATTCTTTTTATTATATTGTTTCTTTTTTTTTTTTTTTTTCTTATTTTACTTTTTATTTCTATTTTTTCCTTTCCTTTTTTTCCTGTTTAACGTTCTCCCTTTCCCCTTTGCTTTTTGGTTCTCCCTTTCCCCTTTGCTTTTTGGTTCTCCCTTTCCCCTTTGCTTTTTGGTTCTCCCTTTCCCCTTTGCTTTTTGGTTCTCCCTTTCCCCTTTGCTTTTTGGTTCTCCCTTTCCCCTTTGCTTTTTGGTTCTCCCTTTCCCCTTTGCTTTTTGGTTCTCCCTTTCCCCTTTGCTTTTTGGTTCTCCCTTTCCCCTTTGCTTTTTGGTTCTCCCTTTCCCCTTTGCTTTTTGGTTCTCCCTTTCCCCTTTGCTTTTTGGTTCTCCCTTTCCCCTTTGCTTTTTGGTTCTCCCTTTCCCCTTTGCTTTTTGGTTCTCCCTTTCCCCTTTCTTTTTTTTATTTTTCTTTTCTTGTGCATTTCTTTTTCCAGTGAGCAAACAAAATCCCCAACAGTAATTTCACAAGTGGGTGGCGAGCTGTGCGGAGGAAGTGCACAGAGTTTAATCACCAAACCTTGGAAGAGAGGCATAGGGATCTGTGAGAAAGGACTCCTCTGTATAGGGTGTGACCCACAGGGGGTTTAGGAAAGGAAAAACTAAACCAGCTTCATGCTGGGTGCAGGATCAGAGTTTGCTTTCTGGATTTGCCATGCTATGGCATATTTTATCAATCAAAAATGTTTCTACAGGTAATCAAACCAATGTGTAAAATAGGGAGGGAGGGATGCATGGAGGGAGGAAGGGATGGATGGATGGATGATTAACTGGAATCCCTCCTGAAAAGCAGCTTTACTTGCCAGACTGTGGCAGAGTGAATTTGTTAGAGACGTGTTCTAAATGTGACTATCTTCAGGTGTTTGCACACTGAAGTTTCCCAGCTCTAAACCAGCTGACTATCTCCTTTTGGTTCTCTGGTTCAGCTCTTCTAGCTCATTGAGAGAAGGCAGAGCTGCTATCTTATTTCCAAAAGTGATTATTTGATTTGGAGAACTTCCTTATTATAATGGGAATCTCAGCAGAGAGTTATCATTTAATTCTGCCTTTGTTTGTTTGCTTGTTTGTGGTGCAATCCTACTATACCCAAGTCAGTGGGAGTTTGTGGCTGATTTTAAAAGGTAGAAGATCAATCTATAGGAAAGCATACTGGGAAGTGTTTTCTCCATTTCTTTCCATCATAACTTTGGCAGAAGTTGGGATTTGGATTCGCTGGGTCTGTCACAAATTGAAAGCCTGATATCTCGTGAAAGCCTGAGATGAAAAAGCCTTGCATTATACCATTGCAGAGCTGAAATCTGTGCAGAACTCCCATTGAGTTTCGGAGGTTATAAAATGGTATGAATTCTGAGTTTCGCAAGGACAAACCTGCTGTGGTAGGAGGATATGAAAGCAATACCAAGAGAAATACTGAGCTGCCATGCCTCTCTCTAACACAGTGTGACCAAAACCCCCATGATAATTTAGAATTTTGTTTTTCCATTTTAGCGTGTTTTATGATGTTCTGGGACTGAGCCTTCACAGCTGTAGCATTCTCTGCTACTGCTTGTTTTGAGAAGAGCTTGCAGTCGAGTCCCTCAGAGCTATTTGTGTTCAATGCTTTTTACCTGCTCTAGCTGTCCTTCGGTCTGGATACTCGGACTAGGTTGACCGTCCCAAACTAAATCAAAACCAAAGCTGTTGTGAATCCTGTTTATGCTACACATAAAGTTGTGATGATTTCTTGATTATCTTAGCTAGTAACTTTTACAGTGTATATTTTCTGTTTTTGCTGGCCTCACTTGTGTACCACTTGTTCCCTGTCGGTTAGAATCATGCCTAATGCTTGAAGCGTTTAAGTAATTTTGGCAACCTGCCTTTAAAAATAAAGGAAGGACAGCTGGTCATAAAAAGGTTTTTACTTCCTACCCACTGCTTCATTTTAATTTTTTAAAGTTAAGAATTCTTCAGCTCTGGCCAGGACATGAAGTGTAAGGTTCTGACTGTGTGCCTTCCCGCTCCATGCTTAACGGGTTGATTAGGAATGCTGTTTATATTCTTTGACCTATTCTTGTGTTTTTTTTCTCTCTTTGACTTCTTGTTGTAGGATGAGTCATCCATGTTCTTCCAGTTTGGCCCATCAATAGAACAGCAAGCCTCTGTCATGCTCAACATAATGGAAGAATATGACTGGTACATCTTCTCCATTGTCACTACTTATTTCCCTGGTTACCAGGACTTTGTGAACAAGATCCGGAGTACCATTGAGCACAGTTTTGTGGGTTGGGAACTGGAGGAGGTCCTCCTGTTGGACATGTCCCTGGACGACGGGGACTCAAAGATCCAGAACCAGCTCAAGAAGCTCCAAAGCCCTGTTATCCTCCTCTACTGCACAAAGGAAGAGGCCACCTACATTTTTGAGGTGGCCAACTCTGTGGGTCTGACAGGCTATGGTTACACGTGGATCGTGCCCAGCCTGGTGGCAGGGGATACAGACACAGTGCCATCCGAGTTCCCCACCGGGCTCATCTCTGTCTCATATGATGAATGGGACTACGGTCTTCCTGCCAGAGTGAGGGATGGAATAGCCATAATCACCACGGCTGCTTCTGATATGCTGTCTGAACACAGCTTCATCCCTGAACCCAAGAGCAGCTGTTACAACACCCAGGAGAAAAGGATTTACCAGTCCAACATGCTCAACAGGTAAGGGAAGGGACTAGCCTTATGAAAGAGGGGTCACAGAGGCCTTCTGAGGCCAAAATAATTCTTCTGGGTCATGTAACACTTTGGGGCATTGGGCAATGTTGGCCAGAATCTGGGCAAGGGAAAGCATGCTGCAGGTGGGAGCTGTTACTGTTTATCATGAGTGGCAGTACTGTCACCCTGTTAGACAGCCCACACACAACACAGGGGGCAGCCAGCAAGAGTCAAAGGAACAGTGAAGACTTAGTCTGAAAATGTGGCTGTGCCCCTCCATGCACAAACTTTTACTTTTGTAACAGCACTGAACTTCTTGGAGAGTCTTTGTATGAATGGGTCTGTAACTCCCAGGTGGGTTCTTGCTGCAAGCAGTGGGGATTTCCAGGCATCAGCAGTGTGGGAATAGGTGTCCCTTATAGGTGATGGTTGTTTAATGCACTTGGAATAGTGTCATTGCATCTTTTGTCTGAGAGCCATGTGTCCTGCTGTCCATTAGCTCTGAATTACAAAAGAGAAGGAAATGCAAAGATATGTACAGAACTAAGAGATGCAGAGAAAGTTAGTCAAGAGCTCTGTTCAGCTTTTGCTTTACACTTGAAGCCTTTAAAGCCCTTGAATGTCTTAAGAATTCAGTTTAGCTCAAAAAAGACTATTTGTGCTATCACCCTGCTCATTGGCATCTCATTGACCATTGTCTGCTGTGTGATCTGGGTTCCATTCTCTCTAGAGCACGTTATGCAGGGAGCCTAGGCCCCTCTATCAGAACTGTCAGTTGCTTCTAAATGGAAAAGAGCATTTAAAAATAGGGAAAACCTGTTTGCATAAACATCATCTTTTGATCCAGATTCAGGTTTTCTGAAGAAACAGTGCTAAGATGCCTGTTTAAGGTCATAGAGAGAGCCTGTGGTGGAACAAGCTCCAGAACAGCACTCTGATTGCTAGATCTTCCTTTCTGTCCCAGCTGGAGTTTCAGTGTGTTGCTAAGCAACCCACATAATAAGACATGGGAAGAACTGGGGGAGGTGGTATCTGCAATTAGCCAGATGCCCCTGACTTACTCAGCTGTCATTCCCTAGTATTTTATATGCAAAAATCTTGGGCAAATTTTGTACCAGGGCAAGGGGAATCCAGGCAGTAGCCATCTGGAGAGGTGACCACACAGTGCTCAGCATTTTGTTCATTTGTCATGATGAATCAGGGAACAGAGTAAATGTAATGGATTGGTTTGCATGCTGTGACCCTTTGCTGTCAACTGTACTAGGCAGAGGGACTGGCAGACAACAAAGCAGATTTTCCTTTGCCTGAAAGGTGGGAACTGAAATAAAAGTCTCTTCTTTGACCCATTATTATTATCATACATAATACTATCTGCTATTTACTTTGTCTCTATGATCCATTGATATATTACCAGGTCTCTTTGCCTTTGCTTCCTCTTCCTTTTGTTTTCTGCAAGCCATTGGAATAAACAAAAGTGCCCATTGCTTTCAGTTTCCTTCCCAGTTAGGTTTAGGGGTAAGGTGTGTTTTTTGATTTAATGATTAAGCAGGGAAAATATATTCAATAAATGCACAGGTATCAGATGTAGCACCAAGGCAGGCTGTTGCTCGACCTTTCCAAACGAATGGGGATTTTCAGGAGGAGCTGTGATGTATCTTTCCAGCAGTTCTCTAAAAGAGAAAATGTTGTTACTTGCCATGTGGTCACAGAATCACAAAATGCCAGGTTGGAAGGGACCACAGGGATCATCTGTTCCAACCTTTCTGGGTGTTAGTCTAGTTTAAGTGAGATGGCCCAGCACCCTGTCAAGCTGAGTCTTAAAACCATCCAGTGTAGGAAAATGTACTACTTCCCTTGGGAGATTCTTCATGTCTAACTGTTCTAGTGGTGAAAAGCTTTCTTCTGGATTCCAATTGGCATCTCCCCAGGAGTAACTTGTACCTATTGCCCCTTGTCTTTTCCATGTGACTCCTTGTAAAAAGGGTGACGCAAAGTTATGCAGAGACCTTCTGCTAACAGGCTCAATTGACACCATATTAGCCTGTACAAAACATGATGCCCTTAGATCTGCGCTGTTTCAGGGACCTAGTGTCTCTACATTGCACTTCTTTGCTTACATAGAAGTCCCCAGCTCACAGAATAGAATAGAATTAACCAGGTTGGAAAAGACCTTTGGGATCATTGAGTCCAACCTATCATCCAACACTAATCAACTAAACCATGGCACCAAGTGCCCCATCCAGTCTCTTCCTAAACACCTCCAGTGACAGTGACTCCACCACCTCCCTGGGCAGCCCATTCCAATGACCAATCACTCTTTCTATGAATCTTGATTCTCTGAATATGACAGTACTTCTGTGCAGCATAAATATGCCCTCAAGCCTGGGCACCCTACATGAAAGCAGTTCTTGTCATTTTGAAGGTGTTAGCTTTCATCTTAGCTTCATGGCCCAAATGATGCTTCTCTGATGCTTCTCCATTGTCTGCTTTGGGTACACAGCATTCACAGGAATGACTGCAGAAATGTGTAGATATACCCAGCTTAGTTTGGGTATTGGCATCAGTCTTGCTGAGATGTAGAGTCAATTAGTCCATGCCAAGCTCTATTCTGCCACTGCCTAGATTGCTGCAGGCACCTGAGCTAGCTCAGAAATAATTACACTGTGTTGCAGTTGCTCCTGTGACCAGAGTGCAAATATTCAATTTTCCTCCAACAGCACTGGTCTGTGCTCTGTCTGTCTGGGGTTCTGACCTCCCCCTGTCCCTACTTCCGAGTGAGGTAGTTAAAAATTGTGACTTCAGTGAGTTAGGTGCTTGGTTTTCTATTCAAATGAAATTGCTTTTGGGCACCTTTTGATGTATAAAAGCTAGTGGTATCCAAAATCATCCACTGCCTTTACCAATCCAAAGTTTCAGTAGCAATGTGATGGCTTCAAGCTTGGCCTTAGCCTGGAATCTGGACAGAAGGAAGAGGAGAGGAGAGGAAGAAGTGGAAAGAAGAAACATGAAGATAGGAGATCACCTCACTGAACCAACACCTACAGAGATTGATGGCTGTAATTTGTGTTCATACCTTTAAGTCCCATTGAACTGTCTGGAGTTTCCTGTGTGCTAAGCTTTAAACCTCTGCTGATATACTTTGTTTGGGGTATTACAGGTTCTGCAGACCTGGCTGCTTCATACTTTCCCCTTCCACTTACTAAGATTGCCCACCATTTGTGCATTGTATATAGCAGGCAGGAGTGCAGCAAGCAGCAGTCCCTGCATGTCTGGGACATGGTCTGGCTTTCTTTGGATTGGACTGAAGGTTCTGGAAAACTAATTTTAGTCCTGCCTTGGACCTGGTAATACTATATTCAGCCATCTGCATCTTACAGTTCTCCCTCTACATGCCTACACAGAACAGAGAGATGTATGTACGTGGGCTTGATATCTAGGGAGACTGCGAAGTGTATGCGACCTCAGGTAATATATCCCCACGTAGCTGGTGCTTCAGAAACTCTTGAAGCTAATCCAGATTGGTCCAATTTTCTTCAAATCCATAGCTGGGAGGCAAGGCAATGAAGGAATTTTCCCATTTTCCCCATTCATTGGAGAGTGACACATCCAACTGGAAAAATGTGTAATTTGGTTCAGCTGGGGCACTTTCTGCACTAGGGCTGGGAATTAGTCATTTCCCAAGATCTGCCTTTGAACCTTGACCATTCCTGAGATTTATTTTTTTGCTTTCTTTCTGAAAATGAAGTGGTTATGAATGCAGCTAAAATCAAATGGCCTTGCTTGATGAGAAATCAATTGGTGGCTGATCAAGGTGTAAAGGAGAAAATCAACTGAATGTTTCTCAGCTTTAGAAAGAAAGCTTTAGCTTTTCCTTCTCCTAAGGAGAAAATCAACCGAATGTTTCTCAGCTCTAGAAGGAAAGCTTTAGTTTTCCTTCTCCCTTCTTACCTTGACATTCCAGTTTGGTTTTGCAAGTGCTTTGCAAAGTTTTCCTCAAAGTATGGCTGCAAGAAGAAAAAGAAATAAGACAGACCATTATCTAAATGCCATTTCTTGCCAATGTAGGTGTTTGGGCTGCATCTTCCCATGTTAATAATGGTCTCATAGCAACTGTGTCTTGTCTGTCTTGAAACTGACTCTTTTGTATTATGCCAGGACTGCAGAAGTATGATCACGACCACTGAACGTTGCAGATTTTGTCATAGGCATGAGCCTGTGACTGAGACAACTTGACTAGGAGCAGAATAATACTTCAAGGAAGATTTGTTCTACAAGAATTGTCAGTTTTCTTTTTGAGTGATTCTTGAGGAATTTTTCCTCTAGTGAAAGGTTTACCTCAATTTATGCTGATAATAGGCTTAGGTGATTATGTTGAGTCCAAACACCCAGGTGCTGTTTTTCAGTTCAGTTACACTCTTTAATTCTTTGTTTTGCTAGTAACAATTGCCTGTTCATTTTTCCCTTCATTGTCCCAGAAACAAATCTGGTTGGAATATTCCAGTCAGATGAGTTTCTATTTGTCTCAATGGCTGGACTTCTGGGCTTCCTGCAAACCGCTGTGCTCTCTGCTCCCTCTACCAGATTGAGAAGATTACAAAGCCTGAAAAGGAACTTCTAACAGATTTTTCCTCTGGAGAGATGCTCAGATGTGGAGTTCTTTCTTCTTGGCCCTTCCAAGAGCGTTGCTAACCTTCTAGACATTCTGTAAAGTTCATCTATTCTCCCTTCAGCATGGCTGCTGAGGAGTGAGTGGGCAGAGGTGGATGTGTTTATAGGCAGCCTTCTGCTTATTTTGTTATTTTAATTGATGGGACAGATTTCCTTGAGCTTGGGCTTGGTGCTTCTCATTACATTTTAGAGATGGGGAGAAATAACTAAATGACAGGAGCATTCTTGGGAATGGAATTCAGGGATGAGTCATGAGAAAAGAATATGATTTCTGGCACATATCTGAAGAATAGAAGCTCAGTTGTTTTGTATGGATATTCACAGTAGCTGGGCTACAGAAGCTGTAGTTTTGTTATAGCCTTCAATGAGCCCTGGGTTCTTCCTACTGGTTGTCATGGCTGCTTGTGAATGCTGGGCCATAACTACTAGTTTGTAGTTGTTGGGTTACTAATGAGTTCTCCACTGATTGGCTTTAATAGTCTCTCATTTACCACCAGGCTGCACACACCAGATTTCATTTTAATAAAAAGTGCAGTGAAGCATTTGCTTTGGAATGGAAACACAAATGTGGAATTATATTGCCTTTGCACAGAAATACATGAAGAAGGGAACAAAGCTGGGATCAGTTCTGCACCTCCCATTCCTCAAATACGAAAACAGCTGGCAAGCTAGCTTGGTGCAGTGTTTGGACATGATACTTCCACTTTGGGGAAAATGCTAACTTTCATCTGGAGCTTTCTATGCCAACCAGTTAAGAAATGCAAAAGAGGCCTTGAGGAATGATTGAACACTATTTCCCCTGGAACATCTGGGGCAAACACTGCTATTGCATGGCCACATTCCCCTCTTGGAAACTAGGAATTGCTGGGGCTTATATAGCTGAACAATGAGTCATTGAGCAGAAAAAGTACTTGCAATACTACTGTACAAATGTATTGCTCCCTTGGAGATTCGGGACCACAGGGGCTGTATGTGTGCCTGGAAAGGTGCAGTCTCTGTCATGGTGTTGTGCTACTCTGATACCCAGGAGCAGCACCATGCCCATAATAGCCTGGACATAATTTCCCCAGATCGGTGCCAAGGGCAGTGCTCAGCTAGCATCTGCCATTGCTTCCTGGGCCTCTTCCAACCCACCCTCTTGCCTTCTCCTCTCTGTTCATAGCAGCTATTGCTTGCCGTGTTGGACACAGAGAACATCATGTGTCATTTGGAGGCACTGCCATTGAGCCAGTCTCTGTTGCCTTCTAGTCAAGTGAGCCACATCCCTTCACACAGCACAGCAAGGGAATTGAGAGCAGGAATGGAGAAAGAGAGACACAAACGGCCCTTTCTCCATTGGCAGGACTGCTGAATTAACCTGATGATGAATTAACCTCATTTTGAGTTAATCTCAGGAGCACTAAGCAGCACTGAGGTCTCTGGCTTCTGTGGTGCGGCACCTACCTGCTTGGCAGCTGGCTAGACAGCCTTGTGCCAGCCCTTAAGCCCAGTACTTCTCCAGTGGTGGGAGGCATGATGCTGGGACTTGCTTCTTGACTCCAGGGAGGACAGGAGAGAGGGTGTAAAAGGCATGTTCCCACGAATGCAGAAATTGCCCTTTTAAGAACTTTGGAGGGAGAGGGAGCACATGTAACTTCTGACCTTTTGGAACCTTTAAGCTGGCGTCTTGTTAGCAGCCTGTTACGTTCCTGCTGGTTGGTGTGTCCGGCTGCCGGCAGGCTGGTGCTAGCTGTCAGCACGTGGTGTGACCACTGCTGACGGCTTAGAGATCCCTGCTGCTGAAATCTGCTTGTTCCTGTCACCGCTCCAGCAGCAGCTGGGGGCCAGCACTGGTCTGTGCCTTCTGCCTCCGTCAGGGTCTTTCTGCCTTCCTGCATTCCCTGTTCCTCATCACCTTGCTCTCTGCTGCCTGCATACTGCCATTACTTGCTTTTTTCACCCTCCCTGCCTTGCATCCCCTGTTGCATTTCATCTGTCTTGCCTGTGTTGCTCCCTGTTATTCACATTCAGTAGTTATTTGGTTCTGGGGAAAAGTGCCAGGTTTGTAACCCTGGGGCTGCTGGTTAGTCACACAGCCTGCCCAGGAGGTGAGCAGTGGGTGGGGGAAGGTTGATCCATGTGCCACCACAGCTCAGAGGCAGTGTTGGCATCCTCTCATTACCTTTTTTTCTGTCCCCTGAAGGTGGATGCTGAGGTCAGCTCTTGACTCAAACCTCTCCCATACAGGTGGGCTGCTAAGGGTGCCTGATGCACAAGAACGTAGGCTGTGCCTGACTGTCCTCTTTGCTTTGCCCAGCCCTTAAGCAGTGCTGGTTGGGCAGCGAGAGGCACAACTGTCTTGCGGGGAAAGGTCTGACCTCAGACCTGCTTAGCACACTGTCAGGATACTGCAGACCCTTGGCTTCTCAAAGGGAGTATGTGTCGGGGGGACAGGAAAAATATTTGTTCCTCAGCAGGTGTCACAGGATGCTTTGGTCCTACAGAGCAGGGCTTTGTTAGAAGGGGAAAGGAGGCATTTGTTCTGTGTGGACAGCTGGATTTTTCATTCTCTTAGCATTTAAAATAGGATGGGAGTGTTTAAGTGAAGTGATGGGTTTTTGGCAAGGGTTGTCTTTTGATTAGAGGACAGACCCTTTCATAAAGGCCTTCTAAATCCACCAGCTGGGAGCGTATTTTTGGTATGCACCATCAGTTTCCAGATGGGAAAATGTCCATGTTCTGCTTCCAGCCCTCTGAGACATCTCCTGCTCTGCAGCCAAGTCCAATTAGTGCTAATACCGTGGCAACTTCACTTGTTGGTGACAATATGCTTTAACTTGTGCATCCAGGCTCTTTCTGCTTTTCATGAAAAGTGAATCAGAATCCTTCCTCTGTGGTGGAGCTGAAGGAAGCAGTGCAGCACCACAGACTCAGCTCTGGCGCTACGGTTTAGCGCCAGCTACAGTGGCATCTTCCCCTGATCACAAAACGCGGTTGGGGTCCTGTGGGCTTTAAAGTGCTCTAGGGAATTTGAAAACCCATTTTAGCAGCTCAGCAGAGGGAAGGTGAGAAATATCCTCTTTCCTTCTGGGACCAGCTTGTTGAGGCTGTGGCTATTTTCTGACGTGCACACCTGCGAATCGATGGTTAGCCATAAGCAGTTTCATCACTGGAGCCTGTAATGAACACAAGCATTTTTTCCCCTTTCTGATAGAAGCATGGTTTGGTGGCTTTTTTTTTTTCTTCCCCCCCTCTCCCTCCCCGACTTAATGTTCTTACTATCTTTCAAGTTTTTAAAAATAGGAACTGCCGCGTTGCTATGGCTCCCTGTGCAACTGTGGAGCAGCTTTCTCTTCTCTCCTTGCCTCTTTGATGCGATCTGGCTTCACGATGCGGTTTGGCAAGACACCAGCCTAGCTCGCCGCCTAGTGGCTGCCTTGTCAGGGGGTGGAGGGACCGCGACAGGCTTCACTCTTAACAGAAATTAGTGAATAATCGTTTTTTAAACAAATAATAAATAAATGTCCTTTCTTGGAAGGGAGAGGAATTTACCCTGGCCCGTCCAGGGTGAGATTTTTTTCTCTGTTGCGTTCTGCCGTTTCCTGGCATTCCTGTGGTTTAACTTCCAGTGGGGTATTCTTCTCCCCTTTCTGTCCTCCACTCCTGTGTGATGGAGTTGAACCCTGACAAACATCTCCTCTGTTCTCCAAAGGCTCCTGCTGTTCAGTGGTCTTTGCCTGATATGCTTCATCTAAGAAATCATTGTGCAGGTTTTGAGCTAAGCTCGAGGTTAAGTGCTTTGCTGAATCAAGGCTTAGGACACTCCTGGCTAGATGCTGCTGCTGCAGATCCTCTCAGAACCATTGCTTTAAGGCTGTAGTTGAGTCTTGCATCTAAATCTTGGGAAAATGTGGATCTCCATATCTATGGGACAGCTGAATACATATCTTAAAGGGACCAAAGCAAACTGTGGCTTTGGACACCTGTTACCTGTACAGATCCCAGACCTCCCTCTGCAGCTCACAGACCTCTCCCCTGGCCTATTTTCAGGCAGCTGTGATTTTAAAAGCACCTTTTGTTTCATGATGCAGATTTCTCCTCCCCCCCAAATCCAAAGGTGAACAATTTGAAAAAACCAAAACAAACAAAAGTGCAAGACTCCCCTCTCCATCTAGTTTTCAGTTATGAGAATGGGAAATCTGTTTTGCTTTCAAATAATTATCCATCAGTGGTGTTTCTGATACTGTGGGCAAATAACTCAGTTCAGACTTGAAAAAGTGGTTTGCAGTGTTAGACAAGGGGAAAAGACAGTAGAGAGCAGAAGAATAGATCTACTCTGTCAAAAGATTTGAGATCAGCTCTAAGTTTATTCAGCACTGGTTAGGCCACACCTTGAGTCCTGTGTCCAGTTCTGGGCCCCTCAGTTCAGGAAAGATGTTGAGTTGCTGGAAGGTGTCCAGAGAAGGGCAAGAAAGCTGGGGAGGGGTTTGGAGCACAGCCCTGTGAGGAGAGACTGAAGGAGCTGGGGTTGCTTAGCCTGGAGAAGAGGAGGCTCAGGGGAGACGTTATTACTGTCTACAACTACCTGAAGGGAGGTTGTAGCCAGGAGGGGGTTGGTCTCTTCTCCCAGGCAACCAGTGGCAGAACAAGAGGACACAGTCTCCAGCTGCACCAGGGGAGGTTTAGACTAGATGTTAGGAAGAAGTTCCTCATAGAGAGAGTGATTGGCCATTGGAATGTGCTGCCCAGGGAGGTGGTGGAGTCACCATGACTGGAGGTGTTTAGGAAGAGACTGGATGGGGTGCTTGGTGACATGGTTTAGTTGATTAGATAGTGTTGGATGATAGGTTGGACTTGATGATCTCAAAGGTCTCTTCCAACCTGGTCTGGTCTATTCTATCCTATCCTATCCTTTGTTAATGTTAGAAAATTTGCTTTAGAATTGAATATGAACCTTTGAAAGTGCTGTGTGTTACTTTAGTGTCGTCTTATTTATTATTGGCATTTTGTTCCCACTGTGCATGAAATTTATTGAAGTATTTGGACAAAAGACAATCTAGAAACATGGTATTTAATATGCTTAAATTTGAGCAAAATAGTAATAAAGAAATTAGAAAGGGCAGAGACATGTAAGCTTGTCCAGTACTCTACTGCTCCTTTGTTCCTGTAGTGTGCCCTCTCCTGATTTAAGTAATAAGAATCTCCTTACCCAAGCCTGCAAGCACCTTAATATAAAATGAATATTAAAATCTAGCCACTGTGTCCTTGAAATGCTCAATCAGACTGAATGCTGCCAGCCCTCTTCCTACAAAGAAAGCTTTTTTCCCCACCCCTATGGAGAGATTTCTGAGCTTGCTCTATCAGGCTGAACAGGTCCCCACACCTGTCTCGCTGGAATAAAGATTGTAAGCTGATTAGAGCTCCCTTCTGCAGTAGCTCACTGTGAAAAATGCTCAAAGAACAGATTTAGGGAAATTAGGGTTGGTCTTTGTTAAGGATCAGTTGAGGCAGCAGATAATTGGGTGAAGATTTCAATTGATGATGTGGCCAAGGTGGAAGAGCTGCCACACTGGACTGCAAACCTGTGAATCTCTGTGGCCTGACAGTGGTTAAAAACACAAATGCTGACTCGACGCTGACTTTATTTTTCCCCCTCTGGTTTTGGAGCTGTATTAAAATGAGATGGAAATGAGTTTTCAGTGTCTTGCCTGTATTATTAGTGCCACAAATGAAATCATTTTTCAGCAAGATGGCTACCTCCAGTAGCAGTGTCAGCATCTTGCATTTATTTATGCCAAGGCTGTAGTATCTTTTATCTGCACTTTACAAAGTAGAAAGGGATGGCTTAATTCATCGCTAAAATTCTGCCATCTCTGGGGTGAAATAGAGCAACTGTTAAACAGCACAGAGTCTGAAGCACAGATGAGTGCCACACCTCACTGGAGCTGTGCAAGGGATTTCAGCTGGCAGGATGAAATTGCTGGAGGTGGATTTTTGCCAAGACATTGGGGCTGTTTAATAAGCGCAAGAGATTAGCAGCAGTGTCACACATGCCTCTCATGTGCCTACATGAAGCAGGCAGCCAGCAGTTCCAGGAGTGGTTTCAGGAGGGAGATTGGCAGCTTTTCCAGTGTGCAGGCTTCACCAGCAGCTGATCTCTGCGTTCGGAGACTTCCTTCATCACAAGCCTGTGACATGCTTTGGGCAGATGTACCTTGGTTCTACAGCTCTTATCTGGTTTTTTTCCCATCTGGAAATTCAGCCCTGGGCAGAGGTTGATGTCCAACAAGGCTGGGTGTACCTGCTGCTGGGTATAGACAAATCATAACCATAACTGCATGGGGAGAAAAAGTGTCAACTTCAAGGAAGCTCTGGAAAGCTGCATAAGTAACAGATAGGTAATAGATGCCGTAAGTGAAAGATGTCCCCCTCAAAATGCTGTTTCTCATCAGCTTCTTCCCCTTCAAAATAATGTGTTACTGGCAGATGAAGCCCTGTGAGTGACATGAGGTACCTCAAACACAGGCTGCTGCAAGAAATGCTTTCCACTCTCTTCCCAAAGATGCTGACACTGTCCTTCTGCATCTGAGTGGTGACGTGTGGCATGGTGAGAGCTTAGAAGAGCTGGTACTTAAGCCATAACGAAACACTCTCCAGCATCGCCAAGGGATTGTGAGGACTTTGAGGTGCAAAGTACAGATGCTTACAGCCTCTGAATAAATCTGAACATCTAGCAACTGCTTTTCAGAATGCCTGGTATCTATTTGTGTCAAATAGCTGTTCTGGAGGGGAGCATGGGATGCTGGGCTTTCTAGCATTTGACTTGCCCAGATCCAGAAGGTGCAGCAGGACTGATCTTTCAGCATTCTGCACGTTCTGCTGCTCTCATCTCAGTTTCCTTTTCCTTTTCTTTCCTTGCAGGCAGGTAGTTAATATACTGTGGGAGCTCTTCTTGCAGATCTGTTTCAGTTTTAATGTGGCAGTGAGGAAGAGGAGGAGAAGAGGAGGTCTTGCTTTTTGTGTGAGACCAATGGTTAGACGGACCCAGTCCCTTGGAGATGCTGCCAAGTCACAGTGGTGGCTGTGGAAAGATGCTCCTTCTGGAAAAGGCTCCAGTTTGACCAGCCAGAGTGAGAAGTTTACTTAATTTACTGATTATTTTTTTTTCTCCTAGCAGTTTTTCATGGAATGCTCAAGTTTGAATTGATGAAGGCACAAGCTTAGCAATGCTGTGAAATTGATTTGGGATAGTTTATTATAGCTCCATGAAATTGCTTAATCAGGATGTTTGGCAGAGTGGGGGAGCCAAATGAGAAGTCCGTGGCACTCTCAACTGTGAGTGGCAGTGGAAGTGCCATGTAAGCCAGCACGAAGGTTGTGTAGTCATTTAGGGGTAGGATTAGCCACAGGGGAGTGGAATACCGCTCAGGTGAGAGGCAGCCATCAGCTTTCATTGGAGATCAGGCTAGTTTGTGCTGTTACTGGTTGCCTCCCTTTTTTCCACCCACTTCTGGATCCTCACAAAGCCTTGGATCCTGCATCTTGCTGCTCAACTCTGGCATCTCTGAAACTTTCATTGCACCCATCAGTCAGCAGTTTGGAAGCAGGTCCCCAAAGAAAGGCACTGACAGAAGGGCAGCACGGGGACATGGGGATGTGGTGCAGAAGGAGGAGCACTTGGGGAAATAAAAAGCATCACTGGGCTTGGTTTTACAGCACTCACTTGGAAGGGCATGCAGGCTCCTGCTGAGCTTGGCACACAGCTGTCTCCCCAAGTGGGAGGGCTGTGGGTGGCACTGACCTTCATTCCTTTGCTGGATCATAGCTTACCTTTCCTGTGGTCATAGACCAGATCAGCAGTGCTGAAAGCTGGAGACCAACATGGGTGCTGTGACCTTGGCTGTAGCCATTCCCCTGAAGCCAGGCAGTGGACGCTCCCGTGCCAGTGAATTCCCACAGCCTTCTGTTGTCACCTGAGAAGTCAAGGGAAAACAGCCATACAAATTTGTCACATTCATGACAGAGGCTCATGCTGGAAGTTTTTTTTAATACTCAGAGCAGAAAGCTGTGTGCTAGCACCTAGAGGATTTTGTTTGGGGATGGCTGAATGAGAAATGGTCCTTGGTCCACTCCCCTCACCATTTTAAAAGAAAGGAGATGTGGAGCTGGTCAAGGAGACAAATGCTGTTGTGCCTGTGGCTATTCACTTAATCATTATGTCTCCAGTAGGCTGCTGCAGAAGATCATGAACTCTCAGCACTGAGGGTGTTGAGGGTGCTCTCAGTATAGTAATGCTCTGGTGATGTGTCAAGGAGCTGGTTTGGTACCACCAGGAAGCTGTGGAACAGGTGCTGTAGTGGCACATGCTGGTGGGACTGTGCAAAACAGCAATAGACTGAAGGAGGTCTGGTTTGCAGGAATGGCCCTCTGGTAACAGCTCACACCTTGCTGATTTAACCTGTGTCCAAAAGATTGTTTTCCTCATCAGCTCCTTATGTCTCTTGGTTTTGCAAGGTCTGCTCTGTATTTTACCACTGAAGATGCTGTTCTTTGGGCTAGGAATCCTTCTGTTTTTTCCCCACCCTTTCATCTTGTTAACAGGCATGGGAATGGTGGGCTTGTTCTCACCAGTGGGTGCAAGAGCAAATTTAGAATATACTCTTCTGCAGTATTCAGAATGTGTTCTTCTGCAGTGCATCTAACCACGGATGTGAATGGTGGGTAATTGGGTGGAGGAACAGATGACTGAACAGTACTTAGATGTTTTAACTAATAATTTTTTTCCACTTCCTTCTCAACCCACTGATCCTAAAAGGTTTCCCACTGTTTGCCTGCGAAAGCACTGCGAGGGGCTGGGAGTTGGACACTTGTGGGCTTGGCAGATCAAGAGCAGTCTTGGCTAATTCACATTTTCTCTCTCTTTTTTTTTTTTTTTTTAATGTATTTTTGGGTCATGCAGGAACACACTATGGAAGGAGAGAATAGGAGGGTTGCAGGGGAGACAGTAACCCACAGGCAAAGCCCTAAGATTGCTCTGATATATCCATGCCTTCGTGCTCACGGTGATTTGCAGCCAGCCAGTTATGAACTCATGGCTCTCGTTATCAGTCATGTCGCCTTTGTGTCTCTGTGTCCTTCCCTTGCTCCCACCCTCCATCTATCTCATCCTTTCCTCAATAGGTAATTATTTTCTATAGAAATATTAAATCTTGGTTTAAAACTGAAGAACCACCCCGTTTTCCCCACCCCCTATCTTTCCTCTCTTTCATCTTTTCTTCCCATGGAAGTGTTTGAAGTAGCACAAGTTCCTGAGAAAGGCTTTTTGTTCCCCCCCCCCCCCCCCGCCCTTTGTGCTTTGGCTCTGTGTCCCTTCTTCATTTTATCTTCCCTTTGTTATTTTGTTCTGCCTGCCTCATCTCTCTGTTTTCTCCCCATCTCTCAACCCTTCTTCAAGGCTTTTTCTTCATTAATATGTTAATTTCTAGCCCAGGAATCCTTCTTGCGGCTCACTGTGAGAGCCAGAGGAGAGAGCCAGGAGAGAGGGAGGAAGGGAGGCAGGGACTCAGAGAGGGGATGAGGACATGTATTTACAACAGGACAGGACAAGGGATGTAAGTGAAGGAGGAATCTTGCACTGACTGTTGTCAGGATGCCAGGGAGGAGAGGATTATCCATGTTTTGGACTGGCTTGGTCTTTTTATATTGTTTTGATATTTTCAACTTCTGGAACATATTCTTTGTAGGAAAAAAAAATCAAAATTAAAAATAAACCAATCAAAATAAAAATACCCCCCCCCCCCCCAATTTATTTATTTATTTAAAATAGCATTTGCTTTTTGGCAATTTCCAAATAATTTTCACCTCTGCAAAGAGTTCTTTGAAACATCAACCCCTCCTGGCCTGTATCAGGAACAGTGTAGCCAGCAGGAGCAGGGAGGTCATTCTGCCCTTGTACTCAGCACTGGTTAGGCCACACCTTGAGTCCTGTGTCCAGGCCACTCAGTTCAGGAAAGATGTTGAGATGCTGGAAGGTGTCCAGAGAAGGGCAACAAAGCTGGGGAGGGGTTTGGAGCACAGCCCTGTGAGGAGAGGCTGAGGGAACTGGGGTTGGTTAGGTGTTCAAGAGGGGATTGGACATGGCACTTGGTGCCATGCTTTAGTAGTCATGAGGTGCTGGGTGATTGGTTGGATTTGATAATCTTTGAGGTCTTTTCCAACCTTATTGATTTTATGATTCTATGCTTAGCCTGGAGAAGAGGAGGCTCAGAAGAGACCTTAGTGCTGTCTATAACTACCTGAAGGGAGGTTGTAGCCAGGTGGGTGCTGGTCTCTTCTCCCAGGCAATCAGCACCAGAACAAGAGGACACAGTCTCAAGCTGCACCAGGGGAGGTTTAGACTGGATGTTAGGAAGAAATTCATCATAGAGAGAGTGATTGTCCATTGGAATGTGCTGCCCAGGGAGGTGGTGGAGTCACTGTCCCTGGAGGTGTTCAAGAGGGGATTGGACATGGCACTTGGTGCCATGGTCTGGTAGGCATGAGGTCTTGGGTGACAGGTTGGACTTGATGATCCTTGGGGTCTTTTCCAACCTTGTTGATTCTATGATTCTATTCTATTCTAATATGGTGCCTTTGTTTCTTTTGATGCAAGTGCATTGCCTGCATGCTCTTTGCATAAGGCTTTGGGCATAGCTTGGAGGATGAACAAAACCATATTAGAAGTTCTTTGATTGGAGTTTTACCCCAACAGAAGTTTTCAGAGTTTTTCAATTCAAGTGAGAAGTAGTGGATGGTTCAGCTTATGCTTAGGTAAAGAGGTATGGATAAAGACTGTAAGACCACAGAAACTATACAGGGGTGAAAACTGTAGAGAATCTGGGGCTAGAAGGAGCATGAGAACTGTAACTAGGAACAGGTATGATGAATCAAGGGTTTTCTTTCTGCTTCCCATATACTGGTGGAAGGTTGCAAAGGAGTAAGTGATGGAGACAGGCACCTCAGCAGCAGATCTGGGAAGGATCCAAAAAGCCAACACTGTTTCAATTCTGCCCTGCAATTAGGAAATCTCTAACTATTGTATTTGCTGCTTTAATATCTAATGTAGCGAGACCTCTGTCTGTGCTTGGAGTCCTACGACCATGATTGCCCAAGCAAATAATTAACAATGCAGCAATGAGAGTCAGCCCAGGGGAGCTGCTGGGGTGGGTGGCTGGAGGTGAGAAAGCAGATCTGAGGAAGGGCATGTGGTAAAGGAGGGAACAGGAAAAGACAGGCACTGATACAGTGCTGCAGAACCGGTATGAGCTGGAAGTAAAATATCATGCAAGGAAAACTCAGGGGGACTGCTGCAATGCTCTGTGAAGTCCAAGGCCCCTGAGCCAAGAGCCTTTCATATATTATGTACTCACAACTGTGTCAGACGAATATTATTTAGGTTGCAAAGGCAAGCACTTCAAACAGAAGAAAATGCCAGAATTAAGGCTGCAATCTTAATTTGGCACTCTTGTGCCTGTGCATTACAGTGCAGTGGTTTCAAGACTGCATACTCTCTTTCAAGACAGGACCCCTGCCTGCTTCTGTATGTGGGATGGTGACATTTCTTGTCTGAACAGTGTTTAGTAGTTTATTTTCTTTGCCTTGTTAAATGTGTAGCCTTTAATTTTGTATTGTGCCTGCTTTCTGCTGAGAAGAAAGGGTTCTTTGTCTCAAGGTGCAATCTGTTGGGGCAGTATCTCAGTAGATCATGAAATTCATGGATTTTCACCCCACTCCTGTGTGATGAGAGGACACAAGTTTCTTGATGTAAATCCATTGTACAGGCAGACAACTGAGGTGCAGCAAGATTAAGGTCAAAAATATCTATTAATTTTTCATGACCCATCTGAGACACCTAGAATCTCATTATTCAAAGTACTGATCGTTACAGAATACTTTCTGTATTCAAAGCAAATTTCTCTTTGACTTCAGCTCAGCAATTCCTCAAATTACCCCCTGCCACATCTTAACTGGGGCTGAGCACCATTTTTCATTGATTCTTTTATTACTGTAGAGTTGGTGACATGTAAGCTTTAGAGGCTGTTTGTTTCTATCTTCTTTAATTGTTTGTTTTGCTGAAATGATCTTGAAGCCAGGAGGAAAAAAAATAAAATAATCAGTCTTCAAACTCTTTCTTTGCTTTAATTTTAATTTGAGGTATTTATTGCAAGGTATTTTAGATGAAGCATTTAATTTCTTGTTCCAATTCATCTGTAATTTCAGTGTGTCTCTTCCTTTTACTTGGAAAAATGTGCTTGGAAATGTTCAGGTTCAAAAGAAGGCAAACTGAACGATATGTTTTGTTTCAACAAAGTCAAAACTTTTTCCTTACGGAGGTGCCAAAGCTGGGCTCTCAATACACTGCTGATTTTTGACTGGAATTGCCACCAGGCAGAAAAAAAATCACCAAAAGCCAAAGGCTGGTGAGAGGCCTCGAGCACACTCCCTACGAGGAGAGGCTGAGGGAGCTGGGATTATTTTGCCTGGAGAAGAGGAGGCTCAGGGGAGACCTTATTGCTGTCTACAAGCACCTGAATGGTGGTTGTAGCTAGGAAGAGGTTTGGTCTCTTCTCCCAGGCAACCAGCACCAGAACAAGAGGACACAGTCTCAAGCTGCACCAGGGGAAGTTTAGGCTGAAGGTGAGGAGAAAGTTCTTCACAGAGAGAGTCGTTAGGCATTGGAATGGGCTGCCCAGGGAGGTGGTGGAGTCACCATCCCTGGAGGTGTTCAAGAGGGCATTGGGTGTGGCACTTGGTGCCATGGTCTAATCATGAGGTCTGTGGTGACAGGTTGGACTCGATGATCCTCGAGGTCTCTTCCAACCTTAGTGATACTGTCATACTTGGTGCCATGGTCTAGTAGTCACGAGGTCTTGGGTGACAGGTTGGACCTGATGATCTTTGAGGTCTCTTCCAACCTTATTGATTCTATGTTTTGCTCAGCTTTTTTTTTTTTAGGCTCCAGAAAATGAGATTTAGTGACTGCTTGTAAGGAGTCTAGTTTAAGAGACTGCTGATCTCTTCTTCCTAGTGTCCAGTTATAAGACACTTGGGAATGGCTCAAAGCTGCACTGAGAGATTTGGAAATTAGGAAGTGTTTATTTACTGAGAGGATGGTCAAACACTGGAACAGGCTTTCTAGAGAGGTGGTGGATGCCCTAGGCCTTTCAGTGTTTAAGAAGCATTTGGGCAGTGCCAAAGTGCATGGTTTAGTGGTCATGAACCTTTCAGTTCTTCCACCACTGACCTCTGCTGTCTTGTCTCCTTTTACTTTCCTTTCCTTTCCTCTCTTTTTGGCTAAGTCCAGTTTTTGGACTTGTCCCAACTGGTTCTTGCCTAGCAAAGCTAGGATCTGCCTAAGATCTCTTCCCTAAGCTCTAGACCATGGATCTAGAAAAATCCAGCTTCTACTTCTGGAGTCTGTGCCCTTGTATTCATCCTTTTCCATTTTTGTTACATTCTGGCTCCTTGTCTTATCTGACTTCCCCTCCCTTAAGCCTGAACAAGTCCCAGACTCTGTGCCCAAATGGCCCAGATGTCACACCATTCAATTTTCTTCTCCTGTGTGGCATTTCAGCCACATACTTCTCCCAGTGTCCCAAACCAATGTATTCTGATCACCTTCTTGGCTCTTTCCTACTTCTTTGGAATTAGCCAGCCTTGGTTTCCAGTGATCCCTGTGTACAGGGAGCAGGCAGGATCAGGGGAGATACAAGCCAAGCAAGTGCAGTTCTCCTTCTCTTGCATCCCCAGTCCAGACATAGACCTTCCTTAAGCTCATGTTTAGAGGAAATCCTTTAGACCACAGAAGGCCCAGTGGGGAGAAGCTTTTAGAAAGGTTTTGGGTTTATTTTCAGATTGCTTTATTTCTTTGAAAAGCTCTATTAAGTCTCTGCTGAACAGGTGTAAATTGCAGTTTTTCATAAGGTTTTTGACCTGTCTAGATTTTCACCAAGTATGGAAAAAAATCAGCAGGTAGCATGAAAGGAATCTTTTGTTTCCTGCCTCATCAAAATTCAAGTCCCTCGAAAGCAGAGAACCTACTGGAGCTTTTTAAAGGTCATTTTTTTCCCCCCTTCACATTGGTAAAATAGCTCCTTTCCTATATCCTGTTTCTGGAGATGAACAAACCACTTTCGCTTCCGTTTTGCTCAAATATCAAACTTGGCATCAGTATCTGGTGCGGGAAATGTCAGTCTGAAAGATAAAATTTGGCATACCTAGATGAATCTGCAAGGAAGGCTTTACAGCAGGAAGCAGAAGGCAACCCAAAAAGACAGTGGGTACCAGCCCCAGAAATGCAGATTTCACCTCTGTCTGAGGGCTTCCTGGAGCAATTTTAGAAGGCCAAGCAAAGTCTCCTCGCTGGCTGAACGTGTCCTTGCAGAGACTTCAACCTGGGACTGAGTCAACAAGCAGAAAAACCAATTTGTTTTATTTCAGTTTGAATTTAGGGGGGAGGAAAAAAAAAAGCCTACCCCAGGCTTTCAGCACCTTTAATACTCATTTAAAAATGCATGTCACACAATGAGGGAAAATCGGTGCCAGTCCCCAGCGTGGAACTAAAACCAACCAGCCAAGCAGTTAGAACAAACAAGCAAAACAGTGGAAAAAATCCAATCCTCCACAAGCCATCTTTCTCTTTCTCCTCCTTCTCTCCCTCCCTCCTTGCTTCAATAGCGAGTGTTGAGCCATGGGGCTGTATTTTG
Organism: Melanerpes formicivorus; assembly: GCF_026170545.1. NCBI lineage: Eukaryota > Metazoa > Chordata > Aves > Piciformes > Picidae > Melanerpes > Melanerpes formicivorus. The sequence continues at coordinate 22,535,110 of NW_027142360.1, forward strand.
CAGTCCTGCCTTCACCAAAGCTCATTAACCCATGCAGCTCATGAATCATCCCCAAATGTGGGAGGCCTTGATGAAAAGAAAACAGCAACAGAGTTGCTGGTTTCCTTGCTTTTTGTGGAGGTTTTTTTGTACAGAGATTGCAGGCTCCAGCTGAGAGCACTGGCTATGTGCTGCAGAGTGTGGCACAGTGGAAGAGGTCAAGATGCTGAGAGAGATTTGGCAAATCGTTTTAACAGCCAAGCATCTTCTAACCCTTGCTATATACTTCCTTGGCTTCTCCTTGGAGAAAACCCAGTGGAAAGTGTCACTTTTGTGGACTCCAGGACAACATTCTCTGCTCTGGGAGGGGATTTCAGAAAGAGTTGTGCAGCCTTGAACTTCACCACTAATGCTGACTAAATATTCATGCCCACTAATGGCATTTGCAAGATGAAGAAGGTATCTCAGTCTGTTTCAGATCTGATATTCTCTCCTGAGCCAGTCCCTTTCTTAGTTGCTGTGAGCTGTCTGCAGCAGAAGGGGCAGGGGCTTAAGTGGAGCTGAATTATGAACTGCCTTCTCCTAGCAAGTAAGTGATCTTTCTTGGTTGCCATTCAGCAGACAGTGAAGGGAACTTCCCTGGCCGCTGCCCACTTTATACCTTTCTCAGGGATAAATAAAAGCCTCCAGGGCTATTATGATGCCTCCCAACATGAGCCTGGATTGTACTGAGTATAGACTGAAGAAAAAGAGGAAACAGGAATAAACATCAGCATCTGAAATGGTGTGCAAGAGGGCTGGTGCCTGTGGCATTGCATGTATTCAATTTCAGCATGCTGTATTTACTTCTGCTTCCCTTCTCTGAAAAGGCAACCTTCAGGCACTTCACTAAATGGATTGAAAGGTCTGTCTGGTTTTAATGATGTTTCTAAAAGAGCCTGTGTGTTATTCCTCCACTCAAATACTTATGAGAGATTTTGCAGTGCCTCTTGGTAAATCAGAACATTATGAATACCTTGGCATTTAGTGGGTAGGCGATGTTCTGTTTTGGGAATACTTCAGCAGGAGTGACTGGGGTTAATAAGCTAATGTTTGCTAGAAGAGGGCATCCTAATGTGGGAGAGTATGGGAACAATCAGCAGATTAATTAAGATGTGTGTAATGGAGTGATATGAACATTTAACTGAATTGGAATCGCAGTTTCTGTCTCAGGTGAGATCCTTTGGAGATGGAGAATCTACTTGCCCCGTGAAGTGCAATTCCCCATGCACTTTGACGGCAAACCCATCTTAGCAGAGATGTACTCAGGCTCTACCCTTAATTATTGTGGTATAAATCTGTAATACCAGAGTGTGTCCAAAATAAGGAAGTCTAAGTCTGTGATTCTGTGAAGTGCTGCAGAGGAAAACTAAGTGGAGTCATGGTTGTTCACCTGAATAGCTGAAACAAAACCTGACTCTATGGCTTTTGTAGTGGAGAGAGGCACTCAGCGAGCTGGCACGACTGAAAAGATGTCGTTCTCAGCATGGCCAAAAGCAGGGTTGGCTTTGTTTGGGGTTTTGTGTTTGTTTCTTTTTCATTTTGTTTTGGTTTTTCTGCCATTCATGTCTAGCCTGGGCTACCTATCAATGGAGAAGGAGAAAAAACTTGGGAAAAAAAGTTGATTTGGTCCCACTGCCTGGTGTTATTTAGATACACAAAATGCCAGCATTAGGGAAAACATCCTGTCTGGTACTTCTGTGACCTCAAGGGTAGGGTTGGCACAGGTGTTTAATTATCAGTACAGTTAGGTCTGTTCTTAGCCACTCTGGGGCTGACACTACTCCACTGCAAGGGTACTCTGCTTGAATACCACAGACTCAGGATGTTAAAGGAAGATCTTGGTAAATGACTTGAGGAAGGCAGTGGAGAGAGCAGAGGATGTGTGCATCTGAAGGCCTGTGGATGAATGGGCATAAATTGCAAAAGGCTCTGTCTCCACAAGAGCATCACCTTCTCTTGAGCTCTGAAAAGTGTCTGAAGCTACTTTCTGTCTCATGCCTTGCAAAGCTTGAGCCTCTAGTGTGTGAGAACTAGCTTTTAGAAATGTTGGGCCAGCAGCAGAGTCTGGCCAGCCTGACCTAGTGTGAGGTGTCCCTGCCCATGGCAGGGGGACTGGAGCTAGATGATCCTTGTGGTCCCTTCCAACCTTGACTGATTCTGTGAATTCCTGGTGTGCCATATAGCACCATGTGGGCACAGAGAGACAGCCAGGACTGGAGTGAGTCCATTGCCTGATTATCACTTAAGTGATCAACAGTGATATAGATAGCAGTAGCTGTTTGTTAATACCCTTCTGCCTCCTTCCCACCCCTTAAGCAACCAGCATGGGCAGCAAGTGTAAATAAGTAAGAATATGCAAAGGGTAACATTTCATTCCAGCTCAGGCCATGGTCTGTGATGCAATGAATGAGCAGTTGGAGGGAAGGCTGGGATGCAAATCTGTAGCGCTTCTAAGAGCTGGAGGTAATTGTTAAAGGCAGACAGAGTTGGGGTGTAGATGTTGCTGAGTGGGACTGTGTGAGTGGGAGAAGAAACATGCCTGACCAACTCTGGCAATGGGGGGGTGCCTATTCTGGCAGCAGGTGGGTGAGCATGTGGGCTGCAGTGAAAGTGTGGTGAGCATGCATGACTGGATTATTAGTTTGTGGTGCACGTGGCTGATTCAGGTTGGGGGAGGAAGGTGATCTGTGGAGCAGATTTTTTCTACCCTTCTGGACATGGTGTGAAGAAAATACTAAGACCAATATTTTGTTAGGGGTGTGAATCTAGAAGGACAACATTGAACGATAGCTCATCACTGAATCTGGCTTTTCAGCTCTCTGGGTCCCTACAGCATCCTAATTCCCTCTGGGGCTTTGTGGACTAGTTTCCAGCTATTGTAAATAGCTGCAAGGCAACAAATCCATTTACATCTGGGTAATAGAAAGTATAAATTTTGTGCCATCTTCCTTGTATTTCCATCTGTCTCACTTTGCCACCCTTGCTGCTTTGTCTTTGTTAGCTCTCCCTGGCTGTCACTTGAAGCGAAAATGGACTTTCTTGTTTCCCCCATTGATTGTCCCTTTCAAATATGATTAGTAGTGATCCTGGATTCTGGGACATGTACCACCATGTAAAGAGGTTGCACTGTGCCTTGGGGAGGCAGAGCAGGACCAATTTATGATGAGATGCATCTGGAAACCCAGGTGTAAACCAGGCTGAAAACAGTGAGGATAGCTCTAAGTGTGCATGCTGGAGCCAAAGGACCACTGCTAACCAGACCCAGAGCTACACAGGGTGGAGGCTGGGGATTTAGCAGCTGTCCTGACCTGGAGGTAGTTACCTTTTTGGTCCTTGCAACGGGTGAGACAACTGTGCTGGACCACAGGAGCTAGAGGCAGTGCTGCCCTCAGTCTCTTGAGTCACAGAGATGTGGTAGTGAGAATCTCTAAGCACTGAGAAAGAGTGGGAAAGCCAGAAGGTTGGAGCAGGAGTAACAAAGAGAGATAGAACAGGGAAGGTGTGGGTGTTCCCACCCTGCATGTGCTTCCCACAGGCACGGTGCCTTCTCTCCAGTTTGCAGTGAGTGGCTGCATGCATCCATGGGGGCTAGAGATAACTGGCATCAGGAAAGCTGCCCGCAGCCTTGGAGCTGGTGATGATTTCTGAGCTAGGGCCAGTCCTGTTTCAGGTTAAGCACCCCTCCCTGCAGAGCTCTTCATTCTAATCTATGATTTGGATATGTGCTCTCTTTCCAAGTGTGAGAGGCTGAGTCTGATGTAGTGTGTGGTGCGTGGTGCTGGGAGAAGGGTGGGGTGTGAAGAAAACACCCCAGACAATTGAGCTTCCAAGCACCAAGAGGCTTGAGGGCAGGAAAATCAGCTGATACTAACCTTGCACATTCTTTAGCTCTTCATTTTCTTTTACTGAATGAATATCACATGTCCTCCCTTTGCACATCACCATTGCCTCTCCCCTCCCTCCCCCCTGCTCTGGGCTTTACATCAGCCTCCTTAATAAGAACTACTCTTTTTTTAGTCCCAAGTGAGTGCCAAGCCCTTAGCAGCAGGACTTAGTGTTGTTTGAAATAGCAAGCTGGCACTTTCGGCAGTGCTGCACACCCTTGAAGAGCCAGTCAGTGCTGGGGAGCTCTTGGCCCTCTCCACCCCACTCCAATCCCTTTTATTTGATGTCATTATCAATGACTGGGAGGTAGGAGTAAAAAGAAAACTCTCCAGATATGTGGCTTATAGGAAATTCCTTCAGGTAGTCAGCTGCCATATCCATGACTCTAGAAGAACCTCTTAGAAGTACCTCTCAAAAGTTCATGGGTAAGAGGGCCCAGTTATAAAAGGGAACTGGCAAAGGTACTCCTCTGCCAAGTCTAACCCAGGACTGCCATGGGTGCAGTGGAAAAACAGCTCTTTGTCAAGTGGCACTGACCAGAGCATGCACCAAGAGATCCATCCTTTCTCTCACCTATTTTCCCCTCCCGCCCTGCTGATCCTTTTTGCAGGGTGCTCTCAAGGTGTTTCTCTCCCATGTATTTCCCAGTCCTTCAGCTGCCTTGACCTTTGTCTTTGAGTTTGCTTGTACTTCTTCCTTCTCAGCACTAATTTCTTGAGACTTCTTTGCTGGACTCTCCCATACCTTCTTCAGCATTCCAAGAGCAAATGGTAATTCCCGGGGTTAGGATACAGCAAATGTAAAATGCTCCAAGAGTAAAAGGATAAAAGGAGAAGACTTAAAAATAGTGTCTAATTAATGTATGGATATAGCTGCTTTAAGGGACTATTATGGCAAATAGGTTAAAAAAAGCTACCAGTGTGGATTAGCCAGCTTTCTGAAGAGGACTAGCCCCAGCTATTACACAGAGCTTGATAGGAGCAATAAAAGCTTATGCATCAATTCTGCAGAGACAGGAAGAAGCTCATTTGGGCAGTGTTGGGAGGGAGTTGCAGATGCTCTCATAGCTCTGTTCCAGGGTGGGAATCCTCTGTCATCATTGTCATAGATAATGATGAAACTGATGCACAGGGCAGGGCTGGGAGGTGGAGAACAGGCTTGTCTTTAAATGACTCAGGCTGGCCATATGCTTGCTCTTCACTCTGGGACTTTAATCTCTGTTTTCTGCTGTATGTCCTGGAGCAAGGAAGGGAACTGCAGCTCCCTTTCCAATATCCTCATCAGTTTTCTTTCACCCTTGTAACTGTGCACCTGAGTAATTTCTGCCATGGGTCCCTCTGCCTATACCTAGGGTATAACTGAAGTGGTGGGAGACCAGATAATGTGGTCAGAGACCCCAAATGGACAGCTCGCACTGGCTGTGGTTCTGTGGAAAGGAGACTTTGAGAGCAAGGAAGCTTGCTTTAGTATCTAAACCATTGCTACCTATCTCAACTGTCCCTGCACATTGGGCTAGGAAACTCAAAAGTAATAAACCTTGCTTGCAAAGTTTTTAATGCTTTTACTACTGCTAAAACAGATCCAGAGATTCCCCCTGCCAGCACACTCTGCCTCTCCATCCACCCTTGTTTACAGTCACATTGTTTGCCCTTCTCTCTTTCCTTTCTTGGTCTGGCCTCCTCCTCCTCCTCTTCTGTACCCATCATATGTGACTGAAGGATGATTTGGTATTTCTGTTTATTTAGTTGATTTTTATTATGGTGTTTATTAGAGTAACTGGAAAGACCCTATTGCTTCTGTTCATACTTATTTGAAGGTGGGCTAAAAAGCTTTGTGCAGGTGTGTAAGAACAGGTGACTGTGACATGAAACAGCAGGTGACAAGTAAGTTAATAATCATAGTTTGAGGTTTCATTATTTCATTGTAAAATAGATGGGAAAAAACTACCTAAGCTGGCCCTCCATTGAGTGCAAGGCCATACCAGGACACCTCCAGAGGCCTCTTCTAACCTGAATTTCTCTATAACCCTTAACAATTGTTTGGTGTAATGATATTTTTATCCTGAGGTGTGTTTTTATTTGCTTGTCTCACAGTGCATGGTGTGGTGGGGCTGGACAGTATCTGGAATCTTGTTTTCTAGGCACAGAAATCCAATCAAGTGTTTCTCCTTTCACAGCCTTAATAAATCTTACTTTGCAGGAGAGCACAAAATTGCAATTTGAAGAGCTCATCTGTAGAAGTGTTTTACCAATCAAGGGTTGCAATGCCAAATGATGTCAATGATGTCACATTTGCAGTGTTTGCTAAATGAGGGCTTGCAGCTGCAAGTGGAGCTGCAAGGCTGAAGCTGGACCCATACGTGGATTTTCCAGCACATTTCACTCTTTCCCTGTCAAAATGGTTCCCTTTGGGAATCTCTACAGGCCACACTCAGTCATCCAGCCTCTGAGCTGCCCATCACAGCACCTCAGCTCATTGCTAGAAACCCAGCTGCTCTCACATGGTTTTCCCCATGTCAGGATAAAATGAATCCAAGGGGAGGGGGTCACAAGGACTACTTCATAATTCCTAATAATTTAGTGTTTTCCTTCCCAGACACTATGATAGCCACAATAGCCCTGATTCTGGCTTTCTATAAAGAGTCTGAGAAGGATATTCAGGGATAGCAAACAGCATAATTTTTTTGGAACTTAAGAAAGCAGGGTCAAGAAACCCTATTTTGAATGACTCACTACTTGATGTACCATGGCAATTGACCCTCTGGAGGCACTGCAGGCCCAGCTAGCCTCTGATGTCTCTTCTCAGCTACCCCTGTCAGGACTGCTCTGGAAGGACTGAACCTGGGATTGACAGATGACATTTGCAACTTGAGAGGCCAGAGATGCTCAGGACATTTTTCCAGGGCCCACGCTTCTGAGCTGCGTCCCTGCACAACCTCCACCATGCAAAATGCCTTTTCTTCAGTCAGCAGAGTGGGATCCAGGAGCCATGAGGTCCCCATCCCACCTCTCAGTTTTCCCTGCCATGCCAAACAGACCCTGGAGAAACCTGTAGCATTGGTCCCCCGACTCGAGGTTTGTTTAACAGCACTGTCATCTGTGTTCTGTAGCTGGCTGAGGCAGCATATTTTGGAGTGGGTCAGCCTCCCCTCTTCCACAGGAGCTACTGGAAGAGCTGACTGCAAACAGATTTTCACTGCCCCGATGTGGACTGATGTCAAACAGTGCCCAATGAAAGCTGACAAGCTGACAGACCAAATCCATCAATGGAGGATGAGGAGAGGGGGAACAGAATGTCTCTTGTGCATGCCTTCAAGAGACAGAGAGCAATTTCACAGATAGGCCAGCTAGGATCTTGTAAGTGATACAAGTCCATATTTAATAGCCTACCCATTTCTCTGAAGGCAGATGCAGGTGCAGGGCATATAGGGATAAGAAAAGTTTTGTGTTAGGCGCAAGGCAGCCCATAAAATCCAGCTTCCAAGCTAGGCTTCTGTTTGGTGCTGTCTGTGAGTGCTAAATAACTGGTGGGCTGGCTGGGAACCACCACAGAGCTCAGAAATGGAAGGTTTCTGGAATCAAACTCTGGGCCACAAGAAATCATTCTTTGCCCCTTTGACTCATGCATCCTGTGTTGAAGTTTGCTTCTGAAGAGCAATTGCAATGGTGAGGTCAGGAGGAGAATATCTTCACTGGCTCCTTTCATTTGTGTGTGGTTAGCTGTTGCATGGACAGTGAAGGGCCCTAGGGAGAGAACTGTCCTCTGAGGGGAGCAAGTGTCCTTTGGCTGCTGCTCTCACCTTTGAGGAAGGTGCAGATTTGCTGGAGAAAGGAACTTTTCCTTTGGATAGGAATCACAGTGTTGTCTCAGCTAGTGGGTTAGGTTGATGGTGGATTTGATGACCATGGGGGTCTTTTCCAGCTGAAACAATTCTGTGATTCTATGATTCTGTAATCTTTCTACTGCCTACAGGGCGTGGAATGTTATCCAGGCTCCAAATCAGACCACATGTTGCAGCTAGCTATGACCCAAACTTGTACTCATCTGAGCCTACTACCTTGCCCCAGCACCATCCCTCATATTGACCTACAGAGTGACACCCATCACCTTACTTCAAGCTTTTAAATGAGCCCAGCCTGAACAGAAATATCCTTTGTGAGCTCACCTGTTAGCACCTGGTCCCAGCTGTAGAGGCTTCCCAGGATCTTCTCAATGAAGATCTGGAAATCAGCACTGAGCTGGACTTGATTTATTGGTTGCTGCCCAAGCAAAGTTCATGTGAAAAAAACAACCTAATCCTGTGCTGACTCTTTTCTGCACTGACCTACTTACTACTGAAGTCTGTAGCAGGTCTTTATTATAATTTCCTTTTTCTTCCTCCAAAATGCAGACTGATTTCATGTCTCTCCAGGAGTCTGTGTGGGAGCTTGGGACAATATTGACAATTTTCACCCTGATGCTGAACTCATGAAGGCATCATTGTGATAACTTTGTACCAGACAAAGCTGGGAATTTATAGACCTCAGGAGGCTCAGTCAGGTGCCCTTCCCTCATCAGGCAAGTTGGGGAAAGTTCTCCTGCCATGCATGCTCATTCCCTTTGTCCCAGGTAGCATGACTAGTGGTGAGAATATCCTAGAAATGGTGTATTGGCCTGGGCTGGGGCTCAGTAATAAGCAGAGTCGTACAGATGAATCACTTTGTGGTCCAGCAGAGCTGTGGTTTGGCTCTGGAGCCTGGGCTGAGGCTTTTGCTTTTGCTGCAGCATTGTCAGTGCAGGCTGGCTGTTTTATTTCATCAGCACAAGTGATTTAGAGAGATGAATGGTCAGAGATCCTGCTCTGAAACGTATATAGGAAAACCAAGCTACTGTTGCATTAAAAGTGAAGCTACTTCATTGATGCTATACTCTCATTAGTAATCCAAAGAGCTTAAAAGACTATAAACCAGGCCCTCTCTGTTTGCTCTGTGTCCTTTCAGTGACAAAGTGGAAACTGGCATCTTCGTGCTTTGTAACTGTCTGATTTGCAGTCTTTCTCTCCCTCTTCCCCCACCCTCACAGCAGCCTGTCCTCATACTACTGATTCATTGTGCAATCAGATGGGTGATAACAGATGCTTCAGGAGAAGGGAATCTTCCTCCACAATTTGCTTAGCCAGTTGTGTGGTTGGAGTAGGAGTCAATTCCTTCCTGCCGTCTGCAGCCGTCTGCAGCCTGAAACGACTCACCCATCCCTTACCATCCTAGGGGTACAACTATAAATACTAGCAAGGGTTAGCAGAAGTTGCCAGCCCTTTTTAAGTTCTTTCTCCAAAGTCTGTCTTTGAGTGCTTCTTATGGCAACAAAAGGCTTCTGGAGAAATACAGAGTGCAAAAGGGGTATGAATGGCTGATGGTTAATTTCAGGGAGCTGCCTGCCCTCCCAATGTTGCAGAAGAGGGTGAGAAGGCAGCATTAACTCATTTTCACAGTGTGCTTCATTTCCATTAGCAGAATTTCCTCTAATTTTTCACTTGGCCGCCACATGGTGACATCTGTCATGTCTTGGGAGATAGGTTTGGACATTAGCTGCACTAAGTGGGGTAGACACAGTCGAAAGGGACATGGCCATATGCAAACGTGGACCCAACAACTTTCAGTCAGACATGGCCCTTCTTCTTGCCTCAGTAGTTAAGTTTACAGGGAACTAACATTTCCCTCTTGATTCCAGTGATTAGGAATGACATCCCCTCTCTTCAGCCATCTGGGGTGTGAAAACAAATACATCTGCGTGGTCCAAATCGATCCAGAAAGGTGGAAAGCAAACCAACGACCATCAGAAACATTATCTCTCTGTGCCTTGCTCCTTCAACCCCCTGCCCTGGTTGCTTCATTTGCTGATCCATATTTCCTCCCACTCTTCAGCTGGGCCAAATGTGGCTCTGTCTTGCCAAGGCACCGAGAGTGTCGTGGCTGGCAGGGAAGAGTTGAGAGGAGTGGGGCTGGATTTTGCGGGATTGTGGTAGCCTCAGGGCTGCTCAGGTGATGGTTCCCACCTCCCTAACCCCTCCTGGGCCCCCCTCCAAGCCCATTTCTGGGATCTTGACTGACTTTGGCAGTTGGCTGCTGATGCAAGAGGGTTTCCATGGCAATGTACCAGCGCTGCTCGCTCCTTCTTCATGCTCTGCCTTCCTTTCCCCCACCCTCCCTCTCCTCGCCCCCCTCTCCAGCCCTCCTGTTTCTCAAGCCTGTTGCCATGGAAAAGCCATAATCCACAAAGAATTTCAGATCTCCCCCCACCCACTGGGTTGGCTTTTTTCTTAGGTGTTAAAAGTTTGCTTTTCAGTTTAAAGTGTGGGAGGGATGGCTCCATCTGCCCCTTTGAAACCTTGTCCCTAGGCAAGAGGGAAGTCTCTGTCTCGGACTGGAGGTCCTCTTGGAAGCAGAGTGGTGGGAAGCAGCAGAGTTCCAGTCGATGAGGTCCCTGGCAGGGTTATGGCTTTCAGAAGTGCTGATGTGGCACTGGAGGTTGTGACCAGTTTTTTGAAGGGATTGTGTGATTTGGAGTCTGGTTTCTGAATCAATGACGTTTAAGAGCCCAAGACATGCTGGCAAAAAAGGAGGAGTGAGAGATTTCTGAAAGGTGCCTCCTCTGAAGGCTGCTTTTTCTGAAGTGATCATAGTCAGGGCTGCCAACAGAAAAGGGTGCAGACAACTCATACACTGCTACAATATGTGCACAGCAAGAGCTAAGGAAACGATGCAGCCAGGGATACTGAATGAGACCAGAACGAGAGCCCACATTATCCCACCCGGTGCTCATGCTAATCCCCAAGCCTTCAGGGTATGTCCACACTCTGTCAGGACTTGTGTGTGAGATTTGTGGGTTACATTTTTCTGTGTTAGCTTGAGCACAAATTAGAGGTGAAGTCAGTCCAATTTCTGCTCAGACTAAACAAACTTGCCTAGGTATCTCTGGAAAGCACTGGTGCACTCTGATAGCTTTACTGCTCTGTGTAGCTCTGAACTGGAAGGAGCTGTGGTGTGGTGGCAGATGTGGGAATTGACCCTCTGGTATGGTAGTAGATGTAGGAATTGACCCTCTGCTACACTCTTCATGGAAATGCTCTAGTCTCACTCCCAGCATGCTTGCTGTTTCCATCTGTACTGTGTTCAGACTTCCTGTAATGGGCACTGTGGCCTGGAATCCTCAAACACGTGTTGGAAAACCTTGTTCACAGTGTTTCTAGGTCCAAGGAGTTCTGGAATTCTCCTGAGCAAAGAAATATTCTTGGGAGATTTCCTGCTCTGACTACTCAGGAGAAGTGAAAGGTTTCAGATAATATATCTCAGATTTGGACCCTGTACTTTTTTTCAGACCTCCTGAGAGTCTTTTATTGGATGCAATGTTAACACCAGGCCTGAGGCTTCTTTAGACTGACCTTTTCCCAGAGAAGCAGCAAAGGAGTAATTTGAGATCAAATGCAGCTCTAGAGTGAAATGGCACATTTACTCACTGGAGATGCAGCCACACAGGCTGAAGCTGATTCTTTCTCTTTCTTGTGCATCCTCAATGTTTCCTGAACATTTTGTCTCTCTGCAGCTACATTCAGGCGTCCTGCTGCAGACACCTAACCCACGCACTGTGGTTACCCCCTCCATTGTCTGTGTGTACCAGGCACATGAGTCACTTGCTGCTCGCCTGGCCTCAGATGCCATAATAGCCACAGAGTCTAAATTGGGCATGTGGAGTAGGTGATGGAGCATAACCTGGAGTCTTTTCAAGCTGTTGGAAAAATGATCGATTTACCAAACCATAAAGTCACAGTTCTGGGTCATTGTAGTTTCTCTTTTTTTGCATTAATTCCTGGAAGGTGATGGATCTTCAGCTGCCACAGGCTGTGATCTAACCCACAGAAAGCAAAAGGCCTGATCTGTCAGCAATGCTCTAGCTCTTTCCTTGTTGGTATGTCTTTCTTGTCTCCAAACAAGCATAACTTCTTCAGTCCCTTGCCCTGGGTTGTTTCTCTCCTTCTATCTTCAATCTTTTTTCTGACACTGCTGAGAAAGAAGCCTGCATAGTTGCAGTGCCATGTTGGGCACCTCTCAGGTGGATCCCATCTGTATGTTTCACAGTCACCATCAATCTCCTTCTGTTTTAGGACCTGAACCACTGACCAAAAGGCAAATGTTTCCTTTCTTTTAGCATCTTTCAAGCACCAGGGATGGATCCCAAAAGGTTTTCCAGAGCACTGTGTAAGCATGTAGGAGTGTACTGACCTATCAGCAGACCCAGTTGCCCTCCTTTTGCTTAGCAAGACCTCGTGCAGCCCCAGACATCGCTCTCTCTTTTGCCAAAAGGAAGAGAGAGAGGGCATGTAACTTTATTTAACAGAGCCTGGACTACAAACTACATCACAAAACACTCTACAAAGTTAATAATACAAAGCACAATTCGGATGTGATATAAATGATGTAAATGTGTGAACTCTGAGTAGGACTTTGGCAGTGTTCCCAGCCGTGTTCAAAATGTACCCATGATATTTCTATCTCCCATATTGGGAACCCACTAGAGACAGGCAGAAAAGACTTAGGTTGAATTTATTATCCATATTTATAATTCATTTCAGAATAGCATCTTCCTCCCACACTGATCCATCCTCATGGCACTACATATGCACCCAGCTCAGAGCATGAGGCTTCACACTCTGACTTTTGGGGCAAGAGATGAGTATGGTGAGATATGATTGAAGTATTCTGTATGCGTTGGGAAACCCAAAATAGATGGTGCAAGGCAATATGGACCCTGTAGCTATGCAGGTAGAGGTAAAGAAATGGGTTTGCAAGCTGTCAAATCATGGCCCTTGGGGGCAGAAAAAAATTGTGTCTGAGTGTAGCAACCTGGGTGAAAGACTGGAGAGAGAGTTTTTTGTATTTATCTCTCTTTTATGTTTGCCCAGAGTATGGAAATGGAATGATGTGGAAGAAGAGTACAGAGGGGTTATGGCTGTGGCAGGGGTGGGGATAAGGAAAGGCTGGGGGCTGAGGGTTTGCAGGATAACTTCTGAGTTGTGACTTGGGGTCCAGGGAGCACCTGGATGGGGACACTGTAGCTTGCAGAGCCTTGTTGCCCCACAGTGAGAGCGCAGAAGGTGCCAGTGGTTGTGCAACTGAGCTGGCTGCAGTGAAGGCAGCAGTACCTCAGCAATGGCTGCATTGGAAGTGCTGAAGAGGGTGATGGTTAGCAGTAGAGAGCCAATGGGAAGGATGGCAGACATGGCAGTTTGGGTGGGGAAGCAGTGGCACAGGGAAGGTTGCTGGTGTTGAGGAGGATACTGATTGCAGTAAGTGTTACAGTAGCGTTTGGAGTGTTAACTGCAAGTGGAGACAAGGGTGGCTAATTACGGACGTGATTGTGAAGAGGAAGGGGAGGCAGGCTTGAGGAGGAGTGGTGAGATCTACAATTACGGCACTTTGCAAAGAAGAATCTGCTGCTCAGTGTGAGGCTGCAAGGGGTTCAGGTCTGGTGTTAATCTGAAGCTCATGCCTTGCTTGCTTCTCCTTCTATCTCACTCTTCACTTTCTTTGCTAGCTGCATCATTTTCACCGTTTGTGTGTAGTGTGGAGAAAAAGACATAAATGGTTTTGTGAAGGAAAAAAGAGGAAAAGCAAAGTCTTAATTTAGACATTATCCCACTGGTGATGCATCCTCTGCCCCTTGTCAGATCAATGCTGGCTGGAAGGTTTTCTTTGGAAGAATGAGGGTTGTTTTTTTTAATGCTGCAAGGAAAAACAAAAATCACAAGGAAGTTTAAAGGGGAGAGGGAGCAAAAAACCCCAGAAGAACCCTAATTGGTCTGAGACCTTCCTCAGCCCAAGGAAGGGTTAATGCTTTAAATGCAATGTAATTTCAGCGGCACTAAAGAACACGTTTCCATGGAAACATCAACCCACAGAGGGAGAGAATGAGAGAGAAGGGAGAGGGAGCAGCAGCTGAGAGAGAGTGGCTCCTCTGGCAAAGGAGGAGCAGCCTCTAGACCCCCACACAGTTACTGACAGGAGTGGTTATTTGTTTGTTTGTTTGTTTTAATCAATTCCCCTATGGGGATGTAACAGGGAAGAAAGTGCTAGGGTGCCATCTTGGCAGAACCACTCCAGAGCCAGGAACAAATCCAGTCACACTTTTTGGACTGAGTCTCCTTGCAGGCAATGACTCTGCTTCTGTGAGCGCTGTGGATTTGCTGCCCTTACAAATGCCTGAACGCTTTCAACACTTAACAAACGTTGAATGACACCCCCCCCCCCCCCATTCACTTGTGGTTTCTTGGTGGGTCAAAAATGTGGAGTTAGTCTGCTGTGGCAGAGAATCTAACGAAGGGATTTGTTTCAATCTCTCCAGCTAGTTTAGCCTCGTCTGGCTTCTGGCAGTGGTGAGAAGGACCTTGCTGGCAGATTTGTGCTCACCTGCTTGCTGGTTGGGATTCTCAGAACAGAAACTGTGATGACCGCTAGGTAAATATAGAGATGCCCTGATGATTGACTCCCAGCACACCAGCCATCTCCAGAAGCCCAAGGGGCTGCTGACATGGACATCTGCTTGGCCAACTGTTTTAAGCTCTGGCCCATGACCATGGCAGTCCATGGGATATTTCAAAGGGTTGGGTAGAAATGATTTAGGAAAGTAAGGCTGTTGGCACTGGGGTTAAATTCACTGCATGGTGACCATAGTTCAACTGGAGGATTTCATACCACTCTGCAAATTGACAGAGCTTGATAAACACCATCCTGGGTGAAAAATCACTGTGAAGAGCCTCATTTAACTTCTGTTCTGTGACTTTTTGTCCTATCAACGTTTGTATGACTGCGCCCTAAGACAGATAAACAGATCTGAAGGACATCACTTAACCTTTCTGTACTTTCCTGCTTGTGGTAGTATGGCTTCCATCAGTGACCTGCTAGGTGGATGCCAAGACATAATTACAACCCACTGTCAGCTGTTTTGACAAATGTAATTTTTTGTGCCTTTACTGGCCCTTGTAAGCAGATTTTCAGTCCCTTCAAATGGGAGAAATACCTTCAAGCCTAGCATTGCTTTGGAGAGAAATGATTTGTTACCTGTTCCTAATGAATAAGGAAGGATGGAAAGAGATAGCAATAAAAAAAATAATAATACTTTAAGCAAGTATTTGGCAGGAGTTTATTAACTCAGTAAAGCTTTGCAGCTTGATCCAATTTTAGACTGAACATTTAGTTTTTATTTTATCCAGTCACTGTACAATTTTGACCTTAAAGCTATTTTTCTATTGGCCACTTTCTATTACTTAAAGGTTTGGTGAGTCAGTTCAGAAGTGTATTTGTTTTTATCAAACCTTTTTGGGTTTAAGAAAAAAAAACCCAACCCTTTCTGAGAATAGACTGATTTCCTGTGAGACTTGTAGATATTTCCAGCTTCAACCAGAGCGTGCTCTTAAGACGCTTTTCCCTTGTTTCTGTTTTGTTTCCAGTGAGGCTGGAAGGTGCAGGTGTGTACTCTGGAGTGATTTAGCACTCTGTCATTTTTCCAGGAAAAAAAATAAATAAATAGAGAAAGCTGGAAGAAAAGTTGTACATACATAGAATACATAGAACAATTATGATACACTTGGAAGAGGAGAAAGGTTGAGTATGATTATGATAGAGATACATTTGTGAGCCATTGGCCCATGCAGAGTATTGCCAGTAATTAAAAATATGTTTTCTAGCACTTCATTAGCTCTCTTTTAATTAACTTAGAATACATAGAATAAACCAGGTTGGAAGAGACCTTCAAGATCATCGTGTCCAACCCATCAACCAATCCAACCCACCCAAACAGCTAACCCATGGCACCAAGCACCCCATCAAATCTCCTCCTGAACACCTCCAATGATGGTGGCTCCACCACCTCCCCAGGCAGCCCATTCCAAAGGGCAATCACTCTCTCTGTATAGAACTTCTTCCTAACAGCCAGCCTAAACCTCCCCTGGTGCAGCCTGAGACTGTGTCCTCTTGTTCTGGTACTGGCTGCCTGGGAGAAGAGACCATCATCTGTCTCTCTACAACCTCCCTTCAGGTAGTTGTAGAGAGCAATAAGGTCACCCCTGAGTCTCCTCTTCTCCAGGCTAAGCAACCCCAGCTCCCTCAGCCTCTCCTCACAGGGCTGTGTTCCAAACCCCTCACTAACTTCGTTGGCCTTCTCTGGACTCGTTTCAGCAAGTCAACCTCCTTCCTAAACTGAGGGGCCCAGAACTGGACACAGTACTCGAGGTGTGGCCTAACCAGTGCAGTGTACAGGGGCAGAATGACCTCCCTGCTCCTGCTGGCCACACTGTTCTTGATGCAGGCCAGGATGCCATTGGCCCTCTTGGCCACCTGAACACACTGCAGGCTCATGTTCAGCCTACAATTGACCAGTACCCCCAGGTCCCTCTCTGCCTGGCTGCTCTCCAGCCACTCTGACCCCAGCCTGTAGATGATATGTTTTGCCATAGAATCCTGTTTGTTGTCTCTTGGAATTACAAGCATGGAAATGTTATGTTATTTTTTTTCTCCTTCATTATACTGGGGTGGACTAAATCTCCAGGGGATATCCATTCCCCTGTCGAGGTGCTGCCCCTGTACTCAGCACTGGTTAGGTCACACCTTGGGTCCTGTGTCCAGTTCTGGGTCCCTCAGTTTAGGAAAGATGTTGATTTGCTGGAACGTATCCAGAGAAGGGCAACAAAGCTGGGGAGGGGTTTGGAGCACAGTCCTGTGAGGAGAGGCTGAGGGAGCTGGGGTTGCTTAGCCTGGAGAAGAGGAGGCTCAGGGGAGACCTTATTGCTGTCTACAACTACCTGAAGGGAGGTTGTAGCCAGGTGGGTGCTGGTCTCTTCTCCCAGGCAACCAGCACCAGAACAAGAGGACACAGTCTCAAATTGCACCAGGGGAGGTTTAGGCTGGATGTTAGGAAGATGCTCTTCACAGAAAGAGAGACTGGCCATTGGAATGTGCTTCCCAGGGAGGTGGTGAAGCCACCATTGTAGGAAGAGACTGGATGGGGTGCTTGGTGCCATGGTTTAGTTGATTAGATGGTGTTAGATGATAGGTTGGACTCGATGATCTCAAAGGTCTTTTCCAACCTGGTTAATTCCCTCTTCTCCCTCTTCTCCCTCTTCTCCCTCTTCTCCCTCTTCTCCCTCTTCTCCCTCTTCTCCCTCTTCTCCCTCTTCTCCCTCTTCTCCCTCTTCTCCCTCTTCTCCCTCTTCTCCCTCTTCTCCCTCTTCTCCCTCTTCTCCCTCTTCTCCCTCTTCTCCCTCTTCTCCCTCTTCTCCCTCTTCTCCCTCTTCTCCCTCTTCTCCCTCTTCTCCCTCTTCTCCCTCTTCTCCCTCTTCTCCCTCTTCTCCCTCTTCTCCCTCTTCTCCCTCTTCTCCCTCTTCTCCCTCTTCTCCCTCTTCTCCCTCTTCTCCCTCTTCTCCCTCTTCTCCCTCTTCTCCCTCTTCTCCCTCTTCTCCCTCTTCTCCCTCTTCTCCCTCTTCTCCCTCTTCTCCCTCTTCTCCCTCTTCTCCCTCTTCTCCCTCTTCTCCCTCTTCTCCCTCTTCTCCCTCTTCTCCCTCTTCTCCCTCTTCTCCCTCTTCTCCCTCTTCTCCCTCTTCTCCCTCTTCTCCCTCTTCTCCCTCTTCTCCCTCTTCTCCCTCTTCTCCCTCTTCTCCCTCTTCTCCCTCTTCTCCCTCTTCTCCCTCTTCTCCCTCTTCTCCCTCTTCTCCCTTGGACATTTTAGGGGTGGCACATTGCAGATGTAGTTTGTGTGATCTGTGCTAGATTCTATGGTCCTGCTCTGGCAGAGGGGCTGGACTCGAGTATCGCCAGAGGTCCCTTCCAACCCCTAACATCTTGTGACCCTGTGACCTGGGCTGTTGTCCGTCGAAGAGAGCACAGGTGTCATGCGACAGGCTGGTCTGTATGGGAGCAGGACCAAGCTTCATTTTCTGTCCAAAGTCATTACAGTTTTCAGATCTTATTGTTCTCGTTCTTTCTGACAACATGTTGACCTCCTCATGGAAAAAAATGTCATTGCCAAGCTCTTAATCCCACTTTCCCATTTGAAAAATGAGTTTGATAGGAATTTTTTCCTGGCTCTGCCACTTGTGAAAATAGGGCAGTCAGGATATGTGTGAGAAAAATTTGGCTTTGATTGAGTTTTTCAAGATATTGCCGTGACCAACATAGCAGATGGGGCAAAATAAAGCTTTATCCTGCCCTTCTTTTTTTCCATAAATAGGTCACCTCATCCCAATTTGTAGCTAGCCATCTTACAAGTGACCTAACTCCCACAGTCTGGCCTTGGTACTGCCAGCAGCATCTTGGCAAAGGGAGTGTAAAGCACTGCTAGACCTGAATGGCAACACATCTTTTCCCTTTCTATCAAAGGCGCAATGACTGCACAGGGTGAAAAGCAAGTGAGAGATCAAATCCTAGATGGTATTAGGTACGAGGAAGAAAGGTTATTGTGGAATCGCTGAAGCTCCCTGAAGTAGTTGGACAAGCAGCCTTTTACCTGCCCCTTATTACTGTAATTTCTGCCCCAGGTTGGAGCTAACCCTATGTTCCCCCCCTGGGGGGGTAGTTTCATGACCCTGCACAATGAGTTCCCCCTCTATACACTTCACAGAATCACCAAGATTGGAAGAGATCTCAAAGATCTGTCCATACTGCAAACCGCTGTGCTTCTGTGCTTGAGTTTCCTCTTACAGTTTCAGGAGGGAGAGTGGGGACTGCAGAGGCTGTAGAAAGTGAGCTTCACTCCTTGTTCTCAGGAAAGGTCCCATCTCATTAGGATCAAGCAGTGCGTGTCGGGAAGTAGCCCTGCCATTGCTGCAGCTCCCTATGTACTCTGAGGATAGATATATTCTCGGTCTCCAGGAACTGTCAGCTCAGAGTCCTTCTGAAATGACAAATTCATGGTAGATAAATAGAAGAAATGGGAACAAAGTGGAAGTTCCTTTTCTTTTTACAACTAAGAGAGGGAGTGGTGGAGAAGATTCATGCTTCCACTGCATGTAGGAGCTGTCAGCTGGGAGTCTCAGCACACACATGGATGTTGTTTTCAACACAGCTTTGCTGAATATGATGGAGAAACAGCAAGCACAAATAAGTAGAGACTTGTCTTCCACCAGAAGTGAGTATTTTGCAGCTCAGGAACTAGCACCAAGAAAATTAATCTTCCTAGAGGTGAAGGGCCAGAATCTCAGCAGATCAAACACTATCACTCCGTGGCTGTCCGCTGGCTATCACTATTCCAGTCTGGTATCTGTCTCTTGTCTTTTAAAAAACATGTGGACAGCAGGGAAAAACCAAATGAATCTCTCATAACTCTGTTATGCTGAAACCTGAGGGATATTTCCTACTCTAGATGCTCTTCTAACCTCTCTGCACAAAGCAAACAATCTTGAGCTCTGGCCGTTTCTCTAAGCCTGTGGTCACGTTGGTTCCCAGTAGTCTACAATCACTGTAGCCTGGACACATTTCCTGGTGCAGAATGCCTGCACAATTTGGGATTTGGTTGGTCTCTTTTCTACACTTGCTTCCTTTCTTGCAGTGCATGTTCCCAGGTGCAGTGGTAATGCTGGCAGTCAGGGAGAAAGGAGCAAATGAAGTGCGAGATGCTGTGCCTTTAAGATTACATTTTCCTAGTCAGTGTTTGCTTCTATTTTTTTCCTATCCTGTTTTGGTTTTGTTCTTCATGATGGCAGACAGAGCAGAGTCCGTGCCCCTTGTTATGTAAAATCAGCTGCACTTGTGCCCTTCGTGTGGAATCCTGTGGCTGTAAATCGTACTCGACACCAGACAGATGTTGCACAAACACAGCCAGATGTGCCTGCCTTTCACAAGCCCACAAGCTACCAGCACTGCAGCAGGGAGAGGCAGTACAGGAGGCTGGGGCAGCACAGGGCAGTGAATGTGTTGGAGAGTACCAACCATGAAGAAGATTAATCAAAGGCCCAGGCTGAGCCTCTTCTTACCTTTTTGGGGGTCAGCAAATGAGTTTGGCATCCTCTAGAGACTGCCTTATCTCAAGAGAATTTGTGCACTTACAGCTGGGTCTGTATAGCTGCTGTGCATGGATTGGCTGTCCTCTGAGGCAGAGGCAGCTGTGGAAATGTTGAGCAATGGTATAGAGGAAAAATACATAAATTATTTTAAGCTTTCAATGGGCTTGGGAAATGGAGATTTAAATCAGAAGTCAAAGGGATCTGTTGCATTGTTCCATGAAAAGTAATCTACCACATTTCAGTCTCTCAGATGAGAGCAGAAGCTATTAGCAGCTAGCTAGTGCTGGTTAAATCATTGTCTGTCAATCACTTGTCACTTGAAGGTCAGAATTCTCATTTGTAAATAAATACGCTGGTTCTAAACTTCCTTTCCCTGTCCTTTGAGTCTACCCACCTTTATGTCTGTCCATTCTTGTCCAGGAGCAGGTGTTTGTGATGGCCTGGACATGCTGCAGGGCAGGACTGATGCACTCTGCCCAGGCTGTTCGCATCAGCCAGGGCTGGGTAGGTCTTGTTGGTGCCGAGTGAGGGAACATGGTTTGGAGCTGTGGGCATTTGTGCTAAAAGGCACACACCCATCTTTGCTCTTTCCTGGGCATGAAGTGGATGTGGGCAGGCAGCTATGTCTCACCCTGGTACCTCTGGCTTGTGGGTTTTTAATGCTGTATCTAGAGAAAAGAAAAAGGCCACCACACAGATTCTCTGGGGTCAAGGTCTTTCATTGCCTTCATCTCACTGCTGCTAACATTCTGCCTCAGTGTTTCTCATTACTCTGAGTTGCCAAAGAGACTGATGGTGATTTGCATCCTCATCTCCTTATCCTGCATCACACTCCACCTGCCTTTTACCCTGAAAATCTTCTCTGATAGCAGTATCCCACAGCCTTTCTTTCCCCACTCTCCACCTACACCCTGCTTTTCCCTCGTGTGCTGGACTGCTGAGTTGACTGATGCAGATGGTGGAGAGGCTGTTTTATTTATATGATCTATCTTATTCAGAGAAGCAGTGGATGTTAGGATAATGATGCCATTTCAGACAGGCTGCTTGTCTCACTGGAGCATAACAAGCACTGACAGGGCACAGGGGAGTGAGTGTGTGTGCACACGTGTGAAGTGAGGAGTGCGATGGACTGAATCGAGGCAAGATCCACATTTGCCCACCCAGTCAGGAGGAGTTGTTTCCCAGCAAGGCTCCAGACACAGAAGTAGGAGCAGATAGTGGTAATTTCATATGCATCTTCTTAAGAGCTGACTTTTAGATAGAGAAAAATTTGGTTAACACCCTCCCTGTCTCCCCACAAGCAACCTCTGCCTGCCACATTTGCCTCTCCACACTTTCTCCATCACTAACTGAAGCCATTTAAAATGTCACATCTCTCTGCTGGTCCTAACTTGGCCATTTGATGTGGTTTTAATGCTCTATTTCCTATGACAACCAGTCTTTGAAACACTCTCCATTAACTTGCAGGGCTGACAGCCTCACATTTGGGGTGGGTAATGTTACCTAATGGTCAGAGCACAGGGTAAGGAATCAAGTCCCCCTGATTCTGATTTGCTTTTTGCCCAAGGTCATGTCCCTTCCTTCTTTGTTCCTGCCTGCTTGTCTGCTCCAAAGAGCTCACAAAGTCCACCTATTTCCACAGTGTCTCGTGTGTTTTGCTTCTGCCTGACTCAGTTGTGGCATTGGGGCCACTGCACTAGGGAAGGGCTCTACCCTTCTGTACTTGAATTGAGCAGCACTAGAAATGCTCACATAAGCAAAATTCTCTGCTGAATGATGTTTCCAGCAAATTGTGTCTGCCCCCTTCATGCCCTCTTTCTCTTTCCATTTTAGAGTGCAAACCATCCAGGAAACTGTGGATTAAGCCCTCTACAGTCACAGTTTCATCTTGGGTTACTTCACCTGTATGCACAGCCTGCAACCATCATGTTATGCCCCATGCTGCAGCTGTTGGCTCAGGCCATTGGTTGCATGCTTGGGGCTGGAGCCTGTGTAGCCTGCAGGAACCAGGGCAGGCAGCAGCACTGCTGGCACACTGGGGAAGTGCTGCTGCAGAAGGGAATGGCTCTTGCTGCAGTAGTGATGGAGGGCAGAGCCATTCAAGTGTGGCTGCCTTGCAGCACTCTGCCAGGGAGTCCTTCAAGCCCTGATTCTTTGTCATGGAGGAGTTCCCTAGCTCAGCACACCCGAGCAAACCCCACAGCTCTCCATGTGCTGCTCTCACCCTGCATCCCTGTGTAGGTGACTCTAAAGAAGCAGCAACTGCTTCTACTGCACTCTTCCTGCAAACTTTTGTAAGCATATTGTTAATGGGTTTGAGAGAAAATCCTCTGAAGAGTTATTGTGCCAAATTTGGAGACTAATTTCAGTCATTAAGGTGCAAAGTGAGGGATTTTAGTGCCACTTTAAGTGTAAATCTCAAAGCAGCTCCAAGGATTGGAGATGCTGATGATCCCTCCTTGATTATTATTAGTGGTTCTAATCTTTCCAGTGGAAAACAAACAGAAGTGACACCTTCTTTGACATAGCTATTGCTGATTTCTGTGAACTCTTCTTGTCAGGCTGTGCAAGGGAGATTCCCATAGTGGCATCATCCTTGGGTAGGAGGGGAAAGAGCTGAGAACTGTTTAATATTGCTGGCTGTTTAACTAGATGGTAGTGGCTCTGCTTTCTGACTCCTGACATATAAAAACCTGCAACTCCCATCAGGCTAAAGGCATCCTTATCTTCTGGGAGACTTGCTTTGTCGTTACTCTGGTGGCCAGTGCAGAGAATTCATGAAATGGGTGTAGCTGTAATCTTGGTCCACTGGAAGGTCTTTCCCACTGCCAGAGCCTTACATAGGTCTGGTAGGTTGCACATACCCAGTGGTGGTCTGTGCTTGGTGTTCCTCAGTACCAGAGCAATGCAAATGGCTGTGAAAGAAGTGCCAGAAAAAAGAGTATGTGTGGTCCTGACATCAGATGTTTTACATCACTACAATCAACTGCATGGCTAAGATTTTTCCATGCAGCTGATATTTTGGGACTCTCTTGGTGTTTGGGTGCTGAATAAGTCCAACTTTTGAAAAATAATGAGTAGTCTGCCTTTGAAAAATCCTCCTGATGCAAATTTTTCACACTGTGCTCCCTTATGGCTGTGTTTTCTATGCTGTGCATGTCCCCTGAAGGTCACAACATGGACCAAGTATGCCTTTAGAAATAAACATAACTGCTGATTGCACTTGGTAAGGGGAAATTAGTGGATGAGTTTGGTTGATTAACGGAGTTAGGTCAAAAAAAATGTTTGGGAAAAGGAAGAAACTCAAATCCTGACCTGCTTTTTTATTTGTTTGAAGAAGTTTCCTTGTTACCAGCTCCTTAATCAAATTAGCAGGGCATTTTCTGTGTGCAGAAAGTGGAAAGGTGTGAACCCACTGAAAGAACAGATTTTGGTGTAGGTTGCTTGTTTTTTTTTCCCCTTGAAACTGCTTCAAACTGAGTTCAGAAGGATGAACTGAAGCTAAATATCAGGAAATGTTTGCTGGTGTCGTGGTGTAATAGAGCATGAGAGCCTCTCATGTTTGTAATGGAAATATTGCTTCTGTAATTTCTAGGAGAACTGGGCAAAACACGGGAGGGCAGAGTCCTGGGGCTAGCTCTGCAGGCAGCTTGGTCACCTCTGATGTGATGCTGCTGATGCCAGAGCAGGTGTGCAAAGGCAAAATCTACTTCTTGCAACAGGATTGTGAACTGAAGTGAAATACATGAACAGGAGAAACTGTCAGAGTGCCATGGAGATGTCATATAAGCCACTGAACTGTGAAATGTGTATTTGCCTCCTCCTCTTCCCACAGTGTCATTCTGGATGATCTGACAATTAAGAAAACAATATACCTGACTCTCATTTACAGCAACCCCACTTTAACATGCTCTCACCATGCAGCAAGGCCTCAAAATGAGTGTAGCTGTAATCTTGGTCCCCTGCCAGAGCTGAGTGAAGAGGCCTTAGGATAAGGACTGTTTAACAGTCCATTTGTACAGCTGACAGGAGATGCCTCAAAGGGGGGTGCCTTGTGCAGAAGTGATGGGGTCTTTCCAAACAAAGAGAATCATTATGTTGGCTGTGGCAACTTGCAGGGCTGATCACCCTTTAGTTTGATCTTGCTGGGTGTAAGGCATGATCCTGTCCCTAGGGAAAAGGACTTTTACTGCACTGTTTAAATACCCACTAGCCCTGTTCCTGATCTGATTCAGATCACACAATCAGAGAATGGCCTGGTTTAGAAGGGGTGTTAGAGATCATCTACTCTAACCTCCCCACCATGGGCAGGGACATCTCCCAACTAGACTCATCTGCTCAGGACCTCATCCAACCTGGCCTTGAACACCCCCAAGGAGGAGGCATTATTTGTGCTTTCAGGAATTCACTGAGAACCAAGATGGGACCTGGCTTCCCCATCCCAGTTACAAAACACAGGCAATTGTCTTGCCTTGCCTGATTGTCCCAGTTCCTGAAGTAATGGTCCTGTGTTTTGACCTCCTTCCTCTTAGATTTTCTATTGTTTACACCATGCTTCTACCATCTTTGCATATGCTGCAGGGGTGAGGTGGGCTCTTGTTTCAGGTTCAGATGCCAAATGTTAACCTTCTCCTTACTCTCTTCTGTCTTCTGCAGGTACCTGATCAATGTTACCTTTGAAGGAAGGAATTTGTCGTTCAGTGAAGACGGATACCAGATGCATCCCAAGCTGGTGGTCATCCTTCTGACCAAGGAGAGGAAGTGGGAGAGGGTAGGACATGTTTGGTAATTCTCAAACTGCATCAGGGAGGAGGATGGAGGAAGATTTCAGGCAAATAATCCCATCTGCTTTTCTGTACTTCTCAAGGGCTGACAGTCTCCTTGCAGCCTGGACCACTGGTATCTCCACTACCCAGGCTGCTGTCTTCTCCATGCAGGATGCCATTACATTCTTCCATTAGCATGCATAAAAAATTCATCAGCTTCCCTTCTGTAACCTCAGAACATAAATTTTCCTGCCTTTCAGAGAAGAGACCTCCTCTGTGCCATGGGTTTCAATGGCAGAGAGAGAAAATATTCCTCTGCATGGCTTGGAGGCAGTGAGGTTCTGTGTGCTAAATGACTGTGATTGAGCTACAGCCACACTTAGTAATATGTGCCAGTGTTAACTGTGCTTGATATATCTGGCCAGTGTCATTTGCAATGGGATGCTGCATTCAGTAGGATGTGTATGTGAGGCCATGCCAAGTTGTTCAAAGCTCCAAATGTATGTAGTTCTGAATAATTTGCACATAACCCAAAGCACCACTTTAGAACTGCTGTGGAGTTCTGTCTTCCTGCAAAGCTCTGGCTCATTTCACCTCCCACCTAAATGCCAGTGGTCCCAGCTCAGAACAAGCACTCCCAAAGGGGTTGAATTGAAGCTGAAGGGGTAGTTTTTGGGGGCTAAGGAAGTAAGGTATAAAAAAGTGATAAGGGTGAGAAGTCAGGGTGAAAGCAGGGAGAATTCAGCAGAACACTCAGTGGGTATGAAGCGGAGCTTGGTCTGGATATGATCATCTGTATGGCTTATCAAAATCTTCTTTTGTCCCAGTGTGCACAACAAAGCCTTCTCTCCTCAGCTACTTGTTCTCTGCATGGGCTTGCAAGTGGCCTGCATGGCCAAAGCCAGGGAGAAATTCATGGGGAAAAGAGAATGAAATAGGGAGCTATTGGCAAAAGCACGCTCAACAAAGGCCTGTGGGAACAACTTTTGAAAGAAGCACAAGAGCCATTGCATTACTGCCTGACAGGCACAAAGATATTCTGGAGTTTGAGGGGCCCTGTTTCCAGGCTTGGGCCTGGTTTCCATGAAGACCCATAAGGCAGACTGGTATTGACACTGTGCAGATCGGATAAGAATGTGTGGTCTGGGAGAATCAGCAGAGGATTCAGTGGGACAGGGGTATGAAGAAAAATATGGCACAGCATGAGCATGGATAGACTAGGCTAGACTAGAATTAACCAGGTTGGAACAGACTTTTGAGATCATGGAGTCCAACCTATCATCCAATGCTATCTAATCAACTAAACCATGGCACCAAGCACCCCATCCAGTCTCTTCCTAAACACCTTCAAGGAAGCTGTTAGATTATGTAGGAATAAAATTAGGGAGGCTAAGGCCCAGCTGGAACTGAAGCTGGCCACCTCAGTCAAAGATAATAAAAAGCATTTTTATAAATATATTAACAATAAGAAGTAGGGCAGGAAGAACCTGAACTCCCTAGTGGACCTGGAGGGGAACACAGTTACTGAGGATGAGGATAAAGCTGAGGTCCTGAACACCTTCTTTACCTCAATGTTTAACAGCAAGGCAGGAGTTCAGGACGAGTGGTCTCCGGAGCTGGGCGTTGGGGTCGGGGAGCAGAGTAATACCCTGGAAATCCATGAGGAGTTAGTTCGGGACCTGCTGAGCCACTTGGATATCCACAAGTCCATGGGACCAGATGGGATCCATCCTAGGGTGCTGAGAGAGCTGGCGGATGTGCTAGCTAGGCCACTCTCCATCATTTTCCTCCAGTCCTGGCTCACTGGTGTGGTCCCAGATGACTGGAAACTGGCCAACGTGGTCCCCATCCACAAGAAGGGTCGGATGGAGGAACCTGGAAACTACAGGCCAGTCAGCCTGACCTCAGTGCCAGGGAAAGTGATGGAGCAGATTATCCTGGCAGCAATAACTGCGCACCTGAAGGATGGCCAAGGGCTCAGGTCCAGCCAACATGGATTCAGGAAGGGCAGATCCTGCCTCTCCAACCTGATCTCTTTATATGATCAGGTGACCCGCCTGGTGGATGTGGGGAGGCCTGTGGATGTGGTCTACCTAGACTTCAGCAAGGCCTTTGACACCGTCCCCCACAGCAAACTGCTGACTAAGCTGTCAGCCTGTGGCTTGGACCACTACACTCTGTGCTGGGTTAGGAACTGGCTGGAGGGCCGGGCCCAGAGAGTGGTCGTGAACGGTGCCGCATCCAGCTGGAGGCCAGTCACCAGTGGTGTCCCCCAGGGATCAGTGCTGGGCCCTGTCCTCTTCAACATATTCGTTGATGATCTGGATGAAGGGGTAGAGTCAGTCATCAGCAAGTTTGCAGATGACACAAAGTTAGGGGCAGATGTTAGTCAATTAGAGGGTAGAAAGGCTCTGCAGAGGGACCTCGACCGACTGGAAAGATGGGCAGAGTCCAATGGGATGGCTTTCAACAAGTCCAAGTGCCGAGTGCTGCACTTTGGCTATGGCAATCCCATGCAGAGCTATAGGCTGGGGTCGGAGTGGCTGGAGAGCTCCCAGACAGAGAGGGACCTGGGTGTGCTGATCGACAGCCACCTGAATATGAGCCAGCAGTGTGCTCAGGTGGCCAGGAGGGCCAATAGCATCCTGGCCTGCATTAGGAATAGTGTGGCCAGCAGGAGCAGGGAGGTCATAGTGCCCCTGTACTCTGCTCTGGTTAGGCCGCACCTTGAGTACTGTGTCCAGTTCTGGGCTCCTCAGTTTAAGAAGGACATTGAGACACTTGAGAGTGTCCAGAGAAGGGCAACAAGGCTGGTGAGAGGCCTTGAACACAAGCCCTATGAGGAGAGGCTGAGGGAGCTGGGATTGTTTAGCCTGGAGAAGAGGAGGCTCAGGGGTGACCTTATTGCCCTCTACAACTACCTGAAGGGTGGTTGTAGCCAGGAGGAAGTTGGCCTCTTCTCCCAGGCAACCAGCACCAGAACAAGGGGACACAGTCTCAAGCTGCGCCAGGGGAGGTTCAGACTCGAGGTGAGGAGGAAGTTCTTCACCGAGCGAGTCATTCGGCATTGGAATGGGTTGCCCAGGGAGGTGGTTGAGTCATCGACCCTGGAGGCGTTCAAGGGGAGATTGGACGTGGCACTTGGTGCCATGGTCTAGTCATGGGGTCTGCGGTGTCAGGTTGGACTCGATGATCCTCGAGGTCCTTTCCAACCTAAGTGATACTGTGATACTGTGATACTGTGATACCTCCAGTGATGGTGACTCCACCACCTCCCTGGGCAGGCCATTCCAATGGCCAATTACTCTTTTTATGAAGAACTTCTTCCTAACATCCAGCCTAAACCTCCCCTGGTGCAGCTTGAGACTGTGTTCTTTTGTTCTGGTGCTGGCTGCCTGGGAGAAGAGACCAACCCCCACCTGGCTACAACCTCCCTGTTTGGAAGCAGCCTGGTTGGATATTGCCCAGAGGGTGGGCAAGCAAGACTCACATCAGGCTCTGCCCATCACACAACTTCACTAAAGCCCATCAGGCAAAGTCCAGGAGGATTTGTTGCTTGCTGGCATCAGATTTGTTCTCACAGAGGAAATCTCAATTGTTAGGAAAATGACTCAGTAGCAGCATGAATCCTGTTAGGGATTATTAGCAGGGCTGGCTGTGGGGAATCTGGTGCTGGAACGCTTTACAGGCTCTGGGGAGGCACAGCTAAATGCAGTCCTGTTTTTATCCTGCTTGTCATATGCACTACCCTGTTGCACCCCCAGTGAGGGCTTGAGGGCTTCCATGGGTGGTTAAGTGTTGTTGCTCAGTCTCTGAGAGCATATCTGTGGTCTCTCAGATGAACCAGAGAATTAGTGGAAGGGATGCTGGTGCGCTGGAATGCTGGGGTTCGACCTGGGACCTGCCTGAGTCTTGCTGTCTGTGAGAACTACATTCATTAAACCAGTATAGTTCTTAATTGTGTAGGAGCTGGTGCTGGATGGAAATGAGACTGTGATGAACTGTGGTATGAAAGCCCATAGTGCTTCCTGAACACAAATGTTTTACCTTGTCGTGGGTGTCTTGCTCAGTGGGAAGATCAGATTATAATAATCTTCTGAGCTGTTTCAATTTTACACTGCAGACTTCTCTTGGAAAATGTAGAAGACATCTCCAACATGCTCTGATCACAAATACCTTTCGCACTTGCAACCTCATAGCCTTTTGCTTGAGTTTTCTCCATTCAGTGTAAATGCAAACAGTAAAATACAAGGGTGAAACAGAGGTCTTTGTGGCAAAGATTGTCATTTTGGTCAGAATCATAGAATGCACTGGGTTGGAAGGGACCCTTGAAGGTCATCTTGTCCACCCCCCCTGCAGTGAGCATCTCCAATTAGATCAGGCTGATCAGAGTCCCATGAAGTTTGACATTCAATGTCTCCAGGGATCAGACCTCCACCACCTCCTTGGGCAATCTGTTTCAGTGTCTCACAACACTCACAGTAAAGAACTTCTTCCTAATGTCCAACCTAAATCTACCTTGCTCTAGTTTAAAACCATTGTCCATCATCCTATTTCTACATGCCCTTCTAAATGTTTCTTTCCCAGCTTGCATTTGGGTCCCCTTCAGATGTTGAAATGCTGCTATAAGATTCCCCTGGAGTCTTCTCCAGGCTGAACAGACCTTATTCTCTAAGTTTGTCTTCACAGGAGAGGTGCTCCAGCCCTCTGATCATCTTTGTAGTCATCTTCTGGACCCAATTCAGAACATCCATGTCCTTCTTGTGTTGAGGGCCTCAGATCTGGACACAGTACTCCAGGTGAGGTCATACTAGAGCTGAGTGGCAGAATCACTTCTGCTGCCCTGCTTCTTGTGATGCAGCCCAGGGTACAGTTGGCTTTCTTGGCTGGCTCATGTCCAGCTTCTCATTCACCAGTACCCCAAATCCTTTCCTGCAGGGCTGCTCTCAATCTCATCAAGCCTGTGTTGGTACTGAGAATTGCCCCTACTCAGGTGTGGGACCTTGCACTTCAGCTTAGTGAACCACATTTTTTGTTCTGTGTTCACAGAGAATCAGGCAGAGTTCTGACCCTTAACAGCAGCTTCCTGTCAATGCCACAATACAAGCCATAAATTATCCATATGTTGTACCACACAGTTCCAATATCCTTGTAAGTGCATTGCTTTTCAGTGTAAAATAATCTAAATTCTCACTATTTTCTTGCTATGTGAGCAGGGTGCTTTGTCCTGGCAATGTCTAGGAAAAGTACAGAAGAAGTTCTGCTAAGTGCAGGAGAGTTTCTGAGTCAAACATTGAGGCAGTAGGTGAGGAGAGATGAAAGGTTACATGGGAAACACTGATTTAATCTACTTGTGTGTGTTCACTATAGCTCAGTCTTTAATTACATCACTGCCCACTTTCATCCATAATCAGCCAATGTGCCTGGAAGGCACATCAAGAGGTCATTTATCTCCTCCCTGTGCTCGAGGGAGGGATCAGCTAGACTGAAATTACTCCTGACAGATGTTTGTCTCACCTGTTCTGAGAGTCCTTGGATGCTAGAAACTCTATGAAATCCTGAGGCAATCTCTTCCATGGCTTCTTTCTCCTTACCCTAGAAAGTTTTTCTAATGTCTAACCTAGATTTCCCTGCCTGCAGTTTAAGCCCATTACTACTTGTCATCTCCCTAGTGGACCTAGAGAACTGTTTATTCTCTTCCTCTTTTTATCTTCCCTATCTACGTTTGAAGGCTTCTATCATGTTGTCTCCCAGTTGCCTCTGCTGTAGATTAAACAAGAGTTTCTTCAGTCTCTCCTGGTAATGTTTTCTAATCTTCTGATTGTTAGTCTCCTCTGGATCTAGTGACAGTTTGCTGCTCCCTACAGCTTGGTGCAGTTGGTTCGTGAAAGGTGGCAAATAGATTGTGAGGACTACATCTCATGTGGTGTGTGTGTATATAAAGAAATGCAGATGGAAAGAAGTTCTTCCCCATGAGGGTGGCTAGGCACTGGAACAGGTTGCCCAGGGAGGTGATGGAGGCCTCATCCCTGGAGGCTTTTAAGGCCAGGCTGGATGTGGCTCTGGACAGCCTGATCTAATGTGAGGTGTCCCTGCCCATGGCAGGGGAGTTCAAACTAGATGATCATTGAGGTCCCTTCCAACCCTGACAATTCTATGATTCTGTGTTTTTTTCTGAGCAGCAAAAATGCAGATAGTGAATTGCTGCAGGATTTCAGGTCTGTGAATTATATTTTTTTTGAGATACTGAGTTTTCATTCCAGTTTGGGAAGAAGTATCTTCAAAACTTCACTATTTATTTCAGAACAGGAATTCATTTTCAGAAGGAGCTACAGCTGTCCTCAGATTCTGATGATGATAAATCTCCTGTGTCCTCCAGACAGACTGAAGCCTTGTAGGGCTGACAATCATGAAAGAACACATAGAGCAACCATTTTCTGGAAAGGACCAGTGATCTGAGCTCTTCTGCCCTTGAAGCCATGAGTAATGATTCCTCTTGTGATGAGCAAATGTGTTGCATTTCATTCACTCCTCTGTCCTCTGCTCCTAAGGGACAAAAGGCTGCATGTCTTCCCTCACCACCTTGTAATTAGCTAGTTAGTAGAGCTCTTTTCTTCACTGATGAGAGAGCCTCAGTGTGTTTTGGGTGCCTAGAAGAAGCTCCTGTTCTGTGTAGATGGAGGTGGTGAAGGAGGTCCATCCTTATGCCCCATGAGGCACCATTCCTCAATGCAGCTGTGAGCTGGGTTCAGAGGTATCACAAGGTGAGCCAGAGGATTGGTACTACTCCAGATCTAATGTCTGTGGGTTGTGATGTTTTGTGTGGGAAGACTTTTCACGGAGGCTTTTTCTTTACTGATTGCCTCTCTCCTTTGCTCTTCTATTATTCTGCATATAATGAGGACTTATTTCTAGGTTTATGATCCCTTTGTGAGAGCTGGCAAGTGCTGCTCTGCAGCTCTTGTTCACATCTACTCTTCCTGTTGAGACAGGGCCCAACAATCCTATCCCATTAGCTCCCAGATCCTCGTGTATGGTGCCTCACTTCCCCCAAGCAAACCTGGAGATGGTGGGTGCAAATATTGCTATCTCTGAAGCCCTCTTTGGGGTTCTTTCTCTTTAATTTCTTCAAATTCTAGTGAGTTTTGCATTGCTTCTCTCACTAGATTGTTCTCAGCCTCTCCCTTTTGATGATACTTCTCTGCATCTTCCTATAGGTGTGTCAGTGGGGGAGCTTCAGAGTACTTTTCCATGTGGCTCATAACCGTGACCTCTTGTGCCACCCCACAGAGCCCTTTGATTGCAGGCTCCTTAGGGCGTCTCTTATCACACATGGTCCAGTAATTCCTGCCTCTAGCTGGACAAGCAAAGTCTGTCCCAGGAGATGGGTTTGGCCAGGATGCCACTACATGCCATCTTAGAGATGGACAGATGGGAAACATGCTGAAAAACTTACTCTTTCTGCTGGATGTGCTAATCCTCTGCTCCCATTAACCCTCACCCCCCTCAGCAGATAAAATATTTGCCTGCTGCTGCTTGTGTAATTATCAGTGTTTGCCTTCTGAACTCTTGAAAATCAATTAGCAGCATCTGTTCTGCTTTCTCTAGCCATTGGTGTGGCCATGATTACAAATTCTTGGACAGTCTGCTCTTAGCCTGTTCCCCTACATTATTGCACACATTAGTGCTCTCTGGGAATGGGGCCCTTTGCTGTAACGTGATGTCAGCTGCCTCAGGGACTGTAGACTTCCAGTACACCCTAAAGGTGAAACAGGGTGAAAAATGCTCCCACTACCTTTTGCCACATGGGCTTTCCAAAGAGGAGTTCAACCTTGATTGTGTTCCTCCTAAGGTGAGCTAGTGAACTTGTGTGTGACACTGTCCTCTGCTTGGGACAGAGCAGTGTCACACCCATCCATGCTTGAAAAACATTCCCTTGGTATGTGGGAAGAAGTTACAGAGAGGAATGAGGGATCTAGAAAAGAAAAAAGGAAAAAAAGAAAGAAAGAAAAAAGGTTTGTTCTATCTCAAAAAACGAGGAAGGGGAAGAAGGCAAGTCTTTGGATGTCTATTTCATTGCTGAAAAAGAGAGTATTGTGGTTAGCTGCTTTTTGTGTCCACAGTGAGCAGAAAGGAGCAGGAATTCTGCAAAAATTTCAAGCAGAAAGATTTTGGTTAGATATGTGGGAAGCTATCTAATTGATAGCATGGTGAGACATGGTGAGGCTCATTTGCTGGTGAGGCTCATTTGCTGGAGGACACATAGAAAAATATCCAACAGTGCAAGATCTGAATCTATCTTGCCCTGTCTCAGAGCTGGTGGATGCAGTAAGTGATTTCTTGTGGTTCTCTGCCAGCCTACATTTCAGTGATTAGATGAACAAGATGAACCTGAAGAGTGTCTCACAAGAGACCACTTATTTGATAGAAAAGAAAAACTGGGTTATGGACAAGCCGATCAGCAAAAACTTCAAGCCTGGCCCCAGTGAGGACATGATTTCTTCAAGCTTCCACCACGTCCCTTTTTTTGTGGACAGGCAGTTGCTGCATGAAGTCTGTTATGAATGGCTGCAAACAAAAGCCCTTATTGAAGACACTTGTCACCTCCTGCAGTCTGCAGCTTTGGAAGGCTGATGAACACCACAGAGAGGCTGTAGCTTTTGATAATGCAGCCTTCAGGCCTGGTCTTTCTGTGCATTAGAAGGAACATTCACTGTGATTTCTTTGAGTGCTTCGATGTCCCAGTAGCAGAATAACAGGGCAGAAGAGGACTGAAAAATCTGATCAGTATTCTTGGCTTTTAGTAAGGGTTGGCATGGTACTGGTGACTCCATGAAGAACCAAGATGAATCACGTACCTGTTAGGTTTCTCAGTAGAAGGAAGGACTTAGATTTCTTTCTTTCTTTAAATCTTTGAAGAAGGCCTTTTAAAAATGAGAGAGGAACAAGAATGTGGAGTTGTGAGGTGAAACCTGTAGCTCTACAAATCCATGCATCTTCTCTGAAGGCCCTCCCCTGCTTTTAGGAAGATGACTAGATTGTCTGAGACAGCTTCCTCCCTGTATCGTCTGTTGCCCACTTAAGCAAGCTTTTCTGATCTCTTACACATGCATGCACAGGTAGGTTTGCCTCCCAGGCTTGAAAGTTACTTTCTTTGGTCAGCTTCTTCTCTGTATGTGGAGTTTTGCCACCTTGACAGAACGTCCAGGGACTTCACAGAGGGAATGTTTTCTATCCCCCCCGACTCCTTTTATGGTGAGACAAGATTGGATTGTTTTTGCCAATAAGTCTTGTTTTGCTAATTTCCCTGTGTACATGGGGATGTATGACTCATTGTCCCTGAGGAGAAATGGCATAGGATTATTTTTTTTTTAACTTACTCATAGTTAGTGACTGAGTCTGTTCCCAGAGAACCAGTTTTTAGAAGGATATAGCTTCACTTTGAGCAGATGAACTATTCTGAATTTAAGCACATATGGCTGAAATTAGAATGGGAGTCTGTAAATATATTTCCTCCTTTATTTCTAACGTGTTCTTTCTGGACATTTCTCTAAGAGATCCTAATTTCCTAAATCCCTTGCTTCTTGTTAGACAGCAGACTTGCATCAAAGAATACATATTTTATGGATTTCTCACTCACAAGTGAGTGTCCCATAGATACCTGATCTAGGTCACATCTGATGGCTCTGCTGATGACCCTGATTCCATCAGACAGCCAGATGGCTTTATTTGTGCACCTATGCTGCATCCACTGTCAGAATTCAGCCTGGCTTTTCCCACTTGCCTGAGATGTAACTTGATGTATATGTGGCTAATTATGACCGTGTTAATCTGACCCTGGTTATTAAGGAGGAGGGCAGGTGCGAGAGCCACGCAAAGCTTTCCTTATCAGGCAATAAATGAAACAATCTTTCTAAAAAAGCCTCCTGTGTAAATCTTGTGGACATGCTGATCAACTGATATCTTTGCTGGCTGATCAGATCAGACCATTAGATTAGATTACTGCATCCTGCAATAATGAGATACTCCATCTCTTTGACCAAAGAGGACACTAGCTGGGTGTCTCCTCCTGAATACCGTATATTGAGTGAGTGTAAGTTCTTTTCTCTCTTTGCCTCTTATTGAAACAGTTCCTGACTTTGTTTGCTTGAATTTTGGAGTGTATTTATATGATTCATGAGCCTGCAGAAAAATATTCTGGCTCTTCTCCACCAGGCCCTACTCCTCGGCTACTGGAGGGAATTCATACATTGAAACAATGACAGCTTCTTGGAGAGGCTTTGTCCTCTAATGTGAATCAGATATCAGAAAATCTGGAGATCTTTATTAAGTCCAGGTTGTAGTTAGAATACCTCCTACCATTTCTGTGATGGTGTAGCTGATGAGGTGATAGTAGCCACCTGACCTTTACTGGGATTGCCAAAATGACTCCTTGGACAGAGCAACCCTGAGGACTGTGCCCAGTGTACTAAGGAAGCATTGATTGTGTTCTGAGTGAGGCTTTATTCCAGCTGTCTCCCTCATACCCCACAGTGAGGGGGGCCACTGTTCCCCCTTGCTGCATGTGTATGCAAGTCACCTCTTGCATATCATCATTGCTATCCCCAACACCCAGTTATGGACCAGTTCTGCTCTGCAGGGAGTTGTGTGAACACTAACCAGAAAGGTGGCTCCTACCCCAAAACTGGTTACACTTTAATTAGAAGACAAAAGACAGCAGATGGGTACAGATGGACCAACGGGGGAGTACAAGGGAACAATCAGACAACATTAGTCAGCATGGTAGGCAGCAGGCTTTACATACCAACTGCCTAACTCTTGTGAAGGCTTTGATAGGCAGCAGAGAATTATAACTGGTTTTGTGCAAGCTTATGAGGGCCTCATTGAAAGTGTGAAGGGCAGATGGAAAAAAAAAGTCAGTAGAGATGCTTTTGTGTGCTTGTAGAGCTGCAGCTGAGAAGGTGCAACCACTCCAAAAACACCTGGTGCTGATGGAAAATTGCCAGCCTCAATGGGATAATCCTAAGTTTACAGAGAACCAAAAGAGCCTGTGGTAAAGCTACATCTTGTGATGCAGCACCACCCTTCAGTGCAGGACTGGTGTCCTGGTGCCACAGCCACATTGCTCCTAGTTGAAAACCCTCCTGCTTGCTGCCAGCTTGGAGGTTGCTGTCACATGTTGGGTGTTGCTGTGTATTTGTGTCACTTTCAGCATGAGCATTTGATTGACTGTGCAAATTTCTTATCCCAGCATGTGGACAATAAACATCCTTTCAAGCATAGGTACAGTAAATAAATAGTCCTAGTATTGAAAAATCCATTCTGACATCCCTGATCTGTCTACAACATCCTCAAAAAGGCAGCAAGGGTGAGTTGATTTGCTTAGAAATGAAAAAAAGAAACATAGATGTTGTTCTGTTATTTTGGTGAATGAAAGCAAATTCACATTGTGTCCAGTTCTGGGCTCCTGAGTTCAAGAGGGACAGGGAGTCCAATGGAGGGCTTCAAGAATGATTAAAGGACTGGAACATCTGTCTGATGATGAAAGGCTGAGACCTGGGACTGTTCAGTGTTCTGAAGAGAAGGCTAAGAGGGGATCTTATCAATGTTTACAAGCATTTGAAGGGTGAGTAGCAAGGAGATGGGGCCAGTGTCTTTTTAGTGGTGCTTTGTGATAGGAGAAGGAGCAGTGGACACAGACTGGAACACAGGAAGTTCTACCTCACATGAGGAAAAAAAATCTTTGCTGTAAGGGTGCTGGAGCACTGGAACAGGCTGCCCAGAGAGATTGTGGAGTCTCCTCCTCTGGAGACTTCCAAGACCCCTCTGGATGCCTTCCTGTGTGACCTGCCTTACGTGATCCTGCTTTGGCAGGGGGTTTGGACTCAATGATCTCCAGGGGTGCCTTCCAATTCCCATCATTCTATGATTTCTTTTTGTGCTCACACAGGATGATTTTCTGACCTGGCCAAAACAACAACAAAAAAGGAATTAATTTAATTAAAGTAAACCCCTTTTGTAACATAGACCCATTTTGATAGCAAAGTGTGATGTGAAAATGACATTTTCTAGAGCTTTAATTTTATGCATTGCCATTTTTAAACAAAAGAAAAGTCCAAGTCATATGTGCTGCCTTTCTAAGAATCTCTTCCTTTGCCTTCTCTTCAGGCCAAAACTCTTCTCTAATTTCAAACTGAGAACAAGAATTACTTTTTCCCCAAAAAAAATCTGTTTATGTGTGACCTATTAGCCCAACAGTAACTGCTCCAGCTGTACTCCACTCAGGAGTGACAGGGACAGGTTGTGTGTCCTACAATACTGGGTGGGTACACAGTGCAGCAAACTGCTTTCCTCTGCCTTGTCCCCAGCCACATGCTTCAAGGAGTCTGTAGCAGTCAGAAACCACAGATTTCCCAGTGCCATTGGAAGAGGCAGGTTATTTCCCTTTGCTCTTGGTGGCCATATTCATAGATTCATAGAATGGTTTGGGTTGGAAGGGACCTTAAAGATTATTTAGTTCCAACCCCCCTGCCATGGACAGAGACACCCTCCAGTGGACCAGCATGCTCAAGGCAATCTGATAGCTTGAGATGAGATGAGTCTGCAAGACTTTCAGCAGTACATTGAGAAATTGGGACCCCAAAGCCAGTCCTCTGCATTAAGCAGAAGGGATTTGTTCCCCTGCTGTAGTGGAGAAGATACTGTCCCAAAGCAGTAGGGTCAAGAAGTAACCTGGTCCCACCACATATTTATATGTGAAGGTTCTTCATGCACAAAGTCTCCCTGCTCTATTACTTCTGTCTTCCCCAGAAGTGGCTGTAGATTATGCAGCACAGACATCTGAGGAAATGTTGAGAATTTCAGGAAAGGGAATTTTGGTGGCTTTAAGATTTGAAATTTGTGAAGAGATGAGGGTACAGAGGAAGCAGCCAACCAATCTGAGTCTGGAGAGTGTGCTAATATGGCTTCTGCTGAAGGACACTTAGAGTGAGTGAATGAAGATCGAGGAGAGGCTGGGGAGAGGCTTGAGGGAGCTGGGATTGTTTAGCCTGGAGAACAGGAGGCTCAGGGGAGACCTCATTACTGTCTACAGCTACCTGAAGGGGGATTGTAGCCAGGAGGGGGTTGGTCTCTTCTCTCAGGCAACCAGCACCAGAATGAGAGGACACAGTCTCAAGCTGCACCAGGGGAGGTTTAGGCTCGAGGTGAGGAGAAGGTTCTTCACTGAGAGAGTCATTCGCCATTGTAATGTGCTGCTCAGGGAGGTGGTGGAGTCACCATCCCTGGAGGGGTTCAAGAGGGGATTGGACATGGCACTTGGTGCCGTGGTCTAGTCATGAGGTCTGTGGTGACAGGTTGGACTTGATGATCTTTGAGGTCTCTTCCAACCTTGGTGATACTGTGATACTGTAATGAGCCCCTGGTGCCTGAGGGTATGTTCTAATTTGTTTGGTTGCATTTACTTTAGACTCTGTCTGACTGTATTATAGAATCAGAATGGCTTGAGTTGGAAGGGACCTTGAAGACCATCTAGTTTCAACCCCTCTGCCATGGGCAGGGACACCTTCCACTAGACCAGGCTGCTCAAAACCTTATCCATCCTGGTCTTAAACATTTCCAAGGATGAGATACCTACAACTTCCCTAGGCAGCTCACTACCCCCATAGTAAAGAACTTCTTCCAAATACCTAATCTAAATCTACCCTTCTCCATGCTGATGATGTCTTTGCTTGTCAATCCTTTGCCTTTTTTATTTTTACATTTCCTGAATGCTGTCAACTGAAGGCTCTATTTTCCTTCCATGTGGCTTGAGAGAAGGGAGGTGCTGCTGTGCCCTTATCTGCATATTCATAGGATTCTACATTTTTCTTTCTTTTGCCTTTGCATTTCTTTATCTTCCTCCTCCATTTCCTCTTTTTTATTTTTATGTTTTTGCTATGGTTTTGACAGTTTGCTTTCCCTACAATAGAAATCTGGCCACATTTGCTTCTGAATGCATTTGAAATTATTTTTCCTTGATATGAAATTACTCAGATTTCTTTTCTGCAATAGCTTGTTCGATGTTTCTTTCTCGTGGTTTCTCTCCTCTGGGGTTGGTTCTGACTAGCATTGCTGTGCTCAGTTTCCACATGCTCCTTGCTTTGGGTTTGAATCCTGACTGGTCAACTTGGCTCAATGCTGACCTGCATCTTTATTTTTCACTAGACCAAGACAGACTTTCCCTCCATGGCTTTCTCTGTGCTGTTATGTATTAACTTCTTTGCTGCTTTTCAAAGGTATCTCACTGTTAAAACTGCGGTTATTGCTGGAGCTAGTGTGCTTGAGTTCTTCATGCTGCTCATGAGCTCTGGCATGCTTTTAGTGTCATTGATCTGAGTGCACAATATGTTTGGTATCATTTGTTCCCCCTCTGCCTGAACTGTGTTTTCCCTGAGTCTGTAATTTTTCTGGACTGCCTTTGGTAACATTAGATTCCAGCACTCCTTCATTGCCTCGTCGTTGTGTCAGGGTTTCTGTCACTATTCTTTGGCCTTTCTTCCTCATGAGAGGCTCTGGCATTTACTGACTTGGGTTTGTTTCTAAAATGTGCTGGGGGTTGTGTTGTCTTCTGCTGAGTCAGCAGTTTGCCAGGCTTATTTAATTTCCTGCTGCCAGGCTAGATGCATTCTGCAACATCTCCCACCATGCCAAGCCTGGAAGATTGTTTGACAGCCTTTTTCTTGTTCCTGTTTAAGCTTTTGACTTGGCCTGCATTGTGTGTGACACTTTCTGGTGCTTGTTTCCCTTAGGTTTATCGCCCTGGTTCCTGTACATGATAATGACTTATATTTCTATTGTTCCTTCCTTCGAGAAGGATCCTAAGCACTTTGCAAAATTAATATACAGGCAACATTTCACTATGAGAAACCTTCAGCAGCTCATGTGGTGGAATGCGGTTAGGCTGTTTATTGGTGCAAAAAAGCACTGCACAATCCTGTAGGGTGAGAAAGAAAAGTCTCAAAGGGAAGGGGGTGAGGAATTTTTTCATGGGACTCTGACCAATTTTGATCCCAAAATCTGTTTTGGGGGAAAATGACATGGATCATTCAAGAGCCATGGTTTAGTCATGAGGTCTGTGGTGACAGGTTGGACTTGATGATCTTTGAGGTCTCTTCCAACCTTGGTGATTCTGTGATTAAGACCAAGAGTGATAAGGCCTGTGTCCTTCCCTTTCCAGATGCTAATGCCCAAGCCTCAGTAATATGGTGGGAGGAAGAAACAGATCTGTGACTAGTTCATAGAACATAATTCAGGATCAGTGAAAATGCTCATTCATTTTGATCAGATATGGAGGATTTATTTGGGAAAGTTTTATAGCTCTAAACTGACATTTTAGTCTTTTCATGTCGACTCACAAAAGCCTCTAGATACCATTCCCTGAGGTGATGTAGGGGAGGAAATGACATCACCTTGCCCCAGATCCCAGAGCCTTGTTGGGCGGAGGGTGTGGACAGATTCCTAGGTAATAGAAAACCTGCATTCAGGTCCTCTCTGCCTCTCTCAGGATGGAGGTTTAAACAGTGGTCTCTGTCACCTCACAGGAAAGACATCTAGCCCTTGGGACTGGCATTTATTTATTTTTTATTATTATTATTTTTAATTGGAATTCCTTTGCCAGCAAGTATTCAAAGTGTCTCTGCAGATGTTCCTTTGGATCTGAATTTCCATTGCTTTTATTAATCATGTCTGATAAAGCTCATTAATTTTTTTGTGTGTGTTGAAGAGACAGGTTTGGTTAGTGGAAAATTCAAAAACAGCAAAACCAACCTGGGTTTAGATTGAAGCAATACATCTTTATATGATTTATCCCCTATCCTGTTCACACCTTGCTTGGAAAAAAATTGTTGTTTACACAGCTTGATCAGAACACAGTTTTGGTTAGTGTTGGAGTGCAATATTTTAAAGGCATAGCCTAAAACTACCACATAGAATCACAGAATCAATAAGGTTGGAAAAGACCTCAAAGATTATCAAGTCCAACCTGTCAGCCAAGACCTCATGACTACTGAACCATGGTATCAAGTGCCACATCCAATTCCCTCTTGAACACCTTCAGGGATGGTGACTCCACCACCTCCCTGGGCAGCACATTCCAATGGCCAATCATTTCCTCTATGAAGAACTTCTTCCTAACATCCAGCCTAAACCTCCCCTGGCACAGCTTGAGACTGTGTCCTCTTGTTCTGGTGCTGGTTGCCTGAGAGAAGAGGCCAATCCCCTCCTGGCTACAACCTCCCTACAGGTAGTTGCAGACAGCAACAATATCTCCCCTGAGCTTCCTCTTCTGCAAGCTAAACAATCCCAGCTCCCTCAGCGTCTCCTCATAGGGCTTGTGCTCGAGGCCTCTCCCCAGCCTTGTTGCCCTTCTCTGGACACATTCAAGAGTCTCAATGTCCTTCCTAAATAGAGGGGCCCAGAACTGGATGCAGGACTCAAGGTGTGGCCTACCCAGTGCTGAATACAGGGGTATAATGACTTCCCTGCTCCTGCTGGCCACACATGGAGCATGAAGGGTTGGCCTTCACAAGAACTGAGGAAACTGCAGTAGGACAGCTTGCCATCCACCACACAGCAGGACTTTGGGGGGAAAATTTAAAGAAAAAATAAGGAGGAAAAAAAAAAAAGAGGAAAAATGGAAGAAAACTGTGGGGGAAATGTCAATCCTAAAGGTTCTGCAGATCTTTTGTTTTCCTACTAGATCCACCTTGGTATTTTGTAATCCTGTAGGTTCTGAGAATTAGTGTTTGCTGGTAGATTAACTTATAGTGGGTGCAGCACTGTACAGCAAAGGTGTACTACAAGGTTTGAAGTCTAAGCCATAGGGCAGTCTCACAATCCAAGCCAGGAGATCTGGAAGTAATAGCAAGAGTCCATTCTGCAGTCTGCTGCCTGAGATCAGCTCCTGCATGTCAAGTTTAACTGCTTGCTCCAAGCGTCATTGGAGTGATTTCAGAATTCAGGCTTGCTCAGGTCACTTCTTTCAGGCCAGTGCTTTACTTTTGTTCTTTTTTAGAAGTGGGAGCTATTTGCTTTCCTTCTTAGATGTGTACTCATTTTCACCCAGGCCAGAGCTCTTTGTATTGCTGCATTTAATGATGTTTGCTTTGTAAAGACTGGTGAGATTATAGCAGCATCTATCTCATTTCTGTAGCTTTCCTGCCTTTGATAGAAGCTATCTGTGGGCAGCTGCTTTCCTTGAGCTTCTCCTGTGTATAGATCAGCCTGCATTTGTAGTTTCCACCAGCTTCATGTCTTATCCTTTTTCTTGCAGATGGGAGCCATTTGAGGTTTTGGCTTTTGGGATGCCTGAGAAACAAACCCATAGAGATGTGTGTCTCTGTGTGCGTGTGTGCATTTGAACAGTTGCTCTCATCCGTGCTCTGTCTCCTGTTTGGTCCCAGAGTAAGTCCTGTGTGTCTATATATTTTCCTGTTCATTGCTCAGACACCTTGCTCCAGTCTGGGACTAATGCAGACACTGTCTTGCAAGTAAAGATTAAAAGAGTGCAGTCTAGTGAAATCTGCACTAAGGACTTTCTCCATTAACAAGTCCCCTGTCTCAAATAAACACTCTGAAGTATTCCCAGGGTTTACTGTGCAATGTTACTTGAACTTTAGTTAAAACCTGCTTTCTCTGGGTAGCCTGTGCCTTACTGGACCCTTGCCTGGTTGCTGAGGATAGAGGTTTTCCAAGTTTATATTTTTTGCCAGATAGGGAGTATGATAATTTTCTGCTGGTATCTGAAAGGGATAATCAATATGGAAAAGAAGGACTTCATTAGGATAATCTGAGTGAGTGTAGTTAAAGAGTAATGGGGAGGCATATGGTGGAGCAAAAGTGTATTTGAATTGAGTGCCAGGGATCTGTGGGTTCTTTTAGAAGATGCAAAACAGTTGTCTGATGAACATGATGGCAGTCCAGTTGCTGCAGTTGTTGACTATAGAATGGGACAGACCAGATATGAGGGAGCTGGAGAGGAACTGACCAGAGAGACATCCAGCATATTTTTCTTTTCATTGTTCCATATCTCTCGGTGTGTTGCTCTGGAGGGTGGGCAGCACAGCACTCCTGGGGGAAACCCAACATCTCTTAGATGTCCTCTCCCCTCTGCTGCCCTGTCTGCCCTCCTGCAGGCAGGAAGGGGGAAGAAATGTCCCTTTCTTTTGGCTTGAGAAGAGGGGCCAAGTTTGTGCTGTGACAGAAGGAGATGGTTGAGAAATCTCCTGAGCCCTGAGGGGGCCAGCAGGCCTCTGCTCTGCCCACCCTGCTTTTGCATGGGTGGAATTTTCCAGAAGCATCCCCCTGCACCAGCAACCCTCGCTTTGCAAGCTCCAAATAATGCAGCTCATGAAAATGCATTCTTAGCACACAGCTGACATGGTCAACATCTGGTTTCCAAAGAGAGTGCTGTGAGAAATTTGAAATTGCTGCACTGTGGAAAAAATGACTTGGAGTAATTATAGATACCTAACAATACTATTTAATTTCTTCTGCCATGTCTTTCCTACGTAGTGTAGCTTGTAATGCTTCAGAGAGCTGAATAATTCTGACAGAGGGCAGTGAGAGCGGTAGGTGAGGGAGAAAAACAGTCCTCTGTGATTTCAGTTAGGATCTCAAATGAAGGAACTGTGAGTGAAGGATTAGATGTTTTTGATTCCTGCCCCAGAAAGGGGAACCTTTACCTTTTTTTGTGCATTGGCTACGGGAGGAGGATGATGGAAAAAATGATGAGGGAAGCTGGGGAAGACAGGACCTTTGAGCACAGACAGGACAGGGGGATATTAGCACAAAGCCTCACTGGCAGCTGGGGTGCTGCTTGGCCCTACTTCTGCTGCGAAGGATTAGAGCTTGGGTCCACAAGGAAAAGGAAGGC
Organism: Melanerpes formicivorus; assembly: GCF_026170545.1. NCBI lineage: Eukaryota > Metazoa > Chordata > Aves > Piciformes > Picidae > Melanerpes > Melanerpes formicivorus. The sequence continues at coordinate 22,578,722 of NW_027142360.1, forward strand.
AAAACTTAAAAGGTTAGACCTATGACCAGTGGTGAAACTGACTGCTCCAGGAAGCAATTCAGAGTGGGTAAAAGTCAGACCCCTGCTCCAAAGCACTTTTGCTTCCCCTTCTACATAGGGAGCCTGCAATGATCAGCCTCCACAGGCTCAAGTGAGGACAAGCCTGGATCCCAGCAAGGTCTCCTCACTGATTCAGAAGTGCTATTGCTCTGTTGGCACTGCAGTTCAGAGGTCCTGAATAGGCTGTGTATGTCCATAGCCAAGACTCCTGGCAGCACAAAGCCAGCTGCAGTAATGACCTGTCCTTCAAAAAGTGAGCAGGGGGACCTTAAGAAGAGACTCAAGGATCAAGTAGGAGGACCCATGTGGAGGCCAGGACATGGTCTGGGACAAGCCTTCAGAGACTACATGTGAAGAGGAACAGTTTTGACCTGCAAGGCAGCCAGGATTGCTGCAGATAGACAAGGATGTAAGGCAAAGATGAAGCCCAGAGCTCAAGGCCCTGAGATGTTGTGCATTACCTTTCTGCTGTTGTGCTGGGTGCTGTGTCTCAAATCAGTTGCCAGCTCAGAGGCAATTACAGCTGTGCAGAGGTGAAGTGGGGGCAGTGGAGGTTTTCTAAGGAGATGATGGAAGGTCACCAAGAGACTTCACACTGAAGACTTGTCAACTGGCATAGCTTCAGCTGGTAAATTGTCCCCTGAAGGCCAGCTCTTAGTAGCATTTCATTTAGAGAAATGCACCAAAAGGAGTATAACAAAGATAGTTGTATTATGAAAGTGTGGCTATTATCCTGGAAGAAGCACTGGTTAAGAGTCATTTCTCTATCCTGGTCATTGGGGCTTCTCTCAGTGATATGTCATGTGAAGAGCTGTTGATGCTGATGTGTTACAATACTTGAGTGCAGGTCTTGGGAAAGAGGCCTACAGATCCAAACATGTCTGAGTGACTCAGACCAAAAGCAACTTGTATTGAATTAACTTGCAGAAAATCCTCTGAAAGGGTATTGGGGGCAATATAGTATTTCAGTTGAAATACCTTTTTCATATGAGGTGCTTGTTTCCCTTGAGACACTCCAACTTTTTGTGAGAAGGCTAAGAAGTTTGAAAAGAGACATTCCAAGGCATGTTCCAAACATGTCCAAATTGATTTTGAATGGGTTTGGAGGTTTTTTTTTTGTTCTCAGATTCGTGAATAGTATTTTGAAATTTTCAGCAGTGTCAGGGACCTCCTCTCATTTTTATCCCAATAGATGTCTCAGGAAGCCAGAAATACAAACCAGATGATTCTGGGATTAAAAAAAAAGAAGAAGAATGTACTCCTAGCCAGTAGACCTCCTTCAGAGGAAACTGCCATCTCTCCCTACTCCAGAAGGTTCTGCAATGATACATGCAAAGCTGTGCAGATGCTGAGGAAATAACTGCACCTGGATCTCTGAGGAAACAGCTAGGGATGGATAGCAGTTCAAGGCCAAGATCCTGGACAAACCTGCAACTGTGATTTCTTTCCCTGCTGAGGGCTCATAGAATCAATAAGGTTGGAAAATACCTCAAAGATCATCAAGTCCAACCTATCACCCAGCACCTCATGACTGCTAAACCATAGCACCAAGTGCCACGTCCAATCCTCTCTTGAACACCTCCAGGGATGGTGACTCCACCACCTCCCTGGGCAGCCCACTCCAATGGCTAACAACTCTCTCTGTGAAGAACTTTCTCCTCACCTCGATGAGGGGTATGGTGAGCACATGCACAGCTGTGTGGCAGGAACAACACAGAAATAATTGGAATGAGGTATAAGTAATGATAAATACTTAGACCACATAACAACTTTGCAAGATAGTTCCTAGAAATTAAAGCAAAATAAGAGCTATTCTGTTCTTAAAAGGCCTCTCTCGCTGGCCACTTAGACACCATCCTCTGTAGTGTCTTTTTCTTGCTGCCTTGCACTCTTTCCCTCCCCCAGTTCCTTACTCCAGAGGCTGTTCTGTTGATGCAAAGCAAACTATTCTGAGCTATACTGCTGTAAAATTGGTGCTGGTTCCTGACCTAGCCCCTCTTTTTGGGGCCTGAGCATCATCTTTGTCCTTTGTTGGACTGGATCAGCAGTCCTTGTCTAGTTCTTCACGTGAAGTACATGTGCCCAGGAAGTCATTTTATGCTCTCCTGGCATTGTTTCTCCAGACAGTGCTGGACAGGAATAGTGGCAGAAAGCTCAGCAAAGTCAGAACATAATGATAGCCAAGCAAAGGGAGAAGGGACTGGAAGGGGAATAGTTAAAATTAATAACTTTCATGAGAATTGTGCTGGAAGCAGATTGACTGCATCCTTGATTACAAACTCATATTTTGGGGAAGAGATTAAACCAAGGTTATTTCTGCTTAGAGTTTCTGCTGTTACTGGTTGTCCATTTCTGCAGCACTTTGCAGAGCAGTGAACCGAATACTGCCACGTGCCCAGTCAGCTACCTACCTGCAGCATAATACTGACAGTGCTGGAAACTGGAACTGGCTTCAAGGATTCTCTGCTATCACTCTGACCTCTGTAGAAAGAGGAGAGAGGTTACCAGCTTCCTTTGAATAGCTGTAGAAGATACATAAACAGTTATCTTTCAAAGTAGATGAGTCCTCTCTTTATCTATCTGCCTGCCACAGGGCTTCCTTGCAGGTGAAGGTGGTTGCTAACTTTCCTGTGCAGAAGCAGGTCTGAAGATCTCTGACTGTCTTCAACTATTTCAGCCCAGGTTTGGGAACAGGGAAACGGTGAAGGTTGGAATAACCAGGATTCAGCTGCTGAGTCAGAACCACATCTCCTCATAACAATCCTGTTCAGCTCCCTTTGGTTACAGGGTAGTTTGATGTAAGTGCTCAGCTACACAAGGACTCTTGTTCTAGGGGATGAGGTCTTGTGTGAGTGTGAGGGGCATCTTTTTGGTAGTTTTGGAGGCTGGGGCTTAGCTGGAAGAGACCTCAAAGAAGTACTAGACTATATTCCAAATTGCTTGTGAAAATAGCCTGAATGTATGACCTCCAGCTACTAGGGTGTCCCATCTATTTTTTATAGGACATACAGACAAGAAGTAGCTGTTTAAAAACATTTATTATTATTTATTATTAATTATTATTGCTACTACTATTTTACTTGTTACATTTTTTGCTCTCCTTGCTGCACTCATCATCTTTCTTGCTACTGAGTGCCTCACAACACTGTACAGGAGTCTGTGCTGAAGTCATAGTAAGGTTAAACCATTTCATTGAACAATGCTCATGCACTGACCCTATAGTACATCTCCTTTTCAGTAGTGTGCCTACCTTCTTTTGTGTTTCTGATGCAGCTGAAGGTACTGAATTTCTTTCCTAGAGCCTTCTGTGGCTTTGTATCCTGAGTATTTTGTAGCTTTATCCATCAACCAGCATCAAAATTTGTAGGTTTGTACTCATGGTGGGATCTTGGTACAGGGTGCTAGGTACTGATGCTCTCTTCCATGCCCTTGGTAAAATGCAGATGAAGGGAACTGATCTTCAAGACAAGTTGGACTCCCTGCTCATTTGCTGAGGCTATTTCTGAGGAGAATGGTAGTATGAGGGAAGTGGTGGGTGTATTTCTTCTTTATGGGCTGTGGAGGTCTCTAATGTCGTTTTCTGACCTTGTGTTAATTGGAAGTGTTTCCGTGGATGTTTTTCAATTTTATTGCTATTGCACTTGGAGAGATTGAAATAATACACAATAAGGAGTGGGAAATGAATAAAACCAATGATCCTATGAGATCTGGCAAATCCTGTATCTGTGGTTCCTGGAGCCTACTTCTTGGCTAATAAACTACTTGTCCTTCTTTCTCTGGCTTCTCTTCTGGAGAAAGTGTTCTCACAGGATCTCTCTCTTACAGTGAGCACCAGAAATGCTAAGGAATAAAGGGCAGGGAACAGGGGAGTCACACTTAAACCAGAGGAGATGCAGGGAAGTAGGGAACAGTGCAATGTGGAATGTATGAAGTGACAGACTGGAGCTGAGGGATTTGTTGATTCCTTTATTAATCAAGTCAGAAGAGAGGGGATCAGTCAGAAAAAGTGGCCTTCACCAGCGATAGAACAATGCCTGAAACAAAATGACTGATGGGCTGTGGACAGCTTTTTCCAGGAGGAGTCCCAGGAAATGAGGCTTGATGAATAAGGGAGGACCAGCACAGTAGCCTGGGAAGCTCCTCAAGCCCTTGTGCTCCAGCAATGCATGAGGTCAAGTTTCCTCTTTCTACTGATGCAGCTGCAGCAAGAGGCTGGCTTCAGGATGGATTGATCTACACAGATTCCTTTTATCAACATGGGTGCTTCATGTTGCAGAGATAACATTTTCCTTCCTGTTTATATCATGGTCACCTGGAGATAGTTGCAGTTGAGTAGTAGTGGCTATGGAAGAAGAGTTCAGACCAGAGCTCACAATGATGTCCCCTAATTCTCGAATTTTGCCCCCTCCAGAGGAAATCCCTAAACTGTTTTGAGGTACTTCACTAAAATAATCTTTGATGATTGCTTTTCTAAATCCACCTTAAGGAGACAAAGTTTTATTTACTTTGACTTCAATTCTGGGTCTTTTGACAATACAGCTTACAAAGGGGTCTATTGCTGGGATAGATCAAGTCAAGATTTATTATTCAAGAATGAAAATTTCCACCATACTCCCATTTCCAGCAGATTTATTTCCTGGAGAAAAGGAAAGCCTTAACATTTGGTATTCTCTGTCCTGAAGCCATGCTGAGTACCAATAATCTTCTGATCTGTGGTCTTGGGCAAGTGTTCTTTGCTTATTATGAGTTTTGTGGCAGTGTTTGTTAAAACAACATTGTAAGGTGCAGCTGCCTCTGCAAAAGTGATGCTCAGTTGCTCTAGGTCCTTCTGGTAGTACCTCTGCAGTCTGACTGGCATGGACCAATTCACTCCTCCTTTATCTTTAATTCGTACACAAACACCCCATGAGGAGCTGAGGGAGGAAAGGTGGAGCTGTCCTTCTGAGTTTCCCTTCCCTTCCCCTTTACACCAGGTCCAGAAGCCAGCTTTCCTGGCTGCTGAGAAGAGGCAGCAGGGAGAAATGGCAGCTGGAATTAGGATGTGGCAAGAGAAAGGGATGGTAGACAGAAGTGCTTTTTGGAAGAACCTGAATATCTCCTTCAGTCCAATGCTTCTACCGCTTAACTTTGTGGTAAACACAGAACAAAGGGCTTTCACTGGTGACCAGAAAGAGTGTATTTTATCCCTGCAGCTGCTAAGAAACCTTTACTCTATGCTACAGGCTTTTCTATCCATACTGGGAGCATAGCATCTCCACATCAGACTGTGGGTTCATTGTGGTTTAATATTGGCAGTAAATGATGTGGGAGATTTCACTGTGGTTCAAGACATAATGTCCCATTTTCTCAGTAACAAGGTAGGACTGGTTTTGCTTATGTTTTCTGGAGAGAGAAGTGAATTTGATCTCCAGGCTATCATTCCACTTTCCTCCTCAGATGCTGATTTAAAAATGCTGGTGGAGATATTTGTGTCCAGTGATTTGGACACAGAGGACAAGGCCTTGTCCCTCAGATATTTTAAGTGTGTGGTCCCTTGGGGCCCAGGAAAAGAAAGAAAACTTTGTGCTGGAAACAAGAACTGCTGTGGCAGAATTTTGTGTTGAAATCTCTGTTCTTTCAGAGCTTCCCTTAGGCCAGGACAGTCAACAGAGGCAGATTTACTTCTAGAATGGCTTAAACATAATTAAACCAGGTAGCCTCCCCAGCAGTATTATGTCTTTAGGGAAAATAGCCCAAGGTTTTAGTTTTGGGGTAATGTTGTGTTGGTGGAGTTTTTTTGGTGGTGGTGGTGTGTTGCTTTTTCCCTTTTTCAATCTTCTTTACCTTCTTGTCTTGGCTGCTGTCTGGGACTACTGTTCAGTGGCCAAAGATCCCAGGCAGCCAAAATGCCAGGTGTGAATGTCTGATGCAGCAATCTTGTGTCCTACTTGACACTTCACCCAAGCTAGCCTCTGGCTTTTGTCTGCTGCTGTACCCAGTGCAGAGATGCATACTGCTGCAACTCCAAAGTGTCTTTGTCTTTGCTTTTTTCTAATCACTGCCATTGTAGCTTTGAGAATGGCTCTTGATCCTGGGAGTTCTCAGTCCTTTCCTCACTGGCATCAAGCCATGTTCCTCACTGTTGTGCTATGACAAGTTCCATAATATGATCCAGCATAAGGAAAAGTATTTCCTAGGTCTCAAAAGTGTGTAGAACAGAATAGAATAAACCAGGTTGGAAAAGACCTTTGAGATAATTGAGTTTAACCTATCATCCAACACCATCTAATCAACTAAACCATGGCACCAAGCACCCCATCCAGTCTCTTCCTAAACACCTCCAGTGATGATGACTCCACCACCTCCCTGGGCAGCCCATTCCAATGGGCAATCACTCTTTCTATGAAGAAGTCCTTCCTAACATCCAGCCTAAACCTCCCCTGGTGCAGCTGGACACTGTGTCCTCTTGTTGTGGAGCTGGTTGCGTGGGAGAAGAGACCAGCCTGGCTACAACCTCCCTTCAGGGAGTTGTAGACAGCAATAAGGTCTCCTCTGAGCCTCCTCTTCTCCAGGCTAAGCAAGCCCAGCTCCCTCAGCCTCTCCTCACAGGGCTTTCTTGTTACTTTTCTTGTTATTTTTGTCATTTTGAATACACATCAGCTGTGGATCTAGACATGATTTTCTGGAGAGTTGTATTTCATCTTTAAAACAATAATGAAGGCTAAATTCTACCTATGGCAAACATGTATGGCAAATTGCAGCAAATGCATGGGCTTGTTCTCTTCAGGAGCCAATATTCTGTGGCAGATGCAGGTGAAGATATGTGTTGATAGGTGGGATTTTGAATGCTGGCAGCAGTGAAAGCTTTTTCTCTGAAGGGGAGCTGAGATGAAGAGCCTAGGATGTTCCATACTCCACTGAACTGGGTAACCATGGCAGCTCTTAATCAAGCTGCAAGTCCATTAAAGTCCAGGCAATAAAGTGGTCAGGATGTGGTAATAGTCTTGTGGGCCAATATCGTGTTCTTGCCTTTACCTGACACCAGTCAAAGGTCTTCACTGCAGTCTAGGACCTGGCCTCAGAGAGTGTGGGCTGAAGCCTGAGGAGAAAAAGGAAATGCTGTTTTCATCCAAGAAAGTAGGAAGGAAGAGGGAGAGACTACAGGAATGATAGTACAAGGCAGCAAGGAGACCTTTCCTGTACAGAGCACGATTCCCTTTGGCAAGAAGAAGGCTCTACAACATTCTTCTCTCTATATTTTTTTTTTAATCTCTATTTACTTCCTTCTCTCTATTTTTTTTCTCTTTCTCTTCCCTTCTCACTGGCTGGGTTTCTAAGAGCAGCCCAGCTGGGAGTGAGGTAGAGCTGTAGACTGGCCTCTTGCGCTCTCCCCTAAATGCCTTTTCAGGCAAGCTCAATAATTGATGATCACCTGGGTCCTTGTCTGCACTGAAGAGTGCACATAGTATTTAGTACATGAAAAAGCTATTTTGCCCATCAGAGCTCATCCCTGGAACAGCAACATTTCCCCAGGATACCAGTTAATTGTTCTCTCTCAGTAGTTATAGACGAACTTCCTTTCTCAGATGGTCTCAGCTGCTTAACTTCTTACAGCCTAAAGCTTGTGCCTGCTCCCAGTACATGGCTGTTGACTTCCACATTGCACACCAGAGCACAGTTCAGACTCCTTCTTCCTACAGTGGGTTGCTTCAGCCTCTCCTTTGCTACAAGAGAAACAAGTGCAGCAGGCCTCAGGTCATCTCCTGGGTTTCCATGGTCTGGATCATCTTCCTGAAATATTGCATAACTTGTTGCCTGCCTCTGAATAACTGCTCTTTATTGAGGTGGAAGATGTGCTGACATAGCTGCAGGTGCAGGAGTCAGCAGGATGTCAGGGTTGCAACCCTGGAGGAGGAAGAGTGGGTGAGAACTGTCATGTCAGGGAAGGTGCATGCCATTAGTTTAACATCAATCCCTGCTAAGTACACAGGTGGGGTGGGGTAAGCAGGACTGAGTATCTGGGAATGCTGCTGAGCAGGACAGAGGCATATTGATAAAGTGAGGTGTAGAGGGGGAAGTAGGACCTAAAGTAGTTGAGGTGCCCTGTATGGGCTCTGTGGTGCACTGGTGGAACCACTTATTGTTGTCAAGAGCTGAAATGGCAGCTGTGCTGCGGGCCAGGGTTGTAGGCCAGCAGTTCTGGTGCATTGTAATACCAGTCTCTCTTCTGCTGTCAGCATGACAAGGGAGACTTGAACAAGGGCAAGGGCATGTGTTTCCCACTACAAGGTAACAAACTCCTTACTGCTGTTGCAGCAGCACTTTACACAGCCATCCTGCCCCTTTCCCCAAAGAAAATGTACAGAGATGGTGTTCTGTGAGCGTGCTGCATTGGATCTGTACCTGCAAAGCTGTCCCAGGTAGCACCTGCCACATACTGGAGAAACATGAATGCCTATGTTTAAGCAGGGGAGTGGGACAGAGAGGAAATCAGCTTGGGAATTGTAGATCTATGAAATCACTGTTGCTTAACCTTGCTCAGCATCCGGACAATAACAAGGAGATGTGTAAAAGTCCACCAGGATTTGTTGAGAACAAGTCATGTCAGACCAATACAATATCTTTCTGTGACAGGATAACAGGCATTGAGGACAGAGGTGAAAATGAAGGTGTCATCTGCTTTGACTCCAGTAAGGTTTTTACCATCTCTCTCATCACACTTGTTAGCAATCTAGAGGACCAGGGGTCTCGAGGAGAGCTATTAACTAATGCATGCAAAATGAATAAGAATGTCTAAATGGAAAGGACCAGGGACTGGGGTTCTGGGAGGGTCTGTCCTGTGCTCAGTTCAGTTCAGTGTTTTCTTTAACAGCCTTGGTGATGGATGGAGAATTTGCATATCAGCTTTGAAGATGACAGCAAGCTGGGGGGGAGGGAAGGTGAGAGGCAACAGTGAATTTATTGGAGAACAGGGTTAGAATTCATAATGATCCTGGCAAATTTGAGATACACTCTGAAAAAGTGGCATGTAATTCAATAGAGACAAGCACAAACTCTTGTACCTTGGCAGCAATAATGGACTACATAAATACAGTGCAGAGAAAGATCAACTAGATCACAGTTCTGCAGAAAAGGATTGCGGGGAGGATAAAAGAGGATCACAAGCTGAACATGATTGTGTGTTGTTGAGAGAGAGGCAAAGGCTGTACTTGGATGTATAAATAGGAGTTTAGCCTGCAAGGCACATGATGTAATCTTTCTACTCTACTGGGTGATGGTAAGGCTGAAAAACTCTATGCAGTTCCATGGAGAGCACTTCAAGAAAATTCTGGAATCACTGACTTGAGTCTGGGGAAAACAGTGAGAATAATCAGGGGTGTAGAAAATAAGACATAAAAGTGATGATGTAATGAATTGGGATTGTTTAGTTGTAAATTGGGAGGACTGGAGAGAAAGGGGGAGAGACTGCACAACAGGCAATGAACTCTGAATCTCAGAGCTTCCCCATCTGCAGCAATCCCTTTGACAGCACAAAGTGACAGCATCAGTGACTGTCAGCACTCTTACCTGGTCCCTGATGGAGGAAGCATTTCTGTGGTGGGGTTTATTTGGGTGGAAGTTCAGGTGGTTCCTGTCTGTTTGAACAGTTCATTTGGACCATGATCAACTCAATGGCACTGGAGGCTGTCATAAGATAGTGACAGGAAAGTGGCAAGTGAGCAGGGCTCATGAGGAATCTCTTCCATTTGAAACAAGTGGGCATCACTAGGGCGAGGGGCTGCTTGGGCCCAAGAGGTGTTGGAACCACTCGTGATGTGTTCTGCATGCCGGCTGAGGTGTTCGAGGTGAAGAGTTCTTCAAGGTGAGGAGAAAGTTCTTCACAGAAAGAGTTGTTGGCCATTGGAATGTGCTGCCCAGGGAGGTGGTGGAGTCACCATCCCTAGAGGTGTTCAGAAAGGGATTGGATGTGGCACTTGAAGCCATGGTTTAGTTGGGTGTTGGGTGACAGGTTGGACTTGATGGTTTCTGAGGTCTTTCCCAACCTTATTGATTCTATGATTCTGTGATTCTAAGTTGAAAGACTGGCAGGCTGTCTTCTGCACAGCATCTGTAAGCCTGGAAGAGACATAAAGGATCCATATTGTCTCTTCTGTGTCTTTCTTTAAGGCAGGTTTTATTTTTTATTGCCTTACTTGGCCTTATCATTGACCTTGCTTTCTATTTTTATTTCAGTTTTCATCTGCATCTTCTGTATGTATAGCTCTGTCTTGTACATGTCTTCTGTCCTCTTCCATCTGGGCTACTGTAATTCTGCTGGACTTCCAAATCTCATCTCTCTCATCTTTCATGCTGATATTGTGGTGTCTTGTATTAGGCACTGTGAAAATACCTTCCAGAGGTGATTCTCTCAGGTTGCTAAAGGAGATGTTGGACAGTAGAAGCCGAATGCGCATGGGGAGAATGGGAGATCTTGGGGGTAGTGTGGAAGTGAGATATTGATAGGATTACATAACAAATGGTGTTTGCATCTTCTTGTCTGACTAGCTGTTATAAACTGGGCTGGCAATTCTTGCAGACACCACGGCTGAAGAGAGTTTGAAAGCTGAATCTCATGGTCTTCAAAATGGTGTCTAGATTCCAGTGGACACCAAAGTGCCATGTTTTTAAAAGAACTAAGAAGTGAACGTATCCTTCCATACCTGAAACCATATCCCCCATTCATTCTTGATTTCCAAATTCCAGATGTATTGAAAACATAATGCATTGGCATCCACCTTTTCTGTTTGCTCGTTGAGTATACTCATAGCCCATTGTCATGTGCAGTGCCTTCCAAATACCAGTCTGGGACCCTCTGAACTCTTTCACTATCCCTGTCTGGCAATACGCAGGAGTTGTCTAAAACAGCCTTTAAATGCGGAGGCAATATTTGGGCATGGATGGGCAGGTGTTTGTTCTTACTCTTTGGAGAAGATCTGAAGTCTGTAGTTGCTGATAAAGGGGGCAGGCAAGAAAGCTCTTAGGAAGAGAGAAAAGAGAAACGCAGCATTTTTATGGATGAATGAGCTTTTATGCAGTTGCTTTTAAAAGGCGAAATTATATGGCCATTTGCACTGCCTCTTGATTGCTCAGTGCACCAGCTATTCTTTATGCTGCATGCCATTTGCTGTCTTGTATTTAACTTTGCAAAATATTCTGGGATGCAGTTGGCACAAAAGTGCCTGTATTAACACATCTGTACTGTTTCATACTGTTAGATGGCAGTGAGATTTCCTCCAGGGGTGCTCATTAGCTTCCAGTATTTTTCGCCCTTTTTATATACCGTCCTGAGCTCTGAACTCGCATGTGGTGGATGCCTATTTTGTTGCAGCCATTTTTGGCCTCTTTTCTCCCTCTATCATGCTATGGCTTCAACATAAGCTTTGCAGGGTCATTATCTAAGTCATTGCATAGAAAAGCCCTTTGGGAGCCAGATTCATCTCTGGCAAAAGTGTCTTCAATTCCATTGACTTCAGAACAGATTCATTGTTGACATCAGGGGTAAATTTTTGCAATGTAGGTATCAAAAGGAACAATACCAAGGCATAATTGAGTGCTTTCTGTCCCAAAAATGACCCATTCTTGTGCTTGGTTTGGCTTGTTGACAGCGCTGCACTCCATCCTTGCATATTAAAGGAGTCCCCTTTGCTTCTTCCTTCTGTCCTGGGACCTTCTTTACTCCCCCCTGTTGTCTTTCTTCCAAATCCTTTTGGATCTGCTTGTCTGCAATCACACACTCCCTTAAACTGCATGCTCCCCACCTCCTGCTTGTTCTTTACAGCCAGTTGTGCTGAGTCCTTGCAGCAAGTGGTGTCGAGACAAAGCTAAAATAGCTGTCCTGGGATGATCATTGCTACTAGGTCTTAGGAAGTTGGAGAAGATGTAGCTCAAAGTGCACAAATGCTGTCTCACAGCTATTGCAGTCCAGGACTCACCTATCTCCCTTATACCAGGAAGTGGAAAGAGGGAGGACCTGTGGAAGCCTGGTTTAGATTAATATTTCAAGGCATGAGGTATTTTCAGCAATGATACGCAACTCTTTGCTGGTTTTAGAGTCTCACAACCCTTTTACAGGGGATAGGCTATGTCAGCAGCCCCTGGTGTGTGGGGACAACAGTAGAAGTGCAGGTTGGCAAAGCCTGAACCGATTGACTCTTATTGGCAAGGAACTATTTTTGGGAGCCAATGATGAGAACACCCTGTACTGCTGGAAGTTTGGCTCTACCTTGCAAGGTTATTAGCTGGGAGTTTAATCAGAGTCTGTCAAATACATGGAGTGAGCAGTTAGGGTGTGTTTTGTGTTGGGACAGGAGGAAGGAGGCATGGGGAGAAAGGCTTTTGAGGTATGAATGGAAGAAAATAAAAGTCCATTTCTTCAGTTTCCATTTGCAATTAAATGACATAAATTCCAGACAGACTTTCCACATCTCCGTGGTCTTGCAGTGGTCAGGCAGAGACAAATCTGTGACATTACAGACATCTTTTCCCCACCCCTCCCCTTAGCCCAAGGGGTCCTTGAGCTCTCAGTGAATGAGCTCTGTTGGCAGACATCACTTTGCCCCCTCTGTAGAGATGCAGTGATCCTCAGGATGAGACGCGGCAGTTCCTCTTTTCAAAGCCATTCTAACCAGCAGTTTAGGAAGCAGGTGAAAATGGAGGGGTAATTAGAGAGACAAAGACTGTGATGACTAGCACTGGGGTTGCAATATGGTTTTCATTCTCTTTCTTGCAAAGCAGCAGCCCTGGTTAGTTTGATCCATGACCTGTGCAGAACAAGCTTACGGTTATTTTGATTATTTGTATTACTGTGGCCTCTGAGAAAGCCTGCCATTAGCCAGTGCCTCATTGTGCTGGGAGCTGCTCAGAGAGCCCAAGATGATGACTGTACTCACTAAACACTCACTGTGCAACTCTCAGCTGTGAAAACATGGCCACTAGGCAGGTGGGAGAGTCAATGCACAGGGAACAGAAGCAAGTTAAGAACAGCAGCAAATACCCAGGATTTTCTTGCTATGCATACCCTAGGGAAAGTCTGTAAGGAGAGGGCATATTCTAGCCATTGATGTCAGTGAACATTTTTGGATCAATGTGCTAGGAGAATACAAGGGGAAAATAGGTGAGGATTTTTAAGTTTTGGTGGCTGTAAGCTTAGCTCTGCAGCAGCCTGACTGTTCCAAATGACCTGCAGCTCTCGTGGTAAAAGAAAGGGCTTGGGTAGGGTATGAAGAAAAGCAATGACATAATTTCACTGCTATTCATGGGACCTCTCTTAAGAAGAAGGCCAAAAGTGAAGAAAGCTGCATGAGTCTCTGAAAAGCTACAGAAGAAAGTGGAGCAGGTCAGCACTCACGTCTTGTTGCCGACTGAGGGATTAGAGGCATAAATTGTCATGGGAAAGAGGCACTTGATGCAATGGAGAAGGGAGACAATGGAAGACTGAAAATAAAGGGGAAAGGTGTTACCAGTCAAATGGTCTTTGAAACAGACTTTTGAATGGATGAGCAGCATGTGTGGGCCTGAGAGACATTTGTCATGGCCAAAGTGAACAGGTGCTAAAGAGAGCTGGACCATGATAGTGTGTGTAGGCCAGCAGATCTGGGTCCTAATCCCAGAACTAAGATCTGAATTTTTGATGACAAAGTGGAGCCAGGAACCTAGCTGTGTTGCCCCCACAAAAAGCCAGCCTGTCCAGCAGCAGGATTTGTTTTCCTGCACCCAAGAGTTGGAGCACAGAACTCTCAGTCCTGCTGCACTACTTGTACGTCATCAGACTTCTGGTTTTTGGAGATGTCTTGTCCAGCTGTCATGAGACCTGACCTTTTCTTAACCTATAAAATCATGAGCAGCTATGACAACAGCTTTACAATGTCATGGCTGCAGAAATGCAATAACCTCCTTCAGGAAGCAGGAAAAAAAAGTTCTGAGCTGCAGATAATTTAATGCATAGTGAATGGAGGAGGTGAGCCAGTCAAGGATTCCTGCTTGTTCACTCTATTGGTGTCTGCTCTGGTTGGAAAGTCTGCATTTTTTAGGAGAGTTCTGCAAAGTGAGAAATGAGAGATCTGGAAATGTACACATATTTGCTGCACTTCTGACAGGCAGTGGTAATTACAGACAAGGTGAAGGGTGATGGGTGGAAAGGGCTTGATGGCACAGAGAAGGGAAACTGCAAGGAGCCTGACAATACAGCAGCCACTGTGGGGAACCATCAGCCCGTGTGGGGTGAAAAATCCCACCTGCACAAATGCAGCTGTGCTTTGACATCTAGATGACTATTTGTGGGAAAGGTGTTTTAATTTTCCACTCTGCTTGCAGAGAAGTGGGAATGGGTGGAAGGCATGGGCTGTTATCTCATGTTCAGTGCTACACGGCACGCTGACAGAGCACCTTGATCTACTGCTCCAGTGGATGCTGCTGGCTCTTCTCACAGTTCAGATTTCTGAGGGACAGGGCACTTCTCCCTGTAGTGAAAGAGGGCTGTCTAGGGGAGGAGTTACATTTCTTTATGTTTGTTGCATGGAGTTCAGGTAAGAAACCATCCCTTCTCTCATCTTAGGCTGAGGGAGCTGGGCTTGCTTAGCCTGGAGAAGAGGAGGCTCAGGGCAGACCTTATTGCTCTCTACATCTACCTGAAGGGAGGTTGTAGCCAGGCCGGGGTTGGTCTCTTCTCCCAGGCAACCAGCACCAGAACAAGAGGACACAGTATCAAACTGCACCAGGGGAGGTTTAAGCTGGATGTTACGAAGTTGTTCTTCATAGAAAGAGTGTTTTGCCATTGGAATGTGCTGCCCAGGGAGGTGGTGGAGTCACCATCACTGGAGGTGTTTAGAAAGAGACTGGATGGGGTGCTTGGTACCATGGTTTAGTTAATTAGATACTGTTGGATGATAGGTTGGACTCGATGATCTCAAAGGTCTATTCTATTCTATTCTATTCTATTCTATTCTATTCTATTCTATTCTATTCTATTCTATTCTATTCTATTCTATTCTATTCTATTCTATTCTATTCTATTCTATTCTAACTTGCTTAGCACACTTGTTCCCATATGTACAAAGTTTGGGGGTTTTGGTGTTTGTATACAGAGCAGATAAGAGATTTTTTCATCAATAAGCAGCTTTTCCCCCAAAGCATCTCCCTTCCCCAAAGGATGCTGATGTGGAGCTGTGTAAAATGATGCTAAAAACACCCTGCTGAGGCAGAAGACACCCTGCAGAAATTGCTGAAACAGAGGGAAGAATTGACTTTGGCTGGTTGCATTCACTTTGGACCCAAAACTCTCATTGACAGCTTTCCTCCTGCCACAACTCAAATAGCAGCCAGCATCTTTGTACCTAGAGGACAAAATAAATCTAGTGAACCTTCCTTGACCTTTTGAGCTCTCTGGGACATATTCCTGAAGGAAAGATCTCCAAATCTTTCTGAAGAATCACCTTCTGACATTTGCATTCCAGTGCACAGCAATGTCCTACTCTGACCGTGTAAATGGTCCTTCAAGTCTGCTAGTGCCTCCTGTAGGTTCTAGATGTATGCCAGAGTGTGCTCTCACAGCTTTGCAAGAAGCTGGCTCTTGACTGGAGTTTCTGAGGGCTTTTTACCTCTTCTGGATATGTTGGGAAGAATACAAATAGAGTGTGTTTTCCTGAGGTATGGCATATTTTATATGGCTGTTACTCCTCCAACAACCATCTTAAATGAGTGGCATAAGTGACCCTAATCTCTATAATACCTACTTTCAAGCCAGTGTTTCTCAGGTAGCCTAGAAATTATCCAAACTCTGTTCCCTGGTATCTCATAGAGACTTTTGAAATCTGTAGCGCTGTGGGCATAGACACAAATAATTCTGCGTGGGTACAGGACCCACAAGCTGGTAAGCTTGGAAGGAGCTGTTGATATGACAACAGCCTCTGCTGAGCCATGTAGCATGGATGAGGGTGAGGAGTGCCTTCAGGGTTTTGGAAAGTGGAATGCTGTCATCCCTCCTGGTACCCAGTACAAAGAGCAAAGGAGCAACCAAGACTGGGGCTCAGGCCTGATCTCTGTGTGGCAGACCCAGTTGGTCCCAAGAAGGGAGCCTCCAACCTGCTTCTAGGCATTTGAGGCCTCTTTCTGGAGTGTGACATCAAGCTAGGAGAACAGTGGAACAGCTAAAATAAAAGATACTCAGCGTTAGAAGTGCAGTTAGTTAGTTGTGTCCTTGGTGTCTCAGTTAAAGGCTTTTTCCTCTACTAGCCTCCCAACAAGGCACATTCTTGGTTTTGGGATTTGTGCAGCTGTAGCAACACAAACCTGTATTACATCAGCTCAGGTCTCAGGGTGAAAACCAATATGGTATGATGGCTGAGTCAGGGAAGATGAAGGGATGATTGTGCTTCCAGTTCAAACTCTCATCATCATTTGCCTTCTCCCAACCCTCTAAGCCATACCTCTGTTCTTTCCCCTCTGTGCCCTGAATATTGGAGCCAAGTCCCTTGTGTGCTTTTCTGCATCTTCCGTGCTTTAGTGGCTACTTAAATATTTATTTATGTAGAACTTGCCCCATGGGAATGTCTTATGAATGCAGAGGGAGGGGTATTGTAAGGGGAGGAGGGAATGAGCAATCCCTAGAGGGCTCAATATTGTCAGTTACTGAGAGGCAGGAACTGCACAAAAAAGCCTAGTCCTGGGGAAGAAAAAAGATTGTGATGCAGAAGAACGCACACATGTGTGCACACAAACACACACTTGCAGGCAGATCAGCACAAACAACCAGCTGACAACAGAACAGGAAGAGAAAGGAAATATTTGCACCAGTTAAGTAATTAGAGACCCAGCTCTGTTCCTTCATGGAACTTGCTTTCTTTTGACCCATAGGACACCACCATTTTTGCAGACCTACCACCCAGAAAACGCTGCGGAAAGATAAATAGGAAGGCAGGAATAGTGTGAGGTGCTGCACTCCAGAAGATGCTGCCATGAATTTAAGGACAGGCTGTATGTCATGGGAAAAGATGAATTTCCAGAGTTTTGCAAACCCACTTGAATTTGCCCCATCTCCCTGTAGATGGCATGTAGGAAACTCTGGAGTCTTCTGGCTGTCATGATCGATATTGCTTGAACTTTAATCATATGCAAGAAGCAGCTCAGCTTGTTGAATTCATTAATTGCTAAGGCGTAACATATTCACTTAATTGGATTCTCTGCTAGATAGAGATGTATTTATATGTATTTGTGTATGTGCTTAGTGTATATATTTAGCTCCACAAAGACTGATAGTAATGGAACGTTAAGGTTGCCTGGTGAAATAATCAGCAGACTGGAAAGGATAAATGTTTAGTCATAAGCACGATCTTTTCTGTCACAAGAAGGGTAAGGCCTGGCTTACTGGATATTCTTGGCACAGCAGAAAACTAGGCAGGGCTAAAGTTGGCAGTAAGGCAAATTTACTTTTGTATGTGCCTCAGGCTGCCCATGAGAGCTGGTCTGCCCCTGGCAGGTCACCCCATCACAGTGTCTGTCTTGTCATTGAGGCGTGCTGACCAGCAGGTCCTTCTCCAAGGTTGTCTCTCCTGCCCAGTTCTTGGAAGCTTCCTCCATTTTCTTGTGCAAGACAGCACCTTGGAGGAGTGCTCCACCAAGACCTACTGCATGGGGTCCTGTGGTGGCAGAGAAGCTGCTTCAGTGTCACAAAGGAGAGCTGAGGCCTTGAGCTTCATGTTGAGCATGGGAAGTAAGATGAATCTGCTTCCTGGAGGCTGGACAGAGCAGGGCTGTGTACCAGTGTGCCAGCTCAAGCAGCATCATGTTCACTCTTCCAGGATAGGTGTCTTCAGAGAGCCAGGAAAGACAGCTGCCTGGTCACTTGTGCCACTTCAGCTTCCAGAGCAGCTGGAGAGTATCCAAGAATGTGCTCTTGAGCTTTAGTTAATCTCCTGATTCCTAACTAGTCCTTAGCAAGTACCATGTAAAATCCCTCTGTTCCTTTTGCAGCTGTCGGTCCACATGCCTGAGCGGCCGTGCTGCTGCTCTGTCATCAATCAGCACAGCTTCCACTGCTGCCTGCCAGCACACATAGGTGCTCTGCAGGCACCACCACCCTTCTGCAGCAAACCTCCTTCCTCTGATGTGGGGCATGAGGGAGTTGTAGGTGCAGCCCTGAGCTGCACAATCTTTGTCTGGGATGAATGAACTGGATGAATGTCATCCTGCGGTGAATCAAAAACAGTGCGGCAAGCAAGCTGAGAGAGGTTCTCCTCCCCCTCTATTGTGCCCTGGTGAGGCCACATCTGGAGTATTGTGTCCAGTGCTGGGCCCCCTGGTTGAAGAAGGACAGGGACTTCCTGGAGAGGGTACAGAAAACAGATACAAAAGATGATAAAGGGACCAGAACACCTCTCTTACAAGGAAAGACTGAGAGAACTTCATCTTTTTAATCTGGAAAAGAGAAGACTGAAGGGGGATCTCATAAATATTTATGAGTACTTAAAGGGTGGATGTCAGGAGAATGGGGCAAATCTTTTTTCAGTGGCATGCAGCGACAGGATAAGGGCAATGGGCACAAACTTGAACATAAGAAGTTTCATCCAAACATGAGGAGAAACTTCTTTAATTTAAGAGTGACAGAGCACTGGAACAGGCTGCCCAGGGAGGCGGTGGAGTCTCCATCCTTGGAGACATTCAAAACCTGCCTGGAAGTGTTCCTGTGTGACCTTCAGGTGAACATGCCTTGGAAGGGGCCTTGGACTCAATGATCTCCAGAGGTCCCTTCCATCCCCTGCCATTCTGGGATTCTGTGAACTGAGGCACCTCCTTACTGTACCAACTTTTGTCATCCTTCCTACCTGTTAGGTCCCTGCTTATCCCCCTTGCAACATAGGATGGATTATGAAGAGCCTTTTCTAGAGAGCAACTGAGCTTCAGAAAGCTTCAGTGATTTGCTTAAGGTCACAGAGTAAGCACAGGACAAGATTACAGCCAGCACTAGGGTCCCTTCACTCCTGGGCATTCAGGGAGAAAGCATCTGTGCTCTAAACAGCTGCTGCAGTGCTTAGGGCAAATTTGCCTTGTGAAACCTGGCTGTGCATTGCCTGTGCTGGCACAGACTTGTGATGGCAAAGCCATGCTGTGCAGAGCAGACTCACAGGGATGCAGCAGCACAGCATGGTGCAAGGCAGCTGTGCAAGCCTGGCAAGTTGCCTAGGCTCTCAGTTTAGCCCTTCCAGGCTAACATGGCCGGACAGCCTCTGGACTGTAACTGGATTGGTGAATTCATGCTATCTACCTTTACCCTTGTGGTTCTGCTTTAAGATAAGATGGACCAGGCCAGCTTGGCCCTCTCCTTACCTCTTGTACAGACCAGCCCTCTCTCTCCCTTAGTGTGCTACAAGCATATTGCTGCAATGTGAGAAACCTGTCTGCAGCATAATCTGTCTGATTAGTGCCTTCCTTTGCCTTCACCTTCTGGGCACTGTGACCATAAAGGACCTGCCAGCTTCACCCTCTTCCACCTCTCTCCAATGTTCCCTTCCAAATTGGCTTCTGCTTTCTTTGCCTCATTCAACCCCTTGGCAAGGTCAGCACACGTTTTTTTTTGTCATAAAGTGGGATTCTATAATCTCTGCATTGGTTGATTGGTCTGCTGCCTATTGCCATTTTTTTTAATCCTCTCTCCTCTGCCAGTTGGTGGTGATTCACAGATACCTCTTTCTCCATCTTCACTGCTACTTTCTTGGCCCATTGATTGGTTTTGTGAGGGCTCATGCACATTCAAGCTGTATAAGCAATTGCATGCAGAATATAAAAAGAACAGTGATTTCAGTTTTGGCATGCGGAATCAAGCTAGGAAATCAAGCTAGTCTTGTTTCCTGGGCCACCTTAATTCTGATCCTTCAAGTTTCTTTGTAGTTCAAGGATTGAGGCAGGGACCCCTTGGAGAGATTTGCATGCACTCATTAATCAGAATTTGAATCAAAAGGTCCATACACAAGTGGGATGCAACAAAGGCTGAAAAGGAAACCATAAATCTGCCATTTCCTAATATTTCAACCTAAATAAAGTTCCTTTAGTGTAGTTTCCTTTATGGGTCGTTGTTTTGTTTGTGCCTTTGTCGTCTTTTAAGTGGAAAGCCCCAAATCTTTTCTGTACAAATCCATTGTTCATTCTCGTGCATGCTGAGCCTTCAGCACTGGGTCTGACTGCTCAGCCTAGTGACTAACCTGTACTTGTTCCACAGCCAGTCATGACAGCTCAGAGTGGTTTGGCTTTCTTCTATGTCCTAAATGTTGGAGTGAAAGCAATCTTTTCACAGTGGGGTGTGTTTAAAAGACAGAGGAGAACCTGGATGGTTTGTCCACATTCTGTGGGCAGCCTGATTGAGCTTTTGCTGCCTTCTTGCTCTGCCAAAGCTGAGGTGTTCCTTGTACTGACTGTAGTACTGGTGGGGATGTCCCCACTGATTTACTGGGTTGATGGTCTTAGACCTTAAAACATTCATGCTCAGATGCTGTTTGGGCTGTCTGCCAGGATTTCTGCAAGAAAGTGACAGAAAAGGAATTATGATTATTTAACAGATTATAATGCAGTTAAGAGTGAATGAAATTTGATGGGCTGAAGTTAAAACCGTGTCCTTAGCCTGAGAGCTTTTATCCTGCTGATTTTTAAATGCCTGTTGCACAACCTGTAGATGTTGGTTTGTCTCGGGGAGCAGGTCTAAAGACTCTTGTAGTGGAAAGTGTCAGAGAACCTAATTGCAGGCTTAGTACTTACTCCTCTTATAACAGAGGTAGCTGCACAGCACACACACCTTTCAATGTACATATGAAACCATTCAACTAATTCCAGACTGCAAGAAGTCATTCCATGTGTAGACTTGCATATGCTACAAAAGACCTTTTGCAGCCTGCTGAGAGCCTTAGCTTCATCTTGTGTCTCCAAGACTGCCTCTCTCATGCTTGGCCTCTTACTTTTAGGCTGCAGAAAGGGAATGGCACAAGATCTGCTTTGTGTTGACATGTTGAGGCACAAAATGACAGAAAAATCTTTGAAAAATAGGTGTGCCTGAGGTCCATCAGGACTGAGAGGAGGGGAGGATTTAATCTCTCTAAAGCCATGCTCCTGAGAAAGCAGTCCTTGGCTTAACCCTTTGTTGCCAGCTGGGGTTGGCAACACAACACATCCTCTCTCTTTCCCAAATAGCTGCTTTCAAGGTTACCTCTCTTGCTATCCATACTCAGTTCTGATTGTACTCCTTTTGCACAGAGATGACTTGCAGCCCAGATGGCCTCAGCTGGGCCCTTGGCAATTCTGCCTGGACTCCTAGCCTAGATCAGTTTAGGATAACTGCCACTGGGGGTATCTGTATGTGTGTGTGTCTGTTCACACCTGTGTACGGGATGGGAAAGAAGCAAAATCTTGGACAGAGCTGCTCCCTGCTGTTCAGAGAACGCTTGTTGGCTCCAACCAGCATGGCAGTAATGCACATGTGTGCAGTGAACCAGCACTCCCTCTGGTGGGCTCTGTCCAAGGGTCAGGTCTTCTCCATAGGGTGTAGGTCAAGCTGGCAAGCCTTGTCTTATGCTCTCTCCAAACATGACAGAGCACTGCAGGTTCCAAGCAAAGCCCAGCACTTGGCTGGAGCAGTGGGCCAGGTGGGGGTCCTGTAGCTCATGGACTCTTTCTGGAGTCCTCAGCCACCAGAGGCTGAAGCATGATGTCCTAAGACAGGAGGCTCCACTGGGAAGTACAGCCCACACCTGGCAGTCTCTCCTGTGTGAGGGGTTGGTCTGCAGCATCAGGGACAGAGGTACTCTAGCTAGATGCTTGCTGCTGGCGGAGATGTGCAGCACCTTCTGCTCACATAAGTGACATGGGGGCCATCTGCTGCCTCTGCTTACCCCCATCCCCATCCTGTCCCCTGTGTTGATTTGGGAACATAAGGAGTGAATAAAAGAGAGAAGGAGAAGGAGGGAGAAACTGAGTCTGGGCATGTGGTTATCTGCATGCCTTCTCTACAGAGACAAGCAAGGGAGAATGTGGGCCAGAGAAGATGCAAGGATGCCAGGTAGCAACTTTCTTAATCATACACAGGGTAAAGGGGAAGGAGCAAGAGTATCCCTGGTTATCCCAGTCCCACAGCTTTGTTTCCTATCTGGCCTCTTTGTAAAGCTGAGTGAAGAAACCTGGCAGAGAACCTGGGTGAAGAGCAGAGCTGGTGCTCCTACTCAGTTTGGAGATCCTGTGACAGCTTGGAGCAGTGGCTTGCTTGGCTACCCTTTGGGAAGCTCTGGTGCAGCATATGAGGCTCCCTGCCATGTGCCAGTTGTGAGGAGTGTGGCATGCAGACTTGCACTCTGAAAGGTGTAGAGGTGCTGGGGCTGGTTGTGTGAATCCAGGGCCAGGATCTGAACGAAGGGTATGCAGTGGGCAAGGACAGCATTTGCAATCACCTGCCTGGAGCCGTCAGTGGTGGGAAAGAAAAGAAAGAGGAGCATGCAGCTCTGTAACTGCCTTCGCTGAGATCTTGCTCCAAACGGGCAGTAATTCCTCCGGAGGAGGCGTGCTCCTCCCCTTCTCACCAGCCAGAATGCTGCTGAGCGCCTTGCAGCTCTCTGCTGCGGGCCGTGCGTGCAGCCCTGCCTGTGCCTCACATGTCTGCATGGGGACAATGCAGGGCTCCCGTGCTGAGAGCAGGGAGCCTGGCTGGTGTATTTAGGAAGGGGCTCTGTTTCACCTACTGTGACACCCTGTGGTGAAAGTTAAAGGATCTTGCTGATACTTTAAGAGATGAATTTCATAAGCAGAGCTTTAAGTCTTGCTCACACAGCTCAGGGAAGAGCGAGGTTTAGGCAGCCCACTCCCTCTCTGCATGTTGCCTCCTCTCCTAACCCTGCTGAAGCCTGCTTCAACATGCAGCTTTTCTCAGCACAAGGAAATGTTTTCTGCCTTCTTCTGGCTTTACATCTTTATACATTCCTTAGGTCCCAAGAGATGCTGGGAGAGATGTTTGCTCTGTGTAAAGAGTAGGTGTCCCTGCACAGGGAAGCACAGACCGGGGTTCTGTACACCGCTGTACAGAACCCACTTACGAGCCAAAGCTCTAAGCTGTCTCCCAGACTGCAGTGTGAATTGGCAAGCCCAGCCCTCCCTCTGTGTAACGTGTTGGAGGGGAAGAAAAAAAAAAGTCTGGCTGAAAGAAGTGAAAGCTCAGCAAAATGCAAACCCAAGCCCAGCACTCAACAGGGAAAGCCAAGGGGAAAAAATCATTAGATAGGGCATTACATGCGTGGACACGTACTGGATGCAGACATACACCTGCACAATGCGGCTGCACTCCTAGGGATGGCAAAATGCTTTCATAAGGCATTTAGATACCTATACATGCACAGTAAAATATATTTCCCTATAAACCTTTGTGACTCCTGAACCCCCTGTGACACAAAACTTGCAATCTTATCAGTATCCCTGCTACATTTTTTCCCTGCCTGAGGTTTCTGCAGAAGAGAGCAGTAGAGATGCTCAAGGTGAAACCTTTTTTCACCTTAGATGAGGGCATTGTAAGGTCCCTGGCTTTACATTCCATTTCCCAGACCTGAATCAGAATAGAATGATGTTGCTGGAGTTTAGGATATTGTAGCAAGAGCCCCTCTCCTCACACAGAGTCATTTCAGAAGGGCATGATGACTTTAAGGATACAACATTATTGAAGTTAGAGCTTGAGCAGGTGCTGTCACTGCCTGTTAGCTGAGGTGGGTTATGTTGGATGGTACTGTCAGTCTGCAGTCTTCATTAAAATATATTTCCCACCCCCCTAATTCTTCCTTCAAAATCTCAGCACGTGATTTGCCCCTCCTAGAAGCTATGACTTTGATGAGTTACATCCTTCAGCCTACTCAGATCATAGCCCACACTACTGCAAACAGCTTCCTCTAACCTCTCCCTTTATGTCTCTTAATTATGCCTGTGCTGATTGCAGTATACATTTCCATAAACCATGGTTAGCAATGAGGATCTTGAACAAATGTGTCCCCCAGGAAACCTTACTGCTTCTGCAGGAGCTTGTCTTGCCTGGCTGAACCACTTCCTGGGTTACCAAGTTCATGCTACCACCAAGAACAACATCATTTCTCAGAGGGAGCTCTCAGGTGATCCTCGCTGGTTTTATGCCTGTGATGCTCTCTTGGTACTTTCTGTTTTGGAGGAATGGTTTACCAGAGTAAATGTGTTTGCTTTCTCATAGCTCAGACCTTACTGTGATACCAGTGGAACTCCATAGTTCACTGACTTTGTAGAAGTCAGAAGTGCTCAAAGTGTGTCTCATTAACCTTCTCAGGCTAATCATGGCAGGGGACTGGACCTCAGCAACTGCAAAAAGCACATAAATGCATCAGGAAAGAAATGTTACAGCAAAAAATGGCAAGGGCTGTGTAAATGCCAGACCTCAGTGAGCTGGGGGACTGTGCTTCTGTAAAGAGCTTTTATTCCCAGACTGAATTGTAAAGCAAGAGCAAGTGCTTCACCCTGTCTGTATTCTAAGCCAAGCCTCTCTCAGGGATATGCTAGGTGCTGGATAAACACAGAAGGAAAAAAAACTCCACCATCCTCTTGCAGCCTACATGTTTAATTGAAAGGGCTATTAGAAGCAATTCCTGCTTCTGCAGGTGCAGTGAAGAAACCAGCCTTCCCCAGGTGGTTGTGGAAGGTGAACTTGAGGTTCAGAAGGAGTGTTGTTTCTGTGTTAATTAATTTTGCATGTGGAGCATTCACAACCATTTCTTGTCTACTTTGGAAGATGTGGCTAATTAATCACCTTAAGTGTATGTAAACAGGAGATTTTTGCTCTGTGGCATCTCTTCTCCACCAGCCTATGTGAGGATACAGACCTGTAGCATCATGGGAATTATATCTTTGGTAATGGCTATGATGTCAGCACTCTAAGAGTGAAAGTCATGACTCAAATAGCTTGGGTGAATCTCACCGGAGAAGGTTTCGCTGCTCAATGAGGGAAGTATGACCATAGGAGGTAGAGATATCAATAATAGAAGTCTCTGAGTTAGTTGGGAGACAGATATAAAATGATTAAGACTAAGTTTTGATGGGTAAGGGCTGAAAAGTCAAGGAGGAAAGGTATTCTACAGAGGAATTCCTCCTTTTGCTTCTTGTCTTTGCTTAAGGCCATTGGACTGGAAAGGCTCATCTGGTCCCATCTCTGCTGCCCTAGGCAGCAACATCGTATAAACCCTGTATAAATCAGTTGCACCACTTCTTGACTCCATTTTAGTGGTTTTCATAGCTCTTTTCAGGCAGCTGTCCCAGAACTTCCTACCTCTGATGGTTAAAATCTTATTTTCAAGGCAAGTTTCCTCACAGCCAGTTGTTCTTGTACCAACATTGTTTTTCTGCTTAAAAAAACCCCAACAAAACCCAAACTCTTTTCTTCCTCCCTTGTGTATCTGGCCCCCCTTTATTTATACAGAACAGTCATATCCCCTCCTGGCTTTCATTTATCTAGGTTAAACAAGCTTTTTAATCTCCTCTTTTAAGGCAGGCTCACTGTTTCCCTAATCGCTCAATCCAAGGTTATTTCTGATACCAGCTTTCCCGCAAGGTTCCTCGCTGCTTTGCCCCAGCTGAGTGTAGAACAGCACAACCTATTGCCTGTTGAGTCATTTTGGGGCGAAGAAATGTGTCAACTATCGATTCAGAGGAGAAAAGCATTAGGTGCTGCTGTTAAAATTTGCATTTGTTCTCTACCTTATCTCTACAAAGCTGAAATCTCTCATAATGACTTTGTTTCTGATATAATTTCTCTTTAATAACAGTAATGACATCTCTTCCCAGACTGAAAGCCACGATCTGCTGTGGAGCTACAGCAGATCTCTTTAGTTCAGTCCTGGTGGAATATCTTGCACAAGCCTTTCAAAACCTATCTCAATCCCAAATGATTCTATGTTATTTATGCATGATTTATTGCCTCACTATCTAGTGCAGCATTAAGGTTACAGCAGCATCTCCCAGGCTCACTGTTAATTTTATGTACCCTGAGCAGTGCATAGTTCTGTTGGCGGTGTCCCACTTATAATTGCTATTTCTATGGTGGTTCTATTATTCCTGCAGTTGTCCTTTTCAGGTCCTGCCCAGTTGTTCTGCTTTTCCCATGTCCTCATTCAGGGGCTGTACGAATTGTACTGACAAGACTCTTATTTCTCCCTGAACTCTCCCCGCTTCCCTGAGGGCTGAGGTATACTTTCCCATCAGCTGTGTTACCAATATGACTGCTATTTTCTACCTGCTGTGCAACATCTTACCTTTACCTTTTCTATATTTGATTTTCAATTTGTCATGTATTAAAATCAAGTGTAAAAGTTACATAAGCTTTCCCCAGTTCATCTGGCAGCAAAGATGAAGGCAAGTTTTCACATTTGCACCACCCAAAGGCGCATGCTGTATGTGTTCCCTCATCTCTCTAGACAACATGTGTATGTCTCCTCATATCCATGCTATTAGTGAGCCTCAGGATCTTTCCTGTGTTTATCTACCCAGTGTACCCCAAGGATGAAAACATACCATTAACTCAGTTTTACACAATGCAGAGTGGATGCACAACAGGGCAGATCATATTCCAGTGGTTCTTGGTGGAATAGGGAATTGCTGCCTTCTGATCCGTGCCCTGTGCTCTTGCCTTAGTGCTTCCCCATGTAATAAGACAGGAAACACTGAACTTTTGGGGAAAAGCAGAAAGCAGTTCAAGTTTTTAAAGCTTTTGAAATTGTCTTACTTTTATTCTTTAAATGAAACCAAACCCTTTTTGTTCCATTTGTATTTCTCCTTGACCAGGAGTGGCAGGTATTCAGGGAAGATTTTAAATGAAAAGAGAAAGGTGCAAGGCACAGTGAAAACGGAATACAAAAAATGAAAGACTTTGCTCAGACATTGTTTTCCTGCAGCCTGTTGAAAAGCAAACACCTGAAGGTTCAGGATTCCCTTTGAAACTTCACCCCAAATATGAATGCAATGCCTCTCAGCATTTTGCCTAAGAAATGTATCTGAACATGTCTGGTTTTATCCAGAATGATATTCTGCTGAAAGCCAAACTTCTAGAAGCTTTTGGTTTTCCATCTGTTGAAAGTAGTAGAGGTTTCTGCAGATGCTCTTGTACTTCAAAGTCCTGCCTTGGCATAGTAGGAGAAACTCAGAGATTGGCTTCTGCTCTGGGTGAAATAGTTCTGGAAGTTGATGGGAGTAGCTTGTACCCAAGTGGGTAAGGATTTTGTAATCGGTGAGACTGGGTGCTAGTCATTTGGACAGGCAGTTGCGTTTGCCAAAGTGGCATGTGAGATATCCACTGAGTGAGACTACCAACTCCTCTGTGTTATAAATATCCTATGACTTGATAACACATGTAGAAGAATAAGGAAATATACTCTGCTGGTATAAGCTGAAGCAAGAAGATTTAAGTCAGACATCAGGCAAACCCCCCTTTTTAATGGGAAGGATAGCTAAGCACTGGAATAGGCTCCCGTGGAGACCGTGGGTACTCTGTCAGCGTAAGGACAGGTTAGACAAACATCTGCCACAAATGGCTGTTACAAGCTTTAACTTCCCTTGGGAGGAGAGAAAAGCCTCTGTTAAGAATTAGTTTCAGGGCACGACTACGATACCTTTCATTAAAGATGCGCATTAACATACTGCAGAACACTTTTATTCTGGCTGCATTATACCGCGGTTAAGGCAATTTGCCAGCCTGCTGGAAGGCTTTCGGAAGGCTCTCACTTATATTCTCCTCACATAGGCAATTTTACCCTTAGTCTGCATGGGATAGCTTATATACTCAGCAAACCAATAGCATATAGGGCTGATCTTACAGTTAAGGTAGAAGCTGTTCCCTTCGCTCAATTCTTCTAAATTCATCACCAGACCAAAGGGACTTACCTTTCCTGACAAGATCAGATGTGGTACAGACAGAGCAAGGGGAAGTTAAGGTGGGATTTGGAACCCCTGCCCAGGCATGCTGGAACATACCCAGGGGGTGGAGAAAATGATTAGAAAGGAGTTTTAAAATATTGCTACCGTCTTTGCTTTTGCTGATTATATGACCCTCCAGGGCTCCTAGTGGGAGTCTGGATGAGTAGACTCTGATTGGAGAACACCCAGTGGTTCTTCAAACTGCAGGGTGACAAATATGTAGGATGATTGGGATAGTTTATTTCTTCTCTTTTTGCTGAGGCAAGCACTGAGCAAAACCCAAGTAATAACAGTTCACAAGCTGCTAATACCAAATACCCTGACTCTTTAGAAATGCTTTGCTCTACACCGTTTGGCAGGTTATATTCTTTAAGAGTAGGCATCATTACCTGGACAAGTCTGTGACATTTAATTCTGTTGTGGGTAACCTCCATCCCCACATTGGATTGCTCCTTCCCTTTAAGGCAGATTACCTAGGACAGGATGCACATGTGTAGTTTCTTTCTCTTGTGTTGTGTCCATCCTCTATATGTGTGGTGTTTTTTACTGTCCTTGCCCACATGTTCCCTAAGCCCTCTCTTCTTTATGCATATAAATTCGAGCCTTGCATACAAGAGCATGTAAAGAAGTCTTCCCCCTCTTACATCACAATGCTGTTCTGACTTTGCTTATTCATGTGTGTACACACCTGCAGGTATATTGCATGCCTGGTTGTCCAGGTTAGCAACAAAGTGTAACATTTGTGTGTGTTCTTGAGATACTCCATAGTTGATTTCAAAATTTAGGTCAGGACATTCCATTACATCCTGGCTTTCTCCCTGTTTTGACAATCTAGAATTAATTTATTGGGATAATAAAGAAAGGATATGGACTACTGTATGTGGAGGTTTGGTGCTTCAGCATGCAGGAGGCTATGGCAAGAGTGTCATTGTTATCCTAATTTCATAATGCTGTCTCTGTAGTACAACAGTATAAAATGTGCCTGGCACACAGCCTTATGGGCTCCCCTTTCTGTCCCAGAGAACTTCTGGGTAATTACGAGTTGAGTTTGCCTATCTGATCTAATTTATCACTCAGGGGTTTATATCATGCCTATTACTGTGATATCTAAGTGCTGCCGAGATTCTGCAAGATGTCTCTTTCATCAACCACTTATTTCTATGATAAGTTAATGTTGCTGAGCTGAAGTCTGGGTTGCTCTGTGCAGCATCTTAATCACTGGTCCCTTCTGAGCCTCATGAGTGCAGTTATCTTGCTTATCTGGAGACTTCACTGAACTGATTTGGGGGATTTGAGCTCAGTTACTTGAGGGCTGAGGTTGCGCTGCAGAAGCCTGTGGCACAGATGATGATAAATTAGGATGCTTGGTCAACAAGTGGGAAGTCCAGGGCTGAAGTAGACCCTGGGTGAGTATGGGAGTACAACCCCATGCATTGCTACAGGCTGGAGTCAGAGTGGCTGGAGAACAGCTAGGCAGAGAGGGACCTGGGGGTGCTGGTTGATAGTAGGCTGAACATGAGCCAGCAGCGTGCCCAGGTGGCCAAGAAGGCCAATGGCATCCTGGCCTGTACCAGGAACAGTGTGACCAGCAGGAGCAGGAAAGTCATTCTGCCCCTGTATTCAGCACTGGTTAGGCCACACCTTGAGTCCTGTGTCCAGTTCTGGGCCTCTCAGTTTAGGAAAGATGTTGAGTTGCTGGAACATGTCCAGAGAAGGGCAACAAAGCTGGGGAGGGGTCTGAAGCACAAGCCCTGTGAGGAGAGGCTGGGGGAGCTGGGCTTGCTTAGCCTGGAGGAGAGGAGGCTCAGGGGAGACCTTATTGCAGTCTACATCTACCTGAAGGGAGGTTGTAGCCAGGTGGGGGTTGGTCTCTTCTCCCAGGCAACCAGCACCAGAACAAGAGGACACAGTCTCAAGCTACACCAGGGGAGGTTTAGGCTGGATGTTAGGAAGAAATTCTTCATAGAAAGAGTGATTGGCCATTGGAATGTGCTGCCCAGGGAGGTGGTGGAGTCACCATCACTGGAGGTGTTTAGGAAGAGACTGGATGGGGCACTTGGTGCCATGGTTTAGTTGATTAGATAGTGTTGGATGATGGGTTGGACTCGATGATCTCAAAGGTCTCTTCCAACCTGGTCTGGTCCATCCCATCTTATCCCATCCCATCCACTGTTTGCATCCAGCCTCTGATATTAGCCTAGTTCCTGCCTTAAACAAGATGTTCATGGACAAAAGGGGCCACCAGTGCCTGGGGCTCAGCCACCTTTCACCTTCTGCTCAAAGTGTATTTGAAAGTTAAAACAACTTCCTGCCCACTCAAGTAACAATAGAAAAAAACATGACCAAAACCCAACCAAACAAATAAAATCCCCATCTCCCCTCCCCCCCCCAAAAAAAAAAAAAAGAGATAAAAATAAGAAAAATAGTTGTGTAGCCTCCTTGCCAGTCCAAGTCCAAGCAGTGTAACTCCATGTGTGGAGGAAAGCTCTCCTTGACATTTTTTTGTTCCCCACTGCTTGTTGTAAAGGCCCTTGTGAGGGTCAGATCATCTGCTCAGAGATTTCACCTCCTTCTTGGAAAACCCACTGCCTTGGCTTCACTGGGGTGCTGTGCTCATGCTGCAGGGATGGATGGGGAGGTGGTTGTCTCTGGGTGATTTCTTCTGCCTTTCTTCTCCCTCCACAAGCCCCTCAGAGTGGATTGATTCATTTTTTTTTTTTTCATGGCCAGATGAAAGGTTTGTTTGTTTGTTTTGAAGGTGACAAGTGTTTTATGTGAATTCTGGCTGCTCTCAAATGCCAAAACCCAGCTGGGCTTTGAGTTCCACAGAATAACCACTGACACCTAATGAGCCTCTAATAAGTGCTTCTCTCTCCTGTCTTGTCACTTAAATAAATAAATTACTGGAAGTTGAGGGTGGTGGGAGGGGTGGAGGGGTGTTGAATTGCAGTGGAATGAAGCTTTTCTGTTTATCCACCAAGGTAGGTACACTGCTAAGAACAGTCCTGCAAGCTTCCCACACACCCACATTGCCTCTGCCGTCAAGTCAATGTGTCTCAGCCCTGGCCTGGAGGGCTTTCTTTGAGGATCATGTGGGAAAGTTACTTCTAAAGCCCACTTAGTTTCTTGCCCTCTCAGCTTCAGCTGCCAGCCAAGGTGCTAATTAGTGTCAGCTGTGATGGGGAGGGATCGAGAACAAAGGCCAGACTTTGTTAGTTGAAAGCATAGATGATGTTCAGGGTTTTTTTGATTTTTCTGGAATTTTTGCAAGGAATGGTCTACCATGGGTGTGCTACATGTATCATCCCTTCAGGGAATGGAGTAGCTTCAAAACAACTCCTATTCGTGGCATTAGGTACAAAGCAACTGAGGCTCACCTTCCTTTTCTGACTGCTGAAGAGAGAACCTCTGTTTTATTAAGAAATGGTCAATGAAAAGATCTAAATATATGGCAATATATGGAAAAAGAGGTTAAAAAAGGTTAAAAAAAGAAGATCATAACTGCTCTTGGATTTTCTTATTCATGTGTCAGAAACACAGAGCAGTTCCTTGTTTCTAGCTAAGGGATGTAACCAAGTCATCATGAAAGGACAGAGCAGGTATTTCAGTAAGGCTTTAGTAAGGAATGCTGTTAGCAAACACCTCTGTACGATGATCTCCTGTGAAGATGTTCCTGGAAATGCAGG
The DNA here is from genome assembly GCF_026170545.1 of Melanerpes formicivorus. Classification (NCBI taxonomy): domain Eukaryota; kingdom Metazoa; phylum Chordata; class Aves; order Piciformes; family Picidae; genus Melanerpes; species Melanerpes formicivorus. The sequence continues at coordinate 22,610,422 of NW_027142360.1, forward strand.
CAATCTCCCTCTTTAGTTGCATGTCTCCTGGAAGAACTCAGTCCTGACTAGGGATGGGCAATCTTTTTCCAGAGAAGGAGTTATTCCTGAATGAAATTCAGCCTGACTAAAATGAATCTGTTTGATGAATTGCACTGAAATCTAAGAAAGACAGACTTCTGAAAAAATAAAAGAAGTTCCATAGTGACCTTTTTAAGTGAAGTGTTTCAATTTCTCTGTTTCAAAATGACATTTGTTTTGGCATTTGCCTATATTTCTCCTCTTTTTCAGTAGGAAAAAAAAGTAAATCTCATTTTTAATGTGACAAGTCAGCTGAAGTCAACATTGCAGGAGGCTGTTCCTGTTGTTTCGCTGAGATAGTTGAAAGATGTGGTGCCTGTTCAACTGTGGTGATGGTATCCCCTGGTCAACCACTCAGTCTCCCAGAGGGTGAGACCATCACAGGGATGAGTCAACCCAAACACCTTTCTTGTTCTCCACTTCCCCCTGGTTTGAATCCACTTAGTCACAGCCTTCTCTCCAGAAATGTCCTCAACTTACGTGGGTACTCCAGTGCAGGACTTCCTGCTCAGGCCTGCAGGAGCTGTGGTTGATGCGGAGAGATGGAGCAGCTGGGAATCTTCTGTGTTTTGTGTCTCCACAGGTGGGGAAATGGAAGGAAAAAAAGCTGCAGATGAAGTACTATGTGTGGCCCCGCTTTGAGCTGTATCCTGACTCTGAGGAACGTGAGGACGATCACCTAAGTATTGTGACCTTGGAAGAGGCTCCGTTCGTCATTGTGGAGAATGTGGATCCCCTCAGCGGCACCTGCATGAGGAACACGGTCCCTTGCCAAAAACGCATAGTGACTGAGTATGCATCCCTGCCTCTTTCTCCTCCTGTTGAGCTTTCTCTTTCAGCAGAACACAGAGAATCTTTGGGGCCTATACCATCATACCCTGATAAGTCTTTTAGGAAAGCTTACCTCAGTTTGCCCAGCCTGGCTCGTGTCCATTCATGACTAATTCCTTTGGGCAAATCATCCTGGTGTATCCCTTCACCTTCCAGCACAGACAACATGAATGAAGTTCTACCCATGATATTGTGGGAGGGGGAGGGCATGTTGACAACAGCAAGGAATTAAGAGAGATTTTCCCCCATTTTTTTTAACCCATTATTGTTGTGATGATTCAGGAACAAAACTGATGAGGAGCCAGATTACATGAAGAAATGTTGCAAGGGGTTCTGCATTGACATCCTCAAGAAAATCTCAAAGTCTGTCAAGTTTACCTATGACCTCTACTTGGTGACTAATGGCAAGCATGGGAAAAAGATCAATGGGACGTGGAATGGAATGATTGGAGAGGTCAGCAGCGAAGGGGGAGGGCATGGAGGGCTTCATCCATGGGTGGGGTGACATGGGTCAGGTCTGGTCTTCTATCATTATTGGTCCCCCTTCTGGGGTAGGGGCAGAGGTGACTCAATACAAATGAATTAATCTGCGCTGACACTGTGGCACTCTGACCATGACTTACCTTTCCTATTTGACAATTAATTATTGTCCTCTGTAGTGTCATAAATTTGGCCTTCACAGTCACAGAAAGAGGGTGATATCCATGCACCAGAGAGGCTGCAACCTAGATTATGCTTCAAGCATATATAAGGTGCATAAAGAATGAAATAAGACTTTGCAGTGTTAAAGGGAGGATAAAGCAAGGACAGGAAAATGAGATAAGGTGTCTTCTCAGTGGATGAAGTGTTTATCCCAAGACTTCTGCAGATTTATATTTTATACACATACCAGCTTTGAGGGGAAGATTAATGTCTATGGATTTCCTGAAAGAGGAAAGTGTCCTGATGAAAGATTAGGAAGGAGAGATGATGGAAACAATACAGGGAATGGGACTACTGGAGTAAAAGGGCTGTGTGGAAAAGCAAGAAGGTGAGAAAGGGCTTGGCTGTGGTGCTTGAGAGGTGCCTTGGATTTGTGTGTGACTTTTTCTTTTCCTTCCACCAGGTTGTCACCAAAAGGGCCTATATGGCTGTGGGGTCCCTCACCATTAATGAGGAGCGTTCTGAAGTGGTGGATTTCTCTGTGCCCTTCATCGAGACGGGAATCAGTGTCATGGTGTCACGTAGCAATGGAACTGTCTCACCTTCTGCCTTCTTAGGTATCATTTTAATCTAAAACTGAAGCTTCACCCAGTGTTCATCAAAAAAAAAAAAGTAAAATAGGTGAAGGTTGCTTGTAATTCTTAGCCTGAAAGTTCCTTTTTGGAAGTACCTGTGGGACGGGTATATAAAAATAAACTGTGAGGTTTTAGTTCTAAATCCCAAGCAGGCAAAATCCAGGCAAATGCAAACAGGCACTGCCTAGGAGCTCAAAGACTGTTTTCAGCAGCTGTATGCCTAGTCCCAGCAAAGAATGGGATCACTCAGTGTTGCCATCTACTCTACAGCACATAGCTTCTCAGTGACCCGACTAATAGCATGTTCAAGGCCAAGAAAATTGATTCCAACCTTATAGCCGGTATGCCATAGTACTTAGTGATAACAATTAGCAATAAATCATTGCACTTTGAGAGACATTATTTGCAAAGAAGGCATTAACTTGGCTCTTTCTTGACAGGGGAACTGGTAGAAGCTAGAGATCTAATAGAGCTTTTCAAGAAGAGTTGAGCCATCACTTCTGTGCTGACACTGTCTTCCAATAAAGTGATTTCTAATGTCCTTCAGTAGTGGAGGGTGATTAGAGAATGCAGAGATGATAGTACATTTCCCCAAGACATTCATGTCTTCCTAGTATCTACTATTTGGCTTTATGAAATGCTTTATGATGCAGCAAACACAGTATATGAGTTATATAATTACTGTCTGCTCTCTGCCAGCATCCTGAGAACACTCACAAACAGAAATAGCTTTATATGGGTAAAGAATTTTTTTTTCTAGCTTCTTCCAGTAGAATTTCCATGACTACTCACTCTTCAGGAGCTTTTGCCTTTAGCCAAACCCAGGTGTGTTGCTGGGGTGTGTAAAAGCAATGGTAAAGTTAACTCTGAAGTTTCAGATTGCAGTTTAACTGCAAGCAGCAATGTTTGCTATAGTCCGGAGCAAACATAGGAGTTTCTCTAATCTGGTTCAGTCTCATCTTTGTCTGTTCAGGCTTAGAGAAGAAGAAAACCTGGCAAAGATCAAACACTTGCAGAATGTGGATGTTGAAATTTCTAGAATGAGCCAGTGTTCCCATTGCTACACGAATGGAAGAGCTGAAAAAGCTGCTCTCATTATGGCTGAACCTCAGACATTTAGAAATGCTCTTTGGCTTGATAGCATCTTGGAAGTTGGGTGCCTGTCTGAAACCCTGCCAGTTCTGCCTGATTTTCCCCACTCTCTCCAGATGGTGCTGGAGGACTTCCTGGGAACAATCTTTTATCAATGCATTTTATTTTATCAATGCATGGCACAATGGCTGCATGTAGTTCCAGATGGAGCCGTGTGTCATAAATGTAACAGTAAGAAGGAATGCAGTCATTGCAGAGACAGAAACTGAACTTCTCCCAGTTCAAGAAGCGTTCCAGGATCAAGCTGAAAGCTTTACTGCAGCTTAGGTTTGTCACCAGCCTAGTTTGCCCCATGGTCTCCCTGGGGTGCTCTGGAGAGCCAAGGTAGTGAGGGAGGGATGAGGTGGTGTAGCAGATCTTTCACCATTGTTTTTCTCTTTCTTTCCAGAGCCTTTCAGTGCTGATGTATGGGTGATGATGTTTGTGATGCTGCTTATCATCTCTGCAGTGGCCGTCTTCGTCTTTGAGTACTTCAGCCCTGTGGGCTATAATCGGTGCCTTGCTGATGGCAGAGGTAAGGGGAGTCCCTCCTTGCCATGATCCTCCCTCTTTTCCAATCCCAGCTTCTTTTTTGGGGTGTTTCCATTCTTTGAACATGATGCAAATCCAGCCTGCTCTGAGCATTCTGTTCAGACTAAAAGAGGCAAGAATGGAAGTGGAAAAAAGGTTTCTAAAGAGAGCAGATGTGTATAATGGATAATTTGCTTGGCTTGGGAGATGGAGCTGTGTCTCCTTTCATCTCTAAAGCATGAACCAGCTCCAGTTTTTTTTCTCATCAAGGGAAAATGTGTCCCAGTAGCTGGTGCTGGCAGTGCCCATGGTGCTGTGCTCTGTGAGGCAATGAGAGTGCTGTCAATCTCCATCCCCCTGGAGAGCAAGCCACTCTGCCAGCTTCCCAGCATAGTGCTACGTCCTCCAGACTCCACATCTGTCACCTGGACCTGTCCCTCCCCTACTTGGCTCTCTGGCTTACTGAGGCTGACTGAGAAAGTGGGAAGCTCATTTCCCTGAAGTGAGTGATGGATTATTTTGCAAGAGCAGGAAAGATGAGAACAAGTGAGTGACCTACTTCTGTGGTATTAATCTTCAGAAGACAACCTGATGAGTTAAAGAGAGGATAGACAGACAGTCTAAGAGATCCTTTTTTCCCTTATTGGCATGAAGACAATTAGCAAGTTGAGCCTTCTGTCATCTCCATATCTTTACCCCCTGATGAATCAGCCCTTCAAACCTTTCTGGGTATATTGGTCTGTTCAGAGTAGTGGGAGAGAGACAGTTATTGGAAAATGCACTCATTTGCTCCCCAGTCTAGTGCTTTGAGTGAATTTATGTCATCAAATTAGAGAGGAGTGAAAAAAAAGGTGTCAATGAGAATGCAGGCAGACAGAACCACATGTATGGTGGAGAGCTTTTCTCTTCACATGGAGCTGTGGAGGGCCTTTATGGCAACTGATCCTAACCACATGGAGCTGTAGACAAAAGTAAATACCATTAAACCCATGTGTCTCTTGAGAGATATTAATGCAGATATGGAACTGGAAGCAATTCTCAGTGCAGGTGTGCAGCTGTGCAGTTATTAAGTTAGTCAAACTGCAGCTGCAAGTATCAATATTTCTGAGTAATTATGAAGAGTACTGCATGATCAGGAAGATATTATCCCTGATAGATGTAATGTGGAGATCTAGAAATCTGCTGCAGAGACTGCAGTGCTTGTTAGGTAATGAACCCTGGCTGATGTTACTTTGACTCTGTTTGAACTAGTCTACGACATTATATCCCTGCATCCCACACTGGCATTTCCTCTTTATGGACACCAGTATTTTCTCTCCAGGTTCAGGTGGGTATGCCTTGATCTAGCCCCTAAACAATGGGTTGTTATTTCTGTACTCAAAGTTGGAGAGCTCAGTAGAATTCCAGGTCACTGATCTGGATCAGAGGCTGCCATTGCTGTCTGGGCATGTGGCTGAAAAAGTAACTGAAAGCACAGAAGGTGATCAGTAGAGAGAGGATGGTTTCATGAGGGAACTTCTCAGGATTTCCTTACACCTATCAGTTCCCACTGATGATTTACAGGCCTTGCACCTGTGTGTCTTAAGGCACATCAGACAGGGAGGGTTATGAAGCTATCACTCCATCATGTAAAGAGACAAGGACTGCCAAACCATGCTCCTTACAGCAACTTCATCTCCCTGGCACCTAGAGGTTCCAGGTTTGCCAGGTGATGATTCTGCTTTGGCCTTGGTGTGTAGTTCCCATGATGCAAAACGAGCCCCTTGCATCTTTCAGTTGTATTTAGAGTAACACAGTGCTTTCAGATGATCTGTAATTCACTGCTCAGGGGTTTCCAGAGGAATGTCAGAACTTCCCTCTCAATCAAATGCCCTGCTGGAGCCATCCTTAACAGGCAGCAGCATTAGGCATCAGTCAGCTTATTCAAGGGAGGAGACAAAACACGGGATGCTAATCCACAAGATTGAAGAGCCAGGTTGGCACCATTGGAAAAGGAACAGACCCTTGAACTGTGCCAGATGCCTCTCTGAGAGGGTCTTCTCAGTGTCTGAATCAGGATCCTTGCATCTGCACTCTCCCTGATAAGTCCTCTTGTGCTCAGGCTGGGCAAATTTTACTTTGGATTCCCACTAATGGAACCAACTTATGCTGGGGATATGAGACTGATAGGGAAGCTTTCACAAGTTTAAGGCCCATGAGCACACACGAAGGTCATGTTTTGCACAGCTGGATGCTAGGTGTCCAAGGACTACATCACTGTTAAACAGCTAAAAAAGAGACAGAATTTTTCTGAGCAAACTATTTCTGGTGACAACATTTGAACAGAAATGAAATGTGTGGACTTTCAGTTACTCAAATGAGATGCAAAAAGAAACCCTTGCATAAGGTTTCAGCAGAGATGTTTGAGACAGCAAATATGGAAGCCCCAGGATGTTTTATCAAAGTCATTTTCCAGGGCTGCACTTTGATGAGGTATGGTGTCATGAGCACAGGGGAGTGCAGCTGTGAATGTTCTTCTCACGTGTGAGAATAGATACTGCTCTTGACTCTGAAGTCAAGATGCATATGTGCATAGAAATGCAGACCATTTACTCTGAGATGCTCACTGTGGAATCATATTTCTTAATCACTCCAGAGCCAGGAGGTCCCTCTTTCACCATTGGCAAAGCTATCTGGTTGCTGTGGGGGCTGGTGTTCAACAACTCTGTGCCAGTGCAGAATCCCAAGGGTACCACTAGCAAGATCATGGTGTCGGTGTGGGCCTTCTTCGCTGTCATCTTTCTGGCCAGCTACACTGCCAACTTGGCTGCCTTCATGATCCAAGAGGAATACGTGGACCAGGTGTCTGGCTTGAGCGACAAAAAGGTAATGGATCCACCCAAACCACCAAAGCAGCCTTTGCCACAAAAGAGGTTGCTCTATCCCCTTCTTTACCTTTGCTGCTGGGAAAGCGTTCAGTGTTTTTCAGCCACATCATAGCTTTAGTGCCTAGTTTAAATAGCACAACTGCTCTTTGTTGGTATTCAGTTATATTTTTACATGTTTTAAGCTCTCCAGGAACAGATTACAAATAGAACTGAGCAGTGCTTGCTTGCATGATCCCAAACCACACCTCGATTGTCAGAAAAGAAATGAACTAATGGAGCTTTGGAGAAATGAACTAATGGAGCTTTGGAGACAAGGTGTATGCTGGCTGTAACCTGGTTTTTCAGGATGAGATCATTTGTCTGGGCAGGAAGGCTGGCCATTAGGCTAGCAAATATGAGCTGTTAGTTAGTTCTGGGAATAAATTCTGCCCATGGGGGTAAATCAGTGTGGTTTTGATGAGTTTCTATTGCTTGCATTCGAAGAAAAATGTTGGGTTTTTTGAGGCCTTTGGAAGCTTAGCACTAGAAATTGTTTCTTGTTCAGAGTGTGTTCCACTGCCTTGTTTACATGCACTGCATTCTGTCCTCACAGAGCATTTGCTTGTGCTGGCCTCTGCACACTGAAGATTTTGAAGAGGTTGCTCATGCATACAGGGGAGCACTGGCAGGCTCTTGAGGGTCTGAAGCTTTGCACTGTGCTTTATTTTTGTATTGCAGTGAGGTTACTCACAAGGAATTGAGTGTTGTGAGGCTCTATTGCCCATGCTGAATTTGTTACTCAATCACTGGGGCTGCTTAATGGGTCATTCCATTATAAAGCAACCAAGCAGCAACAGGTTCCACACACTGCTCTCAGGGATAGCAGCAACAAGAAGACTGCAAGTGGCAGCTTGCTGCTGCTGGAGTGGTTATAGGTACTGTCTTTTGTGTCACCTGTGATAGCCTGTAAATAAATGAATTGTGGCCAGACCCACTGTGTATACACTGTCCTGTGCAGCAGCAGCATGGAAATTCTGTGGTGGATTAATTTTAAGGGTTTTTTTCCCCCCTTTTGTTGTTTTCTCTTTTCCTGGAATTAAATATGACAATCCACACAGAAGTGTTCCTCTTATTTGTTTTAATTTCAGCTTCAGCTTGTTTCACTATGTCTCCACATCTGAAGTGTGCTGTGTTGAAGAGGGAGTGGAGGGGAGGCTGCTTTTCTTCTAGGTAGAAGCTGTTGTGGAGACTCTTTAGAAGCTGTGGTCTCTCTCAGACTGAAAGACTTTGTTCACAACCAGCCAGCCCTATCAGCATTAACATTAGTTTGTCACCATTAGGTTTTCAACTGTCTGAGCTAAATGGGATAGTTCACAGCTGTGATCTATTGTTTCAGGCTGTGCCTGGGCTCACAGAGAGCCACGCTTTCATTCTCACGTTTTTTCAAGACATTCTTCATACCTGCAGAGATATGTGCATGAAATACCAATTGAAGGCAGTAACTGCTGGAGCTTCACAGAGCCTTTGGACCCAAGTTTCTGGGCCTATTTTAGTAGATTTCACTGTAGGGCTGCTTATGTGTATTGGATTGAGGCCACTTTCTTCTACTTTTCTTTGCCAACATACCTGTGTTTGCTTTTGCTGTCCTAAAGCATTATGTGCTTTGTTTTGGGGGAAGAGAACGGGCACAGTACACACTTGGATCATTGCAGTGTGCCTCAAACAGAGCTGCTAGTGCAAGTACAACATTTGGGTAAAATTACAATCTACCAGGGCACCTGGAAACAGATGAAAATTGGATGGTAAAAAGTGAAGGCCAGCTGCTGCCTCTGGAGAGTAAAGACATGCGAATGAGGTTGATCTACTGAGCTAATGTGCCTCAAGGATTTCCACTCTCAGAACATGCATAAGGCCTTGCAGAGTCTGAAAGCAGCCATTCAGGCATCTGACAGGCTGCTCCAAGATGCCCTTGTTTGGGAGGAATTAACTCTCCTGAAAATTGTCTTTTCCCTCTTCTGAAGTCCACATGCTGCTTGCAGCTCACACACTCCCTCAATGAGCTACTTGGACAGGATGCAGGATACAGCCACATCCAGGGCAGGTGGAGGTGTGCTGTGCTCCACCTCAGTTTTGCAGCTGGCTTAAATTGGCCACTTCAGACTTTCAAAGGAGTCAGTCACTGACCAAAGCCAGGCAGCCAAGAGAAATGACTATAGCTTCCAGTTTGTTCTATCTCCAATGTGTGATCTAGTGTCCACAGCAGAAGTGAGGCAGATCAACCTTCTGGCCTGCTACATGAGCTGGCAAGGGAAGCTGTGTCCAGCTCAAGGTGTCAGCAGAGAATGTAATCCAAGCCAACAGGCAAAGAACTAAGTTATTTTAAGGGATATTGTTCCTACTTTCTAGACCCAGATCTGCTTGCAAATGTTTTTGTAAGCATGACAGTACCTGGGAAAGGTGTCCCACCGGCACTGTACAGCGGCCAAAATGCCAGATGCACTCACAAAATCCATTACTGTGTGTGCCTGGGGAACATTTGTCAAGGTCAGGCTGGCTACACCCTGTGACAGCCACCCTCAGGGTCTCCTTGGGCCCTCTTACTTGGGTCTTGCCTGGGGAGAGCTGCTCCAAGAGTTGCCTACAGATGCTGACATACTGCTTCCCCAGACAACTGGGCTGGAACGCTTTAGCTATCTAAAGACTTGGATGGTATTTTAGCCATACCCAAGCATGTACTCCCTAATGACATGCAAGACAATGGCTAATGTCATGTCCCCACTGTGCTATGTGGGTGCTTGAGCAGGCCTATCTGGGCTGGGCTGGAGTGGATCCTTTTCTGCTGGGGTAATAGGTTGGACTGAAGGGTGGTGGGAGACTCCCTGTAATGATCTTTGTGACCTCTGCCACTCTCTCTCTGGCCCAGGTGATGCTCACCCTGCTGAGTGCCACCACTTTGTGCTCAGCTGGTCCAAAACTAGTGCCACAGCTGACCTAGGAACCCACCTCATGCTGGCTCTTAATTCCCACATGTTAATCCCAGTAGCTGCTAAATCATACTTCCGACTGCAGCTTTTAATGCCAGTGTAGCTGTAGGCATTTGAGGGAGGAGAAACCCACTCATCTTTGTGAGCAGCACTGGCCCTGTGAGTTCTGCAGGCAAAAGCATGTTCTGACAGCATCTCCCTTCCAGCTCTTTGTGCTCTCAGCTTGCTGAACCACTCTCCTTGTGCACAGATGCTAATCCTGCACCCGCTGACTCCACTTTGTGCGGAGAAACAGCTGGATGTGGTCCTGGCAGGGGCAGAGCCATGCTGGGCAGGTCTGCTCTCTGGCCAGAGTTCTGTCCCTCACTGACAGTACCAGCAGGGCTGCATCCATCTGGGGTCCACGTTGGGGGCTGTTACAACCCTGACCTCCTGTGAAAGTCCTGCTGGTTAGTCCTATGAAGACAGACTGAGAGAGTTGTGGCTATTCAGTCTGGAGAAGAGAAGGCTCTGAGGAGACCTTATTGTGTCCTTTCAGTATCTGAAGGGGGCTACAAGAAAGCTGGGGAGGGACTTTTTAGGGTGTCAGCTAATGATAAGACTAGGGGGAATGGAGCAAAACTAGAAATGGGTAGACTCAGATTGGATATTAGGAAGAAGTTGTTCCCCATGAGGGTAGTGAGACACTGGAACAAGTTGCCCAGGGAGGTGATAGAAGTCCCATCCCTGGATGTTTTTAAGGCCAGGCTGGATGCTGGATCTGAGCAACCTGATGTAGTATGAGATGTCCCTGCCAATGGCAGGGGGGATTGGAGCTGGATGATCCTAGAGGTCCCTTCCAACCCTAACAATTCTGTGTTTCTCTGGCCTGTTGCAGTATGATGCAGTCAGCTCCCGGGTTTGGATTCTGTAATCAGGAGAGGTTAACCCAATTTCCAATAACAGGAGAGCTTCAGACACGTTGGAGAAACAAGTGCCTGAGGTGCTTCAGTCTAACGAAGGCAATAAATCCAGGAAAGATTATATAAGATGAACTAATGAGTGAAATAATCTGATAGCTCTATGTAATTTTCATTCATTTTGCAGTAGTAACAGAATAAAAAACCCAGCAAATGTGGACAGCCAGCAGGGCACTGAAATAAAACTATTTAGAAAGCAGTGGGTTAAGAATACTAATTAAAAGAAAATAGTATCTGTGCCTATAAATTAGTTGGAAATGCCAGAGAAGCTAATGAAGTATCAAGATGGTCATTTTGTAGATCACATGAAAAGGAGAGAAGTGGATTTCTGCATGCTTGCAAATTAATAGAGCTTGCTGAAACTTCACACACATGTGTTTGACTTGCCTGCTTTTTCAGGTGTCAATGAAATGCTGAGACAAAGGGCCTGTGTCTCTGCAGCATAGGTCAGCTGTTGGGTTTTTTTTCAACAGACAGATTTTTGGAGTTAAAATTGGCCAAAGTTTTACTGGGGGAAAAGAAAAAAATTAATCTAGGAGATCATAAGAGAGCAGAGGGAAATTCTGGCGTTTGCCTAAGTAGCTTATTTTAATATACTTGAAACACATTAATTTTTGATTTATTTTAGACGTGTTTTTGACTTGTCCCACCTGGAGTACTGTGTCCAGTTCTGGAGCCCCTGTTACAAGAGGGATATGGACATGCTGGAATGTGTCCAGAGAAGGGCCATGAGGATGAGCAGAGGGCTGGAGCACCTCTCCTGTGAGGACAGACTGGGGCTGTTCAGTCTGGAGAAAAGAAGGCTCTGAGGTGATTCTTGTGGCCTTCCAGTATCTGAAGGGGGCCTAGAAGAAGGCTGGGGAGGGACTTCTTAGGGTATCAGGGAGTGATAGGACTAGGGGGAATGGAATGAAGTGGGAGGTGGGGAGATTCAGGCTGGACATGAGGAAGAAGTTCTTCACCATGAGAGTGGAATGGGTTGTCCAGGGAGGTGGTTGAGGCCCCATCCCTGGAGGTGTTTAAGGCCAGGCTGGATGAGGCTCTGATCAGCCTGATCTAGTGTGGGGTGTCTCTGCCCATGGCAGGGGGGTTGGAACTAGATGATCCTTGTGGTCCCTTCCAGCCCTGGCTGATCCTACGATTCTGTGATTTTCTAAAGTCACTGCTCATAAAATTGCCCTATATTTAAAAAAAAAAAGAAAAATAAAGTTGTTTTTTTCCCCCTGTAACAATAGAAAGGGACAGAAGGAGATAATTGGAAGACAAACCAACACATGTTCTTCTGAGGTGAATGAAACATTTCCTTTTGATACGAAGCAAAAGCCTCACTGAAAAAAACCTGCAAAGAACCTGCTGTATTTCTGCAGTAATAGATGCCTGGTCATAAAACTGGAAAATGAATGATTTCCCACACTGTGCTCTGTGGCACATTAAATCTAATTTGGATGAGGATCCAAAACATGCAGAATGCTTAAGCAGGTGCTTAAGTTTGCGCTCATGAGTGGAGACTGTAAAGTCAACAGACTATTCTTCACAGGATTGAAGTTAAATGCTTTACTGAGCTTGCAGCTTTTGTACCACAAATACCTGCTCTGAAGTCTAAGAGAAATACTAAGCAGGTGTATCTGTCAGCTAGGCATTTTCCAAGGAGACCAAAAGCAGGGTCAGTCTTGTACCTTGTAAGGTCCTTAAGGAGAAGATTGTCTAAGTGGATAACTTGGAGGCAGCACAGGTCATCCACGGGACTGTGCACTGTACTGTCAACAGATACTTGTCTTTCATTTGACTTTCACATGTTTCTGTGTCATACAAAAGAAGTTTCATGTGCATGTCCAAAGTCAGAAAATCTGCAGACCTTTCAACAGTGATATGAGTTAGCTAGACAGAAGTTAGACCATGCTACTTCCAACTCAGTCCTCTTGTGAGTAAACCAGAACCTTTTAAAAAATGCAGAGTCTGATGCAGCTTACTTGACCAGCAAAACAAAAGCATAAGGAAGACCCAAACCCTTAAACCTCAGAATCATAGAACTTCAGAATGGCTTAGGATGGAGGTAACTTTAGAGATCATCTACTCCAACCTCCCTGCTGTGGGTAGAGATGCCTCTCAGCTGGACTAGGTTGCTCAAGGCCTCATTCAAACTGGCCTTGGACGCCTCCAGGAAGGGGGCAGCCACAACCTCCCTGGGTAATGTGTTCCAGTGTCTCACCACCCTCATACTGAAGAACTTCTTCCCAAGATCCAGTCTAAACCTACTCTCCCTCTCCTTAAAACCATCCCCCCTTGTCCTATTGATAGACACCTTTATGAAAGCCATGGTTTAGTCATGAGGTCTGTGGTGACAGGTAGGACTTGATGATCTTTGAGGTTTCTTCCAACCTTGGTGATTCTGTGATTCTGTGAAAAGTCCCTCTCCAGCCCCCCTGTAGGTTCCCTTTAGATATTGGAAGGCAGCTATAAGGTTCCCATCAGAGCCTTCTCTTCTCCAGGCTGAACAACCCCAGCTCCCTCAGCCTATCCTTATAGCAGAGGTGCTCCGTCCCTTGGATTATCTTTGTGGCACTCTTCTGAACTCACTCCAACAGTTCTAAGTCCTTCTTATGCTGGGGACAACACAACTAGATGCAGTGTAGGGTAGTTGAATTTCTTTAGCGGCCTCAAGCTGCAACAGGGTAGGTTTAGGCTGGACATAAGGACTATTTTTTTCACAGAGTGGTCAAACACTGGAATGGGCTGCCCAGGGAGGTGGTTGAGTCACCAACCCTGGATGTCTTTAAAGGTTGTTTTAGATGTGGTGTTTGGGGATATGGTTTAGGGGTGAACTTTGAGGCGCAGGCTTATCAGTTGGACTGGACAATCCTGAGCTATTAAAGTACCTACAGCATATTGTGTGTTAGTGGTAGATCTTTTTAACTGGTAACTTACATTTATTGCTTCCATAAAAATGAGTGCAGGTAATTTGTCACAGTTGTAGCTGGGTAGGTTTATCTCAGATTTAGTCATTTTGCACTCTTTGGGTTGGCACAGTTTTTAGGCTTTCTGAAATCCAGGGAACAAACCTCTGTGCCTGTGTGCTAGGAAGTGATTCAGTAATTTTTAAAGCTATAGATGTTTAAAGTCAGTGGGTTTTAAGCATGCTTCCCCCCCACCCCCCCCACCCCTTTGCTTCAGTCCTACTTTCTTTGTCATTCTCCCTCTTCTTATTAAGCTCAGCGCTGTATAGCACAGAGATGCAAGGAGGCTGTGATAAACTTTAGCCTTGACTCAGTCTCTCAGGATTCTCTTCTCTGTTGATCTGGAGGGTTTTAATGGCAGTAAAAACTTGTAATGGAACTTTTCAGGATCAGTGGTAGTTATAAGGCAGTTTAGTTGAGAATGTAGAGAGGTAAAATAGAAGAGAAGGGGATACTCTGAGTCAGACCATAGCTTTAATTGATCATTACTGGAAAGGGAGACAGGTAACCCTGTGGGCTTTGCTGATGGCACAGATGGGAGTCACTGAATGATGGATGCCAGTTATGAAGCCATGGCATGGTCCTTAGTTTGCCATTTTCATAGTTTCATAGTTTCATTCAGGGTTGGAAGGGACCACAAGGATCATCTAGTTCCAACCCCCCTGCCATGGGCAGGGACACCCCACACTAGATCAGGCTGGACAGAGCCTCATCCAGCCTGCTCTTAAACACCCCCAGGGACGGGGCCTCGACCACCTCCCTGGACAACACATTCCAGGGTTTCACCACTCTCATGGTGAAGAACCTCCTCCTCACATCTAGCCTGAATCTCCCCACCTCCAGCTTCATTCCATTCCCCCTAGTCCTATCACTACCTGAGATCCTGAGAAGTCCTTCCCCAGCCTTCCTGTAGGCCCCCTTCAGATACTGGAAGGCCACAATTCCCATTCGACCCTACCCCACTGCACTGTTGTCCTGGCCTTTCCTAAGTCTTGATCCTTACTTACTCCTCCTTTTCATCTTCCTTTTAACTGTCTCTTGGAGCTAACCCTTTGGAGGCTCTGGACAAATTTGGTTGCTTCTGTACTAATTGTTTGGCAGTCTGGAAAAAGCCATCTTTGGAGAGTTATGTAAGTAGAAGGTTGGGGGGGGTGGAGCAATAGACTGTCCTGCGTCCCACATCAGTATAAGTCAGTGGAGAGGGAAGCAATGAATATTTTTATTTATTATTTATATGGTGCCAGAAATGTACTTGGCACTCTGCAGTCAAATAAAAGACAATGACCCTGCCACCAGGATTTGGGAGCCTGAGAGATGAGAGCTGGCCTCCTTCATCTGAATGCTGAGGGTTGATTTGCTGGTGGGAAGAGGATGGGAGGAAGAAATCTATAGAATGAAAAAAACCCCACTGCAGCAGCCCCTCTCTGCACTTTCATTATTCATGCCTAGTGACCATGACATTTGAAGTTATGTGTACATGAATTTACTTGATAAATACTTGGCAGGTTGTAACTTCCTATTTTCCCAAGCATTTTTACTTCACCTGGTGGAAAGAAGCCCTTTTCTCCCCCAGGCCTTTGGCTAATCAAACTTTCTCTGAGTCTTGGTGGCCCTTAAGGCTTGCTTGCTTCAGGTATACCTGCTCAGTGCCCCAGGACTCATAAGGGAGTGACAGGGCTTTAATTTCTCTGGTGGTGTTGCTTGCAGATGGGAAGCAGCTCTCTGCAGAAGGCTATAGAGGGCATTATTTTCCACCCCTGGGATGGTGTTGGATGCCCCAGCAGCCATGCCTCAAGTGCTGTGCTTTTTGCTTTGTCTCCCTCCCTGCAGAGGTGCTTAAGAAATTGCTCTACTGTGATGATTAAGCTTTTCTAATTGGATGAAAAATCTGTACACAGTGAAACCTTTGTGAGGTTTTCCAGACCTGTGCAGGGTTTTGCTCTGATGCCCAGTGGTTGGTACACACATACAGGGTGCTGAAGCTGGTTGGCTGCTATTAGTTCTCAGAAGTTAGGAGGCTCTGACCTGTCTTAGTGAAAATGTATGAAGAATGAAATTGTTCCCTTACCAAACGATACCTTCTGTGCATTTCTCATTGCTTCATAATATGTTAACCATCTGTCTCATGTGCAAACAAAGCAGATTTCAAACTCCTCTGCACTTAGCTGCCACCTCTCCTCCTAAAGTCTTTTTCATCAGTTAATTTCCTCCCTCTGAGTGAACATCTACAGTTCTAATGATATTAGCATGAGTGTGCTAACTGGCACCTTTCTGTCTCACTCATTTCTCTTCTGCTCTTGAATGAGATTGTTCAGTAGATGCTTTTGCCCCATGGTGTTTAGCATCCAAGGAAGCTGACTTCCAAGAATGGAATGTATGGCACAATTTGATACTAGGATAATTAGATGATCTCCATCCTCTACCTGCATGTAAGCAAAAATTTTGTGAACTCTAGCTTAGATACTTAATTGCAACAGATATGATTATAGCAAAAATTTGGTGAACTTTAGCTTAGATACATAGCCTACTTAATTGCAACAGATATGATTATGCTCATCTGATACCACACCTAAGAGTAAGGGCTGTGCAAGGAGCTTTTGTCTCTGACTGGTGAAGCTCAGTGATTCCACTACAGATGTTATGGTTGATTCTGTCCATATGTGCTAGTCTGATCCTGGAACAGCTCCACAGGCCTGGTGTATCCATAATGCCCAGGACAGCAGAAAGGCAGTGTGGTCCCAGTGTGGACCAGTGTAGGTTTGACCAAGGAAGATGTGGGACCCCTGCAATGCCATCTGTTTGGGGCAACACTGCACTGCCCAAGGTTTTCAGCCTTCTTCTCTGTGCAGAAGCATCACAGAGCAGATCTGCACATAGCAATCCAGCTTGCAGAGGGGCTGTACAGTCCTACTGTGTGCAATGCTCTGGCAATAACTGCATGTGATGGCAGCTTCTTCCACCAATTGGATCTCTGCTTTCATCAGTTATTTTACAAGGACAACTATTTTTAAAGTTGCTATATTTGAACTCCCTTCTTTTGCTTTTACCTGCCCCCCTCTCCACCCCCTCCACCTCTGCATTGTCCCTAGGTTGCTCCTTTCCCTTCCCTGACCCATGTATGTCCCTATTTCACCACTAGACATTTACTGATATTTTTCTTCTTGCCTATGGGTCTGACCCACCCTGCATCTTCCTTTAAAAGTGACTTTAATTTTTCTCCAACTTTCTGGCAGTCACTGCACTAACTGATAACTCCTTTCTTAGTCACATCTTGGGAAATTCATGAGTGAATGCAGTATGCAAAGCAAGACCAGAGAATCTGAAACATCACTGAGTACTGAATAATAAGATAAACCACAAAGTCAAAGTCTAAGAAAGCACAAGAGATTTTTTGCCCTCCCAGAACTGGCTTATATTGGGTTGGGTACTGTCCATTCTTCTTTTGTTTGTTTGTTTTTCTTTGGGATTGTTGTTTTGTTTAGGGATATATTGTTTGTTTGGTAAATAAAAGAATTTGGGGGTTTATGACTGCAGTCTTAGGGCTGATTTCTGTGACTAAGCCAAACAATCAGGAAGAGTTGATGTGATGACTTGATTCTGACCTGCAAAGAGTCCCAGCTGCTGCATAGGAGGTAGAGGTTACCCTCTACCCTGTGAGGGAATGCAGAAAAGGGGAAAGTGAAGCTAGCATAAAAGGATAATCTGAAAATTTGTAGTCACTTAGAAATGGCTGTGAATTCCACCTTGGGACTAAAAAGTGTCTGCAATGTCAAAACTAGGTAACTGTGCAGAGGGGAATGCTTTAGAAATGAAGCTTGAGCACTATCTGTGCAAGAGATTCATGACTAATAGAGGAATAAGCAGCACAATCTCTTTATTCTGCTCTCCTAGCAGATTACTGTACCAGTGCTAAGATCTAAGTTTCCAGTATGATTTTCTGCCTGCCCTGTTGGGCTGGCACACTCCTAGCTGAGATGCTAATGTAAAAGTGTCCTGTGACAACAGACCAAGGCTCCATGCTGGGAATCTGTGGAGCATTTCTACTAGGACAGGTAGTGGGACCCAGTTGTGTGGATGTGCCTCTGTGCATGATCCAGCTGGATAAAGAAAAGAATACAGCAAAAGCCCTGAAGATAGTGCTGGCAGTGATGAGTGACATTCCAGAAACAAACTGGTCACCACTTGAATGAAGATCAGGACAGTTACAGCTTTGAAGAACTTGCAAGCTGCAGATACCAGGACTAAAGGACAGAAGGAAAATTATATAACATAGAGAGGCACTGAGGAAAGTAATCATGTGCATTAACTCTCACTAGCAATGCTTTTATTGTCTGACTGAGAGGTTTTTTAGTTTAATGTTCTCTCACCCTCTTGGAATTCTGATCAGATTGTCCTGGGTATGGTGGAGAGTATGTTCCCCAGCCAAAGGCAAGTCAAAGAAAGACCTCCTGGCTACAGCCAAAGGACAACAACAGAAATGGTTGCAGCTCTTGCTATAGTACAGCTTGCAAAGAAAGACTGAGGAAACTGCACAAACAGCACTGGTCAGGCCACACCTTGTGTCCAGTTCGGGGCCCCTCAGTTTAGGAAAGATGTTGAGTTGCTGGAACATGTCCAGAGAAGGACAACAAAGCTGGGGAGGGATTTGGAGCACAAGCTGTGAGGAGAGGCTGAGGGAGCTGGGGTTGCTCAGCCTGGAGAAGAGGAGGCTCAGGGGAGACCTTATTGCAGTCTACATCTACCTGAAGGGAGGTTGTAGCCAGGTGGGGGTTGGTCTCTTCTCCCAGGCAACCAGCACCAAAACAACAGGACACAGTCTCAAGCTACACCAGGGGAGGTTTAGGCTGGATGTTAGGGAGAAATTCTTCATAGAAAGAGTGATTGGCCATTGGAATATGCTGCCCAGGGAGGTGGTGGAGTCACCATGACTGGAGGTGTTTAGGAAGAGACTGGATGGGGCACTTAGTGCCATGGTTTAGTTGATTAGATAGTGTTGGATGATGGGTTGGACTCAGTGATCTCAAAGGTCTTTTCCAACCTGGTCTATTCCTATTCCTATTCTATAACTGTGCCTCTTTAGCCCCAATGCAAGGACATGGAGAAGAAACTGCTCAACAGTCTTCATAAACTAGAGCAAGAGGGGACAATCAGGAATCTTTGGGCAATACAGAGAGGTTGTGCTAAAATTATACACTTGAGCATGGACTTTGCTCATGTCACTAAATCTTATGTTGCAGCTGACTAATAAATGCCATGTTTTTCAGAGATATTTGGCCTATGCCATAACAGATGTCTGCTGGTTGTACAGCTGCCAAAAGAGCAAGCAGAGTGCTGCTTATAGGTGCCTGTGCAAAAGCTTGTGACTGATGCTTGATGAGCAAGTTCCAGAGAGTGGTGGTCACACAGCAGCTGGCTCCCTGTATTTTTGGTGGGAGAAACTGTCCCAGGGGCCAAATGGTCCAGTGGCTAGGTTCAGCTGTGTACATGTAGAAGTCTAGAGCAAATTTAGTTGCATCAGTGTAGCCAAAATATCACAAAGAGGCTGGCAGATCTGACACAGGGGCTATGAGACACTGGCTTGCAGGGTGAATTAAAGGACTGGAAGCCCTGCTGTATGAAGAAAGGCTGGGAGAACTGGGTTTGTTCAGCCTTGAGAAGAGAAGGCTTAGGGGAGACCTTATTGCCATGTATCAGCACACAAAGAGTGGCTACTAAGAAGATGAAGATTCCTTCTTACAGATGGAAATGACAAGAGGCAATGGGTGCAAATTACCCCTGGGGGGGATTCTAATTGGAATCAAAGGAAAAATTTTCACCATGAGAACAGTCAGACATTGGAATAATATCCCAAGGGAAATAATGGATTCTCCTTCACTGGATTCAGTTTTAAGACTCAGCTGGGGTACCTCATTTCAACTATACTATTACCTAGAAAGGCTTGACCAGATAATCCTTAGGGCCCCTTCCAACCTGGCATTTTATGATTCTCTGAAATTCCTTGGAGCATCTCAGCTTGGCAAATGAAACTGAATGCAGAATATCTATCATGGGCTGAAGTTCCTTTGGACTTGCAGCTAACAAAGGAACTAAACCTGGGGACCTTAGTTTGATGGGTCAGAACTGTGGAGCTTCCTGTGCCAGAAAATTTTAACTGCAAGCCTGGTTCTTGCAAAGGGAAAGGAGCCCTTCCAGAGGAGCTGTGTAAGGGCAAGGCACTACACGCATTCACACCAAGTTTTGCCAGCTCATTAAGTTATCCAGCAGGGGATGATCTTTTTTTTTTTCCTCCTTTTTCTTTCTGTAAAAGCAGTGTAGAAGTAGATCAACTGATAAAAAGGAGCCTTTTTGTTGTGAAAGCTTGCTGAGTTTGGGAAACTGCTTTCAATGCTATTGGCAAACACTTTACAGTGCAAACAGGGCCTACATCAGGCAGATAAATAAGTGCAGATGCGCTTTTCTGTAGGAACCATTTGGCAATAGACAATATATTGACAAAAAAAAAATACCTCATCGAATTAATTGTGGCCAATTAGACATAACCCCTTCCCCTCATCCCTGAATCCCCTCCAATCACGGCTGCCTGAATGGGAAGAGCTTCTATCACCTGTTTCATTATGCAGATTGATATTCGAACATCTGAGAACAATGCTGCTTTCCGCCCGGCACGGCTCCAAATTGCTAATGAAACGGCTCTGCCAGACAAGTCACTTAAACCCATTCTCGCTGCTGCTGCTGACAGCTCTCATGGCGAGGTGTGGGGGGAAGTGGGAAAGGGGCTCTTCACTCTGAATGTGCTAATAGCCCCCAGCCTGTGTGTTTATCACTCTCCAGAGCAGGAGGATTTCTGCTCTCTGACTCTCAGAGGTTGCTTTCCCAAAGCCGTGGTGAGATTTGGACTTAACGCTTCTAGATTTCAATTTGTGCAGTGAAAGGCTGAAGAGGCAGGCAAACTGCTGGGTTCTGAACACAGATGTCTCATGTCCCAGGGCTACCCCAGCCCTTCAGGCACACTTCCCTTTTCTACTTCCCACTCCCTTCCCTAGCATCCACCTTCCTCCTACATTTGATGTGAAGCGAGCTCCGTAAGATTTTTCTCATGGCCCATAGAGTGGCACATCACCTTGGACGCAAGGGGAGCATCTCATGACTTAGGTCCCATAGTGGGTCAGCTGGAGACTGCAGGGTGGGGTACACCTAGCTGAGTCCTGTGGTCTCCCTTTCAGGCAGTGATCCCTTGAGGTAGATAGTGCTGGACAGCAGGACAGGGCTCCTGCTGCAGGGAAGTGTGATGTGGGACTCCTACAGGTGTGGATCCTCCTGTACAACCCCTTTTGCCACTCCCTGTGACTCTCTGCAGCTGGGTTTGCTCAGCAACTGGTGCAGTAACTTACCTTCCCCTCCCCTGTTATCACAATTCTTTGTCAGAGCCTGACAAAACTCCTCTTTGCAGATGCCTGGAGTACAGTAGCTGTGAATTAGGGCTATGGCAGCAGAAGCATTTACATGAAATGATGTGAGAGTTCTCTCTCTAATCTAAATTCTAACCATTTCTGTGGTTAATTCCTTTGTCAATATTTACAGAGGCATTGAGATTACCTCTGCACAGGCTACCTCCATGTGATGGCCCTGCATTGTGCCTCAGCTGCTATCTCGTGTCTCTCAGACTCCTCCTAGATGAGCTTGCCAAAGTGCCCTGCTTCCCTGAGGCTGACATGTCTGACCAGGCTCATTTTCCTAGCCTCTGTGAGAGGCCTCACAAGTGGCTTTCCTTACTGAACTCTTTGACAGCAATGTCAATTAACTTTCCTCCTTATGGATCTTCTCCAATTCCTCCACACATGTTCCTCCACTGTGTTGCTAGGAGAGAACACACTCATTCCTAATCTGTCCCATGTATTTTCTGGGAAGGCTTGTATGTTGTCTTGTTCCTTCAGAATGAGCTGTCTGGGACAGAAGTGAAGTCAGAAAGATGCAGCAGTCTTTGGAGATTCCTCTAGAATTGGGTTTTTTCCAGTTGCCAAACCCAGTAATTTCCTTCAAGAGGAATATTTTAATTTATTTATTGATTGTCCAGGAGGTTAAAAGTTAAATATGGAATCTTTCACCTCTGGTTTCTGTGGTGGGTTAAAGTTTCCCATTCACATTACCTGAGCATGACCAGCTCAGTTGGAAGCAAATGGCAGCTGTATTTACAAAGCAAAAACTACACTCTACAATGGAATGCAATGAATGTGTACAAAAATATGCAGTATTTACCATACTATACAGGTATTTACAATCAGAAAACAGCAAGGAAACCCCCCTGGTCAAAACGACCAGGGAAGCTGCTGCACTCCCCCCAAAACCTCCCAAACCTCTTTGTACCAAAAGAGAGAGAGAAGCTGGAAGAAAGCAGTTTTACCCTTATCTCAAGGTCAGAAACGTTATCCTCCCAGCAGAACAGCCAGACCAGAGAAGAAAAGAAGGAATGGGAATGAAATGCAATGTGCAAGATTGTTAGGGTACATCTGCATCCATCCCACACATTCTGGCCAATGAAATTCATTTAGAATAATCTTTTGTTTCCCTTTTTGCACCCAATAGTGAATTGTTTGCATTTTTCTACTTTTCTGCTCAAAATCTGCAGCTAATTTTTAAAGGCATAGCCTAAAACTGCCACAGCTTCTAAGAGTGGACAACAAATGGTTCAGAGGTGGGATTGCTTCCTTTATCATAGCTCAGCCTGACTCTATAATCCTTCTTATTCTGGTTGATAGACACAGTGATGGAAGCAAATGAGACTAGAGATTTTTTCACTGATAATGGAGGGTGAACACTGGCTGGGGCCTCATCTTCTCTTGACAGCCTTTGAGCCCAGAGAGAGGCTCACATATCTGCTGCTTCTCCAAAGGACATGCTGAAACTGGGGGCACATCATCCTTGGTTGGGGCTGCCTGCTGTTTGTCCTGCTGACTTTATTCTATTGGTGATGGGGGGTGCCCCATCTGTCTTCAAGGCTGGCTCCGGCAAGCTTTGGGGAAACAACCTGCCCACTTTGCAAACTCCTGTTTGAGAATGTCATGGGGAAGGCTCTGTTCCCTTGCATCTAGCATGGCAATGGCCTTCTTCTGATGGGTCCCCTAAGCTGCTGTGATAATCAGCTTGGTAAAAAAGGAATACTTTTAGCACACTGCAGGGATTTTTCTCCCATCAAAGTTTGCTTTCATTACAGATTTTGATATCTGTGGGTTTGTCCTCATCCCTAGGGAGTGTGGCAAGTTTCAAAGAGCCACCTTACTGCCTGTTTTATGCTATGTGAAGCCTCTTCTTTTTGGTGATGTGCCAACCTCTGTTTCAGAACCCAGTCCTGATGTTTTCTGTTGACTTAAAGCAGTAAGACATGAGTCTTCTCTCACACGCTTGTGTGCATGAACAAGCTAGCCCATCTTACCATCCAGACTGGAGAGATGATTCCTTACACAGCCAGATGAGTTGTGTGGTGCACAGAAAGAGGTGATGTGAACAGTGTGTTCACCTACCCCCAGACACAGGTCTTGGTTGGCCTTATTGCTGATGTGCTTTAAAGCCACTGCTTTAGTGGCTTTGGCCTCAGCTGAGTTGACTGGGTTCCCAACTGGCTTTCAGGAGAACAAGTGTCATCTGCATGATTTTTAAGGTGTCACCAACATGTTTTTTAAGGTATAGCTATAGACTATAGACTTTAAGCTATAGCCCATTTCCACTATAGAGGATGGCTGCATATATTAATATACCAGGTGAACTGTGGTCTTAACGTAAGTATGTTCTTAGTGCCCTTCTCAGGATGGTGTAAATACAGAGTCACAGTTGGGAGTCAAGAACTAGCACCAGACAAGCTGTTTGATATATCAAGAAAGGAGGGAGCTTCCCTCCACTGAACTTATCTTTGCATCTTTTACTTTGCTGCTTATTCAGTTCCTGGCTTGCAGTTCTGTGCTTCTTCCCATTTGCTGGTTTTAGGGGTTTTAAGCAGTCTTCATAATTGACAGTCTAAATTTTACTGCTCATAAAACCCCAGAGAGCATTGATTATGTCTTGAGTTAAGCAAGTAGCATATAAAATCTCACAGCCTTGCAGCTGTATGACAATGTTATGATGAATGTATTTCTTGGGAGCAGCAAAAGGGTTTGGAGTACTCTGCCAGCTTTGTTCTGGGCTTCAAATGTTACTAGTAACTTGCAGCCACTAATCACAATTTATTTAGGGCATTTGCCTGACCATTCTTTTGGTGAAGAGGGTGTGAGGTGTTCTGAGAGGCATCTCTCCTCATTAATTGCTTTTCTACTTCAGTCAGGATCAGGATGTGCAATGGCACCTACAGAGCTGAAACAGATCATGCTTAGGAACTAAATGACACTGGATAGAATGCACGTAGGTTTTACTGAACAACCTTAAACTGACTGTGTTCCAAAGCTGCTGTTAGCTTTTCCTTTTCCTTTCCCCTTTTATCTAACCTCCTTTTAACCTCTAGCTATTTTATGCACTTAATCCAAAATGGACAAGAAGTCTGGGGTGCTCATATTCACTTCTTGGTTCTTAGGCACCAACAGGGGATGCCTGTGATGAAAACAGTGCAATATAGTATCTTCTCAATAATGTTTTCTACATGCTAGTAGAATAAATCAGGATTACATTCCAAGGAGAATGTGCTCTTCCATTCAGATGACTGCTTCTTGCTGAAAGATTGTGAGAAATCTTCTTTTTCTGTCTCTCCAGTTCCAGAAACCCAATGACTTCTCCCCCCCTTTCCGCTTTGGGACGGTTCCCAATGGCAGCACAGAAAGGAACATTCGCAACAACTACCCTGAAATGCACAGCTACATGGTGAAGTTCAATCAGAGAGGGGTGGATGATGCATTGTTCTCACTGAAGACTGGGTAAGGCTTTCTTCTTCCATGGTTGCTCACCAGAGAAACCTGACTTTCTGACTGGAAAGAAGTTGGTGAGGTTTGGAAAGTGAGCCTCCATCCATGTTTAAAAGTATACCGAGACCACACACAGTAAAAGAGAATAATTGTGGCTTCATTTTGACATCTGCATAATAGTTTCTGGGCTTGCTGAATTTATAAGACTATTAAAAAATAAATAAGTAAAAGGAGAGCATTATCTGTACCCCTGTGTACATTTGCCTCGTGCCCATTTGCCTTGCGTGTATTAGTCCCAAAGACCTTACTTCATTAAGATGTTTCATGCTGATGGGTCTTTATGCATACCCAGGAGAAGCCCACAGACCTCTGTAGACAAAGTTTTATTCAGAGTGTTTATGCTGTCATCTGGAAATCCCTTTGTTTTCCCTCCTTCTGTGTATAAAAGATTATGTTAATCAGGAAACTGCAACAATCTTTGTCAGACTAATCCCACCCCAGTGTATCACTAACTAATCTAGCGTAATGGAAGGTGTGCTTGAAGCAAGTAGTTGGGAAGTAGCCCTTCCCTCCAGCATATTTTAGTATCAAGGGCTGACTGAAACACTTGAATAATAAGGAAGTTATATAAAATGGGAGCATTTCCTTGGGTACTTTGGGAAATGTGAGGGGAAAAACATTAGGAAAAAGTATGTTTGAACAGCTCATCCTATTTTGATAGCAGAGAGTCTGTAAAGGACCCAACCTGAAAAGCCTTCCTCCTAGAGATGGCCGTTTTGGTTGTCAGAGCCCAGCCCCAGTGGAAAAAAAAGACCACATACTTGCTTATCTTTCTGTTGCACTCTGACAAGAAAGTTCATTCCAAAGCACAAATGAAGATGTTCAGCCAATTTAATTAGCAGATTGACTGAATGTCCTTAAACCTGTTTGTCAGGTTCAGAGGCACACAGCACATTATAAATGATTGTACCATTGTTGGATGCCATCCTGGGAAGGTAGATGTGCCAGGATAGTCATAATCCAGGAAATAAATATGCAGTGTCTTGGAAATATATGGATGAACTAGAGCTCTTCACTTGTGGTAGATGTCATCCTGGCTTCATAACCACCCTTGGACAGACTTCCTCATAGATACACCCTTGAACTGAGATAATTACCATCTTGGAAAAATGTATGTGAAAGGGGTGGGTTGAAAAAATAGCCTGGGTATGAGAATATGCACATGAAAGACCCTTTGGTCTTTCACCAGGAAGTACTTCATATCAGATCTAGTGGAAGGATTTGCTTGTTGGCTGCCTCTGATTGTGTGGAAAATGCAGCCCCCTGAATCTGCCCCCCACACCTAAATCAATTTGCTGCAGTGAGAGGAAGGAACTCATCAGTGTGTTGTGCTGTCTAGCTGTCCCAGGCCATAATAGGGATTTCTCTGTATTGAAATAGAATTTTTCATGTGGTTTTCAGCTAAGCACTCTGCACCAGAGCGCTACTCAATATGGTAAACCACAAAGTTGCTGTTGTGGCCACTTTATATCGGTAAAGATCCAGCAGTGCTTTTCACAGTAACTGAGGAGTTAAAAAAATTCCATGTGGCTCACTTAAGTTATGCCAGCATTTTGAATTGGAGATAATTTTTCCTTAGTCCAACTCCTGCTTTGCTATCTGCTATTGATACACTTTATAAAGCATTTTAGGTTCCTTTTGAGATGAAAGGCAGCACAGAAGTATGAGCTATTCTTAGGACTATATATCCCCTCAACTTCCTCTTCATTCATCTTTATCTTGCCCTGTGTTTGTATTCCAAATTTTCTTTCAGATCAGAAATGGTGATTATCAAAGAGTCAGAAAGAAATAGACAGCCCTCATTTATAATGTAGCCTCAGATTTGAGTTATTTCTGATGAAAATGAAGATGCAACCTACTGTGGTCTAGCTGAAAGAGATTAATTTCTGCCTTAATTACCTGAGAACATCTTTGAACTGACACAGATTCTACGTTTTTTTTGTGTACTCTACCTCTCTTCTTTCTTGCACCTGTGCAGGAAGTTGGATGCTTTCATTTATGATGCAGCAGTGCTAAACTACATGGCTGGCAGAGATGAAGGCTGCAAGCTGGTGACAATTGGGAGTGGGAAAGTGTTTGCCTCCACTGGGTATGGCATCGCTATCCAAAAGGACTCAGGCTGGAAGCGCCAGGTTGATCTTGCCATTCTACAGCTTTTTGGAGATGGTGAGTGACAAGAAAAAGAGGCATTGGAGTTTTCCTAGGAAGTACTAAGTTTTACACAGAAGAAACAGAAGTCCCTAACTCTGTTGCTTCAGACTTGAGTTGAGAACAGGAAGTCATTAACAAGGGTTTGTTTAGAGGCATTGCACCAAAAATGTGAGGATGTCACTTGTTTAATGTTGTTGATTCAATATCAAAAGCAATGTCAAAAGCACTAAAGGTTTCATAGAACCAGCTCAGATGTGTTTGTGAAAAATACCTTGTGTGAAGAATGCCTTGTAAAAACAAGATCTTTGGTGTAAAGATTTCACTACCTTTGAGGTTTTGTCATGACTAAACCCACTAATTATACTGGACTTCCCATGGTCATCCCATGCTTTATCATTCTAGACAGGATCAAGCAATGCAGAGTGTACAAAATTAAAGGATAAAAAAAAAAATCTGAATAGAAAAGTTAACTCACATTTTCCAAAACCTTTAAAAAAACAACAAACCAAACACCCAAAACAAGGAAGGATTTGAGACTCAGATGCATATTTTGGAGTGAGATTTAATTAGAAGGACTTGAGACTCGGAGGCGTATTTTGGAATGAGATTTAATCAGAACATTATACTTACCTAGCTAATGTCATCTTTTAAGAAGAAATTGCTGTTATTAAAAAATAAATAAAAGTATTAACAGGCTAAGGAAATCCTTCTTAGGAAAAATTTTCCTGACTTTCCCTTTCCATTCACATTACATCTTGCTGTGTCCTTTTTTACATATATAAATGTAAATGTTAGAAGCGTAGCCAGCAGGTTGAGGGAGGTGATTCGCCCCCTCTACTTCACTCTGGTGAGACCCCACCTGGAGCCCCTCTTACAACAAAGATATAGGTGTGCTGGAATGTGTCCAGAGAAGGACCATGAGGATGATCAAAAGGCTGGAGCCACCTCTCCTATCGAGACAGACTAAGAGACTTGGGGCTATTCAGTTGGGAGAAGACTCAAAGAAGACCTTATTGTGACCTTCCAGTATCTGAATGGGGCCTGCAAGGAAGCTGATGAGGGACTTTTTAGGATGTCAGGTAGCAGTAGGACTAGGGAGAATGGAGCAAAACTAGAAGTGGATAGATTCAGATAGGATGTCAGGAAGAGTTTTTTCACTATGCAGGTGGTGAGACACTGGAACAGGTTGCCCAGCGAGGTGGTAGAAGCCTCATCCCTGGTGGATTAGAAGGGCAGGCTGGATGTGGCTCTGAGCAACCTGATATAGTGTGAGGTGTCCCTGCCCATGGCAGGGGGGTTGAAACTAGATGATTCTTGAGGTCCCTTCCAACCTTGACAATTCTATGATTCATAAAATTCACAGGTTATTTTATTTGTAAAATATTTTCCCCCTGAAATCTGAATATAACAGATTGTCTAATAAATATGGAAAGAACATCACTCTGATGTACTTCAGTAGAAAACTGGCCAATTGATGGATAGGGCATTCCGTCTCCTAAACAGCCTAGTATGTATTATTTCAGAAAAAGACCTAAGTTCTCCATAAATCTGTAAAGACTCTGCTAGGGCACTGCATAAATATAAAGATTTTTTTTGTTGTTTTCCCTCTTGTCACTGGACTGGAGCTTGAAAATGTGAAAATCTAACTTTCCTAACAGCATGAAGAGAATTGGCAACCTGCAAAATGAGTTTGTTTCTGAATGTCTCAGTCTCTCTGTGTGTTTGTTTCTCTCCCTCTCCCTCCTCTCAGGAAAAAACCATAATGGGAGTAAGTGGAGTATAAAATTAGACTACAGAACATTTGTTCCTAGCTGCTACAAATTAGTAGGATTTTTGATTGGTCAAATGGCTTGAAAGTGTTGAGTGTGGACAAAATTGAAGGGAAGGAAAACAAATAAAAATGCACAGATATTTTTGGGAGCATTGCAGCTCACTTTAATGACCTGTGGAAACAAACTCAAAAGCAGACATTTTGATTAAAAAAAAAAGGAAAAATCAACATTTTGAGTTTTGAAGTGCACAGTGCTTTCATTTAGAAGAGACTCATTTTTGCCTACCTGTGTCAGTCATTGATTTGTGAGGCCAGGTCTTCAGTAATCTGGTGGGAAACTTTTTCAGCATTTCTCTGTGGACATTTGACAAGTATCATAGATGTATCCCCGTGGTACAGCTTTTTGTAGCTAACATCTGGCTGTGGAAAAATCCTCTCGTGTTTTCTGTGAAAAATGACACTTTCCCCTATCAGAAGGGCAGTTGGGATATTTCATGAGCATGATAGATGTGGATATAGAGCATCTGGAAATTGCCTTAGAGCAGCTTTGAGCTTTCAGTCTGCCCCAGTTTAAGCTCTTTGAGCAGCCATGTAACCTTCTTCCCTACTTCCTGTCTTTCTAGGGGAGATGGAGGAGCTGGAAGCGCTCTGGCTCACTGGCATTTGTCACAATGAGAAGAATGAGGTTATGAGCAGCCAGCTGGATATAGATAACATGGCAGGTGTCTTCTACATGCTGGGAGCAGCCATGGCCCTCAGTCTCATCACTTTCATCTGTGAGCATCTCTTCTACTGGCAGTTCCGCCACTGCTTCATGGGTGTCTGCTCTGGCAAGCCTGGTGTGGTCTTCTCCATCAGCAGGGTGAGTGTCATTAGCTATTGGGGAGGAATAGAGGCTTATTGCAGTCCTAGGTATTGGAGATGGGGAAATCCATCCAGACTGTCTCACCCCCAGTTGGCACAGAGTGGTGGTCTGCAGGATAAAGGCTGGCATTATTTCACTGTTAATGTTTCAAGAGCCTCTAATGTGTTTCTGTGACATTTGTGGTCTCTGCTGGATTATGGTCATGAAAATGCAAATGAAAATGCAGTAGAAAGAGGAGTTCACTGTAACTGTCTACTGCTCTAAAGTAAGTTGTGAGGAGGCTGTGTTTGAGGACCAAGTAATGGTGGATAACGTGATTGGAAATCCAAGAGTTTTTTCATTGGCCTCCATATTAAGCTTTTCAGCTGACCTTATGTTAACTAGAAGTGTGCTATCATTGACAGTCAGAAATCCCTAACCAAAAGCCATGCCCTAAACCGTACAGAAAGGATGGCCACATAAACTTAGCAATTGCTGTATGCAAATCTGCCATAGGGCATAATATTTACATTTAAAGCAGATTCCAGTCATTTCTGAGTAGTGTAGGGAGCAATGCTCCATTTAGAGCTTTCTTCCCTTCTTTCAAGCCACTGGTCCCTTGCTCTGGTCCATTCTGAAGTGAAGTCAACTTTTGGCATTTTTGACCTCAGTGTCCTAGGTAACAGAATTATCTTTGATTGTACAAGGAATATATAATTGCTACATAATATATCATTGAGGAGAAATGACAAAATGTTTTGAGTGCAGAGGTACAGCCTCCCCTACGTTATTAGTTTCTAACCTGGTTTACTCTGAAGATGAGATGGGGGATGGCTTTTATGGTGTTCCTTAGCAAAGTACAGGTTCTTTCATTCTGGGGTTATGTGGTTGGGTGGGCAGGTTGGTGAGAAGTCTGAGAAATGCTAGTCAGCCACTAGCTGCTGAGAAATTGTGGTAACACAATGTGATGGTGTCCGTTTCACAACTGACATTAAACAGCAAGTGTCATTTAGCAGGCTAGGGAATAAATGAGCCCTTTTCCTTCTGCTCCTTGGGTTAGCCCTTGCAAACAGCCTGTGTCAGAGATTGAATGAAGTCGTAGGGAATGTGGAGGAATCAAGCACTTCTACTGTCTGATTTGAGGTTGAATAGAGGACTTATGCTTTCAGGGATGCCAATTTGGAGCCTGTTATCATTGTTAAATTTGACAGAATGCAATTAAATATTCTATTGTACCTCACTCAACCAGATGCAAAAAACCTAAATACCTATTTGACAGCCATTCCCTTTCTCCATTTCCTTTTCTAATCCATACTGGTTATTAATGTAGCTAAGTTTATGACAAAGGAAGCTGTTCCCTTCTTAAGATAGCTCCTTTCTTGTTGATTCACTGATGTCCAGATGAATTTCAAGGGCCAAACCAGACTTTTTTCCTCTCAGCTTCACAAAATCATTTTTCTTGGTGCTTTTGTTTCCAAGAATATTATTTTCCCCATTTGCAATTCCATGTTACACTCACTGGATCTCAGTAACTCTAACAGATGCAGGTAGGTATCCTTACATCCTACAGATAGGACATGAAGCAAAACACAGGACGAGGAAAGGAGGGGAAGGAAAAATGCGAGGGGCAAAAAAGGGGCAGAGCAGTAGGGGTTGGTAGAACAGGTCTGATTTAATTTGATTTCATTGTGCTTCACGATGGAAGTCTGACAGGCCTTGCTGTCCTACAGGAACATACTGTTACTGCACAGGGTGCTCCCCAGTCTTAGGTCCCCTTTTGTGTGTTCTTTGCAGGGCCACTGACCTTCCTGCTTTCTTTCCTTTCAGGGTATCTACAGCTGCATCCATGGTGTGGCCATCGAGGAACGCCAGTCAGCAATGAACTCTCCCACGGCAACTATGAACAATACCCATTCCAACATCCTCCGCCTGCTTCGGACAGCCAAGAACATGGCCAACCTGTCAGGAGTCAACGGCTCACCACAGAGTGCCCTGGACTTTATCCGCCGTGAATCCTCAGTCTATGATATCTCTGAGCACCGCCGCAGCTTCACCCACTCAGACTGCAAGTCCTACAACAACCCACCCTGTGAGGAGAACCTCTTTAGTGACTATATTAGCGAGGTGGAAAGGACCTTTGGCAACCTTCAGCTGAAGGACAGCAACGTGTATCAGGACCACTACCACCACCACCATCGCCCCCACAGCATTGGCAGCACCAGCTCCATCGACGGGCTTTACGACTGTGACAACCCGCCCTTCAATGCCCAGTCACGGTCCATCGGGAAGAAGCCCTTGGACTTGGGATTACCCCCTGCCAAGCACAGCCAGCTGGGTGACCTTTATGGGAAGTTCTCTTTCAAGGGCGACCGCTACGGGGGCAGCGGGGCCCACGATGACCTGATCCGCTCGGACGTCTCTGACATTTCCACTCACACAGTCACCTATGGCAACATTGAGGGCAATGCGGCTAAGCGGCGGAAGCAGCAGTACAAGGACAGCCTGAAGAAGCGCCCGGCCTCTGCCAAGTCCCGGCGGGAGTTTGATGAGATAGAACTGTCCTACCGCCGGCGCCCGCCTCGCTCGCCGGACCACAAGCGCTACTTCAGGGACAAGGAAGGGCTACGGGACTTCTATCTGGACCAGTTTAGGGCCAAGGAGAACTCGCCACACTGGGAACACGTGGATCTGACGGATATCTACAAAGAGCGAGGAGATGAGTTCAAGCGTGACACAGGAGGAGGAGGGGGTGGATCCTGCACCAACAGGGCCCACCACAAGCATGGCTCGGGCGAGTTTGGTGGAGGCAATGAGCACAAGCATGGCGTTGTGAGTGGGGTCCCGGCACCGTGGGAGAAGAATCTGACCAACCTAGACTGGGAGGACCGGACCGGGGCTAATTTCTGCCGCAGTTGCCCTTCTAAACTGCACAACTACACGCCATCGGTGGTGGGGCAGAACTCCACCCGCCAGGCCTGCATCCGCTGCGAGGCCTGCAAGAAAGCAGGTAACCTGTACGACATCAGTGAGGACAACTCACTCCAAGAGCTGGACCAGCCGCCTGCCCCTGTGCCCGTGGCCACTAGTGCCACCTCCTCCTCCAAATATCCTCAAAGCCCTTCCAATTCTGCCTCCAAGGTGCAGAAGAAGAACCGCAACAAGCTCCGCCGGCAGCACTCCTATGACACCTTTGTGGACCTGCAGAAGGATGACTCGGCCCTGGCCCCCCGCAGCGTCAGCCTCAAGGACAAGGGCCGCTTTATGGAGGGGAGCCCCTACGCCCACATGTTTGAGATGCCAGCCAGTGAGACCACCTTTGCCAACAACAAGTCCTCAGTGCCCGCCACCAGCTACCACCACCACAACAACCCCGGCAGCAGCGGGGGCTACATGCTCAGCAAGTCGCTCTACCCCGACCGGGTCACCCAAAACCCTTTCATCCCCACTTTTGGGGATGACCAATGCTTGCTCCACGGCAGCAAATCTTATTTCTTCAGGCAGCCTGTGGTGGCAGGAGGGCCCAAAGCCAGGCCAGACTTCCGAGCCATCGTCACCACCAACAAGCCGGTGGTCTCGGCCCTTCATGGGGCTGTGCCAGCCCGTTTCCAGAAGGACATCTGTATAGGGAACCAGTCCAACCCCTGTGTGCCTAACAACAAAAACCCCAGGGCTTTCAATGGCTCCAGCAACGGGCATGTTTATGAGAAACTCTCCAGTATTGAGTCTGATGTTTGAGTGAGAGGGGAAGATCGCGGGGAGGGACTGGGAATGTACGTGGAGCGTGGGAGGGTGGGGTGGGGCCAATCCCATCGGCTACTCTCCTGGATTGTCCTTACTTTGTAGGATACTGGAGTTCTGAGTAGTGCAGCACTGGTGACAAGTGCCACCTCTTTGGTTTCCCCTCTTCCTCCTCCTCTTCCCCACCCCTTCCCCTTTTATCTCTTTTTCCACATTCTTGCTCCTTCCATTCTCCTCCATTCCTGGCCATTGCACTTTACAGTGACGTCAGAGTTGGATATCCTTGCTCGTGATTTCAGGAAGCGGAGAAGAAGGCAGGGAAGGGGAGGGCTGAGGGGGAGTGGCAGTGACTCTAGCGTTTCACTTTTGCTGGCTCCCGGCAAAGAAAGGCATGCGGCCACACACGTGCGTGTGGCAGGAGGAGACAGCAGAAGCAGTGTAATGGACATGCAGGAAAACGTGCTTGCTCAGGCAACTCTTCCTAAAACTGCCTAAAAAAGGGTAATGTTTGGATAGATGGAGAAAGTGAAGGGAGAATAACACGACTGACTTGATGATGCACTTCTATGTTAGCTATACCGAGGTTCTCGTTACATTATTTTGTGAAGACTATGGGGGTTTAGGGCTGAAATATATATATATATATTTGCGTATATGCTGAGAAATTTTATGCTAAAATTTTGAATTGTCTGTTGGGAGTTGTGGGGGGAGAGAGAGAGAGAGAAGGTTTGTCTGTGGATTTGGCTAGAGGTTTCATGATGGCTGTTACAGCTGTTGAATCTGTGGCAGACCAATGGGAGAGATGAAAAGGGAGTGGGGTCTGAGTTTGGAAAAGCAGTCCTGGAGTCAGGGAGGTTGCTGGGATCTCTGACAGGGGATGCTGGTTTGCACTGAAATGAGAGGAGTTTGGGTGCAGGGTTGGTTTGTTAGCTGTGAACTGCTTGCCAGTTGTGACATACTTCAAGGGTGGGAGCAGTATGCAGCATGGGCTAGTCTACATGCGAGTGTATGCGATAACTTTATACTTGAAATGTCTGTGGAGAAAGCAAAATAAACCCACAATCCTCTAAGGTGTCTGGATAGCAAACACAGTGGAACGGAGCTAAAGCATAGGGAAAGGTGGGGAGTTTTGTCACTGTCACTTCAGGGCACACCAAGCCTCTTTTGGCATGTCCTTCCAGTGAGGGGAGAAAGGAAAGAAGGGTTTTCATCCTTCTGCCCTCCATAACCTTGGCCAGCAGGTTGGAACAAAATCAAGAGGGTATCCTCTGCCAATGCTGGCATGGTGCTGGAGAGGAAAAAAACATTGCCGTGAAAGGGTGCGTGTGGTGGCGGTGGTGCTTTTGGACTGTTTCAATGCCTCCTTGCACATGTGGAAATGGGAGGAGGCTGTGGGAATTACATGTGTATATTTACTATTGAATGTACAGGGGAAGGACACTGCTTGTCTTCCTGGGAAGGGGTGTGCTTGAATAAATGTCAGAGGTCACAGAAACTTCTGATGAGGGCTGAAGACAAGATGTGCAAGGCTGAGATGCGTGTGTACGTGTACTTGTGCCTCTGTGTGAGAGAGAGATACTAGCACAAGTGCAAAGCTGGAATAGCCTAAGGTTTCCTATCCCTGCAGTTGTAGTGACAGCTTTCCTG
Source organism: Melanerpes formicivorus (assembly GCF_026170545.1). Taxonomy (NCBI): domain Eukaryota; kingdom Metazoa; phylum Chordata; class Aves; order Piciformes; family Picidae; genus Melanerpes; species Melanerpes formicivorus. The sequence continues at coordinate 22,645,089 of NW_027142360.1, forward strand.
GTGCACCTAGTATCAAAAAGAGAGTGTTTGGGTTTTTTTTTCCCATTGTATCATTTCAGATGCAAGTTAAACTAAAAGAAAGTGAGCAATGGTAGGAGTGAGAAGCTGAACTCCTCTTTCATGTGTCTTCTTTCTCCTGAAGTGGTGGTGTGGGCCAACCTCTCTGGTCCTGAGAGACATGGCAAAGTCTCTCCTATTTATCCTGGGTCTATCTCAGTGTCTCAATGAGTGTGGCTTACCAGGGGAAGGGTTGGGAGAGCCCTTAGCTGAGCACGTGGGGACGCTGTGGAGGACTGACTCTGAAAGGAGGTGGCAGCCCCGTCTTCACGAGCCACTTTTCTTGGAGCTGAAAGCCACCTCTCCCACATGCCTCACCACACTCTTGGTTGATTTTATCTCACCTTTCTCTTTTCAAGCCAATGGAAGGCCTTTTATTTATTTACCTAGTTATTTTATTTATTTTTTAAAGCAAGGGTGGGAGGAGGGTGGGATTTGCCTGTAAAGTCAAGGAGCGTGAGGAGAGGGCGGGCAGACTTGGTGAGGGGACTATTTTCTTATATTTCACTGAGGACATTAAGGAGGGAAGAGGGGGAGAGTCTTTGTAATGCCACCCCTTAGTCTTTGGGGTAAGGGAACTTTTTATCCTTTCCCTCTTCTCTTGTGACAAGGACAAAAAGGAAAAGAAGAAAAAAAAAAAAAAAAAGAGAAAAAAAAGGAAATAAAAAGGAAAAAAAAAAAAAGGAAATAAAAAGAATAATAATAAAAATGGAAATAAAAAGAAAAGAAACAAAAAGAAAGAAAGAAACCAAACAAATTACCAGAGCGATCTGCAATCCAGAACACACGGCAGCTGGTCAGGTGCCTCTGACAGCAGCCACCCAAGAAGGCGTTCCTTTCGTTTGTAAATATTTGGGTTTTAATTGCCTTTTTTTGTTTTCTTTCTTTCTTTTTTTCTTTTCCTCCTTTTTTTGTATAAATTGGTGTTTCTCTTCTCGTGAATATTCAGGTCGTGGGGGTGGGAGGGAAGGGGAAGTTTGTTTCCATTCTGTTTGTTTTCTACGACTTTCCAGGCTGCGTTTTTTGGAAGCGGTTTCCGCGGGTCGAGGCCGTATGAAAGAGGGGGGGAGAGAGAGAGAGAGGAACCCGTGTGTGTTGTGCTCCCCCCGAGGCCCCCTCCCCTCCCCCCCCAGTATCGCCCTCTCACCTTTATCTTCATGAATGGAAGACGCCGGACCGTCACTTCAAGCCTTGCCAGCAGGGTTTCGTGTTTTGATGGGAACACCCCCGATTCCTTTTTGCGTATAAAACTCTCTGTGCCAGCATCTCTCTGTGGAGTTTGGGCCTCAAGGCACTACGCTGTCTTGGTAGTGGTGGGGTGAACCATGACGTTGGCCGCTCAGGTTGGACCATCACTTTGACATTAAGAGACTTCTCCAATGCTACTTTGGTTTAGAAATCTTGGACCTGAGAAAGCTCATGATAATTTCTGGTATTCCCTAAGGGCCTGGGGTTGGTGGTGGTGGTGGGGAGCTTGACAGCTGGTGAGGGCAGCTAATCTCTTTGGTGGTTGTCTCGGTACTTTTCCGTCCCTCCCCACCTGGAATGAGGAAACCTGGAGGGTGGCTCTGCAGGGAAATTAAGCCGAAAACAAACCAAAAAAAGAAGTTAATGGAACTTGGTTTTTTTCTTGTTTTTCCTTTTTTCTTTCCCAAATCTCTTCTTAAAGGCTCTGATTTTTGTGTTCTGGGTTGAAAGTTGGTTCGTATTTTCTCCGAACTGGTCTGGCCCTCGTCCCACTGAGTGGCAAATGATAGTTTGCCAAAATCATTACCTAGCGTTGATACTGTTGTAGCACTGTTAACACTCTGAGTGCTCTGCGAATACTAACTGTGCCACAAACCACTCAAATGAATGCTCTAGGGCAACCAGAAAAGAATTGGAAAGTCTGAACTGAACCACTGGTCTAACTACAGGAGCCTGGTATTTTGCCTTCTCCCACAACAGATTAGGCCACGTGTCCATCAGGTTAATCTTTTCTCCTATAAGCTATCTTTTCTGGTTGCTTTGTCTATTTTAGTTCTGAGAGGTCAACAAATTTTTGGGACAGAGGTGAAGGGGAGAGGGTGGGAGGGGGGTGGGTGTAATTCATAATCCAGAAGATGAATCAATGATGTTATTAAACTCTGATTATATATTTAGAATTTTAGATTTGGTGTATTTTCATTCTAAGTATTCAAGTGAATCGATCAGGTAATATTAGCAGCAGGTGTTGTCTGTACTAGAATACCACACATATGCTGTTTATTACCTGTCCAGAAAAGAATGAGATTTCATACCACAGCCTGACAAACCTCCACATCTCCTCCCTTGCCATTTCTCTCTCTCTCCTGTAGAAACACTAGTATTTTCTGGGGCAGTGGCTGGGAATATTCCCCCTCTCTGAAGGTTTCTCCACACAAGAATACTGAGCATAAACCCTTGTGTCCTCTACAGTTTGGTGACCTCTACTGTGTATCTGCAGCAAGCCTCTTGGGAAAGATTAGGCACCTTTGTGAATGTTTCTGACATTTGCCTCCTCTCACTCTAGTCCCAGACATGGCTCTCTCAGAGGTATTTCCATGAACCATGTTCCTCTGCAGTGGTACTGGAGTGTGTGTACTCAGTTGAAGGAGGATATACATGAAGGAGACAGAGGAAATATACAAACAATATCAGGAAAGTACCATGCATAGTGGGAAGCAGCTGGCAGGTAGAACTTGCAGCTGTGAATCTCCACATCACAAACCTTCTTAGAGTACCCACACCAGCTTTTTACCATAGTGCAATGCAGGCTGGTGTAGTAGTGCTCTGTCTCTCATCATGCCTCCCAGTGAGGGCTATATCAGCACTTGCCATGTCACATCATAAGTAGGAAAGAAAAGCTGCAGTCAGAACTTGTTGTCAGTTGAGACAATGAAGCACACTGGTCCCACCTCCTCAGCAAAAACCCCATCCTGTTCTCTCTGAGATCCAGCATGTTGTCAGAAGTCTGCAGGTGAGAACTCCAGTGGGTTCAAAATGTTCAGCAATATTCAAGTATGAGCTTTGCCCATAGGAAATTGTTATTTCAATTTCCAGTGCACAGGGGGAGGAAAGTTCCTTTCTGATGTCCCAAAGGATTTTGTGGAGGAGTTAAGAGTTGCCAGAATGGGCCTCTTTACTTCTGACTTCTTCAGCAACGTGTGCTGATGTTGAACTCCTCCCTTGACAAAGTCACTATCATCCATCTTGAATAAAGCCCCTTTATACCTTCAAATCAGGGTTGTTTCACACAGCAGCATTGCCAGCAAAAGAGAGAGGAGGAGACAGAGAATGAATATGATGGTGGTGACAGGTTAGAGTGATCAGAGATACCTCAGGGATCTTTATAGGCAAGTCTTAGCTTTAGAGCTTTCTATCAAATGTGGCATATCCTCCCACGTCCATTACTTATCAACAGATGGAAGCAAGCCTGGGAACACAGCCAAGGATCAGACTTAGGCCTTTCACACATCCTCCACTCCAGTCAAGTAACCTTTGATGAGCCTTTCCCATGGAGAAGGGTGGGAGGTTGCACTTCCCATGTATTTGTGGTTGCCAAAAAGAAAAGAAAAAGGGGAGAGGCTAAAGATGAGGAGTGCTGATGAAGGGACTTAGTGCTGACTCTCTGCACCATTGCTCTAAGGAATTACGCTTTCACTCTTCCTGCTCAATCCAAGCTGGCAAAGAGTAGGGTCCAATTATGCTGCCTCTCCATGGCATATGCCTGGCTCCCCACAGGAGCCACTGGGAGCAGTGTGTGAGAAAGGAACTCAGTTGCTGGCAACAAGCGGGGACGGACTCCAAGCCACAATCCCCATCTGCACCCACTCTTTCCCATAAGTGCTTCCCTGCTGCTGAACACACCTGGCGTGTCCACCTGGAACACACCTACCATGCTGCTGGATGCTGCAGGGCACATTGAAATAGTAACTAGTGGGACCTGATTGTCGTCCCCACAAGGGCTTATTTTCAATTTGCAGCCAAATAGATTTCCAAGCCATAGACCCTCGCTGCATTCCCCCACCGATACTTCCCTGTGGTTCCCTCCCTCCTCCCACCTCAAAGGCAACCTGGGGCGCTGACTGTCTCGCTGGCAATATGAATATTATTGCTTCATCTTCATCACAGGCTCTCTGGAGCTTCCTGGGGCTCATTGCCCACAGTCCTGGGTGTTATCCATTAGAACAATGACAAAACCAACAAAATCCGCTTTGCAATTGGCTTTGAGTTCTCTCTTCATCTCTTGAGCATCCCCAAATTCTCCTAGCTGTGGTATTTGAGTGAATTCTGGCACCCTTCTGTCATTGCTGACAACAAAACTGACACAGCATCAATCTGTTTGCCTAGAGAAAAAGGCAGTGAAACTGTATCATGGAGAGCAGGACTCCTTTCTGCTGACACCACTTACCCTGGGTGCTGAGGTAAGGGAGGATCTCTGTGATGTGTTAGTAGTGAAAGATCTCTTAACCTTCTGGCCTCCTGCCATTAAAGGTTCGCAGCAAGCACTGGTATACGCTCCAACAGGTCAGAAAGAAACTGCACCCTGTGGGGCAGGGGCTCCTCTGGGTACGTGCACACACGTAAGACACGCCGGGGAAGTGAAAGACACATGAACAAACCTGCCACAGCAGGAAGCTGTGAGGCTTGTGTGCCTGGTCCGTGCACACAGACACGCAGAGACACACGCAGACACGCATGGTACATTGCAGTATGCTTAGTGACTCTGTCCCACCAATGCTTTTTTGCCAAGTAGGAACACCGTGACCTTTCCTGAAGTTCTTCTACTGGTAGTTTTCTTTTAATTTCTGTGTTCACTTTGTGACTTCTACATCCTCTGCTTTCTTGACTGCAGCAGCATTACTGTGTAAATACCTGTGTATATATGTACAGAAACTAACTCGAGCAATTATATTCAGGTTGGGAAAAAGGGTGGGTTTTATATCTGTACAGTATTTCCTTATTAAATAATGGCATGGGGTGGGGGGGGAGGGAAGGGGGGAGGGAGGGTTGGGAAAGTTAACTTCTAAATTGTGGTTTTATTGGTCTGTGGTGTTTGAAGTTGTTTCAGTGGTTGCTTTTGCTGGTTCAGAAAGTTTATCTGGATGTTATATGTGTGTGCCAAGAAAGGGTCCCCAAGGAGGGGAGGTTTGGGATTGGTGAGGGGTGGTGGGTAGCAGAGGGTGTTAATAATTTTCTGTAATAAAAGCTGTGTTGATTGCTAGGGACTGTTTGTGTGAGGCACAGGGCTGTTTCCTTCTCTATGTGCTTTGCTCTCTGATTACTTTCTCTTCCCTGGTCCCCATTGTCTTCTCCCTGGGATGTCAGCAGAGTGCATTCATTACTGTGGATTACAGGGATTTCTGGGCCTTCATCTCCTGACTGACTGTTCCATCTCCCTTTTTTTTGTGGCCTTCCCAGTATCAGTGGGAGGGGAGGTGACATGGTCTCGGACCCTCTCTGCCATTCTAGTCCACTTTGCTTCTTCTCCTGTAGACCCTCTCTGTCCTTCCTCTAAAGAGAACCTAATTTTCAGGCGTTTTGATCTCTCCAGCAGTTTACTGCCTCATCTTCCTGGTCTCTTATCTACTTATTTCCCATCTTACTCACACTGATTCCTCAATTTCATCTCCGCGCCTCTTCCTACAGAATGACTTATGCTGGCTGTTTGCCCACTCTGCTCTCCTTATTGCTTCCTTGTTGCTCTGTTGTCTTCATCAGACTGTGCAATGCTGTGCAGAAGATGAGCAAAGGGCAGGCCTCTGCTCTTTCCTCTCCTGGAAAATTCTAGCCCTGACCAGATTTTTAGAACATTATATTTGGTAGCTATTTTTGACTGCTCTGTCACTTTCACTGAGGTGGTTTTCTGCGCTTGCCTACTCAAGAAATAAGAAATGATCAGTCTGACAAATTAGCTAGTGCAAGGAAGCAGCAGAATTGTCTTTTTTTTTTTTCATGAGAAAGCCAAGGGAAAGAACAGAATTTCTGTCCTTGATGGCTGACTGGTGAATTTAGAGTAGAGGCAGAAACAGTTTTTATCCACTCCAGGTTGACCCACATCACAGTCAACAGAGTTTCTTTGCTTTTACTCTGTGTGACTAAAGAAATGCTGCTGGAGAGAGGTATGCTACCTTTTAGAAGCACAGGGCCACTGTCTTGTAAACACCTACTCGATGTTCTGTTGTGTTGCAAACCTGGGAGTGAATGTATTTGGTCCCTTTCTGTCTGACAAGTCACTAGCTGTCTAGGGTTTGTTGTCTAGTGACGTGTTAGTAAGGAAGTAGAGTGACAGGGTGTGATGCAGTGAATAAGCAGAGAGAGTCAATGTGAAACTGGCAGGGGCTCGAGGCAGATGTCAAGACGCCTCCCACTTTCCATTTTGGACAGCTTGTGTTCTTCCTTAATGAATGTCCCTCAGCCCACCATCCTCCACAGACATGCCGCTGACTGCTCATCTCTGAAGACACTTGGGTCTTCTGGTCACAGTCTGAGAAAGGGTCACACAGCCTCTCTGTGTGTGTTTGTGTGTTGCCATGTGTCCATGCTCTGTGAGGGTTTGAGTTGCACTGTATGAAAGCGTATAGGCAGTACAAGGAGCAGTGCAAAAGCTCAGCGTGACCAGAGCAGCAATCTCCCAGCTGCAGGTAACTCTTGCTCAACCTGCAGGCCTGCATCCTTGATTTCTGGGTGGAAGAAACCAGTACAAATGTAAGCAGGGTAAACATCTCCCTCATTTACACTTGCTAAGACCTTGGCATGGCTTCCCCAGCATGGTTCACAGTGGCCTGTGTACCTGTGAGCACATGGCTGCACACACCTAGAGGTCTGGGAGCAGGTGTGTGTCTGCATCTGAGTGACTCCTGGCAAACAACAGTGAAGCTGGAAACTGCTGGCCCATTTGCTGCTGCCCCAGTAATGTAGACAGGCATCTCCTTAGGAGTGCATCCCCTAGATCAGCTTTTTGGCCATACTAGTGAGTCACCTTTCTCAGCATCACCAGGCTCTTTCCTGTGTTTCCTTTGCTTAATCACTATGCCATAAACATGACATGCCTGCAACAAAGAGATTGCATCCATCATGTGAGATTTCTACATAGGCCCATGGGCAGAGGCTCCTAAATTCCATGTCAGCTGGAGAAAGATTACATCCTGAACAGAGAAAAATCAGTCAAGGGCATAAGATGAAAGTTTTGTGCTTTGTCACTTTGCTTTCCTGCTGGGCCTTGGAACCAGAACCATTGACACAAACAGCTAAACTCCTGTGAAGTTCAAGAAGCTTTTCAAACAGCTACACTGGGGTTTAGGTGCCTAGAATGCCTTTTTTGTGGATTTTCTTGCTTGTGTGGGCCTCTTCCTGCAATGCATTTTGCCAGGATTCATCTTACAGGATCTCACCATGCTTGAACATAGGTCAGAGGGGTTTGCTTCAGCTTGGGATCACCATGAGTATGCTGCATGCCTGTTGCTCCTTGTCTGTGTTTCTTGCACGGGTCTTCTCATAGAGGACAGGGGAGAGTTCATGTGGGTGTGTGTAGTGATGCAGCCTGCACACATTTGTACATGTGGTACCACAGTCTGCACATGTACTTAGGTGTTTGTATGCATATGTCTGAGCTGAGAAAAAAGTGTATGAAGCTGTACGCTGCTAAAGCCAGGTGATGAGTACCCACAGGCCCGTTGGCAACCCTGTTGTTGCTCTTGCTTACCTGGTAGGCCTTGGCATGGCTGCTTTGTTCAGACTCTGGGGGAATGAGTGACAAGGCTGGGACACAAAATCCTCCTGGAGCTGATTTGAATCCAGCACCCATTCTGTGCATTCATCCATGCCTGCACTGAAATCCATGCCGTGTTTTCAAACCATTGTGCCATGCTCATTACATAGGTTGGCCTTAACTGGTAGGTAGAACAGGAAGATAATAATGCACTGATTGGTAAGGTCTTTTGGCAGAGATCTGACCCATCCATCCTGTGACTGAAACGAGATACTCCCTTGCTAATTCTTTTGCTGTCTCCTAGGGCAATACAGGCAATGAAAGTCCACTTGTAAGCAAGCCCTAGCCTGTCCTTTCTTGCTCTTGTGTCAGATAGACACAGGCAAAACCTGGGCTATGGTGAACTGATCTCCCATTCCTCCTATCTGGAAGAACCTTACTACTGCTGCTTGAAGCTGGGTAAGGACCTTGCAGATCCCAGGCTCTGGAAGAGTTCAGTTTCTTCAGAGGGGACAGTAAGTGGGGAAGGTGGGAGGGAATGAACTTTCTGCAGCTGTTCTCCATCCCACTGCTAACACTAGAGAGGGTAATCTGCTGGGAGAGCCCTACAGTGCCAACTAGCACAGCACTTTAACTGGCCAAACTGCTGAACAAGACATTGCTGTCCTCTGTCAGCAGCCAGAAAAGACAATCAGGACCTGATGAAGAGATGCCATGACTAGTCAGATAAGGAAGGATCAATATTTGGGGGCTAGGGCCCTCATCATCTACGCTATCTGAAGTCTGCTTAACCAGCTCTTTAGGGCTGGTGTCACTGGGGCTTCTTTGATGGTTTCTTTTTATTTATGTATATAAAATATAATAGAATAACCTGTGGCCTCCAGTGACGACTTCTGTCAGATCACATCTCTCCACCTTCTCAGCTTTCTTCAGTGGTCAGCTGCTCTTTCCTCTTCATCAAATTGTATCCTGTGCTCTGACAGGCTTGTCTTTTATGGAAGAGAAGATACATGTGTGTGAGTGCGTGTACACCTGTGTGTGTGTGTGTATTTTAAGCATTATTAGTATTACCAACATGCTAGACACCTAAAAGCTCCTAGCAAGCTGGAGCCTTCAAGAGGTGCTGTAGGAAATGAACTTCCCACTAGACAGCAATTATTGTGGAGGTTAGCACAGACAGCTGCTAGCTTTGGAAGCCTCTTTGCCTGTCTGGTGGTTTATCTTACCTTTGGAGCAGGCTCTCTCACACATGTGGTCAGAAATGCAGCAAACTGCTCTTTTTAGCTCTGCATTTTCAAAATTTTTAACCTGGGGGAAGAAAAAAAAAAACCACCCCAAAACTCAAGCAACCAATAACAAAACCAACAAGTTTGATTTCTTTTGTTTGTTTGTTTACATAGTCCTTTTAGTGGGAGCAGGGAGGTGTTTTCAGCAATACAACTTTCTGAGACCTCAGTTCTGTGCAGTTCTTGTTTGTATGGCTCAGCTGTGTTTGGGGTCTTTCCTTTGTACAATGCGTTTCCTGAATGGCAGGGCTACCTTCAAATGTCTCTTTGCCAGTGACCAAAGCACCATCTGTAACGGGAGGTGAGGGCTGGTCTACAGAGGAGGCAGCAGCCTTTTGGGAAGTAGCTTTTCACTGACTTCCCTGCCGAGTCGCAGAAGGCAAACTATTTAACCTTTGTACAGGTGGGCTTTGGGGTTGATGTTTTTATTTGTTGGGGTTTTTTTGCTACCCCCTCTCTTTCTTATTATTTCCATCCCCCCCCCCCCCCCCCCCCCCTTAAAAATCCCCAAATGTTTCTCCAGCAAGCTTTGGCAGTTGTTCCAAAGGCTGCTGTGAGGTGAGTACTAGGAAGGAAGGGTGTCTAACCCCCAGGTCCTGCCCTCCTGAAGCAGAGTTGCCTGGGTGAGGTGGAAGACAAATCCTTTGGCAGTTTCCATGGCCATTTCTGAGACAAGGACCTTGAGGCTGCTGAGGGGCCTGACCCAAAGCAAACAAGCATCCGTAGGGGATCATCCTCTGGCTTGTGTGGGTCATGGATCAGGATGGAGGGTAGGCAGGGGAAGGTGGCTTGCTGAACCCTGCACAGCCCTTCTCACAATAGAGCGCAGCCAAGGCACATAGACTGGCAATAGGACAAATGACCCTAAATGTGTTGGAAGGGTCTCCCTTAAGCTATTTGCAAGTGTAGGGCTGACCCTTGGCTTGGACATTGTCATTCAAGGCTGAGTGAAGTCTCACAGACCATGAAGTAGAGGTTAAAGGTGGTGCATGGGTATCTGGCCAGCTCTCAATGTCATGACACCTAGAGGAAAGCCCAGCACCTTCATCCTTTGGCACTTGGAAGTGGCTGAGAGCCTTAGTGGAGAAATGTTGTGTCTACTAGGGTTGGGGCAGGTAGCATCTCTATAGCTGGCACAGATCAGCTTCAGCTGTGTTTGCTTTCTACCTAATGTACATTTACTTTGGAGAGCACGTTTGATGAGCTCAGTCTATTAACCAAAAGAAATACTCACCTCTAGTGTAAGTCTTCTACTGCCCAACACTGCTACCTCCTCTTCTCTTGAGCTGTTAGTATCTTGTGGTCAACCTGGACGCCCGTCAAGCTGTTGCACACAGCAGATACATCCTGGCCACCTCTGAGACCATCTTTGCCTAAATTTTGCCTCCTCGTCATCCCCTTTATGCACGCACACGCGCCCGCCTCCAGCCACTCCACTGGTGAAAATCAGAGCCACAGAGACATGAGTGCCAAATGACTTCTTATCGCTCAAGTCAATGATAAAAGCAGTTTTGTTCTTGGTTTCTTTTTCTTTTTTTTCCTCCTTCTTTTTTTCCACATCCCCCCCCCCCCCCCCCCCCCAACATATGCAAATGTAAAAGCGAACCGACAGCGAATTGGTGGTGGCGAGAGGAAATGGGATGTTTTGTAACCCTAGCTGCAGTAAAACAACAACAACAACAACAAAAAGAAATAAAAAAATAAGTTAAAAATATTAAATAAAAAAAAACATAAAAAGGAAAAAAAAAAACACTTGAACTATTTTGGAAATATTGTGAATAATTTTTTGATATAAAAACTAATTTTTATGTAGCATGACAACCACCAAAATAAAATGATCAAGAATAAAAGCTGTGCAGAGGGTGTTTTTGTTTAGTTGTTGAAAGGAAAGAAGGGAGACCTCCTCAATGTTTGTAAATATGTAAAGGGTGAGCCCCCAGAGGCTGGAGCCAGGCTCTGCTCGGTGCTGCCCAGTGACAGGACAAGAGGCAATGGTGGAACAGTCTCAAGCTGCACCAGGGGAGGTTTAGGTTGGATGCTAGGAAGAAGTTCGTCACAGAAAGAGTGATTTGCCATTGAAATGGGCTGCCCAGGCAGGTGGTGGAGTCACCATCACTGGAGGTGTCTAGGAAGAGACTGGATGTGGTGCTTGGTGCCATGGTTTAGTTGATTAGATAGTGTTGGGTAATAGGTTGGACTCGATGATCTCAAAGGTCTTTTCCAACTTGGTCTATTCTTCTATTCTATTCTATTCTATTCTATTCTATTCTATTCTATTCTATTCTATTCTATTCTATTCTATTCTATTCTATTCTATTCCTATTCTGTTATTCTATTCTATTCTATTCTATTCTATTCTATTCTATTCTATTCTATTCTATTCTATTCTATTCTATTCTATTCTATTCTATTCTATTCTATTCTATTCTATTCTATCCCACTCTGCTGTGTCCTCTGCCTTTGGATTGTCAGGGGACAGGAGATGCTGGTTTCCAGACTGCCTCAGGGAAGAGGATCCTTGGAGACATTACATCTTGGTGGAGGAAAGAGAGGGAGAGTACCTTTAGCATAAGAGACACCAAAACCTGAAGCAATTTCTTCATTTATCTAGGTCTGAGCTATCCTGCCTCTGCCAGTCCCTATCCCATGTACTACCTGCTTTTTCTTTTTGACTCCTATATGGAAGATGAGAGGGACTTTCTTCTGCTTTGTGAAGCTTTTGTCATTATTAATCATAAATCTAGACTGATTCTCCATGAATGTTTGGCAATTTATCCTTCTTCCAACTTGTTCTGTCTCCTGCTCTCATCTTTTTGCCATCATATCTTGCCAGTGAGGAGCAGTATGCCATCTCCCCTTGCAGCTTAAGAGAAGAGGTCCTTGTTTATTATCCTTAGCCTGGACAATCACTCTGTGACTGCTGCTCTACTAGCAGCCTCCTCTTTATCTGTGTCCCCTTAAAGCAGAGTCAAAGATCAAGGCAGTACTAGCAGGGAAGGGAAGAAAAGGAGGGTGATGTGTGTGTGAGACCATGCAATGCTGTGCTGATGTGTGGTGTGTGGTCACCAGCTAGAGAATGTGGCATTGAGTGAGGGCAGTGCTGTGACTTGATGTCCCTCAGATCTTTCAATCTCTTCCATCTGAGAGGTGGTCTCTCTTTCTTTTTCCTGGATAGAGATGCCCCCATGGAGGGACATGGCACAAGGGACAGGTCAAGGGACAGATCACTTGCAGGGACCCCAGTGCTGGAAGTGCATGGTGCATGTCAGATCCCAGGCTGCTGACCATGCTGGCCATGTGTTACGCTATTTGGGAGTTCAGCCAGAGGCCATTCTTCTACTCCAGCCTCTGCACTTATTCATTCACCTTCCCTTCCCAAGAGGCTCATCTCTTCCTTTAGACCCAAAAGGCTGAATGACAAAGTGGAACAACTTGCCTTTTGCCTACCTCTTCTCTACACTTCACTTTTCAAATTTCACATCCCTCAAGGTAGTTATTCAACCAGACCAGAGGGAGGGCAGAAGTCCTTCCAGCACACACATACAGTCATGAATCTGGGATTTTCAAGCGCATAAGCCCTAGAACGTCTCCTTGAAAGACTTCTGTGTCCTTTAACACGAGTGCTGTTGGGTTTGTTTGCCTTCACAGATGATTTGCATTGTCCATGAAGAAGCCAAGACACAGTCAGTGAAGAACTATTCAGTGTGGCTTTCTGACATTTGAACAAAGGACTAGGACTGTAGTTACAGAAAAGGCATCTGCAAAGATGTATGTCTCATACCTGGAGGACATTAGCTGATGTTCTTCACTTCTAGCAGCAAACAATTTCAGGGCTCCTCTTTCACCTTCTACACATAAGGACACATAAATGCACTTCCACTGGCTCTGCTGGCCCTTTTCCTGCACACAGATGCTCCTTTTCAGCTCTGCGAGGTGAACCTTGCTATGCTAAGATAAAGTTGAAAGCATCCCATTTGCAACCAAAAAGAGCTACCTGTAATGAACTGACACTTCTCCTAGCTCTGCAGATTCCTACTGCTTAGGAACTAACCCTTCATATGTTCTCTTTCCTCTGCAAGCCACTTCAAGGCACTCTGCTGCAGTGGTAGCCTGGTTTGCTGTCCCTTCTGACCTTCCCCTTCTTTATATGCAGAGAGTAAGGGCTTTATGGCCGCTTTCTTATCTGAAGCATTAGATTAAAATTGGAGAAGCATGACATTTTGGACCTGTCTCTGTGGCTCTTTGATTAGTTTATCCTCGCTGAGGAGGCAAGAGACCGAGGCCAGCCCGGCTCAAGGTTAAGCTCTGGGTAAGCGATCACCCTTGGGCTGCGGGTTGGTGCTGCACTGTTAGCAGAGGGGACACACACTGGAATGCTAAGTGGCTTACACCACAAGCTTGCCACCCTTTCAAGACTGGTGTGGAGGCTCACATTTAAGCACAAAAGAAGCGACTGGGTTCTCTCTTTGTCTGTTTCTCCTCTTCACAAAGGGAAATATTCCTCAAGAGTGGGAACCAGATGGTTCATCTCTCACTTGAAAATCAGACTATTGTCTCTCCATGTAGAGTATTGTTTTGCAGTGCTGGAACAAGACACATCTCTGACTGGTGCCCACACACAAGCTCTGGATATGGTTCCATATCCCTTGTCTGAGGGAATAGCACAGCTTCTGCTGCAAAGGGCAGGGCCACTTTCTCTGCTGCCTCGGTCTCATGGGATGACCCACGGGTCTGGAGTCTCAGGCACTTGGTGCTTGCATGGCTCTGTTCAGATCACCCTACTACACATCCTGGGTAGCTGGGGGTGCCTGGGGCCTACCACCACTGGGTGTTGGGAAGAAATAATTAGTTAATCTTGTAACATGTGTGCATCAAGCAGGGAAGGATTTTTACAAGCACCTGAGAGATTTATTAAAACAAACCCCATCTCATGGAGAGCCAACAGTGCTCAGCTGCTCAGCTGCTCGGGGGAATTCCCAATACAAAAGCCAAAACAATTTATTCTTTTTAAAAAATCTCTTTATAAAGGCTCTGGACTACTTGCTAGTGAAGTAAACTAGCTTAGTTCTCCTGAGCCTAAAGTGGTGTGATAGTAATCTGGGGTACATTAAGAAGAGTGTGTCCAGCAGATCAGGGGAGGTTCTCCTCCCCCTCTACTCTGCCCTGGTGAGACCTCACCTGGAATATTGTGTCCAGTTTTGGGCTCCTGAGTTCAAGAGGGACAGGGATCTACTCAAGAGAGTCTAACAGAGGGCTGTAAGGGATGATGAAAGGACTGGAGCCTGCTGTATGGGGAGAGGCTGAGAGACCTGGGGGCTGTTTAGTCTGGAGAAGAGAAGACTGAGAGGGGATTTAATAACTGGTTATAAATATCTGAGGGCTGAATGTCAAGATACAGCACAGGAGGTTCCACCTCAACGTGAGGAGGAACTTCTTCACTGTGAGGGTGACAGAGTACTGGGACAGGCTCCCCAGAGAGGTTGTGGAGTCTCCTTCTCTGGAGACATTCAGTACCCATCTGGATGCGTTCCTGTGCAACCTGTGCTAGATTCTGTGCTCCTGCTCTGGCAGGGGGGGTTGGACTCAGTGATCTCCAGAGGTTCCTTCCAACTCCTAACATCCTGTAATCCTGTAAAATAGCTACTATTCCTGGAGGATGACCTGAGTTGGGTTGAAGAGACGAAGCTACTTTCAGGGCGTTCATGGCTCTCCCTCCTTGATAGCACCTGCCACAGAGAGGGAAGTAGGTAGCACACTGGGCTGGATTTCTGCAGGCAGGTACACTTGGCACACTGAATGCAATCAGTGACTGATGGCTTCAGGGGGAATTTTGTGTTGGTCAAAATTATTTAATCTCTCCCACCAACAGCACTGTTGCTGTGGAGCTGGACAGTGTCTATATCAGCCTTTAAGCTAGGAAGCAGCAAGAAAAGTGAAATGCTTTGCCAGCAGGGTGAAACCCTGACAGGAAATGGATCAAACCCATTTAAGTCCTGTTTTCAAACAAGATTTGTCCATTCAGTGCTTTACACTGCCACAGCCCTTACTTCAAAGAGTTTGCAATTTTGATGCTAAACTGAAATGCATTAATATTAGCATTTACATTAACAAGTAAATTGACAGATGCCATAGTTTACATATATTATGCAAATATCCTGAAATCTTGCATTCATCTGCATCTAATTTTCTGGAGAATAAATGAGATGCACACTTTTAGGGGAAATAATTGAGGCATCCAGGCATATGATAAGCTAGGTGACTTGGCGTGGCTTGTTTATGAGCTGTGGTAAAGCCAAGGGGCAGAGGAAAAGGACATTTGGCATTTTCATGTGAAAAAAAAAACCATTGTGTTCTTAGTTGGTGTTTGGGGAAAGCAGTGCAGGCATCTTTCTAGGTTGTGGTCAAATGTAGTGCAAGAAGCTTGTGCTGGGAGGCATGATTTGGGATGGTGGCACCTCAACCTGAAGGTCCAGTCAGGGTCTCAGCCTCTTATACTTCTTTGAGATTTGAGAAAGAAACACTCTTCTCTTTGCAGTGCTCTGCAAACTTCACTCACTTGAGCTCCTTCCACCCAGTAAGGGCACAAGGATTTCCTCCACAAGCACGGAAACAGTGAGGAGGTAAGTCTGTGATCCATATCAGAGCAGGACACCAGACTTGCTTGTCACCCCTTCAGTACCTGGCAGGTATTCTTCTTAACCCCTTGAAGGTCATGAAGCGATGAGATCTATTTGCAAAGTTCTGCCCAGGGCAATCATCTGCTTCAGGTGAGTTTGTTGAGAAATCTTCATATTTTGGCAGTGCTCTGGTTTTCTATCTTCGTTTCACTTCTTCCATTGGGCAGAGCCTTGAGGATGCTGTACCTCATCCTAGCCTTGGATAAAGAGAACCCAAATCACAAATGGTGATAGTTTCATCTGTGCATTTTGAATAAGCTCTGCTTTTACAGGTAGTGAGAAGAACTGTTTGAATGGACCTGAACCAGAGAGGTGCTGATGCTGTACAAGCTCTCTTGAAAGTGTGCAATGCATGGGGCTCAGCTTCTGCTGCCCCATTGACCTGACTTCTCTGAACTGATCATGGAGGCTCTACTGGGATTCAAAATACAACTCATTTTCCTTCCTTGGAAGCTTACATAAAGTAGTCTTTGGGCATCCCTCTGCTGCTTTTGTCAGGCTTCTACAAACTTCCAGCTTTTACAGAGAGGCTGTCAAAACATTGTATAGAAAATACTTTCCTTTTTGGGTTTCACCAGTGTGCAGTAACACCTCAGGCTGTCACATTGGAGAGGCTTCATCAAGAACCTCTCTGTACCATGCAAAGTGTTCATCCAACTTGGTGTCTCTTGAGGAAGTTTGTCCAAGACACCCTGGTCTGTTTGAATACAGACTGAACACCCTGGCCAGATTCTTCTTGGGCTTTACTTCCAAACCTTGCAGGGTGCTTTGAAGTGCAAACAAGGATGCAACTGAACAGAGGCTGAACTAACTTCCTATTGTCTTATGAAAGCTAGGATGATGAAGCCAGTTTTTCAAGGATTGCAGTGCAGCTTAGTCCAAGTTCCAGCTTCATAATTGCTCCAAATTTTAGGTCTGTCTTGCCAGTACCCCTTTAAATTATGCATACTCCTGCTTACAGAGTCATTGCCACTCTTTAAATATTCAAGGGTTCCTTACATTTAATTTTGGATGGTTTACTCTCCCCAGGGAGGAGGCAGTGTTTTAAAAAGAAATTGCTGATGGAAGAAGTGGAGCTTACATGACTTGCTGCAAACTGCAAGTTGAGTTCTTGAGAACATGCATGACTTGGGCATGGGAATTTTACTCCTTTGCATTTGAAGGGCACATGTGACATACAGCACTGCTCCTCATCCAGTAACATTGTCTAAACTTAATGCTTAATGTCACGCTTTTATTAACATTTAGAAGTGCATTGGAGATTAATTTGTTTACTTGCATAATGCAAACCTGATTTAAGATCATGGTTTGCATTTACACCCATTTACATAGTGTTTCCTGATTAATACATTAGAATAGACACAAATCATGTGTAAATTGCAGGCTCACCTCTGCAACGTAAACTTCATTTTGTGCAGTGTAATATTTGACTTGCCTGGCAGAACTTTTCCAGCAGGCTGCAATGGGTAAGGCAGGGAGAGAAGTAAGAACAGGGGTCAGAGGTGGATTTTCTGTGGAGAAGTCTTTCCTTAGCACTTACTGCTTGCTGAATCCCCACAGTCGTGAAAGAGAAGAGGATGCCGAGGATAGATGGCAATAGGATGAGTTGCATGTGATGCTGTGGCCCCTGGGAACAGGCTCCTGGGAACACACAGCTTAGTTGTGTGCTCAGTGACTTTAGGATTGGAATGATATGGGTGAGCAGCAAAAGGAGCCACTAGAGAAGGAAAGGGCCAGCAACCACTGCTGCCACTCATGGCTTGCTTACCTTGGCACTGATTCTTGTGAGGGGGCTGGTTGGATGGCGTGTGGAAGATCGGTGGAAGGTGTGGGGAGAAGGTCAGCAATGACCACTGAGCACTTGGTGCAGGGCTGTAAATGGGGACCCAGAAAGGCAGCAACCTTGCACTGACCATTGGGGCAAGGGGACACTGTGGTTACTTCCCCAGTGCAGCGTCTTCCTAAGGGAAAGCGCAGTCAAACTCAGGCTTGCCTCATCTCTCCGAGGCCCTAATCCCTACTATCTTTCCTCCAACAGTCACAGTCTCATCCTCCTCTTCCTTACACCCTCACCTCCCTCTGGTTCTTCTTTCTGTAAATAACTCTTTCTGATTTTGGACAAGCAGGGATCAACAGATTCTGGAGGGGGTGGGGGGTGGGGGAGACACTTGGTTTGGTTTGGGTTTTTTTTTCTTTTCTCTCTTGAATTTTGGTGTTTGAACTTGAAAACAAAACAAAACAAACAAAAAAAAATCATTTAAGAAGTATATAAATGCATCTATTTAAGCAAATGGATTTCCTAGAGAACTGTGGGAAAAAAAAAGAGGCTGAATTTTTTTCCCCCTTTGATTTCTCCTGTTTCTCATTGGGGTTCGTTTTTTTTTTTGGGGGGGGGGGGAAGAGAGTTTTTGTGAACTGTGGAGATTTCCAGTTCAGCATTGTTTAAAGGATGTGGAGAAAACAAACAAGCAAGCAAACAAACAAAAAGAAAAAGAAACTCAAAAGAAGAAAAAGAAAAATCAAAAGAAGAAAAAGGAAAAAAAAAAAAAGAAAAGAAAAGAAAAAAAGGAAAAAAAAAGAAAAAGAAGAAAAAAAAAAGGATGAAAAATCAACAAAAACATGAAAACCTTTGTGATGTACAAAACCTCTGTAAATAGTCAAATACTTTCTCTTTTCTAGCAACAAATTATTTCTGTCACTTTATATTCAAAAATAAAGAAATCTACCACAAAATATCAGGGTTAAAAAAAAAAAAAGAAAAAGAAAATCAGAACCCATAATCATAACCTCTTCTTGATTGTCTTCCTTTGTTTTAGTCTTAACTTGGGAGGATGCCTGAGAACTTTGTTGCTTGGGTGATGGTTTAAAAGCCTGAAATGGAGGCAAATGGAAATGAGGCATATAATATTACTTGGGAGGGGCCCTTGCCCTGGTGTCCAAAATTAGCTGTAGGTTGAGGCTAACATCTTGGGGTTACATGGTGAGAGTGAATGAGCTTCCAGCACTTTTCTCATTCAAGAAGCATAAACATCTACTGAGGCAGAGGTATGAATGCAAGATTGTGCCCATGGGTTGGATCTTCCCTTGTACTGCATGGAGATTGGCTGGAGGCTACGTTGAAGGCCACATGAAGCTGGAAATAGGAATAGGAATGAGAGTAGAGTAGAGTGGAATGGAATGGAATGGAATGGAATGGAATGGAATGGAATGGAATGGAATGGAATGGAATGGAATGGAATGGAATGGAATGGAATGGAATGGAATTAACCAGGTTGGAAAAGACCTCTGAGATCATCAAGTCCAACCTATCACCCAACACTATCTAATCAACTAAACCATGGCACCAAGCACCCCATCCAGTCTCTTCCTAAACACCTCCAGTGATGGTGACTCCACCACCTCCCTGAGCAGCCCATTCCAATAGGCAATCTCTCTGTCTGTGAAAAACTTCTTCCTAACATTCAGCCTAAACCTCCCCTGGTGCAGCTTGAGACTGTGTCCTCTTGTTCTAGTGCTGGTTGCCTGGGAGAAGAGACCACCTGGCTACAACCTCCCTTCAGGTATTTGTTGACAGCAATAAAGTCTCCTCTGAGCCTCCTCCCAACTCCAGCTCCCTCAGCCTCTCCCCATAGGGCTTGTGCTCCAAACCCCTCCCCAGCTTTGTTGGCCTTCTGTGGACACATTCCAGCAAGTCAATCTCCTTCCTAAACTGAGGAGCCTGGAACTGGACACACTAATAATGCTGCTAAACAATCTGTAGGATTTTGGACCTCCCTTGGACCTCTCCTGTTAGGTTAGCAAGTGACAATGCATCAGCACACTGTCTTCATAAAAGCTGTAGGGGAGGACAGGGTGTCAAAAATACTAGGGAAATCTCTGATGATATCAGTTCATCTTGGCACCCAAGCATTAATGAAGACCTGCTAGACTACAGGGGAGTTTTCAGAGGTTACCCTGGTCCTGCCAATGGAAAAGCCAAAGAGTTTATTTATAAAGAAATGCTAAGAAGTGGCAGGTTTTGGAAACACAGAGCAGCAGGTCAGCTTTAATGGTGAGCTGGCAGTCAACTATTTTTAGGGGAGCTAAAAATAAAGCAAATGGACTAGCTGAACTAGTCAGAGGATGCTAGACTACCTATGGAATACAATTAAAAAGGTGCAACACCCACATGCAGCAAGCCAGATTCAGGACAGGAAAAGCAATGTTCAGCCAGGGAAACCCATAACAGCTGATTGAAATTAACTTAAACATTAGCAAATGCAGACAATTGCTAAGGGCAGCAAACTTATATGGCAGGGAAAGAAAATCCCTGGTTGGTGGATAAAAAAAGAGAATTATGTGTGCATAAACATATATGAGCTTACTGAGAATCCTAAAAGTAGATGTCAAGTACTAATTGTGAAAGGTAAGTCAACAATGGCCCAGGAGAGAACGAAAGGCTCACTACTCAGTTTTGATAGGAAATGGGAGAAACAGTGAATAATGTCTGCACTGCCACTCATCCATCACCTAAGACCCAACTGAGGACCATTCTGAGGGGTGCAGCAGTTGGGACCTCATTTCCAGGCCTCCACCGTCACAGCTCTGTACTTCTTCTAATACTTGCACCATTCTCTTATCACCTTGTGCTGGGTTAAGCCCAGTCCAGAAGGGGGTGCCTGAAAAGAAGCTAGCCCTAGGTGGACAAAAAACCCTGACCCAGGTAGGCAGAGAGATTTGATTCCCCCCTCCCAGGGGGAGGGGACTCCAGGTCAAAGTTTTTTCCACTCCCACTCTCTGTCCACAACCCTATTTAAGAGGGGCAATTCACTGCCCCTTTCTCTTTCTCCTGCCCTTGCTCTGATAGTCTTCTGCTGTGGCTGTGAGCTGCTAACCACATGGTCCTGTCTACTCCACCTGGGCCCAGATGTCTATGGAGACTGCATCCAAGGAGAATCCATTTTCCATCCAGAGAATCCTTTACCAGCTCCATCTGGTTTTGTATATATTTTTATTTCTCTCTTTTCCTTATGCCTCTGTAACCTTCTTTTTACTTAAATGCCTTATATTTTGTGTTAAACTTCCCTTTTTCCTTTCAAATCCATGCAAGACTTTTCTTTAGTTGTTTTACTTCCCTCTCTTCCCCCTGCCTAATGTTTTTCCTCTACCTAAATCTGTTCCACTGAGCTTTGGGGTTCTTGGTAAAGCTTAAATCACAACACACCTCTAAGTTACTGGGCTTGCTGCGGTGAAATGTCTCAGTTGCTCCTGTGGATGGCCTTGTGACAGTGGATCTCCACAACCTCAAAGTCCACCAGTGAAATAGTGACCTTAGTGATACCAGGAGGCAAAAAAAGGGGTGAATTTTGGGTTTTGATTTTTAGAATCAAGCCAGGTACTTTAGCTACTAAGACAGACCCCATGCAGAGCTACAGACTGGGATCAGAGTGCCTGGAGAGCTGCCAAACAGAAAGGGACCGGCAGGTGCTGATTAACAGCTGGCTGAACATGAGCCAGCAGAGTGCCCAGGTGGCCAAGAAGGCCAATGGCATCCTGGCATGCATCAAGAATAGTGTGGCCAGCAGGAGCAGGGAAGTCATTGTGCCCCTGTACTCAGCACTGGTTATGCCACACCTTGAGTCCTGTGTCCAGTTCTGGGCCCCTCAGTTTAAGAAGGACATTGAAACACTTGAATGTGTCCAGAGAAAGGGCAACAAGGCTGGGGAGAGTCCAGAAAGAGCACAAGCCCAGGAGAGGCTGAGGGAGCTGGGCTTGCTTAGCCTGGAGAAGAGGAGGCTCAGGGGACACCTTATTCCTCTCTACAACTACCTGAAAGGAGGTTGTAGCCAGGAGGGGGTTGGTCTCTTCTTCCAGGCACCCAGCACCAGAACAAGAGGACACAGTCTCAAGCTGCGCCAGGGGAAGTT
Source organism: Melanerpes formicivorus (assembly GCF_026170545.1). NCBI lineage: Eukaryota > Metazoa > Chordata > Aves > Piciformes > Picidae > Melanerpes > Melanerpes formicivorus. The sequence goes on from NW_027142360.1 coordinate 22,666,726, forward strand.
TAGGCTGGAGGTGAGGAGAAAATTCTTCACTGAGAGAGTCGTTTGCCATTGGAATGTGCTGCCCAGGGAGGTGGTGGAGTCACCACCCCTGGAGGTGTTCAAGAGGGGATTGAACATGGTGCTTGGTGCCATGGTTTAGTCATGAGGTCTTGGGCAACAGGTTGGACTTGATAATCTTTGAGGTTTCTTCCAACCTTGGTGATTCTGTGATTCTTGTGTTACTGCATTCAAAACAGGACCTTTGTGATGGATACTTTATTATTTTTTAGTTGGTTTGTTTTTTTGTTTGTTTTTGACAGTGGCTTTGTGCAGAAATGGAATGTGATTGTTTTGGGCCAATTCCAACAGCACCTGATATTTTTTTTGTGAAGAAAACAAAAATCTGTTTTGCAAGCCTAGGACAGAGTTGCATTAATTTCTTCTCAGATGCAGGACACTGTCCTCAAAACTGGCTAACTCCCAGCACCTAGCTGAAATATTGCAGAGGTTATTCAAACTTCAGCTCTAGCCCCAGGTCTGTCTCACAAAGGAAACAGGGGATTTCACTTGCTAGCCAGAACTAAGTCTTGGCTGGAGGTGCAGGGGAGACATGAACAGTTCAGAAGTTTCAAAGAGTCTTATTGTTTTAACCTTTTGAAAACAGAAATATTTCTACCTGATCGACTCATAGAATTGTCAGGGTTGGAAGTGACCTCAAGGATCATCCAGTTCCAACCCCCCTGCCATGGGCAGGGACACCTCACAGTAGATGAGGTTGCTCACAGCCACATCCAGCCTGGCCTTCAAAACCTCCAGGGTTGAGGCTTCTACCACCTCCCTGGCCAACCTGTTCCAGTGTCTCACCACCCTCATGGGGAAGAACTTCTTCCTGAAATCTGATCTAGTTCTACCCACTTCTAGTTTTGCTCCATTTAGAATAGAATAGAATAATCAGGTTGGAAGAGACCTTCAAAATCATCATGTCCAACCCATCAACCAATCCAACCCAACTAAACAACTAACCCATGGCACCAAGCACCCCATCAAGTCTCCTCCTGAACACCTCCAATGATGGTGACTCCACCACCTCCCTGGGCAGCCCATTCCAATGGGCAATCACTCTCTCTGTGTAGAACTTCTTCCTAACATCCAGCCTAAACCTCCCCTGGTGCAGCCTGAGACTGTGTCCTCTTGTTCTGGTACTGGCTGCCTGGGAGAAGAGACCAACATCCACCTGTCTACAACCTCCCTTCAGGTAGTTGTAGAGAGCAATAAGGTCACCCCTGAGTCTCTTCCTTTCCAGGCTAAACAACCCCAGCTCCCTCAGTCTCTCCTCATAGGGCTTGTGTTCCCAACCCCAGTCCTTTCCCAGTCATCACTATTTCCTCCAGTCCTACCACTACCTGACATCCTAATAAGTCCCAGCTTTCGTGTAGGCCCCCATAAATACTGGAAGGACACAACAAGGTCTCCTTGGAGCTTTCTCTTCTCCAGACCGAACAGCCCCAACTCTCTCAGTCTATCTCCATAGTAGAGGTGCTCCAGACTCTGACCATCCTCATGCCCCTTCTTTGGACACATTCCTGCACATCCATATCTTTCTTGTACTAGAGGCTCCAGAACTGGCCACAGTACTCCAGGTGGAGTCTTACCAGAATGGAGTAGAGGGGAAGATACTTCAATACAGTTCATATCATTCCCCTCCCAGCCCCAATTTTATTTTTAAACAATTTTAATCAACAAGTTCTGATTTGAAAAAAAAAAACAAACAAACAAAAGAAGTGTCTGCCAATTTATTTTCAGGTCTGAAAAGATTCACTTTTTGGTCAAGATGCACACTTACAAAACTGCTCTGAGTGCTAAAAATACCCCCAACCAAATCCAAACAGGAAACTAAATGGAGTGTGTGAGTGAAAAACAAAGTTAATCATCTAAAGAGATTGAGGAAGTATTAAATAGTAGATATTTCTCAGGAGATTTTTTTTTTGTTTCTGTAGCTTTCACTGCAATAAAATCTAACTAGGACATGTCAAGTGACTCAGCTGACAGCATTTTACCTGAAGTGAATGATTTTAAAAAGTTTGAGGATGCTATCAGTGAATGAGAAAGCCACCAAACCCAATCAAGTTCTCACTGATCCTCCCAGATCATAGTATCATAGTATCAGTCAGGGTTGGAAGGGACCACAAGGATCATCTAGTTCCAACCCCCCTGCCATAGGCAGGGACACCTCACACTAGATCAGGCTGGACAGAGCCTCATCCAGCCTGGTCTTAAACACCTCCAGGGATGGGACCTCAACCACCTCCCTGGACAACCCATTCCAGGGCTTCACCACTCTCATGGTGAAGAAGATGCACAACAATGGGCTGGAACTGAGAAGAGATTGATCAGTTTCCCTCTGTATGTATATACATGCATATATACAAACTTTAACCTCAGCAAGAATCTGGTGGCTAAGGACCATCTAGGAAAATAAATGGATAAAAATATGAGAGGAAATAATCACATTATCACTAGCCTTATGATCCTTAAGCCTGACAAATATAGGCTTATTCTGATGTTATCAGCACTCACTGACCCTTTTGCCTCTTTAAAGAGGCAGGGTTTATGGAACAGCTTTTAAACAAAGCACAGGGTGGCAATGATGGAAAAGAGCTATTGAATTCTGCCTGGAGAATTCCTTTGCCACATAGGTGGGAATGCACCTTCCTAACATTAGGTATCATCTCCTGATCTTTTTCTTTGGTCATGGCACAGAAGAAAGCATTACTTATGCTTCCTTCAGCAGAATTGCTGAGGTGATTCTTGCCCTCTCCTCTGCTCTTGTGAGTACTCTACCTGGAGTACTGTGTGTAGTTCTTGGGTCCCCAGCACAAGAACATCAAACTGTTGGAGTGGGTCCAGAGGAAGGCCATGAAAATGATCAGCAAATGAGGGCTGGAGCACCTTTCTTGTTGGGACAAGCTGGAAGACTTAAGGCTGTTCAGCCTGGAGAAGAGTAGGGTCTGGGGAGATCTTACAGCAGCCTTCCAGTACCTGAAAGGAAACCACAAGAAAGCTGGGGAGGGACTTTTTCCAAGGGCTAGTAGTGATAGGACAAGAGGGAATGAATGGGGGATTTAGACTGGATATACTAGAATAGAATTAACCAGGTTGGAAAAGACCTTTGAGATCGAGTCCAGTCTATCATCCAACATCAACTAATCAACTAAACCATGGCACCGAGTGCCCCATCAAGTCTCTTCCTAAACACCTCCAGTGGTGGTGACTCCACCACCTCCCTGGGCAGCACATTCCAATGGCCAATCACCCTTTCTATAAAGAACTTCTTCCTAACATCCAGCCTAGACCTCCCCTGGCACAGTTTGAGATACTAGGAAGGATATAAGGAAGATAGATATTAGGAAGAAATTCTTTATAGTGACAGTGATGAGACACTGGAACAGGTTTCCCAGAGATTGTGGATGCCTCCTCCCTGGAGATGTTCAAGGCCAGGTTGGATGAGGCCTTGAGCAATCTGGACCAGTGGAAGGTGTCCCTGCCTGTGGTGGAGGGGTGGGGAACTCTTTAAGTTCCTTTCCAACCCAAACCATTCTATGATTCTGTGATAAACTATGTTGGCCTAAATCCAGAGCCTGAGGCACAGCTGTCCTTGGATGAACATTAGTTCTGATAATTTTCCAGACAATTGGCACATGTGTGCATGTGTATGTGTGTGTGTAGGGGCTCACCTAAGGTTTATTCAGGAGTTGAAATCTCAGCTGCATGCTTAGGTTTTCACTGATATTTAAACTTAGTGCAGTCAATGGACTCTAGAGAAGGAACCACTTTTAGTTCATACAAATCTCCCACCAGACTCCTTGCCTGGGAAGGTTTCTGCTGGGAGTTGGGACACACACCTTCACTAAAAGGTAGCTAAGGCTGGGACAAGCCCACTGCTTGTGGTTAAGTTAGGATGGTGGAAGTGATTGAAGGATAAGTGCCTCCTTTACAGGTGAGCCACAGTGAGTGCCAGGCCCTGAAGGCAGAGGTGGGTGGGATTGGTATTCCCCTCTGTGCCAAGCTCTTTGCTGCAGAGTAGCTGAAAATTTCAGGCATAGAGGAAGGGAGGTCTGGGTGATGTAATATGGATGGAGAATGAAGTGTAAGTAATGATCTCTACTGTCTGAGGAATCTCTTGGCAGCCTGTACTCAACTGAAGATCAATAAGCAACAAAAAGAGTCAGAAAATGTGTGTGTGTGTGTGAATCAGATGCAGTTCTGAGTGCAGCAGCTGATAGTGTCTTCAGCACAGCCAGCTGATCCCTGCATGCCTGTCCAAAGCAAGACCACTCTGCCATTCTTCAGGTCCTAATTCCTGACACTCCCCACAGAACTATCACTGCAGTTGTAGCTGAGAAGGAGCTTTGCTCCTGCACCTGCCTTGGGGACCAGCTGTCCTCTGCTGGGTGCTCTACCTCTTTGGGGCATCCCTCAGGAAATGCGGCAAACAGACTCAGTTCTCCAGGAGTGGATGTTTCCTAACTCCTTCCCTCAGTGTGACTGCAGGTGCCCTGCCTGCTGTCTCCAGAAGGGCTTTCTACTCAGATCTTTTTCAACAGTAAACCCAAGGTATGCACAAATCCAGTTGCTCCAGGAAAGGACCAGTGCCAGATGCAACATTTTCCTATGCAAGGTGTGGGGAATGAAATCAATCCATCAGCTACTGTCAGTGAAATTCAGGGAGCAAGAGGGTCACGTTCTGTCCCAGGAGGAGAAACGAAAATTAAGCAAACAGTTGAAACACATTAGTGTCCTCCCAAACCTCTACTATCCTGAGCTGCCCTCTTCCTTGACTGGCCTGTGGGATGGGAACCCTTCAGCCTTCATTATTCTCAAATTAGGAAGGCTTATTGAGGACCCTGGAGCAAAAGTCATCACTGTGGTGCCTTGCACAGGATAAAGCCTTAATGGGAGAGGGAAACTATGATTCTAGAGGAAGAACAGTTTGTGCAAGCTGTACTTACTGGTTTTAGTTAGGACTGACAAAACTGAACAAGGCTTGGCAGACAGCTTCAGTGTTGTTTCCCCACCCTTTCCACCTTTTTTGATACATGAGAAGTAAATGAAGCACTGCCCAAGTGAGGGCTCACTGGTCCCCATGCATTGCTCAGCAGTGCCAGCTGCCCAGCAGTGCTTTCTGTACCTAAATCCTGGTGAGCCATCCTCTCAACCAGCGTAACATCAGCACAAATGTCTGCAGGAGCATGAAGGACAGTGGTGCCTTGTGCTTCAGCATGGCTGTGCTCAGTCAGAAACTGGATCTTAGGTGATTTAGTGATCAGCCCCTAGAAAAACTGTGTTCAAAAGCAGGATGTCCCATGACAATAGAACCAGAGTGACCCAGAGGGGGCTGTGCTGGCTTGCTCCTGCTCTCAGGGGAAAGTTCTGGTTAGCATTGTGTCCTCTGACTCAATTAGCTACAAGCATGTTCAAACATGATAACGTTGTGTAGTATAGAAAAGGACAGTGTCCTGGCCCAGCTCCAGCTTGTATAATTAATTTCTCCTTATCTAAGGATTTTACCTGTAATTTTGAATGAGTAAGGCTGCTTTTTTTCTTTTTAATCTTTTCTCTACTATGGCTTCAAACCAAAGACTTCCCTTATTATTATTTTTTTTGTTGTTGTTCTCCTGTGACTTCTTAAATATATTGCATGAATATTTATATTCTTCTTTTTATCTTCTGGGTTGATCCAGGAACAAAATCTCTAATTCACTTTGCCTAAATTATTCTGTGGTTGTGTGATGTGTGCTACACAGGGCTATAGTAATAATATCCTGCTAAGAAAATGTGACAGGGAGATTTTGCATCCAGGTACTGAAAACATCCTTGAACCTTGAGTACTCTGTCCAGTTCTGGGCCCCTCTGTTTAAGAAGGATATTGAGACTCTTGAATGTGTCCAGAGAAGGGCAATGAGGCTGGGGAGAGGCCTCAGGCACTACAATGAGAGGCTGAGGGAGCTGGGATTGTTTAGCCTGGAGAAGAGGAGGCTCAGGGGAGACCTTATTGCTGTCTACAACTACCTGAAAGGAGGTTGTAGCCAGGAGGGGGTTGATCTCTTCTCCCAGACAACCAGCAGCAGAACAAGAGGACACAGTCTCAAGATGCACCAGGACAAGTTTAGACTGGAGGTGAGGAGAAAGTTCTTCACTGAGAGAGTCGTTAGCCATTGGTATGTGCTAGCCAGGAAGGTGGTGGAGTCACCATCCCTGGAGGTGTTCAAGAGGGGATTGGATGTGGCACTTGGTGCCATGGTTTAGTTAGTCATGAGGTGTTGGATGACAGGGTGGACTTGATGATTGCTGAGGTCTTTTCCAACTTTATTGATTCTATAATTCTATGATTCTGTCCCCATCTCCTCAAACCTGGGTGCTTCTTGCTGCAAAGTGCTCCTTGCACCAGCTATCTGAATGCTGCTCTTTATCCACTCATCAGCCGTGGACTCAGTATTTGGGTATGCCTGAGCTCAGGAGAATGTGGTTCTCAGCAAAATGTGGTTCTGTGAGCCAATGCCTATCTTTTGCAGATATATTCCCTGAGTAACAATGTGGAGGGAAAAAGTCTGTCCCAAAATTCTCAGAAAGGTTACTGCAGAGTCTTTGGTTTAGTGCCTGACTGAAGGGCTGCTGGACAGATTTTCTTACTTCAAGCCTGCCCAAGGAAGCTGTCTGCTGTAGACCATTCATAAGGGTGAATGAACTCAGCAGCATGGACATGGCAAAGGTGCTCTGCCAAGCTCAGCACAGTGATGTGCTCTGGAATCAATCTAGCCAAGGCTGGAACTGTTTGCATTAGCACATATGCTCTGTGAGTGAAAGTGTTCAACACTTTCTAGAGAAGGGAAGCTTTGTTTCACTGCAAGATGACACATGACCAGAAAGCAATGTTTGAGCTGTGAGGCTGCTCTCCCAGGGCAATTAGACCTGGCCTTCTGTCCATCCTTCTCCCACCTCTGATACTAGGTCGTGGTAACCTGAGTACCTGGGTACCACTGACTGTGAGAGGTTAGTGCATTCCAGTGGTGAGTAAAGTGGTCTCTGCATGTATGCCCTGTCACATAAGATTTGAGTTTGAGCTGGCAGAATTGCTGGTGACCCTTTTGCAAGCACAGTAGGTGCTGCTGACAGAAAGGATTTCCAATGGCACAGCAGCTCCTGCTGCCAGGCAGTTGCAGGTGGGAGGGTTGTTCTGTATGGCTGTGGAGAGCAGAAATACCCTTCGTGCCCAACCTCTTTAGCATGTGGACATTATTGAGACTTTCATTGTGGAGACTTTCAAGACCCATCTGGATGTGTTCCTGCGTGACCTGTGCTAGATTCTACAGTCCTGCGCTGGCAAGGGGTTTGGACTCGATCTCCAGAGGTCCCTTCCAATCCCTAACATCTTGTGGTTGAGACCACAGCCTCACAGTGATGTCATTGCTGGTGTTGGGAACAAACAGCTTTATGCATCTTTCAAGCCTTGCTTTCCCCATTGTCTCCATCACTTCAGGAAGGAGGCTCTATCTTTTCTCTTCCCCTCCCTAGTGTTTCTGTTGTTCTGCCCACACTGAGAAGAGGTAGTGACAGTCGTGGCCAGGCAGGTCTTCCTGCTCCCTCAGCTCAGTAGTATGGCAACCTGACTGTGTAGTGTTGTAGGTGACTGGATGTCTGAGGCAATTCCTCAGTCAGCAGCACCTGTGTAACTAACATGGCACTTTGACGGCTATCCAGCCCGCACCAGCTAAGCTGTTTCAACACCCTGTCATCGTGTGTTGCCAGGTGGTTGTAAAACAAGCAGAGGTGTGCCCATACAAACAGAAGGACAAACATGAGGAGGGGAAAACAAAATAGAATTAAAAACAAAAGAAGTGAAAGGTTTAATTAATGAGGAGCACAGAAATCACAGAGGTCCAATGAAGGGCAATTCAAATCACAGAGTTGTTAGGGCTGGAAGGGACCTCAAGGATCATCTAGTTGCAACCCCCCTGCCATGGGCAGGGACACCTCACACTGGATCAGGTTGCTCAGAGCCACATCCAGCCTGCTCTTAAAAACCTCCAAGGATGAAGCTTCCACCACCTCCCCGGGCACCCTGTGCCAGTGTCTCACGACCCTCATGGGGAAGAACTTGTTCCTAACATCCGATCTAAATCTAACCATTTCTCATTTTGTTCCATTCCCCTCAGTCCTATCACTACCTGACACCCTAAAAAGTCCCTCCCCAGCTTTCTTGTAGGCCCCCTTCAGATACTGGAATGCCACAATTAGGTCTCCTCAGAGCCTTCTCTTCACACTGAACAGCTCCAACTCTGTCTGTCCTCATAGGAGAGGAGCTCCAGCCCTCTGCTCATCCTTGTGGCCCTTCTCTGGACACGCTCCAGAGGAATGTAATAGGAAGGATCTGAAGTAAGAGGGACTGAGGAGCTGTCAGGGGGTGAGCAAGGATCTGATGCATGGAGGAATGAAGGGATGCTGGAGACTGAAGTGAAGGTAATAAACAGGTACATGATGAATGATCAAGGACAGACTAATGGATGCTCCAAGTCAGCCTAGTACAAGAGAGGGAGCCTTAAAGACTACATGCTTTTCCTTTTAATAGATTAAAGGTATTTACATGTCTCACCCTGCAATTAATCAGTCCCTGGGATTTGGTCTTGTGGCATACATCAAATGTAGAGAAAGCAACAGATTTGGTGGCAAGGCAGGTATTTATTCACAGCAAGGCTCCTGGGCAATCCCCTCAGAGAGACTTACAGCTCTGCTCCCCATCACTCCAGCTAGCTGGAGTTCTCACTGCTCAAAGCATCCCTCAGAGAGGAACACATTCATCAATTCCCACCTGTCCAGACCCAAAACCACTGTCAGAGAGCAGCAACAAGGGCTAGTAAATTTATGGATTAGACATTTATACAGGAGTGCTGTGACCCAACAAGTAGTTGGAACTTGGTTGAAAATTACTGAGAGCATGATGAAAAGCATAAATAAATCTCTGGCAGGGATAGGATAGGACATTAAAGGATTATTCAATTACGGATAGCATAAGGCTCAGCTAGGGGAAAGAAACTATTACACTGCCTATTGGTGCATTTTAGGCCACAGCAAAGGCAAGTTGCAGGAGAAGGAGGATGTCTGCTCTGAGGGATCACTCAAGTGTGTTGAGATGAGCTGAACAAGCCTAAAGCAGCCACCTAAAGTAGGCTGTTAGTAGATGCACGTAACATGAACAACAGCATCTCTGTTATTGCTTTTTCAGCCCAAAGTCCCTGAGTGGAAACAACCCATGTCTGATGAGATTTCCCCCTGGTTACATTAGCGAGAGGATGGTGTGGGTACCTTTGGATGCTGGACTGCCCAGTAAAAACTGTCCATGAAGAGGAAAGAAAGGTAGCTGAAGCAGTGTTTTCTCTTTCTCCCACCTCACTCAAAGTCTCTCTAGGTTCAGACTTCTCTTTACTGTGGTATCTAAGCAAGTCCTTGATAGTGGCTAGGCAGTGAACATCCCATGACCACATTATCCTGCTGCTGAGTAGTTACAAAGGAAGAACAGCTGCCAAGGTGCAGGTGCAAGCCTTGGGAAGGGGATCTCCACTCTGGTCCTCTAAGTTGGTTCTTCTGTCTCCATCTGATGGGTTGTGCCTTCTCTGGAAGTTTTGCCATGCCTGCAGCTTTTCACCTTGTCTGTTGTCTGGTATGCGGACTTCATAGGGTAGGGACTAGCTCTCATCTTATTTTGCGCAGGTGGGGACTTTGTTCTGTAATGAGGTTGGCTCCAAAGATGGGCTGTAGCACAAACACAGTGTGAGCCTCTCAAAATCCTACTTACAGCACATTTGTAAGTACTTGAGGGGGGACTTAGTCCCTTAGAGAGGCTTCTGTCTTCCAGTGGAAGAAAAGCAGAACTCAGAAGGGTAAGCTAAATGCTTTTAGGAACAAAGAGCCATGCAAAACCACATGGGTGCCCTTGGAAATTAATCCCAAATCAAAAGCAAGCTCACCCAGTGGGTAAGCAAGTAGAGGCAGCTCTGCGTGGGACTTTCCTGCTCTTGGGTGTAAGATGGGATCCACCCTGCTGGCAGGATATAAATGTGATCAGCTAATGAGTGCCACAGATGCATTTCCTCTTTGGATGGATTTAGACATTTTGCTGGGACTTCTGTACTGTTCTTGTATCAAGAGTTTAGCTGCTTTTGCTTTGTTAAATGCTGAGGTCTACTGAGTAGAAACACTTGAGAGAGAAGAATATTCCACAGGGAGCTGTCACTGGGTGTCACATCCTGTGGCACTGCTTTGTTTATGACAAGCACAGAGGGAACAGGAGCCATTTCTCAGTCTCTTATACACTTGTTGATGCAAGAATGGGCAAGCAGGTTTGCATGTCTGCTCATGGAGAGATGCAGCAGGCCCAGTGCAAACAGACTCAGCCTGACAACCACTTTTGTCTGCCATGTATGTGAGTGATACAGTGCCTTGGTTATGAAAGTGGGGGGTCTGTGGATTTGCAGGAGGCAAAACTGATATGGGGAGATGGCTTAATCCTGTAGAAGGGCTGCAAAGGGGCCTGGAGACATAAATGTCCTTTCACATTGCTGCACTCAGACAAAAAGAAGAGCCTGTGTGCCTGAGAAAGCTCTATGTTTTCACCAGAGAAGGTGGCTCTGTAATGTGGGAGTGCAGGTGACTCCTCAGTGACACATATTCTGGTCCCTCTGTGTTAATGTGCTATTCTGTTAATACATTAAAAGGAACATACTAACCCTGTCAATGAAAACATTGCTGAGCTCAGGCCAGCAAACAGAAGTCATCCGGTGGGGAAAAGGAGGTGATTATGATCACGAAACTATTCCTGGCTCACCAAACTCATCCTTTCTGGTCACTTTGACCACTGAGCTGTTCCCAGTGGGTGGAGAATCTTGTTTCATGCCATGAGGGACTGAGTTACTTCTGCAGGTACAGAGCAGGATTAGCAGCTTTGTCTGTATCCCGGGAAAGAAGGTGCAACTTTGGTTTTCTTTGGTGGGCACCTCTGAGGGACACTGCAGACATGTAACCTGGACATGAGTGGCAGAGGTGTTTTAGCAGTCAGCCCTTCTGGTTTCTTTCTAAATCTATTTGCACTGCCTTTGGACCCTTGATCATGCTGTGGTTTCACCACTGACAGGCTGTGTTTTAAGGCAGACTCATGCTCAGCCCTTTATTTCGAGCTCTGTTGGTGTAATTTGTCTTTATACAAACATGTCATGGTCACTTTTGCCACATAGTCTCATTTAGTGGTTGTGACGCATCTAATTCTTCCTCATTTCTCTAGCAAGTAACAGTTTGACCTCCTTTTTTAGAAAGGTCTGCTGGCATGTAGGGGTTTTCTTTGTAGCAACTTCAGTATCAATTAACCTTGAGCCCAGAAACTTTTTAGATGATGGCAGAGTCCCTGATCGAGGGTCTCTGAAATAGGGACTGCCATGAAGTGCTACCAGATATTTTGGTCCATTCTAAGAGAGATCCCTTGAATCAGGTTGGGATTCATCTCTCTCTAGCAGGCTGTCATCTGTATGGATTTCTTGTTTACCCTGTTTGACTCTGCACTGATGGCTGTACTTGAAACAACACATCAAAGAGAAGCACACAGATGAATCACTTCTCACCAGGAATGCACCCAAAACCTTCCTGGTTCAGAAGCCTCTGAACTTTCAGCACCTGCACTCTTTGTTGTGCAACAGCTCACCTCATCTAAACAAAAGTAAGTTTTTCCTGTTTCTTTCCATCCAAACAGTGCCTGGGCCATGGGCAGCCTAGGAACTCCATGGATCCTTTGTCAGTTTGTCTTGAGACTTTCTGTAAAGGCCATGGTTTGATAGCCTTTCCAACAGCCCCTCCTCTGTCATCTCACCTGAGATAACACTCTGAGCTGGTGTTCTTGAATGAGTGGTCTATTCCAACTTGTTTTATTTCCCTATGGATTTTCCTCTTTCCACTGAAGATCACAGAATGGTTGAGGTAGGAAAAGACCTCCAGAGGTGGTCTTGTCCAGCCTCGCTGCTCAAGCAGGGCCATCTAGAGCTGGTTGCGCAGGATGATATCCAGATGGCTTTGGAGTGTCTTCAAGGATGGAGACTCTGCAACATCCCTGTGTTAGCTGTGCCAGTGCTCAATCACCCTCACAGTAAAAAAAGTTTTTCCTGATGTTTAGAGGGAAACATCTGTGTCCTGGGTTGTGCCCATTTCCTCTGGTCCTGTCCCTGGGCATCACAAGAGCCTGGCTCTGTCTTCTTTGCACCCTTCCTTCAGGTATTTGTAGGCATTGGTAAGGTTCCTTTGAGCCTTCTCTTCTCCAGGCTGAGCAGCCCTAATAGGCTCAGCCTTTCTTCATATGGGGAACTCAGCTGCAGCAACACAGCTGCAACAAAGCAGAAAGACTTTAAGTATTACTCCATGCATCAAGTCCTGCATTTTTAAAGATTGGGTGGCTTTTTTTTTTCCCCATTAGTAAAAACTTCCCTGGAATTTTATCAGCTGCCTTTTTCACAGAGGTTCTGTTTAACCAATCTCATTCAGTTGTTTGTTTATGCTCCATTAAATAATCTTTTCTTGGCATGCGGCAGAGGAAAATTCATGAAGTTGATTGGGGGGAAAAAACCCCCAAACCTCCAAACAAACAAACAAAGAAAACCAACCAAGCAAAACACCAAAAAAAAAAAAAAAAAGGGGGGGGGGGGGAAGGGGGGGGAAGGTGGAGTTTTGATAAATCAAAGCCATAATCATTATAGTAGGTGCCAAAGGGAGCTTTGCTCCTCTGTGTATTATCCCAGGTCAAGCAGTAATGTCTTTGCTGGCAAGTGAGGAGAGGTTTCCCACTACAAACTCTACTTCTGTAGTTGGTCTTGGTAATATAAAGGCATCAGGCTTGGTTTAGAATAGAATAGAATAGAATAGAATAGAATAGAATAGAATAGAATAGAATAGAATAGAATAGAATAGAATAGAATAGAATAGACCAGGTTGGAAGAGACCTTCAAGATCATCTCATCCAACCTATCATCCAACACCACCTAATCAACTAACCCATGCAACCATGCCACATGGAGCCACTTCAAGGCTGTCTGGGTTTTGCTGGGACAGAATCATGGTCTGCAGGTCGTTTCCAGTTTCAAGCCAGCCAGGCTAGCTGACCTGAGCTAGTGCCCAGGGACACATACCCTGTACAATAAATGCCAGGCTCCTAAAAAAGGAGGAAGTTTGCTGAGGAGAGGAGGCCTTCTGCTTGGGCTCCAGCTTCTCCTCAATCACCTGGAGGTTGTCTTTTTTATTAGAATAGAATAGAATAGAATAGAATAGAATAGAATAGAATAGAATAGAATAGAATAAACCAAGTTGGAAGAGACCTTCGAGATCGTGTCCAACCTATCATCCAACATCTTCTAATCAACTAAACCATGGCACCAAGCACCCCATCAAGTCTCTTCCTAAACACCTCCAGTGATGGCAACTCCACCACCTCCCTGGGCAACACATTCCAATGGCCAATCACTTTCTCTATGAAGAACTTCTTCCTAACATCCAGCCTAATCCTCCCCTGATGCAGTTTGAGACTGTGTCCTCTTGTTCTGGTGCTGGTTGCCTGGCAGAAGAGACCAGCCCCCACCTGTCTACAACCTCCTTTCAGGTATTTGTAGACAGAGCAGTAAAGGTATGGCTGTCACATTAGAGACCTTATTGCTAAGTATAATTTTCTTTGCTTGATATTGGTATCAGCATTAATTTTGATGTTTCATGCAATGTGCTTTCACTTTGACCTGTGGATCTTCTCTTCTCCCAGTTCCTCTTCCTTGCTGGGGAGGGGTCACTGGGTGATAGAACAACTGCTTTGGTTTAGCCCTAGATACAGGCTAAACACAGATGGAGGCTCAGAAAATGATTTTATCATAAAGGGTGATTGCTGTCATGTAATTGCTTGGCTCAATCTGTGTCATATTTCCTTTGTCTTTTTGTTTGTTTCTTTCTGTCAGTCACAGACTAGTTGTAGTAAAGGCTGGTTTCAAAGGAGTTATTTAAACCATCAGAAGAGAATCACAGAATTGTTTGGGTTGGAAAAGGTCTCTAAGAGCATTGTGCCCAACCCTCAACCAGACTGTGGTGCCCCCCACCAACAGCCTGCTGCCACAGGGCCACATATTCCCCTTTACAGCCCCAGGAGGGGGCTTTGTGACATCATGGTCTGCAGGATCATAGAATCAATAAGGTTGGAAAAGACTTCAGAGATCATCAAGTCCAACCTATCACCCAACACCTCATGACTAACTAAACCATGGCTTCAAGTGTCACATCCAATCCCTTCTTGAACACCTCCAGGGATGGTGACTCCACCACCTCCCTGGGCAGCACATTCCAATGGCTAACAACTCTCTCTGTGGAGAACTTTCTCCTCACTTCCAGCCTAAACTTCCCCTGGTGCAGCTTGAGACTGTGTCCTCTTGTTCTGGTGCTGGTTGCCTGGGAGAAGAGACCAACCCCAACCTACCTACAGCCTCCTTTCAGGTAGTTGTAGAAAACAGTAAGGTCTCCCTGATCCTCCTCTTCTCCAGGCTAAACAGCCCCAGCTCCCTTAGCCTCTCTTCACAAGGCTATGCTCCAGACCTCTCCCCAGCCTCATTGCCCTTCTTTGACACGTTCAAGTGTCTCAATATCCTTCTTAAACTGAGGCATGGGGGATCCTAGGTGTGCTTCAGAAAGGAGGAGGAAGATCTCCTCGTCTGACTCTCCAACTAACAGCAGCACTGAGCAGGGCTTTTGAAAGAAACAGCAGTTCCTTCCCTGCACTGCACCTAGGTGTCTTCAGGAGCAGAGAGTCACAGTCCTTGCATGACACTGGCAACAGAACAAAGAGGTTGGCCATGGAGAAGCAGCCCAGACGCTGTTGTGCCACCTCAGAGCTCCCTCTTCCCTCATTTATCTTCATGAGTTACAACTAAGAGCTCTGAAAATGATGGCACACAGCTGTACCAGAAGATAGGAAACTTAATTCCTTATGGAGAAAGAGGAGGGTCCAAGTCATGGCTTTAAACCCATGAGACAATTTGCATCCCTGACAACTTGCTTGTGTTTTGTAGGCTCTTGCAGGACCTTGGGGCTTGCTGGAGGTTGTTGTTTTTGCCAGTGTGCTTCTGTTTGAAAACATCAATTCATGAGGCTCTTGTTCAGCAGCAGTGTACTCAACTGGATAAATGTTAGGAAGAAATTCTTCATAGAGAGAGTGATTGCCCATTGGAATGGGCTGCCTGGGGAGGTGGTGGAGTTGCCATCATTGGAGGTGTTTAGAAGGAGACTTGATGGGGTGCTTGGTTGCATGGTTTAGTTAATTAGATGGTGTTGGATCATGGGTTGGATGCAATGATCTTGAAGGTCTCTTCCAACCTGGTTTATTCTATTCTATAGATGGGACTTGGGCATATTAAATATGTATTTGGTAAGACAGGAAAACAGCAGTTGCTGCATTGCCCCTCACCTTGGCTCCAGCCTCCTGTCTTGGGGCCCAGGAGCTATGCCCAGGCCAAGAAACTTCTGGGATTTTGAGGGTTGGTTATTTTTTTTTGGTATCCAGAGGGTAACTATCCCTTAGGCATTTTCAAAATGAAACATTTTTAATGCTTTATCTGGTGGAACCGGAGGGATTTCAGTGCCTCTGGTGGATGCTGGTGTCTCTTAGATGGAGACTTATTAACTAGCTCTGTGCTAGCTCCTCATCTGATGTGATGCAGGGTGGGAAGGGGTCACCCTTGGTTACACAAGGGAAGGTAGTTAACTCTGATAGCATCTTGCAGCAGAGAGAAAGACCAAAGGAGAAAAGATTCCTTAGCCTGACTGAAAGCATGGAAATGATGATGATGAAAGAATACAGCAGCACCTGAGCTCTGACCTTGCTGAGCTGCCTCTGCTTGGGTGTGGAAACAAAGCACCTCTTGGCTTATCCAGCACTCCATACATGGGAGAGGTCCTGTGAAGTCATGGGAGATGTAGGAAACAAGCAGAAAGGCTGTAGCTGGAAACATTTGATCATTGTTTGGCTATGAAGTCTGAGTCAGACCTGTGAGTCACCCTGGCCACATCAGAGCCCAAGGGTTGACAGGTAAGAGGTGGGGAGGAAACCAGCAGTGGACAGGATGCAGAATAGATGCAAACAAACTGCATCAAAAGCCTTTCTTCTCTGGAGTTCAGAGCCTTTAGATGGCTATAGGTGAGTTTGCCTCTCTGGGTTATATAAAGGAAAGCTCACATCATGGCAGCTCTGACATGCCAGAGCAGCTCTATGGTGACTCTCAAAACATCTCAGCTGTTCACAACAGTTCTGGGGCAGTATCTATAATTGAAGAGCTCTGGGAGGTTTTTCAGGCTTGTGGTTCTCCACCAATTAGGACTAAAAGGCTCCATTTATTAACAACTGGCTTGTTTAAATAACAGCTCCCATCAAGAGCTTTGGCTGGGCACTCGCCTGGGCACTGGGAAAACTGAGTGCTGTCTGGGGTGTTGTGAGGTGCTTTGAGGGTGCCCCTTTCTGAAGCCCCTGTGCCAACCTCACTACCTCCTGCTTCCCTTTTGTGCTGCTGGGGATCATTGATCCCTTCCTGTTGCCTCCTGCCCCCATCCCTACAGGACCACCTTCCTGCCTGTACAGAGACCCATAGCCCTCCCCTCTCCTGGTAATGTGCTCATGCTTCTGTGCATCAATTAGGCTGCCTTTTTTGAAGGAAGAGTGGCTTTTGTGTTCAGTCTAACACTGGAGGGATTGCACATTGGGTCTTTGTGGAAGAGATGATGTGTTAGATTTTTGCTTTCTTCTCCCCTAGTGCTCCTGGGACATACTCATGTGGTGCTTGTACCGTTCCTGCTGAACACATTTTCCCACTCTTGGACTTTCTTCTTGCTTTGTTTTGCTATAACTTTCAGAATACAACTTTTACCAAAAGCTATTGTGGTCTGAGCAGTATCCACACAGATGGAGTTCTGAGGCCAGAACGACAGCACATCACCACTGAGCTGTGTCTAGGGGAGACTCTGCCACCTCCTCCACCTTCCTTAGCCTGGGCTTTGTGGCATGTTCATTGCCAAGGCTTTTGTTAAGCTTGTGCAGAGCACTTCAGCCAGCTGAGGGACATCATCTCTTCCAGCACCTGTAGTCACCATTACATCTCAGATTTGTGTAGGCAATAGCTGGAACCTGAAAGAAGAGGCACAGAATGAACGAAGATAGAATGCTGCACCGGGGCAGTGGTCCTTTTGACACAGCATAGCCTTGGAGCCTTGCTTCTGTTTTTGGCTCCCATGATAGGTCCCAGACCATGAAACCATGACAGTCCTCAATGCTGGAAGCCTCTGTGTGAGAGAAGCTGCTTGACTGTGAGGAGTTCTCACTCCCAGGCCCCTTGTACAACCACTCATCCAACCTTTCCATGCACACAGGCTCTTCAGTGAGCACAGCAGTCCTGTTGCTCTCTTCTGGGTATTCCACATCCTGTTCCAGCAAAATCCCTTTATTATTGTGAGCTCCAGTAGGCTCAGCCTTCTGCCAGCTCTGCTCCTCCACATAACCCTCCGCTGCATCCTGAGCCTCTCCTCTGTGCAAGGGATATTTTCTTATGTCCTACACTCTCAGGCCCTGGGGAACAGAATGGTAACCAAATTTTATTGAAGAAACTAGTGAAGGGTTTCTTTTTCTCTCCTTGAGCTGCAGGAAGGGAGAGAGAGTGAGAGAGATCAACAGAAAGGTCAAATTATCCACTCTGGCTCTACTGATAACATTTCATTCATCTATGGACAAGATGAATGAGCTTAACTTCCTTCAGGCTGTCTTGTGCTAAGTCTTCTTCCAATCTAAACTCCCTAATTCCTCTGCTCTGAATGCCAGTCCCTGAGTCCTTGTGAAGTCATGCATCTGGAGTTTAATGTCAATCATGACTTACGTCTCTGCTGCCATTTTCTCCAGTCCCTTTGGGGTTTGAGTTGGTTTCTGTGGCTAGTTTGAAGTGCTTGTGTTGTGTTTGTGCTTTTAATCGAGGTGCAGTAGGCGAGGTGCCTTCAAAGACAGCTTGTGCTTACAGAAGCCAAAAGCTGAAAGATGATAGGACAGAGAAAAGAAGTGTGAGAAGCATGGATGCTAAAGAGCCTCATTTGGTCTGTGTTGGTTTTGCAGGACACTTGCTTTCTTAATTTATTTGTGGTGAAAACTTAGAGGCTGTAGGTAGGACCTTACAGCTAATAACAACCCCAGAGACTGAAGAAAGCCATTGAAGTAAGTTCCTTAGCTTTTGCATAGGATTTTAATGAAGTGCCAGGCTTGGACTCTGATGACCTCATGAACTGTCAGGATACTTTTAGAAAGTAATCATCTAGATCTGGTGGTTGCAAAACAAAAAGGGAAACTTCCATAAACTTATCCTGAATGAACAGCCTCAACCTGCCTTGGCTCAGTGGATGGTTGTTGTGAGTATGGCAGAGACAACACAGGACTGCCACTTTTTTTTCTGAATGCTCTAGGAGCAGAAAGAGAGCACCTATAATCTACCCCTCTCACATGTATATCATTGCACAAGTGAGAATCTATGAGGTGGAAGGAGAGATGAGGTGCAATAAAACAGACTGCTACGGGACTAGGGCTTGGCCATGTGTAGAAACCCCCCTTGGGTGCTCTTGTTGGTTCATCTCTCTCCTCCTGAAAGGCAGTGCCTCCCCTCTCACCTTTGCCTAGCAGTAAATATTACTTCAACCCCCATGGACCTCTGGAAAAGAGAAGACTGGGATAAGATTTTATTCATGTTTATAAACACCTGAAGGGTGGGTGTCAAGAAGGGGCCAGGCTCATTTCACTGGTGTCCCTTCAGAGCACAAGGGGCAATAGATACAAACTTGAACACAGAAAGTTCCACCTCAACATGAGGAGAAACTTTACTGCAAGGGTGTTGGAGCACTGGAACAGGCTGCCCAGAGAGGTTGTGGAATCATCTCCTCTGGAGACTTACAAACTCTGCCTGGCTGAGTTTCTGCGTGACCTGGGATCCTGCTTTGGCAGGGGAATTGGACTCAGTGGTCTCCAGAGGTCCCTTCCAGCCCCTGCCATTCTCTGATTCCATGCAGCTCTCCAGGTTCTGACCGGATTCCCTTGTTTGTGGCTGCTGCCCAGGCTACTATGGAGAAGATGTTTATGCAGAAGATGGAGAAGTAGTTTATGCAAGAGGGAGATGATTGTTTTCCAGCTCTGCAAGTTCATTTTCACATGGTCAGCACACGTGCTCATGCACATGCCAAACTAACAGCCTTCTGCAAGTGGAACTAATTGTGTTCTTGCAGGTGATCTCTGAGGAGATACCAGAGGTAGAGCAGGCCAGCTCCTTCCCTCAGACAGTCATGCTGAAGAACTGAGGAGGAGAGGGGGAGAGAAGCTTCTCTGTACCTTTCTGCAAAACAGAATGTCCTTCTCCACTATCAAGACACATATTCTCCCCTGGAAACTAGCAGGAATTACTCATATGTAGAGGAGGAAAGGGGTTCCTGACTTGTCACAGTTCACTTACATGTGATACCTATTAAACAGACCTCTCTTTTCATCCCCCAAAACAGGAATTTGTTTTTTTTTAAGAGCATTTTCTTAGTTTCTCTGTGAAATCCTTTGTGGGCACTGTTTGTGGAACAGGCTCCCCCCCCCCCTGCTAAACTTACCTGCCAATAAGACAGAGAAAAGGCAAATGATCACTCTAATTGCCCTTTCTCCAGGCTGTGCTATTGGTCTATACTCCCCAGCAACAGAACCTGCCACAGCCTTCCTGGACCAAGGCTAGTAGACCCAAAGGAACAGAGAAATGAAAACAATTGGGTTGGGCAAAGTGGAGTGGTAGCTGCTGTTTGGTACTGAGGCTGTCTCAAGTGGTAGGATAGATGAGCTCATTTGTCTTGTGCATGGAATGACAACTGCTTCTTTCTTCCCTCTTCCACTAAAGGTGTTGGTGTCTGAGTCTCTGGTGCTCTGTTTGCAAGGATGAGCCTCTGCTTTTCACAGCTGCCCATTCACTGGGGCCATGCTGGTCTTGGAAGAATGATTAGGCTCTTGAGTGAAGGCCAGGATAGCTTCACAGGCTCCCTCTGGCATGAGAATTGTCCTGCACCTGCAGCAAGTACAGCATGCAGAGAGAATCATCAAGGTTGGAGAAAACCTTCAAGACCATCAAGTCCAACCATAACCCAACTGCTATGACCACTAAGCTCTATCCTGAAGCACCACATTTACAGCTTCTTGAACACCTCCAGGGATGAGGACTCCACCTCCTCCCTGGGCAGCCTGTTCCAACCCTTCACCACTCTTGCAGAAAAAAATTGTTCCTAATCTCCAACTTAACACTTCCCTGGCACAGCTTCAGCACATTTCCTCTCATCCTATCTCTGGTTACTTGGGAGAAGAGACCAATCCCACCCTCACTGCAACCTCCTTCCAAGTATCTGTGGAGAGCAATGAGGTCTCCACTCAGCCTTCTCTTCTGCACACTACACAAGCTCTCTCAGCTGCTCCTCATACAATGCCCTCTAAACCCCTCAGCAGCCTTGGTACTCTTCTTTGAACACCCCACAGCCCTTCAATATCTTTCTTATCCTGTGGCACCCAGACCTGACCCCAGGACTGAAGCTATGGCCTGTGGTGTAAGGGGACAAAAGGGTCACAGAATCTTCACAGATGGAGCCTGTGCCACTGGGGTCCTCTCTGGAGAAGGCTTTTTATTATGGCCAGGTTAGTTGTGCCTTGGCCTAAATAACTGGAGCCTTTCAAAGCTCTCTATGTGCTGGTGGAAGGTGTCTCTCTCTAAAGATAGATGTCTACCACAGTGCCAGAGTCCTCTTATATCCATGGGATAGGGGGAGCATGATTTATCTCATCCTTATCTCAAATAGATCAAAGAATCACAATGTACCTGTCTCTCCTTTGCATGCAGCCCTAGCTCCATTTCCTACGTTGTGCTATGTTAATCTCTGCTTAGATACCAAAAATTACAGGGCATTAATCACACTTGGGTATCTAGCCCTTTCCTCACAGCAGGAGCACATCTCAGGCCACCTCTATTGCTCTTATCTCCAAACAGAAGCAAGATCTTTGCATCCTAAGGAAAGCTTTGTGAGCAAAATATCCCAGGCTGAGCTCTTCTGTATGCACCGTGAATAACTGGCCAGCTGCTGTGAGCAGTGCAGAGCATGGAGCTGCTGACAACACAGAGATGTCCTGGGGGGGGTGGGGGAGGAAAGTTAAAAATCAACCTTCCCTGCTCCAGCTGGGAGCTTTTTCTGAAGACTGAGCCAGCCTAGGGGTTGTGGGTTGCAGGGGGTTTTGTCTGTCTCTTCTGGGCCCTCCTGACAGTCTGAGCTGTAATTACCTTCAGGGTTTCATTATAGCACCTGAGATCCTGTGTCTTAAGGTCTCTGTGGTGTGAGGTGTTACCTCTGCACACCTCAGTGGCTTTTTGTGTCAAATGCATCTTAACTGTGTCCTTGCTTGTGGGATTGACCTCTCTTGAGCTCCCGTTTTCTTTTGGCTTCCTGCAACCTTGTTTTGAGTATGAAAATAAAAGGGCCTGAATTCATAGGGGTATTCAGAATGTCTTCTGTTGTTTCCTCTTTTGTCCATGGAGCTTTGTTTTTTTCAGTGTCCTCACCCTTTTACCTGCCTGGCAGTCACCATGAGCTGGATCAACCTACCTGATTCTTCCTTCTCTGAACAGCCTACCTTCCAAGTCTTGCTGTGTCTTTTCTACTCTTGTAGGCTTTTTTGTTCTTTGTCAAAATCAAACTGGATCCAAACTGGATCCAGTAACCCAATACTCCCTGTCTTAGACCTGCAGTAATGCTGCCTCTCATGAATTCTCTGGAAGTGTCCTGAACAGCTCTGCACCACTCTTCTGAAGGACTTGGCAGGCAGTCACTTCCACTTCTTGAGAATACTGACTAAATCTCTCATATATTACATTATGCCTCCCAATCAACTGAGCATCAAAGGCTTTCTTCACCTTCTTGTAATAGATCTTTTTTCCTCCCTTCCTGGGAATGTCAGCAGCATTTCAGTCACTGCCTTGGGCCAAGAGCTTACTTGAAGCCATGTGCCTCCCAGGTGAGACCTACTGTTTCCTGAAGTGCCCATGCCTTTCCAGCCAGCTAATCCAGCTTCCTGGAACTCTGCCATTAAATGTCCTGAGGACTGAATTCACAGAATCACAGAAACATTCAGGTTGGAAAAGACCCTCAGGATCACCATGTCCAACTGATTAACCCTGCTCTACAAGGTTCATCCCTAAACCATATCCCCAAGCACCACATCCACACCACCTTTAAACACATCCAGGATTGGTGACTCAACCACCTCCCTGGGCAGCCCATTCCAATGCCTGACCACTCTTGCTGGGAAATTTTTTTCCTAATCTCCACTCTAAACTTACCTTGTTCTATCACTAATTACCTGTGAGAAGAGACCAGCACCAGCCTCTCTAGAGTGTCCTTTCAGATCGGTGTGGAGAGCAATGAGGTCTCCTCTCTTCCAAACTAACCATCACCAGCTCCTTCAGTCGCTCCTCAAAAGATTTATTCTCCAGGCCCTTCCCCAGCTTTGTTGCCCTCCTCTGCACTGGCTCCAGCATGAGTTTGTAACACAAATCACAGGGATTGTTCACAGTTATTAAAAGAACAGGTTATTCTGCACAAACAGGAGCTTTTATAAGACTTATCTGGAGCTGTGTGCTCCTGTTATTGACAGCTGGCCAGTGGGCAGGGATGAGCAGAGGTGGCTAGTCTGCCTAACCTCATCTCCTGTTAAAAAGTCTACTGCTGATAGATAAAGACAATGAGGCTGGTGAGAGGCCTCGAGCACAAGCCCTACGAGGAGAGGCTGAAGGAGATGGGATTGTTTAGCCTGGAGAAGAGTAGGCTCAGGGGAGACCTTATTGCTCTCTACAACTACCTGAAGGGAGGTTGTAGCCAGGCTGGGGTTGGTCTCTTCTCCCAGGCAACCAGCACCAGAACAAGAGGACACAGTCTCAAGCTGCACCAGGGGAGGTTTAGGCTGGATGTTAGGAAGAAGTTCTTCCTAGAAAGGGTGATTTGTCATTGGAATGGGCTGCCCAGGGAGGTGGTGGAGTCACCATCACTGGAGGTGTTTAGGAAGAGGCACTTGATGCTATGG
The DNA here is from genome assembly GCF_026170545.1 of Melanerpes formicivorus. NCBI lineage: Eukaryota > Metazoa > Chordata > Aves > Piciformes > Picidae > Melanerpes > Melanerpes formicivorus. Next base: position 22,689,926 of record NW_027142360.1, read on the forward strand.
TTTAGTTGATTAGATGGTGGTGGGTGACAGGTTGGACTTGATGATCTTTGAGGTCTCTTCCAACCTTATTGATTCTATGATAGCCAAAAAGCCCACACTACCTACTGGAGTGTTGTGATGGTGACAGGGCCACCCCGAGCAGCACATACAGCTTTTCACTCTGGTCTTTGCCAGTGCTGCTAGCTGGGTTGATACATGAAACTCAGATGCAGGGGAATGGCTCACATGTGGCTGCAAGATGGAACCAGAGGACTCTCCTCATTTGGGGTAACCCACTCCTGCCCACACCTGTCCTTTAACTGGAGCTATGTGTGTAAATCTGGTGAAAGGGTGAGCACTCTCTTCCACAACTTATCTCACTCCACACCAGAATCTGCTCCTGTTTTCCCTCTCTTCTCTTGTGCTGGAGCACCTCCCTTACAGGGACAGGGTACAAGAATTGGGACTGCTCAGCCTGGAAAAAAAAGGCTCCAGGGAGACCTTATAGCAGCCTTCCAGTACCTGGAAGGGGCCTACAAGAAAGCTGGGGAGGGACTTTTACAAGGGCTTGTAGTGATAGGATGAGGGGGAATGGATTGAAGCTCGAGAAGGGAAGATTTATGCTGAATATTAGGAAGAAATTCTTTACAGTGAGGGTGGTGAGACACTGGAACAGGTTGCCCAGGCAGGCTGTGGATGCCTCCTCCCTGGGGGTGTTCAAGGTCAGGTTGGATGAGGCCTTGAGCATTGTGGTCTAGTGGAAGATGTCCCTGCTCATGGTGGGGGGTTTGGAACTTGATGATCTTTAAAGTCCCTTACAACCCAAAACATTCTATGACTCTTTGGCCACATTTAATGAATTGTGGTGACAGATGCCTGGTACATCTGTCCTCAGCTCTTTTTCTCCTCACTGCTTTAATATAGTTTCTGGGCTAAGATCTACATCAGGCTTCCATCCACCCCTTTGCTTCATGTGCCTCTGTGTTTTCTTATCCTCATGGGGTATATTTTATCTTTTTTTTCACTCAACATATGAAGCAAAGTCACACTTTTTTCTCTATCCCTGCATGTTTCCTGCTCCCTTCACTGTCTCAGGCCTTTGTAGTCAGGTTGCTGCTGCCTGGTAGGCACAGAAGAGCACAGATTCCTAAGGCAAAACATCTGTTGCCAGCATGATCTGCCAGGAAGAGGCAGAGCTGTGTCCTACTGCTTCTCTTGGACCTGCCTTCCCACCAAGTGCAGGGTGCATCACAAACACCAGTTGCTGTCCACATCCCTTCTGGGAAGGAGATGCACATGTTGAGGTTTAAGCTTTCCCAGAGTCCAAAAGCTCAAATGGAACAGATTTAGATTGCCTCCCCCTCTCCCCCCCTTTTTTTTTCCTGGTAGGTAAAGGCAAATTAGGCAGGAGGAGAAAAGAGAGGTTAAATTACAAAAGGAAGTCTTGAATCAATTTGGAAGGAAAAAGGTAAGCTTAAAAAAATATTAAAGGCATTTGAGTAAAAGGAAAGTTACAAAGGAAAAAAGGTACATTAGAATAGAATAGAATAGAATAGAATAGAATAGAATAGAATAGAATAGAATAGAATAGAATAGAATAGAATGGAATAGACCAGACCAGGTTGCAAGAGACCTTTGAGATCATCGAGTCCAACCTATCATCCAACACCATCTAATCACTAAACCATGGCATCAAGCACCCCATCAAGTCTCTTCCTAAACACCTCCAGTGATGGTGACTCCACCACCTCCCTGGGCAGCACATTCCAATGGGCAATCACTCTCTCTATGAAGAATTTCTTCCTAACATCCAGCCTAAACCTCCCCTGGTACTAAACCAGTTGCAGCTGGCAAAGGATTCTCTGGCTGAAAGATTGAGTCTCTTTAGATGCAGTCCTTTGGTGCCTGGAGCAGGATGGAACACTCCTCATTAGAGGGGACAGTCTCAAACTGTACCAGGGGAAGTTTAGGCTCCAAGTGAGGAGAAAGTTCTTCACAGAGAGAGTTGGAGAGTTGTTAGTCATTGGCATGTGCTGCCCAGGGAGGTGGTGGAGTCACCATCCCCGGAGGTGTTCAAGAGGGGATTGGACATGGCACTTGAAGCCATGGCTTAGTTAGTCATGAGGTCTTGGGTGACAGGTTGGACTTGATGATCTTTGAGGTCTTTTCCAACCTTATTGATTCTATGATTCTATGGTAACAGCAGGAGCAGCAAGAGACCTGTCAGGCAGGTGAGGGCAGGAGGAGAAAGAGAGACAGGCAAGGGCTCCCCTTAAAAAGGCTGTGGACAGGAAATGGAAGGGGAATAGACTTTGACCTGGGGGAGCCCTCCCTCTGGGAAGGGGGAGTCAAATCTCTCTGCCCACTTGGGTCAGGTTTTTTGTCTACCTGGGGCTAGGTTCTTCTCAGCCCACCCCCTCCTGGGCTGGGTGTAACCTGGCACAGCACATAAGGCAAATGAACGTGGTTCTTTCTGATCAAGAGTAAGTGTGTTTTCTCTGGCCTTCATTCCTGATGCTGCAGGAGCTACTCTTAGTAGCAGCTCTTCCTAAGCAAAAAAAGCCCTGTGAATAGAGAAGCTGTCTGTATCCTCCAAAGAGCCTCCTTGAGTGATGGTTGCTGGGTGGATGGTGCTGGATGTGGAGGGAGAGCACTAGTGCTTCTCTCCCATGTGCAAACACTGTTTTCCCCACTGCCAGACAGAATGGGACAGGAACTCTGCCTAATTAATCTTCATTGAAAAATTCTGTCTCCAGACACTATGTTCTCTATTTACCTGATGACAAAGTCCCCTGTACAGTTTCTTAACTACAGGCTTGTTCCAAGGGGATCAATTTGTTGGAAACAGGAAAGGGGTGAAATCCTTGAAGAGCAGGTAAGTTATTCAGGCCAAACCTTTTCATATTGGGGGAGTTTGAATTAGTGCAGATCTGGAAAGCTGGCCAGAGTGCTTTTGCTTGCTCTCTTACATGAAACACTGAAGAAAACCAAGACTTGAGGTTTTTGACAGTATCTATATGTTGTTATATATAAATCTTCCCCTACATCTATATACCTTCACAAAGACCTCAATGCTACATCTGCAACCACCCTGGCCTTTTTTTGTGCCCAGAATAAAGCATGCTTCCCTGCTTTTTGGGTGAGGCAGGGAGCCATGAAGTGTGGTGCTTGCCTGTGCTCCCCCTAAAGCCAGGAGCAGATAGAAAGGAAGGAAAGATGAGGGCCACAATGTTGCTCATGGTTGCCCCAGCAGCCTCTGTGTCTACAATGCCATCATGTTGTGGCTGCCTCCTGAAATGGCAGGAGAGGCCTAGCTGAGTCTGAAGATGCTGGTTTCTTCCCCTTCATGATAGTGCTCCACCTGTGACTTTAAGCCAAGAGGCTCCATGAAGGCTAAAGCTTGCTCTGCACCCCTACTTCCTCCAGAGAGCCCAGATCAGCCATCTGTGTCTGTATCTTCTCAGTTTTTCCTGTCTGATGGCTTTATCCTTCAGAAAATCCAGCTTTCCTGATGCCCTTCAAAAATTTTCATCAAGTTTCAGAGAGGTTTTATCAAGGATTTGTGCTATCTTCAAACACACTTTTCATTTGCTCTTCAATTTTCAGCTTCTAGATGCAGTGGGCGAAAAACCTCCTCTCTTTTTTCTGCCTTATCTCCTTATTGGCCAAAGAGCAGTAGGACAAGAGTTGGTTATTTCCTTCTGCTGATCTATTCTCTTCCTCCTACTTGTTTTATGGTGGGTTTAAACAACCAGCACATGGAGAGAAATCTACACAGGCTTGGTCAAGCTGAGGGAAAGTTGCTGTGAGCGCACTTAACCCTGTTGTTAGCTGTCCCAGGGACTTCAAGGACATTGGATGGTGCTGCCACTGGGTCAGCCTCAGCAGGTCTGCAGTCTGCACAAGGTACCGTTCAGAGGTGAAGCAAGGAGAGAAGCTGCCTAAGGTAGTCCCAGAGCACTGCAGAAAAATGGGTTGGGATCTGGGGTTACCTCTTCTTCCTTGCAGTCCACAGTAGTCCACATATTGACTCTGGTATTAGACTGATGGATGGAGATCCTATGCTCAAAGTTCCCTCTCCTCCATCATGTGCATTCCTGGGAGTGGTCCTGCTAATCAAGCAAGGGGCCACTCTGGTCCCAATGGTTGGCTTTGCAATGGGTTGCTTTGTTCCCAAGGTCCTCATGCTGCTGTAACAGAAGGACATTTTTCATACCCAGCTGTTCAAACAGTGCCAAGGCTGGTAACTAGTTGGAGCAGCTAGGTGAAAGAATAAAGACAGTGGAGAGAGAGAGACGGCACTGTGGCCTTATCTAATTAATCCCATTGCAATTAGACGAGAAAGCCAGATAGATGTTCCCTGTGATGTGCACTTAGCACCCTCCAGATCACAAAGGGCTCTTCTCCTTCAGATCATGAGGAAAAAAACACTGAAGAAGTCCGGGAAGATTATGTGTTTGCTGTCCACACAGGATGAAGATCTCTGTCCCTTTTCCCCTGCATCACCACAACACCATGCTTCACCCCAGGAGGTTTGCCTCCCCTTGCTGACCAGCCCTGCTGCTACTGTGAGATCTGACAAGATCAGAGTCGAGGTGGTTTGGCTGCAGGCAGAATAATTCTTCCTTTTATGGAAATTCTTCTGCTTCTCCCCCGACAACGGCCTTCAGATCCCTGCTTAGTAACAGAGGAGTTTTTCTCCTTCTCTAGAGCCCTCACAACAATCTCACCCACGTAGAAACCATCTTCCCTTCTGCAAAGAACCACTGTTCCCAGGTGACTTGCTGCAAGGAGATTCCAACTGTTGCAGAGGTGAAAGGGAGGGAGATCTTTTTCCAGTCCCTTTCACCTGTGGCTGCTAAAGTCACTTGTGTGAGGATAGTGTGGATCTGGGATCTGTCAAGTGGGATAAGGAAAGGATTTTCCAAGCTCCCAGATCAGCTGGGTAGGATATTTTGGTGCTTCTTATAGACCAAGAGAAAAATGACAGAATTTGGTGGCAGCTACAGCTAAAATTAAAGTTTGTTTGCAGAATGTGCCTATGGTGTGTACACCACCAATGATATCTATGCTCATTGAGCCAGGGAGGATTCGGTTTCCCATCTGGCAGCATCTTCACCCTATTTGTTCTTTCACAACGTGGTGATGCTCTCCATCAATCTGCCTCCTTCTTCCTTTAGGCTGAGTGCAGTTTTCATGCTACAGATTCAGACTTTTGCATTTAAGCACCATCTCCTCCACCTCCACCTCAAAATAATACTCATTAAAAAAATAAATCTAACTGTGAAGGGATCTGCTCTGCCTACGTAGACTGGAAAAGCTGTCGTGATTTAGGTTGAATGAAATCATACAGGAGCTGGGGGAAATGAGGACAAAGAAGCAGATGTGATTCTGCAGAACTTCAGTCCTGATGGGTCTCCCTGTGAGGCATCTGCCCTTGGAGCAGCAGCTACAGCCGGGCTGTGTGGCACAGAGACAAGAGGGATTTCTGGCATGGGAAGGGCATGAGGGTGGAAACTACAGACAGTAGCTCTGGAGACTGCTGTGCCCTGCAAGGCTCAGCTCAGGAGACTACTCAGTTCTGATTTACTGCACCAGTGAAAATACAGGCTGGCTGCAAGACCCTGCCAAGGGTACAGGATGCCAGTCTGCTTGCTAGGACCACTGGTCCAGGAGTCAATTCTGAGCTTCAGGGGATATGAATGAGGTGAGGTTGCAAGTGCCAGGGTTTGGAGAGGGAACAGAGCTCCTTAATTTGATGCAGACAGATTCAGCTTTAGCACTGACTCAGAAGGCAACATGTACTAATTTATCAGCAACTGTGGATATTCTCTCATGTTGCTTGTATTCTGAGCTCTGGCAAGATCAGAGCTTGAGGGAGAAGGGTGCACTGTGCTTAGGTAGAGCTGTTCCCTGGGGCTCAGATGAGGAGTATCTAGTATGATCCATTCTGCTGGTTGACTTGTCCTCCAGGCCAAACTCAAAACTCTGGAGAGCTGAGTTTCTGTTTATTTGGCAGCAATGTTTGCTTTGCAAGTTCCCAGCCCACACATTACTGCCAGCATGGATGTCCTCTACTGGCTGTGGAAAGACCTACTTGCTGGGCAACGTGGTATCTCTGCTGGATGCTCTGGATTAAATGATCCCTCCAGGGCAGAAATCAGTACCTCTGAACACTCTTAGGGGACCCTGTATGATGTAACATTTTGTTAACAGTCTGCTCAGATATCTCTGTGCACCACTGCCTGAGAATTACCCATGGATTCATCTGGGGTGGTGCTTCTGTGCCCTTCTAAGTGGAATTAGAAAGCCCCTTTGCACACAGTCACCAAAAAGGCATTCATCATGAACAGGGTTGCCATACAGAGGTACGGCAGCTGTCCTAGGCTAGTTTGCAACAGCAGCTGCTGAGGGTAGGCTCTCAATGCAATGTTGCTGCTCCCATTTGCTGGAGCTTTCATGGATCTCAGAGATTTCATTACATGGTATTGAACAGGGCACCATCTCACCTGTATATGCCACCCCTCATAAATAGAGGTTTAAAATTTGCCCTGCAAACACAGATCCAAATTCAGAAGGTGTCCCTGCCCATGGCAGGGGGGGTTGAAACTAGAAGATCTTTTAGATCCCTTCCACCCTAAACTACTCTGTGAATCTATGAATCTTCCTTTTGCTCCAGCCTGAGGATGATTGGATTAAATTGCTCCTTCCTCTTGAGCAACAGGTGGCTTGAAACAATGCCAAGCAGTACCCCACCAGTTACTCAGCCACTCATTACTCAACTCTTCATGATTCAGTAGACTGTCAAACAAATCTCTCTCATCATTTTCCAGTTCTCCATATTTTCATCCCTTGTTGTCCTCACTGAAATGCAGGGAAGCCCTGCCTGCAGGATGTGGTTGACCCTGGGCACTCCGAATCTGTGTACCAGAGAAAAAATTGGATCTGAGTGTTGTGTGCCTACACACACACTCATTGCATTCAAGGCTGCCTAGGGACTAACACCCCAAATGGGTCCATATCTGGATTGTGACATCCCTCAGAGAATGTCACAGATGTTTTGCAGTGGGTTGCCACTCAAGGGTATGTTTTCAGTGCCAGCAGGGTGGCTAAATGGTGCTTTTCATGATGGGGCTGTAAAATGAGTGGGTTTCACATTTCAGGTTTTCCATTTTGGTCATACAGGATCAATGGGGAAAACCTCAGAGAAGACCAAGCCTTTTTAGTACCATAGGCAAGCTTGGTCAAGCCCCCTTCTTATTCTTTTCCCAGTACATAAAAATAAAAGGAAGGGAATATTAAAAATATTATGAAATCTGGATGTGGAATCTCTGCTGTGGAAAGAAAGGAAAAATGATAGGACTAGGGGGAATGGAATGAAGCCGGAGGTGGGGAGATTCAGGCTAGATGTGAGGAGGAGGTTCTTCACCATGAGAGTGGTGAAACCCTGGAATGGGTTGTCCAGGGAGGTGGTCGAGGCCCCGTCCCTGGAGGTGTTTAAGAGCAGGCTGGATGAGGCTCTGTCCAGCCTGATCTAGTGTGGGGTGTCCCTGCCCATGGCAGGGGGGTTGGAACTAGATGATCCTTGTGGTCCCTTCCAACCCTGAATGATACTATGATACTATGATACTATGAGGTGACAAAGCCCAAAGATCCGAAGACAGAGGCCAGGAAGATTGAGACTCTTGAACGTGTCCAGAGCAGGGCAACGAGGCTGGGGAGAGGCCTCGAGCACAGCCCTGTAAGGAGAGGCTGAGGGGACTGGGGTTACTTAGCCTGGAGAAGAGGAGGCTCAGGGGAGACCTTACTGCTGTTTGCAACTACCTGAAGGGAGGTTGTAGCCTGGTGGGGGTTGGTCTCTTCTCCCAGGCAACCAGCACCAGAACAAGAGGACACAGTCTCAAGCTGCACCAGGGGATATTTAGGCTTGAGGTGAGGAGAAAGTTCTTCATAGAAAGAGCAATTGGCCCTTGGAATGTGCTGCCCAGGGAGGTGATGGAGTCACCGTCCCTGGAGGTGTTCATGAGGGGATTGGATGTGGCACTTGGTGCCATGGTTTAGTTAGTCATGAGGTGTTGGGTGACAGGTTGGACTTGATGATCTTTGAGGTCTTTTCCAACCTTACTGATTCTGTGATTCTAAGATTCAGAAAAGGAGGAAGCCATTTGGTGTGATCCCTCCTGAAGCCCCAGGATTCATGGAAAAGTTTATCAGTAGTTGCACTAGAAATAAAACTTGTTTTTATTCTGCCATGTCCCATGTTTACTCCTAAATGGTTTTATACTGTACACAGCAAGTTTGATGGAAACAATTTGTGGGATTTCTCACAAAGCCTAGAACTGTCTCAGCTAATAGTAGAGACTTCTATTTTATTAGACTCAATTAAATACTGCAGGTTTTTCTTATAGTTAATGGGGAGGCCAAGTAGGTGAATTGTCTTCCCTCTCTCTCATTTGTCTACAAAGGGAGGCAGTGTGATTTGGTTTCTAACTCTGGGAGGTGAATTTGGGTTCTGATGCCCTTCCTGTGCATGTGTGATGGCAAAAGGAGGGAGAGGTTTTCCTGGAGGGGGTGGAAACAAGAAAAGAAACTGAAAAGAGAGGGGGAGGATAGTAAGGTATTTTTCTGAAGCACTCAGAAGTTGCTTGCTGCAGGGCCAGGAAAGGTTGCCAGGTGGCCCATGCACTTGTGTCTGCAGCAGACAGGAGAGTGCCAGGTACCACAGGCCATCAGCTCCTGTGCAATATTTTTCACGGTGCTGTGCTCTGGCACTCGGAGGAGGCCCTAGAAAATACTCTGATTCATTCAGAAATGCTCCAACACATTTCCTCCGTGGCAGGAAGGAAGGAGGGGATCAGGCTTCTGGAGATGACCCCAAATACCTTTTCTCTTCAGTGTCATTCCTCTTGCACACCAAGTGCCCTTTGCTGTAAACACATGAGGTGCAGGGATAGGAAGGTGGTTCAGAAGCTCACAGCTTCCTCACTTCTCTGTGTTTCTCTTCCTCTCTTTCCCCTTCTATCTCTTTTTCTTTTTTTCCCTTTCCTTCTCTTCTGTTGGCAGCAAAATAATGTCTTGTCTCTGAGCAACATTCACAGTGTATAATTTATAGCCTATAAATAGATCACTGTTATTAACACACAAAAAAAATTATATATATATATATATATGGCTTTCACACATTTTATTCCCTTTCTGAGCATTAACCAAAACACTGCAGAGAGAGCAGCCACTTGCAGTGTGAGATGTGTGGCACCCAGCTGAATGGCCAGGTCCATTCCTCTTGCAAATTCTCATTCAACTCATTCCACCCCAGCTCTTCATCCCCTGCTTCCCTCCAGCTTTTCCTTTTCCCTGCCTTTGCCTCCCACCATGAAGTACCCTCCCCTCCATCTGGAGCAGCCACCTGTCTCCACCACTGTGCTCTCTGCTCCTTCCCCCTGCACTCCCAGCTGGTGCTCCAGCCCCATCCAACCCACAATGAAGCTCCTATTAGACCAGAAAAGCACAAAAGTGAGGAAGAGAGAAAGACTTGGGCACAAAACTGAGCAGGCAGAAGGGCTTGCAGCCAGGAGCCGTGCTGCAAAGTACCAAAGGCTGGAGGCTGAGCTCCAAATCCAGAGTTGCTGGAATCTCACACATCAGACACATACCTTACTTTCCCTACAGCAATGCTCCTACACATGACCTCTGTGCCATGGACCTGGCTTGGCTGTGTAAGGTGGTAGGGCTGCCATATCAGAGAATTACTTCTGCTTCAAGGCATCCTCTACCTTCCTGGCACCCCTGTCCTGTCCTGCCTTAAGTCTGTGGGAAGGGTTGCCTTTGTTTCTTATTGCTCTTCCAGGAGATTTTTTCCCTATGTGTCTCATTCTTTCATTATGTGCATCCTGAAGTCACCAACCTCTGTGATTGCTTCAAAACTGGCCAGAGAAAGCCCTACTGAGACTGGGCTATGGTACCAGGGATGAGCAGGCACAGGTAGGCATGCCAGGGAAGAGGAGAGTGGCTCAGTTTCATGGACAGCAGTGGCCTCTGGGGATGGTAGGGGTCTGCTGGCACGTGGAGAGAGCAGCCAGCAGAGGAATGGGCAGCCTGGGTAAAGAGGGAGGGTGTGAAAACCATTTAAAGGTCAATCTCTGCGTGTTGGCTGCCAGTGTAGTGGGGTCAGCAGCAAACAAAGTGGAGGTGGATGGTCTCCTGTGCAAAACCTAAAGGAAGAGTGGAATGACCTGGGCATGGAGGAATAGAGCCAATGGTGCCCTGCACTTTCTCAGTGCCTTGCATGCCCAGGGATCCCATGAGATGTATGCATGCTGCACCCCACAACCCCCCTGTCCAGTGATCAGGAGTGAATCACTGTTGTGAACCATGTGCAATGCTGGCCCCAGAGGCTTCAGCTTGCCCCAGGTTTTGCATGATTAGTATGAGATTTGCACACTCTGCAGGGGCTGAGTGGCTCAGCTGGGAGATGGTTGAAAACCAAAACAAAACAAGCAAATAAAAGCAAAAAATTGAAAGAGTTTTGTACCTTCTGCTGAGTAGCTCAGAGGTTCTTTTTGTCCTCAGCTCCTCTTTCCTCTCCTCTCTCAAAGGGTGCAGCCAAGACACTGTGGTGCAGCTTAGTGCCCAGCGACAGGGATATGGGTGCCCATCCTTTCTGTGCCAGGACACCTACTCTGCAGCTGGCTGTACTAGGGTGGCACCATTGTGGGTGGTAGTTGCAGGGAGACAGCTTGAAATGCCAGTCCAAGGCAGGTGCACCAGCACAGCACAAGCCTGCCCAGGCCAGGGACATTTGGGTTACTGGATCTTTTAAAAAGAATTCCCTGGATGTCTGCAAGGTTTTCACAGTGAGAACACTGAGGAGGGGTGGTCTTTTACACATATTTGTACAGTTTTATATTGCTCTGAGTTACAGAATTTAGCATCCTGGAGTCTAGCTCTGAGCTGTCTTCCTGGGCTCCTGAATTTTAATGTGGAGAGAGAGAAAAAAATATCTTGTGTAATAGCTGCCAGAAATAACACATTGAGTCACTGTTAGCGTAGATGGTGGAGCTCCCTCTCCTTTCCACCCCCAAACACATCAGCACATGTTCCAGAAGAAGGGAAGAAGCCCCAGTCCTGAGGCCAGGCTCTTCATCTTTGCAAGTGACCATGGAGGCTGAATGAACCTACTGCTGGATACCAGGAGACCTGGAGGAGAACTCATACCTCCTCCTGAAGCCTAAGGTGCTGGAGTTCTGACATGTCTCTTTTTCACTCTGTGAGCCAAGACTGCACTCAAAACGCATCAAGAGATCTGGGGACTTTCAATGGAACCTAGTCACTGTGAAAAAAAAAGAGAAGAAAAATAGACTGAAAGCAAATTCAAAACATAAAACAAACGTTCTGAAGTGTCAAGCAGCTACAGCAGCAGTTCAACAGTGGTTGGTCTGGCTTCCCATCTGGAGAGTGGCCTAGAGATACCCTTTCCCAGCTATCCTACGATCGTTCTGACCTTTTGACTTGATATAGATTTATTGTCTTTTGCATTTAGAAGGCTGCCTCAGCTCTCGAGTGTCAGCTCTGACTCCTATATTTTTCTCAGTGAGAAAGAGTTGCAGTAAATCCCCTGAGAGGGTAAGGTATTCAGAAAGCAATAATGCCCAGGTTCAGAGAAGTGCTCTGTTTGTGAGAAGTTAAGACATGTCTTTAACAATTTAGTGATGTGTGTTCCTGTGCTGGGCTCTGAGTGTGTGCTCTGCTTGCATTTCTGCCTGTCAGATGCCAGGGCAAACTCATCCATCAGTGTCATATATCATACATTGCTGTCACACAGAGGGAAGGCTTTGACTAAGGGCAGGGATGAATGTGTAAGAGAGATACCACAGCATATTCCATAGATACCACGGCAGCCAGGAAGGGCAAGGCCAAGAGGCATTGCAGGCACAGGGTTCTGCCATAAGCAGCCAGAGGCTGAGCAGAGCATTTCATAGACACCAATAGACAGCTCTTCAGCAGATTTCCAGATTCAGCTGCAGCTCTGGAGCAAAAATGGCTGTAAACACCAGATTGAGATGGATGGATGGATGGATGGATGGATGGATGGATGGATGGATGGATGGATGGAGGGACAGACAAAATGTTTGTATAGCTTCAGCTAGCCAATAGGACAGGAGGAAACAACCTCCAGCTGTGCCAGAGAAGGTTTAAGTTGGATATGAGGAATGATTTCTTCACCAGAAGTGTTGCAAATCCCTGGATCAGTGATAGACTCCCTATTCCTGGAGTGTTTCAAATCCATGGAGATGTGGTACTGAGGGACATGGTTTAGTGGTGACCTGGCAGTGATGGGTGGGATTCCATGGTCTTAAAAGTCTGTTCTGATCAAAACCATTCTATGATTCTGTTACTACTGATTGCTCCAGTGCCACCAGACATAGCTGCATTTCTGCTAGGGTTCGTAGTCCAGGTAGCTTGCAAAAGAGCTTTTGTTCAAACAAAAGCAAGGGACTGCAAGGGATCTCTCCTCTGCAGAGAGATCTGCTGCAGTCAGCTGGACCCATCTCAGTTCATGCCTTAACTGGATTGAAAACTGTGTCATTTGTTGAGAACAAATGTCTCCCTCCACAGCCTGTCTAAAAGACTCCGAGATGCTATTTAGCAGTCCTCCAATCTTCACATCTGTGTGCGAGTCCATCCAGCTGCACCTTCACCACCCCACTGGCACATAACAGAGAGGTAGATAAAATCCCTTTGGAAAATACAAACTGAGAGAACTTTATTGCCTGGAAGCACTAAAAGTAAACCAATGAAAGTCCTAATGTTGCAGATGAGCTATTTTACCTCTGAAGGCTGTGAGCCATGCAAGGTGAGCATTAACATCCCTGGGTAACAAATCAATAAATGAAGAATTAACAAATTCCAGCCTCAAGCCTTGATTTTGCATCCCAACAGGTAACATTCAGGTCGGAGCAAGGAGCAGGTCTTTAACTTCTGGGATACAGCCCTCATGTAGAAAGTCAGGGCTTCCAGTTGCTCCCAGTTGGAAGGTGGAGCAGTGTCTGATCATCTGTATGCTGCACAGAGGTGATCCACATGGACTCAATTCTGCAGCTGGGTGGAACCAAGGACCACTCAGTATTGGAGGCTGTGAATGAGAGCTCTTGGTGCTCCTGTCCAAAAAGCATCACCTCCCTGCTGTGATGGAATTCTGCAGTAAATACCAAACTGTCTCCCCAATCTGCTCCAGGGCCAAGCATTCCTGGATGAATCAGGGTCAGGGGTGCTCCCAGGTCCTGTGGGCTGCTTGGAAGAGGTGATGTGACACAGAGCAGTCTGGTGGCAAAGCAGTGATGCCAAAGTCCACTTTGTGGAATTTGTTATGCTAAGTGGCCACTGAAACAGTGCTGCTGCTTGTTTAAAAGCAGAATTTAAGGGAGCTAGATGCTTTACTGGGCCTGTGAACAGAGCAAAATCCTTATGGGCATGCCTAAGAGAAAACGTGGGGAAGAGGAAGGGGCATGGAGGAAATGTTAGAGGGACAGAACAGAGACCATGACAGAGAAAAAGGGAAAGGGAAAGGAGAGGAGTAGGGGTGAGAGAAGGAAACAACTGAGAGATAAGCTTGTTTGGGGCTTGGATTGCTTTTTTCTTTTCCTCTTTTCTGTTAAAATTTCCTGCTGATAAAATCTCTTTTTGAAGCTGCCTCTCTCCCAGCAGTGATATCCCAGAGAGTTGAGATTTCAAGAAAGAGAGAAATGTCACTGTGGGATCTGGACACCCTCCACCGGTCCTCCTCTCTTTTTCCTCCCGTCCCAAGATAAATTCATGGCCAGAGCTGGGGTGGCTGTGTGCACCTCCCTAACCTCAGCATCAGAGTTCGATCGGTTGACCCTTGTAAAAGCCATGAGTCCTGCAGCACTCTTCTCCCCATTGGCTTTATGACCACCCTTGTGGGGCATTTCTGAGGGCAGAGAGGATCTGAAACACACAGCAGAGGGAGGCCAGTGCAGGCATCTTGTGAGAGATGCAGAGGCTCCTCTTCTCCCTGGACTGTGATGAGCTGGCATCCCATTTTGGTTTGTTTCATCAGCAGAAAATCTGGATGCCTCTCCAGTGCTCATCTGAACCCATTCAGTTCTCTTGCCTGCAACTTTTTTTTGCCTGAAATTAGCCTGATGAAAGTGCTTGACTGACACCCTGGGAGACTTCCCTTTCATCACTCCTCCAGCTGAAAGCTCTGGCTGCAACAGAGCAAACATAACATGTGCACCTCTCCTGCTGGCTGACCATTTCCAGAGCAGGAAGGAAGTTAATTTTCTATCCTAATGGCTCATTTGCCTTCTAGGTTGGGGAACGAGATCCAGTTTTCAGATGCCTACAGTAAGCCATAGGGGCCAACAGGAGACGAGAAACGACCAGTCCATTTCTCACTGGGTGCTGCAGTATGCTAACAGTGTGAACTTCGGGTGAAAGGCTCCCAAACCCTGTCACCCAAGGCTGTTTAACACTTTGACCCAGGGAATAAATAGCTGAACTTCAGCTAAACAGCAATCCATCTCTACGCTGTGCCCATTTCTTCCTGCAAACAGCCACACTGGTAGGTTTCCAGCCAAGCTACAGAGCTCATAAATTACCGAGACATCAATAAATGACTCAATGGTTTTAGAGTGACTAAAATGAAACATATCTTATTTGTGTTAATGAAAATGACTGACATCCCCAGTGCCTGTCATCTTGAAGAATCACTAACTGCTTTGCAGGCTACGTACACAGCAATCATTCAGCCATGCAGCTACCTCTGGGGTGGAGTGTGACAGATGCTTAATAATGTCTGGAAACCCAGCAAAGACATGCACAGAAGGAAGCCAAAAAAACCCCACTTTGCATGGAAATCAGTAGGGAGAATTTGAGGGAGCCAGGGTATAAGAAAGAAAGAAATGGAATCTGAGGAGACATAAAGTTTCTTTTTGAGAAGTGCCTGGCACTGAAATGTCAGGATTTTGCTGTGAGGAAGTTGGGGGAGTGAACTCCATCACCACTGGGGTAGTATGTCTGCTTGTGAGGAGTTGCACATTTCCAACCTGATGGATTCTATGATTCTATGAGTGTTGTTAGCTGTTGGAATGTGCTGCCCAGGGAGGTGGTGGAGTCACCATCCCTGGAGGTGTTCAAGAGGGGGTTGGACATGGCACTTGGAGCTATGGTTTAGTGGTCATGAGGTCTTGGGTGACAGGTTGGACTTGATGATCTTTGAGGTCTTTTCCAACCTTATTGATTCTATGATTCTCTGATTTACTTTATGCATGAAATCATGGCAGCTTTGCATTCAGATGAAGCTGAATAACTTAGCAGTTTTCCCATGTAAGATGCTTGGTGCATACAGGCAGCTCTGTGGCTGTAAATGCTGGTGCAGAACTGGGCACAGAGAAGTGCATGAGACTCTGGGCTCTGTTTCTGCAAACTTGAATGAGCTGTCATGAGCAGACACTTGGCTTTCCATGCCATTCAAAGCCACTATGTTGCATATCTTCCCTGTCTGCTGTTACTTAAGAGCTGTGAAGTGATACAAAACTAAAAGCTTTGCCCAGTAATTTAAGAGACATGTTTGTCGGTTTGCTTTCAAGCCACCTCTGTGTAAAGCTGTAGATTATGGCAAGGTGAAACAGAGGATGATACTCAGTGCATGTGCATGAATCGCATCATAAGCACCGGGCTGGAAAGCTGCCTCAGTTTTGTGGTCCTGCCATTTAAGGCCATGCAGAGCTCTTCATATGAGGTCAGTTACACCTCTAATTATGCAGGAGAGAGAGTTCCAGGAGGTGTAAATGACTGCAGCACTCTCCAAGTAAAAGCAGACTGGCCGTTTTACACCAGCAGTGTGACTGAGGGGTGAGGGAGTTGAAGGAAGAGAGCCAGGACATAAATCCATGATTTCAGAAATAAACAGGAATCCGTGCAAGGAGGTAAAAGGATCTCCTCTGTCCCTGCTGCTGAGGACTCCTACACAGAGGTCACTGTGGAACAGAGGCAGACCACTGGCAGAACTCATTCTCCCCTATCCAGACCGATCTTCTACATAGAATCACCTGGTTGGAAAAGACTTTAAGATCATCAAGCTCAACCATAATCTAGCATCTTCCTGGATACAAGTGTTAGACCATGTCCCTAAGCACCTCATCCAAACATTTTTTTTAAACACCTCCAGGGATAGTGATTCTATGCCTCACAGAGTCAGGACCAGGAAATACTCCCTCTAGAGCAAAACAAGAAAATAATGTATCCTGTCATCTCCTAGGGAAATGGGTGAGGGAAACAGCTCTATGTGGTTTATGGGTTGGGGGGGGGGGGGGAGGGGGGTGTGTGGGGGGGTGTTTGTTTGGTTGGTTTTGGTTTTGTTTTTATTCTCTGAGCAGGAAAGATGTGGTTTGTAGCATGGCTGTTCCCCTAGCATCACACTGAGTAAAGAGACAGCCTACCAGTTCTAATCTAGAGGCCTTTCCAAGGAGAGAGGTGCAACCATTTCTGCTGAAAGGACTCTGACTGCAGAAGGCTCTCTGGATGGGTGCATACAATTGCTTTAAAGCCAGCTCCCTCCTTCCTCTATGCTAATGCCTTTTGTTCAGCAGATGCTCTCTGAAGCATGCAGCACACTGAAGGGTGCAGATGACAATTGAAGTAATAGGGGTGTAAGTGTGTGTGTTAGATAGCTAGCATTTCCTAGCTCCACACTGCATACGTGGCCAGCCCCTGACCCACACCCCCCTCCCTGACCCACACCCCCCTCCCTGACACACACCCCCCGAGCGCTGTGCAGTGACAGCCTCCCAGGCACGGCTGCGCTCTGCTCACGCCCTGCCTGCAGAGCAAGTTCAGAGGGGTCTGTGATGCAGAACTGGCAGAGCTGCAAGTCAGAAGAGGGAAAAGGAGAGAAAGGAAGGGGAGGAGAGCTGCTGGAGAAGCTGCACCACGCCAGCTGCAGCTGCTTCTTGGGTTGCAGCCCAGGCAGTGCACAGGCTTCACCTTCCACATTTTATCACCTTTATTTATTACTCCACCCAACATGATTGCAGGGAAGACAACTAGGCACTGTTAATAATTAAGACAGTCAAATGAAGATAGAGCCAAGAAAGAATAAGAGGCAGGGGAGCAGTGGGAAAGAAAAGTCAATCCAAAGAGCAGGGTGCCAGGATCCCTTAGGCACACTGTCTGGCCTTGTCCCCCCATCTCCCTGCAAACACCCATGAAGAGTCGAGATGCTTCTGGGTTTCTGTCTTAAAGCTAAACAGCTTTAGCTCTGCAGGTATTGTGGTGGGCAAACGAGTGCTGGACAAAATTTTGGCTATGTAAGTGTTCTGAAACCCCTCCCTCCCCACCCTTTGTGAGGCCATTGTTATATTGACAGCCTAAGAGCTGGAGGCAGCATCCTGGCTTCATTGGTTTGCCACAATTACAAGTTAGATATCACTGAAATTTTCATGCACAGGAGCCTTAATGACTGAAAAGTACCCTGAAACTCAGGCTGCACTGAGTCCAACACAGCCACCTGGCACATCACCTCCCAGCTTAAAGAGAAATGCAGTAAGTGAGGTGGCCAAGCACTGCAGACTGTGAAGATTAAATTGCCTAATGAGGGGTGTGAATGAGAGATGAGGGAAGATGACAATTATGGGTCTATAAACTTCAGTAAATAAGGGCTTAAATGGATCTACTGCCAACAGTTCAGGAATTAGGTGCTTGTTTTGAGGGAACTGAGCTCAAGCTGGTGGGTGCCCTACACCCCATGTCACTTTTGTAAGAGATGTCTTCCTTTGAAATCATATTGCAAGGGAAGGGAGTTAACCTGTTGCTGCAGGTCTTGGGCACAGAAAAAGCTTTGGGTGTGCAAAACCTTAGCAGCCTGATCTAGCTGGGGATGTCCCTGCTTACTGCAGGGTGGTTGGACTGGATGACCTCTAGAGGCCACTACCAACCCAGTGCATTCTACAATTCTATGATCCCTTCTCAAATGCTTTCATTTCTCCCTACACAAAGTGGAAGGCTGTCCCACAAACTGTTCCCTGAGGGCTGTAGTTTGTAGACAAGGCCTGGCTTGGAGACACTCAATAAAGTACAGAAGAAAAGCCTTCTCCTTTTAGCCAAAGGAGCAAGGGGTGCTTTGAGTAATTGTGCTTTCATGCTCATTTACTCTTGATTTGCACTACTGTTTGGAATGCAGAGCTGGGATGTGAGCACTTGTTTCCAGTGCTGCCTATGTTTGCAAGGGAGGGACCAAGCATGGTCTGCTTGTTCTGCCCTCAGAAATCCTCTTCTTTCCCCCAGGTCAGCAGGATGTTGTTGGCTGGGTTTCAAAGGGACCACAGGATCAATCCACCTCAGACTGAGTGTTTAGCTAATGCATTTAGCTGTAGTGACTCCTTCAAATTAGAGCAAATGTTTCTATTGCAGGGTAACTGACAGGGTCCAAGGTTCCTATTGCAGAGTAACTGACAGGGTCCAAGTGTGTATTGCTAGAGGCTCTCTCCTTGGTTGTGAGATCTGTGTTTTCTGCAACAGGTGAAGGTGTCCAGCCAACAGGAGGCCTTTGCTTTGCATCTCTTGCTCACACTTGGGATTTAGGTCTGCAAGCTTTTCCTGCTGTTCACACATTAGCTCCCTGAAAAGCCTGGAGAAGGCAGCGAGGCAGGTGGTGAGGGGAAGGGATTTGTGCTGGAGTCAGAGGATAATATGTATTTTAAGGCAGCAGGGAAGCTGTAGGGCGTATGACCTTTAGTAATCTCCCTGCTTTCAGGCTCCCTTCCTCCCCATTGAGAGCCTCTCTCAACAGTTCCCCAGGGGATTTCAAGCGTTGCTATTATATATAATTGCACACACAAAAAAGGAGAACACTGTGGCCCATGAAAGGAATAAGAGGGATAAACTAATTAATTCCAGGCCACAGAAGTGGAAAAGAAAGCAAATACTCGGCAATTAATCAGGGGCAACAGAGCCCTTCTCTCCTATCAGATATGGCGGGAAGTGCTAATTGCAGAAGATAAGGCACACAGTGGGATGCGTGAAGCTGCCTTCTGAACCGGGGAAAGAAAGCAAGCATCCAGCTGGCAGAACACAGGACAAGGAGAAGCAATGGGTACCCTCCATCACCGCAAGCAGGAAGTGCAGGAGCAGCACATCATAAAGGATCTGGGTTGCTCAAAGGGATTTGGGGAGGGCTGAGGAGCCAAGGCAGCATACATCTGGATGGGCTGTGAAACTGTCCACCTCTCCATGCTTCCCTCCTCTCATCTGTGAAATGGGATTTATAGTTCTTTCCCTGGGCTGGCTGTGGCCAGGGAGTGTGTGATATTGAACAGTGCTCACGGGAACCTTCATAAATCCTGGCTGGCTGGCTCCAGGAAGTGGCCAGCAGAGATGCTGTGGCTTTTGGGACAGGTAGCACAGCAGTGGGTTTGGTAGGGTTGCTTGAGGCATATAGCTTCACCTAAGCAGTTAGGTTAGCTGCAGTTGCTCGCATTTGGTGTCCCTGAGTTTGGCTTCTGGCTGGGGGACTTGGAGGATGGGGAGTGGAGGGGTAGAGTGGCAGGGTCAGGGTTGGTCTTTACATGGTCTTTAATCACTTTAAAATGGAAACAGTGCAGAGGACAGTTAGGTTTTCAGGTGCCACTGCAGCACTTATTTCAAGAGGTTGATAATGTTAGAGCTTCAGAAATTCTTGTTACGCTCCTCTCTGAATCTGGAGCAGCCTTCATAGCTGGGCATGCTTTAGGGACTTGGAAGACTGGGAAAAGCTTTTTAGCACCTGCACCCTTCTCATTTGTGACTTTCCTCACTGTCATCTTGCCTCAGATGCAGAAGTTCAGGGAGCACATATAAAGGAGCCAGTGGCTCTTTTGGGCAAAGGCTGTGGTCTGGGACCTTTTTGTGTAGGGACTCTAGAGGCCTTCTAGCTCCATCTTTTCCTACCTGAATGTCAAATGATCAGGAGCAGCCACAGCACTTCACTTAGAGGTCTGCACACAGTCCTCACCTCTTTGAAGTTCCTCACTGAGGGCTTGGAGCTCAATTAGGTGCAGAGATGAATAAGCACCATCACTTTGCTCCTCAGAGACTGCAAAGAAAAGTGCAGCTCCCTAAATGTTGTAGGTTGTTGTCGGTTTTCTTCTTCCAGCTGCTCAGATCCCCTGGGTGCAAGTTTTCTACATTAGGCCCAGAGGGTGTTGATTACCAAATGGTTATGCATACTTCATTCCTGCCAGAGCCCAGGAAAGTTGGGCTTGTGCAGTGATGCCTGAGATGGCAGAAGGCACTGTGGAAAACTACATGTGTAAACCCCCCCTGATGGGAGTGTAAACCTGGAATAACTTCCTTTTAGCTTCAGCTGCCACAGATTTACATCTGTGCAAAGAGTAGCTTGTCCTTCCCCTATAATTCAAGGCATATCTTCTGTGCAAATAAGCTTCCCACTCGGGCAGCATGTTTCCACCTCTTGTTTGGGGAACTGGGAGGGTTGGAGATGCTCAGGGCAGCTTTCCTGCCCTGCTACTGTCTGTGCCCGTGCGCAGAATCAAACGTGATCTGGCAGCTGCTGCAGCAGCCCTTGTATTTCACTGTCCCATCCCTCCCAGGATTTCAGCACATTTGCATTCCTCCTGCTCTAAAGATGAACTGCAGGCTTCTTCTCTGACAAACCTTCATTTAGGGGAGCAGAATTCATCAATATTTCATGCTGAAGGGGGATAGGAATATGTATATGTGCATACATACTCGGAGAAGCAAAAAGTTAGTGAGGTGAGCAGCAGCAGAGAAAGCTGAGGAAGGAAAGGGGGAGGGCTAGAGGATCTGTTCTTTCATTTATTTGACCTCTCCTTGGTTATGCATAATCCTAGGGAAGGAAAAATCCACGTGGCATTGAAGAATCCCTGTTTAATCATGCTTTTATTTGTAGACATCAGCACTGGCAGTAATTTCACGATAGCCGGGCAGAGACTGCAGATCGAGAAAGGGAGAAGGAGAGAGAGAAAAAAAAATGTCATGGAGCGAACAAGAGGCAGCAGGAGCAAGCAAAACGTGCACACATGAACTGGGAGGATTTTTCAGCAGCAAGATTCCTTCTGCTAAACCCCCTGCAGCCCTTACTCAGCATAATGTGGCCAGTCGAGTGAATACGACGCTTTTAAAACTCTCTGGCAGCTCTTTCATTAAAAGCTTGACCGCAAGGCTGGGTTATAAATAATTCGATATTAAACTTACACGTCAAACAAGAGGGTGGGGAGGGAGGGAGATTGTTTTCAAACCACAGAATAATTATTCAAGTGTGTAATTTTAGCTCCAAGCTTCTTGGGGATGAAGAAGCAGCACAGGGAGAGGGACTGGTGAAGAGTAATGGGTTTCAATATCAGGCAAGGCTGCGATGGTGCTGGCTGCGGCACAAGGTGGGGCTGCCAGCTGGCTGAGGTGCTCCTGTGTGCTTCATGGGCACAGGCTCTGCTGCCCACGTTTTACAGGATGGGCTCAGAAATAAGTGCCCTGGCTTTCACTCACTGCCATGTAATGTCTGTGTGTGCTGTGTACCAGTACCTTCCCTGAGTGCAAACACACACACACACACAAGATTCACACCTAGGTCTAGCCTGAGCACACATACACACACACCCCACACACACCCCCCAAATGCTGCAGATGCCGAAGGAAACTGGAGCAGGTTACAAAGCCCCTCCAGCTGGGAAGGTTGTGGTTTGACTGACCTCCCCTGGACATGTGGCAAAAGTGAGTCCACCTTGTTCTTGGTCATAGCTGGGGATCAGACTCCCTTTGGGCTGTTGGTGCTCATTGCCTTGTCTGTAATGAACATAAATCATGGGCACAGAATGTGCTGCCCTCCAGTAGACTCAACACAAATCTGCACCTTGGTTCTTGTCATGCACAAGCTTCAGCTCAGAGCAGTGGATCCCCATTTCTAGTTGCCTCAGCAATTTTCATTTCTACCCTGGAGGATTTGAAGTTCTTCCTGTGACTAATTCTCATTAGTTGTATAAGTGACTAGTCACATCACCCAGTAGGAGAGAAAAGCCCTTGGTTTGACCTGGAGATCTCTCATCTATGTTACCATGAGGTTCTGTCACACTTCAGGCCTGGGATGGAACTTCCTTGTCTGTGCAGAATCCTCCTTGTCTTTTGCCACCATGGTAGATGAGCTCTGGAGAAGAATAGGTTGCAAGGGTTAAAAATATCTCTTGGGAGCCAGACCTGCAATGCAGGACTGTGGGGAAGGAGACAGGTGCGGTGCTGAGCTGCCTTTCCAGCCTGGGGGGAGGAGGGAGGAAACACTGTGGGATTATCAGTGAGATATCTGTGCTGGTGTGCTCCAAGAAGGTTTTGTGGCACCTGTGTGTGGGGAGTGTATTGCCTGGCATCACCCCTGCAGGAGGCGTAGCCACCTCACTGCCTCACCCTCTGGTCCCCTCAGGATGGGGTTGCTAGAGCACAGCCTACACAGAGCTGGTCCTTTAGCTGCCTTGGTGCACTCTCTTGCCTCTGTGGTGCTGCGTGGGGCTTCTTGCAGGGGACAACACTCACTTGCATGCTGCTCCCAGCTGTTCCCAGCAGCTGGTTGCCTCCTGCACCCCCTGAAGCTCTGGTGCACGGTTACCTTAGAAACTGCTTTTTCTCTTCTTCCTACTGCTGTGCACAAGTTAAGCAATGGGTAGCAGAAGGCATGCAGGCTTCTACCTCTGACTGAAAAGGCCCAAGGCTCTGCAGAGTGGTCTTATCCCTCGCTGTGAAGGTGCTCCTGGCTCTGCTGATGGGGTGAAAAGCCCTGCTTTTTGGCCAGAGCTTGCCTGAGGTAACAACGTGGAGAGGGAGGATGGGGTAAGTGTCTTTGGAGTGGTGAATACCATTGTGGATGCTCCTTTTTCTAAAGCAAGTATTTCCAGCCTGGGGCAGTCATTTTTAACTACATTTCATGAACTGAATAAAGCAACACGTTGTGTTTATCATTAAATAAACCTGACTGTCATACCTTCTGCACCATGGAAACACCTTCAGCCCTTACCTGAAGGCTTCTGGGCTGGAGGAATGAGACTGGGAAGGACTCAGATTTGCTCTCTAGGTGGCATTGGAAATCTAGGGGTGGGTAAAGTATTAAATCCTTATTACTTTGCAACAGGCAGTTTCTTAAACCCCAGGATAGTGACAGCAGTGGCAGCAGGTCTCTCCCTCTGAATTAGGCTAGTGGATATCAGGCTGCTTTCCAGGTGGGAAGAATGGGACCACATCAAACTACCACTTACTACCTAAATGCAGTTTCAGCAGGAGATCAAGGAATGAGAAGCAGTGAGCTCTTGATCAATATTCCTCACTGGTTTTAAACAGAAGTCATCTTAGTCTCGATAGAAAAATGGATGAATAAGCAAAAAGATCTCAAGTCCTTCTTGTGCTGTACTGGTGTTGCTCTTCCTTATCCATTAAATGCAAGATTTCACTCCAATATTTAATAACGATCAAATTTTCGACATTTTGTTCGTGTGTTTGGTTGGTTGCTTTCTTTTTTTACATTAGTTCATTCATTTGTGAGCCTGGGAATAGGCGTCCACGGAAGAACGGGGTAGTGGCATTTTGCAGAGCCCCTCTTGATTGCACATGGATAGCCTGTAGTAGGCAGGCTGGAGGGAGGGGAGCCAGGTGCTGGGGAATGGCTTTTTCTCAGATGCTCTCTGGATACCGCAGAGCTGTTTGTTTGTTGCAGGTTGAGATTTTATGTTTGCTTTGTGGATGTTGTTCCTCCCAACCCCCTTGAGCAGATTTCAGCTTCTCCATCTTAGCTGTATGTGACTTCAATTACACTGAGCGTTTGTGTGGCTCAGTGTGCAGGGAAAGGCTCCGGATCATTACTGTGAAATGTGTTTGATCTCCTCTTGCCTTCTCATTTGAAATGGAAATAGCTGCTCTTGTCAGCTCCTCAGGTCCCCAAGTAATCGTCCCACCAGTTCCTCTGGCAGCCTCCCTCCCCCTCCACCGCTCGGGAGAGCTAATGACCAGCCTACTCTACCTCAGCAAGAGGCTTTTTTTGCTTTCTCTCAGTGTAATTTTAATCAAATTTTGATAATTTATTGTTCTTCCCATTGCCAGCAAGTTCTTCTTTTCAATGATTCCCACTAAGGGCTTGCTTAGGTTTGGCACCCCTCAGAGCAGAAGCACAATTTCTTTCCTTTAGGTTGTGAGTCCTCCTCAGGGCCGAGTGATGAAATAAAACATCACCTGCAAGTCCACCGCTCCATCCTTTCACTCAGGTATTCCCTTTCCTGGCATGACTGGCTGAAGGTAGCTCCTTTTGGTGGTGGTTGGTTGGCCATCCTCTTCACTGCCCTTTTGTTTCTCAACCTGAAATTGGCACCCAGCGGTCCAATTATTGTATTCCTCTAGCTCAGGAGGATGGAGAAGATGTGCTTCTGTGTTAATCTCTCCCCCTCAGGCAACCTTTCAAAAGAGGTTGCCTGTCACAACTGCAAGCCAGGGAAGGAGCAGGGCACAGGTTTGGGGGGGGTCAGGGAAGGAGAGCTCAATTTCTCCCATTAACATATTAAAAAAAGAAAATTAATTGTCATAGCATTTCTAAATATCTAATGCAAAAAGGGCCATTAGTTTCTCAGTTTCTGTAGGGCTCCTCACTCCTTTATTCCTCCTAGTCTCATCATCTTCCCACTCCATGATCATGCTTTTTTTTCTCTCACTAGTGACTACTTCCCTTCCTTTCTCCTTACAGCCATCACCCATCAGACTGCTGGACCTGCTTTCTGCAGTAGCCATGGTTCCCAACCAACAGCTGGAGCATAGGTACCCTGCAGCCTATCCCCAGTTCCACACCCTGTGCAGGGTTTTCTCGGGCTGCACATCGGCAGTGGTGAGCAGAAAAGGTATTGCCTCAAGCGCAGGAGCAGAGGGACCCTGGCTGCCGCAGCCCAGCAGCTCTGTACTCACCTCACAGAATGTAATTAATGCTGCTCATGAGCGCTTTCTTATCTGAAACACGGGAGAAAAATGAGCACAGGGACGGGAGATAGGTTGGGGGGAAGGAGGGGGAGGCGAAAGCAGCACGGGGTGGGGGGAAAGCAGCAAGGAAAAAAATCTCTCTCTCTGTTTTTTTGTTTGTTTGTTTCTTTGGCAGTGTAGAGAAGTAGCAGATGGGCAGCCAGTATCCCATGGTCCTGGCAGGTGCAGTTCGGCCACCTTCCTCTGCATCCCCAGCATTTGCTCACAGCCAAGCAGGGTCAAGCCCCTCGCTCCCCCTTAGAGTCTTGAAGAGCATGCTGCTGCTCAGCGAAACAGGCTGTGGCTGATGCCTCCTTCCTGCTGGGAGGCCCTGGCTGCATACAGCATCCTCCTCCTTGTGTGGGAGACCATAGTTGTCTCCCCCTCCATACAGGACAGACCCCTTTCTGCTAGGAGAGCCCTCTCTTTCTTCAGAAATGGGTGTGTTCACCTGCTGGAGCACACGTGAGGCTCTGCACACTGGAGCCACTGTTCTTTCACATGCACGATGCTTTCCCCTTCATGATGCACTCCAGCTTCCCTGATTCTCTGGTGTTGCTGGATTGTTGAACACAAGGCTCTACCAGCCATTTTGAGCAAACAAATAGTTCACCTATTCTTTTTAAAGAACATGGTTGTTTTACTTCCTTTCCCATGGCTTTCCATACTTTCTCTTGTTGGTTTCCTCTAAAGCAGGCAATTCCTCTTCCAGTGACATGGGGAGTTGCTGGTCCTTTCCTCCCCAGCACAGTCACTGAAGGATGGTGATGAGCACCCAGATGACAGAGCCCCAGCATTTTGGTATGTCTGCCTACCACTGTCTCTTAGAAATGTCTTTATGCTTTTCTTCCTTGTGAACCTTTTCCACGAAGGACTACTTCCCAGCAGTGTGGAGGCAGATTACACTCAACAGTGCAGCATCCAGAACAATTAGGGGCTTCCCTTGCTTGGTGCATCAGCAATAGTGTGGCCAGCTGGGGCAGAGCAGTGATCATCTCCTTGTGCTCAGCACTGGTGAGGCTGCACTTCAAGTACCGGGTTCAGTTTGGGGCCTCTCACTGCAAGGACGACATTGAGGAGCTGGAGTGTGTATGAAGAAGGGCAACAAAGCTGGAGGAGGTTCTGGAGAACAGGTCTTGTGAGGAGAGGCTGGAGGAACTTGTGTTGTTTCATCCAGAGAAAAGGAGGCTGAAGAGAGACCTTCTTGCTCTCGCCAACTACCTGAAAGGAGGTTGTAGTGAGGCAGGGGTCGGTCTCTTCTCCCAAGGAACAAGCCAAAGGACAAGAGGAAATGGCCACATGTTGCACCAGGGGAGGTTTAAGTTGGAAGGAAAGAAACAAATTCTTTCCACAAAGGGTCCTCAAGGGCTGGAACAGGCTGCCAAGAGGCCGCATGAGCCTCCTAAATGTTGCACACTGGGGAGTGCTCAGCTCCCTGCGTGCTCATTGTGTCACTTCTCAGCTGAATCCGCAGGAGTCTGCTGTGGGCTGCTCCTCCAGTCCAAACCAAACCTGATAATTGATGCAGTAATCCTCTGGATTCCCTCATTAACAACCACTAATGGCCGGCGTGTTAGCAGCCAGCCTGCGAGCAGGACCAATTCAATTAAGCCTCTAATAAGCCCATTGTAAACGGCATCAACGGCCCCGAGTTCAAAGGCAGGATTAGGGAAACTGGTCGCAATGGTTTGTGACAGCGAGGGGGTGTACAACTTGCTCTGATTAAGTGACTGCAATGGACTGAATGACTTTCTTGGAAATCCTTTGCACTCCCTGGCTGGTGGGAAGCCACAGAAGGCTGCTTGAGGAAGGAGGCTTTGGTTCCTGAACAAGCTCCATGAGCTCACATCCTACCTCCAGGCAAGGCAGCACCACAGGCTTTAATGTACCCAGTGCCTCAGACTTTTAACCATAGAATCATAGAATTGTTAGGGTTGGAAGGGACCTCAAGGATCATCTAGTTGCAACCCCCCTGACATGGGCAGGGACACCCCACACTACATCAGGTTGCTCACAGCCACATGCTGCCTGGCCTTAAAAACCTCCAGGGATAAGGCTTCCACCACCTCCCTGGGCAACCTGTTCCAGTGTTTCACCACCCTCATGGTGAAGAACTTCTTCCTAACATCCAATCTGAATCTACCCATTTCTAGTTTTGTTCCATTCCCCTCAGTCCTGTCACTCCCTGACACCCTAAAAAATCCCTCACCAGCTTTCTTGTGGACCCACTTAAGATGCTGGAAGGCCACAAGAAGGTCTCCTCGGAGCCTTCTCTTCTCCAGATTGAACAGCCTCATCTCTCTCAGTCTGTCCTCATAGGAGAGGTGCTCCAGCCCTTTGATCATCCTCGTGGGCCCAAAGGCATTAGCCCATGCCCAGTAGCTTAATCTTCCTACCTCAACATCTGCACAGAATGTCCGTGCTGACATGCCTCAGTCCCTTCTTCCCAAGGCTTCACTCCCCTCAGCCAGCACAGCAAGGCTCAGTGCTGGCTGGCAGCTCCCTTGTTACAGCTGGGCAGTCACAGATAGCAGATAGCAGAGGTGACACTGTGAATTATTCAAGAGCACATCGTGGTTTCTTTGCACACTTAATTTGAAATGATTTGGCAGGTGATTTCTGCAGATAATTTGTGACCTGTCACTCATCCAGAAAGACTTTGTAGTGAGCAAGGCTAGGCAGCAGCGTTTCGCTGAAAAACTCTTATCTCAGTGGTTGTGAGGTTTGTTTCTTTGTTCTCTCGCTCTTCCTTCGATAAAAAAAAACTGAATGAATGTTGTGAAATTCCTTTTTGAGAGGATGTGAGAAAAGAAAACTTCCATATGAAAAAGATTCCATTTCAGGAAATGCTGGAACTGCATTTGAAAACATAATTTTTTTATTAGACAGTCTCCTCCATCTCTTTTTTTCCCCCCCTCCTCACAGTATATTACATCATCATCAGAACACACTTGCAAGCTATAAAGGGTAACATGAAACTGGGAAATTAGTTCAAAATTAAATATAACACCTGAAAACATAACTTCGGAATGTTTGAATCATGGAGACCTTACCAAGCTCTATTTCTTGAGAAACACTGGCCTAGCCATTTCTAATTGTTGCAATTAATTCCATTCAGTGTTTGATCTGATTAGACTGGGCAGGTAGGTCATATAATAGGCCTTTGTTCTCTTGTTGGATGAGTGTAATTCCTGGCATCAAGTTTCTTTTGCAAATCCTGACTGTAGAGAGCCTGAAATCTCTCTTTTCACATCTCCTGTAGGACTCATTTAAACCTTGCTGCTTCTGCTAACACACTCTCGAGTGAACTCATTTCCTAGGAACCTGGTGACAATGACCAGAGATGGGGTGCTAATAGGCAAAATGATTTTATAATGGAAATGAATGTTTCCAGATTATTATTTTTTGCCTTTTTCCTCCCCTTCTTCTTCTTTTTTTTTTTTTCCTTTCCATGTTTCCTTTTGTTCTACAACCTTCTGATTCTGCAGCCTCCAGACTCTGAAACGCCTTGCAGATAGATACACCTTGCACGGACCAAGAGCCAGGGCTCAGCCAAACACAGAGGGAGCCCAGGGCCACAGCTTGTGCTTGGACAATCCACTGGTCCATAACTATGGTGGCTGAAGCAGAAGGTTAGATATGAAGGTGTAAGGGTTTAACAATAGGGTTTGCCCAGCCATGCTCGAGGGTGACTCAAGCAGGAGCTGCTAGCAGTAAAGAAGAGCTTGTAGGCTTGATCTGCAGTCAGTCTCAAGTGCTTCTGAATCAGTTGGACGTTCTCTAAGCAATCTGACCTAGTGGAGATGTTTCTGCTCACTGCATGGTGGTTGGACTAGAGGACCTTTGGAGGACCCTTTCTGCCTAAACCATTCTGTGATCCTATGATTCTTCTGTGCCAGCTCAGGGAGTGCAATACCTATGATGGGCATGGGATGGGAATGCATCATCACTCTTTCTGGACATGACTACAGAGCTGGATTCTGCAATCAACTCCCAGTATACAGAGAGGTAGGATGAGATATTAACTCCTGATGATCCTGCTCTGGGTGAGATTTGAAGATAGTGGCTCTCTGATGTCTCCTTCTTGTCCCCAGGAGAAGCAGCTGTCTACCACTCCATATGACTCAGTCCACAAGTAATGTCAGCCATTTATTCTCTGCCATTGCTGCCCCCAACCAGAGCTTTTAACCTTTTTGTTAATGCACATCAATCTCAAAAATCTCCATAAGAAGTGATGTAAGTTTTCCATAGAAATACAGGGCATGCACATAATAAAAGAGAGGAGGAGACGAGAGGAAGACTGAAGAAAAGAAAGCAAGCAAGCTGGTCCAAATCCAGCTACAGAAACCTTGTCTCCACTTGCCACAAAACTTAAAGACAGGTATAATCCTCCTCACTTCACTCAGGAGAAAGTGAAAATCTTTCTCTCTCACATGCTCTCACACTCCTTTCTCTTTTCCTAACACTCCTATCTTTATTAAGTCATTCTGGATGCAAGTTTCTTTAAATTGTAGTTGGGTAGTCTTTCAGACTCTGGGGAACCTCTTTGTCAGAGGAGTTCCTGGGGATATAGCTTACTGTTTGATGAAATTGAGAGTTCAACATTTTGCTGATACTGAGTAAATTAACAGAAGACTGTCTAAAGATGATTCTCTTTTCATAGTAGACATCTTATTTTACTTGTAACTATATTTAAGGAACACTGTAACCAAATAGGTACTCTTGCACATTCACATTCTTGTATCTGCTGTCAAATAAGATCCTGGATTCATGAATATTGTGATCTGAGTGTCCCTCACTGGGAATTTGGACCTCAGCTTCGATGCATGCTACCCTTGACCTTGGAGATTCCAGCTGTGTAAGAACTATTTGAACTAATTCCTGCAGATGCATTTCATGCTTTACCCTCTGAGTATACATGTCACTGTTAATCACATGCAAGGAAGGGCTGCAGCTCTAAGAGAAGTTCTTCTCAAGATGGATGCTGCACAAGTGTATCAGGAATCAGGGCAGAACAGATCAGGGGGCCAGGCTGGATGGGGACAAAGCATGGGGAGGCAACACTGTCTTAAATTATACCCTTGGAGTGCATATCAGCAAGGAGAACACTGAATAACTCTGAGTGGTAACCTTGCCTCTGGGTGCCTTTAACCACCTCCAGTTTCTGTCTTATCTTTTTTCCCCCCCTTTCTCTTCCCCTCACTTCCTGCACACTTTTGTTCTCTTAATTCTTGCTTATGAAGAAAACTGCAGCATTCATATGTAAATTGCACCCAGAGCTGCAAGGGGGAGTGTGTTTGGAGGAGAAATACATGACATTCTCCTCCTGTTGCATTTTCCAGTCCTTGGGCTCTTTTCCCTGTCTGGGAAAGGAGGCAGGAAGAGCACGTGAGTGGGGTGGGGAGATCCCACGCATGGCCTCCTCCCGCAGTTCCTTTCCATCTGTGTCTCTGTGGTCCTCATTTCAGCAGTTAGCCATGGAGGCTTTCATCTGCCACAGTGCCCACAGCGCCCTGGTTGGTCTGTACTGCAGGTACCACCCTGCACCATGGTCACTCCAAGAACTAATCTGTCGCAGGCCTGAGTTGCAAAGCTGTCCCAATCCATGACACTAATGTGATGACTGTCACAGTGCTGTTGTTTGTATAGGTCTAAGTCTAAGTCACACAGAGACATATACATATGGAGTGATTATTTATTTTTTACAATTTATCCCCCCCCCCCAAGAAAGGGATTTTCAGGAGAAGTCTCCCCCAGAGGACTGGAAACAATTTCTTCATGTGTAGGCAGTGTGCTGGCAGGTTTTTGTCACTTTCATTCACTCCCTAGATAGGTTACTGGGGGCTGAAAGCTACTGCTCCTCTCTTTTCTGTCATCTTTTAGCTGGATAATCACCTCCAAAAAATCAAAGTTTTCTGTCCTATAAGTCAATGGAGCAAAGCCATGTAGTCCAGCCTGAAAAAGGAGAACATATCAACCTGGACAGATTTCCTATTCCACTGGGTACTGATGCATTTATTCTCACCACATTCCACAGGCCAAATTTAGCTTATTCAGCCATGGTAACCCAGATGTCTGGAACCTGAGCTGTATTTTCTCCCAGGCTGTGTATGATGTCTCCCCTCTGCTCTGCCCCCATTGCCCCTTATTGAGCAGTAGACTAAATTCGGCACAGGTTCAGGAAGGTTTCATATCAGCTACTCACCCTTTCAGTCAGTGCTGCAAAGGTTTTTGGACTGAAATATCAGCACAGCTGGTTGGAAACATCTTGCTGAATGTGAGGTATGGCTGTGCAATATGAATGGACTATTGCTCTGTGGAGATGCCATGGCTCCCTCAGCAAGCATTAGTCCATGCTGGAGCACTGCAGGGGTGAGAGGTACAGCAGCACCTGAACAGACCCAGAGTGCCACAGTGGGAAATGCTGGATGCTCCCTGAGCTCATCATTTGGCAGGGCCAGAGGAGGATGGTGAAGACACACAGGAATGGAATGAGGATGTGTCCCTTGTTTTTCAAAACCATGCTGTTCTGAGGCACCTCAGCACCAGGGGCTGTAACAGGAAAAGACCTGGAAACTTCATGCCAAGGATGTCTAACACACACATACATCCATTTGCCTGCTGTTGTAACATTGTCATTTTCATGTCAGTTCATCACGCCATCCCATTTGATAGTACCTAGAGATGCTGGAGGAAATGCTTTGGAGTTGGGAAAAGGTTAAAGGGTGCTGTCTTTGCTGTGCACCAGAAATGCTTTGGAAAGCACCTTGGGTTGGTGGTGCAAACATGTTCCTTGGGAAGTGGAAAGATCAGCAACAGAACATTCCAGATGCTACCTGTTGGAGAGTGTATCCTTCATCTAGGAGCAGAAGGGAGCTATTCATGTGAATAGATGGGCAGCAAGAAGCCCTATATCTTTTCTGGTTACTGTCCTGGTTTCACTAGGACAGAATCACAGGCCAGCCATGGTCTCCAGGCCATCAGCAGTTTTGAGTCAGCCAGGGCAACTGACCTGAACCGGCTCACCAGTGTACCCCAGACCATAAACATCACCCCTCTGGAGTGGATGGGTTGATGCAATGCAGAAAAGCCCTTTTGTCTGTGGTGTGTCTGAGAGGGGTGAACAGGAAGGAGCAGCTTTGGAAAGAACAATTCTCTGCAGCACGGCTAAGCACAGCCTGCATGGCTGGATGCAGGAATAGAGCAGCACTGCTGAGAGCAAGGGATGGGAGCAGGTTTGCAGGGAGATGTGATTCTCAGCACTGTCAGGTGTAGGAAGTGCCCATCCATTAGGAAAGAAGTAGCAGCTCTATGCTTTTGATGTCAGCTACTGATTTGCAGTGATTTTTATCAACAGCTACAACCTCTGTTTACATAATACTCTTCCCAGGACTGTCAGGGCTCTGTACAGGAGAGGCAACAAAATCATCTTAGGGTAAAATTGTAAGCCCTGAAATCTTGGAGAGCCAGGTTATTTCCATGGCTCTCCCCAAAACCTCCCTGTAGCCATTTAGAAAGGCTGCTTTAAGCTTAGCCCTTCATGCCTGAGTTTCCCAAGCTCTGAAATGGGGACAATGATGCTTTTCATCTTCACACAGAGGGGTGGGTGATGGAAACTTAATGAGATGTGCTCAAAATAAAAAGAAAGAAAAAAAAAAAGAAGTGCTTCAAGATCTTGCAATAGAAAATGAACAGCTCCTAGCACTAACATCCCTGGGGTGAAAGAGCACACTAAAATCTTTAGTAATCCTGGCTTGATCTGGGCCTGTCTCCAGTGAAGAGACATGCTGTCTCAGACTGGCTTAGATGGGAGTGCCCAGGCCAGGATGCACTCTTTCAGTCTCTGTTTTTTGCACATCTTGATATTTAAAGAAGTGAAAAAAAGACATGATGGGGTCACAACCCCCACAACAAAGATAGGGCTGTCAGAGACCCTGTGTAGCTTTGATTTCTCCCCAGAAATTGATTTGCATTCCTAATAGCCTCCTTCCACCTGCAGAGTATCGATTCACCTATTTCTGTCAGAGTCCAGCACCTAAGAGGCCACTGCTGCTCCATGCAGGACCCCTCACTTAGAACTCCAGTGCCTTTGCAAGGGGCCAGAAATGGGAAAGAAGAAATGAATGTTGCTGCTGCTTAGCCAAGTGATATGTGGGAGAGGAGGGCTCAGTCCATAGTTCATCTGTGTGATTTCCTGCTGAGTTTGTTTTCCACCTAACAACAGATTCACAGAATCATAGAATCAGATTTCATGGTGGGGGTTGAAGGTGACCTCTGGCATCATCTAGTCCAACCCCTCTGCTAATGCTGAGTTTTGATCAGAAACTTCTTCATTTTTTTTAATGTACTTGGATTTGCATTGAATTTTCTCTCTTGTTGCTTTGGAAGTCCTGGACTAGTCCAGGCTTTGTTTTACTTTTGATTCTTTTGTTTTGTCTGTTTGTTTGGGTTTCTTTAAGCTTCACTGAATAAACTAACCAGGTTGGAACTTAAAACATGATTTGTGATGCAGAACCAGGAGAAGATGTTATTTCTTGCTCAGGGTAGTCACAGCTGGACTTCCCCTGAAGATAAGTGATTCTCCTCTACTGGGCCAGGTCCAGAGAGGAATCTCTCTTCTAATTTCGGGATGACAGAGAAAACCATGGTCAATAAGAAGAGATTTGTCCAGCTCAGCATATCTCCCTTTTATCTTTATGTTCAGCTTCTGCCAAAAGAAATTACTTGTCTGATCCAGGCTTCTTAATTATTCCCTTTGTGCAATTCTGGGAGAAGCATCCCAACTTCGAGATACTTGATGGCACTCTAGCCTGCTCCAGCTCTTACACTGGGTGGATAGTTAGTGTCTCCAGCCAACAGAGGAGAGGCTGCTAGCTGCAGTGAGCAAGCAGATCCACGTGTTTTGGCCCACAATGGGCTGTGGTGAAGATACCAGAACATTATGTGAGGCTGCACTAGGATGCTATTAAATAATGGTATTCTGGATAGCAGTTCTCTCCCAGGCAGAAGGCTATGCAGCTCAGAGCACCACACTGGCTCTGCATCACCAAAGGTGCTGAAAAGATAAAAGACCTTTGGTCCATATGTCTTGAAGTTGGCCACAAGTAGGAAAGTATTGATTGGTGGTGACAAAGGTAATTTTTAAATTAATTGAAGCAAGATACTGTTCTGCCTCAAGCTGTTCCATTTGCATAAGAATGAGGAGATCACCTCAAACAAGGCCAAAGAACCCCTTATACATAGGGAACTGTGAAAAAAACCCACCCCAAATGAATTAACTGGAGGTGGAAGAGCTGAACAGCCACTTACAAGATAAAATTAGCTAGTCTGGATCATAGCTGAACAACTGAGAGAAATGAAAACAGGGCTTTAAGGAAAATATGAATTTCTCAGGAAAATACTCTTATGAAGTACAGCTTGCTGCATTGCACTTGATTGATAAAGAGAAGAGAAGAGAAGAGAAGAGAAGAGAAGAGAAGAGAAGAGAAGAGAAGAGAAGAGAAGAGAAGAGAAGAGAAGAGAAGAGAAGAGAAGAGAAGAGAAGAGAAGAGAAGAGAAGAGAAGAGAAGAAAATGGAATAGAATTAAACAGGTTGGAAAACACCTTCGAGATCATTGAGTCCAACCTGTCACACAACACCCTCTAATCAACTAAACCATGGCACCAAGGGCCTCATCCAGGGTCTCCTTAAAAATCTTCAGTGATGGTGACTCCACCACCTCCCTGGGCAGCACATTCCAAGGGCCAATCTCTCTTTCTGTGAAGAATTTCTTCCTAACATCCAGCCTGAACCTCCCCTGGCACAGCTTGAGACTGTGTCCTCTTGTTCTGGTGCTGGTTGCCTGAGAAGAGACCAACTCCCTCCTGGCTACAACCTCCCTTCAGGTAGTTGTAGAGAGCAATAAGGTCTGCCCTGAGCCTCCTCTTCTTCAGGATAAGCAATCCCAGATCCCCCAGTCTCTCCTCATAGGGCTTGTGCTCCAAACCCCTCCCCAGCTTTGTTGCCCTTCTCTGGACACGCTCCAGCCAGTCAACATCTTTCCTAAGCTGAGGGGACCAGAACTGGACACAGGACTCAAGGTGTGGCCTGACCAGTGCTGAGTAAAGGGCAGAATGACCTCCCTGCTCCTGCTGGCCACACTATTCCTGATGCAGGCCAGGATGCCATTGGCCTTCTTGGCCACTTGGGCACCTGTTCAGCCTACTATTGACCAGTACCCCCAGGTCCCTCTCTGCATGGCCTAATAGCACATGCAGCAGTGTCTGCTAACCCTGTCCGGACCTTTGGCGCAACCATAACATACACACAGAAATTTGCAGAACACCTTAACATCATCCCATCTCTAGTTTCCTCCATAGGTGTATTTATGCCCTTTGAAATACTTGTGCCCATGAAAGATGCACATTTGAAGGTATCATTTGTATTTAAGTGTCTGATCTGGCAAGTCTTACCGGGGGGGTTCTACATGCACCCTTTCAGGCTACAACTTTGCTTTAGCCATTTTTACTGACAGCAGCAGACCAAGTAAATGAAGTTTGGACTTCCACAGAGCACCAGCACCACCTGCAAACAACCCTGGGTACGTGTGCCCAGCCTGCAGCCAGGCCTGAGTGGGCAAATCTGTCCTGCCCTGTAGTAAATCCCCATCTGATGGAATTCAGGAGCAAGCTTTTCTAACTGAGCCCATATGCTGCAGCCCCCCTCAGCAACGCTTCCTGTGGTCAATCACTTGAACTCATGCTCAGCATGATTAGTGGATGCATTTGTCTCGTGTACAGACTCACAGGAGGTCTGTGGCCGGCCAAAGAGCTGGTCCCAAGTGTCTGTGCACAGACCTGAATTCAGGGCTCTAGCTGCGTGGTGCATTGTGTAAGCAGACCAAGGCAGACCAAGCTAGTAGCAGGGTTTAGGAGCTGCTGCTTTCCAGCTCTGCAAGCAGCTCTTTCTCCAGCTTCCTTTCTCCATGCACACACACACAGAGCCTCTCACTTCATGTCTCAGCTCTGCTGAATCTATTCCTGGCTGCCAAACAGGCAAATTTCACAGAGATGAGGGGAAGAAAAAGAAAAAAAAAAACCCACCACAAACCAACCTTTTATTTTTTATGGCAAATGTTTGCTCAGCTCTTCTTCTGTCTATGACTAAGAATATTTCCTACTCAAATAATCCATCACACCTAATGCTGTTAACTTTTCAATGCCAACTGCACAGCCCACAGAGTGTACAAAAGCTCCTTCTGGGATTCTTTATCATCATAGCAACAATGACAGAAGATATTTGTCCTCCTGGTGAAGCACATTTAAACCATGTGATCATCTAAAGTCCTTCCAGCCCTTTTTGGGCAATGAAAGGTAATACTGATTCACGGGTGAGATGAAACCTTATTGTTTCTCCCTTGATGTGGTTCTTCTTGGGAGTTTCTTTGTAGAAATAGCATAGGTGGCATTCTTAACAACCTCAGAGAGGTGGCAGGTGTAAAAGCAATAGGTGACCCTTCAGCTAATGTCCTTCTGAAACCATCTTTCTCTGGAGTTTGTTGATTACTGCACTCTCCTACAGCTCCATGCCCTGAGCTGGGGCTAACTGCTCCTGGTATCAGGAGGCTGCTCTGAGCTTAGGGCTGTGATAACATCTGCTCAGGGCTTGGGAAGTGGGGAAGAGAGGAAGACTGCCCCAGGCATGCAGTGTCTGCAGAAACTGCTCCTGGTGGCTGCTGCTTATTCTTTCCAAGCCTTCTGATCTGCTCCTGTAAGACTGTGTGTACACTCACTGCCTAACCTGGTTCTAGGATGGGGAAACTAATCTTGGGTTACAGGAATTGTTAGCTATGCTGCTTTATTTTAGAAGATCTGTGCTAGGGAGTGCCAGTGATGCTGCTCTGTTGGCAGGTGTGGAGTGTGGTGGTTTCTTAGACTCCCTGAGCTGTACTCAGAGAGATGTATGTATTCAAGTGCAGCCTTTGGATGCCTATATGGGTACTTGTGGTTTCACTCCACTCCTGGGCACACAGATTTGTCTAGATGAGGCTGGTAATGCTAGATGTGAGCGCTCTGGGCTTGTTGTGAGCGATAAAACCTGCACATAAGAAACCAGAGGAGTGTGTGGGTAGCTAGCAGGGAGACACAGCATGCCAGGGCTGTGCTGGTAAAAAAGCCCTGAGCTCACTCAGTTTAAAGAGGGAAAGTGTTAAGCTGAAAGGAGCTTCAGGATTTTCTTAACTGCAAGTACTCCTGGGATGTTCAGCTGATGTACAGGCTCATCTCTGCCAACTGCAGCAATCCAGTATGCAGCAAGTCCAGAGATTCCTTGAACACCAAAAACTTGCTGTGCCTTCACTGCCAATCTGAGTGCAAATCCTGAAGCCACAGCCTCGCCTCAAAAAAGGCCATTTTGCTAGCACAAGCCCTTCCACTTTCAGATCAGCCTTAAATAGATTTAAATAAATATTTGAGATTAAAACAGACCTGGGGAAAACTCACTGCTTGACAGTGCAAGAGGGAACCTAAATCTTGTCTTGCCCAATCTCTACTGCCATGGGCCACCAGTCCCACTTCTAAATGAAGAACCAGACAAAGCAGCACTGTTTCCCTCACAGCTGAGGCAGGAACAAGCTGATGAACAGGGGACCAAAATACTCAGGGAACCAGTTCCTCATCCAGGCACTGCCTTGCTGCAATATGGTCACTCTGAAATCTACAGGAAGTCCTCAGCTGCTTTGAACACTTAGGAGAGAGGATTTTGATCAGACCTGTAAGGCTGGCTCAGGAAGGAGCCTCACCAAATTACCTCTTGTGTCCACTGAGAACATAATGCTCCCTGATTTAAAAGTGTTCTGCAGCTCTCTCTCATATATAAATCTGGCTGTGATGCCCATGGGTAAAATTTATCTATAGGCTCCAGTCTGATTGCTCTGAGAAGTCTCTTTGGTAGAATAGAATAGAATAGAATAGACCAGGTTGGAAAAGACCTCCGAGATCACCTATCAACCAACACTATCTAATCAACTAAACCACAGCACCAAGAGCCCCATCCAGTCTCCTCTTGAACACCTCCAGTGATGGTGACTCCACCACCTCCCTGGGCAGCACATTCTAATGGGCAATCACTCTTTCTGTGAAGACCTTCTTCTTAACACCCAGCCTAAACCTCCCCTGGTGCTGCTTGCCTGGGAGAAGAGACCAACCCCCACCTGGCTACAACCTCCCTTCAGGTAGTTGTAGACAGCAATAAGGTCACCCCTGAGCCTCCTCTTCTCCAGGCTAAGCAACCCCAGCTCCCTCAGCCTCTCCTCATAGGGCTTGTGCTCCAAACCCCTCCCCAGCTTTGTTGCCCTTCTCTGGACAAGTTCCAGCATCCGTGTCAGCAGATGCTCAGCTGAAGGTGAGGTGTTCACTCTGGCCATTGAACTTTGTGGGCTGCAGTCAGACTCGGAAAGGAAGGTACTTTTGTCTTGGTCCAGAGTGGAGATGCAGCACAAGGGAGGGGATGTAGGTAGCAGTTTCTTTAATCACGGTCTGAATACGTAGGCTCTCCTTTAATCTTCTGGAAATCATATCTGCTTGCCACAACCAAACCTGCAGGACTTTCTCCTTCAGGTGCCAAATGCCTAGAATTCATCTGGGCTTTCAGACTGCACGTTGTGTTTACTTAAAGAACTGGGAGCAGCAGGACTGAAACTAACCAAAGTATTAAATGCAAACTATTAGCTAAAGGTCATGAAGAATGCTGTAGACCACCCAAGTGAGTATGGCTTTAGGACACTGACAATTAAACTCTTTCAAGTTTAAATGTTCTCTCAGCCTCCAAATAAAAAGAGAGATGTACTTCAGCAGCCCTTTCTGCAGAAGGTGTGTTAAGGTCTGGCTCTTTTACATCAGTAAAGGTAAAGGCCTAAGTGAAGACATTTTCAGAATCCTGTTGTGCTCAACATTTTTCTCATCCTGCATAAAAGATGACCCTTTTCACTCCCCTGTTTCCTCAGAGCAAGTATAAAAGCTGCCAGCTCAGGTGCCTGCTGCAGGGAAGGGGGAAAGAGTCACGGAACAGGAAGCAGAACAGCTGATACAAATTACCATTCAAATTGGAGCAAATGCTCCCAGAAATGTCACCTATTAAAAGATCAACTAATAAGTTCCTGATGCAGCCCAAATAGCTCAACTGGGGTGGGGGGGATGGGTGGAAATTAATAAATAAAGAATGCTGTTAGTCTTCAGGCCCAAGTTCTTGAGAGCTTTGCAGCCTGGTGTTTGTCAGTTTTGTACTTCGCCCAATGGATGAGACTCTGGGTAATATTTATTACAAAAAAACCTGCTGGATCCCTTTGAAGACCTGGATCTTTTAGAGCTCAGAACAGACATGTGACTCCTTGCCCTTGCCAAATCAAAGATGAGAACCACAGCAGATAGCCAGAGACCACTGGATGCCAGGGGTGGGGAGGGAACACTTTGCCGATTCTTCACCTGCTGATTTGGTATTGTCCCAGGTTGAGGCAGATCCTTCCTTGCCTCCCACCAGGGCAGAAAAATGAGACTCAAACAAATGGATTGCAGAAATGATGGAAAGTTTAAATGGAAAAGCAGTGAGTGTTTTACAGAGAGCTACAAGCACAGTGACAAAGGAGATCCCAAAGCATACAGAGTCCCTTATAGCATGCCCAGAAGCCTCCCAGCATTTCCCTTCTCCTTACCTGAGGGTACACCAAAAACCTTCAGGCTCTTTCTTCCTCCCCCTCCACTGTTAGGCTAATATAAGATGGCCAGATCTGAGATTGCCCTTCCCCCTTCTCCTTCTGGCATTAGGTCTAGCCAGGCCTCAGAGACCTTGAGATAACTCCCCTTCCATTACCAGATAGGGAGTATCTCCCATGGAGCAGCGAGGGAAAAAAGAGAAAGTGTGTGACCTTGCCAATGGATTTATAGGGAGCAGGACATTATGGGTATGAAATAGGCTATTTCCTGTGTCCACCCACTGGGCTGGACACCTGGGACACCAGAGGTGCACCCCATGTGGCAGCAGCAGGAGGCACCCAGCCCAAACTGCCACAGGTATACATTAAGTACAGTAAGGCTCCCAATGCACTGAAGCCTGAAAGAGCAGTATGGGTTTGATGAGGTCATGCTTGACACTGTATATGTTATTCCTACAGCTTGCAAGAAGACAACCCTTTGGCTGCAAAAGCTCTAAAATAAATATGGTTTGACTGCATCCTTCATGGGTAGATTTCACTTTCTTTGAGTGACTCCTGATCACTTTTCAAAGTCGTGTGTGTAATCACTGTGAAACCTACAATTTTCATCATTATAGATATTGGCTATTTTAAGGTTTATGGAATCTTCCTGTCACACATTTCTCATTTTCCCAGTTGAGTCCTTGATGGTACCAGCTGTGAACTCGAGAGGCCTGTACCTTCTGGCATGGGTAAGGATTCTATTGGTGAAAAGATGTTTTAGCTGTGGAAAAAGGCTATCAGTGAAGAACTGGTAAAGCAAACTCTGTAATTAGTAGGTTGTTAGAGATAATGATGAGACTTGAACATGAGCCAGCAGTGTGCCCAGGTGGCCAAGAAGGCCAGTGGCATTCTGGCATGTATCAGGAATAGTGCGGCCAGCAGGAGCAGGGAAGTCATTGTGCCCCTGTACTCAGCACTGGTTAGGCCACACCTTGAGTCCTGTGTCTAGCTCTGGGCCCCTCAGTTTAAGAAGGACATTGAGACACTTGAATGTGTCCAGAGAAAGGCAACGAGGCTGGGGAGAGGTCAGCAAGAGCACAAGCCCTACAAGGAGAGGCTGCTTGAGTCTGGCTGGTTGAAAGGACTGCATCAATTTGCACAACTCCTGATTGTACTTATAATTGAGTCTCTTAAACTTCTGGTCACAGAATCACAGAATCCTAGGGGTTGCAGGGGACCTCCAAGATGATTGAGTCCTACCCCCCTGCAAAGCAGGGCCACTTGGGGCAGATCACACAGGACTGCATCCAGACAGATTTTGAAGATCTCTAGGGAAGGAGACTCCACAACCTCCCTGGGCAGCCTGTTCCAGTGCTCCAGCACCCTCACAGTAAAGAAGATTTTTCTCATGTCAAGATGGAATTTCCTGTGATTGAGTTTATACCCATTGCTTCTCATCCTGTCACTGGGTATCAGCCAAAGGAGACTGGCTTCATCCTCCTGATCCAGCCACCCTTCAGATATTTGCAGACATTGATAAGGTCCCCTCTTAGCCTTCTCTTCTCTGGACTAAATAGCCCCAGGTCTCTCAGTCTTTCCTCCTAAGATTGATGCTCCAGTTCCTTAACCATGCTCTGTTGAAGTCGCTCCAGAAGTTCCCTGTCCCTCTTGAATTGGGGAGCCCAGATCTGGACACAATACTCCTGATGTGGTTTAACTATGGCTGAGTAGAGGGGGAGGAGAACCTCTCTTGAGCTGCCTGACACACTCTTCTTGATGCACCCAAGTATGCTATTTGCCTTCTTTGTGACTCGGTGCAGCTGCTGCTGTGGCTAACACTGAAGCAGATATGGCTACACAAGACCTATCTACAGTAGCCTGGCATATGCAAACCAGGTTTTCTGGGTCAATCCCTCAAAGACTCCTCAATTATTATAATTAGCAGTAGGGCCTACCTAAACAAAGAGTGATGTGGTACTTGCAGTCACATCATAATGGAAAGCAGCAAGTCCAGGTAGGCATGCAAAGAAATGCAGCATCTCTTCACAGAGGGTTTGTAGCTTGGTTGGGGAGAGCATTCATCTGGCAAGTACAATCATTTTCTGTCTGCCTATATCATATTGGCACAGATCCCAGCTGTGCTGGGCTAGTGCCCTTTGGCTACTGATGGAGCAGAGCTTGCTGTTGGGGTTAGACTGTCAGCCCCCATAGCCTAGTTTAAAATTAGTATGGATTTGTCTCTGTGGGTGGCAGCTGCATCTGTATGTTGCAAGGCAGGTGTATCTGTAAGCAGGAAAGGGTTGGAGGGAGACCTGGTTTTTTCTCCTGTGGAGTAGGAGGGTAAGATGAATGGTCCTTTGAAACAGTTACAGCTTTCTGTGTGGGTGAGTTGCTGATAATGTTTATTGCAAGACATTCCACTTTGGGGGAGGAGTAGGACAGAAACCTTCAAGAACCATGCAAGGGAAACACTGCCAGCAGATGAATGTTTCTGTCCCACTGGCTTGCTACCCTCTCTGACATGTATTCTGCATAGGAGTAGCATTGATGCAGACTCATGTAGAGCTATCCAGGAGGTCTTCTGCCACCACACCCCATGTCCCATGTGAACTGAGACTGTATTTCAGGTGAACTACAAACAGGGTTAATAAAAGTTGTTCTGGTCTTGTCTGACACCAGACACACCTCCACAAGTTGAGTAATTACTGAATCTACCCATGCAATGAACACAGAACTTGCATCTTGATGCTCCTCCATTTGTTCTTCAATGGCTGGATAAAATTGTGCTTCCTTCACAGGATGGTGACCACTGGCACTCCATTACTTTCTAAAGCTTTTGTTCTAGCTTTTTGATAAGTCTGTTGCACAGGTAATTGACTTTGTTGTGAGGCTTCCTGGGGACATCACCAAATTACTTCATTTACAATGTTCAGTTTGGGTTCTTTTCAAGCTGCCACTCAAGGAGGACTTGGTTGCTCAGTGTCTGATCTGTCAGTCCTATAAAAGTGTCTTGGGACCCTTCAGGGAAGCATTGCAGCAGCAAGAGGCATCCTGTGCCATCCTGGAGACAAGAGTGGGGTTTGTACTCCTGGATGGAGAAGAGAATTTTGATTTATAATTCGAGGAGGAGCAATTGTTTGTCACCATTTCCCCCTCCAGACCTTCTCCAATACAGGAACAAATAGTTTGTTTTCCTTCTGTGTAGTGATGTTTCTGCCAAGGGCAGCATAAAAGGGAAATAACAGGGTATATGGAGCCAAGAGGCAACTGAGTGTCTGTGCTATGCCAGACAAACCAACCCAGTGCAATATACTAAGGGAGGGCTGGAGCCAAGAGCTCTAATTCACAGTGGCTGTGATGCACCATGTCTCCAAAGACTCGTACAAAGCCTCCCCTTCCTTCCTGTGAACAAAGCAAAACTCAGAAGGCTGTCAGTATTCCCTGTGCACATTTCTTGGGGGAGCAGAGTTCTTGCTGTGAACATTAAGCCTCAGAGTTGGCTGAATGCAGGGTAGAGTACAAGGCCACGGTCGTTCTGCTCCCCCTCCTCTGACATTCTCGCCTGGCTGAAGCTGTGGAGCTAGATGCTAATAAATCAGCAATCACCCATGCCCTGCTGAACAATCTTCTGTTCCCCTAAATTAGCTCTTCCATCTACCACTGGTGATTTCATATCATTAACACCAGACAAGGGAAGGCTTGGGATTCATGGCCTGTAGGAACAGAGGCTCTTCCTGTGCATGTTTCCCCTGAGCCTGAAAGAGTCCTGCCTTAAGTAATCATTGTCCTGATTTTAGGATTACTGCTGGAATGAGTTAAAACAGACAAACCGAGCTGCCTGATGCATGGCAGAGGGGGCTGGAGTCATGAGGTCTTTGCTTTCGCCTCGCTGCTCTGATGACATCTTATGCAGGCAAACTGTGCACTAATCCCAGAGTGGCTGCAGCCTCTCTGGGAAGAACACTGCCTGCCACTCCTGTGCAGTGGAGATGGAGCGTTCAGACACATGCAGGCTTACATAATTTTCCTGACTAAGTGACTTCCCCTTTGATAATGTACAAATCAGATGTACCTAAAACTGCCATCCTGTTTTCCTGAGGGCCTGGGCAAAGCTGTGCAAGCTGAGAATAATGATCCCTTGATAAATGAGGGAACTCAAGTTCCCAGGCAGGGGGAAAATGGTGCAGGTGATGTTCTCATGAAAGGAACAGGGAAAGCTTTTGCAAAGGCTAAACTGATGTCATAGATTCATAGAATGGCTTGGGTTGGAAGGGACCTTAAAATCACCAAGATTCATAGAATCACAGAATTTCAGGGGCTGGAAGGGACCTTGAAAAATCATCCAGTCCACCCCCGCTGCCAGAGCAGGATCACCTATACCAGATTACACAGGAATGCATCCAGGGGAGTTTTGAGTATCTCCAGAGAGGGAGACTCCACAACCTCCCTGGGCAGCCTGTTCCAGTGCTCTGTCATCCTCATAGGGAAAAAAATTTCCCTCATATTTATGTGAAACTTCCTGTGACTCAACTTCCACCCATTGCCTCTTGTC
The DNA here is from genome assembly GCF_026170545.1 of Melanerpes formicivorus. Taxonomy (NCBI): domain Eukaryota; kingdom Metazoa; phylum Chordata; class Aves; order Piciformes; family Picidae; genus Melanerpes; species Melanerpes formicivorus. The sequence continues at coordinate 22,734,140 of NW_027142360.1, forward strand.
CTGTCATTGGGTACACCGAGAAGAGCCTGGCTCCATCCCCTTGGCACTCACCCTTTACATATTCAACCCCCCTGCCACAGGCAGAGACACTTTCCATTAGATCAGGTTGCGCAAGGCCTCGTCCAACCTGGCCTTGAACACCTCCAGGGAGGGGGCATCTGCAGCCCTCCTGGGCAACCAGTGTCTCACCAGCCTCATTGGAAAGAATTTCTTTCTAATATCCAGTCTCAATCTGCCCTCCTCAAGCTTCAATCCATTCCCTCTCATCCTATCACTACAAGTCCTTGTAAAAAGTCTCTTCCTGGATTTCTTGTAAGACCACTATAAGGTCTCTCTGAAGCCTCTTCTCTATGCTCAGCAGCCCCAACTCTCTCAGCCTGTCCCCACAGAGGAGGTGCTCCAGCCCTCTGATCATCTTTCTGGCCCTCCTCTGGACCCGCTCCCTGACACAGCTTTTGTTTATGGTGTGGTGTTCAGGTGGAGAAGGAGGCTGTTTTGGTGGGGATGATTTATGCCCTGCTGACTTGCAAAGGAGGAGGATACGTGTTTAGGTAGTGGAAAGCAGCCATACTTGCTGAGCCATAGTATGGGGACAATCTCTCTGGCCCTTTCAGGGGGTATCTGCTGGTTTCTGTCAAAATGCTCATTACTCTAAAAGGATGGATTGGAAACCTGTTGGTGTGTAGGTTTAAAGAAACATTAACTGGTGTGATGAACTTCTGGCCAGATGGCACGCAGGCAGAGGTGCTACAGTTTCCTACACAGTATCTTTGCAGAAGTGGTCAGACTTTGCCCAAAGGGAGTTGTGTTCAAGAGCCAGGAATGATTCCATGAGTTTCATTTGTAAGATGTGTTACCGGAGGTTACAAAAAGGCTGTAAATTGAAGTCATGCTGCTGCATTTGCTGAGCTCCTTTTGGAAAAGGGCAGCTCTCACCAGGTTCCAGAACTCATCTCCAACACGGAAACAATGACAGCTGGCAGAGGTGGTGGCTTGTCTCTGTTCTGTCTCCCCTGTTTTGCCTCTGCCTGTGGTGTTATCTCCCAGTGAGAAAGGTGAAGGGATGCTTCCGACCCGGCTTTTCTCTGCCTTGTTTTGGAAGGCTCGTGGTATCTGTTGTAGATCTCATTCAGATGTAAACTGTTTGTTTATCTCTTTACAGATATAAAACATGAGGCTTTATGGATAGACAATCAGTTCTTTACAGCTCCTTGGGTAGAAGGTTTAATCCTCTCATAAGGGTGAGGGAAGGCACTCAGATAGAGCTTCAATGACTGACTAGAGGCCTAATTATGGGTAGGGAGTAAGCCTGAGATTAAAAATAAGGTTTGAATTCGGCCCCTTAATGAACACTCCTAGATCTCACTGCCTCATTTCATGCAGCTGTACAAGCAGCATATGTTTTACACAACAGACTCATCATGACTCATAGGAAGGAACAGAAAAGGGAGTGTTTCTGTATTACCCACTCTCTGCCTTTTGCGATGCACTTTCCCTGTCCCTGTCCCTTGAACACCCTCCTCACTGTGCTCTCAAAGTGTGCCTGCATTCCTGAAGCACAGGCTTCCTTGCCAGATGGAATTATATGCAATTACACTTCAAAGGAAGGGGCAAAGGTGGAGGGAGAAGGAGGGGATTTTGGCAGGACGGAGCTGGTTGTGGAATCTGCCCCTTTGCCCTAAGAATGGTGCAGATGGGAAGCACTGTCTGCCAGTGCCTGGACTGCGTGTTCTGGGGGGGAGAAAAAACCCTAGAAATTAGTCTCTCTTTTTCTTTTTCTTTCTAGTTTAACTTTTATTTATTTGTTCTTTGCTTTTTTTCTCTTTTAGCCTGGAGAAGAGGAGGCTCAGAGGAGACCTTATTGCTGTCTACAACTACCTGAAGGGAGGTTGTAGCCAGGTAGGGATTGGTCTCTTCTCTCAGGCAACCAGCACCAGAACGGGAGGACACAGTCTCAAACTGTTCCAGGGGAGGTTTAGGCTGGATGTTAGGAAGAAATTCTTCCCAGCAAGAGAGATTGGCCATTGGAATGGGCTGCCCAGGGAGGTGGTGGATTCACCATCACTGGAGGTGTTTAGGAAGAGTCTGGATGGGGTGCTTGGTGCCATGGTTTAGTTGATTAGCTGGTGTTGGGTGATAGCTTGGACTTGATGATCTCAAAGATCTTTTCCAACCTGGCTAATTCTCTGATTCTCTGATTCTCTTCCCCCTCATCCTTCCCTGCCATCAGCTGTAAAACTAATGGCATCATGTCAAAATCTGTTAATGCAGCTGCTGTGCAGGTTTGGATTATCTAAAGTATTAGCTAAGTCAATCTGCAAACACCTGGGGAACATCTGTCTGCCATCACACAAAGACTCTGGGTGGCAGGGAAAGTTAATCAATCTAATTGGTTATGAAGCAGTAGTAGGTGTTGAATCATACCACCTTGGAATTCTTCCAGTGTCCCCAAAGCTGTTGCACAGACTCGCTCTGTGCATGGATGCTGGTTGTAAGGGAGCCTAGGAAAGACTTGCTTTGGGTCTGTTAAGTCTCAGACTTGGTGACATTAGCATGAAGTTCCTCAAAGCATGCTTTTTTTGCCTTTTTCTCTTTCCTGCCAGTGAGACTATATATTGCCTTTGAGACTTTGAGGCTGCATCAGGAGAAGTGTGGCTAGCAGGTCGAGGGAGGTGATCCTCCCCCTCTACTCAGCCCTGGTGAGACCCCACCTGGAGTACTGTGTCCAGTTCTGGAGCCCCTATTACAAGAGGGATGTGGAGGTGCTGGAACGTGTCCAGAGAAGGGCCACGAGGATGATCAGAGGGCTGGAGCACCTCTCCTATGAGGACAGACTGAAGGAGTTGGGGCTGTTCAGTCTGCAGAAGAGAAGGCTCCGAGGTGACCTAATTGTCGCCTTCCAGTATCTGAAGGGGGCCTACAGGAAGGCTGGGGAAGGACTTCTCAGGATCTCAGGTAGTGATAGGACTAGGGGGAATGGAATGAAGCTGGAGGTGGGGAGATTCAGGCTGGATGTGAGGCGGAGGTTCTTCACCATGAGAGTGGTGAAACCCTGGAATGGGTTGTCCAGGGAGGTGGTCGAGGCCCCGTCCCTGGGGGTGTTTAAGAGCAGGCTGGATGAGGCTCTGTCCAGCCTGATCTAGTGTGGGGTGTCCCTGCCCATGGCAGGGGGGTTGGAACTAGATGATCCTTGTGGTCCCTTCCAACCCTGAATGAAACTATGAAACTATGAAACTATGAAACTATGAAACTATGAAACTATGAACTTTTGCTATCAATGGCAGAACCCTTGCTGTTTCTCTGGGTAGCAGATGCTAACTGTGTCTCCAGTGGAAACCCTTTCCTTCCTCCTCCACTGAGAAATAAACTATAATTATCCAGGCTGAGGGCAGGAGAAGGATACATGAGGTAGAAACCAAAGATGGAGGTGTCTGTAGCAAATTGGTAGTTTTCTGAAGAGTTGAGTAGCACAGGGAGAGCTGTTGAAGGACTGGCAAAGAGAATCAACAGCGTGAATCCATCCAGCGTGAGACATAGGCAGTTGCATTGACTCAGCCTCCTGGCTGCTGCTAGAAACTGAGCAGGAGGACTAAAAAGCTGTCCCAAAGCTGTCTTCCATGTGGAGAGTCAGATATAGTCACATGAAAATCTGCTCTCCACTAGACTGCACTGTAGACCAGGTTTTTGTTTTCTGACCTCAGTGAGCCGTGGTTGCCCCAGGGAAAAGGGGAATGTAGGCAGCATAAAGAGGAAGCACTCTCAGGGAGATTGTGAAACAGCAGTCAGGAAGAAGCAGCTGTTCTGTGCTGCTGAACAGGAGATCCTACTGCTGTAACTCATCTGCTGCTCTGGATCACCTAGATGAGCTCACTTTGCCAATCTGCAGCAAGATGGGACTTCCTTGCTAGGTCCTCCTACCTCTTCTGGGTGGTTGCATCACAGGTTAGTGACTGGTTCCTGTTTGTGATCCCAAGCATCTTGTCTCAATCTAATGATCTAGGGGAGATACTGAAGAATCTTTGCTTTATCCATAGAATAGAGAGAGATGGCAACACTTCCATTCCTCAGCTTTGGCTGTCTACCAAGCTTGGTAGCAGAAAGGCTGACCCCAGGAGGTGCAGTCTCATACCTAGTTGGCCTAGCAATGATGAACAAGTAGGCAATGCTGGCTGGTGTCAAGTGTGGTGCTGCCAAGGAACCCCAGGAGTTACTGTGCATGGGTTGCTGGGATGAGGTGCCTGAGAATCTAGCTGACCTCAGTAGACATCCAGTTCCAGGAAAGATGTGAGTTTCTCTCCCCCTCCCATAGGATTGTGAATCCTGCTGACAGAAGTTTCCACAGGCCTTCCCATGACTATTTCAAAAGACAGAAATGGGGCAAGTGAGAAGGTCACAGGTTTTGGATCCGGGTAGGAAGAGGTGGAAGATCCTCAGTGTGCCTGTCAAGATGGCTACAGTGAGTAGGAAGCTGATGGTGGCTGGGAAGACTCCACTGAGGAGGTTCCTGCTGTAACACTTCCTGCTTTTGTGGGTAGGCTATAAACACTCCTCCTGGAGTGGCTTGCTGTAGCACCAATATCCCTTTGTGTTAGGCCATTCCCCACTGGAGGAGCATTTAGTCCTCAGGAGACTGCACTTCACGGTCTTCTTCACAGTCAGGTCTTAGAATCAACAAGGTTGGAAAAGACCTCAGAGATCATCAAGTCCAACCCATCACCCAGCACCTCATCACTAACTAAACCACGGCTTCAAGTGCCACATCCAATCCTCTTTTGAAGACCTCCAGGGACAGTGATTCTACCACCTCCCTGGGCAGCCCAATGGCCAATAATTCTTTCTGTGAAGAACTTTCTCCTCACCTTGAGCCTAAACTTCCCCTGGCACAGCTTGAGTCTTGCTTGCTTCTACTGCGCCTAGAGTTTATCAGTGCCCTGTAACCACAACTGCTCTTCCCCTCAGTGCTGGCTTACTCGCTGGGGACATCTCTGTGTCACCTGGCAGCCCCTCCTGTGGTCCCAGTGCTCCCAGGATTTTTGTCAGGCTGGGCACGTCAGGCTCTGCTCCCCCGGGTGGTTCTGTTCCTTGCCCACCTGAGTGCTGATGCTATGGTAAAAATAACTCTGCACGGAAATGAGAGCACTGATTGGGATTTAAATAAAATTTACATAAAACTCTGCCTTGAGTACTAATTAATTACATGTTAAAAGCCCCCAAAAAGCGGAAGGGGGGGTGGGGATGGGGAGGGTGAGGGCTCGTCTGCCTTGCCAAAGAGGGGGAAGCTATTAGGAATCATAGAATCACAGAATCATTTACATTGGAGAGGGCCTTGAAGATCAAGTCCAATCATTAACTAGCACAGCTGAGTCCACCACTAAACCATGTCCCTAAGCACAACATCTGCACATCTATTAAATACCTCCAGGGATGATGACTCAACCACTTTCCTGGTCAGCCTGCTCCAGTGCTTGACAACCTTTTTGGTGAGCTCCCTGGTATTCAACCTAAACCTCCCCCGGTGCAACTTAAGGCCATTTCTTCTTGCCCTATTGCTTGTTGTATGGGAGAAGAGAGACTTCACTACAGCCTCCTTTCAAGTAATTGTAGAGATAGACATGGTCTTCCCTGAATCTCTTTTTCTCTAGGCTAAACAGCCCCAGTTCTCTCAGCTGCTTCCCATAAGACTTCCTCTCTAGGCCTATCATCAGCTTCACTCCTCTTCTCTGGTCATGCTCCAACAACAAAATATCTTTCCTGTAGTGAAGGGCCCATAACTAAACCCAGTATTTGAGATGCCACCTCAGCAGTGCCAAGTACAGAAGTGCAACCACTTCCCTAGTCCTGCTGGCCACACTGTTTTTGATTAAGGAGAAAGAATCCTTAGCCTGTCAGTGGCCTAACTGAAGTGCCATGCTTCAGCCAACTGGGGTGATGGGATGCTTGCTGCTGGCAGGCAGAGAAAGGCTTTGTTTTGCTGCAAGAGGGTAGTGACTCCAACCTCACTTGGTGTTGTCTCTAGACTTCCTTCTTGCCTGAGCAGTTTCCATCACCGTTTAGGATAGGATGTGTTTAGCTTTTCATCTTATCTACTACTCAGGGCAGTAGGAAGCAAGTGCAACATCAGAGGGGAAGGGGCTATGCTAGTATTTGTCTGTGCTCCAAAGCAGCCTCTCAAGGCAACTTTTCCCCATCTATTACAAGTATTACAAGGAACAGCTCTGCTGCTTATGGTGACTTACTGGTTAATTAAGCATTGAGATGTACAAGTCTGGTTGACACTACCACTTAACTTGTTCCCCACACTCTCTGTGTAATTTAATGTGTCTAGGACTTTACAGAGTGCTCATGACCATGGAGAGGCTCAGGGTAGGGAGGCCCTTTACATTTTACTGCAGTTTATAGTGCTAGCTGAATCCCTGGGCCACCTTTAGAAAATGGGTCATGCAAATGGGCAGCAGGGATGTTCAGTTGCTTGAGACATTTGAAACAGGACTGAACCAGCTTGCTGTGTCAGAGAGAACATTTGGCTTTCCCTGGACATGGATTGGACTCCTCACACCTCAGCAGGTCCTCAGTCAATTGCAATAGGCTGAGTTATGAGGCTTTTCCACTCAGTAGCTCCTTGCTGTACAACGTAAAAAGTCCTGCTGTGTACTTAAAGATAGGGCCTGGCAGGATACTGATAACAGCTGGTGAGAGCTTCCCATTTGTGGATAACTAGAATTCAAGCAGAATGTTCTTTCTGCTTTAGGGATCTTCCAGGTTGGAGGATCATGGAAGCAGTTTTGATCTCAATGTGCATATTGATGGAGGCTACCTGCCAGGCCAGGCTCACAGCCTGTCTGGTTCATGGCCACTCTGAGAAATATCTCTGTCTCCTCCTCAGCCCACTTGAGCAGCAAATCACCTTTCACTTGCACAGAGACAGGCTTCTTTAGTCTATTGGCAGTCCATCGGCTGGCCTGCTCCAAACTAGGAAGACATATCCTCCTGTGAAAAATGAGGATTTGCTCCAGATTGTGATGCACCCCACTCCAACATAGTTACAAATACTGAGATTCTCTCCAGAATGGAGTTTATTCTCCTTGCCCAGCCATACTCCCAAAGAGTGCAACAGGCTACTGTGCAAATTTGAAGGTGATATTTCATGTGCCTCTCTCCCTGCTGTTTTTATGTCCAGTTTCTTGAAGCCATTTTTTTTTCCCTTTCCCATTTATTCAGGGAGGTCTGCAGCTCACAAAATCCACAGGCAGTGGAGAATCCTCTTGTTGTTCTACTGATTTTTCTCCACAGCTGGTTGTTAAGCACACAGGAGCTGCAATAAACCTTGATCTACCCCAGCCTTGGCATGGACTACACACCTTGAGATGACAACAAATCCCCCAAATGGGAATCCTTTTCTCATCCTTCCCACTCCACCCACCAAAAATAACCATGTAGGCTCCACAAATATTGTCCTCAAAGTCCCTTTCTCAGCACTTCTCCTTGTACACATCTATGTCCCCAAATATTTTGAAACTTCCAGTGTCTCTGGCACTGAGCTGCACCTTTGTGAGATGTTTCTGTGTATGCAACCAGGACAGATCTGCCCTGAATGATGCATGGATATGAAGCTTTCAAGGCAAATAATGTGGGTAGCCAGCCTATGGTGGGCATGTAGTGGATCATCTGTGCTTGAGCAAGTGTAGCTCTGGAAAAGATGTCAACAGAGACCCTTGTGCTTTTTCCAGTGCCACAGAGGTTAATTCTAGTTCCTCTTCTGCCAAATTCCAGGTGAGGTTCTTATATGCTGCTTATCTAATCTTTCCTTTGCAATAGCATTTGGCTGTTGCTATGTTGCTTGGAGGTTTTACCAGGCTGGTAATGGTCGAAGGCTTGGGGAGCAAAGTCTAACAATCCAGAGTCCAGCAGTGCTGGGTGCTGTCCAAAGATGGGAGAAAGCAGCTGGAGTCAGAGTTCTCTTCCCCTGCCCCAGTTCTTACCCCATTTTAAGATGTTTAAATTGCAGCTTGAGGCTAGGTAAATGCACAGTTAGCTTAGCAGGCTGCACAGAGACTGCTGAAACAGAGAAATTTTCCTGGAATCTTAACTCAGCTTTCATTTCCAGGTTATGTATTACAGAATCACTGAATTACAGGGTGCTAGAGGTTGGAAGGGACCTCTAGAGATCATCCAGTTTAACTCCCCTGCCAGAGCAGGATCACCTAGGGCAGGCCACACAGGAACACATCCAGGCAGGCTTTGACAGCTTCCAGAAAAGAAGATTTCACAACCTCTCTGGGCAGCCTGTTCCAGTGCCCCATCACCCTCACCATAAAGAAGTTTCTCCTCATGTTGAGGGGGACCCTCCTGTGTTCTAGCTAGTACACGTTGTTCCTTGTCCTGTCACTGGTCACCACCGAAAAGAGCCTGGCACCTTCATCTTGACACCCACCCCTCAGATATTTACAGATGTTAATAAGATCCTCTGTCAGCCTTCTCTTCTCAAGACTAAATAGCCCAAGTTATCTCAGGCTTTCCTCACAGGAGAGATGTTCAAGTCCCCCAGCCATCCTCATAGCTCTCTGTTGGAGCTCAAAACTGGACACAGTATTCCAGGTGTGATGTCACCAAGGCAGAGTAGAGGAGGAGGAGAACCTCCCTAGACCTGCTGGACACATTTTTCTTGATGCACCCCAGGATACCCTTGGCCCTCTTGGCCACAATGGCATGTTGCTGTCCACTAGGACTCCAAGGTCTTTCTCCATGGGGCTGATTTCCAGCAGGACAACCCCTAGTCTCTGTTGGTGCTTGGTGTTATTCCTCCCCAGATTCAGGACTCTTCACTTGTCCTTACTGAGTTTCATGAGGTTTGCCTTTGCCCATCCCTCCAGCCTGTCTAGATCTCATTGGATGGCAGCACATCCTGATGGAGTTTGAGCCACCCCTCCTGGTTTTGCATTATCAGGAAACTTGCTGAGGGTCCACTCAATCCCCTCATCCAGGCCATTGATAAAGTTAGTGAGCAAAACCAGACACAGTTCCCTCCAACTGAATTGTAAAAGTGGAGTTGCTCTGTTCTGCACTTACATTGAGGACTCCACAGTGCTTGTTGGTCCAGAAACAGTCTGTTCCCTTTCTAGTGTCCAAGGTCTCTTTGTCCTACAACACCCTGCTAGCCTGTGTAGTGCTGCTGCCATACTACCAAGTGACTGCTTCAGGGCTGGAGACACAAGTTGCCACCCACTTTTGGGATGAATCTGTGTGGACTCTGGAGCTGTGGATATCACAAAAGTGGCATCTCTCCCTAACTGGGCAACATGTGCTCTGTAAACAAGGTGGAGATGACTGTAAGCAGCTGCAGCTGCATGCCATATGCTGATTTTGAAGAGTTTACAACACGCCTGGCTTTCTGCGTCTTTGGCAGGGTATCCAGAACGGCTTCAGTACTCTCTTGTTTCTAAAACTACCTTCACCACAGAATATTTGAACCCTACTCAGCAGCAGATTATGTTAGAAGCATGATTAAGAGGATATGTAGCTAAATAGGTGGCTTTCTGCAGAGAGGAAATAACTGAAATACAGGTACTTAGCTATCCATTACGGTGGCCAATCAAATGGCTTTGGAAAGAAATTCAATCACTGTTTGCTTCCATTATATTTATCTTGTTTCAGGGTTGCTGTTTCATGTTTCTGCAGTTGTCAGAACTTAGAGAGTCTTTAGTCCCTCCTGTCTTCTCATGTCTCTTTTTTTCCTTCTCCACCTTTCTCTACATCACTGGAGTCAGCCATACCTCAGGATGGGATGCAAATCTGAGTGGTGGTAGAGCTTCAGATAATTTCGGTGTGTCCTGCTCACATAATCAAGACACTTCCTCAGTTTATTCATTTTCTTACTAGATGCCTGAACTCCTTATATCCCTTCTCAGAGGGAGCAGGGATGATGCCTCCTAGGATCAGATGGGAATTTTGTTTAGCAAATTCCCTTTTAATGCAGAGAGCCACAAAAAATGACAGCGCTTCGGTTCTGTCTAACCACTACAGTTATAATGTTGGCATACTATGGGTCTTAAGTTCCTCACAGATTGTTGGAAGCATTCTGTAGTCCCTAAACTGAGCATCTCTTGTGTGGATGCCTGTGATGACCAGACAGGAATCTCAATGCCATGACTGATCTGATTTAATCCTCTTCAGAGCAGGACACCTGCCTAAAGCTCCTCACACACTGAGAGAAGTTAGGACGGTCACGATAAAATCAGTTCTGCATTGCCATATTTCCCAGGAGAGCTTAGTCTTAAATGTAATTAACTGAGGCTTTTCATGCATGTCCTCTGTTTGCTAATGATACCTCTTCTCCTTACCTACAGAGAAAATCCAGAGATTTTCTCTCAGTGATGGTGAACAGAGAGAGTGCCTGGTGGAGTGGTAAAGGCTCACTGCCTCCAAAGTAGCAGCATTTTATTTGAGCCATTTCAGACACCTCCTGTTATTCTAGTGATCACAAGGGAGTTAAATCATTCTCAATTCTATTAAAATCTTCAAAACCACTTTATGTTCCTGGGTGCTGTTGTTTTTCATTTATTTTCACTTGTAAATGTAAGCTCTGTCATTCTTATGTGTTCCACCACATGGCTTCCAGGTTAATAGGTGGTTATGTAAGATCTTTGAAAGTTTTTTTAGGGATTACTGCTGCAAAGGAAGAAATTCCTTTCCCATACATGTAATAAATTCAGAGCACAATTCTTCCAGAACTGAAACCAATCACTGTATATTTTGAGGGTAAACCCATGGATTCGGGTTGGAAGAATCTCAGAAGGTCATTTAGACCTTGCTTAAGCACGGTCAGCCATCAATTTGTCTTACCTCACCAAGCTGTCTTAGACACACTGTAACCTTAACTGTAATGCTGGCTGTCAAGTACTGATGGAAAAAACCACCACAAACCCCACAACATTATCTGTCATTTTGAAGCACAGCCTCAAACACTAGCTTTTTTTTCTGCTAATGGTAAACCACAACATCCCCATCTGATAGCACAGTTCCTCATCAATCTGTTGCACACAACTGCAGCTTGTTTCTGTCCAGAGCAGATTCTGTATTTTGAGTTGTTAGGAAGTGCTGGGGACTCTGTGTTTGGGAAGAGAGGCTGTATGCAGCACATGGCAGCCCTGGTGATGAGATGCAGACACTGATGTGATACTGTACTTAAGGCTTCAGGACCCAAATCCAACACAAGTAAATTTGGCCCAGATGTCCTAACATTTTAGACATCTACCCTAAGGGGTGGATGAAGTGAGTGGTCTCATTTGTGTGTTGCCATGGCTGTGCCAAGGGAGACCCCAGAGCTCCACCTCCAGTTGTTGGATGGAGCGCAGGGCTAGAGAGAAGCTGTGGTCATCTCAGTTCTGCTCTTGGCTGCTTCTCTGTGTAAGGTAGGTCCTACAGTCCTTAAGAGAAGATTTACACCAGCATGTAGGTGCCTGTCAGGGGTCACACTGAGATCTTCTAAAACTCCATGCACTTGAGTGCAGCAGTAACTCTGCACCTCATTCCATCCCTTACAGCAGGAATGGAATGGAATGGAATGGAATGGAATGGAATGGAATGGAATGGAATGGAATGGAATGGAATGGAATAGACCAGATTGGAAAAGAACTTTAAGATCATGAAGTCCAACCTATCACCCAATACCACCTAATCAACTAAACCATGGCACCAAGCACCCCATCCAGTCTCTCCCTAAACACCTCCAGTGATGGTGACTCCATCTACTGGATGCCTGATGGGCCACCACTCTTGCCCCAAAGTGGGTTTTCTCCTCACATTTTCTAACTACTCCAGCCTATAGTCCACATCTGACAATGGGCAGACACTGGACAAGTTTTCTACACACCCACATGTCTCTTGGTGTCTGAAGTCCTGCTGCCAAACTCTCTGTACCAGACTACTGTGCAGTCAGAACAAGTTTCTAACAGACACAAGACTCAGCAATGAGTGAAATAGTTTTTCTTCAGCTAAATATGCCATGCATTTGAAATGTCTGTCCTCTATGATAGGATCTTCCAAGCATAGTGATAGAAGGTGTGTGGGCTGGGCCTATGTCTTTGCCAGAGATATCATAGAGATCTAACAGAAACATTGAGAGTGGAATGGATGGGTATGAGCAGCACCAGCGGATGTGGCAGAAGGACAGGAATGACAGCTGTTGATGACACCTGAGATAGGAAATTATCAAGATCACAGCACATCAAAACACCCAGACTGGAAGTTAAGCAAAAGACAGACTGAAGCCATTTAGAGGTAAGATAAAGGACAAGCCTGGAGCTGTTAAAGATACACAGGTAAGGAAACTAAAGAGAATGAGTAAAATCAACAATGTTTCCTAATACTTCTGAGAGGTGGAACAGAGCAGGGAGACAAAAGGTCACAATCACTGTGAGCCCTGAAAGTGAATAAAAGGCAGATCCAATGACAGCCCATGGTCACCTGCCTAAGAGGGACTCTAGAGGTGTGATGAGTCATTAGCCTGTGTGCCTTGTACCCATGTCTTTGCAAGGAGCCCTAGCTGGAGCACATAGGTACACATCTGCTGGTGCCTGAGAGTGTGTAGGTATGAAAGAATGAATGTGGATGAAATCAGTGGTTTAGAATAAAATCATCTCCCCTAATAAGGTCTCTCATAGAACTCTGTTGTATTAGCTGAGATTTGTGCAGCAGCAGAGCTCTCTGGTTCCTAGCAAAGGAGTCAAAGTGTGATAAGCTCTAAAAGATGATATTCTGTTTGAGAGATATGGAATATTCACACACAGCCCTGTGAAGGTAGGTGTGTGCTCCAAAGCCTGTGCTCAAATTAATTCTTAAAGCTCCTCAATTTAACATTACTTTCCTCTCCATACAGAATGTAACTGAAGGAGGGACAATTTTCTCTCCTCCTCTGCTTCTTTCTTTCTCTACCACCTGTTCCCACATATGATGTTTTCTGTCACTAAAAGCTATACATTCTATGCTGAATGAACAAGCCCTGATGCATGGTTGTAGTCCTGAGGCAAAGGTGTGTTGGGAATACTAAGAAGGTAGGCTGTGAAAGATGGGAGAGAAACTACAGCTCATATATGTTCCTCCTTATCTTCATTTCTCTGTAAACTCTGGCTCTAACTCATGTGTGAGCTGCAAGACAGCTGTCAGACTGAGTCCTGCTTATGAAATACATCTAGTGAGGAAATAAGGGCTGGGATAGTGCAATAAGGAGAAGCAAAGCCTTCATTCCAGCTGGTGGATGACTCCTTGCGACTGGCTGGATTCAATGCTCATCTTCCCAGGGAAACTGGAATTGATTGCAATTTTCTCCTCCCTCCTGTCTCTAAGCACTTCAGGGTGCTAACACCAGTGTCTGAAGTCCCTGAAGTCCTTCATTATCCCTTTTGCTCAGCTACAGCCCTGCTTTACAAGGCTGCAGCCATATTTAACACCCAGCAGTTCTTGGCTGTATAAAGGAGACAGTGCTTAGAGGGTGTCTGTATTCTGCCTGTCCTGCTGTCTGTCTGCTACATACACCAAGGTGTAACTGGGGTGGAGGCAGGGGGTGTCTGGTTCTGTCATGGCAGAACTTCAGAGCATCACTTGTCACTCAAACTATGGCTTCTAACACAGTCAGCACAGAATTTTGCCAGTTCATTCAACACCTTTCAGGTGGGAAAATGGGAGAAAAGGAGCAGTTTGTGCCCTCTTAATGCAAGACTGTGGCTTTGGGAAAACTCCTTTGGGTTCTGGTGTCATTTTGCATGCTGTTGGATGCTCTGGGAGAGAAGACAGCAGGTGAGAGCATCACAAGCCAGGGGTAAGATTTTCTGCTGGTTGAGCATAGCACAGGCACTTCTGCCGGGCACAGCAGGACTGAGGCATCTTGTCCTTAGCTTCCGAGGTATGGCTAGGGCAAACAGATGCTATTTGGGAGGTAAGAATCCCCCTTGGATGGTGAAATAGCCTAGACAACATATTTGCCCATACTCATCCTGGTCCTTATGCTGAATTCAACTCACCAGCAGAGAGAAGTAACTTAGGCCTTCTGAATCGAAGTGTCATTATCTGAAACGCAGGGGTTAATATCAAGCTTACCTACTTCTTCCTAGTGAGTTGCAGCTAATTAGAGTTAACATTAGTTAATGTCTGCCCAGCTCTGGAGTTTGAGAGTGGCAATATCATGCTAAGTATTACTCCTGGTGCCTAGACACCATGTTTATTCATAAACAGAGCAGTCAATTAAATCAGCTGAAAGTGGAGAGATGCAGGAATGAGGAAGGTGGAGGTGATACACAAACATAGTACTGTATGCATGATGGCCTTCAGCTGCAAAGGGCAGGGAAATCTGTACTGCTACTTAGGGAGACAGAGGTCTCTGTGTAGGAGGGCAGATGTTCCCCAACAGTTTTGGGTTGCTGCTGCAGCAGGCAAGGGCAAGGCAGTTCCTGACATTTATGGGATAGAGGGCTCTGTTCAAGTCTCACATGGTCCTCACAACATTTCTGTTGGGGATGCTGATTCTCTCTGAGATCTACAGGGCAAAGCTGAGAAGCACTTTCCAGAGAGTGAAGGCCAGTTCTGCCTCATGTGTGTCAGCCAGCACCATCCTCAGTGGGGAGTAAAGAAGACTCTTTACCAGGAGCTGTACAGGGCAGTGTTTTGCTGTTCATGGTGCCAGACAGCTTTGAGTGTAACAGTCTAGTAGCTACATCATCTCCAGCAGGAGAACCATTTCACCCACACCAGCTGTGGGTAAGGAGCAGACACTGAGGGAGAACGTGAGAGAAGCCAGACAGAAATGGTTCTGCTCCTAGCAAGACACTGTTCTGAAGGGAAAAGGAAAGTAGTGGGACTTGGTTGAAATCCAAAAGGAGGATTTAGAACTGTGTGATGCCATTTCCCCAAACTGGGTTTTGTCTAAGACACTTGGATCAATACCCTGTTTTTAGGGGAACAACAGGTCTGGAACAACTACCCATGCCAGGACCTTGGCTTGCAGCCTCTTTCAAGAGCCACCCCCAGTCTGACCACCTGTAGAGGTGTGACCCACCAGGGAGGCAGAGGGAGGACTGCCACGCTCTGAATCACCAGTGCCATTTCTTACAGCTCCCCAGTGCTAACCTACACACATTAGCCGAGAACTTGGCTGCAGCTCCTGGCCAGCTTCCATACTCCGCAGTCACATTCTGCTGCCTTGAAATCCCCCTCCTCACACACATGCACATGCCTACCCCCGTGGTTTCAGAGGGACGCAGAGGCTGTCACTGCTTTCTGTTCAAAACTCCTGCACAGTGGTGGAGCTGGCTCTTCCTTCTTAGGGAGAGGCTCCATTTCATTACCACAAGACATGAATCAAGTGTCTGGAAAGGTTATTAAAACACCTTGGGACTCTTTGGAAGGAAGATGTGATCTTGAGATGAAAGGTAGTATTAAAATGTTACCCAGCTTGACTGCTGGGATGATCAGGGCCTATGGCTATGACCAGGGAGAGGGATCCTCGTGATGCTGTAAGGCAAAGATTGCTGACACCAAGTGTATTCCATTTATGAAGTCATAAAGGTGTCTGTAATAGATAACTGATTTAGGATTTTGTTCCTCCTTTCTCCTCCTCTCCTTGTCCTGTGGTTTTGCTTCAGCCTCCTCCTCCCCAAACTATCCTCGTGCCAGAGAGGCTGAGTATCTCCTGCCATCAGAATGATTATTCTCTCCTGTATTAGGATGAATGATTAGCCTGTATCTACTTGCATCCATAATTAAGTGCTGAATGAAGGAATATTCTTGTAAGTAACCAAGGTGGTTGCTTCCTGTCCCTGGGGCTGTCAGGATGTGGTGCAGCTCTCCATCAGCTTCCAGGCAGGGAGGTGGGTGTCCTGCACAGAGATGCATTCACATCTGGCCCCTGGCATACCATGTGGACAAGCTGCTGTGTTTGTAGCTGAGATGTGTACCTCCCCAAGATGGATGTTTGCACATGATGATCCACACCTTGAATACTGTGTTCACTTCTGGGCCCCTGACTATAAGAAGGACATAGAAGTGCTGGAGCATGTGCAGAGAAGGGCAACGAGGCTTGTGAAGGGCCTAGAGCACATGTCCTGCAAGGAGCATCTGAGGGGGCTGGGGTTGTTCAGTCTGGAGAGGATGAGGTTGAGTGGAGACCTTATTGCTCTCTCCATCTACCAGAAAGGAGGCTGGAGTGAGGAGGAGGCCAGCCTCTTCTCCCTGGTGGCAAGTGACAGGACCAGAGGAAACAGTTACAAGCTGAGCCAGGGGAGATTTGAGTTGGATGTTCAGAAATATTTCTTCACTGAAAGGGTTATCAAACCTGGGAATGGTCTGCCCAGGGCAGTGGTGGAGTTGCCATCCCTGGAGGTGTTTAAATGGTGTCTGGACCTGGCACTTAGGGTGGTTCAGTGCTGACTCTGCTGTGCTGGGTTGAAGGTTGGACTGGATGACCTTGAAAGTCTCTTCCAACCCAATATACTCTGTGAGTCTGAGGTCTCTACACTCATTTGTTGGCTGCTGCAGCTATCCCAGCTGATACCTGTACACAGCCACTCCCCTACAGGTACCCAACCCTATGAAGGCCTGCATGCTCCTGACAATGGACTGAATACATCTCCAACTTACCTTCCTCACTTCCCTGACTCCAAGCTATCAGTCTAGTCCTTTCCTGTCTTGATATACCCCCCTGGATAACCCCTCTGGGGAGGACTGGGGCGAGGGGAGATGTAGTGAGAGGAGGGGATATTAGAGAGCAATAAAGTGTAAAGAACACTCCACCCTTCCTATAAATATCCCAACAGCTCCCCTGCTTCCTAGCAGCACTAATGAGGCTCAACAGGAGTGATGGAGGTCGACAAAGGAATCGCTGATGAACAATCAGAGATAGTGCTCCGCTGCTAATGGGACTAATGAGCTGCTTTGCATAAGATGAGAGGGAGGGAGGGAGGAAGAGGAGCAGATGGGCTCTTGGAGGGAAGGCCAGTGGCAGCAGGAGCACCACGAGTGCCCTGAAGTGTGGCAGAGCTTGCTGCTGTCTCTCTGCACCTTCCCTGGCGGGAGGCACTGACCACAGAGGGCTAGCATTGGGCAGCTCTGCCTGAGTGGCTCAGGCACAGCCTGCATCATGATATGAACCACGACTTGTCACAACATGCCTCAGCCCACACGGCAGGTAGTGTATTGTCCTTGTGCATCAGAGAGGTTAATCTAATCATTTACTGAGGAAGGGGGGACACATCTTCTGTAATTCCAGTGGCCAAGACATGGGCATGTGGAACTCCAAAGGACAATCAACCCTGCTCTTGGAAATATCCAGGCTAGAGAAGTGTCAGACTCTAAATGTGTTTACCAGGACATGAGGTGTGACTAGGCAGATATCCCGGGGACAATTAGCTTACCTTGAAGTAGGTATCATCTTGTTCCCTACCTTTTGCCAGTAGAAACTGCTGTCCAGATGTAGGTGAGAAACTCAGGGTTGACAGTGAGTAGGAAGCTGTGATACAGCTGAGGGAGGAGCGTACAGGAGAAAGAGCAAGAGACAGAGGCTGTTGCTGCGAAAGAAAGATGCTAGTCCACGCCTCAGCCAGCCAAGTAGAGGCAAGAGGAGAGTCTATCCCCAGCTCACTCCACAAAGATTTGACAAAGATTGTGGGACTTAAAACCCAGGGTGGCCTGGTGCACTCTGGCAACACATGGCAGATACACAAAGAGGATTTCTCAGCTTGAGTCTCTTTTCCTTGGCACATTAGTACGACTTCGACAATGATTGCTAATTTGATGCCTGAGAAACAATGGTGTTCTGTTTTGCCTCTTACACCTGACTGCTGATCCTTCCAGTACTGCTGGATGAAAGCAGAATACCATCTCTGTCATGCTAGTTCAATCCTTGACCCCTCCTCTGAGACTGCAGGCAACCAAACAAGCTACGATCTCTGTTGCAATCTAGACAAGCATCTGCTAATAGCCAGTCCGAAGTTCATCAATGTGTTTCCTTTTCACTGAAGCTCCCTGAGCAGCCAGAACATGACGACTGTGAAGCAAGAGCAGCACGTTAGAAAGGCTGCAGCATTGCTCTTGTTTGAATTCAGAAGCAGATGCTATAAATTGTCTTGCAAATGGAGCTGTAGGAATGATTTTCTGCCTTGCCTCCATAATTTGTTGGCACCTTATCTAGGTGAACAGCTGCAGGTGGGGTGCCCTTGCAGGCAGGAAAAGGCACTGAGCTCTCTGCCCACTTGTACTGGGAGAGATGATTATGGGTTGGGTGCAGCTCCCTTAGCAGAGAGATGATTGAAACCTTTCTTCCTCTAGAGCAGTTTGTGTGCAAGGCTGTATGCTGACTCCCACTCCCGATATGGTCTCCAGTTTAGGGGATGTCTCCAGCATGAGATGGATCTAGAGAACCAGTTCTGTATTCAGAGCAGCCTGTGGGCTATGTAAAGCCACCAACTATTCAGATAGCCTCTATGCTTCTCTCACTTTTGCAGGGAAAGGGATTAATGGAAAGGGATTATTTAGCACTAGATGTAAATTACAGCTCTGTATTGACTTGAAGGCAGCCAGTTGGGATGCTGCTGGTGCTAGGCCAGCAGGGATTCTGTGCCCTGGAGGTGTTCCCAGGGAAGCTGTGCTCCCACTCCCCTCAGGCCTTTTCCAGCTGCTGCTTCTCCTACTCCAGAGTCGTGTACATTGAACTTCAACATGTGAACTCCCTGAGTTGAGCCCTGGAAGATATACCTATACTTAAATATGAGGTAGAGCATTTACAGGATCTTTGTACTGCTTGTGGAGTATTCATTCCTTCTGTTAAGTCTGAGTGCCTCGAGTTCTGCACTCTGTGCTTTGCTGTGAGTGTCCCTGTATCACTGCCCTGCCTCCCATGGCTACTGAAAATTCTCCTCAGGGATCACTCTCTGGCAGCTTTGCACAGTTGCAGAGGAGCCCTGCAGAAAACCCCTGCAGTTTTTCTCTGATTGCACAGGGAGAATATTGCAAGAAAAAGAAACAAAAAAAAAAGACATGGTTGGCTCAAAATCCACAACTCATCTTTTCAAATGGCCACCATGCCTGATCAGAGAAAGAAATCTGCCTCTTCGGTAATGTGATGGGTAATGTGATGCTATCCTTAATGACTGTAGTGACATGAGGCTAATGGAGGCCAGAGCCTTATCTGTACTCAGATACAGATGT
Source organism: Melanerpes formicivorus (assembly GCF_026170545.1). Taxonomy (NCBI): domain Eukaryota; kingdom Metazoa; phylum Chordata; class Aves; order Piciformes; family Picidae; genus Melanerpes; species Melanerpes formicivorus. The sequence continues at coordinate 22,753,331 of NW_027142360.1, forward strand.
GTAGATTTTGAGTCCCAAGAGTTTACAAGAGAAAACTGTGACAGGCAATTGGGGCAGAATGTGAAAATGGAATGGACAAGATGCACAGGAGTTTGCTGTGATGGTTTGTCACTGCCATGCTGTTAGTGGAGTTAGGGTTGAGTGAGTGGCACTTGACTAGGTGGAATGAAAGAAGGGCTGGAGGCCAGCCTGTGACACTACAGAAAGCAAGCCTTGCAATGCAAAACTGCAGAGATTGATGGGAAGATGTTATCTATGGCCATTGGTTTCTGTCTGATCTGCTTTCTGTAACTCCCTTGTCAGCTTCAGGCATTGACTGCCAGTTCCTTCCCCAGAGAAAGGGAAAGGCACTGCTGTGTGGGCCCTAACACCTAGGTACAATTTTGCCTCCAGCATCCAGAGGTGCTAAGATTGCTCATGTGGAACAGAGTTTTATAGCGTGTTCCCCTGCTGCTGATCCTGATCCTGACCCTGATACCTGAGAGCACAGGGACTTGTTCTCTCCAGTTATTGGCACGATTCAGTCTCCACTTGCCTCCTCCCCATGTTTCCTTTCCCAAAAGTTAGTCAGGCAGAAACAAGAAGAGGATGAAAGACACCAGAGAGATCTATTCAGCAGAAGTTTTTCCTAGTGTGTCCTTTCAGGGTCTGGACCTTAAATTGCCAGAGTGTGTTTGTTGCTCCCTGAGTGACTACACTGCAGCTGATCAAAGAATCATAGGACTTTTAGGGTTGGAAGGGACCTCAAGGATCATCTAGTTCCAAAACCCCTGCCATGGGCAGGGACACCTCACACTAGATCAGGTTGCTCACAGCCACATGCTGCCTGGCCTTAAAAACCTCCAGGGATGAGGCTTCTGCCACCTCCCTGGGCAACCTCTTCCAGTGTCTCACCACCCTCGTGGTGAAGAACTTCTTCCTAACATCCAATCTGAATCTACCCATTTCTATTTTTGTTCCATTCCCCCTACTCCTATCATTACCTGACACGCTAAAAATCCCTCACCAGCTTTCTTGTAGGCCCCCTTAAAATACTGGAAGGCCACAATAAAGTCTCCTTGGAGCCTTCTCTTCTCCAGACTGAATATCTTCCTTTCAGCTGCTCTCCTGCTTCCTCTATGTAATACCCTATTGTGGCTGAAGGATGCCAGAGTGGCTTTTTGTTTTTGTTTGGTTAGTGTTGTTGCTAGTCTGGGAAGAAAATGTCTTTGCTGAAACCATGGTGGGCAGAGGAGTGTCTGTCACATTCCCATAGCCATGGGAGCTATTGTGCTGGCAGTATTTATTCCATCTGTATGATTTAGCTGGGTCTCAGCAGCTGAGCTGTCTGCTGAATTCTCTGTGATGCTACTCCGGAGATACTCGTGTCATTGGACATTTGAGTGGAGATCAGGCTCAAACCTCCAGTGCAACTTTAGACAAGGTATTTTAACCTCCCACTGCTGCAGCCTTGCTTCCCCTATGCAAAATGCAGATAGCTTAAACCTTCTTTTTACCCAACTGAATTTTAAATTCTTTGGAGCAAAGGGTTGTGCTTTGGGTTTGGGGCTTTTATTTCTACAATATGAATAACAGTTTCTTTTTGAGCTTCTGAGCATCACCATATCACAGACAGATAGTTTCAGTTAGTATTAAAGCTGATAATTTTTAGTAAGTGATGATCTAATGATGCTCTTTGCAAGAAGGATTCAAGCTATGCCTGGAGTCTTGTTCCGCTTCTTCTGCATCTCTTAAGTTCCTTTTTCTGCTCTATATTCTCTTTTTCTCTGGAGTTCTTTCATGCCATGCCACTGTGGTGAAGCAGCTGCCACAGAGCAGCTCAGCCTTGATATATATGTATGTGGGCAATGGGAGGTGACAGATGGGAACAAAGTCCTCTTATCTTTATAACCCAAAATCTACAGTTAAAAAGGATTTTAACTCTGAAGTTTCTGTGGACACCTCAGCTGTATCCATACATGATACATGGTGGAAGGGCTAAAAAGAACAAGGCATTTGGCCTGCAACAGTCACCTCCATATGCCCAGGAGCTCACTTTCTGTCATCTGTGAGGACACCATATCTGGGGGCTAACTTTGCACTTACACACATCAAGCAGAACATCAGTGAATGCACTAAGTTGAGGGAAGGGGTCTTTGTAAATATCTTTCCCTTCGCCACCATTCCTAACAGGGAAAATCCTCTTTTTCTGGTAGATTGCTCCAGCAGAAGCACCATAGGACCAGTTGCCATGGAAACAAACCCTTTTGCTTCTCATATTTCAGTAATGTATTGAAGGTTTTCAGGGCCCTTTCCCCGTTTTTTCCTCTGCTTGGCCTTTCAGCATTTTCAGTGCATCATGGGCTGGAAGTGCAATGCTCTTATTCTTCAAAAGCCCAACAAAAAACAACCCACAAAATTGTTCCTTCATCTCATCTCTGTCTCTGACACCATTCTTTCTTATTCCTTGTCTCTGTAACTTGATGACTTAGGTTTTCTGTGGCAATCTAACTCAGAAACAGTAATTTGCTTTGTGTGATACAGTTCCTTTGCCTGTGTATGAAAGCTCTCACCAAGGGTGAGGGAGAAGCATGCTGCTGTGGACTGGTCTTGCAGATTAAGTTTCTCTCTGTTACACAATGCAATTGAATGTCTTTTGCAGCATTCACAGATTGCATGGGGTTGGAATGGACCCTCAAACGTTACCTTGTCCAACCCCACCCTGCAGTGAGCAGCCACAACTCCAACTAGATCAGGCTGCCCAGGGCCACATCAAGCCTGATCTTGAATGTCTCTGGGGCTGGGGCCTCCACCACATTCTTGGGCAATCTGTATTTTACCACTCTCACTGTAAAGAACTTCCTCTTTATGTCCAACCTAAATCTACCCTGCTCCAGTTTGAAAACATTTCTCTTTGTCCTGTCACTACCAGTCCTTCTAAACAGTCCTTCCCCAGGCTTCCTGTAGGTTCCATTCACATATTGAAATGCAGCTACAAGCTCTCCCTGGAGCCTTCTCTTCTCTAGGTTAAACAATTCCAACAGGAGAGGTGCTCGAGCCCTCTGATCATCTTTGTGGACCTCATCTAGATCCATACTGGGGGTGAGGAGAGGGAAGGTGTACTGATTTGCCCTCATGAGAATAAAGTACTTTCACAGCCATGATTCCCATCTCTGCAGTTTCAATGCCTTACAGCTTCTGCTGTGAAACCTACACCTCCACTCTGCTTGCATAGAGCTGGGTGCACCTGCTTATCAGAGTCTCAGTTGTTGAACAACACAACACATGAAAGAAGAGATCTAGAAGCAGTTAAGTACTGAGCTTTAGAGATGGTCTTTACTATGCTGTGCAGGTGCCTGTTTCCTTGCATGGTTCATTCTTCTAACAAGCTCTGCAGTTCCCTCTAAGCAATGCATGTCCTACTGCAGCTCCTCCTTTACGGTCCACAGGTGACTCCTGACTCATGGAGAAAACCTTTGTGAAAAGCCTAAAGAAGAATCTTATGTCAGTGATCATCATGGTACATCCCCTCAGCATTCACAGACTGCACTGGAGATGAACATTATTATGAGCACATCCCCTAGCCCCTGCTTCCCTGCACTCTTTATGTGTCCTTCCACAAGCACAGCTTTGGTACTTTTCCTCTTATCTGCTATGCTGACTACAAAGGATGTAGTGTGTTTGAGGTTCATTGCTTCTCAGTGTGTGGGAATAAGTCAGCCCTAGAGGGCAAACAGTGTTTTCTAGAAGACTGAATAAAGAGAAAGGGAATTTGTTTGAATGCATAAGGGGTTTGGACATCATCTCACCCACCCAAATAACAAGCTAGGACATCAAGTAGTACTAGAGGATGTACAGGGTTACTGCATTTAGCTGCAAGGAATAAGACCAGGAGCTGGATCTCATAGCTGAGATACCAACATGGGCTGATAAGAGAGCAGATAAGCAACAACCACTCTTAATGAAAGAAAGTGAAATAAAAGGAGGAGTGTCCTATGATACAGGTTGCTCCTTTTTGGCAGTATGTGAACACATGCCCTAAACCAGTCACCAACCATCATCACTAACTCCCCATCATCTACAGCAAGTGGCCAGCTCCAGGAGAAGGGTCAGAGGAGAGCGTTACCAGAACCCTATGTGTACACTGCTGGAAGGCTTAAGACTGCATCAGCACAGCACACACATGTGATTGCCTCCCAGGGAGATTAGTCTTTGCTGTGATCTCATCCCTGCTCTCAAACAGAGCCAGGCTGAGCTAAGTCATTATTTGGTTAGGAGGCCTGAAACCTGGGATAGGGGAAAGGTTTTGATGGATTCAGCCTTGGTGAAATCCCCACAGAGGCCATGGAAAACGTTTGCAAGTCAAAGGTGTGCAGCCTTCTTTCTGGGGAGCAGAACCATGGCACTGAGCACTTGAAATCATGGAAGGCTTGGTTCCCCAGGCCCAAATGACACAGGGAGGCAAAGTGCTAAACCACACTCTGGAGCTCATAGCCTGACAACAGAATTACCTACTAGCCAGGAAAGTGCTTGAGACGAAAGCATTATGCAATTACATTGTAAGCTCATAATTGCTTATTGTGTTTGCTTCTAAAGATGCAGGGCTGAACATAATATCTCCTATTTTGTGGCAATTACTGGTAACAAATGGTTTCATTAAAACTTAGTAAAGGCACTTTTGGTCAAAGACTCTATTTTTCCAATGTGGACTAGAAGTTAGTATTTTTGGTCACAGCCCAAAAAATTGACATTTCAAAGTAGGAATAAAACTAACATACAACTTGCAATCAAATGAGGACAAGATCTACATTTCCTGTGATTCCTTCTGTTTTCTGCTGGCTTTTCCACATGATCTGGACCCTCTCAGTCTGGTTAACAGCCAGATGAAAAGGCAAGAGTCATGTTTCTACTACGGTTTTGCCTAGTGCCTTGCACAAGAGCTGTTGGGGACCACTGCTGCAGTCTGAGGTGTAGGGTCCCAGCAGCAGAGATGAGGCTGCTGCCGTGATGAGATGAGCAGAGATGGACTACATAGAGCTGAGAGGGTGGACTCACGGGAAATGTAATTATCACGCTGGTGCCAGCCACAGTTAATGGCACTGAGGCTTAAATCCTCATCATCAGGGTTATCAGAGAGTGATCAGTGCTGGCAGGAAAAGGGAAGCAGTTTAAGCAGATGGAATATCTCTAATCTTCCTAGTAGTTGTGTTTGTGTGTTGGTGCCATGAGGGCAAATAATCTGGACATCTAAATCCCTTGTCTACACTTGGAGTGTATCCAAATGGATGTCAAGGTAAACAAACACAAATCCTGGCTTGGACTGTCTACCCTTGAGGCTTCCAGCGATGTCACCAGGCTGGATGGTTGTGGACTATAGTCCCTGACAAATGTACACAAGGCTTACTCTAAATGTGTCCTTTGGAGTAGAGCAGTCTTCCCAGCATTGCTTTCAGGAGCCAGTCCCTGTGCTGGCAACAGAGCCAGTCTGCAGCCTCCACTTGAAGAAGAAAGGGGCTCTGGGACTGATAAAAAGCAGGAATTTGGGACAACTGGGAGCACGTGGGTGACAACCTCTCCCAGAATTTTTTGTGCACACCATTTTCTCCAGGCAAGGATCTGTGCTCCTCAGACAGCAGCAATATGAGGATGTGGGGGTTTGCCTGGACTCCCTGTGGCTGTACTGAGGTGTGTCATGGGGTGGGAGTCCAGTATCCTTTCAGGGCAAGAGGGAATCTGCTTTTGAGTGCAGTTTGGTTGTGGTAGAAGCAGACAGTGGATATGCTTCTCCCCGCAGAACCAGAGTCTGCTTAGAGATTTATCTTCCACACCTCCTACCTCAACTCAACACTGCTGACCCCTTTTATTTGAGAGCCTGTAGTTGTCTCACTGCTCTTTCAAAGTTTAAATGCTTCCTGCTTCTCTACTGTCCAGAGTCTCCTTCCTATCCCTTCTACAGACCAGCCCCAGCCCACCTTGCTTCTGTTCTCCCAGGCATCCCCTAACCCCTTCACAGCTGCCCTCCTGATATGTGAGGTTCACAGAACACAGAATTATTGAGGCTGGAAAAGACCTCTGAGATCATCCAGTCCAGCCTATGACCTAACACCACCACATCAGCCAAACCAGGCTACCAAGTGCCACATCCAAGCTTTCCTTAAAGACCTGCAGGGATGGAGACTTGACCCCCTCCCTGGGCAGTCCATCCCAGTGCCTAATCAACCACTTCAGTTTGTTGGGTGGTTTTGGGTCTGGTGTGGACAGGGACCTAAATGGGATGGGTACAGGCTCTCCTATACCTAATGTCTATCACATGGTTGCTTGGAGTTAGGGACCCTTGCCAGACTTTTTGACAAACACAATGGCTCCCACTCCTCTCTATTAACTGCACCCCTTCTCCCCACAGGAACCATTGCTACCCCTTTGTCACCTTCTGCAGCGTCTGACCTGCTGTGCTGCAGCCCCTGTGCAGCATGGCTATACTCATGAGTTCATCACACCACCCTCAATGTCATTTTTGCAAATGTGTCCCTCTTTTCTTCATTCTTGTCTGGCAATTTCTGCTGCTTAACGTGGCTGCTTCAACCCCCTCCTCATCTGCTTCCCCAAGGGAAGATGCAGATGTGCAAACAGCTGAACGCAGGAAGTGCTGCCCGAATTCCTCCTCTGGATGAATCAAAGACCACAAAAATAAAGATGTGTCTAGGGAAGACTTGGGTTTTGCCAGTCCTACAGTTGCTCACTTCTGCTGAGGGTAGAGTAACTGTCTCTCTCTTTTCTTTCTTTCTTTCTTTTTCTTTCTTTCTTTCTCTTTCTTTCTCTTTCTTTCTTTCTTTCTTTCTTTCTTTCTTTCTTTCTTTCCTTTCTTCTTTCTTTCTTTCATTCTCTCTTTCTTTCTTCTTTCTTTCTCTTTCTTTCTTTCTCTTTCTTCTTTCTTTCTTTCTTTTCTTTCTTTTTCTTTCTTTCTTCTTTCTTTCTTTCTCTTTCTTTCTTTCTTTCTCTTTCTTTCTTCTCTTTCTTTCTTTTCTTTCTTTTCTTTCTTTCTTTCTTTCTTTCTTCTTTCTCTTTCTTTCCTTCTCTTTCTTTCTTTCTTTCTTTCTTTCTTTCTCTTTCTTTCTTTCTTTCTTTCTTTCTTTCTTTCTTTCTTTCTTTCTCTTTCTTTCTTTCTCTCTTTTTCTTTCTTTCTCTTTCTTTCTTTCTTCTTTCTTTCTTTCTTTCTTCTTTCTCTTTCTTTCTTTCTTTCTTTCTTTCTTTCTCTTTCTTTCTTTCTCTCTTTCTTTCTTTCTTTCTTTCTTTCTTTCTTCTTTCTTTCTTTCTTTCTTTCTTTCTTTCTTTCTTTCTTTCTTTCTTTCTCTTTCTTTCTTTCTTTCTTTCTTTCTCTTTCTTTCTCTTTCTTTCTTTCTTTCTTTCTTTCTTTCTTTCTTTCTTTCTCTTCTCTTTCTCTCTTTCTTTCTTTCTTTTCTCTCTTTCTTTCTTTCTTTCTTCTTTCTTTCTTTCTTTCTTTCTTTCTTTCTTTCTTTTCTTTCTTTCTTTCTTTCTTTCTTTCTCTTCTCTCTTTCTTTCTCTCTCTCTTCTCTCTTCTCTCTTTCTTTTTCTTTCTTTCTCTCTTTCTTTCTCTCTTTCTCTCTTCTCTCTTTCTCTCTCTCTTTCTTCTTTCTCTTCTTTCTTTCTTCTTTCTTTCTTTTCTTTTCTTCTTTCTTCTTTCTTGTTCTTCTCTCTTTCTTTCTTTCTTTCTCTTTCTCTTCTTTCTCTCTTTCTCTCTTTCTTTCTCTTTCTTTCTTTTCTTTTCTTCTCTTCTTTCTCTTCTTTCTTTCTTCTCTTTCTCTTCTCTTCTTTCTTTCCTTTCTTTCTTTTTCTTTCTTGTTCTTCTCTTTCTTTCTTTCTCCTATCTTTCTTTCTCTCTCTCTTTCTGTTTTTCTCCTTTCTTTCTTTTTCTCTTTCTTTCTTTTCTCCTCTCTTTTCTCTTCCTTCTATCTTTCTTCTTTCTTTCTTTTCTTTCTTATCTTGTCCTTATCTTTCTTCTCTTTCTTTCTTTCTTTCTGTCTTTACTTCTTCTTTCCT